>NC_092095.1:40982211-42458241 GCF_045679555.1 Salvelinus alpinus | reverse complement strand
GAATTTCGACTCGATTTTGTCTCTGTACTGAGACTTGGCCTGTTTGATTGCCTTGCGGAGAGAATAGCTACACTGTTTGTATTCGGTCATGCTTCCGGTCACCTTGCCCTGGTTAAAAGCAGTGGTTCGCGCTTTCAGTTTCACGCGAATGCTGCCGTCAATCCACGGTTTCTGGTTTGGGAATGTTTTTATCGTTGCTGTGGGTACGACATCGTCAATGCACTTCCTAATGAACTCGCTCACCGAATCAGCATATTCGTCAATATTGTTGTTGGACGCGATGCGGAACATATTCCAATCTGCGTGATCGAAGCAGTCTTGAAGCGTGGATTCAGATTGGTCGGACCAGCGTTGAACAGACCTGAGCGCGGGAGCTTGTTGTTTGAGTTTTTGTTTGTAGGCTGGAATCAACAAAATGGAGTCGTGGTCAGCTTTTCCGAAAGGGGGGCGGGGGAGGGCCTTATAAGCGTCGCGGAAATTAGTATAACAATGGTCTAGTGTTTTTCCAGCCCTGGTAGCACAATCGATATGCTGATAGAATTTAGGGAGTTTTGTTTTTAGATTAGCCTTGTTAAAATCCCCAGCTACGATGAATGCAGCCTCAGGGTGTGTGGTTTCCAGTTTACAAAGAGTCAGATAAAGTTCGTTCAGGGCCATCGATGTGTCTGCTTGGGGGGGAATGTATACGGCTGTGATTATGATTGACGAGAATTCCCTTGGTAGATAATGCGGTCGACATTTGATTGTGAGGAGTTCTAGATCAGGTGAACAGAACGACTTGAGTTCTTGTGTGTTGTTATGATGATCACACCACTTCTCGTTAATCATAAGGCATACCCCCCCGCCCCTCTTCTTACCGGAAAGATGTTTGTTTCTGTCGGCGCGATGCATGAAGAAACCAGCTGGCTGCACCGACTCCGTTAGCGTCCCTTGAGTTAGCCATGTTTCCGTGAAGCAGAGCACGTTGCAATCCCTGATGTCTCTCTGGAATGCTACCCGTGCTCGGATTTCATCAACCTTATTGTCAAGAGACTGGACATTGGCGAGTAGTATGCTAGGGAGTGGAGCGCGATGTGCCCGTCTCCGAAGCCTGACCACGAGACCGCCACGTTTTCCCCTTTTTCGGCGTCGCACAGGGTCGCCGGCTGGGATCAGATCCATTGTATTGTGTGGAAGGCAAAACACTGGATCCGTTTCGGGAAAGTCATATTCCTGGTAGGAACGATGATGAGTTGACGTTAATCGTATATTCAGTAGTTCCTCCCGACTGTATGTAATGAAACCTAAGATTACCCGGGGTACCGATGTAAGAAATAACACGTAAAAAAACAAAATACTGCATATTTTCCAAGGAACACGAAGCGAGGCAGCCATCTCTTTTCGGCGCCGGAAGTGAGGAAATCTAAGGAAGTCTTGAGCTATTGCTCGCCTGAGGTAGAGATATCATGATAAGCTGCAGACCACACTATCTACCTAGCGAGTATCTTTTTTTCATCTGTATCTTTTGTAGCTGTTTACATACCACCACAAACGGAGGCTGGCACTAAAACAGCATTGAATGAGCTGTATTCTGCCAAAAGCTAACAAGAAAAAGCTCACCCAAAGGCGGCGCTCCTAGTAGCCGGGGACTTTAATGCAGGGAAACTTAAATCGGTTTTGCCAAATTTCTGTTTCTATGGGAAAAAAACTCCTTTACCACCTTTACTCCACACACAGAGACGCATACAAAGCTCTCCCTCACCCTCCATTTGGCAAAGCTTACCATAACTCTGTTCTCCTGTTTCCTGCTTACAAGCAAAAACTAAAGCAGGAAGCACCAGTGACTAGGTCAATAAAAAAAGTGTTCAGATGAAGCAGATGCTAAGCTACAGGACTATTTTGCTAGCACAGACTGGAATATGTTCCAAGATCCTAAGATGGCATTGAGGAGTACACCACATCAGTCATTGGCTTCATCAATAAGTGCATCAATGGTGTCGTCCCAACAGTGACCGTACGTAAATACCCGAACCAGAAGCCATGGATTACAGTCAACATCCGCAATGAGCTAAAGGCTAGAGCTGACGCTTTCAAGATGCGGGACTCTAACCCTAATCAAGACCTAACCTAAATCTAATCAAGCTGAACCTCGGCAAGACGGAGCTGCTCTTCCTCCCGGGGAAGGACTGCCCGTTCCATGATCTCGCCATCACGGTTGACAACTCCATTGTGTCCTCCTCCCAGAGTGCTAAGAACCTTGGCGTGATCCTGGACAACACCCTGTCGTTCTCAACTAACATCAAGGCGGTGACCCGTTCCTGTAGATTCATGCTCTACAACATTCGCAGAGTACGACCCTGCCTCACGCAGGACGCGGCGCAGGTCCTAATCCAGGCACTTGTCATCTCCCGTCTGGATTACTGCAACTCGCTGTTGGCTGGGCTCCCTGCCTGTGCCATTAAACCCCTACAACTCATCCAGAACGCCGCAGCCCGTCTGGTGTTCAACTTTCCCAAGTTCTCTCACGTCACCCCGCTCCTCCGCTCTCTCCACTGGCTTCCAGTTGAAGCTCGCATCCGCTACAAGACCATGGTGCTTGCCTACGGAGCTGTGAGGGGAACGGCACCTCCGTACCTTCAGGCTCTGATCAGGCCCTACACCCAAACAAGGGCACTGCGTTCATCCACCTCTGGCCTGCTCGCCTCCCTACCTCTGAGGAAGTACAGTTCCCGCTCAGCCCAGTCAAAACTGTTCGCTGCTCTGGCACCCCAATGGTGGAACAAACTCCCTCACGACGCCAGGTCAGCGGAGTCAATCACCACCTTCCGGAGACACCTGAAACCCCACCTCTTTAAGGAATACCTAGGATAGGATAAAGTAATCCTTCTAACCCCCCCCCCCTTAAAAGAGTTAGATGCACTATTGTAAAGTGGTTGTTCCACTGGATATCATAAGGTGAATGCACCAATTTGTAAGTCACTCTGGATAAGAGCGTCTGCTAAATGACTTAAATGTAAATGTAAATGTAACCCAGAATGTTTAAGAAATCCCGCTATGCCCGCTATGCCCACCGACGAACCATCAAACAGGCAAAGCGTAAATCCAGGACTAAGGTCGACTCGTACTACAACGGCTCTTATGCTCGTCGGATGTGGCAAGGCTTGCAAACCATTACAGACTACAAAGGGAAGCACAGCCGAGAGCTGCCCAGTGACACAAGCTTACCAGACGAGCTAAACTACTTCTATGCTTGCTTTGAGGCAAATTACACTGAAACATGCATGAGAGCACCAGCTGTTCTGGAAGACTGTGTGATCACGCTCTCAACAGCCGATGTGAGTAACACCTTTAAACAGGTCAACATTCACAAGGCCGCAGGGCCAGACGGATTACCAGGACGTGTACTGCGAGGGTGTGCTGACCAACTGGCAAGTGTCTTCACTGACATTTTCAACCTCTCCCTGTACTAGTCTGTAATACCAACAGGTTTTAAGCAGACCACCATAGTGTCTGTGCCCAAGAACACTAAGGTAACCTGCCTAAATGACTACCGACCCGTAGCACTCATGTCTGTAGCCATGAAGTGCTTTGAAAGGCTGGTCATGGTTCACATCAACAACATTATCCCAGAAACACTAGACACACTCCAATTTGCATACCGCCACAACAGATCCACAGATGATGCAATCTCTATTGCACTCCACACTGCCCTTTCCCACCTGGACAAAAGGAACACCTATGTGAGAATGCGATTCATTGACTACAGCTCGGCGTTCAACACCATTGTGCCCTCAAAGCTCATCACTAAGCTAAGGACCCTGGGACAAAACACCTCCCTCTTCAACTGGACTTCCTGACGGGCCTCCCCCAGGTGGTAAGGATAGGAAACAACACATCCGCCACGCTGATCCTCAACACAGGGGCCCCTCAGGGAGCATGCTCAGTCCCCTCCAGTACTCTCTGTTCACTCATGACTGCACGGCCAGGCACGCATCCATCATTAAGTTTGCCGATGACACAACAGTGGTAGGCTGAGCGGGAACTGTACTTCCTCAGAGGTAGGGAGGCGAGCAGGCCAGAGGTGGATGAACGCAGTGCCCTTGTTTGGGTGTAGGGCCTGATCAGAGCCTGAAGGTACGGAGGTGCCGTTCCCCTCACAGCTCCGTAGGCAAGCACCATGGTCTTGTAGCGGATGCGAGCTTCAACTGGAAGCCAGTGGAGAGAGCGGAGGAGCGGGGTGACGTGAGAGAACTTGGGAAAGTTGAACACCAGACGGGCTGCGGCGTTCTGGATGAGTTGTAGGGGTTTAATGGCACAGGCAGGGAGCCCAGCCAACAGCGAGTTGCAGTAATCCAGACGGGAGATGACAAGTGCCTGGATTAGGACCTGCGCCGCTTCCTGCGTGAGGCAGGGTCGTACTCTGCGAATGTTGTAGAGCATGAACCTACAGGAACGGGTCACCGCCTTGATGTTAGTTGAGAACGACAGGGTGTTGTCCAGGATCACGCCAAGGTTCTTAGCACTCTGGGAGGAGGACACAATGGAGTTGTCAACCGTGATGGCGAGATCATGGAACGGGCAGTCCTTCCCCGGGAGGAAGAGCAGCTCCGTCTTGCCGAGGTTCAGCTTGAGGTGGTGATCCGTCATCCACACTGATATGTCTGCCAGACATGCAGAGATGCGATTCACCACCTGGTTATCAGAGGGGGGAAAGGAGAAGATTAATTGTGTGTCGTCTGCATAGCAATGATAGGAGAGACCATGTGAGGATATGACAGAGCCAAGTGACTTGGTGTATAGCGAGAATAGGAGAGGGCCTAGAACAGAGCCCTGGGGGACACCAGTGGTGAGAGCACGTGGTGCGGAGACAGATTCTCGCCACGCCACCTGGTAGGAGCGACCTGTCAGGTAGGACGCAATCCAAGCGTGGGCCGCGCCGGAGATGCCCAGCTCGGAGAGGGTGGAGAGGAGGATCTGATGGTTCACAGTATCAAAGGCAGCCGATAGGTCTAGAAGGATGAGAGCAGAGGAGAGAGAGTTAGCTTTAGCAGTGCGGAGCGCCTCCGTGACACAGAGAAGAGCAGTCTCAGTTGAATGACTAGTCTTGAAACCTGACTGATTTGGATCAAGAAGGTCATTCTGAGAGAGATAGCAGGAGAGCTGGCCAAGGACGGCACGTTCAAGAGTTTTGGAGAGAAAAGAAAGAAGGGATACTGGTCTGTAGTTGTTGACATCGGAGGGATCGAGTGTAGGTTTTTTCAGAAGGGGTGCAACTCTCGCTCTCTTGAAGACGGAAGGGACGTAGCCAGCGGTCAAGGATGAGTTGATGAGCGAGGTGAGGTAAGGGAGAAGGTCTCCGGAAATGGTCTGGAGAAGAGAGGAGGGGATAGGGTCAAGCGGGCAGGTTGTTGGGCGGCCGGCCGTCACAAGACGCGAGATTTCATCTGGAGAGAGAGGGGAGAAAGAGGTCAAAGCACAGGGTAGGGCAGTGTGAGCAGAACCAGCGGTGTCGTTTGACTTAGCAAACGAGGATCGGATGTCGTCGACCTTCTTTTCAAAATGGTTGACGAAGTCATCAGCAGAGAGGGAGGAGGGGGAGGAGGGGGAGGAGGATTCAGGAGGGAGGAGAAGGTGGCAAAGAGCTTCCTAGGGTTAGAGGCAGATGCTTGGAATTTAGAGTGGTAGAAATTGGCTTTAGCAGCAGAGACAGAAGAAGAGAATGTAGAGAGGAGGGAGTGAAAGGATGCCAGGTCCGCAGGGAGGCGAGTTTTCCTCCATTTCCGCTCGGCTGCCCGGAGCCCTGTTCTGTGAGCTCGCAATGAGTCGTCGAGCCACGGAGCAGGAGGGGAGGACCGAGCCGGCCTGGAGGATAGGGGACATAGAGAGTCAAAGGATGCAGAAAGGGAGGAGAGGAGGGTTGAGGAGGCAGAATCAGGAGATAGGTTGGAGAAGGTTTGAGCAGAGGGAAGAGATGATAGGATGGAAGAGGAGAGAGTAGCGGGGGAGAGAGAGCGAAGGTTGGGACGGCGCGATACCATCCGAGTAGGGGCAGTGTGGGAAGTGTTGGATGAGAGCGAGAGGGAAAAGGATACAAGGTAGTGGTCGGAGACTTGGAGGGGAGTTGCAATGAGATTAGTGGAAGAACAGCATCTAGTAAAGATAAGGTCAAGCGTATTGCCTGCCTTGTGAGTAGGGGGGGAAGGTGAGAGGGTGAGGTCAAAAGAGGAGAGGAGTGGAAAGAAGGAGGCAGAGAGGAATGAGTCAAAGGTAGACGTGGGGAGGTTAAAGTCACCCAGAACTGTGAGAGGTGAGCCATCCTCAGGAAAGGAACTTATCAGGGCGTCAAGCTCATTGATGAACTCTCCAAGGGAACCTGGAGGGCGATAAATGATAAGGATGTTAAGCTTGAAAGGGCTGGTAACTGTGACAGCATGGAATTCAAAGGAGGCGATAGACAGATGGGTCAGGGGAGAAAGAGAGAATGTCCACTTGGGAGAGATGAGGATCCCAGTGCCACCACCCCGCTGACCAGAAGCTCTCGGGGTGTGCGAGAACACGTGGGCAGACGAGGAGAGAGCAGTAGGAGTAGCAGTGTTATCAGTGGTAATCCATGTTTCCGTCAGTGCCAAGAAGTCGAGGGACTGGAGGGAAGCATAGGCTGAGATGAACTCTGCCTTGTTGGCCGCAGATCGGCAGTTCCAGAGGCTGCCTGAGACCTGGAACTCCACGTGGGTCGTGCGCGCTGGGACCACCAGGTTAGAGTAGCAGCGGCCACGCGGTGTGAAGCGTTTGTATGGTCTGTGCAGAGAGGAGAGAACAGGGATAGACAGACACATAGTTGACAGGCTACAGAAGAGGCTACGCTAATGCAAAGGAGATTGGAATGACAAGTGGACTACACGTCTCGAATGTTCAGAAAGTTAAGCTTACGTTGCAAAAAATCTTATTGACTAAAATGATATAGTACTGCTGGCTGGTGAAATAGGCTAGCTAGCAGTGGCTGCGTTGTTGACTTTGTTTGAAAGTGTAGCTGGCTAGGTAACCTCTAACTGGCTAGGTAACCTCGACAATTACTCTAGACTACACAATTATCTTGGATACAAAGACGGCTATGTAGCCAGCTAAGATCAAACAAATCAAACTGTTGTACTGTAATGAAATGAAATGTAATACTACCTGTAATACTACCTGTGGAGCAAAGCGGAATGCAACTACTCGCTCCAAACCAAACCGGAAGTGCGTATCGTAGAGGGAGAGGCAATAGAAGTGTTGTTTCTTGTATTATTGTCTTTTGTGTCTTTAGAGGACTGCTTCACCTTAATGTCTCCTTTCCCTTTTCTTCTGTCCTTATTTTGTCCCACTTTGTCCCTTCTTTGTCCCTTCTTCTCTTCTGCCAACTAGACACTCCTTGTTAGCTAGCTAGCTTCTTTCAGGAATGTCCCTAGCAACTGCCTAGCAACAGGTAAACAACTTAGCTAGCTAAGAAAATATCTTAAGATTATATAAATAATGTTCCAACCGGAGAATTCCTTTGTCTTCAGAAATGCAATGGAACGCAAGCTAACTATCACGTGAACGCGCTTGGTCAGCTCATGCCTCTCTGGCAGACCTCTGACTCAATCCCCTCTCACTCGCCCCCACTTCACAGTAGAAGCCTCAAACAAGGTTCTAAAGACTGTTGACATCAAGTGGAAGCCTTAGGAAGTGCAATATGACCCCATAGATACTGTGTATTTGATAGGCAATGAGTTGAAAAACTACAATCCTCAGATTTCCCACTTCCTGGTTGGATTTTTTTCTCAGGTTTTTGCCTGCCATATGAGTTCTGTTATACTCACAGACATCATTCAAACAGTTTTCTAACTTCAGAGTGTTTTCTATCCAAATCTACAAATTATTTGCATATTCTAGCTTTCATGGCTGAGTAGCAGGCAGTTTAATTTGGGCACGCTTTTCATCCAAAATTCCCAATGCTGCCCCCTACCCTAGAGAAGTTAAGCATGAATTACGAATGGTAAAGGTAAGGGTTAAGGTTTGGGATGGTTAAAACAAAATAATAAAAAATGACTGCATAGCACTGGGATTGAACACACAACCCTCGGAGCTGGAGCTCACGACTTACGCCATCCCCAACACTGTAGCAATACCCAAGCCTACATGATGGTAATAGTGCTCACAGTTGCCCCTGGTGGCTGTTCATCTCCCGATGTTCTGCTTACCAGGACAGACGTCAAATTTCGCAGTGGATCTTGAGCTCCCTGGCTGGTGTGTGTGTGTTTGTGTGTGTGTGTATGTGAGAGAGATGGAGTGTGGGAGAGGAGGATTCATTCAATAAAATCAGCTCCAAAATTAAAGGTGTTGAATTATTCAGTGAGAGGTGCCCCTCTGGGCCGTCTCGTAATGATAAGATCATGGGTCCTGGGCCACAGGAGCGCCTGTCCGTATGGAGGGCTGCCAGCACATAGCAGTCCAGGAGACACATGCCTGGCTTTAATAAAAAAGACTCAGCCAGCACTATAACAATAAACACACACAGACTTAACAGACACTCATAAACGCACACTCCTTCCAGTACTGCATGATTAATGAAAGGAGTTAGAGATGGCGACTGGGGGGGGGTCTCACCTCTGTCTACTCCCCTGGCACTCGAGCTCATAATAAGCTGAGTGAGTGAGTGAGTGAGTGAGTGAGTGAGTGAGTGAGTGAGTGAGTGAGTGAGTGAGTGAGTGAGTGAGTGAGTGAGTGAGTGAGTGAACGTTTATGCGTGCGTGTGTGTCCTGTGTACGTGTGTGTGTATAAAGGGGATGACTCTTTCTCATTGGTCTTCATGTAAACTTGAGGCATCAGCATATCCACTGATTACAGGTTAGGAGCATGGCAAGCATGATGGATGGTGTCTCATTGTTTAGATAATGTACTAGCTGTAACCAGTTTATTACAGTATCTCATACCCACACATAATAGATCATTTAAATATTTACTATACGCAAGTGCATTTATAAATGACTTTTCCATTTATAAAATGTCAACAAATCTTAGCAACCTATTGAACCTAACAAATTGTGTATTAAAAAAGAGAGACCACAATGCATATCTGTCACACAGTCATGAATAATGTAGTATAAAAATCACATCAGAGCAAAAAAAATGGATCTGATCGTCTAGACAGAGGTCACATATGGAGGATCAGAATTAAGATCCACATATGGACGTGGTATAAATTGGAAGTCAAAAGAACAGATTCCAGGTGTTTTTTTTCCTGTTTACATTAGGGAAAATATCAGATATTAGATAGCAAATAATTGCCAAAATATCTGAATTGAGCTACCTGTGTAAACTAGGTTTGGACGATGTCAACCTTTGTCCTATCATGATGATGTACTCATAAAACATCCTTCAGTAGTGTGGTCTTCCTATGTTTACCAACAACCAAATGAAGCCTTCAATGAAAGAAAACACCCCTCCCTACAATCAAACAGGACAACAACCCCAAATACACAGCAAAAGCAACCTGGAATGGTTCAAAAATAAATGCTGGACTGTTCTGGATTGGCCAGTGAAGAGTGAAGATCTGAATCACATCAAAATCTTATGGCGTGAGCTGAAACCAGCAGTTGTTGGCGGTCACCCCTCAAACATTTAAGAATAAGATCATTTTGCTGCTGAAAAGTGTGCCAAATAGTTAGTAGAAAGGTGCAGCAAACTCATTGATGGTTACAAGAAGCGTTTGTCTGCAGTTATCTTTGCCAAAGGCTGTGCAACCAAGTACTAGCTCTGGGGTGCCAAAGATTTTGTCCATGCCATTTGTCTTCCTTTTCTGAATGAAAATTGTAAACTCCACAAGGTGTGGAGAACAAACGTATTTTTTAATTTCAACTTATTTTAGAAGAAATAGGGAACTATTTAAGAGAAGAGCAAGGGTGCCAAAATATTTGGCCGCAACTGTATAACATAGGCTAGTTATTGAAATAGGCTATAGCAAATCGGAATAGGCAGATTACTTGGAATGCCACTCGTGTGCTGCACTGTCGTGCGCTGCCCGACTCCGTTTACTGCACAGCACCAGTCAAGTTCAAATAGGCTAATCCATCGTCACATCCCAATGTCGTCACCATCGGCGATGGCTGTCAATCAACGTCAATAGACGATACTATCGTAATATAGCCCAACCCTAGCGTAAACACAGCCTTTGTGTGACCTATAAAACTAGCTGACTGACTGCTGAGGACCTGATAGAAAACATGGAGAGTCTGGGTCAGTCTGAACACATTGACAATCTACCATTCATCTTTACTCATCTACAAAGCCATAGCTTACACACACACACACACACACACACACACACACACACACACACACACACACACACACACACACACACACACACACACACACACACACACACACACACACACACACACACACACACACACACACACACACACACACACACACACACACTTCTCACAAACACTTCTCACAAACACTACAACACTAGAAGTATATAGTGATACTGCCACAACTTTGCACCAACATCCTCCCCCCATAGGCCTAACGGCACCCTAGCCAAATAACCCAGATCTGATATCCATCCACACTAGATAAATGACATGACAGTACTATAAGGCAGGAAGAACCCTTTCCCTCCCAGGGACCCAAAGTGAATTGTATTAGATTGCTCAATCTGCTATGTGTACAGAGGAGAACAGAGGAAAACATTGGACCATGCAGAACTGTGGCTCAGTCTGCCTGGGGTGGGATGGTAATTACTGTTAATTGGTTTAACATGGGAGGAAGAAATAGAGGAGGGAGGGAGCACATACAGCAGCACAGATACTGTATCTCTCTCTCTTCTCTCTTCTCCCTCTCTTCCATGGTTTGGTCTGATAGAGGATTATCACAGCTCTCTATCTGTGTTCTCACTGCAGAGTGGGAAAGGCATGCAGATTGGCTGTGTGTCCTAGTAAACACACACGCTGTGCCACACAAACATACACACACACACACACACTCCAGCGACGGGGGGAGTTACTCATCCAGATAACATTGCAGGACTGAGAGGACCTAGGCCATTTATGCACATTTAGTGCGTAATGAGCTTCTTATCAGTGCGTGGGCAGAGAAATTAGGTGTAAAGTATACCCCATTCAGCACTGTGCTGCTAATGCCCGGACCATGAACTCATCTACCGGACTTATCTAATATAACCAATACAACATACACTGCCCATAGCCAGAGAGAGAGAGAGAGAGAGAGACAAAGAGAGAAAATAAGAGAGAGAGAGAAATCAAAGGGAGAGAGAGTGAAAGAATGAGAGAGAAAGAAAACATAAAGTGGCATTTCACACCCCAATGGAGAGGAGGATAGATTCAGGAAGTTATCAACACAGAGGTCAGAGAAGGCCTGACATTATTACCACTGTTTGGCTGGTGCACACACACACACACACACACACACACACACATACACAGAAACACGCGCGCACACACACACACTTTTCTGATGCCTGTGAGAATAGCAATGCTGAGTAGAAAGCACTTACGGGGCAGATCATAAAGACGTGTCCTATTTGACTTTATGACTACAGTCCTTCACTATGAGCAACCGCCTGTAAAATTTACCCTCACTAAAGCACCCTCCAATAAACCCTCCATTCTGTAGCAAGACAAAGACTGCGTACCACGATATAGCACACTACGTTTAACCAAGGCCCATAGGGCTCTGGTCAAAAGTAGTAGTGCACTATAGGTAATATAGGGTGGCATTTGGGACAAAGCAAAAGAGGCAAAGCTCAACCACTCTGGGTATAAAACGTCTGCCTTCTCCTCTGTTGATTAGGATTTGGCCATTCATGTTACACGAGAGAGAAAAAAACACAAAAAGCCAATCCTTTCATTTTGGCGTTGAGGGGAGGTGACGAGTGTTTGACGCTGCTGCCTGGAAGATGAAATCACAGCCATAAACCAACGCAGATCAGTAAATATCCTCACTTGTCAGTGGCCACTGCAGCCAGCCGGGTAGTATTATCATAGTGGGAACAGTGATGAATACTAGAGAGAGAAATGTTTTGCTACACTGGCTGAGTCACTGGAGACTACCAGAACACAGACACACAAATGCTCACACACACACATACTGTACACACACGCACACCACTTCCACAAGAGCCTGAGATGGTGACATATAAAGGGTTATGAACCCCTCTGGGCTGTGGGCAGTTAGAGAGCAGCTAGAATAAAGACAGGGACTAAGACTACAGTACAGTATACTTGTTATAGTAGGATAGTATTATTGTAAAAGAGAAAGTTGAACATTATGTTAGAGACATTGCATCACCATCAGACCTGCAGGGTTCACGGGCATTAATGGGTGTTTAAGAGAGAGGAGAGAGGGAGAAAGAGAGAGGCGGAGGAAAAGAGTGGTAGAGAGAGGAAAGAGAGGAAAGAGGAAAGAGAAAATATGGAGACACAGACCGTGCTCTCATCTGCTTTTAACTACGGTGCATTCTGAAAGTATTCAGACCCCTTGACTTTTCCCAGATTTTGTTACGTTACAGCCTTATTCTAAAATTGATAAAATATGTTTTATGTCTTCAATCTACAGACAATACTCCATAATGAATGCGAAACAGGTTTTTAGAAGTTTTGCAAACGTATTAAAAATAAAAAACAGAAATACCTTATTTCTATAAGCATTCAGACTCTTTTCTATGAGACTCAATATTGAGTTCAGGTGCATCTTTTTTCCATTGATCATCCTTGAGATGTTTCTACAACTTGATTGGAGTCCACCTGTGGTAAATTAAATTTATTGGACATGATTTTGAAACGCACACACCTGTCTATATAAGTTCCCACAGGTGACAGTGCATTTCAGAGCAAAAACCAAGCCATGAGGTCAAAGGAATTGTCTGTAGAGAGCCGAGACAGGATTGTGTCGAGGCACAGATCTTGGGAAGGTTACCAAAACATTTCTGCAGCATTAAAGGTCCCCGAGAACACACTGCCTCCATCATTCTTAAATGAAAGAAGTTTGGAAACACCAAGACTCTTCCTAGAGCTGGCCGCCTGACCAAACTGAGCAATCGGGGGAGAAGGGCCTCACTCAAGGGGGTGACCAAGAACCAGATTGTCACTCTGAAAGAGCTCCAGGGTTCCTCTGTGGAGATGGGAGAACCTTCCAGAAGGACAACCATCTCTGCAGCACTCCACCAATCAGGCCTTTATTGTACAGTGGCCAGACGGAAGCCACTCCTCAGTAAAAGGCACATGAAAGCCCGCTTGGTGTTTGTCAAAAGACAATAAAACAAGATTCTTTGGCCTGAATGCCAAGCGTCACGTCTGGAGGAAACCTGGCACCATCTCTACGGTGAAGCATGGTGGTGACAGCATCATGTTGTGGGGATTTTTTTAGCGGCAGGGACTGGGAGACTAGTCAGGATCAAGGGAAAGATAAACGGAGCAAAGTACAGAGAGATCTTGATGAAAACCTGCTCCAGAGGGCTCAGAACCTCAGACTGGGACAAAGGTTCACCTTCCAATAAGACAATGACCCTAAGCACACAGCCAAGACAATTGAAGAGTGGCTTTGGGACAAGTCTCTGAATGTCCTTGTGTGGCCCAGCCAGAGCCCGGACTTGACCCCGATCGAACATCTCTGGAGGGACCTGAAAATAGCTGTGGAGCGAATCTCATCCAAACTGACATAACTTGAGAGGATCTGCAGAGAAGAATAGGAGAAACTCACCAAATACAGGTGTGCCAAGCTTGTAGCGTCATACCCAAGAAGACACGAGGCTGTAATCGCTGCCAAAGGTCCTTCAATCAAAGTACTGCATAAAGGGTCTGAATACTTATGTAAATGTGATTTTTGTATTTTATTTGTACAACTTTCTGAGAACCTCTGTTTTTGCTTTTTCATTATGGGGTATTGTGTGGAGATTGATAAGGACAAATATTTAATCAATTTTAGAATAAGGCTTTAACCTAACAAAATGTGGAAAAAGTCAAGGGGTCTGAATACTTTCTGAATGCATTGTATATCTGATCACCATTAATGGTTTAGCATTAAATGCAGAGGGTGAATGGGCAAGATGAAATATTGAAGTACCTTTGAACGGGGTATGGTAGTGGGTGCCATGCGCACAGGTTTGTGTCAACAACTGCAACACTGCTGGGTTTTTCACACTCAACAGTTTCCCATGTGTATAAATAATGGTCCACCACCATTTGACACAACTGTGGGAAGCATTGGAGTCAACATTGGCCAGCATCCCTGTGGAACGCTTTCGACACCTTGTAGAGTCCATTCCCCGACAAATCGAGGCTGTTCTGAGGGCAAAGGGGTACTTCTTTATTAGTGCTGGGAATTGCCAGGGACTTCACAATATTATCACGATACTTATGTGCCGATATGTATTGCGATTCTATATGTATTGCGATTTGATACTGCGTTTTTATTAAGATTTGAAGTTTCCAAACATATTGCTCACTACATGTCTACTGCAGAGAGACGAGAGGGCATGAGAAAATTAGTTTTGATCAGTCATGGGAATAAAGTTCTGAAAACAGGTTGGCTCACTATTTAAAAAGGACATGGAGAACAAGCCAGAGTTTGGAAGAAAAATACAGAAGTTTTGGCGCAAATCGATACTCGGAGTCAAAGTATCGATTTGTGTGTGTGTGTGCGCGTGCGTGTGTGTGTGGTGGTGTACACTATATACTCTGCTCTCTACTCCACTGACCCATTCGGTATATTGGATGGACTGATGTGACATTGGAACCAGATGGATCCACACATGCCAACGTACACAAGTGCATTAACATGATACACGATTGAGGGCAGGCATGTTAATATGAACAGACCGCCACATTCACACACACACACTCTCAAAAACACCCCAGCATACAGGTAGGCATAATGCCCATCTGAGTTTGGTGTGTGTATGTTTGATCAGCGAGAGTTTGGTTTGGTGTTTGGATGAGTCCGTGCCACATCAATAGTAACACCACAGTGCCCCCTTCTGCTGCTGTAGAGTATAATCTCTATAGGATAGTGTGGGGTCCGAAATGATTGACACCTTTGATAAAGATGAGCAAAAATGACTGTATAAAATAAATAATTAAAATACTGAGCTATATTGTGAGCTACATTTTTGGGGGAAATTATACAATTTTATACTAATGCAATTGCCCAGAGAAATACATTTTGTTTAACAAGTAATACTATTTGATTAGAAAATATTTTTTTCTAAAATTATTGACACCCCTGTTTTCAATACCTTTCAATACCTCCCTTTGCGAGGATAACGACACTGAGCCTGTTTCTAAAATGTTTTAAGAGTTGGAGAACACCTTCGGAGGGATCTTACACCATTCCTCCATTCAGAATCCTTCCAGATATCCTTTGTCTGCGATTATGGTCTTCCCTCTTCAATTCAAACCACATATTTTTTTATGGGTTTCAAGTCCGGAGACTGGGATGGCCATTGCAAAATGTTGATTTTGTGGCCAAAAAAAAACATTACTGTGTCGATTTTATGTGTGCTTGGGGTTAGTTATTGTTTTGTTGGACGATCCACTTGTGGCCACGTTTCAGCCTTCTTGTAGAGGCAACCAGGTTTTTGGCTAAAATGGCTAAATGGTTAAAAATTGGTCAAATGTACTGGGTAAAGTCCATGATGCCGTTGACCAAGGTCCCCAGCAACAGCAGAAAGCAAAATAGCCCCATAACAACAAAGATCCACCATCATATTTTACAGTAGTTATGGGCTTCTTTTCTGCTCATGTATTCTCATTTCGATGCCAAACTCACCACTGCTGTGCGTGGCAAAAGAGCTCTATTTTCATGTAATCCAACAAATGTAGACACCTGGACTGGAACCGGTTCTTTGGTTAGATGAGATGAAAATAGAGTTATTTGGCCACGTACATCAGTGCAAATCAAATCAAATCAAATCTAATTTATTAGTCACATACACATGGTTAGCAGATGTTAATGCGAGTGTAGCGAAATGCTTGTGCTTCTAGTTCCGACAATGCAGTAATAACAACAAGTAATCTAACCTAACAATTCCGCAACTACTACCTTATACACGCAAGTGTAAAGGGATAAAGAATATGTACATAAAGATATATGAATGAGTGATGGTACAGACGGCATAGGCAAGGTGCAGTAGATGGTATAGAGTACGGTATATACCTATGAGATGAGTACTGTAGGGTATGTAAACATAAAGTGGCATAGTTTAAAGTGGCTAGTGGTCCATGTATTACATAAGATGGCAAGATGCAGTAGATGATATAGAGTACAGTATATACATATACATAAGAGATGTGTAATGTAGGGTATGTAAACATTATATTAGGTGGCATTGTTTAAAGTGGCTGGTGGTACATTTTTACATAATTTCCATCAATTCCCATTTTTAAGGTGGCTGGAGCTGAGTCAGTTTGTTGGCAGCGGCCGCTAAATGTTAGTGGTGGCTGTTTAACAGTCTGATGGCCTTGAGATAGAAGCTGTTTTTCAGTCTCTCGGTCCCTGCTTGGATGCACCTGTACTGACCTCGCCTTCTGGATGATAGCGGGGTGAACAGGTAGTGGCTTGGGTGGTTGTTGTCCTTGATGATCTTTATGGCCTTCCTGTGACATCGGGTGGTGTAGGTGTCCTGGAGGGCAGGTAGTTGGCCCCGGGTGATGCGTTCTGCCGACCTCACTACCCTCTGGAGAGCCTTACGGTTGTGTGCGGAGCAGTTGCCGTACCAGGCGGTGATACAGCCCGACAGGATGCTCTCGATTGTGCATCTGTAGAAGTTTGTGAGTGCTTTTGGTGACAAGCCGAATTTCTTCAGCCTCCTGAGGTTGAAGAGGCGCTGCTGCGCCTTCTTCACAACGCTGTCTGTGTGGGTGGACCAATTCAGTTTGTCCGTGATGTGTACACCGAGGAACTTAAAACTTTCCACCTTCTCCACTACTGACCCGTTGATGTGGATAGGGGGGAGCTCCCTCTGCTGTTTCCTGAAGTCCACAATCATCTCCTTTGTTTTGTTGACGTTGAGTGTGAGGTTATTTTCCTGACACCACACTCCGAGGGCCCTCACCTCCTCCCTGTAGGCCGTCTCGTCGTTGTTGGTAATCAAGCCTACCACTGTAGTGTCGTCCGCAAACTTGATGATTGAGTTGGAGGCGTGCATGGCCACGCAGTCGTGGGTGAACAGGGAGTACAGGAGAGGGCTCAGAACGCACCCTTGTGGGGCCCCAGTGTTGAGGATCAGCGGGGTGGAGATGTTGTTACCTACCCTCACCACCTGGGGGCGGCCCGTCAGGAAGTCCAGGACCCAGTTGCACAGGGCGGGGTCGAGGCCCAGGGTCTCGAGCTTGATGACGAGTTTGGAGGGTACTATGGTGTTGAATGCTGAGCTGTAGTCGATGAACAGCATTCTCACATAGGTATTCCTCTTGTCCAGATGGGTTAGGGCAGTGTGCAGTGTGGTTGCGATTGCGTCGTCTGTGGACCTATTGGGTCGGTAAGCAAATTGGAGTGGGTCTAGGGTGTCCGGTAGGGTGGAGGTGATATGGTCCTTGACTAGTCTCTCAAAGCACTTCATGATGACGGAAGTGAGTGCTACGGGGCGGTAGTCGTTTAGCTCAGTTACCTTAGCTTTCTTGGGAACAGGAACAATGGTGGCCCTCTTGAAGCATGTGGGAACAGCAGACTGGGCTAAGGATTGATTGAATATGTCCGTAAACACACCAGCCAGCTGGTCTGCGCATGCTCTGAGGACGCGGCTGGGAATGCCGTCTGGGCCTGCAGCCTTGCGAGGGTTAACACGTTTAAATGTTTTACTCACCTCGGCTGCAGTGAAGGAGAGCCCGCAGGTTTTGGTAGTGGGCCGTGTCAGTGGCACTGTATTATCCTCAAAGCGGGCAAAAAAGGTATTTAGCCTGTCTGGGAGCAAGACATCCTGATCCGCGACGGGGCTGCTTTTCTTTTTGTAATCCGTGATAGACTGTAGACCCTGCCACATACCCCTTGTGTCTGAGCTGTTGAATTGCGATTCAATTTTGTCTCTGTACTGGGACTTAGCCTGTTTGATAGCCTTGCGGAGAGAATAGCTACACTGTGTGTATTCGGTCATGTTTCCGGTCACCTTGCCCTGGTTAAAAGCAGTGGTTCGCGCTTTCAGTTTCACGCGAATGCTGCCGTTAATCCACGGTTTCTGGTTTGGGAATGTTTTAATCGTTGCTCTGGGTACGACATCGTCAATGCACTTCCTAATGAACTCGCTCACCGAATCTGCATATTCATCATTGTTGTTGTTGGACGCCGTGCGGAACATATTCCAATCCGCGTGATCAAAGCAGTCTTGAAGCGTGGATTCAGATTGGTCGGACCAGCGTTGAACAGACCTGAGCGCGGGAGCTTGTAGTTTTAATTTCTGTTTGTAGGCTGGAATCAACAAAATGGAGTCGTGGTCAGCTTTTCCGAAAGGAGGGCGGGGGAGGGCCTTATATGCGTCGCGGAAGTTAGTATAACAATGGTCCAGAGTTCTGCCAGCCCTGGTCGGACAATCGATGTGCTGATAGAATTTAGGGAGTTTTGTTTTTAGATTAGCCTTGTTAAAATCCCCAGCTACGATGAATGCAGCCTCAGGGTGTGTGGTTTCCAGTTTACAGAGAGTCAGATAGAGTTCGTTCAGGGCCATCGATGTGTCTGCTTGGGGGGGAATATATACGGCTGTGATTATGACCGAAGTGAATTCCCTTGGTAGATAATGCGGTCTACATTTGATTGTGAGGAGTTCTAGATCAGGTGAACAGAATGACTTTAGTTCCTGAGTGTTGTTATGATGGTCACACCACGTCTCGTTAATCATGAGGCATACCCCCCCGCCCCTCTTCTTACCAGAAAGATGTATGTTTCTGTCTGCGCGATGCGTGAAGAAACCAGCTGGCTGCACCGACTCCGTTAGCGTCTTTTCAGTTAGCCATGTTTCCGTGAAGCAGAGCACGTTGCAATCCCTGATGTCTCTCTCGAATGTTACCCGTGCTCGGATTTCATCGACCTTATTCTCAAGAGACTGGACATTGGCGAGTAGTATGCTAGGGAGTGGAGCGCGATGTGCTCGTCTCCGAAGCCTGACCAGGAGACCGCTACGTTTGCCCCTTTTTCGGCGTCGTGTAGCTTCGCCGGCTGGGATCAGGTCCATTGTATTGGGTGGAAGGCAAGACACTGGATCCGTTTCGGGAAAGTCATATTCCTGGTAGGAAGGGTGGTTAGTTGACGTTAATCGTATATTCAGTAGTTCCTCCCGGCTGTATGTAATGAAACTTAAGATCACCCGGGGTACCAATGTAAGAAATAACACATAGAAAAACAAAATACTGCATATTTTCCAAGGAACGCGAAGCGAGGCAGCCATCCTGTTCGGCGCCGGAAGTTAAGTATCAAAAATAAAGGGCTATAACTTAGGGTTAGAACGGACGGGAGCAACTATAAGCTTTCTCCTGGCTAGTAGCCATGAACAGACAGACAAGCAGAGAGGGATTGAGAGAGAGAGGCCAAAAACCAACATGCAAGATAGTGAAAAGTGCCTCTCCAAAGCTGATATAGTTCATTGCATGTGCTAATTTCATGCAGGAGGCAGCCATGATGATATTTTATTTTTGATAATTGTATAGAGTGGAGATTGATTCATTTCAGTTTGACCTTTCATGACTACTTATTTTTGATTAAAACAGCTTTTAAAGTTGCACTATGCAGAAATTGTTCTGACATTTCCTGGTTGCTAAAAATATAATAGTTTGACTAATTTCTGTTTATGTGACGAAACAAGGAAGTATAGTGCAGAGAGTCATTGTACATCCATTGCTAACATGCTGTGAAATATATTTACCATAAACCATTTTTTCCCCAGCTGTTTGAAGCTGATGTACAAAACCGAAAGAAAAAGAAGCAAAAACAAAACTTAAGAACAGGAAGCATAGAAATAGCACACATAGAACAGATCTACCGCCTCTTAGACTTGCTTTCAATGAGAATGACATAGCTATAACACACATTTCTATGTGAATTTGGTCAGGTCACCCAGAAAGTTAAATATTGCAGCTTTAACTGTGTATGTTGCTGGTTATTATTACAGTATAATATTACATTAAGTTTCAAACCATACAATATGTAGAGCAGCAGTAGTAACAACCTGACATAGGGGAAGTGGGAAATTATTCATACAGTAGCATAGAAAGAGCACAAAATTGTTTTTAGTTGAATATATCCACAGTAACAGTCAAATTGGTATTCAGTACAGTATGAATGGCCATGGCCCTAAGACTGATTGTACTGTACCAGAGTAAAGCCATCTGCATGCTTTCCATCCAAAACAGATTTTGTGATGTTTTTGTTTGTTTTGGTCTTTGGCAAAGCGTTTTTTCGGGAGTTTGTGCACACACATTTATTTCCTGAGGACTTTAGCGGCTGAAGTCTACAACCCTTCGTCTGTGATTGGTCAACAGTAGGGATTCTCCAATAAAGTGTTAGTTGTCATTCAACGACAGACTACTAGTTTTTATGCACATTTTTCACTTGAGAAATACTGCACCAAACATCAAAAACGTCAGATTTCTTGATTTATCTTGATTGGTGACTATTTAGACGGAAGCATTACTGTATGTTGTTTTGTTTTACGGCGTCTCAAGAGGGACAAACAGTAATATTGCGGATTTTTTTCTCGCTTTCCAACCAAAGGTATTTTAAGGGAGTATGAGAGCACAGATGTTCACTTCGACTAGCCACGTTCTGCTAGGAGCAAACTGAACCTATGTATGTAGACGCCTTAAGTGCCCCTCTGCAAGACCCCTCTTAGCCTTGTAAATTAGGTTTGTCTTTATCCTTCTCTCAAAAGTCACTAGAAAGGAACATTTAAAACCTTTTTTTTTATATTAGCCTGGGGCATGCACCCAGACCCCCAGTAGCCTCAATGTAGGCATAATTTGGCGAAGTAAATGTCTGCAACGAAACGTGTTAACTAAATCAGCGTAATTGACGTAGGCTACATTTCCAGTCTAATAATTTTTGATCTGTTTTAATATGTCAACTGAACATTCAGTTTATCTGTTTTCTTATTTTTATTAGTTGTTCCTAATAGGTTGTTACTTCATTGGGGCAGGTATAGTGAATGGAGACAATGATCATTTCCCATGTCATCAAGCCGGCTTCACACCTTAACAACATCAGATCAGCTGGTCTGGTAGTTCATTCCGCTGCCGTTTTCCTTGCAACCACAGTGATTTTAACTCGGAGCTCCATGTAATCTCCCGTTAGTAGCAATAAACTCAATTGACTCAACGAAGAACATTTCACACCATGGCGGTTTATATTGAAAAGCTACCCATCTTTCCTGAATGACTCATGGGTAGCCAAGCCAATATCAGAGGTGAATGTGAGAAATCACCCTCTATTTCCAGGTAGCCTGCAGCAGGGGTCTCTGTTGTTTCCTATCCTGTTTGTTCACTGCAGCCACACACACACTAGATGTTGCAGCGGGTAACACTGTACACCCCTCCCCTGAATCACACATCCACAACAGTTGTGATCAGAGACAACATACACCAGAGACTGAATACTGTATCACTGGGCCACTGTACTGCGCTGGGATACAGCATGTTGCAATTAATTAAATTTCTGGGCTGGAGATGTGTGCGTGTGTGTGTGTCTTTAAATGTGTATGTTTTTGTTGCATAATGACTTGTGCAATCATCCCTATATAATGACACCATTCAGAGGAGAGAAATGCAACGGTCGGGGGAATGACAATTCCCTATAGGAGCTCCATTATGGACCTATTGTCTGTAAACAGGTTAGGAAATACAAACACTTCTCTATGACCGACTCAGCATGGCTGCAGTCCAACTCTAACCCGCAGGCCTGAACAGGATGGATCATCATCACAGAGGTCACAAGACACTTTTATTTCTGCTGATGGCTCAGTATACATTTACATTTAAGTCATTTAGCAGACGCTCTTATCCAGAGCGACTTACAAATTGGTGCATTCACCTTATGATATCCAGTGGAACAACCACTTTACAATAGTGCATCTAACTCTTTTAAGGGGGGGGGGTTAGAAGGATTACTTTATCCTATCCTAGGTATTCCTTAAAGAGGTGGGGTTTCAGGTGTCTCCGGAAGGTGGTGATTGACTCCGCTGACCTGGCGTCGTGAGGGAGTTTGTTCCACCATTGGGGTGCCAGAGCAGCGAACAGTTTTGACTGGGCTGAGCGGGAACTGTACTTCCTCAGAGGTAGGGAGGCGAGCAGGCCAGAGGTGGATGAACGCAGTGCCCTTGTTTGGGTGTAGGGCCTGATCAGAGCCTGAAGGTACGGAGGTGCCGTTCCCCTCACAGCTCCGTAGGCAAGCACCATGGTCTTGTAGCGGATGCGAGCTTCAACTGGAAGCCAGTGGAGAGAGCGGAGGAGCGGGGTGACGTGAGAGAACTTGGGAAAGTTGAACACCAGACGGGCTGCGGCGTTCTGGATGAGTTGTAGGGGTTTAATGGCACAGGCAGGGAGCCCAGCCAACAGCGAGTTGCAGTAATCCAGACAGGAGATGACAAGTGCCTGGATTAGGACCTGCGCCGCTTCCTGCGTGAGGCAGGGTCGTACTCTGCGAATGTTGTAGAGCATGAACCTACAGGAACGGGTCACCGCCTTGATGTTAGTTGAGAACGACAGGGTGTTGTCCAGGATCACGCCAAGGTTCTTAGTATATACCTGCCTGCTGATTGGTGGGTAAACAGAAATACACAGAAAACAAATACAAGAGGGGAGAAGTGCTCCCTTTCTGCATACTTCAATACTTCATACCTGCTTTATGCGTCACTGAGCCCACCAGCCGTTAATATGAATATAAACAGCCAAGCTTGGCACTCCTCTCTGCACTAAAACAACTTCCCCACAGCACCGCGCAGTGCTGTCCGGGGGTTTAATGTATGTAACTTCACAAGCTTTAAATAAGGCTGGGAGGGGAGAGGGCGTCATAGCTCACAGACAGGAGCCATGTTTCTTCACAGAGACACACCCATGTTCTCAAAGACACACAGCCTGCTCAGTCACACACACACACACACATTCCCAGACCCTCGCCAGCAGAGACCGCCTGTCAAAGACTGTTTAGCGCTGTGGGCGGCATCACTTGCTCAGAAGGGCGAGGGGCTTTGTTATTCAAATCAACCCTTAGCGCCAGAGATAGAAAAAATGCATCAAAAATGGCTGTGCTTACAACGCAAACTTCCGTTTCTCTCTCTCTCTTTCGCTCTCCTCTGTTATTCCTATATTCCAACACTGCACCTGTCTCTCTCAATTTTCTCTCTCTTGCATACTCTCTCTGTGAAATCCGAACACAAACTAATTACTGAACATAAAAGCAGTGCAAAACACAGCGACACAGACTTTTAGGTTTGATCTAAAGGAAGTGTGATATTGTGACAGAGGAAAGCAAACAAGTGAGCGAGCACTGAAATGCGGAAAACAAATGAATTACTAACACTTGCTGTGCCATAGACTTAAATTAAATAAACATATAAAATAAAAATGCAATATACATATAAGCATGAAATGGTACGAAATTGTAAAATGTCACTCTGACATACTCATTCTAGAGGACACAGAGAACACACACACACACACTCCATAGAGTATACAGAGAGGAAGTAAGAGACATCACCAGAGGATGTGAGGGGTGAAGTTAACGCATCTGTGTCAAGGCACCATCACCATGCCTCCAGAGAGGGGTAATGTCACAAATGATTCCCTGGTTCTGGGCCTCGCTTGTGGGTCACTGCCCTGCAAAATGCCCCTAGCTAGACGTGGACTGGCACCATTATGAAACATGATCCAGCTGGTACAGTACAAAGAGAGTGGGAGGGGGGAAAGAGGAGGAGGAGAGGGCAGCTGTGTGTTTTCCTTCCTTCCTGACATGCTAGCTAGCTAGCTACAGTATCTTCCTCCCCTTGTATAGTGGTTAAGGAGTTAAGGATTTCTCAGTCTATTACCTGCTCAAAGTCAGAGAAAAGATGATGGCTGTCTAAAGTGTGGTACCACTACCTCAAGCATTCTGTACCACTGTAAAGTAGCTAGTGTTGAACAGAGAAGGGCCTGCTGTGCTGTGCTGTACGTGTGTGATGGCTCTGGTACTGTGGCTGGAGGCATTTTGGGACTCCCAGACCAATAAAGGGGATGGAATAAAGGATAGATGTGTCTCTCTGTTTGAGGGTACGCAGGAGACATTGAGACAGACAGACAGACAGACGGACAGACGGACGGACGGACAGACGGACGGACGGAGAGGTATCCCCCCGTGTCAGCTCAAAAGCTCTTAGATCAAATGACGGGACTGAAAAAAGTGAGCTGTCTCTAAATCTTCCTCATAAGCCTTACAGCACCCTCCATGCTGTGGCAGTATAAAAAGAGAGAAGAGACTATGGGGAAATTGGGCCATTATGGCTGCATATGCAACTGTGTGTGACTACTGTGCAGCAAAGCCACCACACATGAACTGTGTGCCATTACAACAATAAGCTCATTTAGACATAAACCCCCAGAAGGATGTACAGTCACAACAACATTCCCTCTAACAGTGGGGGTAATTAAACATTGAACCTCAAACACTAACACAATGACAACACATACTCTTCCCGTGGGAGCTGGAGTAGACAATTCATGTGAATTACCATTCACATTAGGGATTTCAATATACAGAGTGCCCTGATGCAATGTTGTACACACTTTCTGGTACATTTGAAGTTGGAAGTTTACATCCACTTAGGTTGGAGTCATTCAAACTCGTTTTTCAACCACTCCACCAATTTCTTGTTAACAAACTATAGTTTTGGCAAGTCGGTTAGGACATCTACTTTGTGCATGACACAAGTAATTTTTCCAACCATTGTTAACAGAGATTATTTCACTTATAATTCACTGTATCACAATTCCAGTGGGTCAGAAGTTTACATACACTAAGTTGACTGTGCCTTTAAACAGCTTGGAAAATTCCAGAAAATGATGTCAATTGGAGGTGTACCTGTGGATATATGTCAAGGCCTACCTTCAAACTCAGTGTCTCTTTGCTTGACATCATGGGAAAATCAAAAGAAATCAGCCAAGACCTCAGAAAACAAATTGTAGACCTCCACAAGTTTAGTTCATCCTTGGGAGCAATTTCCAATTGCCTGAAGGTACCATGTTCATCTGTACAAACAATAGTGCGCAAGTATAAAAACCATGGGACCATGCTGCCGTTATACTGCTCAGGAAGGACGCGTTCTGTCTCCTAGAGACATATTTATAATAGATCTTATTAGATCGTAAGCTCTTAATAGCAGTAATATCAATTGAATGTAAATTGGAATATCTATTTTAATGTTCAGATTTTAATATTCAAGTGTTTGCCAAGAGGATATGCTCTAATGTATGGCACTTCTGTTCAACAATGTTATATTATACCCTGAGATAAAGAAAGAATGACAAATTAATTAATTATTTTAATTTTATTGATCATTATTAAAGTAGGTGACAACACAAACTGGAAATTGTTACTTGACACCGTATTTATTTCTAACATTTGACAAGACAAATTTATTTTAGTTATTTCTCTAACTTCTCCCCCCTCTCTATCCTTTATCGTACATCACTGGTATCAGGATGGACAAATATGTCCCCCTGAGGGAGAAAGATGAGCACATTGATGCCTCTAACCTGGACAGTCTCCAAAGAATCACCACATTAAACTTGAAAGTGTCAATGGAGCTGAAAAATAATAAGTTAACTAAGTCAAGCATATCATTACATCTTCACACAGTCAACAGAACAGATCGCTAATTGTTGTTAGTGGTTGTCGCTTTTGAAAATGTTAGAGGTTGATGTTGAATGTGGTGATTCTCTGAAGACTGGCAAAGTTGTCGGTGTTCCTCGAAGACAAACGCCAGTCAAGCTGGAGGGAGGGAGTTCGAAAGCCTTGGAGCAAAATGCCAGGCACAGTTCAGTGGGAACTACAACTCTTACTCTGTGGAAACACACACAAAATAGGTTTTATGGATTATAGCAGGACTATAGTTTTATGTACTATACTGCAGAACAACATTTAACATATCACTATATCTAAAATCAGAGTGTCACGTTCTGACCATAGTTCTTATGTGTTTTGCTTGTTTTAGTGTTGGTCAGGACGTGAGCTGGGTGGGCATTCTATGTTGTGTGTCTTGTTTGTCCGTTTCTATGTTTCTATGTTTGGCCTAATATGGTTCTCAATCAGAGGCAGATGTTTTGTGTTGTCTCTGATTGGGAATCATATATAGGTGGCTTGTTTTGTGGCTGCTTTGGTGCTATTTGTGATTGTGGCTGCAATGTAAAACTATGATTTATACCTCAAATATGCACATTTTTGAACAAAACATAAATGTATTGTATAACATGTTATAAGACTGTCATCTGATGAAGTTGTTTCTTGATTAGTGACTAATTTTATCTCTATTTTGTCGGTTTTGTGAAAGCTACCTATGCGGTGGAAACATGGTGAAAATTATATTATATGATATCCCTGTCCTGTTAGGCTAGGCTATGCTAATCAGCTTTTTTGATGAGGAGGATCCCGGATCTGGGATGGGTATTAAGTCAAGTTTAATGCGTTTGAGCCAATCAGTTGTGATGTGACAAGGTAGGGGGGTTATACAGAAGATAGTCCATATTATGGCAAGACCAGCTCAAATAAGCAAAGAGAAATGACAGTCCATCGTTACTTTAAGATATTAATTAACATCAGTCAATACGGAAAATTTCAAGAACTTTGAAAGTTTCTTCAAGGGCACTCCCAAAAAGCATCAAGCGCTTATGATGAAACTGGCTCTCATAAGGACTGCCACAGGAATGGAAGATCCAGAGTTACCTCTGCTGCAGACGATAAGTTCCTTAGAGTTACCAGCCTCAGAAATTGTCGCCCAAATAAATTTAACAGACACATCTCAACATCAACTGTCCAGAGTAGACTGTGTGAATCATTGCCTTCATGCTGAATTGCTGCAAAGAAACCACTTCTAATAAACCACTACTAAAGGACACCAATAAGAAGAAGAGACTTGCTTGGGCCAAGAAACACGAGCAATGGACATTAGACCGGTGGAAATTTGTCCATTGGTCAGGACTCCAAATTTTTGTTTTTTGGTTCCAACCTCCGTGTCTTTGTGAGACAGAGTAGATCAACGGATGATCTCTGCATGTGTATTTTCCACCATAAAGCATGGAGGAGGAGGTGTGATGCTGTTGGGGTGCTTTGCTGGTGACACTGTCTGTGATTCATTTAGAATTCAAGGCACACTTAACCAGCATGGCTACCACAGCATTCTGTAGCGATACGCCATCCAATTTGGTTTGGGTTTAGTGGGACTGTCATTTTTCCACAGGACAATGACCCAACACACGTCCATGTTGTGTAAGGGCTATTTTACTAAGATGGATAGTGATGGAGTGCTGCATTAGATGACCTGGCCTCCAAAATCACCCGACCTCAACCAAATTGAGATGGTTTGGGATGAGTTGGACCACAGAGTGAAGTGCTCAGCATATATGGGAAATCAAGACTGTTGGAAAAGGATTCCCGGTGAAGCTGGTTGAGAAAATGCCAAGAGTGTGCAAAGCTCTCTTGAAGGCAAAGGGTGGCAATTTGAAGAATCTCAAATATAAAATATATTTTGATTTGTTTAACACAATTTTTTTGAAGTTGTGTAAAAATGTGTTAATTTCCACAGATTAGAAAACATTTGTATTATGAAAATAAAATAAAATTGCATTTGTCACATGCGCTGAATACAACAGGTTACAGTGAAATGCTTACTTACAAGCCCTTAACCAAAAATGCAGTTTTAAGAAAATAGAGTACAAAAAAAAAGTAACACAATAAAATAACAATAATGAGGCTATATACAGGTGGTACCAGTACTAAATCAGTGTGCGGGGGTACAGGTTACTCAAGGTAATTTGTACATGTAGGTTGGGGAAAAGTGACTATGCATAGATAATAAACAGAGACTAGAAGCAGTGTCAAAACAAAAGGGGGATGTCAATACAAATTGTACAGGTGGCCATTTAATTGTTCAGCGGTCTTATGGCTTAGGGGTAGAAGCTGTTAAGGAGCATTTTGGACCTAGACTTGGTGCTCCGGTACCGCTTGCCGTGCGGTAGCAGATAAACAGTCTGACTTGGGTGACTGGAGTCTTTGACAATTTTTTGTGCCTTCCTCTGAAACCGCCTAGTATATAGGTCCTGGATGGCAGGAAGATTGGCCCCAGGTATGTACTAGGCCGTATGCTCTACCCTCTGTAGCGCCTTACAGTCGGAGGCTGAGCAGTTGCCATACCAGGCAGTGATGCAACCAGTCAGGATGCTCTTGATGGTGCAGCTGTAGAACTTTTTGATGATCTGGTGACCCATGCCAAATCTTTTCAGTCTCCTGAGGGGGAAAAGGCGTTGTCGAGCCCTTTTCACAACTGTCTTGGTGTGTTTGGACCATGACAGTTTATTGGTGATGTGGACACCAATGTGGACACCAAACTCTCGACCAGCTCCACTACAGCCCCGTCGATGTGAATGGGGGCGTGTTCGGCCCTCCTTTACCTGTAGTCTACGATTACCTCCTTTGTCTTGCTCACATTGAGGGCGAGGTTGTTGTCCTGGCACCAGACTGCCAGGTCTCTGACCTCCTCCTTAACTTTTACTTGGTACTCATCCCGGATCCGGGAGCACCCCCATCAGTAAAAAAGCTGACTAGCATAGCCTAGCATAGCGCCACAAGTAAATACTAGCATCTAAATATCATGAAATCACAAGTCCAAGACACCAGATGAAAGATACAGATCTTGTGAATCCAGCCATCATTTCTGATTTTTAAAATGTTTTACAGGGAAGACACAATATGTATTTCTATTAGCTAACCACGATAGCAAAAGACTCAACTTTTTTCTCTCCACCATTTTCTTACTGCATAGGTAGCGTTCACAAATTCGACCAAATAAAGATATAAATAGTCACTAACCAAGAAAAAACTTCATCAGATGACAGTCTGATAACATATTTATTGTATAGCATATGTTTTGTTCGAAAGATTTGCATCTTTCAGGTATAAATCACAGTTCTACATTGCAGCTGCAATCTGAAATAGCGTCGATGCAGCCAGAATAATTACAGAGACCAACGTCAAATACCTAAATACGCATCATAAAACATTTCTGAAAAATACACAGCGTACAGCAAATGAAAGACCAACATCTTGTGAATCCAGCCAATATTTCAGATTTTTTAAGTGTTTTACAGCGAAAACACAATATAGCATTATATTAGCTTACCACAATAACCAGAAACACAAGCAATTTACCAGCAGCAAAGGTTAGCGATCGTAACAATCCAGCAAAAGATATATAATTTTTGACTAACCTTGATAAACTTCATCAGATGACAGTCCTGTAACATCATATTACACAATGCATATAGGTTTTGTTCGAAAATGTGCATATTTAGCAGCACAAATCGTGGTTATACAATGTGATCAGTAGCAACATTTCAGGCATTCTGGCCGGCGCCATCTTGGAGAGGCACCTAATCTAATCGATAACTAATCGTAAACTTGACTAAAAAATACAGGTTGGACAGCAAATGAAAGATGCATTAGTTATTAATGCAACCGCTGTGTTAGATTTTTAAAATTAACGTTACTAGACATACAGTGTGCGTTACAGCCAGACCAGTGCCGAAAATAATGGCGGACAAATCATTTTACATTTTTCCACAGAAATACGGATTAACAGCATAAATAGCTCTTACTTTTGGAAGAGCTTCCATCAGAATCTTGGGCAAGTTGTCCTTTGTCCAAAAGAATCGTTGCTCGGTTGTAAAACGTCCTCTTCAACTTTGGAAATAGCAGCAAACATTAGCTATGTGGCGCAGACATGGCCAAATCTTCAAAACGCAATACAAAGGAAATTACGAAAATCGCAATATACTCACATAAACTGATATAACTCGGTTTAAAATAACTTCGTTATGATGTTTCTAACACCTATATCGAATAAAATCAGAGCCGGATATATCTAAGGCCTATAACTTGAGCTTTTGAGAATGCCATCCTGAGGTCCTTCTTTGCGTCATGACGAAGGTTGAAAAGAGTGCACCCCCCATGCCATGGGCTTTTATAAGGTCTCAGATCTGCCTAGAAACTCCATTCCAATTCTCATTGGTTACTGACATCCAGGGGAAGGCGCGTGCAGTTCATGTCGACCCATAGGATACATACAGAGTTTTAAACTGATCCTAGAACAGAGTCTACATTTTCAGATTTTGCAGTACCTGTCAGGAATTTCGCTGCCAAACGAGTTCTGTTTCACTCAGAGAAATAATTCAAACGGTTTTAGAAACTAGAGAGTGTTTTCTATCCAATAGTAATAATAATATGCATATTGTACGAGCAAGAATTGAGTACGAGGCAGTTTAATTTGGGAACGATAAATGGTAACGTTGAAACAGCACCCCCTATATTGAGAAAAGGTTTTAAAGGCTGTCTCATCGTTGTCGGTAATCAGGCCTTCCACTGTTGTGTCGTCAACAAACTTAATGATGGTGCTGAAGTCGTGCTTGGCCATGCAGTCATGTGTGAACAGGGAGTACAGGAGGGGACTAAGAACGCACCCCTGAGGGACACCCTGTGTTGAGGATCAGCGTGACAGATGTTGTTGTTGCCTACCTGGGCAGTGGCTCTTCAGGAAGTCCAGGATCCAGTTGCAGAGGGAGGTGTTTAGTCCCAAGATCCTTAGCTTAGTGATGATCTTTGTGGGCACTATGGTGTTGAACTCTGAGCTGTAGTCAATGAACAGCATTCTCATATAGGTGTTCCTTTTGTCCAGGTGGGAATATGCAGTGTGGAGTGCGATTGAGATTGCGTCATCTGTGGATCTGTTGGGGCGCTTTGCGAATTGGAGTAGGTTTAGGGTTTCCGGTATGATGGTGTTGATGTGAGCCATAACCAGCCTTTCAAAGCAATTCATGACTACCGACGTGAGTGCTATGGCGCCGTAGTCATTTAGGCACCTTCGTTTTCTTGGGCACAGGGACTATGGTGGTCTGCATGAAACATGTAGGAATTACAGACTCTGTCAGGGAGAGGTTTAAAATGTCAGTGAAGTCACTTGCCAGTTGGTCCGTGCATGCTCTGAGTACACGTCCTGGTAATCGGTCTGTGAATGTTGACCCGTTTAAAGGTCTTGCTCACATGGGCTATGGAAAGCGTGATAACACTGTCGTCCGGAACAGCTGGTGCTCTCATGCATACTTAAATGTTGCTTGCCTCGAAGCGAGGATAAAAGGCATTTAGCCCATCTGGTAGGCTCTGGGCAGCTAGCGGCTGGGTCTCCCTTTGTCCGTAATTGTTTGCAAGCCCTGCCACATCCGATGAGAGTCAGAGCCAGTGTAGTAAGATTCAATCTTAGTCCTGTATTGACGCGTTGCCTGTTTCGTCTGAGGGCATAGCGGGATTTATTGTAAGCGTCTAGATTAGTGTCCTGCTCCTTGAAAGCGGCAGCTCTTGCCTTTAGCTCGATGCGGATTTTGATTGTAATCCATGGCTTCTGTTTGGGATATTAACGTACTGTCACTGTGGGGACAATGTCGTTGATGCACTTATTGATGAAGCCGGTGACTGAGGTGGTGTACTCCTCAATGCCATTGGATGAATCCTGGAAGATATTCCAGTCTGTGTTATCAAAACAGTCCTGTAGCGTAGCATCCGCGTCATCTGACCACTTCCGTATTGAGCAAGTCACTGGTACTTCCTGCTTTAGTTTTTGCTTGGTAGCAGGAATTAGGAGTATAGAATTATGGTCAGATTTGCCAAATGGAAGGCGAGGGAGAGCTTTGTATGCGTCTCTGTGTGTGCAGGATAGTTTTCTTTCCCTCTGGTTGCACATGTGACATGCTGGTAGAAATTAGGAAAAAAATAAGTTTGCCTGCATTAAAGTCCCGAGCCACTAGGAGCTTCGCTTCTGGATTAGCATTTTTCTTGTTTGATTATGGCCTTATACAGCTCGTTGAGTATGGTCTTAGTGCCAGTGTCGGTTTGTGGTGGTAATTTGACGAAATATAGATGAAAACTCTCTTGGTAGATAGTGTAGTATATAGCTTATCATGAGGTTGTCACGAATCCCGTTTCCTGAGTCTGTTTTTTGCCTGTGTTCTGTCCTGGAGTGTTTTTTCCGGCGTCCTGGAACGCACCCTGTCTGGTTGCCGGGCAATGTAGCCAGTTGGGAGAGTTCTGATTACCCGCACCTGTATCCCATCAGCTATCTGCACACCTGGTCCTGATCATCATCTCTCCTCTTCTTAAGCCCGGACCTGACATCCATTCCCTGCCGGATCGTTAGCCATGAACAGTATGTTGTGCCCACGAACCAGCCTCCAGTTGATAGAGTTTGTTTTGTTTTGTTTTGTTGTTTTGTACGTCTTGCTTGCCTTTAACTTACCTCCGTTTGTTCTGTCTACAGCCATTCACCCGGAACCCATATCCCATCCCTGTCTGCTCGTCGCCAGTTTTTGTTTATCCCTTGGATCTGCCTATCCACTCCCATCAACACACCTCCGCTGCCCGCTCCGCCACCTGGAACTATCTACCTCCACGTTCTCATTTATTAATAAATACTCACCATCTTCATACTCACCTTGTCCTGGTCTGCTTCTGGGTCCAATTTTGGTAAACCCTGACAGAGGTACTCTACCTCAGGCGAGCAACACCTCGAGAATACCTTAATATTAGATTTTGCACACCAGCTGTTATTGACAAATAGACACCCCCACCCCACGTCTTACCGGAGGTAGCTGTTCTGTCCTGCCGATACACCGGAAACCCAGCCAACTGTATATTATCCTTGTCGTTGTTCAGCCACGACTCGATGACATAACATATTACCGTTGTTAATGTCCCGTTGGTATGATAGTCTCGAACGAAGCTCATCCAGTTTATTCTCCAGTGACTGCACGTTAGCCAACAGAACGGATGTTAGATGCGGGTTACCCACTCGTCGACGAATTCTCACTATGCATCCTGATCTGCGGCCCCGGTATCTCCTTTTCTTCATGCAGGTATTTGGGCCTTGTCCGGGAGCAACATTATATCATTCACATCATACTCATTAATGAAAAGAATCTTCATCAGTTCGAGGTAAGTAAACACTGTTCTGATATCCAGAAGCTCTTTTCGGTCATAAGAGACAGTAGCATCAACATTATGTACAAAATAAGTTACAAACAATGCGAAAAAACACAAAATAACACAATTGGTTAGGAGCCAGTAAAACGTCAGCCATCCCCTCTGGCGCCATTTTTGACCACAGAATCAAAACAATGATGCTATTCATTATGGATGTTCTGCATGTGTTCTGATCTGTTGTCAATGTTCACACGCACACTGAAGGTGATGATGAAAATGCTCACGATAACCATACTAATCTAAATATGGAACGGAAAAGCAGAAAGATTACCTACAAGTAAAATCAATTTAGCTAGCTAACATTAATTACAGACAACATGAAAAAGCAAGCTAGCTAACATTACTCAAAGTTCAATAGCGAACTAACATCAGATACATTATGTGCGTTACACTTAGATTTTAGCTAGTTGGCTAACATACATTTAGGCAGAGAGGAAGAGTATATAGCTAACTAGATAGCTAGCAAGCTAATGTTAGATTGTATCGCTAGCTAGCTCCTGAGTTAATGCTAACGTTAGTTAGTAACACTTTTTTCTTACAGATCAAACCAAAGGCAGAGGACGGTGCGGAATGTTTTATTTGTTTAGGGTTGTTCGGGTGATTAGTAGGACCTGTCACACTCTGATCTGTTGCCCCCGTCTTGTGCTTGTCTCCACCCCCGACCAGGTGTCTCCTATTTTCCCCATTATCCCCTGTGTATTTATACTTGCGTTTTCTGTCTGTCTGTTGCCAGTTCGTCTTGTCTCGTCAAGTCATCCCAATGTGTTTTCCGTGTGTTACCAGTTCTCAAGTGCTTGTTTTCTAGTCTTCCCGGTGCCGAACTTTCTGCCTGCCCTGACCCTGAGCCTTCCTGCCGTTCTGTCCCCTTTTCACTCTGCCTTGGATTTGAACCTCTGCCTGCCCTCGACCTGTCCTTCAGCCTGCCCCTTTGTTATAATAAATACTCTGAGAACCAAACCACCCGCCTCCTGTGTCTGCATCTGGGTTATATCCTGAGTCGTGATAGGACCTGTGTTTTGAATTAAATCAGAATTGATTTCCTCAGAAACGCAAATGATTTGATTGAATCCGAACAGTTTTTGAACATGCATTATTCAGTGTATTGTCCTCCATTCCAGAGCCTTTATGGAGTATGTTAGGTCCACAGACCTCTCCATTTCATAGTGCAGCTCAACCCTCTGTGGAATGCTATGTCTGTGTGAAAAAGACTGATCCCCTTGCAAGGAGATGAGAGTAGTGTTTTAGAGTGTCTTAGAGATGATAATGCTTCCCTTGACAAAAAAAGTATAAAGAATTAGCCAAGGAAAGCAAGCTTGGATTTGGCGTCTCTCCAATCAAAATGCTTTGAGAGCATACGTCATTAACAGAAACAACTTGAATTGTTGCATTTCGTTGTGTTGTCATCCAGCGGCTAGCTAGCTAAAATTGTCTCTTTCCTAAATTAGCCATTGATGGAGATAGGGATTTGGACTTAATTCTCCTGTAATGGGCAATGATTATAACAGCGATTCTGATCCAACCATTAATTCATACATTGTTGTGCCCCTGGCATTAGAGGATGGAAGTTCAGTATGTACATTACTGAACAACATACTAGCTAATGTTGCCCAAATCAAATCAAATTTTATTTGTCACATAAACATGGTTAGCATATGTTAATGCGAGTGTAGCGAAATGCTTGTGCTTCTAGTTCCGACCATGCAGTAATATCTAACAAGTAATCTAGCAGTTTCACAACTACCATATACACACAAGTGTAAAGGAATGAATAAGAATATGTACATAAAAATATATATGGACGAGCGATGGCCGAACGGCATAGGCAAGATGCCTTAGATGGTATAGAGTAAAGTATATACATATGAGATGAGTAATGTAGGGTATGTAAACATTATATAAAGTGGCATTGTTTTAAGTAGCTAGTGATACATTTACTACATCCAATATTTTATTATTAAACTGGCTAGAGATGAGTCAGTATGTTGGCAGCAGCCACTCAAAGTTTGTGAGTGTTTTTGGTGACAAGCCACATTTCTTCAGCCTCCTGAGGTTGAAGAGGCACTGCTGCGCCTTCTTCACCACGCTGTCTGTGTGGGTGGACCATTTCAGTTTGTCCGTGATGTGTATGCATAGGAACTTAAAACTTTCTACCTTCTCCACTACTGTCCCGTCGATGTGGATAGGGGGCTGCTCCCTCTGCTGTTCCCTGAAGTCCACGATCATCTCTTTTGATTTGTTGACATTGAGTGTGAGGTTATTTTCCTGACACCACACTCCGAGGGCCCTCACCTCCTCCCTGTAGGCCATCTCGTTGTTGTTGGTAATCAAGCCTACCACTGTAGTGTCGTCTGCAAACTTGATGATTGAGTTGGAGGTGTGCATGGCCATGCAGTCATGGGTGAACAGAGAGCACAGGAGAGGGCTGAGAACGCACTCTTGTGGGGCCCCAGAGTTGAGGATCAGCGGGGTGGAGATGTTGTTACCTAACCTCACCACCTGGAAGCGGCCCGTCAGGAAGTCCAGGACCCAGTTGCACAGTGCGGGGTCGGGACCCAGGGTCTCAAGCTTAATGACGAGTTTGGAGGGTACTATGGTGTTAAATGCTGAGCTTTAGTCAATGAACAGCATTCTTACATAGGTATTCCTCTTGTCCAGATGGGAAAGGGCAGTGTGCAGTGTGATTGCGATTGCGTCGTCTGTGAACCTATTGGGGCAGTAAGCAAATTGGAGTGGGTCTAGGGTGTCAGGTAGGGTGGAGGTGATATGGTCCTTGACTAGTCTCTCAAAGCACTTCATGATGACAGATGTGAGTGCTACGGGGCGATAGTCATTTAGCTCAGTTACCTTACCTTTCAGGAACAATGGTGGCCCTCTTGATGCATATGGGAACAGCAGACTGGGATAAGGATTGATTGAATATGTCCGTAAACACACCAGCCAGCTGGTCTGCACATGCTCTGAGGACGTGGCTAGGGATGCCGTCTGGGCCGGCAGCCTTGCGAGGGTTAACACGTTTAAATGTTTTACTCACATTGGCTGCAGTGAAGGAGAGCCCGCAGGTGTTGGTAGCGGGCCGTGCCGGTGGCACTGTATTGTCCTGTTTGTCTGGGAGCAAGACATCGTGGTCCGCGACGGGGCTGGTTTTCTTTTTGTAGTCCGTGATTGACTGTAGACCCTGCCACATACCTCTCATGTCTGAGCCGTTGAATTGCGACTCTACTTTGTCTCTATACTGACGCTTAGCTTGTTTGATTGCCTTGTGGAGGGAATAGCTACACTGTTTGTATTCGGTCATATTTCCGGGCGCCTTGTCCTGATTAAAAGCAGTGGTTTGCGCTTTCAGTTTTGCGCGAATGCTGCCATCAATCCACGGTTTCTGGTTGGGGAAGGTTTTAATAGTCGCTGTGGGTACAACATCACCGATGCACTTGCTAATAAACGCACTCACCGAATCAGCGTATTCATCAATGTTATTGTCCGACACTATGTGGAACATATCCCAGTCCACGTGATCGAAGCAATCTTGAAGCGTGGAATCCGATTGGTTGGACCAGCGTTGAACAGACCTGAGCACGGGCGTTTCTTGTTTTGGTTTCTGTCTGTAGGCTGGGAGCAACAAAATGGTGTCGTGGAATTGAAGTTAGGCTAGCTAGCAAGCATTTTAGCCCAGTAGCCTTTGACAACAAAAAATAAAAGCGGCACTGTATGATAGAGTGACAGTCCGTTTCGTCAACATGAAAGAAAGGAGGGTGGCATTGGCGTTTCTCTACAAGTAGGGTGAGTCAACATGTTTTCTACTTGCACGAACGCATGCGCACGCAAAAGGACAAGCGCACGCAAAACAGAAATCAGAAACACAAACAGAAATCAGAACCATGGACAGCCACATCATATTTAGCCTATGTTGATTGGACTAAATTGTTTTTGGTATCTTTTAGTTGTCACTGTATTAGACTAGGCAGAGGTGATTTGTTGATGTTGAAATGTTGAAGTTGAAATGGTGCTGGAATAGTTGAGGCAGCTCCTGTTTTCTTTGTGACTTGCGGTAACTGTGGTTTTAAATCAATCGTTGTTTAGTGGTCTAAAAATGTCAGGAAAATATACTTGTCTGTTACATGCAACTGGCTTCCCCAGTGATTTTACCCACGCACCGCTACTGCAGCACACGAGGCATGCATACCGGCTAGGCCTATATCATATTAGATCTAATATATTAACTTAGTTTAAGACCCAGGCTGAGGCTGTGGCAAGGCTCTCCTCATGAAGCAATTTGAGAGGCAATTTGAAGCACCAACCTTGGAGCGACTTTGAGGCAGAGGGAGGGGAGGAATTACACAGAGAAGGTTTCAGAGAACCATTGAAGTGGGAAGATAAGACAGAGAGAGTGCTTCATGGTGTATGGCCACTTGAGACCTACCAGTAACTTAAAGGCCTAATTGGCATGCAAAAATGGTTGCTCGCTGGTTACTTTACACATGTGTAAAAGGTCAGGTGTAGTAAAGAATAGTAACATGGGATTTGACATGGGATGTTCCTAGATTCAAGGATTAGCAAACCAAATTCAGAAAATTCCCTGAAAAAATCATATTGATTAAGAGAGAAACTATCTTTGAATATTTGACATTGGACTGCAAGACTATAAGAAAATGGCACCCTCCTCAGAAAAGGTATAATAACTATAATCGACCATGTCAGATTAGAACATGCAAAAATCTGATGGATATGCTTGTACAAAGCCTAAAACATCTCTGAATTCAGCAAATACAATCCCAAGGTATGCGTGACACAGACAACTATTCCATCAAACATAAAATAAAAACACTTCAGATTCATGAATTCAGGGCCACAAGACGAGAATCCAGCCTCTCCTCTGTGTCAGTAAATCAGTGGGCCTGCGGTGTGTATCAGTCCAATATCTGTCCCATATGCCCCTAGTAGGAGACGGGGCCTGTTATCTTAGCGGGTCCTGGAAAGCTCCGGGGCCTCCGGGAGTGGGGGGTAACGGAGGAGGGGAGGTAACGAGGAGCCCCATCCCAGCAGGGGGCCTGGCTATGTCACCTCTGTTTATGTCCCCTTGGGCAGTGCCTGACCTAAATCAGCCTCTCGGTGTTGCAGGGCTGGCCCAGGGAGTCCACGCTGGCAGCTATTAGGGCCGTTTGGCAAAATGTTCAGACACTAGAGATAGACTAGCCCTGACAGCTGTCAACAGAGACAAACATCCTAGCATGACACAGAGAGAGAGCAGTGGGGGAGTGTGTACAGGGAAGTGTGTGGGGATGGGGCTGTGTGTGTGTGTGTGTGTGTGTGTGTGTGTGTGTGTGTGTGTGTGTGTGTGTGTGTGTGTGTGTGTGTGTGTGTGTGTGTGTGTGTGTGTGTGTGTGTGTGTGTTTTCATCAGTAGTGCCGAATTCCAGGTCTGGTTTAAAGCACTAGTTATACAGGCACGTTGTCAGGAATCATTTGGTGAAATGGCAAAGTCGAAGCAAGCTGTCATGCTAGGCATATCATAAACAGCTATGTGCCCAAATCTACTGAGTGCCCCTTGAAAGGAAAGCCCAGTAACTTGACCTGATTTCAAAACCATGGTCCTAAAACAACCAAATCTCCTGGCAAAACAGTGTATTTTAGCTGAAAGAAGAATGGATATCACATAGTCCCTCAGAGGGGAAGTTTTGTCCATGTCTGAAGACACCATTGAATGGGGGCTAGTTAGTGTATTCTAAATAGATTGTTTGAATAATTCCTTACTCGGAAACATAATGCAAATGTGTGTGTGTGTACAAATCAAACGGCCTAAGTATGACACCCATGAGTTTACCAGTCAATTTGCCAGGGTTAGAGGTTCCAAGCCCGTTCTATTCATTATATTTATTTGTGCTGCTGCAGGGAGGGGAGTGTTGCCAAGTCAACCGAAGACTTGTTTACTTGTTTCAGCAAGGAGCAACAAAGTTTAAAACCACTTAAGAGTCCATGTTACCACAAAAAGAGACTCAACCACACGAATGCCTGGCTGTCCCGTCTTCAATCAGCTGTTCAGTATTCATCCATAAACATTGGTTACTGTTAAACGGTAATAGTGTAATCCTTGGCAGACACAGTCTCTCAGTCTCCCGGTGCTCCATATTCTTCTTCCTCAGGCTTCTATTCATCCCTCTTTCTGTCTCAGGATCTGTCAGGATCTCCCCGGATAAAGAGGTGCTTTTGGCTGATAGTGGACAAGACAGTTGTCTACCCCTCCTTCTCTCACCCTCTCTCTCCCCCTCTACCCATGAAGGGAGGGATTGAGTAAGCGAGGCAGGCAGGGGGATTGGAGACTCAGAGAGCAAGAGAGAGAAAATAGCCCCTTCTCCTACTTTCTCTCAGTGAGTCTCCAATCCCCCCATCTTTTCTTCCTTTGGCTCTGTTGTGACTTTACTTTCATTAATCTGATGACTGTTATTTATTGAATCAACTAACCATGTTTAATTGTTACCCGATTAAATTAATCATGTAACAATTAACTCATTAGGAATTTGGGGCACCACGAGAGTGGTTGTTTAACTTCTTTGATATAGGGGGCAGCATTTTCACTTTTGTATGAATTGCGTGCCCATAGTGAACTACCTCCTACTCTGTCCCAGATGCTAATATATGCATATTATTATTACTAGTGGATAGAAAACACCTTTTGAAGTCTCTAAAACTGTTTGAATGATGTCTGTGAGTATAACAGAACTCATATGGCAGGCAAAAACCTGAGAAAAATCCAAACAGGAAGTGAGAATTCTGAGACTGGTCGATGTTAACCTTTCACGAGCCTCTACCCCGGGTCCGGGATCACCCCCCACCCCCCCCACACACTGATTAGCATAGCTAGCATAGCTTCACAAGTAGATAGTAGCATCTAAATATCATTAAATCACAAGTCCAAGACACCAGATGAAAGATACAGATCTTGTGAATAAAGCCACCATTTCAGATTTTTAAAATGTTTTACAGGGAAGACAAAATATGTAAATCTATTAGCTAAACACGTTAGCAAAATACACCACTTTTCTAACTCCATCAGTTTCTTACTCCTTCAGGTGCTATCACCAATTCGGCTAAACTAAGATATTGATAGCCACTAACCAAGAAAAAAACTCATCAGATGACAGTCTGATAACATATTTATGGTATAGGATAGGTGTTGTTAGAAAAAAGTGCATATTTCAGGTAGAAATCACAGTTTACAATTGCACCGACCATCACAAATCGACTAGAATTACTAGATAGAGCAACGTGTATGACCAATTTACTCATCATAAAACATTTCATAAAAATAGACAAAGCATAGCAATGGAAAGACCCAGTTCTTGTGATTTCAGACCATATTTCAGATTTTCTAAGCGTTTTTCAGCGAAAACACAATAAATCGATAAGTTAGCATACCACATGTGCAAACGTTACCAGAGCATCGATTCCAGCCAAAGAGCGCTATAACGTAATCACCGCCAAAATATATTAATTTTTTCACTAACCTTCTCAGAATTCTTCCGATGACACTCCTGTAACATCATTTTACAACATACATATACAGTTTGTTCGAAAAGGTGCATATTTAGCCATACAAAACCGTGGTTATACAATGGAAATAGTCACAACTCAAGCCTCAAAATGAGGAACGTCAGCTTTCAGAGTGATCTAGTTTAATCGAAAGCTAATCATATACTTGACTAAAAAATACAGGGTTGACAGGAATCGAAAGACAAATTAGTTCTTAATGCAACCGCTGATTTACATTTTTAAAATTATCCTTACTTTTCAATACAGGGTTCGCCAAGTGAAGCTATACCAAACAAAATGGCGAAATATGCGTTTAAAATATTTCGACAGAACAACGATTTATCATATTAAATATTGTTTACTTTGAGCTGTTCTTCCATCAGATTCTTGGGCAATGTATCCTTTCTATGTTATAAACGTCTTTTGGTCGATAGATGTCCTCTGTCCTTCGAAATGTCCACCACCAACGACCGACACCCCGAAACGTTTCCAAAGCTAAAAAGTGCACGACAAAGAAATTCCTCAAAATCGCACTAAACGGATATAAATTGCTATAAAACGGTTCAAATTAACGACATTATGATGTTTTTAACAACTATAACGACTGAAAACATGACCGGAGAAATATAACTAGTTAAACAACGATTTGGAATGAGGCAGGTCCGATGTCCATCTTGCTTGTGGCGCGCGGAGAAGAGAGAGAGATCCTCCCACGTTTTGTGGTTTTATATGGGCTGGGATTGTGCAATAGACTCCATTCAAAACGTGATGACGTACAGACACCCAGAGGAAGACGTAGGCAGTGTCGGTTTCTTCATAGCATTCACTGTCGCCTTAAAAACAGACTCCAGATCAGGGGTAAAAATTTCTGAAATCTGACCCCTGTCATGAAAGGTGCTGTAGATATTGTTCTGTACCACTCAGAGACAAAATTCCAACTTCTATAGAAACTAGAAAGTGTTTTCTATCCAATAATAACAATAATATGCATATTGTACGATCAAGAATTTAGCACGAGGCAGTTTAATTTGGAGACCCAAATATGCTAATGCGGAACAGCACCCCCTATAGTCCCAAGAAGTTAAAGTCATTGCCTATTCAATTCCCTGTAGTATATGGATCTGTTTGTTAGAACGCTGAACGAAGCCTCTAGTGTGATGTGGGGCTGGATGGGAGGTGTTTCAGTCATTGGTCTGGCAGATTGCCAGTTCTTGGTCACGAGCTTTCCTCATGATATCGCCTTGCGTTCCATAACTTCTACAGACATGAAGGAATGGGCCGGTTGGAACGTTATTGGATATATATGATAACAACATCCTGAAGATTGATTCTCTACTAAGTTTGACCAGTTTATTCGACTTGTAATATAACTTTTTGACGTTTTTGTCCGACGTTTGCCTGCATCTGCGCGAGCGTTTGGACACGTGTACTACACATGCTTGCAAAAGTAACTAATTGGACATAAGTAATGGACATTATCGAACAAAACAACAAATTATTGTGGAACTAGGATTCCTGGCAGTGCATTCTGATGAACATAATCAAAGGTAAGGGAATATTTATGATGACATTTCGTATTTCTGTTGACTCCAACATGGTGGAGAAATGTTGTTAAATCTGAGCACCGTCTCAGATTATTGCATGGTGTGCTTTTTACGTAAAGTTTTTTTTAAATCTGACACAGCGGTTGCATTAAGAACAAGTGTATCTTTAATTCTGTGTAAAACATGTATCTTTCATCAAAGTTTATGATGAGTATTTCTGTTATTTGACGTGGCTCTCTGCAATTACTCCGGATATTTTGGAGGCATTTCTGAAAATGGCGCCAATGTAAACCGAGATTTGTGGATATAAATATGCACATTATCGAACAAAACATAAATGTATTGTGTAACATGATGTCATATGAGTGTCATCTGATGAAGATAATCAAAGGTTAGTGATTAATTTTATCTCTATTTCTGCTTTTTGTGACTATCTTTTGCTGGGAAAATGGCTGTGTTTTTCTGTGGCTATGTACTGAGCTAACATAATTGTTTGGTGTGCTTTCCCTGTAAATCCTTTTTGACCAATGTAACAGTATAACTTTATACCGTCCCCTCGCCCCGACACGGGCGCGAACCAGGGACCCTCTGCACACATCAACAACTGACACCCACGAAGCGTCGTTACCCATCGCTCCACAAAAGCCGCGGCCCTTGCACAGCAAGGGGAAACCCTACTTAAAGTCTCAGAGCAAGTGACGTAACTGATTGAAATGCTACTAGCGCGTACCCGCTAACTAGCTAGCCATTTCACATCCGTTACACTCACCCCCCTTTCAACCTCCTCCTTTTCCGCAGCAACCAGTGATCAACGGTCGCCCCTCACGACGCCAGGTCAGCGGAGTCAATCACCACCTTCCGGAGACACCTGAAACCCCACCTCTTTAAGGAATACCTAGGATAGGATAAAGTAATCCTTCTAACCCCCCCCCCCCCTTAAAAGAGTTAGATGCACTATTGTAAAGTGGTTGTTCCACTGGATATCATAAGGTGAATGCACCAATTTGTAAGTCGCTCTGGATAAGAGCGTCTGCTAAATGACTTAAATGTAAATGTAAAATGTAAATCAGACATGTTGGCTGGATTCACAACATGTGTAGCTTTAATTTGGTTCTTTCATGTGTGATTTCATGAAAGATTGATTTTTATATTAATATATTTGAATTTGGCGCGCTACATTTTTTCTGGATTTTGGCCAAGTGGGACGCTACCGTCCCACCTATCCCAGAGAAGTTAAAGAGTTACCATCTCCCGAATTAAACTTTACCTATCACATCCACAAAACAGTCAATGTATTAATCATAACATCACTCCGAACAGTCGTAACCTCCTGCATCTGCAAAAAACCCAGCCTCACTTATGATTCAGTACCACACAAATTGATTTAATTAATTACTAGCTAACTAACTGATAACACAGGATAAACATACACACTTAATACATTAGGAAAAGGTCCCTAGCGGACTGACACAACATATGGCTGCTTCTTACACAACGACAGAGACAGAGAGAGACAGAGAGAGAGAGAGAGAGACTTATCGTTGATACATTTTAGGAACTACTTTCACAGTAATCATATACTTTGCACATGAACTGCCGACCGTTTTGAGTAAGAAATCATTCATGTATTTACCTTTACCTCCTCTCATTCACTCCTGAAGCTTCTTTGAAGATAGGCTAGCCAGTCGTGTCGATGGTTCCAGTGGGGTAATGAGACTAGTGTACTACGGTGATTTGACAGAGCAGTAGAATGATCCCACTTAAATTCACTTTCGAAGAGATTTTACTTTGCTGCTAATCAGCCGTACCAGTGATTGACATTATTGTCTCAACCTCATGTTGAGATTCAGAGTTCAAACCACATTAGAAGTGAGCTGCAGCTCCCAATCTTTCCTGGTCTAAATGTTAATTTCTTTACCAATCCTTTTATGCACTCTGGTCGAAAGGGCCGGTTCCATCAGGCTGACACTCTCTCTGACCTCACTCGAGGCGTGGCTACTTACTGTTCAAAGTTTATAGGAGACATTGATCTCTTATGGCTCCTTAAATCCATTCATATTTTAACAAAAAAACTTTCATAATTTTTCATAATTCATGCACAACGTAAAGGATGGAGACTTCTTGCATGTAGTGTACAGTTGAAGTCGGAAGTTTACATACACTTAGGTTGGAGTCATCAAAACTCGTTTTTCGTTTTGGCAAGTCGGTTAGGACATCTACTTTGTGCATACACAAGTCATTTTTCCAAACAATTGTTTACAGACAGATTATTTCACTTATAATTCACTGGATCACAATTCCAGTGGGTCAGAAGTTTACATACACTAAGTTGACCGTGCCTTAAAAAGCTTGGAAAATTTCATAAAATGATGTCATGGCTTTAGAAGCTTCCGATAAGCTAATTGACATAATTTGTACCTGTGGATGTATTTCAAGGCCTACCTTCACACTCAGTGCCTCTTTGCTTGACATCTTAGGAAAATCTAAATAAATCAGCCAAGACCTCATAAAAAAATTGTAGACCTACACAAGTCTGGTTCATCCTTGGGAGCAATTTTCAAAAATTGGGTACCAAAAATTGCTGTAATTTGTAAATGGATTACCTGATATCGATAAAAATACCCTCAAATTATAGTCATTGTATAATTTCAAATCCAAAGTGCTGGAGTACAGAGCTCACTGCTGATTCATCAGATTTTAGGGAAAAAAACTAACCATTGGACTTCCTGAACACAAAATCCAATTCTATTAGCTATATATCCATAATGAATTTCTCCAAATGGGTGATATTTATACTGAACACAAATATAAACGCAGCAATGATTTTACTGAGTTACAGTATAAGGAAATCAGTCAATTCAAATAAATTCATTAGGACCTAATCTATAGATTTCACATGACTGGGCAGGGGCGCAGCCATGGGAGGGCCTAGGAAGGCATAGGCCCAACCACTTGGGAGCCAGGCCCAGCCAATCAGTTTTCCCCCACAAAAGGGCATTATTACATAATGATGATCTCAGACTATCCCGCAGGTGAAGCCGGATGTGTGCACCTGTGTAATGATCATGCTGTTTAATCAGCTTCTTGATATGCTACACCTGTCAGGTGGATGGATTATCTTGGCAAAGGAGAAATGCTCACTAAAAGGGATGTGCACACAATTTGAGAAAATAAGCTTTTGGTGCATATGGAGAATTGGGACCAAAACTTTACATGTTGCATTTATATTTTTGTTCAATACACAGTACATATACTTATATAGACTTGTAGGCTTAATATAAAGTAATGTGCTTACTTGCTTATGGGGATGGGATGTCATGCCATAGCTCTCTGTTGTTCTGAGACCAGTGTATCGGCAGATGTTGTCCACGCATGTTTCATGTGGTCTTCCAGGTCTACTCCCATTATACGTTTTTTTTTTTTTTTTAACTAGGCAAGTCAGTTAAGAACAAATTCTTATTTACAATGACGGCGTACCCTGGCCAAAACCAGGACGACGTTGGGCCAATTGTGTGCCGCCCTATGGGACTCCCAATCACAGCCGGACGTGATAGGGCCTGGATTCGAACCAGGGAATATAGTGACGCGTCTTGCACTGAGATGCAGTGCCTTAGACTGCTGCACCACTCTGGAGCCCATTAGAGGGTACCCAAAGTATGACTGCTTGTGCCTTGCTCAGGATGGCTGAAACAGTGACCAGCCAATCTCAGCCTCCTGGCTCTATATGTATCAAGCATCTCACAGTAGGAGTGCTCAACTAGGATCAGTTTAGTCTTTTAGATCATAATGAATAGGATTTAATGGACAGGAGTTACCTGATCCTAGTATTCCTTCTCCAATATGCTTGATACATACGGCCGTTGATCTTCTCACTGATCCTGGGCAGAGTTTTGTACAGCTCCTGGTTGGTAAGGTGTTGTAACCAGTGGACCCTGGTATTGTCTCATGCATGAACAAACAAGCAGTCAACATCATTGGAATACAAGAATGCAGCATTGTAAGTTACGTAACAATGTGTAACTCCATAATTATTCATAACAATGTGTCCTCTTGCACTCCCCCTAGAGGTAGGCTTCTGTAATAAAGATAGACATTCCATCCATCCCCTTAGTTTCTCATCACACTGACACTAGCCTCTACCACAACGTGAGCGAGGCCTGGAAGCAGAGGCTACACTAACACATACACAATCCTTTGAAATATTTCCCAAAATCCCTCAGTATTTTTATTTATTTATTTGACAAGCAGCAGGACCATGTTTGTCACCTCAATTTGTTTGTTCTTTACATTTGAAAGTAGATACAATTATCAGTATACCGGTTTTATTACAATATTGTTTTCTAACTTCGATACATAAAAAAAGAAAACTGCAAATGTGAGAAAAGAAAGCATGGTTTTCCACGTCTAGTCTCCAACATTTCCGTCAATGTCACAGCTCACTCGCTCTTTTTCCATTCTTCTTTGTTTTCGGTTAAGTCAACAAAAAATGTATTATCAGCTTTGCACACGGATAGCTATAGGCATTTTCATTGACGCAACGGTGCGTGGCACTGGTGATGTAAACAGCATAAAATCAGAAAGGGGGGGGGTCAGAAGGTGTCGTGTTTCGGTGGCTGTCTGGGGTGACTTGTTTTGTTTGTTTCCAAGATAGAGGCACATAGTCCTGCTTCATCCCTCCCTCCCTACGGGAGCACGCGAGACAGCAACAGCCCAAAAATATATGAAGAAGAATGGTCTCTGTCGTTCTTTGCTTAACCTGCGGTTGGTTGGGGTAGGGGGCCTAATATGCCATTATTCCTCCATTATGCCACATAGCTGTACTCGTCTGCAGAGCTCTGGCTCCGCTCAATGTACTGCTTGTCAATGAGCACCTCGATGCACTTCTTGATCATGCTGATACTGGGGTTAAATCTGGCTTTGGACTGGTTGATGACCTGAGGGAAGAAATGGACAGACAGAAAGAGAGAAATTAACTGCCTGTGTTACTCTGTTGTTGGTAGAATCGTGAATAATAATAATGATTACAAGGCATAAATATCATACCCCCCCAAAAATGCTAACCTCCCGTTATTGGTAATGGTGAGAAGTTAGCATGTCTTGGGGGTATGATCTTTGTGCCACTGTAACTTTCTCACAATTCATGATTATCCGTAATCATGGTAGCATCCACATTACTGTATAAGTGTCCAGAAACATATGCTATTTATGTTTACAAAAAGTGACTTTATATTTATTAAGGATCCCAATTAGCTGATATCAAAGCAGGAGCTACTCTTCCTGGGGTCCAGCTACATTTAGGAAAGTACATACAATAGAGAATTTTAAAAAGTGTTATTACATGACATTTCATAACGCTTTTCACAACACATTGTGTGCCCTCAGGCCACTAATCTACTACCACATACACTACATGACCAAAGGTATGTGGACACCTGCTCATCGAACATCTCATTGGAAAATCATGGGCATTAATATGGAGTTGGTCCCCCCTTTGCTGCTGTAACAGCCTCCACTCTTCTGGAAAGGCTTTCCACTAGAAGTTGGAACATTACTGCGGGAACTTGCTTCCATTCAGCCACAAGAGATCTTAGTCTTGTGATCTTGTTGATCTTAGGCTTATGTGCTGCTGCTCAGCCATGGAAACCTATTTCATGAAGCTCCCGACGAACAGTTCTTGTGCTGACGTTGCTTCCAAAGGCAGCTTGAAATGCGATAGTAAGTGTTGCAACCGAGGACAGACAATTTCTACGGGCTTCAGGACTCGCCGGTCCCGTTTTGTGAGCTTGTGTGGCCTACCACGTAGCGGCTGAGCTGTTGTTGCTCCTAGACGTTTCCATGTCACAATACACTTACAGTTGACAGGGGCAGCTCTAGCTGGGCAGAAATTTGATTAACTGACTTGTTGGAAAGGTGGCATCCTATGACGGTGCCACTTTGAAAGTCACTCAACTCTTCAGTAAGGCCATTCTACTGACAATGTTTGTCTATGGTGATTGCATGTCTGTGTGCTCGATTTTATACTCCTATCAGCAACGGGTGTGGCTGAAATAGCCGAATCCACTAACTTGAAGGGGTGTCCACATACTTTTGTATATACAGTGTATCTACAATACAAAAGCCATGTGTACGTGTGTGTAGAGTGCACTTGTATGTGCCTGTGTGTGTGTCTCTTCACAGTCCCCGCTGTTCCATGAGGTGAAAGTTTATCAATTTTTTTTTATCTGATTCTACTGCTTGCATCAGGTACCTGATGTGGAATAGAGTTCCATGTAGCCATGGCTCTATGCAGTACTGTGCGCCTCCCATAGTCTGTTCTGGACTTGGGGATTGTGATAAGACCTCTGGTGGCATGTCTTGTGGGATATGCATGGGTGTCTGAGCTGTGTGCTAGTAGTTTAAACAAACAGCTCGGTGCATTCAGCATGTCAATACTTTATTACAAAAACAAGTAGTGATAAGGTCAATCTCTCCTCTACTTTGAGCCATGAGAGATTGACATATTCATGTTAGCTCTCTGTGTACATTTAAGGGTCAGCAGTGCTGCCCTGTTCTGAGCCAATTGTAATTTTCGTAAGTCACTCTTTGTGGCACCTGACCACACAACTGGAAAGTAGTCAATGTGTGACAAAACTAGGGCATGTAGGACCTGCCTTGTTGATAGTGTTGTTAAGGCAGCAGAGCAGTGCTTTATTATGGACAGACTTCTCCCCATCTTAGCTACTGTTGCGTCAACATGTTTTGACCATGACAATTTACAATTCAGGGTTACTCCAAGCAGTTTAGTCACCTCAACTTGCTCAATTTCCACATTATTCATTAGAAGATGTTGTTGAGGTTTAGGGTTTAGTGAATGATTTGTCCCAAATACAATGCTTTTAGCTTTTGAAATATTTAGGACTAACCTATTTCTTGTCACCTATTCTGAAACTGCAGCTCTTTGTTAAGTGTTGCAATAATTTCACTTGCTGTAGTAGCTGACATGTATAGTGTTGAGTCATCCACATACATAGACACACTGGCTTTACTCAAAGCATGTCATTAGTAAAGATTGCAAAAAGTAAAGGGGCCTTGACAGCTGCCCTGGGGAATGCCTGATTACCTGGATTATGTTGGGCCCTCTGTGTTCTGTTAGACAGGAAGCTCTCCTCATTTTTATTGGGCACAACATAATCCGAAACACAACCAAAAAAACTGCAAATACATCCAACAAGTTTGTACAGTCACAAGCTTGATGTAGCTATTGTGTGCTAGGAATATGGGACCAAATACTACACTTTTGACTACACATAAGTGAAATTGTCCATTTATTTATGACACCTTCAAAATGGGGGTACTAGATATATAGTGCTTTCATTTCTAAACGATAAAACAGATATGTACAAAAATACCCTTAAATACAAGGTGACATTCTGTAGTGTCACCTCATATGAAACATTTGATCTCAAATCCAAAATGTTGGAGTATATGTAGGGGACTGTATGTGGTGGGGAGAGTGCGCCACTAAACCAGTCACTTAAGTCCTAATTTTATGCAATGACTGAAATATTGAACCATTAAAGTACAGAGAGGGAAAATAAAATAGTGTTTTGAGGTGTGTTGTGTTGTTGGGGAGACAGGATATATGTGAGTGAGTGAGTGAGTGAGTGAGTGAGTGAGAGAGATAGATGATGACAGCAGAAAGCAATGTGCTGCAGCCTTCTCCTAGTCCCCAGGCGTGTTCGAAGATCATTCCAGAGGAGAGACACTCATTCCTGACATCACTCTGTTCTGTGTCCCGGCCTCAGAGATGATATCTCACCATCAAGGAAGGAATTTACCTCCCTGACACAACAAACCAGAACATCAACACAGGAGGAAGAGAGCCAGGGTCTAGACTAGAGACCTAAACCAGGGAGGATGTAGTCCGACTGGTCAGGTGACTGCTCTGTCCTCAGGAAAACCCTTGGATCTCTCCATTCCCTTGTTTCAACCGGTCTCTCAGGACTAGCAGGTAAAGCTCTGTATCGTATCTGAACAGTAACTTGCCTGTACCATTCACAGACATTGCTTGAACCTGTAGCCTTGATATCTCTCTATCTCCCTCTCAGGACCATGTATATGTACAGTACAGACCTGGGGTGCTATTTCTACATGGGTTTGTGGAATATGACAGGAGTTGAACTCACCTCCTGTATGAGTGCGTTGTGTCTGAGCACTTTGCGTGCCTTCATGATTCTCACTATAGCAGCTTGTAAATACATTTTGCGGTCCTCGTCCACTGCACTCCTCGTCTGCTCCATCTCCTGCAAGGTTGGAGGAACACACACACACGTTTAAACAGAGGCAGACACTTTCAGAGAATAGGTGTTTGCATTGTTGGATGGATACAGACTGAGCTCTCAGTGTAGTAGGGTACTGTACCTGTGGTGTGTCTTTCTGCATTGACGTTGTGATCTTGAACTTTGTTCTTTTACTGGTGAAACTCATATTTAGTGAAAACGTGGACTCAGCATCGATTTCCTCCTGAAGACAAGAAAATAGTTACATACATTGTATCCACCAAAAGGACTGAGAAATAATAAAAATGCCAAGATGAGCTACTTTTAAATCCATCTAACCACTAAAGAAGACACTGCTGACTCTGGGTCTCCGGGTGATTCTGTGGCTGCTGATATCTGACCCCTGACCTTTTGAGAGTCGTGGTTAAGCATCTTGACGTCCAGCAGGGACTTGATGGTCTTCTGAAGCTCCTTCTCGTTCATCTGGGTGGAGTCTTGGAGCTCCTTGTAGCCCACCTGTTAGGATATGATACAGAGCTAGTTCAGTGCTTAGGGCACAGTTATTGAACTTGCTCAGTGCTTAGGGCACAGTTAACACAGTCCTTTTCCACCTGTTAGGATATGGAGGTAGTTAGTGCTCAAGGCAGTTAAAACAGTCCATTTCCACTAAACATGTTGGTTTCGTAACACACCGTCTCACTGTTGTTGAAGGCCAGCAGCACCGCCATCTGGTAGGTGGTCACCATGGCAACATAGGGCTTGGAGAGATAGTTCATCTTCACCTCACCTAAAGAGAGAAAGGAGCCAATCATCGTCATCACCAATGCTGTACCACCATCTTATTCGCCACACCACCTATTGATAACAGGTTTGTATTTGTATATACAAAAAAACTGCTCTCAAGTGTAAGCAAAACCAAGAAGAAATCAGACAACGGTAATCCCCAATCCTGATGTGTTCTCTGGGTATTCTTGTAAACGCACACAGGGATTTAGTTCCAATGCGTTAACTGCAGTGTCAGTGTCGGGATTGCACCTGACATACAGTGGGGAGAACAAGTATTTGATACACTGCCGATTTTGCAGGTTTTCCTACTTACAAAGCATGTAGAGGTCTGTAATTTTTATCATAGGTACACTTCAACTATGAGAGACGGAATCTAAAACAAAAATCCAGAAAATCACATTGTATGATTTTTAAGTAATTAATTTGCATTTTATTGCATGACATAAGTATTTGATACATCAGAAAAGCAGAACTTAATATTTGGTACAGAAACCTTTGTTTGCAATTACAGAGATCATACGTTTCCTGTAGTTCTTGACTAGGTTTGCACACACTGCAGCAGGGATTTTGGCCCACTCCTCCCTACAGATCTTCTCCAGATCCTTCAGGTTTCGGGGCTGTCGCTGGGCAATACGGACTTTCAGCTCCCTCCAAAGATTTTCTATTGGGTTCAGGTCTGGAGACTGGCTAGGCCACTCCAGGACCTTGAGATGCTTCTTACGGAGCCACTCCTTAGTTGCCATGGCTGTGTGTTTCGTGTCGTTGTCATGCTGGAAGACCCAGCCACGACCCATCTTCAATGCTCTTACTGAGGGAAGGAGGTTGTTGGCCAAGATCTCGCGATACATGGCCCCATCCATCCTCCCCTCAATACGGTGCAGTCGTCCTGTCCCCTTTGCAGAAAAGCATCCCCAAAGAATGATGTTTCCACCTCCATGCTTCACGGTTGGGATGGTGTTCTTGGGGTTGTACTCATACTTCTTCTTCCTCCAAACACGGCGAGTGGAGTTAGACCAAAAAGCTCTATTTTTGTCTCATCAGACCACATGACCTTCTCCCATTCCTCCTCTGGATCATCCAGATGGTCATTGGCAAACTTCAGACAGGCCTGGACATGCACTGGCTTAAGCAGGGGGACCTTGCGTGCGCTGCAGGATTTTAATCCATGACGGCGTAGTGTGTTACTAATGGTTTTCTTTGAGACTGTGGTCCCAGCTCTCTTCAGGTCATTGACCAGGTCCTGCCGTGTAGTTCTGGGCTGATCCCTCACCTTCCTCATGATCATTGATGCCCCACGAGGTGAAATCTTGCATGGAGCCCCAGACCGAGGGTGATTGACCGTCATCTTGAACTTCTTCCATTTTCTAATAATTGCGCCAACAGTTGTTTCCTTCTCACCAAGCTGCTTGCCTATTGTCCTGTAGCCCATCCCAGCCTTGTGCAGGTCTACAATTTTATCCCTGATGTCCTTACACAGCTCTCTGGTCTTGGCCATTGTGGAGAGGTTGGAATCTGTTTGATTGAGTGTGTGGACAGGTGTCTTTTATACAGGTAACGAGTTCAAACAGGTGCAGTTAATACAGGTAATGAGTGGAGAACAGGAGGGCTTCTTAAAGAAAAACTAACAGGTCTGTGAGAGCCGGAATTCTTACTGGTTGGTAGGTGATCAAATACTTATGTCATGCAATAAAATGCAAATTAATTATTTAAAAATCATACAATGTGATTTTCTGGATTTTTGTTTTAGATTCCGTCTCTCACAGTTGAAGTGTACCTATGATAAAAATTACAGACCTCTACATGCTTTGTAAGTAGGAAAACCTGCAAAATCGGCAGTGTATCAAATACTTGTTCTCCCCACTGTATGTATGCTGTTGTAAGCTTTGAGGGAGTTATCACAGTCTTAGCGCTGTGGGATTTCATGGATTATGCAGTAGTAGTGCCAGGTGCAGCGTTAGTTAGAATCAGAGCCTCTCTACTAACATGTAATGTGTCACGATGATTTGGGATAAAACACTGCAGAGCATACACACAATCCATTTTAGACTATGGAATAATCATCCTGTTACTTCTGTCGAGCTATGGATGTGATTTCAGTGAGTAGCAAGTGGGCCTTCCATGTAGTAGCAGCTTCAGTGAAAAATAGAGTACTGCTGCTAACAAAAAATTCCACATATTTTGCACGGGGTTTTCTATACTACTATCCCCTGCCGTGCGCGCGCGCACGCATACATACCTGTGCAGAGATAGTGCAGCCAAGTCAACTTCCTCCCACTGAAGTGCTGATTATAGAACATCTCAAACTGTAGAGAAAAACATAATCATGTTAGAATTACATCAGATTAAGATATGCAGTTTTGTTGAATAGCTAGGTGTAATCTTGGGGCAATCACAGAAATAAGGTTTTATTTCTATGGGCATGCCCTCTCCAAACAACCACATCTAAATCTCCTGAACCGCTACTTACCATCTGTACACTCTTCTCCAGCTCCTGTGGGATGGCAAAGGTGGAGGAAGAGATGTGTGTGAGGGGCCAGGCTCCTGCCTGCAACGAGACAACACACACGGTGAGACATCTCTACCACCATTGTCATTGAGGTTCTCACAGCAAACCTGCCTGAAGATGCCTAACCTTCAAACTATTTACAAAACCACAGAAAATTACCCAATTACCCGATTTCACTCCAGTGTCAACAACCTTTATTATAGGAAAACAATTCATTGGATACTTATTTGATGGGTGTCGTTTTCTCTTATGCTATCAACCTGCTTAACCTGCACATACAGTAATGTCTATCCATTAACATGGGTGAGCTAGCAACCTGCTTAACCTGCACATAAAGTAATGTTTTATTATTTTATTTAACTTTTATTTAACCAGGTAAGCTAGTTGAGAACAAGTTCTCATTTACAACTGCGACCTGGCCAAGATAAAGCAAAGCAGTGCGACAGAAACAACAACACAAAGTTACATGGAATAAACAAGCGTACAGTCAATAAACACAATAGAAAAAAAGAAAGTCTATATACAGTGTGTGCAAATGGCATGAGGAGGTATGGCAATAAATAGGCCACAGTAGCAAAGTAATTACAATTTAGCAGATTAACACTGGAGTGATAGATGAGCAGATGATGATGATGATCAGATGATGGTGTGTAAGTAGTGATACTGGTGTGCAAAATAGCAGCAAAGTAAATAAAAACAATATGGGGATGAGGTAGGTAGATTGGGTGGGCTATTTACAGATGGACTATGTACAGCTGCAGCGATCGGTTAGCTGCTCAGATAGCTGATGTTTAAAGTTAATGAGGGAAATGTAAGTCTCCAGCTTCAGTGATTTTTGCAATTTGTTCCAGTCACTGGCAGCAGAGAACTGTAAGGAAAGGTGGCCAAAGGAGGTGTTGGCTTTGGGAATGACCAGTGAGATATACCTGCTGGAGCGCGTGCTACTGGTGGGCGTTGTTATCGTGACCAGTGAGCTGAGATAAGGCGGAGCTCTACCTAGCATAGACTTGTAGATGACCTGGAGCCAGTGGATCTGGCAACGAATATGTAGCGAGGGCCAGCCGACTAGAGCATACAGGTCGCAGGGGTGGGTGGTATAAGGCGCTTTGGTGACAAAACGGATGGCACTGTGATAGACTGCATCCAATTTGCTGAGTAGAGTATTGGAAGCTATTTTGTAGATGACATCGCCGAAGTCGAGGATCGGTAGGATAGTCAGTTTTACTAAGGTAAGTTTGGCGGCGTGAGTGAAGGAGGCTTTGTAGCGAAATAGAAAGCCGATTCTAGATTTAATTTTGGATTGGAGATGTTTGATATGAGTCTGGAAGGAGAGTTTAAAGTCTAGCCAGACACCTAGGTATTTGTAGTTGTACACGTATTCTAGGTCAGAACCGTCCAGAGTAGTGATGCTAGTCGGGCGGGCAGACGGGTGGGGGCAGCGAACGGTTGAAAAGCATGCATTTGGTTTTGCTAGCATTTAAGAGCAGTTGGAGGCAACGGAAGGAGTGTTGCATGGCATTGAAGCTCGTTTGGAGGTTAGTTAACACAGTGTCCAAAGAAGGGCCAGATGTATACAGAATGGTGTCGTCTGCGTAGAGGTGGATCAGAGAATCACCAGCAGCAAGAGCGACATCATTGATGTATACAGAGAAAAGAGTCGGCCCGAGAATTGAATCCTGTGGTACCCCCATAGAGACTGCCAGAGGTCCGGACAACAGGCCCTCCGATTTTACACACTGAACTCTATCTGCGAAGTAGTTGGTGAACCAGGCAAGTCAGTCATTTGAGAAACCAAGGCTATTGAGTCTGCCAATAAGAATACGGTGATTGACATAGTCGAAAGCCTTGGCCAGGTCGATGAAGACGGCTGCACAGTACTGTCTTTTATCGATGGCGCTTATGATATAATTTAGTACCTTGAATGTGGCAGAGGTGCACCCGTGACCAGCTCGGAAACCGGATTGCAGAGCGGAGACGGTACGGTGGGATTCGAAATGGTCAGTGATCTGTTTATTAACTTGGCTTTCAAAGACTTTAGAAAGGCAGGGCAGGATTTATATAGGTCTGTAACAGAAGAGGGGGATGACTGCGGTAGCTTTCCAATCTTTAGGGATCTCGGACAAAATGAAAGAGAGATTGAACAGACTGGTAATAGGGGTTGCAACAATGGCGGCAGATAATTTTAGAACGAGAGGGTCCAGATTGTCTAGCCCAGCTGATTTATACGGGTCCAGGTTTTGCAGCTCTTTCAGAACATCTGTGATCTGGATTTGGGTGAAGGAGAAGCTGGGGAGGCTCGGGCAAGTACCTGCGAGGGGTGCGGAGCTGTTGGCCGGGGTTGGGGTAACCAGGAGGAAAGCATGGCCAGCCGTAGAGAAATGCTTATTGAAATTTTCGATTATCATGGATTTATCGATGGTGACCGTGTCGCCTAGCCTCAGTGCAGTGGGCAGCTTGGAGGAGGTGCTCTTGTTCTCCATGGACTTTACAGTGTCCCAAAGCTTTTTGGAGTTAGAGCTACAGGATGCATATTTCTGTTTGAAAAAGCTAGCCTTTGCTTTCCTGAATGACTCTGTGTATTGGTTCCTGACTTCCCTGAACAGTTGCATATCGCGGGGACTATTCGATGCTATTGCAGTCCGTCACAGGATGTTTTTGTGCTGGTCAAGGGCAGTCAGGTCTGGAGTGAACCAAGGGCTATATCTGTTCTTAGTTCTACATTTTTTGAAAGGGGCATGCTTATTTAAGATGGTGAGGAAATTACTTTTAAAGAACGACCAGGCATCCTCGACTGACGGGATGAGGTCAATATCCTTCCAGGATACCTGGGCCAGGTCGATTAGAAAGGCCTACTCGCAGAAGTGTTTTAGGGAGCGTTTGACAGTGATGAGGGGTGGTCGTTTGACCACGGACCCATAGCGGATGCAGGCAATGAGGCAGTGATCGCTGAGATCCTGATTGAAAACAGCAGAGGTGTATTTGGATGTCTATCCAATAATATTGGTGAGCTATCAACCTGCTTAACCTGCACATAAAGTAATGTCTATCTATTAATATGGGTGACGACTGCACATTTGCACATGATTGCTCCTATTTCATGACTACCTGATATCTTTGCTATCCATAATATACACTAACATTCAAAAGTTTGGGGTCATTTAGAAATGTCCTTGTAGGCCAGCATCTTGGAGTCGCCTCTTCACTGTTGACGTTATGACTGGTGTTTTGCGGGTACTATTTAATGAAGTTGCCAGTTGAGGACTTGTGAGGAGTCTGTTTCTCAAACTAGATACTCTAATGTACTTGTCCTCTTGCTCAGTTGTGCACCGGAGCCTCCCACTCCTCTTTCTATTCTGGTTAGAGACAGTTTGCGCTGTTTGCTGAAGGGAGTGGTACACAGCGTTGTACGAGATCTTCAGTTTCATGGCAATTTCTCGCATGGAACAGCCTTAATTTCTCAGAACAAGAATAGACTGACAAGTTTCAGAAGAAAGGTCTTTGTTTCTGGCTATTTTGAGCCTGTAATCGAACCCACAAATGCTGATGCTCCAGATACTCAACTAGTCTAAAGAAGAAAGAAGGACAGTTTTATTGCTTCTTTAATCAGCACTACAGTTTTACTACTGTGCTAACAATTGCATTTGGGTTTTCTAATGATCAATTAGCCTTTTAAAATAATAATCTTGGATTAGTTAACACAACGTGCCATTGGAACACAGGAGTGATGGTTGCTGACAATGGGCCTCTGTACGCCTATGTAGATATTCCATAAAAAAATCAGCCGTTTCCAGCTACAATAGTAATTTACAACATTAACAATGTCTACACTGTATTTCTGACCAATTTGATGTTATTTTAATGGACAGAAAATGTATATGTCTATATCATGTTGTATGGTTGTTATTGTTTTAATGTTGTTTCTTACCCTGACTGCACTATACACATTTGCGGACAATAAAGATATGAATTTATGTGAGACTTCTAAACCCCTCTCACCTGTAATACATAGATCTGGAAGCTGATTCCCAGGTCAACCGGTGACTCCTGGGTCTTGATGAAGTTGTTGAATTTGTTGTTCAGGTCTGCGCTGACGCTCATGTCTGTGTACATTCTGTGGAGCTTGCTCGTGAACTCGTAGCCGCATGCTTGCTGTAGTGGGGGAGAGAACGTGTGTGTGTGTGTGTGTATGTATGTATGAATGAAAGACGTGCACCAGTACAAACACTATAATAAACAAGTCCATCATTACGGCCAAATATCACACATGACAGACGCATTCGAGTACAGTGGAGTCACACAGCTAGAAGACATTTACTATACTGCATTGAGAAGCACATGCTGTAGGGCTTCGTTTGAAAGTTATGTGGGATACTAGATTAAAGGGAAAGACTGACAGTTTAGCGAGTGATGCTCAATCATGGCATTAATAAATGGCATTGTTTAGTGTCTTGTCCAGAGAGGGTGTACCTGTACATCAAGCTGCCTCATGCTACAGAAACAGGAGATATGCTCCTGCCATATGGGACATTCTGGCTTGGAAAATGCTTACTTTAGGCATAAAAGACCCTGAAATGCACCTGATAAAGTTAAAAGGAGTCTTATTTCACCTTTAGTTTGTTGATCATGGCTTCCTCTGAGTCCATGGACAAGGACAGCCCGTGTATTAACCTCTTTGCTAACATTCTTGCATAAAACTGTACAAAAGAGAAAGAAGCGACAGAGTGGGAGAGAGAGTGAAAGTGAGAGGGGGGCAAGAGAGTGAGTCATCAACATGGTTAAAAAGAAAACATAAGACATCAATTCAACATCTCAGTCTCCAAAAACGTTTTATTTGTATTTATTTTTAGATAATGCTCTTTGGCGAATTCCAAATTCAGCCTGGAAGGAGTAAAAAGCAGCCATACTAGCTGTCAATATCGCTGGTCATTTGTGATAATGAGAGTAAAAACGCTAATGCCGGTCTATCAGCTACCTTTTGAAAAACGTCCTTGTCGTCTATGTACTTGAACACGGTGATGAAGCTAGTCAGCTTGTCCTCCACCTCGTTCTCTGTCATTCCCTTTGCAGACTTCTTGAGCAGATTGTCACAATACTTAGCGAGCTACATGGGTAAAGGGAAAAACAACACAAGGTCAAGACTTTACTATGGTCCTCAAAACAAATGTTGAAAAAAAACACAGATAAAGTAGTAGAGCTCTTGACGAACTGCTGTGTACAGGGTTTTAACTTAGTTTATCACTATGGTCTTATCTGATACCCCCCACACATGTCCTAACCTCAGGTGTCATGAATGAGTCTCACACTCACCAGTTCAGGTGCTTTGCAGATGGATTTGGGCTCCCTGTAGTTAACCACTGAAGTCAAAGCCTGGGGAGGATCAAACAAACCAGTAATTCTTCCACCCCCATCAGTTTCAGTACATCCACAGCTAAGACATCAACTAATAAATATAGTTAAAAGTTATGTTTTAACTTATGCAGATCCTTCGGAACAATCTTGTGAGAAACAATATGGAGACACATTCCATAGTGAACACAAACACCACTCACTGGTGCCACCTACTGGCTTGACCTGTCCCTAGTGTCCAGATTCTGATTTCCCCTCTAAGCCTGCCAGCCAGGGAGTCATAACATTAATACCTTATCAAGTGCGCTCATGAAGTGCTGATCCCCATTCAGGACTGTGTTAATGAGCTGAACAAATTTACTGTGAACCTCTAACACGGACTCCACAAAGAGGGTTGGCATCTGAGGAGGTAACAACACAACAGGAGAATTAGTAGTGAGTTGTGAATATTATGTTTGTGATAATGGTAATCTGATAATGCATAGGCCTACTGATAATACATACTGATAATGTACAGCAACAATGTAGTGTTTGAAGTCCAAAAACAATACATTTAGACAAAAGGATTAGCGGGGTGCTGTTATACATTTACAATGACGATAATCAGATAACGTACAATGATAACGTATAGTGATACACAAAGATGTGACGTACGTTTTCCTGAGAGAGGTTACTGGTGGCTCGGAGGCCCTCGTCGTGGATATGGATCTGGAGCTCCTGGATCATGTGGGGTAAGCCGCTGGACACGGCTCTCAGCAGGGTGTACATGTTAGCCATGTCTGTATGGGGTAGCAAGAGGGAGAAAGAGGGGAGAGGAGAGCGAGACCAGAAGGAAGGCAGAGACAGACGGAGCCAGGGGAGAGTCAGTCATAGAGACAGGGTTCGTACAGACAGACAAGCCAAATTCAAGGACTTTCAAGTACATTTTCAAGCACTAATGTTAATTTTCAAGGACCATCAATTTGTAATACTTCCTAACATATACATGTTCTATTCATCACTACCCCAGTTATACCCAATAACACGTCTTTCAATACGTAATTACTACATACTTGAGTAGTACGTCAGTAGTGATGATGTTGTAATTTGAGAAGTGATGAGCAGTTTCGGGACGTGCCTACTGGTGAACACATTTCCTATTCGCATTACTACACAATTCCAGCTTAATGACCGTATTGTATTACTATAGGGAATTTGGGAATCTACTACTCAATAGCTACTAAATAGTGTAGTAACTATGCAATTGTGTTCATGTTATGTAATATTGTTTAATTGACATCACAATATGCTTAACTCTTTCTTGAACTGCACTGTTGGTTAAGGGCTTGGAAGCAAGCATTTCATGGTAAGGTCTACACATGTTGTATATGTGACAAATAAAGTTTGATTTGATTTTAAATACTGTAGCCGCAATAATCTTTGAAGTCACAACAACCTGTTTCTGGTGAATTCAAATTCATAAATGGCGCTATGGATCAGTCAATGAGATCAACATGATTGTGTAAAACAAACTCAATGACAATAAAACAACCTTTTATTTTAGGTTACAGACCAAAATGTTTTATGTTGAACCATTTTCAACAACAATCTCAAAAATGTCCATGTCAATAAAGTTAATTTAATATGAGAGAGAGAGAGAGAGAGAGTTGGATTTAGATGCATTATTGAAATTGTATATAATAGATGGCAGTCTGAACAATTTATCAGAGAGATGAGAATACGGAATAAGATGTGTTTAGCTAATAGTGATAATGGTTGAAATAAAGACTTTGAAAGCAAATGGTAGATGAAGGTGAGAAAACTAGCTACCTTTTGTCTAATTAAGCAATAAGGCTTGAGGAGGTCTGGTATATGGCCGATATATCACTGCTAAGGGCTGTTAGGCACGACATATCGCGGCCCCATATATCACAAACCACCGAAGAGCCTTATTGCTATTATAAACTGGTTACCAATGTAATTAGAGCAGTAAAAATACATACTTTGTCATACCCGTGGTATACGGTCTGATATACAACGACTTTCAGCCAATCAGCATTCATGGATCAAACCACCCAGTTAATAATAAAAAACACATCCATGGGCATAGCACACATGTAACATAGTGTGTACACCGCAAAGATCAACATCACAGCTCACCTGATACATTATTCAGAGTGGTAGACAGGACCTTTGTCTCTCTGAAAACATTCCATTTAATTTCAACAACAATCTAAAACATTTCCATGTCAATAAAGTTAATTGAATTATACTGAACAACAAAGAAACGCAGCAATTTCAATGATTTTACTGAGGTTCAGTTCATATAAGGAAATCAGTCAATGAATTCATGAGGCCCTAATCTATGGATATCACATGACTGGGAATACAGATATGCATATGTTGGTCACAGATACCTTTAAAAAAAAGTTTGGGGCGTGGATTAGAAAATCAGTCATTATCTGGTGTGACCACCATTTGCCTCATGCAGTACAGCACATCTCCTTCGCATAGAGTTGATCAGGCTGTTGATTGTGGCCTGTGGAATGTGGTCCCACTCCTCTTCAACGGCTTCAAGTTGCTGGATATTGGCGGGAACTGGAACACGCAGTCGTACACGTCCAGAGCATCCCATACATCCTCAATGTCTGGCGAGTATGCAGGCCATGGAAGAAGTGGGACATTTTCAGCTTACGGGAAGTGTGTATTGATCCTTGCGACATAGGGCCGTGCATTATCATGCTGAAACATGAGGTGATGGCGGCGGATGAATGGCACGACAATGGGCCTCAGGATCTCGTCACGGTATCTCTGTACATTGAAATTGCCATTGATAAAATGCAACTGTGTTTGTTGTCCGTAGCTTATGCCTGCCTATACCATAACCCCACCACCACGGGACACTCTGTTCACAATGTTGACATCAGAAAACTGCTCGCCCACACAACCTCATACATGTGGTCTGAGGTTGTGAGGCCGGTTAGACGTACTGCCAAATTCTCTAAAACGACGGAGGTGGCTTAAGGTAGAGAAATTAATATTACATTCTCTGGCAACAGCTCTGGTGGGCATTCCTGCAGTCAGCATGCCAAATGCAAGCTCCCTCAAAACTTGAGACATCTGTGGCATTATCTTGTGTGACAAAACTGCACATTTTAGCGGCCTTTTATTGCCCGCAGCACAAGGTACACCTGTGTAATGATCATGCTGTTTAATCAGCTTCTTAATATGCCACACCTGTCAGGTCGATGGATTATCTTAGCAAAGGAGAAATGCTCACTCACAGGGATGTAAACAAATTTGTGCACAACATTTGAGAGAAATAATCCTTTTGTGCGTATGGAAATGTTCTGGAATCTTTTATTTCATCTCATGAAACATGAAACAACAGTGTATATTGAAGAGAGTGAGTGAGTGAGTTAGTGTGAGTGATGTGCTCACAACAGTCCAAGCTCAGCATTTGTATCTTCTATTGATCTTCTGAAGCTGTTGAACTTGATACTGCATTCTCTGGACATTGAGGAGGTCTGCCTCTGCAGCTACCTTTTCCATTTATTTTTGCAAGAGTTCCATGTCCTTTTCCAGGAATCTCTTTTTATTTGAGGTCCTCATTGTCTACCAATTTTATTTTCTCTGCCCTCCTGTGGTCATGATGTGCATCTAGGTAGTCTTGATTTTTCTGCCTTGCAGACTTACAGGAGGATATCCTTGGTGCGTTATGTTGACTTTCTTCAGTCCTACTGCATTCTCTACAGCATCATACACCAGTCTCTGTGCTGTGTAGGGCTGCTCCTTTTTGTTTACAACAGTGAGAGCGGAGTTGACTGAATACCCCCTTTCTACCAAGGCCTGTCAGTGGGAGAGCAGAAGGACAATTTGAGTTGCTTGCCACAGGTCTCTGTAGTTCTCCTTACCCTTCAGATGCTCTAAAAATGTGCTCAGAGGAGTCCTCGGCAGATCATACTCACTAAACAGAGTGATGTTTCAAAACTTCCTGCGATATGAAGCACTCCAACTGCCACTGAGCATGCTTCAATTTAATTACGTAAGCTTGAGAAGACTTTTGAATTTGCGCTCACAAGCTGCAGGATTCCTTGCCATCTGTTGTCGGTCAAGACAAACAGCCTGTCTCACAAAACTGGAGTGACGGGGTTTTGAGCATCAACTTCCTCAAGGAGGCACTTATTTTTGTCACTCTGAAACGCAAAAATCCTCCTCTCACTCACTTTGCTAGCCGCTTTTTGTTTTAGCAGCTTACATGTTGAAAACCCAATGTCATCTTTGGAAGGAACCCACGGCATCATCCTCTGTCACCGTGTATTTTGAGAGTTTCAGGGGGGTTGTAAGTGTGTCTGTCACCTCTTTTCAGGACTCTGCTCAAGACATTAGTCAATAGGTCTGCCCAGTCTGCTGCCAGGAATGGGAGCATGGGAATGTATGTACCCTTGAATGCGTTTGGCTACAAATATGAAAAGAATATGTTTTGCTGGGTGAAGTTTGCCTGCTATTGCTTCCTTTACAGTTGTGAATGTAATGCATGTCGGTGTTCTGTAGGATTTTATTAGGTTTGGCAAACCCTCTAAGGCTCTAGTTGCAACCTCTGTTTTTTGTACCTATAGGTGTCCACAACACTTTTTAGGGAAAACTGAGGAGCCTGTGGTTGTCACAAAATCATCTTGCCTTGCAGGGACGTCGTGCGACAGTCTATAGAAAGCATTTAAAGTGCCCTCTATGTCCCTATCTATGGAGCCAAATACATTTTGAAACACATTGTGGATACTGTGCAAGGAACATGTTCCAATGTCAATTAGCTCTCGGGTTGTGGCTTCTACAAGGACATCAGAAGTGAATTCTCTGTAAAACTTGTGGTTAACATGTGGTCCATCCATCGAAATTTGTAGGAGGCGAGATATGTTAGGTTTATCTGTCAACTCTGTAGTGAGAGAGACAGTCCTTAGCTGTACCGTGTCCCATGAATGATGAGTCCAGGTAGTGTGTGGTAACCCTGTTGGTTGTGGGGTCTAAAAACCTTACGTGGACATCAATTTGCTTGAGCTGCAGTCGTTTGTCAAAAAGCAGCACATAACCATCATTCTTCTGCAACTTGTCCAGGAGATGGTGTCAAAAGTAAGGTGCAAGACCATGATTGATCATGTAGGCTATCATCTTCTCCCAACAGGCATATGACTTGGCAATAGCACTGTCCGGAAACATCAAGGGGAAATTGTTGCGTTTTCCTCTGCACTTTGGCAGGATAAAACAGTTAGAGTTTAATAATAGCAGTGACAGGAGAAAACCGAGGCCTCACATGGTGTACAAGTTTAATAAATGTTAACTACTTCAGAGGAATTCCAGACTAACTCGTCATTAGCAGCGGATAATATCCACAAAGGTGGGAATTACCCCAGAGCATCCGTAAATTGCTCTGACCCTGGAGCTAGCAAGTGAAGGCTCTCCTGAGCCGTCCCGACTACAGTTTGCAAGACCAATACATCCCGACTACAGTTTTCCACAGGAGGCATGGCTGGAGTGGAGGACATTCAAAGACTTAAAGAAGCTACTCACCACCTCACCACTTCTTGGGCTATCCACTCGATTAGCGGCGACCTCATCCTTGATACAGACGTACTGAAACTTCGGCATTCGAGCCGTCTTGTCCCAAATGCAGGACGGTGAGGAACCCGTAGTAGTGTATGGGAGCTGGAGGCAGTCCTCCACTGAGCAAAACTATTGTACCACACAGAGGGAGCTACTAGCAGCAGTGGAGTTCATTACACACTTCCGTCAATACCTGCTCGGGAAGACCCTTCATTGTGCGCACCGACCACAGCAGCCTTCAGTGGCTCATAAGGATGAAGGAACCAGAAGGTCAACTGGCGAGGTAGCTCGAGAAGCTTGGGGAGTATAACTTCAAGGTCATTCTTCGTCCAGGACGGTCTTGGCATGCCCCTGATTGAGTGGCAAGCCAGCCACCAGGTCGATGGGCTCTGTTACTTCTCTTCCAAGGAGCATCAAGTTCGGAGCAAATTAATTTCCAGGCATCCAGAGCGCGAAACACGTGAGGGGGGGGGGGGAATTATGTAGGTAGTCTGCCTGGAAATTCATTTTCAAGACCAATACATTTTTCAAATATTTTTAATTTAACATTTTCTTTTCTGTTCTCCTCTCATTTTAATTCAAGTAATTTTCAAGCAAAAAACTTGAGAAAATATCTTGTATTCCAGAGTGCCAAATTCAAGTACTTCAAGCACCTTGCGCAAAACCTGTGGAGATCTTTAGTCAGTCACAGGTGGAGGTTCTCTGTTCAGTTTGAAATCTGATATCTACAGTGCATTCAGAAAGTATTCAGACCCCTTGACTTTTTCCACATTTTGTTACGTTACAGCCTTATTCTAAAATGTATTAGATTGGGGTTTTTCCCCTCAAATCTACACACAATACCCCATAATGACAAAGAATAAACAGGTTTTGGGAATTTCCTTTGCACATTTATAAAAATAAAAAAATACATGAAATATCACATTTACATATAAGTATTCAGTCCCTTTACTCGGTAAATTGTTTACTGTAAATTGTTTACTGCGTTTACAGCCTCGAGTAATCTTGGGTAGGACGCTACAAGCACACCTGAATTTGGGGAGTTTCTCCCATTCTTTGCAGATCCTCTCAAGCTCTGTCGGGTTGGATGGGGAGCGTCGCTGCACAGCTATTTTCAGGTCTTTCAAGAGATGTTTGATCGGGTTCAATTCCGGGCTCTGGCTGGACCACTCAAGGACATTCAGAGACGTGTTCCAAAGCCACTCCTACGTTGTCTTGGCTGCGTGCTTAGGATGATTGTCCTGTTGGAAGGGGAACCTTAGCCCCAGTCTGAGGTCCTGAGCGCACTGGAGCAGATTTTCATCAATGATCTCTCTGTACTTTGCTCTGTTCATCTTTCCCTCGATCCTGACTAGACTCCCAGTCCCTGCCGCTGAAAAACATCCCCACAGCATGATGCTGCCACCATCAAGCTTCACCGTAGGGATGGTGCCAGGTTTCCTCCAGACGTGACGCATGGCATTCAGGCAAAAGAGTTCAATCTTTGTTTCATCAGACCAGAGAATCTTGTTTCTTATGGTCTAAGAGTCTTTTAGGTGCCTTTTGGCAAATTCCAAGTGGGCTGTCATGTGCCTTTTACTCAGGAGTGGCCTCCGTCTCGCGACTCCACCATAAAGGCCTGTGCTGCAGAGAAGGTTGTCCTTCTGGAAGGTTATCCCATCTCAACAGAGGAACACTGGAGTTCTGTCAGACCTTTGGGTTCTTGATCACCTCCCTGACCAAGGACCTTCTCCACCGATTACTCATAAACATAAACATGATGCACCTGTGCTGAATTTCGAGGCTCATAGCAAAGGGTCTGAATACTTATGTAAATAAAGTATCCATTTTTTAGTTTGAATAAATTTGCAAAAATGTCTAAAAACCTGTTTTCGCTTTGTCATTATGGGGTATTGTGTGTAGACTGATGAGGAAAAACACATATTTCATCAATTTTAGAATAAGGCTGTAACGTAACAAAATGTGTAAAAAGTCAATGGGTCTGAATACTTTCCGAATGCACTGTACATCCAATGGCCAGTAACATATGGGAGTCAGTCAATGAACCATATGGGATTCAGCCAGCTCAAGTTATATTTTATTTAACCTTTATTTAACTAGGCAAGTCAGTTAAGAACAAATTCTTATTTACAATGACGGCCTACCCCAGCCAAACCCTCCCCTAACCCGGATGACGCTGGGCCAATTGTGCGCAACCCTATGGGACTCCCGATCACAGCCGGTTGAGATACAGTCCGGGATCGAACCCAGGTCTGTAGTGACGCCTCAGGCACTGCGATGCAGTGCCTTAAACGGCTGCGCCACTCAGGATCCCAAATACAGCCTGCTTGATCGCCAATGTAAGGATGACCTGTGCATAATTAACACTGGCTCTAAGCCAGCCCCTGGCACCCTGACCATCTAACTTACTGATTTGACCATCTAAATACAGAATTACCATCTAACTAGAGTAACAGACCTTCTAAGCCAGCCCCTGTATCTATTAGTAACAAACAAACTGACCGTCACTCCTGTAACCAGACTGACCGTCTCTCTTCTCCTGGCGGATGATGTTCTGACACTCCCCGTGGAGAAACTGCAGGTGGTCCGCCACCATCCGCTGCTGGCATTCATGGATGACTTTGGCGTATGAGCTGGGGTGCAGGTACTTCCGACATCGCACCTCCTCATCTTTCAACCTTCCTAAAACCTAAGTGGAGCCAGGGAAGAAAGGGAACACATTGGATTCATTGATTTGTTTAATATGGTTAATTATGCAGATTTCAAAGTCGCTAAATGGCCCAACCCCAGTGGGGCTGAAAGCCAATAACCCACTACAATCTACCCTGCAGCACTGTCTACTTAATGCAATGATAGGCAGGTGAACAGAAAGCACCAGGGTTGGGGTCAATTCCATTTCAATTCCAGTCAATTCAGGAGGCACACTGAAATTCCAATTCCCTTCAATGCCTTTCAACGAGGAGAATGTTGGAATTGAAATTTGGTTTACTTTCTGAATTGAATGAATTTGACCACAAACCTGGAAAGATCTATACTGGGATAAGTGACTGTGTGGGGAAAAAATACCACATCATATAAGCAACGCTAACGCCGCCAGCAAGCATATCCCATATATAGAGATTTCAGTCACCACCACACAGCACAACAACAGATGGACAGATGCTCCTATACACTGTAGACTGGCCACCATGCCTTTTGAAGCCAGTGTTGTGATTATCCTTGTTAAATGGCGATCACATTAATCTTATCATTGTCACTGATTTACAGGTCCACTTGTGAACAGAGTCCGAGTCCCAAATGGAACCCTACTCGCTATATAGTGCACGACTTTTGACCAGACTACAGCCCATAAGTAGTGTACAATATAGGAAACAGGGTGCCATCGCAGACGCACCTGAAGGCAACCATGATGTGAGCTAGCTAATGTAGGGGACTGTCTGTTTCTGCGCTACAGTCAGTCAGACAGAAATACACAGACTCAACTCTTAAGTCAGCACATCCACAAGACCTCCCACACCATCTCAACACTGTCTGGGGTGAGGGCAGGGGTGGAGGGCTTCCACTCAGGCCCCGCAATTAAGGAGCCTTACGATGGAGGATTTAACCCCTTCATTGGAATTATAACACATTTTCATAAACACACACACATGACGGTGCTACAGCTGGTAGCGCCATGAGTCTCCTCGGAGAGTCACGGAGGGCTCCAATAGTATAACACCAACAACACGATAAATGCACAGCAACAATACTCAATACCAATTTGCAGCCATGGCAAATCACATGAACTAAATCAATATTTTCTAAAATCCTAGCCTCAACGGATTGCCACATAGGCATTCCTTAGGGTCACAACGGACTGCTCTAAGGCCCTTGGATTATATGTACAAAAAGTCAAAGAAATAACATTAGGAGGGTTGAAACAGGAGTAATTTGATTTCTAAATGACCAGGGTGTAGCGTATTATGCTCAGCCCACAGAGAGCAGCAGGTAACAAGGGAGGGGAGTGAACAGCAATACATGTCCTGTCCAGCAGCCATCTTACCTTTTCCCTAAAGGCTACTGTGAGCAGTTAGACCATAGAGATCCTATAATTTACATAGCTGTATGGATCTCTATGAGTTGGGCTACCTACAGCCATCTTACCTTTTCCATATACTGTGAGCAGTTGGACTCTTGCAGTAAATTGGAAGCTTCCTGTTTGTAATACTCTCCCGTTTTCGTCAGAAATGGCCCTTCGAAGATTTCCTGATAAAACTGAAACACAATAAAAGAGTGTGAGCTGCATAGTGAGTTTAGAGAACACACAGAGTGCACAAACTGTACACCTATTGTCACGACCGTCGTGGCTATCTGTAACATTTTAAAAATCGGACATGTTGGCTGGATTCACAAGATGTTTATCTTTCATTTGCTGTATTGGACTTGTGATTTCATGACATTATATTATATTATATCCCTGTGGCGCTAGGCTAGGCTATGCTAGTCAGCGTTTCTGATGATAATGATCCCAGATCCGGGATGGGTAGTCCAGAAAGGTTAAAGTAATGATGGACTGTCGTTTCTCTTTGCATATTTGATCTGTTCTTGCCATTATATGGAATTGATCTTTTACCAAATAGGGCTATCTTCTGTATACCACTCCTACCTTGGCACAACACAACTGTGATTGGCTCAAACGCATTAAGAAGGAAAGAAATTCCACAAAATTTTAAGAAGGCACATTGAAATGTTAATTGAAATGCATTCCAGGTGACCACCTCATGAAGCTGGTTGAGAGAATGCCAAGAGTGTGCAAAGCTGTCATCAAGGCAAAGAGTGGCTACTTTGAAGAATCTCAAATATAAAATAATTTTGATTTGTTTAACACTTTTCTGGTTATTACATAATTCCATATGTGTTATTTCATAGTTTTGATGTCTTCACTATTATTCTACAATGTAAACAATAGTAAAAAAATAAAAAAATAAAAAATACTTGAATGAGTAGGTGTGTCTAACATTTTTAACTGGTACTGCGCGCTCGCACGCACACACACACGGCCAGAAATATGTGGACACGTGCTTGTCGAAACATCTCATTCCAAAATCATGTACATGTATTAATATGGAGTTGGTCCCCCCTTTGGTGCTATAACAGCCTCTACTCTTCTGGGAAGGCTTTCCACTAGATGTTGGAACATTGCTGTGGGGACTTGGTTCCATTCAGCCATAAAAGCATTAGATAGGTTGGGCACTGATGTTGGGCGATTAGGCCTGGCTTGCAGTCGGCGTTCTAATTCATCCCAAAGGTGTTCCACGGGGTTGAGGTCAAGAACACCTGCTCTTTTAATGACAGACTGATCAAGTGAAAGCTATGATCCCTTATTGATGTCACTTGTTAAATCCACTTCAATCACTGAAGGGCAGAAGATAGGATAAAGAAGGATTTTTAAGCCTTGAGACAATTGAGAATGTGTGCCATTCAGAGGGTGAATGGGCAAGACAAAATATTTAAGTGCCTTTGAACGGTTTGTGTCAAGAACTGCAATGCTGCAGCGTTTTTCACGCTCAACAGTTTGGATTCAAATAATGCAGCCCCGGCTTTTTTTTTTTCATCTGTCAGGAAGAATTACAACAAGTACTGCAGAGATGGCAAAATAGCCTCAGGGACTGTTCTTAACCACTGCCTTTTCGAGCGCTTTTCAGCACCCGTGGCCTAACCCAGGTGGGTGCTACATGTTCTGCAATGGAGGACCAGTACCTACGGAGGAGCGGATCCTATGGAGGAACTGACTGTCGGAGAAGCAGATGTGGTGCATTGGTGAAGCGCTGTCTTTTTCTCTCTCTCTGCTTGTACCATCTGCTGAAGTTACACTGCCTTTCCAATCTGAACTCCCAGCCTTTCATCTGAAGCCAAATGGAGACATTCAACCTCCATCTCTAACATCTCAATTTAAAGATGTTGTTTGTTTTGCTTTCTATGCACTTTTAGATTATTTTCTGGAAAAGTTAAATAAATTAGTATTATTAGATTCCAACATAGCACAGCTGCTTACCTTCAGAGGAAACTTTTTCTTGTACTGTTCAACATGAACAAAGGAGTTGATAACCCCATGGATTACTTTCTGATTTGGGTCTTCGCCACACCGGTCACTGGAAGAGAAGAACGACAAGCTCAATTAGTGATACTATTTCTGTTGAGCATTAACCTGTGCCTAGCTAGAGAATGTAAATAAAAGAGTAAAAGGTGACTAGTGGTTTTAAATGACATATCAAAAGCTGCCTAACAGTAACCCTGAACTGTATTAGCCTGCTATAACACGGTAATAGATACGGTCAGAACAGAGCGAATGTTCATCCTTTACCTTCACAGAAACAAACCCAGAGATCAAGTCATTAAGACAATCACAAACCGCTAAATAGAAGCACTGGTCATTTTAGACCTACAGTCCATTCGGAAAGTATTCAGACCCCTTGATATGTTTTTCCCCTCGTCAATTTATAATACCCCACAATGAAAAAGCAAAAACATGTTTAGACATTTTTGCTAAAATAAAAACAGAAATATCATATTTACATAGGTATTCAGATCTTTTACTCAGTAGTTTGCTAAAGCACCTTTGGCAGCGATTACAGCCTTGAGTCTTCTTGGGTATGACGCTACAAGCTTGGCACACCTGTATTTGAAGAGCTTGTCCCATTCTTCTCTGCAGATCCTCTCAAGCTCTGCCAGGTTGGATGGGGAGCGCCCAGGTCTCTCCAGAGTTGTTCGATCGGGTTCAAGTCGGGGCTCTGGCTGGGCCACTCAAGGACATTCAAAGACATGTCCCGAAGCCACTCCTGCATTGTCTTGGCTGTGTGCTTAGGGTTGTTGTCCTGTTGGAAGCTGAACCTTTGCCCCAGTCTGAGGTCCTGAGCGCTCTGGAGCAGGTTTTCATCAAGGATCTCTCTGTACTTTGCTCCATTCATCTTTTCCTCAAGCCTGACTAGTCTCCCAGTCCTTGCCGCTGAAAAACAACCCAACAGCATGATGATGCCACCACCATGCTTCACCGTAGGGATAATGCCAGGTTTCCTCCAGGTGTGACTCTTCGCATTCAGGCCAGGTCTGAGAGTCTTTAGGCAAAGTCCAAGCAGGCTGTCATGTGCCTTTAACTAAGGAGTGGCTTCCGTCTGAACACTCTACCATAAAGGCCTGATTGGTGGAAAGCTGCGGAGATGGTTGTCCTTCTGGAAGGTTCTCTCATCTCCACAGAGGAACTCTGGAGCTCGGGTTCTTGGTCACCTCCCTGACTAAGGCCCTTCTCCTCCGATTGCTCAGTTTGGCCGCGCGGCCAGCTCTAGGAAAAAGCTTGGTGGTTCTAATCTTCTTCCATTTAAGAATGATGCTGCTGTTTTCTTAGGGACCTTCAATGCTGCAGACATTTTTTTGTACCCTTCCCCAGATCTGTGCCTCGACACAATCCTGTCTCGGAGCATTCTAAAAAAACAGTTTTTGCTTTGTCATTATGGGGTATAGTGTGCAGAATGATGAGGAATTTTTTTAAAAAATCGATTTTTGAATAAGGCTGCAACTATGGTTGCAAAATTCCAGAAACTTTCAATAAATTCCTTTGTTTTTCCAGATATCCTGGTTGGAGGAATCCAGATTTCCTGCTCATTCCCTCCTGATTCCAGGAATCCTCCAACCAGGGATTTTGGGAAAACTAGGGAATTTATTGAAAGTTCACGGAATTTTGCAAACCTAGCTGCAACGTAACAAAATGTGGAAAGATTCAAGGGGTCTGAATACTTATCGAATGCACCGTACTTCAAGCATTTCTCCTCCCAGGCTAGCCCTGCTGAATCCTACTGTACATATCAACCAAGAACCAACTTTTTGATTTCGTTGAGCAGCATCCGGATCAGGACAGCTTGCAGTGGCTCGATCATCAGCTTCCTCCACATGTCTAGTGCTAGCTGAAATGACAAAGTGGGGAGAATTGTATGAGCATATTGTCATGACTCTCCTGTGAGGATCCAAATGATCAGGTTACAGTGTATCAGCTCTACAGAACTCTCGTGAGGTATGACACCTCACGCCCATCGAAAATTGTAAGGCAGCAGACAATTCCTTTCTGCTCTAGCATGGGCGATTGGAATGTATGTGTGTGCCTTATGAAGAGTTTACAGCCCAAAACTAGAACATTAAACCATGGACACGGGACACTATATTTCATCCTCCAAATGCTGGTAATAATGAGAGGTGGAATATGTAACATTTTGTGATGTCATTAAAAGTTAAATGAAGATGTTATGACAAACACTAACTTGAAGCATTTTCATAATGTGTATATGTTTACATTCTTTAAGTTGTGTAGAAAATATCCAGATTAAAGAGAATGTTTTTGTGAAGATGAGACGGGGATTGAAGATGTCTATCGAGATCATAGTAAATTGTGATACCTTGCCTCTTAACTACATTGGTTGCTCCTTTAATAGTTGCGTCATACTGCAACACACCTTGTGCGGGCTGCTGCAGCATTCTGTGACACGTTATCAAATTGTCAGCCATTTTTTTCTGTTAATGCAAGTTAGTGCTAGTTTGACCACCAGAGGGCATCTTTGAGAAGCATTTGATAGTCTACCATATTGGCATTACCAGAGAATGTAAAACCTTTTTTGTAATAACATAGTATATGGGATTGATTTTAAGAAATTTGGCTCAATTAATTTGATTAATATTATGGTGTTTCTATTCCGAGAAAAACAAAAAATTAAACCCTCAGGGTTTCCGTTAGGATGGAATGGAAAATATGGAATGGAAAATATGGCATTGTACAACGTGACGGTCGGGAGTAGGCTACAGCATAAGAGGATTGGAGGATTCTAAATTGTTTGCCTTCATTAGACAACTTTGTTCCAATATTTATGTAAATCAGTGACATTTATTCCCATAGTAATTCCTTATGGAACCATACCTAAATCAACATCTGCATTTTGTCATTCATATTTTTGTCATTAATTTATTAACGAAAGCATAATGATGCTGATGAAGAAGTACAGTATTGTACAGTATATTCTTTTACATTTGGATAATAAAGCATTTTGAAGATATAAGCCTCCTGCATTTGTTTATTAGGCTACTGTGCAGTCTGACAAGTAAACTTGGCCTCCAGTACATACTGTAGTAAACATGGGAAAGTGCCTAATTCCTTACATAAGGGAGAGCAAGCCATGTCTGTACTACAAAATGCAGGCACGCGGGGGACCGGGGTTCAATTCCCTGAAGGGGAGGAAGGAGTAGGCTGTCCTTGTAAATAAGAATTGTTCTTAACCGATTCCATATGTGTTATTTCATAGTTGTGATGTCTTCACTATTATTTTACAATATAGAAAATAGTAAAAATAAAGAAAAATCCTGGAATTAGTATGTGTGTCCAAACATTTGACTGGTACTTGCTTAATGAATTTGATTAATATTATGGTGTTTCTATTCCATGAAAAATGAAAAACCCTCTGGGTTTCTGTTAGGATGGAACGGAAAATATGGCGCTGTACAACGTGACGGTCCTGCTTCCTGCATGTTTCATTTGAAGTCGTGCCCAATTATCAGTTTATTATTTGGTTTATTTTGCCCATTCATTGTCAGTTAGAGACACAGTAGTGCATTGGGACCCAAAAGCATAATCAGTGCTCTAACTCCTCCTTGGTCGTTAGGGCAAATTTGGTCTGTGATAGGATTGGTTATTTTCACACCTAGCTCGGCTATTAGACTATTCTTTAGTAATAGTAGTAATGTTGAATAGTCTATTGTTCAGCTATTAGCCCTCCTCCCCAACTTGCAACAAATTGTTGTTACTCCCATCTCGTTCCTCGCCCTCTTCCACGCGTCATTCTCCACCTGAGTGGCTCGCTTATGGGCGTGCTGGCAGGATATGGCAGCATCTTCGGTTGTGCGTCAATAATTCGGTATAGCAAGTTTGTATGAAGGTCTGGTTATTCACAGGCAAATTGTTATATGCTGCGGAGGTACGTTTGTGTCTTTTTTTTTTTTTTACCCCCTTTTTTGTGGTATCCAATTGTTAGTAATTACTATCTTGTCTCATCGCTACAACTCCCGTACGGGCTCGGGAGAGACGAAGGTCGAAAGCCATGCGTCCTCTGAAACAAAACCCAACAAAGCCGCACTGCTTCTTAACACAGTGCGCATCCAACCCGGAAGCCAGCCGCACCAATGTGTGGGAGGAAACACCGTGCACCTGGCGACCTTGGTTAGCGCGCACTGCGCCCGGCCCGCCACAGGAGTCGCTGGTGCGCGATGAGACAAGGATATCCCTGCCGGCCAAACCCTCCCTAACCCGGACGACGCTAGGCCAATTGTGCGTCGCCCCACGGACCTCCCGGTCGCGGCCGGCTGCGACAGAGCCTGGGCGCGAACCCAGAGTCTCTGGTTGCACAGCTAGCGCTGCGATGCAGTGCCCTAGACCACTGCGCCACCCGGGAGGCCACGTTTGTGTCTTTTTGTCGAGAGCAAAACTGTTGTTCTGAAAGCAACTTTTTTACTTTTAATAAAAAAAGATTTTCTGATTTAATTTCGCTATCAACCACCTTCCATTTTGGCCATTTTTTGAGTGTCAGTTTGGCTACAACCAATACTGTTCAACCTTTCTTTCCGACACAAAGGAAGTCATAGCGGACACCTACGAAGGACTGTGTGATGTTGGCATCTCAGGTAAGCAGCACTGGGCGTTCTTCTGTCCAACTTCTACATAGCTAGTAGTTAGCGCCTACGATTCAGTGTCGGTTCTTAACATTCTACTATATTACGTAGATACATACATACCGTAGAATGATAAATCATGCAATTATTATTCTCAAGCTAACCAAAAACATTTAGCTACGAATGTCTGTTCTCGCCATTTTCATTTGAATTCATCTAACTTTCTTTCATGGCAACTCATAAGCAGGCCATGTCCTATTTGCTTCATAGTCGATATATAATCATATTTCATGACAGTGGAACGAAAGAACACAATATGTCTGTCCGGGAATGCTATTCTGATATGTCAGATGAAGAGTTAGACCAGAAAGTCAGGGCCATTAAGGCAAGGATGCCCCATGCGGGCTTTAGAATGGTCAAAGGAAGTCTCCGAGCAATGGGCCATCGTGTACAATGGCGAAGAGTTAGGGAGTCTTTGCAGCATGTAGATGGTGCAGGTATCATTGCCAGAATGATCCAGCTTCGTTGCATTGCTTGGCAAAAATACTCTGTTCCTGCTCCCGTCTCTCGTCCACATTGATACAAATCATACATTTATAAGGTATACTGAAGCAGGTTAATAGGTTAAACATTTCACTTTTAATTCCAATGCTTTTTTTTTTTTTACTTTGGCGGTATAGATGCATTTTCAAGGAAGGTAAGTATATTATTTTATTCGCATATTTATTTGCATACCTAATGAACAACCACAATACCAGCTTTCTGTGCTGTATTGACGGATACTGAAAATGACATCTGCTGCTTTAGAGTGAACGGTCATATCTCAGTTACTGTTTTCATATCTATAAAAAGTAAGCTATTTTCTTTACTTTCAGAGTGCCAGCTGATCAAGGGGTTGAAAATGTAGATATTGACAGATTTATGTTCACTGTCTGAGGAACAGGCCATGGAAGCTTTACTGCTGGCAAAAGTGTCCATAACTAGAGGTAATTAAACTGTTCTGTGTTCTTTTTCTCTCTTCCTCTCTGCCTTTCTTGTGGTACATGGAACCTGTCTTACATGCATACATTTTTAAAAACCTTAAGATGTCAGCTGCTAATTTTGAGATTTACACCACATAAACACTCAGCCATTTTCACTGGACTATCAAGCCCCTGTTGCTACCAAGTCATGATTTCCCTGGGGGTTAGCCTTGCAATAACCCGGTGGTGAGACAAACAGCCCTCTATATTTAAATGTTTCAGGTTCACTCAGATAGGTGTCTGCGTCACATACAGTCAGTAACCACTCAGAGAGGCACACACAACTTGCATTTCTATAACCTCGGACCCACCTCAGTGTTCACTATTCATGGAGGAAGAACACATGACCACAGAGATTAGGTTCCCCCCCCCCCCCACAAAACCTTCCTCTTTCTCTCTGTTAGAGTGGAACACTTATGGAGAGATGTTCGGAGTGCTGTGACATGTCAGTACTACAACTTGCTGCACAGTTTGGAGAAAGGAGGCTACCTTGACCTGTCAAATTATATCCACCTCTTCTGTGTGGGATATGTGCTCCTACCTCATCTGCGGGGCAGATCTGCAGCATTTCACAGAGAGTTGGAATAATCACCGTTTAAGTACAGAGGTGAACCTGACACCTCATCAGCTATTGCCTTAGCACTACACAACGGATTCAAATGATCAAGTCGTCATTAAGCCTCAAGGGGTATTTATGTATTCATTTGAGATCTGGTAATGTAAAAGTCTAATAATGACATTATCTTCCATTGTTGGTCCTTGTGTGTCTGTTTGTCAGCATAAAGTACTCTGTAGCCACTTAATGTGGACACCAGGTGAGACTACACACACACAGTTATATCAGCTGTTTTGGTGAACCCCTCCCGCATCTGAACTGGCTGACACAGAGGGCACAGCATAGGTGAGAGGTCATTTGGTCGGGTCAACAGGAAGTATTATTAAAGAGATGTTTTACAATGAAATACAGATAGAGATGTAGTAGTCCCAGAGTTAATGATCCAAGGTCAGTTTTGCATTTCACCTCCTGATGATTATGATGACTGACCGTGTTAGAATAAAAAACAAAGCTTAATCATGCTCTCTCTCTATCCACCTGTCTCTCGTCTGCAGGTATGTTTTGATGTGAGAGAGGAAGCCAGTCCTGTCATCGCCACCTCACCCGCTCTTAAGATAACCTTCGGACCAACTGGGGGCCCAAGGCTGGTTAGGAGACACCGCTAGAGACACTACGTAATTTTGATGAACTGAGAGAATATTAGGGTAGCACTGTAATTCATTAAATCATATGCTGTCTTCCCTACTCCTGTTTTACCTCTCTCCCCACCTCCTCTTTGTTCCTCTTTTTTATAATGCACACCATATGTGCATTGAAGTACAGATTTAACTTATATTTATAATATAATATTACAATTTAAATATTTATAATGCATGTATTATGTATTTATAACACCTGGAAAATGAACTTTCAATAAAGCGTTTCACATTCTCCACTGGTTGAAATTACGTATCTCATTGAAATACTTCACCTATCCTGTGTATTCAGATTAATGCAGATGAAGGGAGTTACAGTGAGGGAAAAAAGTATTTGATCCCCTGCTGATTTTGTACGTTTGCCCACTGACAAAGAAATGATCAGTCTATAATTTTAATGGTAGGTTTATTTGAACAGTGAGAGACAGAATAACAACAAAAATATCCAGAAAAACGCATGTCAAAAATGTTATAAATTGATTTGCATTTTAATGAGGGAAATAAGTATTTGACCCCCTCTCAATCAGAAAGATTTCTGGCTCCCAGGTGTCTTTCATACAGGTAACGAGCTGAGATTAGGAGCACACTCTTAAAGGGAGTGCTCCTAATCTCAGTTTCTTACCTGTATAAAAGACACCTGTCCACAGAAGCAATCAATCAATCAGATTCCAAACTCTCCACCATGGCCAAGACCAAAGAGCTCTCCAAGGATGTCAGGGACAAGATTGTAGATCTACACAAGGCTGGAATGGGCTACAAGACCATTGCCAAGCAGCTTGGTGAGAAGGTGACAACAGTTGGTGCGATTATTCGCAAATGGAAGAAACACAAAACAACTGTCAAACTCCCTTGGCCTAGGGCTCCATGCAAGATCTCACCTCGTGGAGTTGCAATGATCATGAGAATGGTGAGGAATCTGCCCAGAACTAAACAGGAGGATCTTGTCAATGATCTCAAGGCAGCTGGGACCATAGTCACCAAGAAAACAATTGGTAACACACTACGCCGTGAAGGACTGAAATCCTGCAGCGCCCGCAAGGTCCCCCTGCTCAAGAAAGCTCATATACATACCCGTCTGAAGTTTGCCAATGAACATCTGAATGATTCAGAGGACAACTGGGTGAACGTGTTGTGGTCAGACGAGACCAAAGTGGAGTTCTTTGGCATCAACTCAACTTGCCGTGTTTGGAGGAGGAGGAATGCTGCCTATGACCCCAAGAAACCATCCCCACCGTCAAACATGGAGGTGGAAACATTATGCTTTGGGGGTGTTTTTCTGCTAAGGGGACAGGACAACTTCACCGCATCAAAGGGACGATGGACGGGGCCATGTACCGTCAAATCTTGGGTGAAAACCTCCTTCCCTCAGCCAGGGCATTGAAAATGGGTCGTGGATGGGTATTCCAGCATGACAATGACCCAAAACACACGGCCAAGGCAACAAAGGAGTGGCTCAAGAAAAAGCACATTAAGGTCCTGGAGTGGCCTAGCCAGTCTCCAGACCTTAATCCTATAGAAAATCTGTGGAGGGAGCTGAAGGTTCGAGTTGCCAAACGTCAGCCTCGAAATCTTAATGACTTGAAGAAGATCTGCAAAGAGGAGTGGGACAAAATCCCTCCTGAGATGTGTGCAAACCCGGTGGCCAACTACAAGAAACATCTGACCTCTGTGATTGCCAACAAGGGTTTTGCCACCAAGTACTAAGTCATGTTTTGAAGAGGGGTCAAATACTTATTTCCCTCATTAAAATGCAAATCAATTTATAACATTTTTGACATGTGTTTTTCTGGATTTTTTTGTTGATATTCTGTCTCTCACTGTTCAAATAAACATACCATTAAAATTACAGACTGATCATTTCATTGTCAGTGGGCAAACGAACAAAATCAGCAGGGGATCAAATACTTTTTTCCCTCACTGTAGATATGCATAGGAAGTGTAGTGTACTGTTTTTTTCTGTATATATGAATTACAAATCAGCCTTTACTTAAATCATGTTTCTAGTCTATTGCATAGTTACAATGTGTAATCATTGATGTCCCAGGACTGTTGAAGTGTATAATTGTAATACATGCATAATACATGCATACACAGCATAATTCAAAGAATGGAGTTTGATACACCTATTATTGGATATGACTGAAAAAGAATGTCTCACAGAGATTCAAACCTGAACTGCACCTTTATTTGCTGCCAAGGAAGAGTACATGATCAGTGAATATATTCAATGTACAGGCTACAATGTGGGGATCCCATGTGTGGTAATAACTACAGTACATGTATATAGGACTTGCATCCTTGGCACAATAAAGTTATTATATTCTACTCAATCCATAGGCTTCATTAATGCCATTCAGACTTGAAGTCGATACAACAACTATGATAGCTGAGGTTCATAGATTCTGAACTAATATTCATACCAAACGTTGTAGGGTCCATACACAGATCGGCTACATACTGTCGCTAGCTACACATCCATAGGCATACAGTTATTTTTATCCTCCACTACACAATAAGCAAATAAATAGTTACCTAGCTAAGTTACTTCAGCTGCATTGCATGGCAAATATAAGCAAGGCAAGCTAACACAATTGTACATTCAATTTGCAGTAAATGCTTTATCTTGCTAGATTCTTTACATCCACTTTTTCACAAGACGACAGTCTGGTTTGCTGGTTTTCTCAGGAGTCCCTAAAACATTAAACAACACAAATTACAATTTCATACTCATGTCATAACACTAGCTAGGTAGTTGGCTAATGTTAGCTAGTCATACCTTTATGACCAAAAAATACGCACAATCGTTTGTCTTTACATCAATTAACATATTTATCTCAATTGTCATTTTTTTTGCTTGACTCGTTATAACATTATAATTACTTACATTTTTTCCACCGTAATGTTTTGTCAGCCATCTTTTCTGAAGAAAGTTACCAGGGACGGGTGGCTCGCGTCAAATTCGCCATTGGAACCACTCGATATGATTGATCATATAAAAACCTTGGGACCCAAATACATAATGAGTGCTCTAACTCCCCCTTGCGGTGGTCTGGAGCAACAAAGCCGTGATGCTGGGTACCTCTAAGTCCCGCGGTGTAAGCTCGCAACTTTTAAAGGAGGAACCACTTTAGCTACACCCCAGGGAACCCAGAGAGCGTACCAGCAAGACGGAAATATCCCTTTCTACCCGAGGGTATAAAGCATTTGAGTTAAGAATTAACATACCAGACTAGGATGATCACGCGCTGCAGCCGAGGTCAACGATTAGTCACAACTCCAAAACGCAACACGAGGTTGAAGAAGACAAAGGAACCTCTTAACAATCAATGCTATGGTTGAGTAGCTGTTCTAAGTACTGTATCTAAGGTGAATGAATTTAAGCAGGACCATCTAGTTATTCTCTTCAAATCATCGGTTGTCTACATGGCTTTCATCCCCATGCTGGGAGCATCAACACGGCTGTTTAGTCGTCCTCAGGAGACCCCTCTTACAGAACAAGTACAAACAAACAGACAACTAAGAGGAAGGACATTGTGAATTTAGCTTAAATTTAGCTTGTTCGCAAATCTGGCCATAACTCTATCCTCCTGATTCCTGCTTACAAGCAAAAACTAAAGCAGGAAGTAAAAGTGACTCGCTCAATACGGAAGCGGTCAGATGATGCAGATGCTAAGCTACAGGACTGTTTTGCTAAAACAGATTGGAAAATGTTTCGGGATTCTTCCGATGGCATTGAAGAGTACACCACATAAATCACTGGCTTCCTCAATAAGTGCATCGATGACGTCATCCCCACAGTGACCGTACGTACATACCCCAACCAGAAGCCATGGATTACAGGCAACATCTGCAATGAGCTAAAGGGTACTGCTGCCATTTTAAAAGAGTGGGATTCTAACTTTGACGCTTATAAGAAATCCCGCTACGCCCACGGACGAACCAACAAAAAGGCAAAGCATCAATACAGGACTTAGATTGAATTGTACTACACCGGCTCTGACACTCGTCAGGATGTGGCAGGGCTTGCAAACGATTACGGACTACATAGGGAGGCACAGCCGCCAGCTGCCCAGTGGCAAGAGCCTACCAGACGAGCTAAATGCCTTCTATGCTCGCTTCGAGGGAAGCAACACTGAATCATGGATGAGAGGATCAGCTGTTCCAGGATGACTGGGTGATCACGCTCTCCGTAGCTGATAACAAGGACGTGTACTCCAAGCATGCGCTGACCAACGAGCAAGTGTCTTAACTGACATTTTCAACCTGTCCCTGACCGAGTTTGTAATACCAACATGTTTCAAGTAGACCACCATAGTCCCTTTGCCCAAGAACACCAAGATAACCTGTCTAAATGACTACCTACCTGTAGCACTCATGTCTATAGCCATGAAGTGCTTTGAAAGGCTGGTCATGGCTCTCATACACACAATTATCCAAGAAAGCCAAGTCCCACTCCAGTTTGCATACTGCCCCAACAGATCCACAGATGATGCAATCTCTATTACACTCCACACTGCCCTTTCCCACCTGCACAAAAGGAACACCTACGTGAGAATGCTATTTATTGACTACAGCTCAGCATTCAACACCATAGTGCCCTGAAAGCACATCACTAAGAGAAAGGAACCTGGAACTAAACACCTCCCTCTGCAACTGGATCCTGGACTTCCTGACGGGCCACTGAGGTGGTGAGGGTAGGTAACAAGGGGGCTCCTGAGTGGCGTAGCGGTCTAAGGCACTAAATATAAGCGCAAGAGGCGTCACTACATTCCCTGGTTTGAATCCAGGCTGTACCACATTCAGCCGTGATTGGGAGTCCCATAGGGTGGTGCACAATTGGCCCAGCGTCATCTGGGTTTGGCCAGAGTAGGTTGTCATTGTCAATAAAAATGTGTTCTTAACTGACTTGCCTAGTTAAATAATGGTTAAATTAAAATAAAATCTAAATAAACGCAAATGCCACGCTGATCCTAAACACGGGGGCCCCTCAGGGGTGCGTGCTCAGTTCCCTCCTGTACTCCCTGTTCACCCATGACTGCATGGCCAAGCACGACTCCAACACTATCATTAAGTTCGCCGATGACACAACCGACAACGATGAGACAGCCTATAGGGAGGAGGTCAGAGACCTGGCAGTGTGGTCCCAGGATAACAACCTCTCCCTCAAAGTGATCAAGACAAAGGAGATGATTGTGGACAACAGGAAAAGGAGGACTGAGCACGCCCCCATTCTCATCGACGGGGCTGTAGTAGAGCAGGTTGAGAGCTTCAAGTTCCTTGGTGTCAACATCACCAACGAACTATCATGGTGCAAACACACCAAGACAGTTGTGAAGAGGGCACGACAACGCATATTCCGCATATTCCTCCTCAAAAGTTTCTACAGCTTCACCATCGAGAACATCCTGACTGGTTGCATCACTGCCTGGTATGTCAACTGTTCTGCCTCCGACAGCAAGGCACTACAGAGGGTAGTGCATACAGCCCATTACATCACTGGGGCCAAGCTTCCTGCCATCCAGGACCTCTATACCAGGCGGTGTCAGAGGAAGGCCCTAAAAAATGCCCAAAACTCTAGCCAACCTAGTCATACAGTGGTTCTTCCTGTAAAAGTTGTGTCATACTGCAGCACACCTTGTGGGCTGCCGCAGAATTCTATGGCAAGTTATTTAATTGTCAGCCACTGTTGCCATTAATGCCAATTAGTGCTAGTCTGACCACCAAAGGGCATCTTTGAGAAGCATTTGATAGTCTTCAATATTGGCTGTACTAGAGAACGTAAAACCTTTTTTGTAAGAACATAGTATATGGGATTAATGTTAAGAAATGTTGCTTTATTCATTTGATTAATATTATGGTGTTTCTTTTCCAAGAGAAATAAAAACGAAACACTCAGCGTTTCCATTTGGAAAATATGGCGCTGTACAAAGTGACTGTTGTTAGTAGGCTACAGTACTACGAGCATAACATTTCCACATCCTAATTCTAGTCTAACCAATACCCAAACGTAGATTCAGTGAAAATAAAAAATCTCATTGATTTATCAATACCAGTCCCCATGCTTGTCTCAGAGCAGCGCGAAACGGTGCTGAAATAGTTGACCACACACGGGTAGGCAATTTTTCAAATCTTATTGCTTCTAACTTCAATATGCTTTTTAAATAAATAACATTACTCAACACTAGTGAGACTCATGTATCCTACGGTAGGCCTACAGTAAATCTAAAAATATTGTTTTCAATGATGTGACTCTGCCAAAAATTACATTTAGAGGATTGGAGGATTCTAAATTAATATCTAAGTGGCATTTTTCATTAGGGCAAATCTGATCTGTGAGAATGTCTAAGGGGCTTTTATATAATTCGAAATTAATTAATAATAATAATAAATCACTTTGTCTAAAAAAATACAGATATTTTGGAGATTATTTCGTTCTCAAATAACCGAAAGTGAGCGATTGTAATCTGAATAAAGGCCAAATGGGACTCCCAATCACAGTCGGATGTGATACAGCCTGGATTTGAACCAGGGACTGTAGTGATGCCTCTTGCACTGAGATGCAGTGCCTTAGACCACAGCACCACTCGGCAGCCATGACCAATATGACCAATATATATTGTTCTCCTAATAGCCCATCATTCGTTTTAGATAAACAGCTCGTCTTTGAATGGTAACCCCGTTAAGGGTGGAGTTTAGGGCGGGGTGAGGAGTACTGGTAAGGTGTGACTTTCAGGTTACAATAGGCCATAAGTATACAGCAGATTGCCGATTGTCCTCTTTGATTTTGCTGTAACAACATACTGTAGCACCATGACCAGGATCTCTATTCATTTAAGTGAACAGATTATGGCTTTCAGGAGGAATAGAAAATCTACTGGAGACATTTCAAAAAATACTAGTAGACTTGGGGATTTTGGTCACGGACTGTGCTATTCGCAAACACCATCATCAGATGCCTGTGTTACACCGAACGCGAAAGCCCGATACAATTAACAGGTACAGTAGGCTACAATACTGTAAAGTAGGCCTAATAATGCTAAAAATAATGCTTAAAGAAATTGACTGCTGGTATTTACTGTTTGGTGCACAATTGTATTGTGTTCTGTTTACAGCAAGACAATTCAAGCCATCGACTCACTAATGGATGAAGATGATGAGTGCTCGGCAAAGGCCATCTGTAATCTGCTGACATCACGGCCCAACATCTACATCACTCTGATCACAGAAAGAAGACAGTTCAAGAAACTTGGGTGGACTTATGGAAAGGCTAGGTAAGCCATATATATACAGTGGGGCAAAAAAGTAGTTAGTCAGCCACCAATTGTGCAAGTTCTCCCACTTAAAAAAATGAGCGAGGCCTGTAATTTTCATCATAGGTACACTTCAACTATGACAGACAAAATGAGAAAAACAAATCCAGAAAATCACATTGTAGGATTTTTAATGAATTTGTTTGCAAATTATGGTGGAAAATAAGTATTTGGTCACCTACAAACAAGCAAGATTTCTGGCTCTCAAAGACCTGTAACTTCTTCTTTAAGAGGCTCCTCTGTCCTCCACTCGTTACCTGTATTAATGGCACCTGTTTGAACTTGTTATCAGTATAAAAGACACCTGTCCACAACCTCAAACAGTCACACTCCAAACTCCACTATGGCCAAGACCAAAGAGCTGTCAAAGGACACCATAAACAAAATTGTAGACCTGCAGCAGGCTGGGAAGACTGAATCTGCAATAGGTAAGCAGCTTGGTTTGAAGAAATCAACTGTGGGAGCAATTATTAGGAAATGGAAGACATACAAGACCACTGATAATCTCCCTCGATCTGGGGCTCCACGCAAGATCTCACCCCGTGGGGTCAAAATGATCACAAGAACGGTGAGCAAAAATCCGAAAAAGTATCCGAAAAATACTTTTTTGCCCCACTGTAATTATTTTATTTTTCTTCAGAACATTAACAATGTGTGTTCACTTGTTTTGTACTGTTCTGTAGTTTCGATCCAATGATTCGTCTGACAAACAAACACCTTCGAGTCCTGCAGGCCTAGGCATGTGTCATGACATGGCCCTTTCTGGGTGTAGATCGTGGCTCCCCCCTCCCCTCCCTCTCTCCCTCTCCTAACCTAGGTTTTATTATCTCAGGTAAAAAAAATCCTGGCAGAGACTCTCTCCCATTGGTCATGCAGAAAGAGAACAAAGGCCTTCACTTGGCCATACTCCTAAATCCCCAAAATGGGAGACTTAATTAACTTCTTATGGCTGAAGGGGCAGTATTGAGTAGCTTAGATGAAAGGTGCTTATATCAAACGGCTAGCTCCTCAGTCATAGTTGCTAATATTTGCATATTATTATTACTATTGGATAGAAAACACTCTAAAGTTTCTAAAACTGTTTGAATTATGTCTGTGAGATTAACAGAACTCATATTGGCAGGCAAAATCAAAACAGGAAGTTGAAATCAAAACAGGAAGTCAGAAATCTGAGCCAGTATGTATTCACCAGAGTCCCTAAAGAAATCCACTTGAGCTATTAATGATGTTGCACTGCCTATGGGTTCCACTAGATGTCAACCATCAATAGAAATTATAATGAGACTTCTATGATGTTGTGGGAGAGAATGATAGCAGAATCAGTCAGGTGTCCATCAAGCAGCCATTTTCTGATCATGCTTTTTCCTCGTGGAAGTCACTTACGTTCCATTGCTCACGAAGACAAGAAGGAATACTCCGGTTGGAACTTTATTGAAGCTATATGTTAAAAATATCCTAATGATTGATTCTGTACTTAGTTTGAAATGTTTCTTCGACCGGTAATATCACTTTTTGAAGTTTTTGTCCGATACAACCCTGACCAGAATTAGCATTTGGATATGTAAACCAGACGCGCTAACAAAAGAAGGTATTTGGACATAAATAACGGATTTATTCAAACAAAACAAACATTTATTGTGGACCTGGGATTCCTGGTGTGCTTTCTGATGTAGATCATCAAAGGTAAGGGAATATTTATCATATATTTTCTTTATGTTGACGCCATCTTTGCGGCTGTGGTGTTTTACTTTTGAGCGCTGTCTCAGATTAAAGTTTTTTTTAAATCTGACACAGCGGTTGCATTAAGGAGAGGTATATCTATAATTCCATGTGTATAACTTGTATTATCATCTATATTTATGATGAGTATTTCTGTTGAAACGATGTGGCTATGCAAAGTCTTGATGTTTTTGCAACTAGTGAATCTAGTCGCCTCAATGTAAACTCAGATTTTTTGATATAAATATGAATTTAATCAAACAAAACATGCATGTATTGTGTAACATGAAGTCCTATGAGTGTCATCTGATGAAAATAATCGAAGGTTAGTGATTAATTTTATCTCTATTCTGGTTTTTGTGAAGCTATCTTTAGCTGGAAAAAATGGCTGTGATTATTGTGGTTTTGTGGTGACCTAACATAATCGTTTGTAGTGCTTTCGCTGAAAAGCCTATTTGAAATCGGAAACTTTGGTGGGATTAACAACAAGATTACCTTTAAAATGATATAAGACACATGAATGTCTGAGGAATTTAATTATGAGATTTCTGTTTTTTGAATTTGGCGCCCTGCACTTCGACTGGCTGTTGTCATATCGATCCTGTTAACGGGACTTCAGCCATATGAAGTTAAGGGACAGTTATGGAGAGGGTGTTTCATTTGGTGATCTCATGAAGGACAGGAAACACACATAACGGTATCTCTTAAGGCATTCAAGACGTTTTGGATTGAGAAATTGATACATCTCAGTAAGGTTTTACCCGTCGTGGAGATGGGGGGGGGGGGAGTACAACTAAAATGTAGTTTAAATAAACATCTGCATTTTTTCTGTATTTTTCTAGTTATTTTATTAATGAAAGCATAAAGATGTTGATGAAGAACTGTTAGGGCCAAATTGGGGGATTTTCACACCTACAGCAGCTGGGTTATGAAGAGTTGCGTGTCAATTCATAAACCATGTGCCATGGAATGTCTTCCCAACTATTTTTCCATCTTCATGGCTCTTCGAAATTTTGCGGTTGCATGAGGACTTGAGTTAGAAATGTAACACTTTATAGTACTTAAGCATCGAATACATTGCAAATTGGGGAATTTTCACAACTACAGTAGCCGGGCTGTGAAGAGTCTATTGTCCTGCTAATAGGAAACATTGTTTGCATGATGGGATATACACCAGATACAGTATTAAAGTTTGAAAACCTGTTTTCAAAATGCCTCCAGCTATCCATCACTACTGTAAATAAAAACACAGCATCTTGTTTACATTTTTTATTGTAACCACAATGTCACAAATAAGTTGTATCTACCTTTCCAATTACTTTTTAGAAATGTGCACTTTCCTGTCATTTTTAGTAAGTAATATGCTACAGTCCAGTTACAGCTTGTTCTGATCAAGTAGAAACAAAAAAATAAGTGTATTTTGGGGGATAAATGTATTGTTTGGGGTGTGCGTGCAGGACAGAGGAATAGCAATTCTTACACTATTGTTCTGGAGGAACGGAAAATTGCATGTCAATTCATAAACCATGTGCCATCGCAAAATCTCTTACAAACTATTTTGCAATCTATATGGCTCTTCGCAAATAATTACATTTAGAGGATTGGAGGATTCTAAATTGTTTGTTTAAAAAAAGGAACGATATTTTGGAGACGATTACGTTTTCAAGGACATCCCGGCTGGCCAATTCCTCCCCTAACCAGGACGACGCTGGGCCAATTGTGCGTCGCCTCGTGGGTCTCCTGGTCGCGGCCAGCACGGGTATTGAACCAGCATCTGTAGCAACAATGCAGTGTCTTAGACCGCTGCGCCAATCGGAAGGCCCCATCCACAAAGTTTTTAATGCTGATCAATTGCTTTGCATAAAGTGTCAAAATACAGAGAGGTGTTGGCAAGAGTATATTGTCCTTCTAACAGCCCATAATGTCTTGACATGCGCAAGAGATGGTGGTAATCCAGATAATCCAGGTCAGGATAACCAAAACATTTCTTTATTATTTATTTTGATCCAAAGCCATGAACGAGTGAGTCATTCAGCTTCATGCACGTAGGTGCCGAGGTTATATGACTGCACCATCAACTTGATTATTTAGCAGACATCACTTGCTTATATTCAGTCAACACATATATTTTAAGAATATCATGGAATATAATTGAACATTTTAATTTATCTTAGTAAGTAATACTGACGAGTAGTAACAAAAAAAGTGAATTTTTCCGGGTGTGCATGTGCAGGACAGAGGAATAGCAATTCTTACACTATTGTCCTAAATTCAATCACCTTCATCCTTATCATTCAGTTCATTGAAATTCAATTTTGAAGTTGTGCATAATTATCAGTTTCTATTTGATTTATGTCGCCCATTCATTGTCAGTTAACGACACAGTAGCGCCTTGGGACCCAAAAGCATAATCAGTGCTCTAACCCCCCCTTCTGCTGGTCTGGAGCAATGAAGCAGTGACGCAGGGTAACGTACTAAACCACAAATTACCTCTAAATCCCGCAGCATAATCTCAAAACTTTTAGTTGAGCAGCCACTGTAGACCGTTCTCTCTGCTAGTGCACGGTAAGCGGTACCAGAGCGCCAAGTCTAGGTCCAAAAGGCTTCTTAACAGCTTCTAGCCCCAAGCCATAAGACTCCTGAACAGCTAATCAAATTGCATTGTCCCCCCCACACAAATTTACACTACTGCTACTCTCGGTTTATTATCTATGCATAGTCACTTTACCTCTACCTACATGCACATATTACCTCAATTACCTCCACTAACCTGTGCCCCCGCACATTGACTCTGTACCAGTACCCCTTGTATATAGCCTCGCTACTGTCATTTTATTGTTGATCTTTAATATAATTTTGTAAATTTTTTACTTCAGTTTATTTGAGTAAATACTTTAACACTTATTTTTCATAAAATTGCATTGTTGGGGGCTTGCAAGTAAGCATTTCACTGTAAGGTCCACACCTGTTGTATTCGGCGCATGTGACAAATACAATTTGATTTGAAACTGATATACTGTGACATTTGTACTGGATAACTGAGATTGTAAGTAATGAGATATGATTGGAGACTTACCTCTCCTATCTCCATAAGTGGTTCGTTCATGTCAACCCCTCCGTAGCCATACTGCAAGTCTGCCTCTGTCAGTTTGTTCTTCTTGATGAACTGTGTGTTGAGGTACCTATATTAGAGACAGGGGAGAGAAAGAGCATTACACAACATAATATTAAAATAACAACACGTCTGTTATTAATCTAGAGTTGTACCAAAGTATTGGTAAGACTAGCTAGCTATGGGCAACCCATAACACAAGATCCCAGGGCCAATCAGACCACAGAGAGAGAACGCAGACAGATACTGTCAGGCAGACAGACACGCTAGCTCTGAAGGCTGTCATCAGACTGATCTGACCCTGGCTCTACAGTGAGGGAAAAAAGTATTTGATCCCCTGCTGATTTTGTACGTTTGCCCACTGACAAAGAAATGATCAGTCTATAATTTTAATGGTAGGTTTATTTGAACAGTGAGAGACAGAATATCAACAAAAAAATCCAGAAAAACGCATGTCAAAAATGTTATGAATTGATTTGCATTTTAATGAGGGAAATAAGTATTTGACCCCTCTGCAAAACATGACTTAGTACTTGGTGGCAAAACCCTTGTTGGCAATCACAGAGGTCAGACGTTTCTTGTAGTTGGCCACCAGGTTTGCACACATCTCAGGAGGGATTTTGTCCCACTCCTCTTTGCAGATCTTCTTCAAGTCATTAAGGTTTCGAGGCTGACGTTTGGCAACTCGAACCTTCAGCTCCCTCCACAGATTTTCTATGGGATTAAGGTCTGGAGACTGGCTAGGCCACTCCAGGACCTTAATGTGCTTCTTCTTGAGCCACTCCTTTGTTGCCTTGGCTGTGTGTTTTGGGTCATTGTCATGCTGGAATACCCATCCACGACCCATTTTCAATACCCTGGCTGAGGGAAGGAGGTTTTCACCCAAGATTTGACGGTACATGGCCCCGTCCATCGTCCCTTTGATGCGGTGAAGTTGTCCTGTCCCTTTAGCAGAAAAACACCCCCAAAGCATAATGTTTCCACCTCCATGTTTGACGGTGGGGATGGTTTCTTGGGGTCATAGGCAGCATTCCTCCTCCTCCAAACACGGCAAGTTGGGTTGATGCCAAAGAACTCCATTTTGGTCTCATCTGACCACAACACGTTCACCCAGTTGTCCTCTGAATCATTCAGATGTTCAGTGGCAAACTTCAGACGGGCATGTATATGTGCTTTCTTGAGCAGGGGGACCTTGCGGGCGCTGCAGGATTTCAGTCCTTCACGGCATAGTGTGTTACCAATTGTTTTCTTGATGACTATGGTCCCAGCTGCCTTGAGATCATTGACAAGATCCTCCTGTGTAGTTCTGGGCTGATTCCTCACCGTTCTCATGATCATTGCAACTCCACGAGGTGAGATCTTGCATGGAGCCCCAGGCTGAGGGAGATTGACAGTTATTTTGTGTTTCTTCCATTTGCGAATAATCACAGAAACTGTTGTCACATTTACATTACATTTACATTTAAGTCATTTAGCAGACGCTCTTATCCAGAGCGACTTACAAATTGGTGCATTCACCTTATGATATCCAGTGGAACAACCACTTTCCAAGCTGCTTGGCGATGGTCTTGTAGCCCATTCCAGCCTTGTGTAGGTCTACAATCTTGTCCCTGACATCCTTGGAGAGCTCTTTGGTCTTGGCCATGGTGGAGAGTTTGGAATCTGATTGATTGATTGCTTCTGTGGACAGGTATCTTTTATACAGTTAAGAAACTGAGATTAGGAGCACTCCCTTTAAGAGTGTGCTCCTAATCTCCGTTCGTTACCTGTATGAAAGACACCTGGGAGCCAGAAATCTTTTTGATTGAGAAGGGGTCAAATACTTATTTCCCTCATTAAAATGCAAATCAATTTATAACATTTTTGACATGCATTTTTCTGGATATTTTTGTTGTTATTCTGTCTCTCACTGTTCAAATAAACCTACCATTAAAATTATAGACTGATAATTTCTTTGTCAGTGGGCAAACGTACAAAATCAGCAGGGGATCAAATACTTTTTTCCCTCACTGTATCTACATTCTACATGACAAGTTGTTTTCACAGCTGTGCTGTCTACTTTGCATTAGCAGGACAGACAGTGACGAGAAGAGATATGAACTCAAGTTCATATATACAAAATCCTGGGACGACAACATGCTAAATGACCCTTAAAAATGGTTGAAAGGAGCTTCTTGTAAGAAATTATGATATCCAAAGCTGTCACTGTGGTGTAAGTTAATTTCCCAAAACATCTGCCAATGTGACATATGAAATATCTGTAAATATCTAAAAGTGGCAGTGTTCTTTACACATGGTGCCAATCTCAGACTATATCAGAAAATAGAATTGGCTGAGGGATAAGTGCCAGCTACACAATAGCAGTACATTTGAATCGGTTTGGGGTCCCGCGGACCGATCCACTCATATATTAAACATTTGAATCGGGACCGATGTGAATCGTTACATCCCTCTAAAACACCTAAACTTTTGACTACTGATGCATCCTCCAGTGTCGAACTACATGTAACTGTTGACAATCATTGATCTACAAGTTTTTTTTCCTCATCAAACTGCCCGCTTTGCCCAGCTACGTGAGTTTGGCAGCTTGTTCCTGATCTTGCACATCTGTGCGGCACATTCAGCATTCAAAAGCTAAAATGGCTTGCGTGATATTACGCTTTATTAGTTGAGTGGCAAAAAGTAATTTGCATATATGCGCTGTTGAAAATTATGTTTTACTGGAACAAAAGTAAGCTATTGGAGACAACTCTCATCTGGCTATAATTGCTCAAAGGAGCTTGCAATAGATTTTAATTTGTTTGTTCTGGTTCACCATCAGCAATAGTTTTGTTAGTTTTGCTTTAAACAATCAGTGTATTTGGTCATTTTTTTTTATATATAGGGTAAAGTTGATAATTTCATAAGGAGGACAGCAATCACTTTTGCGTGGTGCACTGCATGGCCAAAACAAGAGGAAAATAGAAGATCACTCAGGAAAAACTTACAAGCGGTCAAAACCATTTGATTTTGAGATGGGGGTAAAATCCAAAGTTGTGCTATGTATTCATTGGTTATGTCATAGTTAGTTTGTAAATTATAAATGTTGTAACATTACTAGCTCAAATAAAATCAGCAAAAATGCCAAGTTAATTAGTGGGTGATGGTGATTTCAGAACCATAATGGGGAGACAATACAATAAACAAAGGCTAGTTTGCCTCCCGCCGCCCCAATCTGATAGTCGTGTGGTAGATGCCTCGCTCTTATGGCTAAGCTCAGGTGCCGACAAAGTGCGTGCATGGACGGACGCACGCACACACACACGCACAAAAGTCAGCTCAGACAGATCCAGCTCGGAGAGGCCCAGCTCATGAGCTATATCAGCAGCAGACTTTTATTTAGAATGGAAAATGAATGTTAGTGCATCGAATTGCATCAATTCTCTCTCTAATCAAACCGAATAATTTCAAACTAAAACGTATCGTTCCTGTATCATATCGAAGAACATATACGCATCGAATCACCTCGACAGAAAAAGATGCACATCCCTAATATTACCTGTACAAGCAATCCATGTAATCTGCTCCCTTGCTGTACTCCTCCCAGTATCTGTGGTACATCACTAAAACCTTCTCCTCAGACTCCAGAACTTTCTGAAATTACAGATTAGAGACCCAATATCAGTTTATTACCTTGGCACTTCAATGACAAGCAGCCAACCAACAAATACAACTATTAGGCTATCCGATGCTGAGCAATGGGAAATTAGTAAATTGAGTGAAAATGGCATTATGAACTAACATTCAGTAGATAACAGATCTAATATATTTTCCCCAAATGATGAAACGTATTTACCTTGTACAACTGTCTGACATGGTTCTCCAGGAATACCTTGGTCTCTGTGTACAACCTTTCACCCAAAGGCTCTGGGTATGCAACACACAAGGCATAGATGTCACTGATTTTAGAGTAAAGGAGTCCAACACATTCATCTGTAACACTGAGGAAGAAAATCATGCAGACAATTTATTTTCTACTGGAAAATTGTTAAGTGAACTTGAGAATTTCCTTAAGTTAAACCTTAAAGGAATACTTTGGGATATTTACTTCCTGAGTCAGATTAACTTGTGGATACCATTTTTAGGTCTCTGTGTCCAGTATGAAGGAACTTGGAGGAAATTTTGCAAGACGATGCTAATTAGTGTTAGCGCAATGGCTGGAAGTCTATGATAGACCTCTGGCCATTGTGCTACTAGTTAGCATTGGCTTGCAAAACTACCTCTAACACTCTTTATACTGGACAACCAACCACGTATTCATCCACAATTTAATGCAAGTAACCATATCACCAACCATATTGTAAAAAGAAAATCACAACAGCTGTGACGGAAACAGGAAGTTTTGGTGTAATTTGTTCATTCGACATGGTGGGATCTTTTTGTGACGGGAAATTAATTATGCAGGAAATGGCAGTGGAAACGCCTTTCTGCACAAATGTTGATATAATAACCACCATATCAAAGCAAATTTGGTGTCTTGCGATGATATGGTGTGTGGTCCTCATACAACTCTGGAAACCATGCAGTTTATTAGGCTACAAATTAAATAAATTATGGTGAACTTCACAGGGTAGTGAAAGTGCACAGTGATCTTGCTCCTTCTATCCAATAAATATCGAAGGTCTCATTCTGGTGACATGATGATCGATTAATGACTGCAGTTTGACAGAATACTCTCGCTCTTATCCATAATAATCGAATGTAGACTAGAGACCCCAAACAGCCTACCGGCACTGTATATGCGAGCTTTTGGCTAGAGTGCAGGTGCCAAGACCAGAGTAGGTACATTTGCTATTTAACGCAAATGTTTGTGACAAAACTATCGGTTGAGTTTAAAATGCGATGTAAACACATTGAACTTACGATTTTTATTTGGTATATGAAAACGTAAGCGAAAAAGTACATTTTTGTGTGCACTACATCATGCAATGATTTTTGTCCGCAACAAGTCCATTTGGTGGAAACACACCACTGGTGGGAAAATGGACATATTTTATTTATGGGGATTCTAGAACATTCACATTAAAATCTGTCAGCAATTGGATGGAAACCTAGTTAAAGACATACAAATAGTATCCACAAGTTCATCTGACTCTGGGGAAGATAAAGTAGATAAAGGGGCTCATTGCCAAAATCCTGAAGTATCCCTTTAATGGCTTGACTATGTAAGCACAGATAAGAGGCATTTTAGCCTACTAAATCAATGGCAAACTAAACAACAAAACACAAAGTTCAGAAACTCATAACTATTTTTCTGAAGAGCTGAAACGAGGTAGGATACGAAAATCTGTCGTTCCATGTGGCCCTCTCCACATAATCAAGCATCACCACAGCCTTGATTGTCGTCAGTAGCTTGCTCCATGTTTCATCAAAGTCCACCACCCGCGGCTTCAAGGACATCGTACGGCTTCTTCTTCAGGCTGTTGTAAAGAGGTAAAAAGAGCAGGGTTATTGGTGTAATTGGACAGTACTGGAATATTGGAGCAAGGTGTTTGGAATTATAAATGCAAATTCTTCATGTATGGATGTTGAATCAAGTAACTGCTAATACACTATGCCAAACGTAATCAATCCAACTGCAATTAGGAATGATCTTTCCTCTTCAGGTTTGATAAACTGTTACATAATGTCTCAATTAAACAATACTTGGGCATACAGAATATTTTAAAAAGACAGATTTGAAAAAAATATGTTTTTACTGATCTGCCTGTAGCATAACTAACTCTGATTATAAGTTTGCAATTACAATTTTAAACATGATGTTGTTATAACAAGGTTATGACTTATTAATTTGCCAAATTACAGTTTCAGATGGGTTCACAACCTAGCTAAAAGACATGTCAAAATGTAAAATTGTGCAGGGGATGATAAATACTACTGTATCTCCTACTCAATATAGTGAAAGCACAAATGAAGTTATCACTATCATGTGAGATTTAACGTTACCCCTAAATACAATTACACCTCAACATACAAACAATCCTGTTAATAGCTAGCTAGAAGGTTATAAAATGGAATGTTCCACCCTTGTCCACGGGCGGTTGCTAGCAACCTAACGTAGCTTAAGTTAATTGACAGTGTAAACAATCCAATCGTCAAAATATTAGTCATGCTACCCAAATCAAATATAGCTAGTTAGCAAAGCGATTTGCTAACAATATGCAGTCATTCGTTGCATTAACGTTAAGTTGAACTGTCACAGGTAACAGGGTGAGTCTAATGCCAACGTTAGATATCCTGCAAGATTTTTACAAGAAGGCCTGGCTAGCTGTCTAGCTACTGTAGCTAGTTAGCAGCTATCAATTTCATTCGTCATTCAAACAAGCAAGCTAAAGTTAGATAGCTTGTCAGTTTTGGAGAATATTGCAGCATGCAGCATACATATTTACCTTACTCACTGAAGTCACGAACAGTCATATTTTTCTCGAACAATGTTACACATTTACTAACTAACCATGCTAGGATGAGGAAGAAGCAACAACATAGCTAGGTAATAGAAGTAGCTAGCTTTGAGGTCCAGTTAGCTAGAGCTAGGCACTTAATTCTAGCTAGTAACGACCGATTTGGGGTAGCTAGGTAAACACGTTTACAACGTCAAAGGGAGATTTTATGTATATACATACCTCTAATAAATATATATACGTGTTATTAAAAAGTCAAGTTTCTCCGCTGTCACAAGCTTGATCTCTCACTTACAGCACTGCCATTTCCATACCTTATGGAATATACCATTGTATCAGCTGTAGGTGTACTGTAATGGAGTAGTTATGGATGTAGTAGTCATGAGCATTCAGTCTACTCATATTCGACAAATTAAATGTGTACCGCGCACAATTAAAATATTAATAATCAACAAAAGTCACAATTACAGACGGCGTCGATTCAAAGACTTATAAGAACAACATTGTAAAGCAAGACCCCTATTTTGTAATGGTGTCGACGAATACTACGGGTACCCGTTTGGGAGCTGTGGTAGAGCAAGAAGTCCTTTATGAAAACTAGATCGTAAACGTTTCCTTCATCCTTATAAATACAAACTGTGAAGTAGAAATACGAAGAGATATGAAGTATTATTCGTGAGATTTGAACGGTTAAGAACCAGTGTACTTAAAAAGTAGTGTATCATTCAAGTGGACTTGAATATTGACTGTGTTACACTGTAAATTGTATTCAGTCAAACTGCTATTCATATTACAGTACCAGTCAAAAGTTTGGTCATACCTACTCATTCAAAGGTTTTTCTTTTTAGTTACTATTTTCCAAATTGTAGAATAATAGTGAAGACATCAAAACTATGAAATAGCACATATGGAATCATGTAGTAAGCAATTTGAATGCACAGAGATACCGTGACAAGATCCTGAGGCCCATTGTAGTGCCGTTCATCTGCCGCCATCACCTCATGCTTCACCATGATAATGCATGGCCCCATGTCACAAGAATCTGTACACAATTCCTGGAAGCTGAAAATGTATGAGCTCTTCCATGGCCTGCATACTCACCAGACATGTCACCCATTGAGCATGTTTGGGATGCTCTGGATTGACGTGTACGACAGCTTGTTTCAGTTCCCGCCAATATCCAGCAACATCGCAGAGCTATTGAAGAGGAGTGGGACAACATTCCACAGGCCACAATCAACAGCCTCTAGGCAAAGGAGATGTGTCGCGCTGCATGAGGCAAATGGTGGTCACACCAAATACTGACTGTTTTTTTAATGCGCTTAAATACTGTGATATGCAACCTGGAATAAAAATGTAAGAGAACCAGTGCTATATAGTTAAATAAATATCTCACATCTGTGCCGTTTGCAAGCTACATTTGGCTACATTGTATTGTTTTTCCTCTTCAAAGCACACTAAAGCAACAATAAAATTTCACTTCGCCAAGACAACCATGAACTCGTCAAGTTAAGTTCTAAGCCACACACACATTTAAAGGATGATTGAATTTACATTTAACTAAGCAAGTCAGTTGAGAACAAATTCTTATTTTTCAATGACGGCCTACCGGGGAACAGTGGGTTAACTGCCTTGACAAGGGGTAGAACAACAGATTTTTACCTTGTCAGCTCAGGGATTTGATCCAGCAACCTTTCGATTACTGGCCCAACTCTCTAACCACTAGGCTACATGCCTCCCCACAATAGCCTATGCAATGGTGTTGGAAACTAGGTTTTGCCTCCAGCCAGTTTGTTCCTGAGCTTGTAGCTAGCTAGCTGGCAGGCTGAACAGAATTTGCCTATTAACAAATAGCCTATAGTTGCCCAATTCAGAACCATACACAATTTAGACTACACGACACATTTAACACGTGGTTAGCGAGCTAATTAATGAATTTGCAATGTAATAATTTTGATCTGATTACAGTGGTATAATTACCCATGTCTATAGACCTACCTACTCTAAAAGATATTAATCGTACCGTATTAATTGTACCGTAATGCCAAACCATTGTATCTTGTTTGCAATGAAACTGTCTCTGTTTGCAAATAATTCCATCTGAGATGTCATTATGAATCTAAGCATGGCACTTTCAGAAGTAGATTTTACATTTTAGACATGAGGCCCAAGTCTGACACAAAAAGGAGATAGGCATAATTAAGGAGTGCATGGTGGCAGTATTGGAGGAAATAGATATAGGCAGTGGCGATTTCAGCATGTAAATCTTGGTGGGGCAAAAAAAAACGTGGGATGCATGCACGTTCTCCAGCTGCATTGGCGGCTAGCTAGGTCTTACCATAAAAAAAAAACATTTTAAAAAACTTGACAAATGAGGTCTGATAACCCTCTTGCTATGCCATAAATTGGGTTATAATTTTGGAGTATTTTGAAACGGATGGTGATAGACTTGATTTGTTGAATGACTAGGGGTGTGTTTGTAAATCCACTCTGGCTATCTACTCCGATTTCAGAGCACTCTTGTCGGAGTGTGCCAGAACGCAGAATAACTGATGAATTTACGAATGCTCAACACCTGTTGAAAATGGCCGGTCTGTAAACATCAGCAAAAAAGCATAATTAAATTGTTGTCAGCTGCACAGTTACAGTCACCAACGCTCTGGATAACATGAAAACAGCCTAATCAGCTCTGCTAGGGTGAGTAAAATGGTCAGAGTGAGGTGTGCTCTCATTTGGGTCTGGAAGTAGCTAGCAAGCCAGCCACCGTTGGCCAGTTAGCTTGGGTGCTTGACTGCCGTTGTGTGGTCAGAACACTCTGATAAACCCTACTCCTTGGTCAAAGCGTCCAGTGTGCACTCTGAATGCTCTGAGAACAAAACACTCTGAATTTACAAACGGACAATCTGACAATGCTCTGAATTTACTAATGCCCAGAGCACACACTGAGCGCCCTCTGGCACTCCAGATTGAATTTAGGAACACACCCTAGGCTACTTCAAATCAAATTGTATTTTTCATAGGCGCCGAATACAACAGTGAAATGCTTACTTACAAGCCCCTAACCAACAACGCAGTTAAAAAAATTACAAATAGGAATAAGAAATAAAAGGAACAAGTAATTAAAGAGCAGCAGTAAAATAACAATTGCAAGACTATGTACAAGGGGTACTTGGCTAGTACCTGATGATGGTATCCAAGTCACATGACCCATCATGTAAATAAGGACGTAATTGCAATTAAATAGTAAAGAGAGGTTTAAAACTATTTTTTCCAATGGGATATCACATTTCCATTGAAATATATAGTCATTATTAAATTCATCACGAATGTATAAAACAAGTTTAATTTATATAGAAATTGATTATTTTACTCGCCCTAGCAGTGATTCCTGTTCTTTTCTGATAAAAAAAACTTGTTCATTGCATCCGCCGTGGAGCCCAGTTTCATAATATGACCATATTTCCCAACTGCTTGCTGTCATTTTGAAGTAATCGCGATAAAACGGGTCCTATTTGGAGTGCCGTGGCACCAACTCGCCTTCCGTACGTTCTATTCCCAGCTTATTATTCAACGTTAAAATGCCTGTTTCGCTATTGTTGGCAATGAGACCTGCTCACGTTGTTTTATAGTTAAAATGTACACAACAAAATGTAAACAACAAAAATAATATTGGAACTTTGCGATCTTCCCATTGTTTCCTATGGGGGAAATCTAGGCATGTCTGTCTATTTCGCCAAATATCTCGCAATGTGTATATTTCGATTTTTTTTAAGTCAGATGTAACCGGTGTGAAATGGCTAGCTTGTTAGCGGGGTGACCGCTAATAGCATTTCAATCGGTGACGTCACTCGCTCTGAGACCTTGTTCCCCTTGCTCTGCAAGGGCTGTGGCTTTTGTGGAGTGATGGGTAACGATGCTTTGAGGGTGGCTGTTGTCTATGTGTGTAGAGGATCCCCGGTTCGAGGCGAGGAGGGACAGAAGCAAAACTGTTACACGGGCACCCTTTTAATAAGGAGAATCTCCTCTTTGTAATTATGTAAGTCTGGGCAGCGAGCTCGCTTGTCATCGACCGCTAGGCCAGAAATAGTCAGAAGTTAAAAAAATGTCCCTACTTTTTCATTAAGCAGACATAAACACAGTTGACACCATCGAGGTGCGGATGTTTACTTTCTACACAAGTAGTTTTTTTCCAGTTTCATCTGACGAACAGATTGTAGTGGTAAAATAAAAACAGTTACATTTTTTTATGGAATTTTAAGCATCACTCCAGTCAAAACAGGCTCTGCGAACGTTTGATTCCATTATTTTGCTATGGGCTAGCGCTAGTGTTCCAGTTTAGCCAATGTTCTTAATATGGCTGGGGGCCATATTGAGTAGCTTGGATGAATAAGGTGCCCAGAGTAAACGACCTGTTACTCAGTCCCAGTTGCAAATATATGCATATTATTCGTATATTTGGATATAAAACACTCTGAAGTTTCTAAAAATGTTTGAGTGATGTCTGTGAGTATAACAGAACTCATATGGCAGGCAAAAACCTGAGAAAAAATCCAACCAGCAAGTGGGAAATCTGAGGTTGGTCGTTTTTCAACTCATTCCCTATTGAAGATACAGTGAGATATTGGTAATTTTGCACTTCCTAAGGCTTCCACTAGATGTCAACAGTCTTTAGAAACTTGTTTGAGGCTTCTACTGTAAAGGAAGGCTCTTTGAGTCAGTGGTCTGGCAGAGTGCCACAGGCTCGTGACGCTCGTTCACGTGAGAGGTATCTCGCATTCCATTGCTTTTCTACAGACAAAGGAAATCTCCGGTTGGAACATTATTGAAGATTTATGTTAAAAACATCCTAAAGATTGATTCTATACATCGTTTGACATGTTTCTACGGACTGTAACGGAACTTTTGGACATTTCGTCTGCTCCTAGTGAACGTGCTTCGTGACTTTGTTTCCTACACGCGCTAACAAAAGTAGCTATTTGGACAAATTATGGACATTATCGAACAAAACAAACATTTATGAACTGGGATTCCTGGGAGTGCATTCTGATGAAGGTCATCAAAGGTAAGTGAATATTTATCATGTTATTTCTGACTTCTGTTGACTACATAATATGGCGGATATCTTTTTGGCTGGTTTGGGCTCTGAGCGCCGTACTCCCGTTAGCGGGATCTCAGCCATAAGAAGTTAAGACGTTTTTCAGCCTTGGGTGAATTTTGTCTCATTCTATTGTCCAGCCCATAGATAGCCAGAGCGAATTTAAGAAAGCACCTGAATGTCCATTGAGAAAGCACAACGACTATACCATTTAGCTAAGCTAAGAATGACGAGAATAATCAAGTCAATAAACGTTTGGTAGTTAGTCTATAGTTAATATACTGGCAAGTTTGATATATAACTACTAACGTTAGGTAGCTAGCTAACATACCGGAACATACTGCTGTAATGATATGCTATGTGGTTTGTAAGGACAGCGTAGCTGACAAATTGTCAGCCAACATAACATGTAAGGCAACTTTTCTGAAAAGTCATTACTTTATTACATTGAGTAGCAAGCTACCCCTTGGTCGTTAGGGAAAATCTGGTCTGTGATAGGAGGGGGGGGGGGGGTGTCACACCTAGCTCGGCTATTAGGCTATTCTTTAGTAAAGGTTGAATTGTTCAGCTATTAGCCTTTCTCCCCAACTTGCAACAAATTGCTGTTCACATCTCATTCCTTTCCCGCTTCCACATGTCATCATTCTGCTCCTGAGTGTCTTGCTTGTGGGCGTGCTGGCAGGATATGGCAGAATTTTCGGTTGTGCGTCAAGAATTCTGCATACAGTCGTGGCCAAAAGTTTTGAGAATGACACAACTATTAATTTCCACAAGGTTTGCTGCTTCAGTGTCTTTAGATATTTTTGTCAGATGTTACTATGGAATACTGAAGTATAATTACAAGCATTTCACAAGTGTCAAAGGCTTTTATTGATAATTACATGAAGTTGATGTAAAGAGTCTTTGCAGTTGCAGTGTTGACCCTTCTTTTTCATGACCTCTGCAATCCGCCCTGGCATGCTGTCAATTAATTCATTATCCTGACTGATGGCAGCCCATTCTTGCATAATCAATGCTTGGAGTTTGTCAGAATTTGTGGGTTTTTGTTTGTCCATCCGCCTCTTGAGGATTGACCACAAGTTCTCAATGGGATTAAGGTCTGGGGAGTTTCCTGGCCATGGACCCAAAATATCGATGTTTTGTTTCCCGAGCCACTTAGTTATCACTTTTGCCTTATGGCAAGGTGCTCCATCATGCTGGAAAAGGCATTGTTCGTCACCAAACTGTTCCTGGATGGTTGGGAGAAGTTGCTCTCTGAGGATGTGTTGGTACCATTCTTTAGTCATGGCTGTGTTCTTAGGCAACATTTTGAGTGAGCCCACTCCCTTGGCTGAGAAGAACCCCACACATGAATGGTCTCAAGATGCTTTACTGTTGGCATGACACAGGACTGATGGTAGCGCTCACCTTGTCTTCTCCGGTCAAGCTTTTTTCCGGATGCGCCAAACGATCGGAAAGGGGTGTCCGTGTCACATACATTATCTTCTATTGACATTATCTTCTATTGTTTGTCCTTGTGTCTGTTTCAGCATAAAGTACTCTGTAGCCACTTAGTGTGGAGACCAGGTGAGACCACACACACACCATAACAGTGTGTCTTCTTCACTTCATCCCTCTTCCCCTTCTCCCTAAATCCTCTAGGTTATATCAGCTGCTTTGGTGAACCTCTCCCGCATCTGAACTGGCTGACACAGAGGGCACAGCATGATCATAGGTAAGAGGTCACTTGGTCGGGTCAACAGGAATAATTATTAAAGAGATGCTTTACATTGAAATACAGACAGAGATGTAATAGTCCCAGAGTTAATGATCCAAGGTCAGTTTTGCATTTCACCTCCTGATTTAAGATGACTGACCGTGTTAGAATAAAAAAAACAAAGCTTAATCATGCTCTCTCTCTATCCGTTTGTCACTCGTCTGCAGGTATGTTTTGATGTGAGAGAGGAAGCCAGTCCCGTCATCGCCACCTCACCCGCTCTTCAGATAACCTTCGGGCCAACTGGGGGTCCAAGGCTGGTTAGTAGACACCACAATTGTGATGAACTGAGAGAATATTAGGGTAGCACTGTTATTCATGAATCATATGCTGTCTTACGTCTTTCCCTTTCTGTCTTCTACACCTCTCTCCCCACCTTGTCTTTCTTCCTCGTTTTATAATGCACACCATATGTGCATTGAAGTACAGATTGAACTTGTATTTATAATATTACAATTATCATAATTATAATGCATTTATGTATTTATAACACCTGGATAATGAACTTCTTTCAATGAAGCAATTCACATTCTCCACTGGTTGAAATTAAGTCTCTCCATTGAAATGCTATCCTGTGTCCTCAGATTAATGCAGATGAAGGGAGTTAGATATGCATAGTTTTTTTCCCTGAATATTTGAATTACAAATCAATCATGTTTCTAATCTATTGCAAAGTTACAATGTGTAATCATATATGTCCCTGGAGCAGGAGTGGTAAACCCTGTTGAAGTGTATAATTGTAATACATACATGCAGACATAGCATCATTCATATAATGGAGTTTGATATGACTGAAAAATAAAGTCTCAGAGATTCATGCCTGAACCGCACCTTTATTTGCCAAGGAAGAGTACATGATCAGTGAATATATTCAATGTACAGGCTACAATGTGGGAATCTCATGTGTGGTAATAACTACAGTACACCAATTTGTAAGTCGCTCTGGATAAGAGCGTCTGCTAAATGACTTAAATGTAATGTAAATGTACATGTGTATATAGGACTTGCATCCTTGGCACAATAAAGTTATTATATTATACTCAATCCATAGGCTTCATTAATGCCATTCAGACTTGAAGTTGATACAACAACTATGATAGCTGAGGTTCATAGATTGGTATGAATATCAGTTCAGAACCTAACGTTTTAGGGTCCATACACAGATCGGCTACATACTGTCGCTAGCTACACATCTATAGTCATACAGTTATTTTTATCCTCCACTACACAATAAGCAAGTAAATAGTTAGCTAGCTATGTTACTTCAGCTGCATTGCAAGGCAAGCTTACACAATTGTACATTCAATTTGCAGTAAATGCTTTAGCTAGCTAGATTCTTTACATCCACTGTTTCACAAGACGACAGCCTGGTTTGCTGGTTTTCTCAGGAGTCCCTAAAACATTAAACAACACAAATTACAAATTGATTCTCCTAACACTAGCTAGCTGGCTAATGTTAGCTAGTCAGATAACTTGCTAAATAGCAATTTTTGTAAATTAACTTTATGACAAAAAAATATGTACAATCGTTTGTCTCTACATTAACTGACATATTCCTCTCAATTGTACATTTTTTGCTTGACTAGTTATGACGTGATAACAACTTACATCTGGTTCCACCGTAATGTTTTGTCAGCCATCTTTGTTGAAGAACGCCACAAGGAAAGGGTGGCTCACGTCAAAATTCATCATTGGAACCACTCGATATGAAAAAAAAAAGAAAATCAGATTTTCAAGTTTTTCTTTAAGAAGTGTAATCTATCCACATTATCTGCAGTGAGCACAGATCGGCTTGCTGTGACAATGTCAGCCGCTGTGGAGAATACCTTCTCACTAGGGACAGAGGTCCCAGGCACAGGCAGGTAGCGCCTTGCTCACATGGCAACATGAGGGTATATTAATTTGGTCTTCCACCATGTAAGTGGATCAGCATCCAGGTGAATACAGTCCACTTTCCTGTATGAGGTCACCTCCTCCTCTATGACGTTGACCTTTGACTTGGTTCCCTGCTCCTGGGACGTAAACAACTCCCCAAAAAGCTCAGCCATGGCAGACATATTTTCTGGAGGAGAACCCCTGTCGTCTGCAGTCTCTGGAGAGGGGTTGGCTCCTGTGGTATCTGTGGCTTGACCCTGCAGAATTAAATTAGATGAAAATTACTATCTCTGAAGTGGCTTTGAAAATATGACTTTTTGTTAGAAATATTTATCATACACTTATTACAATTATTACTATATAATTAATTGTTAAATCGCTAATTAATAAAATAATAAATGTCACATTAACAAAATAAATACAAGACCTGTTGTATTTTGGTCACAATTGTAAGGGGTGCGTAAACGGTGGCAGGGAAGTCAGACGCAGGAGAGCAGAACTTGGTAATAGCCGTAGCAGTTTAATAGCAAAACCAATGGCATCAAAGTAACAAGATATGGGTACAAAAACCTGTCGCGCACCAATCAACACGTGCACAAGCACTTACAATAAACAATCCCACACAAAAACATGGAGGGAACAGAGGGTTAAATACACAACAAGTGATTGAGGGAATTGAAACCAGGTGTGAGGAAAAACAAGACAAAACACATGGAAAATGAAAAGTGGATCGATGATGGCTAGAAGACCGGCGACGCCGACCGAACAAGGAGAGGACCCGACTTCGGCGGAAGTCGTGACAACAATCTCTGCTGTGAGTTCATTGTAGACTCTCAGAAGAACAGATGTGTAACGAGTGCGCTGATAGTCGGGAAGCAAGTACAGGGAAACACAAACGAAACACGAAACACAAACAACGCACCGACATGAAACAGAGTCAATAACACCTGAGGAAAGAACCAAGGGGAGTGGCAGATATAGGAAAGATAATCAAGGACGTGATGGAGTCCAGGTGAGTGTCATGAGGCGCTGGTGCGCTTGACAATGGTGACAGGTGTGCGGGATAATCAGCAGCCTGATGACCTAGAGGCTCGGAGAGTGTATGTGACAAGCAGCATCTAGGTGCAGCAGGGACTTGAACCGGGGTTCCAAAGCGGCGCTCTTGTGTAAGAAGTCTTAGACACCAGGGTCAACATATCTATGCTCCAGGTTAACTCTGATAGCAGTCTTGACATACCTTACTGCAGGTTCATCTTCATCAGATACCAGCATTGATTTCAGGATCATTGTTTTCATAGGCAGGACCATGAAAACTGATGGAATGCGCTCAGTGCATATCAGTGTTGTGACTGTTTTGGGAGGTTTGCACACTTTGATAACTTCCTCTATTAGTCTTATGTCATTTTCAGACAAAGTCACAATATCTTTGACATTCTTCCTCACAGCTTGATCTGTCAGTGTAGAATACACCACAACTTTCTGCTCAAGGTATCTCTCAACCATGTCATGAATTACATCTAGCAGGGACATCTTGGATTAGTTTGTGATTTGGCAGCTCCAGCATCTCCTGTTTTGAAAAGTCTCTCACACACACACACACACACACACACACACACAGGGAGAACAAAGGATTTCACAGGGCGAACTCCTAAATCCCCAAAATGGGAATTTGAAACAAAATGTCCACTTGTGAGAAGGTGGGAATGGTCCGTGGACACTTAAGGGACGGGTATGACAAGTGTGTTTCATTTGGTGACCTCAGAGAGGACAAGAAACACACATAACTATATCTCTGAATGTGTACATTTCTCAATTATAAGGTTTGCATCTAATTCTTGTATAAAATTGTCACGAGAATTTTCAATCCCCATGACAATAACTATCAATCAATAGCTTTGACCAATCCCCGAGGTTTGTAAGACCATGGGTTTAATAATAATTAGGCAAAGACTCAGCTTATGCAAAAGGTTAGTACAGTTTATTCACGAGAACGTTCTAAAGTCAAGAATGGAAACACAGTCTTTATAACAAGTTCAAATCTTAAGCTACGCCTTGCTCAGACAGTCTGTGTTTTTCCACTACACAGATACATTGTTTAATCTGCAACATGTTTCATAATTTTCTGCAAGCCTAACAGTTTCTCCCCTCCACAGGTGGAGACAGAATGTCCTGTAAGGAACACAGTAGTACAGCTTGTCTGTCGATAGCTTATCATTTGTTTCACACTTGCACCCTGTTTACATACTAAAAAGGAACAAAAGGTCCTTGTTCTAATTATGACTAAAACTACACACATCATCAGATTATAGTTTTATGATTCTAATAAATATGGTTTCAGGGTGGAATATTTTTAGTCATTACCATTAAGCATATAATTCCCTTATCAAAAATGAATGAGTAAAGATTAAACTATTTGTGAAATAAAGTAATGTGATGTTAAAACTTTAATGTGAGAGAATTGTATTCCCTTTAAAGTTTAACTAAATCATTGCCCCACCCCAGTGAGCACAGATATGATCTGGCCTTTTCTATTGTTCCATTCTATCCACGAAATACTTTGATCTTCAGGGAAGCAGAGAGAGAGAGTCGCTGATGAACTGACTCTCTGCAGACAGACCAGATTCCAACAGAAATTACGACGACACACTGGGCATAAAATATATATTGATTGCAATTATTCCCGAATGAGTGGGCGTTCATGTGCAAAGGACTAGTATTTCAATTAATATAATTATCAACTGTGTAGTGATTCCTTTTGTCTTTCCCGCATGTTCTCAGTCCACACCCTTTGTCCAACAATTCGTCATATCGGCTTAGCCCACTAGGGAACCTCCCCTATCATTTCCTTGTAACCATATCTACTGTTTGTTTGTTTATGCATTTCTGTGATTATTTAGTTAGTTAGCCTGTTTGGGATAGGGGGCAGCATTTTCACTTTTGGATGAATTGGTGCCCATAGTGAACTGCCTCCTACTCTGTCCCAGATGATAATATATGCATATTAATTATTACTATTGGATAGAAAACCCTCTGAAGTTTCTAAAACTGTTTGAATTATGTCTGTGAGTATAACAGAACTCATATGTCAGGCAAACTTCCAAACAGGAAGTGAGAATTCTGAGAAGGGTCGATGTGAAAGTCATCGCCTATTCAATTCCCTGTAATATATAGATCTGTTTGCACTTCCTACACCTTCCACTAGATGTCAACAGTCTGTAGAGCGTGGAATGAAGCCTCTACTGTGATGTGGGGCCGGATGGCAGCTATTTGAGTCAGTGGTCTGGCAGAATGCTAGTTCCTGGTCACGCGCGCTAGTCATGAAATGGCCATTACTTATACAGACATGAAAAAATGCTCCGGTTGGAACTTTATTGGATATATATGATAACAACATCCTGAAGATTGATTCTCTACTAAGTTTGACCAGTTTATTCGACTTGTAATATAACTTTTTGAAGTTTTTGTCCGATGTTTGCCTGCATCTGCGCCAGCGTTTGGACATGTGTACTACACGTGCTAGCAAAAGTTGCTAATTGGACATAAGTAATGGACATTATCGAACAAAACAACGATTTATTGTGGAACTAGGATTCCTGGCATTGCATTCTGATGAAGATAATCAAAGGTAAGGGAATATTTATGATGTAATTTCGTATTTCTGTTGACTCCAACATGGCGGAGAAATTCTGTTAAATCTGAGTGCCGTCTCAGATTACTGCATGGTGTGCTTTTTACTAAAGTTTAAAAAAAATCTGACACAGCGATTGCATTAAGAACAAATGTATCTTTAATTATATGTAAAACATGTATCTTTCATCAAAGTTTATGATGAGTATTTCTGTTATTTGACGTGGCTCTCTGTAATTACTCTGGATATTTTGGAGGCATTTCTGAACATGGCGCCAATGTAAACCGAGATTTGTGGATATAAATATGCACATTATCGAACAAAACATAAATGTATTGTGTAACATGATATCTTATGACTGTCATCTGATGAAGATTATCAAAGGTTAGTGATTAATTTTATCTCTATTTCTGTTTTTGTGTGACTATCTTTGGCTGGATTTGGTGGTGATCTAACATAAATATATGTTGTGTTTTCGCTGTAAAACATTTTAAAAATCGGACACGATGGGTAGATTAACAAGATGTTTATCTTTCATTTGCTGTATTGGACTTGTTAATGTGTGAAAGTTACATATTTAAAAAATATTTTTGGGAATTTCGCGCGCTGCCTTTTCAGCGGAATGTTGGGGGGGGTTCCGCTAGCGGAACCTGTGTCCTAGAAAGGTTAGTAAATAAATGATTAAGCCAATTGGTGTATGGATGATTCATAGTAAAGGCTGGGTTCGTGCAGAAAACCAACAATTTACAACGTTTGGAATGAGACTGACGTGAGGTAAATAATAATTCATTAATAAGAAGACTAATTGATCAGATATTAAAATATCTTTAGAGTTATATTAGGAGAATTATAACTTTGTAATCTGAAGATTTTCCTTGGTGCCCCGACTTCCTAGTTAATAGCCGGCAGGTCGTGAGCATTTTGAGTTTGTAGACTCGAAGGTGCTTGCTGAGGGCACGTAGGTCTAGAATGGGACGCTAAGTCCCATCCCTTTTTGTAACCTGGAATACCGTCTGTACCTGCAGTCCCAGACCTTTGACACAGCAACCACTTAAATTGCCTGGTTCTGGAGACGGGGGGATATTTCCTTCCTCAAAACGGCACTGAGACCTTTGAAGGTAATGGATAAAGTGAGATGGAGGCAAAGAGTATACAGAGGCCATAAGTCTTGGAAGGACTTAATGCTTTCTCTTACTGGACAAGGAAAGGTATTATCTATTAGAGAAGCGGGGAGGGAATAAGTGATTCTTATTAATAGGACCCATAGTAGACGCAGCGGAGAATTTAAAATGTCGTCGAAACTGGTACCAAATCATGAGTGTGGAAAGCACTACAGGATTGTGAGTATAGCGAGAGGGGGATGTTGGGTGAGAAGAGCAGAGTAAAGCAGGAAGAGAAGAAGAAATACAAGAATGTGCCTCTAGGTGGCACCAGGGTGTATCTGGAGCATGTAACCAGAATAGCAATTTCTGAAAGTTGGCTGCCCAGTAATAGTATAAAAAGTTGGGTAGTGCCAGCCCTCCACTAAACTTGCTTCTCTGAAGTATAGATCTACTGACTCTGGGTACCTTTCCTCCCCAGATAAATGTGGCAACAGCCTGATTGATTGACTTAAAAAAACGCTTTGGTAAAAAACAAAAGGATAGATTGAAATAGATAAAGGAAGTTGTGTAAACTGATCATTTTTACAACATTAATCCTTCATATGTGATAGTGGTAAGCTACCCCATCTCTGAAAATCAGTTTTCATTTGCACAAGAAGGGGAGAAATGTTTGCAGAAAAAAGAGCATGTAATGAACGAGTTACGTTCACTCCAAGGTATATGAAACCAGACCGGCTAAGCTGAAAGGGCAAGTCTGTCTGCTAGAGCTGTAGCGCTGCTCTATTGATTGGGAAGCACTCACTTTTCTGGAGATTCAGCTTGTAACTGGAGAAGGAGCCAAAGTTTTCCAGAATAGAAAGGATAGAATGTAAACAGGTCACAGGGTTATTTACATAGAGTAACAAATCATCTGCATATAATGATAACCTATGTTCAACTCCTTCCCGTGTTACACCTTCAAAAAGAGGAGGCTGCCCGCTGATGCCCGCAAAGCTACTGAAAGGGGCTCAATGGCTACGGCAAATAATAAAGGGGACAGTGGGCAGCCTTGGCGTGTCCCACATTCCAGGGCAAAATAATCAGAACGGGTGTCATTGGTACAGACACTGGCCTGGGGAGATGTATACAAGAGATGGATCCATGAGCTAAATTTGTCCCCAAATCCCCAAAAATTTAAGAACAGCAAATAGGTACTCCCACTCAATTCTGTCAAATGCCTTCTCTGCGTCTAGGCAGATTAGATTAGTTGGAGAATTGTTTAGAATAAATAATGTTAAACAGCGTATGAATGTTAAAAAATGAATATCTGTCCTTTATAAAGCTTTTTTGTTCCTGTGATATGAGTCCTGGTAAGACTACTTCCAGACGCCTTGCTATCGCTACCACAGGAAGCGGGGTCTTTCCCCTTCTTATAAGGAGAAGCGCTATTGAAGCCTGTGTTACGAGCCAAGTTCAAGTGATTCATTATACATAGATAAAAGTAAAGGGGCCAACTTGGTATAGACTTTCTTAAAGAACTCAGTTGGAAACACATCAGGCCCTGGAGCCTTGCTGCTCTGCATTGACTTGATAGACTGAATAACTTCTTCAAGGCTGAGAGGGGAATCAAGGTCTCCTGCAGTTTCAACTGTGGGAGTCTCCAGTTCACCCAAAAATGTAGTCATATTGGCAGTATCTGATGGAAATTCAGACGTATACAGGGAGGAATAGAAAGATTTGAATGTGTCATTGATTCCTGTAGTGTCAAAAATCAGCTATGACTGTAATCTTTAATTTGGGGAATCAGACAGGTAGCAGCACAACGTTTTCATTGGAGTGCAAGCAGACGACTTGCCCCATCGCAATGTTCATAGTAGGTACCACGTGAATGCAATAGTAACCGTTCTGCATCTGTAGTGGACAAGAGATTGAATTCAGATTGTAAGTTCAAGCGTTGCTTATATAGCTCTGGGGATGGCGTCAGGGCATAATGATGGTCTAAGTCAAGGATGGCTTTAGTGAGTTCGTCAAGTTTAGCTTTCCGAGTTTTGTTTAAATGAGAAGAATAATAAATAATTTATCCTCTCAAATAGGCCTTAAGTGATTCCCATAAGAGAGAATGAGAGGTTGAGCTTATCGGATTTAAAAATGTTTAATTATCAATAGAAGTAGAGATAACCTTACAGAAGTCTGCGTCAGACAGGAGAAGAGAATTGAATCTCCCGAGAGGAGTACGAGTTTGTCCTGATAGGACAATGTCGAGGGCTAAAGGTACATGGTCAAAAATGACAATGGGTAAATATTCAGAAGAGGTGACATTTGGAAGTAACATGATCAATAAAGAAATAGTCAATATGAGAAAATGAATGGTGTACAAAAGAAAAGAAAAAATACTCTCTTGCCTGGGGATTCTGAAATCTCCAGGGATCTGTACACCCATTCTGAATCATAAAATCTGAGAAGGACTTTGACATAGCAGAAGGAGACATAGTTCTGGGGTTGGAGCGGTCTAAAGCCGGGCTAATAACACAATTCAGATCCCCGCCAAATATCAAAATATGGGTGTCGAGAGAAGGGATTTTTCCCAGCAACCCATTGGCAAATTCAACATAATCAAAATTGGGAGCATATACATTGACCAATACTACAGGTGTGTGCCAAATGGTGCCAGTTATGATTAAATATCTCCTATTACTGTCTGAAATAACATTAGTAGTAGAGAAGTGTATTCTTTTACTAACCAAAATTGCAACCCCTCTGGCTTTGGAGTTAAAGTCTGAATGGAAAACCTGACTAAACCTGGAGTTTTGTAGCCTTAAGTGATCTTTTTTTTTTTTTTTTTCTCCCCTTTTCTCCCCAATTTTCGTGGTATCCAATCGCTAGTAATTACTATCTTGTCTCATCGCTACAACTCCCGTACGGGCTCGGGAGAGACGAAGGTCGAAAGTCATGCGTCCTCCGAAGCACAACCCAACCAAGCCGCACTGCTTCTTAACACAGCGCGCCTCCAACCCGGAAGCCAGCCGCACCAATGTGTCGGAGGAAACACCGTGCACCCGCCCCCCTCGGTTAGCGCGCACTGCGCCCGGCCCGCCACAGGAGTCGCTGGAGCGCGATGAGGATATCCCTACCGGCCAAACCCTCCCTAACCCGGACGACGCTAAGCCAATTGTGCGTCGCCCCACGGACCTCCCGGTCGTGGCCGGCTGCGACGGAGCCTGGGCACGAACCCAGACTCTGGTGGCGCAGCATAGCACTGCGATGCAGTGCTCTAGACCACTGCGCCACCCGGGAGGCCCTGCCTTGAGTGATCTTTAATGCGTCAATGGGTCTCTTGTAAAAATACCACATCTGCTTTTAACTTTTTCAAATGAGAAAAGACCATAGACCTCTTGACAGGATTGTTCATTGCCTTAGTATTCCAAGATATAAACTTTATAGGATTAGGCCTACCTATAGTGCTATTATTAGCGGTGTTAGCCATCTAAAATATTGAAATGAAAAAGGTGTGAAAATAGACCAAGCATTTGCAAAGATTAGAGAAAACAAATGTAAAAAGCAAAGACAAAAAAATCTATACAAATATAGGACCAAAAAAAAGGTCACTCCCCTTCCAACCAAACCCAAAGTCCCCTTCCTCAGCGAATGGAGACAGCAGGTTGAAGAGACAGCAGCTTCGGTGAATATAAACAGAAAACCTTCCTATCCTAACGCGGGGAGGCTCCATAGCACCAGTCGTGAAATACATTTGAAAAGGCATTCACAAACGGTAAAGTAGGTCAACAACACCCCATAATAGTGAAACGGAACTGTCCTGACTCAGGGAGTCTTCAATCAGTGCAATACGTACAATATGTCTTAAGGATGGCCAAATAAGTGTCCCACAGTATGTTACCCTGTTACGAAAAAGAAAAGGGGCCGAGTGTCTGTACATATACGAATGATCAATAGGGCGTAAAGTGGTGAAAAGTCCTTCAGTAAGTATCTAGATGAAAAGAAATTTAAAAAAACAAGAGGAAAGCTCTGCAAAAGCCTGGAATTGTAGCCATGCATTACTATGTTAGCCATCTAGCCAAATAAAAAGGACCTCCCAAATGTGTAGCTTAAATGACAACCACACAAGACAGTATTAGTCATTTTTATCAGAGTTCAATAACGTTAGTGTTTCTGCCGAGTAGAAAAGGAACAGCAACAGTGAGAGAAAGAAAAGTCCTGCCGTAAAAGTCAAACATACCTTCGACTTAGAGGCTAGGCTATGCATGCTACCTGGCAAAATATTAGGCCATAGATCCAAAATGCGGCTCAGAAGTGACTGTCAAACCAACGCTGGGTGTCCTTGTGGGAGTCGAATTGTAGCTTCCCCACGGTATGTTCAATGTGCATACAGCAGGGAAGTGGAGGGAGAATTTCACTTTCTCCTCATGAAGTTTGCATTTCACATCGAGGAATTTAGCTGTTTTCTTGGCGACATTTGAGCTGAGGTCAGGAAAGATGAACACCTTGCATCTGCAGAAGCTGGTATTGCCCTACCTCTGGAGGATGCGCTCCTTGTCATGGTAGTAGTGAAAACGGACCATAAACACTCTAGGCTTGGAGTTGTCATCTCCGCCTGCTGGGGAGGGGCCAATGCGGTGGGCTCTATCCAGCTTCAGGGGTGATGGAACGATAGCCGGACCCAGCACATCCGCAAATAATTCTGACATGAACTTAACTGAGTCCCCTCCTTCACGTTTCTCTGGTATTCCAACAACACGAAGATTGCAACGGCGAGAACGGGATTCCAGGTCATCAGTCTTGTCAATCAGCTTTTGGTTTTCGGAGCTCAGACAGGCGACAGTTTTCTCAAGTGCTACTATGGAGTCACTGTAGTCACACAGGTCATGTTCAAAGCCGTCAATTCGGCGGCTTTGTCCATCCGCAGCAGGAATAGCTAGTAATAGCTATGCAGCGCTCGTTTAGCTGGCCCGTTGTCAAATGTCCACGTAGGACTGGATCCCTTTATTTACAAGTCTGTGAAGAGAGGCAAGCGGTACTTGACCGAAGCAGACACAGGCGGTGGGGGGTATCTAACCTCACTCTTCGAGTAGCCGCAACAGAGCCACTGCATACCTCATGCATACCCTGCAAGCAGCCACTGCATACCCCATGCCCAGGTAGACAAGACATTTGCTCTGACCATCCAATCCATCTCCGCTTCCTGCACCTCGTACCCAGCCGAGGTACCGGCATCCGGGAAAGGGAAGTCGCCATCGGTAGTTCCAAGTTTCCTCAAGATGCTAGACGTTTTTAGGGAGTTTGTAGGCAGTACTTGCCAATGTGCACACGGACAGGTTTGAGCGAGGGCCGCCTGAGCGTGCTCCAAGCCGAGACAAACTACACATAGATAGTGAGTCTCTTTCAGAGAAATGCTATAACCACATGACTGGGGGCATGATCTCGACTCCTGACCCGGCTTAGCCATCGTTTTCTCTGTCGTTTATTTAGCCATCTTACTCAATGCCGCAGCAAATTGAAGAATAAATAATTGTTTGTGATTAGAACACTTATGAGAACGAGTACAACATTCAGCACACAACGCCCAGGGGGTGAGCACACTCTACCACTATGGGACAGTTGAGTGGGAGCGAGACAAAACACTCATTTTCCAATTGTTTGTTTTAGTGGCATGAATCGTTCACATTGAGATGAAGAGAGAAATAATTGAAGTAATGAATCCGGCCTTGTCAGGCGTGATTGCAAATTCTTCAACCGAAGTCGCAAGAATGCAACTCCCCATAGTATGTTGTACCAAAGTTGACTGACTGAAAGGAAACAGTGAGGGTTTAATGGCTGTGATAAGAGAAACTGAGGATGGATCAAAAACATTGTAGATATTGCACAATACTAACCCGAATGAAAGAGTGAAAAGAAGGAAGCCTGTACAGCCTGTTGTGTTTTGGAGCAAATCCAACACATCACTGAGTACCACTCTTCATATTTTCAAGCATGGTGGTGGCTGCATCATGTTATGGGTATGCTTGTCACTGGACTAGTTAGTTTTTTTTAAATAAAAAGAGCTAAGCACAGGCAAAATCCTCCCAGACACTGGGAGACAAATTCACCTTTCAGCAGGACAATAATCTAAAACACAAGGCCAATTCTACACTGTAGTTGCTTACCAAGACAACATTGAATGTTTCTTCAGTGGTCTAGTTACAGTTTTGACTTAAATCGGCTTGAAAATCTATCGCAATACATGAAAATGGCTGTCTAGCAACAATCAACTTGACAGAGCTTGAAAAAAATGTTAAAGAATAATGTGCAAATATTGTACAATCCAGGTATGCAAAGCTCTTAAAGACTTACACAGAAACTCACAGCTGTAATCGCTGCCAACATTGATTCTAACATGTGTTGACTCAGGGGTTTGAATACTTACAGGGTTTGAATACTTACTGTATGTAAATGAAAAATATTTCTGTATTTCATTTTCAAAATATTAGCAAACATTTCTAAACATGTTTTCACTTTGTCATTATGGGGTATTGTGTGTAGATGGGTGAGAAAAAACATATATTTAATGCATTTTGAATTCAGTCTAACACAATTTTTTTTTGAATAAGTCAAGGGGTATGAATACTTTCTGAAGGTACTGTAGGGTAGTGTAAAAAGTAGTGCACTACATCAGGAATAGGGTGCCATTTGGGACCTCAGATGGAGAGACATGGAGTTCAAAGTGGACCCACCTTAGTGGGTAAATGTTTTTTCTTTCAATTCAGAACCTGACAATAGGTATCTACATTTTTAATGATAAGACCTGGAAAATGGTTTAGAATGGCTTGTAGTACAACATCAGGATGATAAAAAGAGGTTTGACCATTACGTTAGCTAGTATTCTAGTTGCAGTAGAGCAGTATTCAGCTGGAGGAGTTGCTCAGTCTGTCAGCAGCCAAGCAGCTACAGTGGGGAGAACAAGTATTTGATACACTGCCGATTTTGCAGGTTTTCCTACTTACAAAGCATGTAGAGGTCTGTCATTTTTATCATAGGTACACTTCAACTGTGAGAGACGGAATCTAAAACAAAAATCCAGAAAATCACATTGTATGATTTTTAAGTAATTAATTTGCATTTTATTGCATGACATAAGTATTTGATCACCTACCAACCAGTAAGAATTCCGGCTCTCACAGACCTGTTAGTTTTTCTTTAAGAAGCCCTCCTGTTCTCCACTCATTACCTGTATTAACTGCACCTGTTTGAACTCGTTACCTGTATAAAAGACACCTGTCCACACACTCAATCAAACAGACTCCAACCTCTCCACAATGGCCAAGACCAGAGAGCTGTGTAAGGACATCAGGGATAAATTGTAGACCTGTACAAGGCTGGGATGGGCTACAGGACAATAGCCAAGCAGCTTGGTGAGAAGGCAACAACTGTTGGCACAATTATTCGAAAATGGAAGAAGTTCAAGATGACGGTCAATCACCCTCGGTCTGGGGCTCCATGCAAGATCTCACCTCGTGGGGCATCAATGATCATGAGGAATGTGAGGGATCAGCCCAGAACTACACGGCAGGACCTGGTCAATGACCTGAAGAGAGCTGGGACCACAGTCTCAAAGAAAACCATTAGTAACACACTACGCCGTCATGGATTAAAATCCTGCAGCGCACGCAAGGTCCCCCTGCTCAAGCCAGCGCATGTCCAGGCCCGTCTGAAGTTTGCCAATGACCATCTGGATGATCCAGAGGAGGAATGGGAGAAGGTCATGTGGTCTGATGAGACAAAAATAGAGCTTTTTGCTCTAAACTCCACTCGCCGTGTTTGGAGGAATAGAAGGATGAGTACAACCCCAAGAACACCATCCCAACCGTGAAGCATGGAGGTGGAAACATCATTCTTTGGGGATGCTTTTCTGCAAAGGGGACAGGACGACTGCACCGTATTGAGGGGAGGATGGATGGGGCCATGTATCGCGAGATCTTGACCAACAACCTCCTTCCCTCAGTAAGAGCATTGAAGATGGGTCGTGGCTGGGTCTTCCAGCATGACAACGACCCGAAACACACAGCCAGGGCAACTAAGGAGTGGCTCCGTAAGAAGCATCTCAAGGTCCTGGAGTGGCCTAGCCAGTCTCCAGACCTGAACCCAATAGAAAATCTTTGGAGGGAGCCGAAAGTCCGTATTGCCCAGCGACAGCCCCGAAACCTGAAGGATCTGGAGAAGGTCTGTATGGAGGAGTGGGCCAAAATCCCTGCTGCAGTGTGTGCAAACCTGGTCAAGAACTACAGGAAACGTATGATCTCTGTAATTGCAAACTAAGGTTTCTGTACCAAATATTCAGTTCTGCTTTTCTGATGTATCAAATACTTATGTCATGCAATAAAATGCAAATTAATTACTTAAAAATCATACAATGTGATTTTCTGGATTTTTGTTTTAGATTCCTTCTCTCACAGTTGAAGTGTACCTATGATAAAAATTACAGACCTCTACATGCTTTGTAAGTAGGAAAACCTGCAAAATTGTCAGTGTATCAAATACTTGTTCTCCCCACTGTATGTGAACAACAGACACCATATTTTACATGATCCAGCTGTAGTGACCATCAGTTGTGTTCCTAAAGAAAACACCCAAAAGTAGTTGTTACATTTTGAATGCTTAACAGGACAGGAAAATTGTCCAAATCACACACTTTTCGAGAGAACATCCCTGGTCATCCCTATTGCTTCTGATCTGGCGGACTCACTAAACATAAATGCTTCGTTTGTAAATTATGTCGGAGTGTTGGAGTGTGCCCCTGGCTATCCGTAAATAAAAAAACAAGAAAATGGTGCTGTCTGGTTTGCTTAATATAGGGAATTTAAAATAGTTTATACTTTTACTTTCAATACTTAAGTATATTTTAGCAATTGCATGTACTTTTGATACTTAAGCATATTTAAAACCAAATACTTTTAGACTGTTACTCGAGTAGTATTTTACTGGATTTCATTCACATTTACTTGAGCAATGTTCTATTGGGATGTCTTTACTTTTACTCAAGTATGACAATTGGGTACTTTTTCCACCTCTGGTGACCTGGCCTTGGCTCTTATCAGCACTGGTAGAAAATGTCTCCAAAACATGAAGAAGTATGAGAAAGCAGAGGTGTGACCAAGTCATTGTTTTACAAGTCACAAGTAAGTCTCAAGTCTTAGCACTTAAGTCCCCAGTCAAGTCCCAAGTCAAGACCGTCAAGTATCAAGTCAAGTCTCAAGTCCTAAACTTTGAGTTTCGAGTCCTTAACAAGTCATAATGTGCTCTTCACCAAATGTAATACCATTTCATATTTTTAACAAGAGTAATAGTTAGTATATTACATTTACGCAAATCATGAATGCTTTTAAAAATATCTATATATTTATTACTTTCCAAATAAACGTTCTATTTCCATGGAAATACATGGGTAGCTATGAGAAAGACCCCCCCCCCCCACCCCCAAATAGTGATCGACTATCGAGGATTACTATGGGGTGCAATCGGGCGATGTAGGCTTGTACACAATCGCCCAACCTTAACACACACACACTCTCTCTCTCTCTGTGTGGTTACAATAGGCTAACCTATGTCAATGGTTTTAGGAACAGCAGTAACATCAGGCAGGATTTAGGCTACCAACTGCCTAGCCGGTTGTAGCTCAATCTGGGGTGCAATGATCAGTTCCCGCACTGACTGACTGTGTGGAGGCTCATTGATTTAACGTTACGTTAGCCTACATGATACACCAGTAAAGTAATAAAATATATAGCTGTCGGCTATATTAGCCATGACTTACCGTTCTTTGTGCAGCTTCAAATATCAAACCAAGCTGGAAATTGTTGCGCCTCCGGCTGTAATTTTCTTCCTGCATGTTTTGCAAGTTGCAATCTGTTTTTTGTTGATACAGTGTAGTCTGTATATCCGAAAAGAATAACTTTGGGTATCATCTTTCCAAGGGCTCCATCTGAATTCACCCGCAGACGTTCCTTTGCACTGCCACTCACAACTTTTTCTCAGCTGGCACAATTTGATTGGCTGCTGTCCGATTCAAACTGTAATCTGTTAAATTAAGAGTTGATGCGCTGCACACTTTTTTTAATAGCATCATTTTTAATATTTGGGCTTGGGGAGGGTATCAAGTCAGGTCGGGTCATAAGGCTCAAGTCCAAGTCAAGTCATGAGTCACTGGTGTTAAAGTCAAAGTCGAGTTGCAAGTCATCATATTTGTGACTCGAGTCTGACTCGAGTAAGACATTGTGAAGTGATAAACACACTGCTGCCAACTGTTGTTCATTCTTTAACAGTGCAGGCTACTGTCTTGCACTTCCTTCTTGCCATTCCACAGGTGAACTTGTTGAAGAAAGTTATTCACGCATCTGTGTGATTGACCACATAAAAAATACTATACTGTAGTAGCATTACTATATTTGTATACTATAGTGTTCACTGTAGTGTTTTCACACAGTATTTTTGCACTGTAGTGTTTTTGTGGATATAAATGTTGCATACTGTAGTATAAGCTATATTAGTTTTGTTGTAATTGTAGTATACTGTAGTATTTACTGTAGTATTTTTGCTGACATTACTACAGTATACTGTAGTATTTACTGTAGTGTTTTTGCGGACATTACTGTAGTATACTGTAGTATTTACTGTAGTAATGTTGTAGAGATCACTGCAGTATACTGTAGTATTTACTAGTGTTTTTGTTTCATGATCTTTTGTTTTATTATCTTTTTCAAGCTTTCTCCTTGAGGAAACCTACTGGACAAATACTAAACCAGCAAATTGCCCATAACCTGTAAGTAAGTAGGACTGGGGTCTGAATGGCTAGTTTCAGACCTTCTGCTCTTTTCTATAACCTGTAGGGAACACAATATACACTGACTTTACAAAACTTTAAGCATCGTTCTTTAACCTGTCTCCTCCCATTAATCTACACTGATTGAAGTGGATTTAACAAGTGACATTAATAAGGGATTATAGCTTTCACCTGGATTCACCTGCTCAGTCTATGTCATTGAAAGAGGTGTTCCCACTGAGTGTACAAAACATGCGCTTTTCATGAAATAGACTGACCAGGTGAAAGTTATGATCTCTTATTGATGTCACTTGTTAAATTCCCTTCAATCAGTACAAATGAAAGGGAGAGACAGAATTAATTAGGATTTTTAAGACTTAATACAATTGAGACATGTATTGTGTATGTGAGACATTCAAAGGTGTGGCAGGTACCCTGGTGGTTAGAGCATTGGTCCAGTAACCGAAAGGTTGCTGGATCGAATCCCCGAGCTGACAGGGTCAAATCTGTCGTTCTGCCCCTGAGCAAGGCAGTTAACCCACTGTTCCCCGGTAGGCCGTCATTATAAAGAAGAATTTGTTCTTAACTGACTTGCCTAGTTAAATAAATGTTAAATAAATATAAATGGTGAATGGGCAAGACAAAAGATTTAAGTGCCTTTGAACAGGGTATGGTAGTAGCTACCAGGAGCACCGGTTTGTGTCAAGAACTGCAGTGCTGCAGGGTATTTAATGCACAACAGTTTCCCATGTGGATCAAGAGTGGTCCACCACTCAAAGGACATCCAACCAACTTGATACAACTGTGGGAAGCATTGAAGTCAACATGGGCTTTCGAGACCTTGTAGAGTCCATGCCCTGATGAATTGAGGCTGTTTTGAGGGCAAAAAGAGGAGGGGTGTAATTAGGAAGGTGTTCTTAATGTTTAGTACACTCAGTATATAGTCTATACTTGGCATGTAGGTTTGTCACTCATGAATGGCACTAATCGGGATATGGGGGAGGGGAACGGGCAGGGCATATGCAAATGATTTAGTAGCATATCAATTCAATGTGTAGTAGTTAGCTATAGTTAGCACAACTAGCACAATGCCTTAGTTAGCACTACTCGATGAGGGATAATACAGTGTGGAGTATAGTATTCTACAGTATACTACAACATTCTGTAGTAAGCACTACACAATCGAGGGATACTACATTGTGTAGTATAATATTCTACAGTGTACTACAAAATGATATGGTAAGCACTACAAAATTGAGGGATACTACAGTATGTGGTATAGTATTCTACAGTATACTACAGAATAGTACTATAGTATTCTATAGTAAATGGTAGTATTTTTTTATGTGGTTTAAGCTGTTTGTGATATATTGTTTCATGTAAATGCTCTCGTATGAGGTGGTTTAGGAAAACATATGAGAAACATGCTTATACAGGTCTCCAGGGGGCACTGCTGACCAACTGCCGAATTTGTGTTGACTACCAGGGCTATTATTCCTCTTTGCCTGCAAACCTCTGTCTTGTTTTGGTGATGAAGATCATACATTGTGGACTTGATAATGAATTGACGGATACAATATCATAGAACTATCATAGAACTTAATTTGACCATCCATACTAGTACTTTAGTGTAGATGTCATTCTACCTGTAGTGAATGTCATGCTATGTAAGATTTTACATTGCGTGAGACATATTTCACGTTAGGTAAGGTTCTTAAACTGGGAATTAATTATGGTGGGTAGAATGGTCCATTTCAATGTCAATGCTTAAGGAAACAATACGGAGAAATTGAGGAGGAAAGATCTAAACAGAGTTCAATGGGCAGCAGCAGAGGCTGCGTCACCACAAACAAAAAAAAATTCAAAGAGCAAAAGCTGGCGGGAGGGAGGCTCGAGGTCCCAGAGCTTGTGAAACATTTTCCCAGTCAGAACTCTGGGCTCTTAACCTTGGCTTCCATCCTCATCCACTCACTCTGCAAAATGTTCAGTGCCTAATCACTCACTGAATGCTGCCCAGATCCCAGTTCCACTCAGGGGGGTGGACAAGTTCCCCAGCTCTGCTCACCACACACACACACACACACACACACACACACACACACACACACACACACACACACACACACACACACACACACACACACACACACATCAAATCAAATTTTATTGGTTACATACACGTGTTTAGCAGATGTTATTGTGGTGTGCAGTATTATCTAACAAGTAATATCTAACAATTTCACAACAATACACACAATACACACCAATCTAAAGTAAAGGAACAGAATTTAAGAATATATAAATATTTGGACGAGCAATGTCAGAGAGGCCTTGACTAAGATACTGTAGAATAGAATACAGTATATACATATGAGATGAGTAATGCAAAATATGTAAACATTATTAAAGTGACTAGTGTCCCATTATGAAAATGATCAGTGATTTCAAGTCTATGTATAAAGGGAAGCAGCCTTTAATGTTTTAGTGATGGCTGTTTAACAGTCTGATGGCCTTGAGATAGAAGCTGTTTTTCAGTCTCTCGTTCCCAGCTTTGATGCACCTGTACTGATCTTGCTTTTTGAATGATAGCGGGGTGAACAGGCAGTGGCTCGGGTGGTTGTTGTCTTTGACGATCTTTTTGGCCTTCCTGTGACATCGGGTGCTGTAGGTGTCCAGGAGGGCAGGTAGTTTGCCCCCGGTGATGGTAGTTTGCCCTGCGGTTGTGGGCGGTGCAGTTGCCGTACCAGGTGGTGATACAGCCCGACAGGATACTCTCATTTGTGAATGTGTAAAAGTTTGTGAGGGTTTTAGGTGCCAAGCCAAACTTCTTCAGCCTCCTGAGGCTCCTGTCTGTGTGGGTGGACCATTTCAGTTTGTCAGTGATGTGGACTCTGTGGAACTTGAAGCTTTCCAACTTGAGGTCCCGTCAATGTGGATAGGTGGGTGCTCCCTCCTCTGTTTCCTGAAGTCCACAATCAGCTCCATTGTTTTGTTGACGTTGAGCGAGAGGTTATTTTCCTGGCACCACACTCCCAGGGCCCTCACCTCCTCCCTGTAGGCTGTCTCGTCATTGTTGGTAATCAGGCCGACAACTGTTGTGTTGTATGCAAACTTGATTGTGTTGGAGGGGTGCGTGGGCACGCAGTCGATGGGTGAACTGGGAGTACAGAAGGGAGCTGAGAACGCACACTTGTGTTGCCCCTGTGTTGAGCATCAACGAAGTGGATGTGTTGTTTCCTACCTTCACCACCTGGTGGTGGCCCGTCATGAAGTCCAGAACCACGTTGACCCAGACCCAGGGCTCTGAGCTTAATGATGAGCTTGGAGGGTACTATGGTGTTGAAGGCTGAGCTATAGTCAATGAACATCATTCTTACATAGATATTCATCTTGTCCAGATAGGATATGGCAGTGGGCAGTGCAATGGATATTGCATCGTCTGTGGATCTATTGTGGCAGAGACAAATTGAAGTGGGTCTTAGTGTGTCAGGTAAGGTACAGGTGATATAATCCATAACTAGCCTCTCAAAGCATTTCATGATGACAGAAGTGAGTGCTACGGGGCGATAGTAATTTAGTTCAGTTACCTTTGCTTTCTTGGATACAGGAACAATGGTGGACATTGTAATGGGAATTTTAAAGTTTGTGCTTTTCTTATAACTAATTTCTGAGTTCTGTAAAGGTGCTGTCTATAAATCAATTTATGTGTTCATGCAAGTGCCTGACTGAACAAATCCTCACTATCAGTAGCTGCAATTTGTCAATTTGGCATTACTCCCAGACCTTGTTTTGAACGAACTAAAAATATCTCAGTTTCAAGGTCTCAGCTTAGAGAGAAGAAGCCTCGTGAGGTATTGGTCTGCCACATGTTATGAACCAGTATTGGTCGGTCACATGAATGAAACATAATGGTAATGATTAATTCATTATGCTAAATCATGCAAATATAACTTGTCTGTGTACAGCCATATACAAGACAAATGCTGGGACTGCCCAAAGAGAGCTCCTGATTGACATATGTACTATGGTGCATTGAGTTGGTTGGAACCTTTCCAGCTCTCTGACCACTAAACAATGATTAATTTAAGATTGACTTTGAATTTCCCTGCGTAAGAATTTCCATGACAATTTGGCGTCAACGAACAGGATCAGTGATTCCACCTGTGGAGCATCCCAGTGAAGGTCTGCGAGGAAGACACCGGTGCTGCATTCCCTAGTGGGAAACCTTAAGGGGGAATTCCCGTCTGACCAAAGACGACGTGGACCCGCCCAAACCAAATTTTAACTTCTCTAGGGTAGGGGGCAGTATTCGGAATTTTGGATGAAAAGCATGCCCAAATTAAACTGCCAGCTACTCATCCCCAGAAGATAAGATATTCATATTATTAGTAGATCTGGATAGAAAACACTCTGAAGTTTCTAAAACTGTTTGAATCATATCTGTGAGTATAACAGAACTTATTTAGCAGGTGAAACCCCGAGGACAAACCATTCAGATGTTTTTTTTTTGAGGTCACTCTCTTTTCAATGAACTTTCATTGGGAAACCAGATTTTTAAGGGACTTTCTTGTAGTTCCTACCGCTTCCACTGGATGTCAACAGTCTTTAGAAATTGGTTGAGGTTATTCCTTTGTGTAATGAAGAAGTACGGCCATCTTGAAGGAGAGTCACTTGAAGTATCCTGTTAGATAGAAGCGTGTGACCAGAAAGCTAGCTACAGTTGGTTTTAATCCTGTATTGAACACAGATCATCCTGTCTTCAATTTTATCGATTATTTACGTTAAAAAATACCTAATGTTGTATTACAAAAGTAGTTTGACATTTTTGGCAAAGTTTACAGGTAACCTTTGAGATATTTTGTAGTCACGTTTCACAAGTTGGAACCGGTGTTTTTCTGGATCAAACGCGCAAAATAAATTGACATTTTGGATATACAGTGGGGAGAACAAGTATTTGAGACACTGCCGATTTTGCAGGTTTACCTACTTACAAAGCATGTAGAGGTCTGTAATTTTTAAAAATCCAGAAAATCACATTGTATGATTTTTAAGTAATTAATTTGCATTTTATTGCATGACATAAGTATTTGATACATCAGAAAAGCAGAACTTAATACTTGGTACAGAAACCTTTGTTTGCAATTACAGAGATCATACGTTTCCTGTAGTTCTTGACCAGGTTTGCACACACTGCAGCAGGGATTTTGGTCCACTCCTCCATACAGACCTTCTCCAGATCCTTCAGGTTTCGGGGCTGTCGCTGGGCAATACGGACTTTCAGCTCCCTCCAAAGATTTTCTATTGGGTTCAGGTCTGGAGACTGGCTAGGCCACTCCAGGACCTTGAAATGCTTCTTACGGAGCCACTCCTTAGTTGCCCTGGCTGTGTGTTTCGGGTTGTAGTCATGCTGGAAGACCCAGCCACAACCCATCTTCAATGCTCTTACTGAGGGAAGGAGGTTGTTGGCCAAGATCTCGCGATACATGGCCCCATCCATACTCCCCTCAATATGGTGCAGTCGTCCTGTCCCCTTTGCAGAAAAGCATCCCCAAAGAATGATGTTTCCACCTCCATGCTTCACGGTTGGGATGTTGTTCTTGGGGTTGTACTCATCCTTCTTCTTCCTCCAAACACGGCAAGTGGAGTTTAGACCAAAAAGCTCTATTTTTGTCTCATCAGACCACATGACCTTCTCCCATTCCTCCTCTGGATCATCCAGATGGTCATTGGCAAACTTCAGACGGGCCTGGACATGCGCTGGCTTGAGCAGGGGGACCTTGCGTGCGCTGCAGGATTTTAATCCATGACGGCGTAGTGTGTTACTAACGGTTTTCTTTGAGACTGTGGTCCCAGCTCTCTTCAGGTCATTGACCAGGTCCTGCCGTGTAGTTCTGGGCTGATCCCTCACCTTCCTCATGATCATTGATGCCCCACGAGGTGAGATCTTGCATGGAGCCCCAGACCGAGGGTGATTGACCGTCATCTTGAACTTCTTCCATTTTCTAATAATTGCGCCAACAGTTGTTGCCTTCTCACCAAGCTGCTTGCCTATTGTCCTGTAGCCCATCCCAGCCTTGTGCAGGTCTACAATTTTATCCCTGATGTCCTTACACAGCTCTCTGGTCTTGGCCATTGTGGAGAGGTTGGAGTCTGTTTGATTGAGTGTGTGGACAGGTGTCTTTTATACAGGTAACGAGTTCAAACAGGTGCAGTTAATACAGGTAATGAGTGGAGAACAGGAGGGCTTCTTAAAGAAAAACTAACAGGTCTGTGAGAGCCGGAATTCTTACTGGTGGGTAGGTGATCAAATACTTATGTCATGCAATAAAATGCAAATTAATTACTTAAAAATCATACAATGTGATTTTCTGGATTTTTGTTTTAGATTCCGTCTCTCACAGTTGAAGTGTACCTATGATCAAAATTACAGACCTCTACATGCTTTGTAAGTAGGAAAACCTGCAAAATCGGCAGTGTACTTGTTCTCCCCACTGTATATCGACGGAATTAATCGAACAAAAGGACCATTTGTGATGTTTATGGGACATATTGGAGTGCCAACAACAGAAGCTCGTCAAAGGTAAGGAATTAATTATATTTTTAATTCTGCGTTTTGTGTCGCGCCTGCAGGGTTGAAATATGCTTATCTCTCTTTGTTTACAATTGTGCTATCCTCAGATAATAGCATCGTTTGCTTTCGCCGAAAAGCCTATTTGAATTCTGACATGTTGGCTTGATTCACAACCAGTGTAGCTTTAATTTGGTATCTTTCATGTGTGTTTTAATGAAAGTTCGATTTTTATAGTAATTTGTATAGTAATTAATTTGAATATGGCGCTCTGCATTTTCTCAGGCTTTTTGCCAAGTGAGACAGTAGCGTCCCGCCTAAACTCAGATTTTTGGATATAAATATGAACTTTACCGAACAAAACATACATGTATTGTGTAACATGAAGTCCTATGAGTGTCATCTGATGAAGATCATCAAAGGTTAGTGATTAATTCTATCTCTATTTCTGCTTTTTGTTACTCCTCTCTTTGGCTTTTTCTGTGACTTTTTCTGTGACTCGTAACCTAACATAATCGTTTGGTGTGCTTTCGTCGTAAAACCTTTTTGAAATCGGACACTTTGGCTGGATTTACAACAAGTGTATCTTTAAAATTGTGTATCTTTAAGTGTATCTTTAAAAGACATGTATGTTTGATGAATTTAAATTATGGGATTTCTGTTGTTTTGAATTTGGCGTCCTGCAGTTTCACTGGCTGTTGACGAGGTTGTACCGTCCCACATACCCTAGTGAGGTTAAGAAAGTGTTTTACTCAATATAGTCCGTCATTGTAAGTAAGCATTTGTTCTTAACTGACTTGCCTAGTTAAATAAAGGTTAAATAAAAAATAAAAAATGGTCAGCTCACCTGTGATTGATGAATTGTAAATAATAATTGGCATTAGCTCATTCATATTACGGTTTCTATCAAGCAAGAGTTGGCTAAATATGACCGCTTGTGTTAGCTCACTCTTTACTCAGTTAACTTTAGGACTAATGTAGCCTACATGTTCCTATTTGGATGAGAATTGTGTCATGCTGTTCCTAGTTCTGTGAATGTCTGAACATTGCATCCAAAAATAAACTGTTCACATTGAGGACAGAACATTGTAGACTGTGTTTTTGCAAAACGGCTAGCTCAAACGCTGACTGTTGCGTCAATCGTAACTAATTAAGTGTTCTAATCAGTTCCTATGCCCCTGGATAGAATATATAGTCACATCCAGCCTTACAGCATTCACACTCTCTCTCTCTCTCTCTCGGACTTTTTCTCTCTCTCTCTCTATCTCTCGCGCATGCACAGACGTGCGCACTGAATCTACCTTTCACTCAAAACTTCATGGTGAGCACAATTAAAAAAAAACATTATGTTCAATTGAACCTCTTCAAATCTCTGGAGCTCTACTATCTGGTTGGTCTTTCAGAGGCTCTGAGAAGCTCTCGTTACCACATAAACTATATAATTTGCCTCTTTACGATCATATTTCAGGATTCTGGACAGATGTGTTTATGATGAAGATATTTAATACCTGTTCAATATTATTCAAACATTTAACGGATAAAACAGTTGCAACAGAAAGAATTTGTAAAAAAAGACAGACAATTATTTGCTTTGACCCTGTTACCATGATAACAGCTCGATGTATTATGCGGCCGTACATTGTAATTCAGTGCTAAACTGCTGCCCAGTGGATCTACTAATCAGAGTCAACAGAACGGATAGTTACACCATGCTTTTCAGTGCTAATGTACTATTTAGACACACACTCTCAGTGCCGTTGGAGTTTATAAATACTGTAGTTATTACTAAATGAGTCTGTCATTCAAGTGTCTCTGGCCACTTCATCATTAACACAGATCACCATGTAGATAGTTACTGTAGCTGACAAAACAAGACAAAAGAAGGAACAAGAGAAAAGGGATCCTCTTTCAACTTCTGAACATTCACGTGGATCTTCTTCAGTGAAATGGAATGGCTTTCCCAACCCTGCAGTATCACCCCATCTTGCTCAATCAAGCCAGTCATTCCAGGCTAAATGCTGGAACATGTGGGGCTGTACTATAGGTATGCCGTGCAGTTACTGGATATGGAAAACCACAGTATGGCTACATTAATAGGCAATCATGTGGGATGTTTAGGTCTAGCTACGTATGCTTATTTTATTGGTGTTGGAGGAGCCAAATACAGAGTACGGTAAAATGTAAATGTAGTACCCAGTTTGATGATTTGTGATTCTTTTCACAGCAGGTTTTAGCTGGAACACACATTGCTTCTCCCATAGACGTGAAATGTGTATAGTTGTGTATTGCTCTCCAGCTCTCACTCTCTGTGTGTCTGTCGTAGGGCAGTCATCCAACATGACAGATGGCCACTATATTTGAGACAGCAGCTAAACAGAGGAGAGGAAAAGAAGGGAGAGAAAATGGTGAAGAAAAAAATAGGGGTATCAGACACCGACTCTTGGATAGCACTCTGACTGACTTGCAGATTTTAGTGGGAAAGCTGTGTAGCAATGTAATCAAACTGCAAGACTGCATTTATTCAACATTAAGATAAACCACTCCTCACAATGACATCCATTTTGTTAAGTCTTCACTTGAGCGAATATTTTCTGGGACATATTCAATATCCAAGCAGCATACACAGTAATTGATTGAAATGTTTTCTACAGTGAGTGTTTAGCGTAGGATCTATCCCCACATTGTCAGACGAAGAAATGTAATCTTTTTTTCTCTGTATTTTTATTTATGCAATAAGAAACTCCCTTCCTCCATTACCAGAAATGCAATCGTTGACACCAAAAACATTGATGGTCAAAAGGGGATAGTGACAGTAATTGTGATGGAAAAAGAGCCTCCATGTTTAAACTTCAAATAAACACAGTGGGCCTATATACAGTAGGTGATGATGTTACAATAGCGCAGCAAAGACAATGAGATCTCAAAGGGACGTATGGGATAGAAATCTGTATCCTGGAGAGCACATCTGTCCATCCGTCCCCAGTAGACCGAATGAGTGAAGCTCGGCTCAACTCCCTCCCAAATATTAGCTATTTGTTATAGAAAGAAAATGTGGGAGGGAGGGAGGCAGGGAGGAGGAATTGGCGGGAGGGAGGAAAGGAGATGGGTTGTGGGAGGGACACTTGTTTAAATTGAATCGCCACGACAACTTCAATATTTGTTTTCTTCTCTTCTTCATATTTAAGAGGAAATTAGTCTCGAAACTGAAGGCGATGTCTCAACTGTCATTTATTTTTTATGCCTGCCAGGCAAGAGATATCACTGTATACTGAGTTACCCTGCACTTAGCAACACCTCCAGTACTATCTATTATGGGCTGGCACATATGGAATGTAAATGTTTTATTACAGCTAGCCTTCGGCAATAAAAAGACAATATAAAGACAATATAAACACTTTTTTAAGTGCAAAATAACCCAATTGTACATCTGGTAAACCAGTAAATACCCTTTTAGTTTCTCTGAGCTAAACACATCCTTGCCTAAATAGAATCTTTCACAGAATAGTTCAGATGCCAAAAGTTAGTCTATACATTATACACTGCTCAAAAAAATAAAGGGAACACTTAAACAACACAATGTAACTCCAAGTCAATCACACTTCTGTGAAATCAAACTGTCCACTTAGGAAGCAACACTGATTGACAATAAATTTCACATGCTGTTGTGCAAATGGAATAGACAACAGGTGGAAATTATAGGCAATTAGCAAGACACCCCCAATAAAGGAGTGGTTCTGCAGGTGGTGACCACAGACCACTTCTCAGTTCCTATGCTTCCTGGCTGATGTTTTGGTCACTTTTGAATGCTGGCGGTGCTTTCACTCTAGTGGTAGCATGAGACGGAGTCTACAACCCACACAAGTGGCTCAGGTAGTGCAGCTCATCCAGGATGGCACATCAATGCGAGCTGTGGCAAGAAGGTTTGCTGTGTCTGTCAGCGTAGTGTCCAGAGCATGGAGGCGCTACCAGGAGACAGGCCAGTACATCAGGAGACATGGAGGAGGCCGTAGGAGGGCAACAACCCAGCAGCAGGACCGCTACCTCCGCCTTTGTGCAAGGAGGAGCAGGAGGAGCACTGCCAGAGCCCTGCAAAATGACCTCCAGCAGGCCACAAATGTGCATGTGTCTGCTCAAAAGGTCAGAAACAGACTCCATGAGGGTGGTATGAGGGCCCGACGTCCACAGGTGGGGGCAAATTCGCCACTGGCGCCCTGTGCTCTTCACAGATGAAAGCAGGTTCACACTGAGCACATGTGACAGACGTGACAGAGTCTGGAAACGCCGTGGAGAACGTTCTGCTGCCTGCAACATCCTCCAGCATGACCGGTTTGGCGGTGGGTCAGTCATGGTGTGGGGTGGCATTTCTTTGGGGGGCCGCACAGCCCTCCATGTGCTCGCCAGAGGTAGCCTGACTGCCATTAGGTACCAAGATGAGATCCTCAGACCCCTTGTGAGACCATATGCTGGTGCGGTTGGCCCTGGGTTCCTCCTAATGCAAGACAATGCTAGACCTCATGTGGCTGGAGTGTGTCAGCAGTTCCTGCAAGAGGAAGGCATTGATGCTATGGACTGGCCCGCCCGTTCCCCAGACCTGAATCCAATTGAGCACATCTGGGACATCATGTCTCGCTCCATCCACCAACGCCATGTTGCACCACAGACTGTCCAGGAGTTGGCGGATGCTTTAGTCCAGGTCTGGGAGGAGATCCCTCAGGAGACCATCCGCCACCTCATCAGGAGCATGCCCAGGCGTTGTAGGGAGGTCATACAGGCACGTGGAGGCCACACACACTACTGAGCCTCATTTTGACTTGTTTTAAGGACATTACATCAAAGTTTGATCAGCCTGTAGTGTGGTTTTCCACTTTAATTTTGAGTGTGACTCCAAATCCAGACCTCCATGGGTTGATAAATTTGATTTCCATTGATCATTTTTGTGTGATTTTGTTGTCAGCACATTCAACTATGTAAAGAAAAAAGTATTTAATAAGAATATTTCATTCATTCAGATCTAGGATGTGTTATTTTAGTGTTCCCTTTATTTTTTTGAGCAGTGTATAATGGCTCATAGGAGCAGCCTATCTCCTGTTTCTCTAATGTTAGGCAGTTTGATGTACAAGTACACCTCGTGGACAGGACACTAGTCTTATCGCAGGGTCTTACCCCCGTTCTATCTCCTTAATGCTGAGTCTTTGGTATGACTCAGCCAGGGATCAAACTCCCAACCAATTTCAGAGACTAACCACAAGGCCACTGAGTTGGCATACAGTATGTAGGCCATACAGTATACTGTATTTGACAGTATGACAGGCATCAAGATGTGCCTGACAACTAGTATGTTCCTCTTATTGTTATCACAATATGAACATCTCTACCTTTGACAGTTGTACAGCTAAGACCAAATATTTTATGAATACCTTGTATTTTAAGAGTAAATCAATTGACATGCTTGCATCTCAGACATATTCAACAATACCAACAACACTTAGCTTACAATGCCCGAAGGTGTGATGATTTGTGATGCTTTTGACATCAACAAACACCAGTACAACAGATGTTTTGGAATGTGGATTCCATGCTAATAGCAAATTTTTGGCTCCATAAGCAAAATCTTCCAACCTCAGTCAGCAGTAAATGACAGGGCTTTGAGATGCTCCCCACAGTGTAACACTTTCTGAATACCTCATAATGGGGCTGGTCCGTCCATTGACATTATTTTTTTTCAATCCCTTTGGTGCAATTTTCAGCGCTCAGTTCAAACCTCAAAACAGATCATCAAAAAGGCAGTTGTTTCAAAACTTTTTAGCAATCTTAACCAGTGTTTCATCTAGAAATACACATTTCACATTCCAATACATGTTCATATAAAGCAATTGCTTTTCACAATGCAATGCTCACATTACTTTTGATATGATTGTCTTCTCATTTGTTAAAATACATGATAGTCACTTAATTGTTTGGTAAACCGATATTAAACTGGTTTGTTCACTACAGATTTTGAGAACTACATAACAAAAATGTATGTTTGTAAAGTATTATAGACGCAACGATATTCATGTCTATATTAGGTTTTGATTGGCCAAAACATGTTAAAGTGAGTTTTTCTCCTATTCTTTTCTCTGTCAATACTCAATATTCCTGAATGACATTTGGGGCATCAGCTGAGAACTCCATTCCCTAAAATGTGACCAGATGGCGCCGCGATCAGTTCGCTAGTTGTCTTGCAGAAAGATTTTTAAATAATTTGTATTATTATCATTATCCAATAGGCACGTTTGGAAATTACCTACAAGAAATTCCACAAAGTTGTCAACAGTGCCACTCGAATCACAGAGAAAGTTAAATTATGAACAATTCCTTCCGTTTGAATCTTCGAGAAAGGTGTGGATGATTTAATTAAAAACAATATTTTCTCTGCTATATTTTACAGCAAGCAATGAAGAAAAGCTAAGTAATTACATGGGGACTAACAGGCTAATATTTCATTTTTGTTGAAGGAGAAACAGAAAAAGACATTTGGGATTACAGATCATAGTCTCGTTCATTGTGAGAAATACAGCATTGGAGATGTATCTATTCTATGTACCGAGCCGTGACGCAAAACTGAAACCTAGCCACTCGCATATCTTAGCAACAGGTAGCTACAGAATATTTTTGCTAACGTTATATCCCAACAACAACTCTCAATATTTTTGTTCTCCGCCATATCTAAGCCATATTATAAATTTAATTCAATCCGACATTATTGAAATTGTATCTGTTTCGTTAGTTGACGTTGTAATGTTAGTTGCTAGCTAGTTAGCTTGCTAGCCAGGCTCCCGGGTTCACGTCTCATCCGAGCAGGCCAGCTATGGCACAAGTTGCCTAGTTGGCTAGCTAACTCGTTGTACCTTGACAACATTGACCTTCAACATACATATTTTGTTCAATTATCTCAGCCATATTCACAACTAAATTCAAGGCAGATTAACTTTCTAACAGGCATGAGCTCTAAAGGCTACAAACATTCATTTTGTTGCATCAAATCGACCCCTCCACCGTAGTAGCTACGTTAGCTAATCAAACTAATGCTCAATAATAAAATAATTAGGGGATCCTTGTAGTCCTGTTTCACTCTATGTACAAGTGGGCAACCTGTATAAATGGGTAAGGTGTGAAATGTACAATGGAAATGTAGTTTTTGCATATCCTACTCCCCCTGAGACACCCTCGGAGAGTGGGGCTATAGCCAGGGGATCAACAATTATTGATGTTGACCCTGAGCAATTAGGGTTAATTTTCTTGCTCAAGTGCAGAAAGACAGATTTTTTAAAATCTTGTATGCATGTGTCTGTACCTTTGTGTTTGTTTCTTCACAGTCCCCATTGTTCCATAAAGTGTATTTTCACCTGCTTTTTAAATCTGATTCTACTGCTTGCATCAGTTACCTGATGTGGAATAGAGTTCCATGTAGTCATGGCTCTATGTACTACTGTGCGCCTCCCATTGTCTGTTCTGGACTTGGGGACTGTGAAGAGACCTCTGGTGGCATGTCTTGTGGGGTATGCATGAGTGTCCGAGCTGTGTGCTAGTATTTTAAACAGACAGCTCGGTACATTCAGCTTCTCAACAAAAACAAGTACTGACGAAGTCAATCTCTCTTCCACTTTGAGCCATGAGAGATTGACATGCATATCATTAATGTTAGCTCTCCGTGTACTTTTAAGGGACAGCCGTGCTGCCCTGTTCTGAGCCAACTGTAATTTTCCCAAGTCCCTCTTTGTGGCACCTGACCACACTACTGAACAGTACTCTAGGTGCGACAAAACTAGGGCCTGTAGGACCTGCCTTGTTGATAGTGTTGTTAAGAAGGCAGAGTAGCGCTTTATTATGAACAGACTTGACTGTTTGACCATAATTGTTTACAATCCAGGGTTACTCCAAGCGGTTTAGTCACCTCAACTTACGAGACGTCAAATCAAATCAAATGTATTTGTCACATACACATGGTTAGCAGATGTTAATGTGAGTGTAGTGAAATGCTTGTGCTTCTAGTTCCGACCATGCAGTAATATCTAACAAGTAATATAACCTAACAATTTCACAACAACTACCTTATACACACAAGTGTAAAGGAATAAATGTGAATATGTACATAAAAATATATGAATGAGTGATGCCCAAACGGCATAGGCAAGATGCAGTAGATGGTATAGAGTACAGTATATACATATGAGATGAGTAATGTAGGGTATGAAAACATTATATGAAGTGGCATTGTTTAAAGTGGCTAGTGATACATTACATCAAGATGGCAAGATGCAGTAAATGGTATAGAGTACAGTATATACATATGAGATGAGTAATGTAGGGTATGAAAACATTATATAAAGTGGCATTGTTTAAAGTGGCTAGTGATACATTTAATTACAACAAGATGGCAAGATGCAGTAGATGGTATAGCGTACAGTATATACAAATGAGATGAGTAATGTAGGGTATGTAAGCATTATATAAAGTGGCTAGTGATAAATTGATTACATACATTTTTCCATTATTAAAGTGGCTAGAGTTGAGTCAGTATGTTGGCAGCAGCCACTCAATGTTAGTGATGGCTGTTTAACAGTCTGATGACCTTGAGATAGAAGCTGTTTTTCAGTCCCCGCTTTGATGCACCTTTACTGACCTCACCTTCTGGATGATAGCGGGGTGAACAGGCAGTGGCTCGGGTGGTTGTTGTCCTTGATGATCTTTTTGGCATTCCTGTGACATCGGGTGGTGTAGGTGTCCTGGAGGGCAGGTAGTTTGAACCCGGTGTGATGCGTTGTGCAGACCTCACTACCCTCTGGAGAGCCTTATGGTTGTGGGCGGAGCAGTTGCCATACCAGGCGGTGATACAGCCCGAGGATGCTCTCGATTGCGCATCTGTAAAAGTTTGTGAGTGTTTTTGGTGACAAGCTGAATTTCTTCAGCCTCCTGAGGTTGAAGAGGCGCTGCTGCGCCTTCTTCACCACGCTGTCTGTGTAGGTGGACTTTTTCACTTTGTCCGTGATGTGTATGCCGAGGAACTTAAAACTTTCCACCCTCTCCACTACTGTCCCGTCAATGTAGATAGGGGGCTGCTCCCTCTGCTGTTTCCTGAAGTTCACGATCATCTCCTTTGTTTTGTTGACATTGAGTGTGAGGTTATTTTCCTGACACCACACTCCGAGGGCCCTCACCTCCTCCCTGTAGGCTGTCTCGTCGTTGTTGGTAATCAAGCCTACCACTGTAGTATCGTCTGCAAACTTGGGTGAACAGGGAGTACAGGAGAGGGCTGAGAACGCACCCTTGTGGGGACCCAGTGTTGAGGATCAGCGGGGTGGAGATGTTGTTACCTACCCTCACCACCTGGGGGCGGCCCGTCAGGAAGTCCAGGACCCAGTTGCACAGTGCGGGGTCGAGACCCAGGGTCTCGAGCTTAATGATGAGTTTGGAGGGTACTATGGTGTTAAATGCTGAGCTGTAATCGATGAACAGCATTCTTACATAGTTATTCCTCTTGTCCAGATGGGTTAGTGCAGTGTGCAGTGTGATGGCGATTGTGTCGTCTGTGGACCTATTGGGGCGGTAAGCAAATTGGAGTGGGTCTAGGGTGTCAGGTAGGGTGGAGGTGATATGATCCTTGACTAGTCTCTCAAAGCACTTCATGATGACGGAAGTAAGTGCTACAAGGCGGTAGTCATTTAGCTCATGTTACCTTAGCTTTCTTGGGAACAGGAACAATGGTGGCCCTCTTGAAGCATGTGGGAACAGCAGACTGGGATAAGGTTTGATTGAATATGTCTGTAAACACACCAGCCAGCTGGTCTGCGCATGCTCTGAGGACGCGGCCGGGGATGCCGTCTGGGCCTGCAGCCTTGCGAGGGTTAACACGTTTAAATGTTTTACTCACGTTGGCTACAGTGAAGGAGAGCCCGCAGGTTTTGGTAGCGGGCCGTGTCAGTGACACTGTATTGTCCTCAAAGCAAGCAAAATAAAGGAAAAAGGAAACCGCACACTGCTCTTGATAGTATCACCGATATTTAATAAGCTTACGTATCGGCCACACGGCCTTCGTCAGAGCTTTTGTGATTTTTTGAAATTTGCACCCTTATGTAGAATAATCTACAAGAGACACATATTTCATGTTCAAATTCACAACATAACATGCATAGGCATTTCATCATTAAGTCCGTAAGAAAAAAATGTTTGGAGGGTGAAAATCCAAAAACATTCTCTTTTACTACGAGTATTATTAATATCTCGTCCCCTGTCTGATATCTTAACTTTCTCTATGCCACAAAATCTAAAGGTGGAAATGTCATTGAAATGTACAGCGACTGGATAATCCCTGTCGTTTCTCCTGATTTAACTTTTATGTTCACTAATTCTCTGTTTGAGAGAGCGGGTGGTTTTACCGACATAACAGAGCCCACATGGACATTTAATAATGTAAATAACATGGGTGGTGGAACACGTAATAATGTCATTTATTTGGAACCGTTTTCCTGTGTGTGGGTGGCAGAAATATATACACTTCATCATATTGTTACACTGTGCGCATCCTCTGCATTTATAGCTACCATTTGGTAGAGGGCGTAAAAGAGCTTGGCTAATTTTCTTTTGTGGCTGGCAGTTGGCATGAACCAATTTATCGCGTAAATTGCGACCTCTCCTATACACAATACGTGGTGGATATTTAAATTCAGCCGGCAAAACTGGGTCCATGATAAAATATGCCAGTGTTTCTTGACCACACCTCCCACTTTTCGCGAATTCAAAGTATATGTAGTTGTGAACATTACGGACTGTTCTTTGGCTTTAGCGGGTCTTTTTTGTAGAAGTTCATCTCGTGTTTTTTCCAATGCCAAATTATGAGCTTCATCCACACATTGTGACGAATAGCCTCTTCTTAGAAACCTCATGCGCATCTCCGCTGCTTTTTCTAGATAATCCTCTGTGGAGTGGCATATACGGCGCAGTCTAAAAAATTGGCTTCTTGGAAGTCCTCTTTTCCCAAAACAGAGGTGGCATCTCCAGTTTGTTATTGTTTAAATTAAGGACTCTAGCTTTAAAAGGTCTCTAGGTATAATGTTTCCCCCAATACATTCTGAGAACATTAAAAGGGATTCAATTTAATCTGTACCTTCCAGCTATTTTGCTTTGATAACAGGTTTTACTCTTTAAAGTTGTTCTCATTTGACTTACTCCATGTTGATTATATTGTTAAGGCTGATGCGGACGGGTTTTACAAGGGCGACGATTATGGATATTTCCACTGGAATGAAAAACATGGCCAATGGGGTAAGTATTTCACACCTCAGTTGGGACTTGGTTGTATCATTTTATTAACATTCCTTTATGGAAATGAGAGTATCAAGGTTCTGCTCTCATTCCTTTTACAGAGAGGTGGACCCTAAACAACAAAGAGTACAAGTATGAGTATGCGTACAAGTATGAGAACGGGAAGGACTATTACAACCACCAGCATCAACCTAGTCAAGGGGCCAACTGGGAAATAGAGGATGGTTCTTCTCAGATTGTCGATGCTCCTGCCCATCTCCCCCTCCCTACATCCTCTGATCTCCCTCGGCAGAGCCCACAGGAGCAGCCTGGAGTCCTCGCAGCATCCCATGGGCCTCTTGCAAAGTAAGTACTTTGTTCATTAACACAGCAATGACATCTGCACAGCTACGCTGTCCACCAGATACATTAATGTTGGGATTTGGTATACTATGATTACACTGCCTTTACAGGGAAGTTGATTGAGATATTGGATCAATGAAATGGAGTTTCAGATTACCTGGATTACCCAGAGTACCTAGATTGAGTTCAGGTCTAAGATCTAAAGATTGTTTCATATCCACGGTGTGAAGCCTCCTTCCACCCATTCTAAACAACCTGGTGTGTTTCCTCTCCTGTAGCGTTGGGACTCTTAAGGAGATGATTGAGATTGCATGGCAGAAGTGTCAGGAGTACCAATCTAAGTTCTTCATGTGGTATTGTGTTACCCTGTTGTGCACACAGAGTAGGACACAGGTACGTTTCTTCATCGAATGAGACAGCATGAGTTAGGATGGATGATGAGGGAGGGGATGCTTGTTATGGATTGCATTTTCATAAGTAAGCAAACAGGTATGTTTTAGGCCATGTGTCAATTACATGGTAATTTATTTGTGTTGTTTCTGGACTAACTTTCTGTTTCTATACCACTATATATAGCCCATTTCCTTCAGTGAAGCCCATCGTGGTCGAGCGTCCCATCTCTCCACCAGTGGAGCCCATCGTGGTTGATCCACCGATCTCTCCACCATTGAAACCCATCATGGTCGAGCTGCCCATTTCTCCACCAGTAAAGCTCACCGTATTGGAGCTGCCGATCTCTCCACCAGTGAAGCCCATCGTGGTTGAGCTGCCCATCTCTCCACCAGTGAAGCCCATTGTGGTTGAGCTGCCCATCTCTCCACCAGTGGAGCCCATTGTGGTTGAGCTGCCCTTCTCTCCATCAGTGAAACCCATCATGGTTGAGCTGCCCATTTCTCCACCAGTGAATCCCAGCGTGGTTGAATGGCCAATCTCTCCACCAGTGAAGCCCAACGTGGTCGAGCTGCGCATCGTTCCACCAGTGACGCTCACCGTGTTGGAGCTGCCGATCTCATCACCAGTGAAGCCCATCGTGGTTGAGCTGCCCATCTCTCCACCAGTGAAGCCCATTGTGGTTGAGCTGCCCATCTCTCCACCAGTGGAGCCCATTGGGGTTGAGCTGCCCATCTCTCCATCAGTGAATGTGTCAATTACATGGTCATTTATTTGTGTTGTTTCTGGACTAACTTTCTGTTTCTATACCACTATATATAGCCCATCTTTCCTTCAGTGAAGCCCACCGTGGTCGAGCGTCCCATCTCTCCACCAGTGGAGCCCATCGTGGTTGATCCACCGATCTCTCCACCAGTGAAGCCCATCGTGGTTGAGCTGCCCATCTCTCCACCAGTGGAGCCCATTGTGGTTGAGCTGCCCATTTCAACACCAGTGTAGCCCATCATGGTTGAGCTGCCCATCTCTCCACCAGTGAAGCCCATCGTGGTTGAGCTGCCCATCTCTCCACCAGTGAAGCCCATTGTGGTTGAGCTGCCCATTTCTCCACCAGTGAAGCCCAGCGTGGTTGAATGGCCAATCTCTCCACCAGTGAAGCCCAACGTGGTCGAGCTGCACATTTCTCCACCAGTGAAGCCCATTGTGGTTGAGCTGCCCATCTCTCCATCAGTGAAACCCATCATGGTTGAGCCGCCCATTTCTCTACCAATGAAGCCCATTGTGGTTGAGCTGCCAATCTCTCCACCAGTGAAGCCCATTGTGGTTGAGCCGCCAATCTCTCCACCAGTGAAGCCCATTGTGATTGAGCTGCCAATCTCTCCACCAGTGAAGCCCATAGTGGTTGACCTGCCAATCTCTCCACCAGTGAAGCCCATTGTGATTGAGCTTCCAATCTCTCCACCATTGAAGCCCATCGTGGTTGAGCTGCCCATCTCTCCACCATTGGAGCCCATCGTGGTTGAGCTGCCCATCTCTCCACCAGTGAAACCTATAATGGTGGACCTGTCCATCTCTCCACCAGTGAAGCCCATTGTGGTTGAGCTGCCCATCTCTCCACCAGTGAAGTCCATTGTGATTGAGCTGCCTATCGCTCCAGTGGAAGCTGAGTCGCTTCAGAGATTTGAGGTAGTCTACTCACTCCAAACTATCCCTTTCGATTTGTAAATCATGGTCCTATTTTAACTGCAATCGGCAATTCTCATGTTTCTAGGGAAAGGTAATTGGGGGATACCTAGTCAGTTGTACATCTGAATGCATTCAACTGAAATGTGTCTTCATCATTTAACCCAACCCCTCTGAATATGGGCTTTTTGTTTTTACTTTAGCTTATTTAGTAAACATTTTCTTAACTCTTATTTTCTTAAAGCTTCATTGTGAGTAAGCATTTTACGGTAAGGTCTAAATTGTTGTATTCGGTGCATGTGACAAATGCAATTAGATTTGTTGATGTCCTTTCCCACTTTGCTCCACCACAGTGGAAAAATAATCCACTGAAGGGTCTGACACAGCGACATAGAAAAAGAGAGAAAGACATGGAAACTTCAGTTCCACAGGCCAGAACTACTCAGCCTCCTCCCGCCCTATCGGATGACTACCCTTCACCTACACCAAGGAGATGCCAAAGGGCCCAGGATTTCTTCCCTCCACCTCCAGTGGAGCCCATTGTAGCTGAGCTGCCCATCTCTCCACCAGTGAAGCCCATCATGGTTGATCTGCCCATCTCTCCACCAGTGGAGCCCATCGTGGTTGAGCTGCCCGTCTCTCCACCAGTGGAGCCCGTCGTGGTTGAGCTGCCCGTCTCTCCAACAGTGAAGCCCGTCGTGGTTGACCTAGCCATCTCTCCACCAGCGAAGCCCATCGTGGTTGGGCTAGCCATCTCTCCACCAACGAAGCCCATCGTGGTTGGGCTAGCCATCTCTCCACCAACGAAGCCCATCGTGGTTGGGCTAGCCATCTCTCCACCAGCAAAGCCCATTGAGGTTGATCTGCCCATTTCTCAACCAGTGAAGCCCATCGTGGTTGTTCTGCCCATCTCTCCACCAGTAGAGCACATCATGTGTGAGCTGCCCATCTTTCCACCAGTGAAGTCCATCGTGGTGGAGCTGCCCATCTCTCCACCTGTGAACTACCAGGATCAACCTGATCAATGGGCCAACTGGGGAATAGAGGCTGGTTCTTCTCAGATTGTCAATGCTCCTGCCTATCTCCCCCTCCCTACTTCCTCTGATCTCCCCCAGCAGAGCCCACAGGAAGAGATGTGAATCGCTCCCCCTCTGATAACCAGGTGGTGAATCGCATCTCTGCATGTCTGGCAGACATATCAGTGTGGATGACGGATCACCACCTCAAGCTGAACCTCGGCAAGACGGAGCTGCTCTTCCTCCCGGGGAAGGACTGCCCGTTCCATGATCTCGCCATCACGGTTGACAACTCCATTGTGTCCTCCTCCCAGAGTGCTAAGAACCTTGGCGTGATCCTGGACAACACCCTGTCGTTCTCAACTAACATCAAGGCGGTGACCCGTTCCTGTAGGTTCATGCTCTACAACATTCGCAGAGTACGACCCTGCCTCACGCAGGAAGCGGCGCAGGTCCTAATCCAGGCACTTGTCACCTCCCGTCTGGATTACTGCAACTCGCTGTTGGCTGGGCTCCCTGCCTGTGCCATTAAACCCCTACAACTCATCCAGAACGCCGCAGCCCGTCTGGTGTTCAACTTTCCCAAGTTCTCTCACGTCACCTGTAGGAGTAAATGAGATATATAGGACAGCACATAGATGTATAAAATGGCTGAACATTAAAAATAGATCACAGTAATGAAAGGGAGACACATGGTCTGCTGACCTGACACTAATGAAAGGGAGAGACACAGGGTCTGCTGACCTGACACTAATGATAAAGAGATTCATAGTCAGCTGCTTCTAAAATGAAGGCCTATAGGGTAGAGTCTGCTGATTCCAATAAAGGCAAACAAAACAAAGAGTACATTGACACATTATGCTGACACACTAAAGATAGAGGGACCCATGGTCAGCTGCTTCTAAAAACATATAGGACAGAATCTGCTGATTCCAATAAAGGCAAGCTGAACAGGGAGTACATTGACACATTAATGAAGGGAAGTGAGACATTATGCTGACAAACTAAAAAGATAGAGGGTCCAGCCACCATTATAATCTAACTGAAAACAGATATGGGTGTTATAGGGCATGAACCAGTAGGAAGCTTGAACTAAAAGATAATGATGGTGAAAGACTTAAGAAATGAAAGGTCATTAGCATAAGGGATGGATATAATACTATGTGTGTATAAATAGAGGAGCTGGAGTTCTGAGAAAGGGTGTGCCGCGGGGTGTGTTCCGCGGACATTCCAGATTGCGATACAATTTGTATTAAAAATCATATTTGAGTTCACAAAGTTCTTGTAAGAGTTATATTTGAAGTGATTTTCCACGACATAATTGGCGAGCTGGTCCAGGAGTGACAGGGACGGGGACGTTCTTGGCTGATGACGGGTTCTTTGGACAATCTAACAAACAGAGGTGGCCACCCAACTATATGAGGTAAGCATGTTCTTACAATAGTTGAAATGTTTGTGTAGATTGCTTCAGAGTCCTGTCTCAGCGGGAGGAATGTCATGTAGGTCTCTCTCTCAAATTTCCTAAAAAACGATAAAAACGAAAGAACTTTTGAATTCAAATAAATGTGCATGCATGTGTGAGTTTGGGTTTTGTATGAATGCGCATGTCTAGAGATTGAGTGAACTGGAACTGTGAACTTTGCTTGTGTCGGGTGTTTGGCTGGGGGGAGCGGGCATTTGTTCTGGTTGGACTGCTCGAGACAGGTTCATGTGTCTGGTTTGATTGGGGGAGTTGTTCCGTCTGATTCTGCTTGGCCGGGTTCGACCGTATCAGGATCTGTTTTGGGATGTGCGTAAACACACCTCAGTCAACCTGAGCGGGCGACTCATGTCGGGTGTGTGTGATTCGGACTGCCCCTCTCGTCGGACCATTCATTTTGAGCAGCCTTGTGTGGGCTGATCGGCGCGACTGTTTGTACTCTCTAGTTGAGCGGCTGGGCTCAGGCACAGGGCTACAACTAGCAGCCCATACGGTCAAAACAGTTAATGTAGGTAGAAAATCCTGTGATACCTCTTCAATAAAATTAGTAGAAGGAATGCTTGGACAGGTTACTTATGAATAACGGCTCTAAAAGTAATAGAGAACTGCATAAATAAGTAGTTAGGAAGCCACGATACCGCTCTTTAAAAAAAAAAAAGGAACATTTTTAAAGAGGTCTGCTTGGGTGAAATATTAGGCAGGAAAAACGTTAGCCCGATTGTGCGGCGTTCAACTGCAAAAGTAGCTTATACGGTCAAAGCATAAATCAGTAGTTAAATAAATATTTAATGGTTACCGCCCCAGAAAGGGGGATTGAACGGATGAATATTTAGAAGGCAGGAAGAACGTTAGCCCGATTGTGCGGCGTTCAAATGCAAAATAAATCCTGCGAATAAAAAACCGCTCTGTCTAGCTAACAGGGTTTTGTAATTCAGTAGGTCACGCCACAATACTACTCTAATAATAGAAGAAAAGATCAGTATTGGGGGGGGGTGAATAGGATATGAAGACAAGCTGATCCGATTAGACAGTAGTCTCGTCATATTGTAGAAATCTTAGCAGTCTAGGCTTATGTAGGAGGAAGTGAATTAAGTCAATAAAGAAAGACTAAGTTGTTTTGAGGTAAAAACAAAGGGATTGAATGAACAGGTGAAAAATAAAAAGGATGAATGAGAATGTTGTAAGAAATGAGTGGATCTGTGTAAAAATAGAACATTAGGAAAGACAAGTTGTGTGTGTGTAGGCAGAACGTCCAGAAGAGGGAGCTCGCAGCCTTCCTGTGAATAGAGTAGAACGTTGAGGAAGGGTGCTGTTAACTGCTATTAGGCAGAGGGAACGGAATTAAGTAACATTGAAGTAAAATAAGTTGTAATCAAGGATAAAAACACTGATGTGATAAAGTAATAAGCGACCATAGTAGAATTATTAAAAAAGGTGTCAAAACAAAGAATAAATAAAAATACTTAAAAAGGCGTTAACCGAATAGTATAAATACGGATAGAAAAGTGTGAAACAAAACAGAAAGTAGGAGCGCCAATGAACTGAAATTGTACTATAACGTTAAAACGAATCTAAGTTGGTTAAGATAAATAGTGGAATCCAGGACACATTAAGAATTCGCGTACGGTGAAACAAAGAAGGAGGAAAAAACAGGCCGTCAGACACTCTGTGTCTACAGAAGCTACGGTCTAAAAATAGCCTGATGGGTAGACAGCGGTGCAAAATCGAGTGGCCAGGATAAAAAGGAGAATAGGGGTGGCTTGACTCACTAGTAAATTGACCATAGGATCAAACAATAAGAATATGGAGAAGAGGTAAGAAAGTAGAGACAAAATAAATAAATAAAGGTAAAAGTAAGACGTTAGATAGAGATCTTAACGGAGCGGGCAGTGGACCTGTGTGGCTCAGTTGGTAGAGCATGGTGCTTGCAACGCCTGGGTTGAGGGTTCAATTCCCACGGGGGGGACCAGGATGAATATGTATGAACTTTCCAATTTGTAAGTCGCTCTGGATAAGAGAGTCTGCTAAATGACTTAAATGTAATGTAAATGTAATCATAAAATTGATTAGAGCTATAAGAATAGAATAAACCAAACGGATAAAATGAATTAATAATGATATCTGTAAAGGGACAAACACAGTGAAATTTGAAGTACTGTACTAGAATAAGACATTAAGTCATCTGTAGTATTCAGAAATAATGTCTGTACTATAAAGAGTAGGCTTTGATAAGAGAAATTAAGTGATGTGACAAATGAATTATTAATTGGAAAGAAGATTAGCTCTACCTCGGAAAAATAATAAATAAAAGGTGTATAATACATGGGAGTATTTAGGAAAAATAAATGAATAAATAGTGGCATGAAAACAAAAATGATTGTTTCTCCCTAGCATAGAGGGATTTTAAAAAGCCATGGAGTCCCTGAAAGACGCGCACATTAGTTCTACCGACTTCGGATTGAATATGAAAAAACTGGATAATGGGGGACGCCATTACCCGGTAACATTCTATCTTCAGAAAATACATTACTATAAAAGACAAATGTGGTTCCACTCGTCCTCGCAGACGTGCGGGTGATTAGTGGAACTATTGACAATATCTAAAAACAAATAAGAAAATAGCTCCCTGTTTTGAATATGGTTATAGCGAATATGGGGTAAATTAGTGTAAGGTGACACTAGAACTTAGTGCGGTAGCAGGAAATGCCGCTATACGAGAGTTTATTTCCTTGTCAAAATAACAAACAACTAATCGGTTTGAGGTTAGTGAGAATGGAATTTTTACTTGGTGGTGTATTGTCTCTGAGCGAACAATGAGTGGTTCATGGAGATTACAGTTTATATGTGGTCAAGAAGAAGTATTAGATCACGTTTGACTTGACATATAGTAGAGTACAGATGGAATTTTAATTGTTAGACATTCTATACCGTCATTCTCTGAAAAATGTTAAGACGTTTATGGAATAAAAACTATTTGCAGATTAAAAGCTGACGTTGTGAAATTAACGATATGTATACTTTCTTTTCCAGAGAAAAAAAAAAGGGTTTAATCTTCTCTGGTCAAAATATCATTGGAGACTGTATTACTGTGGAAAGCAGTTAATTAAAGTCAGCCGCTCTAAAAATAAAAATATCTGGATAAGGCTACAAAATGGAGTTCTGGATAAGTGAGTCCAGTCCCTGTGTGCTATTGGCTATGGTTCACTAGTAAGTGCACCATGTACTGGGAATGAATATGCATTAGTAGATTTATTGGAAGGGTTTTTTCCATTTCAGTTTCAATTTGGGTATGCAGAAGGATGGAAATGTTTTTTGAAAATGTATTTAAGTTGTTCCTAAGGACAGGGGAGTGGAAACATATTAATGGTGTCAAGATGCCCTGAATCCTAAGAATTTCCTGTGAAAGACTGATCACCTTTTACTAGAAATTGTTGGAACAGGTGGGATTTACTTATAAAATGTATAAAAGACACCAGACTCTATTCAAACTGTATAATTACTTTGAAAATCTATTATGTCCCTGGGAAAATTATGAATAGTTGTACCCTTAAATTGAATAAGTTATTCAGATAGGTTTATTTTTTATTTTTGTTTTTTGATATAACATGTGTTCATAGGTAAAATTATCAGTTCCCTGGGGTTCTGGTCTTTGGGTAAATACACAAATGTGCTTTGTTCATTCTGCATATAAAAAGTGATGTACGTTACTCCAAAGGGTTTATTGGAGTGTGGGTTTCTGTGAGGGTTTTGTTGATAAATACATCATCTGTAATTCATCTGAGAGATCACCAGTAGAATAAGGGAGTTGTCATAAAAGGTGACGTCAGAATGCTTTAAGGCATGGGAGAGAATATCACCACAAGTGGGTGTGGAGCTCATACCCACTCTAATCGACTGAATAGTGAGGGACAACTGTGTCTGATGACCTGTGAACTGTATCAAATAATAGACATGTTGAAATGATATGGGCCAGGGTGAATTATGAATTAAAGGAATTGGGGTATTGAACTTTTATTACCAGGCCACTCATGAGAGAAAAACTGAGACAAAAGGGCTATTGGGAAATTAGATAATACTGGTAATAAAAGTGTTTAGTATAAATGTTAATTATTAAAGGGATGATGTGTATTGAATAGATAAGGTCAAATTTGAGTTAAAGTAAGCACTAAGGACTGTTATTCTGAATATTGGGTTGGAAGATGTATTTAAAAAAGAACTGTTTAGTTATTTAGATATAGAACTGTTTAAATTTAATTGGCCTAGGGTAGCTCTGGAAAATACTCCTGAGACTAGGAGGTTGACAACTTACAGAAGATTAGATAAGGTTTTTTGTTTATTTTGTTTTATAATGTCATTGGACTTGTAATGATAAAATTTTTATAATATAATGGAATAAAAAGGTATTCTGTTGTGCGATGATACCCAATGATGAAGAAGAAAGAGACCAACAATAACATTGGCATAGAATTACATGGATGGACGTTTTCTCCAGGTTTCATTTCTTTACAAATAGTGATAATATTGCACATGTGCAATTATTTTATATATATATTTTTTTTTTCTCTTTTTCTCGTTTGGTCAATTTATTTTTGTTTTGAGGAACATAAGGTTGTGTATATGTTCCTGAGGAGGGACTGATACTGATATAAATGATATATAAATTGACTTAAGGATGTTTGAAGTATGTATCAAACAATGGCAGTTATGGGTTAGGGGACTCATAAAAGAAGGTAATGGTAGTGAAGGGGTGTTATTTCTAGAAACTATGTATAAAAATAGAGATAATTCACAGAAAAGGAAAGACAGCTGGCTGTGTAAAATATAGGGACAATTCAAAAGTTAATAGAACAATTCACATATCTAAAGATATGGTAAAAAGAAGAAGTGGTGGCATTTTGAACATTAGAGCAAAAGTTTAAGAAACTTATGACTTAGTTTTGTTAGGATTGGATATTAATCCAACTGGAAGACGCTTGAATGATTATATGTTATTTTACAGCAGTTGCTGTAGGGACAATCATTTGACTATCATTATGAATATTTCTGTGGCAGAAGGCCAGGTATTTGAGGCAGAATGGTTACATAGGGCTGTTATTAAAAATTAAGATTTAGTGATCTCGCTATAAGAAGGAAGTCTGTTGTCAGGGAATAACCCATGTGTTAGTGTGTATGTCCTCAGGAAAAAACAGCCAGAAATGGAAGGGCTTGGGCTGCATTCTGGAGACTGAGTGTACATCAAGATACACCAGGCTGGTGGTATACTTCTTACAGCACTGCAGTGGTAAAGATCTTCATGTCTCTCTTTGGTGGGTGCATAAGTCTCACGAGAAGTAAGGTCCAGTTGAATAATGGATGAGCTTGAAAACACCATGACAGAGGATGTGGAATCAGAGAGAGAAAGAGAGAGAGACTAGATTCCACTATAGACATACTGGGTTGAATTTGGAGGCTACTTGTTTTATTTTTAATACATCATGTGAAAGAGAATGAATGATAGGATATTATACTCTAAACAAACATGTTAAAGGGATTGATATGAAAGCATATACAGTGTTGAATTAATTCAAGAAGAGATAATGTTAATTGTAGGTTATGCACATGATTATCAGTTGAAATGGAGCAAATGGGAAACTAAGTAAAAATTGACATGATTTGGGAACACCTCTCAGAACCTGGGGCCGAAAGGGGAAGACTGGGTGGAAGCATGAGGAAGCTTTTTAGGGCTTTTATTTTTGTGGAGTCCAGCAGAAAAGTATCCTGGAGGCATAGAGACAGGTAAAGAGAGAGTGGGAATTGTCATGGTCTCAGATTTCAGTTTGCATGAATATATTTATGCATAACACATAACATTGTCAATGCTGTTATGTTTGGTCTGTTGTTTTCCAAGTCTTATGTTTAGGAAACCAGAAGGAGAGGGGTTTGCCAGCTTCAGATGGAATGTCAGTTTGTTGTGTGATGAGTGATGGAAGTAAGAGGATGTATGGTGCAATCATAGAACAGAGGCCATAAGTCTCTAAGTATGAATGCCTCACAGAAAGAAGGCAGAAACCTGAACCAGGACGAGAGGTTCCGCATCTGATGATCCAAGGGGACCAGAAGGACCTCTTACAGTGATACCAGGAGATCTAGTCTACGTTCGAGTGTTCCGGAGGAAGTGGGATCAACCGAGGAGAGAAGTACCCTATGAGGTGGGCAAAGCAACAAGAACGGCCGTCCAAGTGAAAGGAAGCCAGAGGTGGTACCATCTGAACCACTGCACCTGAGTCCCAACAGAAAGAAGGACACAACCACATAGAGATGAGGACACAGAGGATGCTGATTCACCAGGAGGGAGCCCGGAGGGAGCAGGAGCAGCGGAAACGATTGAGACGCCAGGGAGGAGCCAAGAAAACAGCAAATCAAGTGAAAGCCAAAATACGACAAGTGCACCGAGTAATGCACCCAGAAGAGGAGGAGAGGCCTCACAAGGAACAGAATGAGAACATCTTTTCCCTAAAAATTGAAACCCTTCCAGATGGAAGCTAAGTCCGGCCTGAGGAGGGAGCCTCAGGTGAAGAAAGAGGAGGAAAAGTCCCGCAAGCTGAAGAAAATGGGGATTTCCTCACAATTGACTTTTAAACTTTTGAATGGTCTCCTTTACAGACAATTGAAGTTAGAACAACAAAAGAATAATGACATTGACATAACAGAAGTAACAGTGAATGCTAGTATAGAAACAACAGACTAATGCACAATCAAGATGTATGGTGGAAGCAGGAAGAGAAGAAAGGAATCAGCCGAACAATCCAAAAAGACTGACAAGGTTAGAATCTCTGTTCCACCTCAATTTATAACAGAAGCAGGAGAACTGAAGTCTATCTCAATCATAAGGATCAAACCCTTACTGGAGATGGCCCTCTGTGGATGGACACATCACCAAACAAAGGGACAAGTCGTTTGGGACCCGAAAGGATGTGACCTGACATTAATCAAAGAAAAAGACGAGAGGGTGCTCATCATGAATCAGATTGAACCAGTTGAAGGTGAAGAATTAATAGTTGAAATAACAAGAACAACAGTGACCGAAGGGAGTAGCACCACGGTCATTAAGATTGATCCTACCCCTGTATCTGAACAGGAAGAACCTGTGACAACAACAAGGGTGGCGGCTGCTGTGACGACCACAGTAGCTACCACTGAGATGACATCGACCTCCCTTACCAAGTAGATCACTGTACCCACAAAGCAACCTGAGACATCAGAGTCAGGAGAGTTTTTTACTGACATTTGGAACTTTCTGATAAAAGTTAATGATCTACCTCAAGATAAGAACATTGTAAAAGCGACAGAATTAGATATATCAGAATCAGAACCACTCAAGGACACCACACGAGAAGAAGTAGTGAAGAACGAGTGGTACGAATGGGCTAAGTATATGGCAAACAAACACAGAATGGACAATTGTATTTTGTGTAGAAAATCACCTTTGTCTGATTTCTTAATAGTCTCTGAACTGTCATCATTTAAAAACTGTGTAAGTTGGAAAAATGACCATTATACCAATAGAAAGTATTCTATTCCCTTGTGTGACATAGAATATAGGATTGCTCTGGGTAAGCACTAGAGGTAAAACTATGTTGAATGAGACTATGCTGGGAGACAATGATTGTGCTGCCTATAACATTAGAACCGAATCAAATGGACCTCAATTAGACAGAAGTACTGTGGTTAAAGGAAAATATGAATGTTTTTACAGCCATGACACCGAAAGAATTGATGTAGGAAACTACTGTAGAATGTGATACTATTTGGGTGCTAGAGACTACGGGAGTACGTAGAAATAATGATAAAGGGTTGATAATGAATAGATAAGGGTTGTGTGGTTAAATAACTCAGGTTGCATCATCTCTTACTATGTTGAAAAATCAAGACAGAGGTATTGCTGATTGTTCTTTCCACACATCCAGAAACTAACTGTTGAATGTATTGCATAATGAATGGATTGGTCTTTGTGCCTTAGTTAGAACAATTCAACAGGTTACCATTATTAAATCACCCCATGATGACTATGTTAATCCTAGGGTTAAAAGGGCGTATGAGAAAGACCCTGAGGTATACCTTGATACAATTGGACAGCCTAGAGGTGTACCTCGAGAGTTCAAGGCAAGAGATGAAGTTAAATCAGGATTTGGAATCTATATTTTTGTGGATAACACCAAATAAAAACTTAGAGTGGATTAATTATATATATTATAACCAACAGAGATTCATTAACTATACTGACTCGGCTCTAACAGCATTGGGGAAACAGGTACAGGCTACCAGTAAAATGACTTGGCAAAATAGACAGGTTAAGGCAAATGCTGGGTTTGACCCTCATGTTTGGGATTGGTTGGATCTAGCATTAGGAAAGTGGGGAGCTATGTTTGCTAGGATGGCTATTATGCTGGGAGGAGGGTTATTGGCTCTGGGTATTGTATTTTGTTGTGTTTTACCCTTGGTAAAATCACTTGTGGTCCAGACAACAGTTAAACAGATGTCTGTAAGGAGAGTTGACCCTCCTGTGATAATTAGTCCTGTACCTGGGAGACCAGGTCAGTATACTGACAAAAATGGATAGCCCTGCAATGTGGTTGGTGGACCTCTAGACTGCCCGTTTGGTAATCCAAATTGTCTACGTGGAGTGGTGCAGGGAGGTGGTTATGCTTGCCATGATTTTCGTAAGGATGGTCTACCTGTATATGCTGTATTCCCAAATTCAGATGAATGTCTACTTGTACATGTCCACAAACAGTGTCATTTGCGCCGTAAGTGCAAGTGGTGCAAAAATTTAATGTGGAAGGCCATGACCATCACGGAGACCCCGTGTTTTGCGTGAAATGTCAAAGAGGAGATTGTAGTATCTGTAAGGATGAGGAATGTGTTCCTATGTAAGGATTTTAGTATATCTATATTTGTTTAAGGCCTTGTGTTTTTGTATGTTTGGTTGAATTTTTAGATATGTATATCAATGAATATATCTGGTTTCCTTTAATTAATACTAGTTATGCCTTCTAAAGAACTAGGTTAATTTCAAAAACATGTTAGGTAACAAAGGGTATTCCGGTTACAAGTGTCTATGGACCATGTCCTTAATCTTCTAAACAAAGGTTGGTATCATTGATATCACTTTATTAGAGAGGTGTCTGCGAGGGAGGATCATGTTGAAATGCTTAAATTTAGAATGATGTTGTGTCAATTTTCTTTTGTAACTGCATGTAGGTCTTTGATTATTTTATTTTTTTCCTTATTCATTTATTATTATACTCATTGTGTTATTTTTATTTTTCATTTTCACATAACTGAGATAACCTCAGGCAAGGCTAAGTACCTACACGCTCCTGCTTCATCAAATATGTAATATTTTATCTTTCTACTTTTTTTGCCTAATTAGATCTTTTACTCTTATGAAAATTGGAGATGTTTGGTCTAGTTAGGTTTTCTTTAATGTTTCTAATTAGATCTTTTACTCTTATGAAAATTGGAGATGTTTGGTCTAGTTAGGTTTTCTTTAATGTTTCTGATTGGATCTTTTACTCCTATTCCACATTGGAGATGTTTGGTCTAGTTGGTTTATATGCTTCACCTTGTTTTTATTTTTTGTATTTTCTTGTTTATCATAGGTATTCTCATTTACTATCCCGAAGTCTTGTTTGTATCATTTATGTGGCTTTTTAGCCCCAGAGGAGGGATTTGTAGGAGTAAATGAGATATATAGGACAGCACATAGATGTATAAAATGGCTGAACATTAAAAATAGATCACAGTAATGAAAGGGAGACACATGGTCTGCTGACCTGACACTAATGAAAGGGAGAGACACAGGGTCTGCTGACCTGACACTAATGATAAAGAGATTCATAGTCAGCTGCTTCTAAAATTAAGGCCTATAGGGTAGAGTCTGCTGATTCCAATAAAGGCAAACAAAAAAAAGAGTACCTTGACACATTATGCTGACACACTAAAGATAGAGGGACCCATGGTCAGCTGCTTCTAAAAACATATAGGACAGAATCTGCTGATTCCAATAAAGGCAAGCTGAACAGGGAGTACATTGACACATTAATGAAGGGAAGTGAGACATTATGCTGACAAACTAAAAAGATAGAGGGTCCAGCCACCATTATAATCTAACTGAAAACAGATATGGGTGTTATAGGGCATGAACCAGTAGGAAGCTTGAACTAAAAGATAATGATGGTGAAAGACTTAAGAAATGAAAGGTCATTAGCATAAGGGATGGATATAATACTATGTGTGTATAAATAGAGGAGCTGGAGTTCTGAGAAAGGGTGTGCCGCGGGGTGTGTTCCGCGGACATTCCAGATTGCGATACAATTTGTATTAAAAATCATATTTGAGTTCACAAAGTTCTTGTAAGAGTTATATTTGAAGTGATTTTCCACGACACACCCCGCTCCTCCGCTCTCTCCACTGGCTTCCAGTTGAAGCTCGCATCCGCTACAAGACCATGGTGCTTGCCTACGGAGCTGTGAGGGGAACGGCACCTCCGTACCTTCAGGCTCTGATCAGGCCCTACACCCAAACAAGGGCACTGCGTGTTCATCCACCTCTGGCCTGCTCGCCTCCCTACCTCTGAGGAAGTACAGTTCCCGCTCAGCCCAGTCAAAACTGTTCGCTGCTCTGGCACCCCAATGGTGGAACAAACTCCCTCACGACGCCAGGTCAGCGGAGTCAATCACCACCTTCCGGAGACACCTGAAACCCCACCTCTTTAAGGAATACCTAGGATAGGATAAAGTAATCCTTCTAACCCCCCCCCCCTTAAAAGAGTTAGATGCACTATTGTAAAGTGGTTGTTCCACTGGATATCATAAGGTGAATGCACCAATTTGTAAGTCGCTCTGGATAAGAGCGTCTGCTAAATGACTTAAATGTAAATGTAAATGTAATGACTGGGTTCTGTCCACTGGCCCTGTGGACCACTGAGATGTACCATGATGACTGGGTTCTGTCCACTGGTTCTGTGGACCACTGAGATGTACCATACACATGATGACTGGGTTCTGTCCACTGGTCCTGTGGACCACTGAGATGTACCGGACACATGATGACTGGGTTCTGTCCACTGGTCCTGTGGACCACTGAGATGTACCGGACACATGATGACTGGGTTCTGTCCACTGGTTCTGTGGACCACTGAGATGTACCATACACATGATGACTGGGTTCTGTCCACTGGTCCTGTGGACCACTGAGATGTACCGGACACATGATGACTGGGTTCTGTCCACTGGTCCTGTGGACCACTGAGATGTACCATGATGACTGGGTTCTGTCTACTGGTCCTGTGGACCACTGAGATGTACCATACACATGATGACTGGGTTCTGTCCACTGGTCCTGTGGACCACTGAGATGTACCATACACATGATGACTGGGTTCTGTCTACTGGCCCTGTGGACCACTGAGATGTACCATACACATGATGACTGGGTTCTGTCTACTGGCCCTGTGGACCACTGAGATGTACCATACACATGATGACTGGGTTCTGTCCACTGGTCCTGTGGACCACTGAGATGTACCATGATGACTGGGTTCTGTCCACTGGCCCTGTGGACCACTGAGATGTAACATACACATGATGACTAGGTTCTGTCCACTGGCCCTGTGGACCACTGAGATGTACCATACACATGATGACTGGGTTCTGTCCACTGGTCCTGTGGACCACTGAGATGTACCATACACATGATGACTAGGTTCTGTCCACTGGTCCTGTGGACCACTGAGATGTAACATACACATGATGACTAGGTTCTGTCCACTGGTCCTGTGGACCACTGAGATGTACCATACACATGATGACTGGGTTCTGTCCACTGGTCCTGTGGACCACTGAGATGTACCGGACACCTGATGGAGGCAGGGAGGAGGGAGGTGTGTTGTGTTCCAGTCGAGGACAGACACTGAGATGTAACAGACACCTGTTGGAGGCAGGGAGGAGGGAGGTGTGTTGTGTTCCAGTCGAGGACAGACACTGAGATGTAACAGACACCTGTTGGAGGCAGGGAGGAGGGAGGTGTGTTGTGTTCCAGTCGAGGACAGACACTGAGATGTAACAGACACCTGTTGGAGGCAGGGAGGAGGGAGGTGTGTTGTGTTCCAGTCGAGGACAGACACTGAGATGTAACAGACACCTGTTGGAGGCAGGGAGGAGGGAGGTGTGTTGTGTTCCAGTCGAGGACAGACACTGAGATGTAACGGACACCTGTTGGAGGCAGGGAGGAGGGAGGTGTGTTGTGTTCCAGTCGAGGACAGACACTGAGATGTACCGGACACCTGATGGAGGCAGGGAGGAGGGAGGTGTGTTGTGTTCCAGTCGAGGACAGACACTGAGATGTACCGGACACCTGATGGAGGCAGGGAGGAGGGAGGTGTGTTGTGTTCCAGTCGAGGACAGACACTGAGATGTACCGGACACCTGATGGAGGCAGGGAGGAGGGAGGTGTGTTGTGTTCCAGTCGAGGACAGACACTGAGATGTACCGGACACCTGATGGAGGCAGGGAGGAGGGAGGTGTGTTGTGTTCCAGTCGAGGACAGACACTGAGATGTAACAGACACCTGTTGGAGGCAGGGAGGAGGGAGGTGTGTTGTGTTCCAGTCGAGGACAGACACTGAGATGTAACAGACACCTGTTGGAGGCAGGGAGGAGGGAGGTGTGTTGTGTTCCAGTCGAGGACAGACACTGAGATGTAACAGACACCTGTTGGAGGCAGGGAGGAGGGAGGTGTGTTGTGTTCCAGTCGAGGACAGACACTGAGATGTACCGGACACATGTTGGAGGCAGGGAGGAGGGAGGTGTGTTGTGTTCCAGTCGAGGACAGACACTGAGATGTAACAGACACCTGTTGGAGGCAGGGAGGAGGGAGGTGTGTTGTGTTCCAGTCGAGGACAGACACTGAGATGTAACAGACACCTGTTGGAGGCAGGGAGGAGGGAGGTGTGTTGTGTTCCAGTCGAGGACAGACACTGAGATGTAACAGACACCTGTTGGAGGCAGGGAGGAGGGAGGTGTGTTGTGTTCCAGTCGAGGACAGACACTGAGATGTAACAGACACCTGTTGGAGGCAGGGAGGAGGGAGGTGTGTTGTGTTCCAGTCGAGGACAGACACTGAGATGTAACAGACACCTGTTGGAGGCAGGGAGGAGGGAGGTGTGTTGTGTTCCAGTCGAGGACAGACACTGAGATGTAACAGACACCTGTTGGAGGCAGGGAGGAGGGAGGTGTGTTGTGTTCCAGTCGAGGACAGACACTGAGATGTAACAGACACCTGTTAGAGGCAGGGAGGAGGGAGGTGTGTTGTGTTCCAGTCGAGGACAGACACTGAGATGTAACAGACACCTGTTGGAGGCAGGGAGGAGGGAGGTGTGTTGTGTTCCAGTCGAGGACAGACACTGAGATGTAACAGACACCTGTTGGAGGCAGGGAGGAGGGAGGTGTGTTGTGTTCCAGTCGAGGACAGACACTGAGATGTAACAGACACCTGTTGGAGGCAGGGAGGAGGGAGGTGTGTTGTGTTCCAGTCGAGGACAGACACTGAGACATGTGTGTGAAGGAACATGTCCAGACCTGCTGTGGGTGACAGACATGTATTACCTGCTGTGGGTGACAGACATGTATTACCTGCTGTGGGTGACAGACATGTATTACCTGCTGTGGGTGACAGACATGTATTACCTGCTGTGGGTGACAGACATGTATTACCTGCTGTGGGTGACAGACATGTATTACCTGCTGTGGGTAACAGACATGTATTACCTGCTGTGGGTGACAGACATGTATTACCTGCTGTGGGTGACAGACATGTATTACCTGCTGTGGGTGACAGACATGTATTACCTGCTGTGGGTGACAGACATGTATTACCTGCTGTGGGTGACAGACATGTATTACCTGCTGTGGGTGACAGACATGTATTACCTGCTGTGGGTAACAGACATGTATTACCTGCTGTGGGTGACAGACATGTATTACCTGCTGTGGGTGACAGACATGTATTACCTGCTGTGGGTGACAGACATGTATTACCTGCTGTGGGTGACAGACATGTATTACCTGCTGTGGGTGACAGACATGTATTACCTGCTGTGGGTGACATACATGTATTACCTGCTGTGGGTGACAGACATGTATTACCTGCTGTGGGTGACAGACATGTATTACCTGCTGTGGGTGACAGACATGTATTACCTGCTGTTTCAACACTAGTGAGTTTTCATGAAGAGTTAATAAGGAGAGAAGGGTTATACCATCATTATAACAAAGCATTGCAGCTTATTTCAAAGTCATTTACTTTTCCACTCATTTTAACAGCTAGGACAACGTGACTATAACGTATCTATGATCATACAGAAAACCTTCCTTACGCCAAGATACTACAACTGGTAAATATCATCCCTTACCCCGGGATACTTCAACTGGTAAATATCATCCCTTACCCTAGGATACTTCAACTGGTGACTATCTTCCCTTACCCCAGGATACTTCAACTGGTAACTATCATCCCTTACCCCAGGATACTTCAACTGGTGACTATCATCCCTTACCCCAGGATACTTCAACTGGTAACTATCATCCCTTACCACAGGATACTTCAACTGGTAACTATCATCCCTTACCCCAGGATACTTCAACTGGTAAATATCATCCCTTACCCTAGGATACTTCAACTGGTGACTATCTTCCCTTACCCCAGGATACTTCAACTGGTAACTATCATCCCTTACCCCAGGATACTTCAACTGGTGACTATCATCCCTTACCTCAGGATACTTCAACTGGTAACTATCATCCCTTACCCCAGGATACTTCAACTGGTAACTATCATCCCTTACCCCAGGATACTTCAACTGGTAAATATCATCCCTTACCCTAGGATACTTCAACTGGTGACTATCTTCCCTTACCCCAGGATACTTCAACTGGTAACTATCATCCCTTACCCCAGGATACTTCAACTGGTAACTATCATCCCTTACCCCAGGATACTTCAACTGGTAACTATCATCCCTTACCCCAGGATACTTCAACTGGTGACTATCATCCCTTACCCCAGGATACTTCAACTGGTAACTATCATCCCTTACCACAGGATACTTCAACTGGTAACTATCATCCCTTACCCCAGGATACTTCAACTGGTAAATATCATCCCTTACCCTAGGATACTTCAACTGGTGACTATCTTCCCTTACCCCAGGATACTTCAACTGGTAACTATCATCCCTTACCCCAGGATACTTCAACTGGTAACTATCATCCCTTACCCCAGGATACTTCAACTGGTGACTATCATCCCTTACCCCAGGATACTTCAACTGGTAACTATCATCCCTTACCCCAGGATACTTCAACTGGTAACTATCATCCCTTACCCCAGGATACTTCAACTGGTGACTATCATCCCTTACCCCAGGATACTTCAACTGGTAACTATCATCCCTTACCACAGGATACTTCAACTGGTAACTATCATCCCTTACCCCAGGATACTTCAACTGGTAAATATCATCCCTTACCCTAGGATACTTCAACTGGTGACTATCTTCCCTTACCCCAGGATACTTCAACTGGTAACTATCATCCCTTACCCCAGGATACTTCAACTGGTAACTATCATCCCTTACCCCAGGATACTTCAACTGGTAACTATCATCCCTTACCCCAGGATACTTCAACTGGTGACTATCATCCCTTACCCCAGGATACTTCAACTGGTAACTATCATCCCTTACCACAGGATACTTCAACTGGTAACTATCATCCCTTACCCCAGGATACTTCAACTGGTAAATATCATCCCTTACCCTAGGATACTTCAACTGGTGACTATCTTCCCTTACCCCAGGATACTTCAACTGGTAACTATCATCCCTTACCCCAGGATACTTCAACTGGTAACTATCATCCCTTACCCCAGGATACTTCAACTGGTGACTATCATCCCTTACCCCAGGATACTTCAACTGGTAACTATCATCCCTTACCCCAGGATACTTCAACTGGTAACTATCATCCCTTACCCCAGGATACTTCAACTGGTGACTATCATCCCTTACCCCAGGATACTTCAACTGGTAACTATCATCCCTTACCACAGGATACTTCAACTGGTAACTATCATCCCTTACCCCAGGATACTTCAACTGGTAAATATCATCCCTTACCCCAGGATACTTCAACTGGTAACTATCATCCCTTACCCCAGGATACTTCAACTGGTGACTATCATCCCTTACCTCAGGATACTTCAACTGGTAACTATCATCCCTTACCCCAGGATACTTCAACTGGTAACTATCATCCCTTACCCCAGGATACTTCAACTGGTAAATATCATCCCTTACCCTAGGATACTTCAACTGGTGACTATCTTCCCTTACCCCAGGATACTTCAACTGGTAACTATCATCCCTTACCCCAGGATACTTCAACTGGTAACTATCATCCCTTACCCCAGGATACTTCAACTGGTAACTATCATCCCTTACCCCAGGATACTTCAACTGGTAACTATCATCCCTTACCCCAGGATACTTCAACTGGTGACTATCATCCCTTACCCCAGGATACTTCAACTGGTAACTATCATCCCTTACCACAGGATACTTCAACTGGTAACTATCATCCCTTACCCCAGGATACTTCAACTGGTAAATATCATCCCTTACCCTAGGATACTTCAACTGGTGACTATCTTCCCTTACCCCAGGATACTTCAACTGGTAACTATCATCCCTTACCCCAGGATACTTCAACTGGTGACTATCATCCCTTACCTCAGGATACTTCAACTGGTAACTATCATCCCTTACCCCAGGATACTTCAACTGGTAACTATCATCCCTTACCCCAGGATACTTCAACTGGTAAATATCATCCCTTACCCTAGGATACTTCAACTGGTGACTATCTTCCCTTACCCCAGGATACTTCAACTGGTAACTATCATCCCTTACCCCAGGATACTTCAACTGGTAACTATCATCCCTTACCCCAGGATACTTCAACTGGTAACTATCATCCCTTACCCCAGGATACTTCAACTGGTGACTATCATCCCTTACCCCAGGATACTTCAACTGGTAACTATCATCCCTTACCACAGGATACTTCAACTGGTAACTATCATCCCTTACCCCAGGATACTTCAACTGGTAAATATCATCCCTTACCCTAGGATACTTCAACTGGTGACTATCTTCCCTTACCCCAGGATACTTCAACTGGTAACTATCATCCCTTACCCCAGGATACTTCAACTGGTAACTATCATCCCTTACCCCAGGATACTTCAACTGGTGACTATCATCCCTTACCCCAGGATACTTCAACTGGTAACTATCATCCCTTACCACAGGATACTTCAACTGGTAACTATCATCCCTTACCCCAGGATACTTCAACTGGTAAATATCATCCCTTACCCTAGGATACTTCAACTGGTGACTATCTTCCCTTACCCCAGGATACTTCAACTGGTAACTATCATCCCTTACCCCAGGATACTTCAACTGGTGACTATCATCCCTTACCTCAGGATACGTCAACTGGTAACTATCATCCCTTACCCCAGGATACTTCAACTGGTAACTATCATCCCTTACCCCAGGATACTTCAACTGGTAAATATCATCCCTTACCCTAGGATACTTCAACTGGTGACTATCTTCCCTTACCCCAGGATACTTCAACTGGTAACTATCATCCCTTACCCCAGGATACTTCAACTGGTAACTATCATCCCTTACCCCAGGATACTTCAACTGGTAACTATCATCCCTTACCCCAGGATACTTCAACTGGTAACTATCATCCCTTACCCCAGGATACTTCAACTGGTGACTATCATCCCTTACCCCAGGATACTTCAACTGGTAACTATCATCCCTTACCACAGGATACTTCAACTGGTAACTATCATCCCTTACCCCAGGATACTTCAACTGGTAAATATCATCCCTTACCCTAGGATACTTCAACTGGTGACTATCTTCCCTTACCCCAGGATACTTCAACTGGTAACTATCATCCCTTACCCCAGGATACTTCAACTGGTGACTATCATCCCTTACCTCAGGATACTTCAACTGGTAACTATCATCCCTTACCCCAGGATACTTCAACTGGTAACTATCATCCCTTACCCCAGGATACTTCAACTGGTAAATATCATCCCTTACCCTAGGATACTTCAACTGGTGACTATCTTCCCTTACCCCAGGATACTTCAACTGGTAACTATCATCCCTTACCCCAGGATACTTCAACTGGTAACTATCATCCCTTACCCCAGGATACTTCAACTGGTAACTATCATCCCTTACCCCAGGATACTTCAACTGGTGACTATCATCCCTTACCTCAGGATACTTCAACTGGTAACTATCATCCCTTACCCCAGGATACTTCAACTGGTAACTATCATCCCTTACCCCAGGATACTTCAACTGGTAAATATCATTCCTTACCCCAGGATACTTCAAATGGTAACTATCATCCCTTACCCCAGGATACTTCAACTGGTAACTATCATCCCTTACCCCAGGATACTTCAACTGGTGACTATTGGGAGAATAAAGAAAAAGGATCACTCTGTTGCTGGGTAGATCTGATAGATTTATTGATGCGACAAGTAAACAATCGGCTGACGTTTACGCATGAATCACCTTCATTAGAGCCTATCTATGATCATCTATATGAATGAGGTGTGAGGCACAGGGAGTCCAGCCCTGGTTCTTCCAACCCTGGCCTGAGCTGGTGGTTCTTCCAACCCTGGCCTGCTTGATCCTGAGCAGTAAAACTATAATCCCTTCCAGAGCCCTGGGTGCAGGGCCAGCTCCAGCAGCTTCATCAAGTACCTCCCTACAGCCCAATCCAACACAGCACAGCCCTGAATGGGGAAAGAATGACAGCACAGGACCAAGGTGCCAAGGAGAAGGGGGATATCACACCATCTCTTTCGCTCTCATATTGTTCACTTTACCTTCTCTCTCTGTCTCTCATCGTGCTCCTGTTTGTTGCTGATGGCAAGACATCTCAGTTTAGCTGATGGATATAACAGACTTATAAAACTAGGTCTCAGTCCTGTACTGGAAAACAATATCCTCTGTGATCTAACTCTGGGGACCCAGGCAGCCTCTGTGTTCTAACTCTGGGGCCCAGGCAGCCTCTGTGTCTAACTCTGGGGCCCAGGCAGCCTCTGTGTCTAACTCTGGGGCCCAGGCAGCCTCTGTGTTCTAACTCTGGGACCCAGGCAGCCTCTGTGTCTAACTCTGGGGCCCAGGCAGCCTCTGTGTCTAACTCTGGGGCCCAGGCAGCCTCTGTGTTCTAACTCTGGGGACCCAGGCAGCCTCTGTGTTCTAACTCTGGGGCCCAGGCAGCCTCTGTGATCTAACTCTGGGGCCCAGGCAGACTCTGTGATCTAACTCTGGGGACCCAGGCAGCCTCTGTGATCTAACTCTGGGGCCCAGGCAGACTCTGTGATCTAAATCTGGGGCCCAGGCAGCCTCTGTGTTCTAACTCTTGACAGTGTTAACAATGTGTAATCACTGATTGACAGTGTTCACAATGTGTAACCACTGATTGACAGTGTTCACAACAGAGATAAAGTAGATATGTAAATACTGTGTTGTTGACTGACTGATTATTGAAACAGAACAACAGAATACCTCTGAGCAACTCCTGTGGAGGCCATCTACAGTCACTACAAGCTGTTAGGTTAGCACTGCTGCCCCCTGCAGGTGATATTCCTCTTTAAGGAATACCTAGGATAGGATAAAGTAATCCTTCTAACCCCCCCCCCCCCCCCCCCTTAAAAGAGTTAGATGCACTATTGTAAAGTGGTTGTTCCACTGGATATCATAAGGTGAATGCACCAATTTGTAAGTCGCTCTGGATAAGAGCGTCTGCTAAATGACTTAAATGTAAATGTAAATGTAAGAGCCTGGAGTCCTCACAGCATCACCTGGGCTTCTTGCAAAGTAAGTACTTTGTTCATTAACACAGCAATGACATCTGCACAGCTACACTGTCTTCCAGTACATTCATGTTGGGATTTGGAGTGCTATGATTACACTGCCTTTACAGTTAAGTTGATTGAGATTTTGGACCAATGTAATGGAGTTTCAGATTACCTCGATTACCCAGAGTACCTAGATTGAGTTCAGATCTGAAATTGAAAGATTGTTTCATATCCACGGTGTGAAGCCTCCTTCCACCCATTCTAAACAACCTGGTGTGTTTCCTCTCCTGTAGCGTTGGGACTCTTAAGGAGATGATTGAGATTGCATGGCAGACGTGTCAGGAGTACCAATCTAAGTTCTTCATGTGGTGTTATGTTACCCCGTTGTGCACACAGAGTAGGGCACAGGTACGTTTCTTCATTGGATTAGACAGCATGAGTTAGGATGGATGATGAGGGAGAGGATGATTATTATGGTTTGCATTTTTATAAGTAAGCAAACAGGTATGTTTTAGGCCATGCGTTAATTACATTGTAATTGATCTGTGTTGTTTCTGTACTAACTTTCTGGGTTTAGGCTTCAATCCCCCCAAAAATGGGTAGCACATGGTTTACATTTAGTTTAACAATTGATTAAGGCTCTCCTGAATTGTGTTCAGATGATGGTGGATGGGACTCTTCTGGGGATCACATGTCCACCCCTGGGACTCCCTTCTACATGGGTTGACTCTTCCGCCGGACCTTTTAAGCCCTTTAAGGTACTACATTACTTAATCCAGCTCACCTTTTTGACACAACAATCCAAATGAATCTATTTCAGTAAATGTAATTCCAGAGGTTGATATACTGTAACTGCACCTTTTCAATAGTAAAGTATGTTTGTGGTAAGTGATGTCACAGACTTTCTCTTTCTCCCATAAGCTATTTTGCCCGAAAAAAAGGACGCAGTGGAGCATAGCATATTTGTTTTTAAATAAACTCAAGCATACCCTGATTGGTCTTATATTACATAATAAAATCCAATGAGACCTATTTTGCTTAAGCCTGTTATTTATTCATTGTAACTACAGTAGATTTTAACATAGCAATCCCACACTATCAGTCCGTTGGATACCAAAGATACCAAAATGATGTGTGAAACAGTAGCCAGTTTAGATGTTTGTATTGCTGTGATATTGGTAGGTTTTTCTAAGAGGAATAAACCCACACAAATAAGGTGATGGACATAGTTGATGTCCTGCTTTTGATGTGCTGCTTTTTCCACCATTGCAAGTGAAAAAATTAGCTCTATCTCAGACACGAAAAGGGTGATTCAACCCAACACTATCAGAGTCCCATTGTTGATAAACTAACACGTGGAGGACATGAGCTGATGCTGGCTGCTGGCACACTGTCAGATCCAGACATATCAAATTTATTTATAAAGCCCTTCTTACATCAGCTGATATCTCAAAGTGCTGTACAGAAACCCAGCCTTAAACCCGAAACAGCAAGCAATGCAGATGTAGAAGCACGGTGGCTAGGAAAAACTCCCCAGAAAAGCCAGAACCTAGGAAGAAACCTAGAGAGGAACCAGGCTATGAGGGGTGGCCAGTCCTCTTCTGGCTGTGCCAGGTGGAGATTATAACAGAACATGGCCAAGATGTTCAAATGTTCATAGGTGACCAGCAGGGTCAAAATGGATGTCGAGGGTGCAACAGGTCAGCACCTCAGGAGTAAATGTCAGTTGGCTTTTCAGTAGCCGATCCTTCAGAGTATCTCTACATCTCCTGCTGTCTCTAGAGAGTTGAAAACAGCAGGTCTGGGACAGATAGCACGTCCGGTGAACAGGTCCATAGCCGCAGGCAGAACAGTTGAAACTGGAGCAGCAGCACTGGGGACAGCAAGTAGTCATCATGCCAGGAGTCCTGAGGCATGGTCCTAGGGCTCAGGTCCTCCGAGAGCGAGAAAGATAGAAAGAGTTAGAGAGAGCATACTTAAATTAACACAGGACACCGGATAAGACAGGAGAAATACTCCAGATATAACAGATTGGCCCTAGCTCCCCGACACATAAACTACTGCAGCATAAATACTGGAGGCTGAGACAGGAGTGGTCGGGAGACACTGTGGCCCCATCCGACGATACCCCCGGACAGGGCCAAACAGGCAGAATATAACCCCACCCACTTTGCCGAAGCACAGCCAGAACACCACTAGAGGGATAACTTCAACCACCAACTTACCATCCTGAGACAACACCGAGTATAGCCCACAAAGATCTCCGCCACGGAGGTTCTCATAGTTCTCATTCTATTCTCATAGTTTCTACAGATTGTAATTTAAAGATAACATTTTTGCTAATAGTATTATTATATTATTGATCAAATCAAATTGTATTTGTCACAGGGGTCAAATACAACAGGTGTACATTACACAACAAGTTGGAAATCGCAAATTCTACAATGAGTGGTTTGGAAGAAATCAATGGCTAAATGCAAGCATTGCAAAACAATCCCTAGCCTGCTATTCAGTGGAGAGGGTATATGGTCCAAGTAGGGGTTTAAGTGTCTCTTTTCCAAGTTTAAAAGGATAAACATTCACAAGCAACACCATGGGCCAGAAAATGTTGAATACATTGACCATGCTGTCAATCCAGCATGACTTCTGCCACGATCAAAACAACTGAAAACCGGAACTGAGAAATCTCAGACTTCAGTGAGTTCAAGACAACTGGGAACTCGGAAAAAGGAGCTCCTACTAGGAAAATACGTTTGAACGGTCATCCAAGACATAATTCCAAGTCGGAATCTCTGGCCTCTTTCCAGAGCTCTAACCTGAAGATCACTGACGTCATGATTCAACCATGTTCTTTTCTGAGTTCCCAGTTGTCTTGAAATCACCATAAATCCAGAGAATGACAGATTTTGTTGATAAAGTGTGATGACAAAATTTGTCCACAAGAAGGACCACTGCGCCACCTTCCTGTTCAAGTGAGCACAGCACAACAACGTGAGTCCTTACATTTCTTGTATACTGCTTAATAAATGATGTAATATGCCAGGGAGATATGTATACTGTAGCTAAGAAAGTAATACTATGTGTATGTTGTGTGTAGTAAGCTGTTAGTAGCCCATGTGCCTCACGCTAATAATTTGGTCCCTTTCCCCCTCATAACTTAGCCTACTGTTCTGACTTGGTGGTGCACATGTAGCCTACAGCCTGTCTTAGAGAAATGTCATCATCAAATATTGTAAGAGCTTTCATTGTCTGCTTATATGCCACCTTTATTTATCCTACGGTTCTGACTCGGTGTAAGGGAGATTTCTGTAAGAACGGCCCATATTCTGGTGCTGAACAAATAGTTCTATTGACTACGTCCGTCTTAGCTTGCTCATTAAGATCAGCTTTAATACTGCAGATAGATTGTAGCTAATTAATGTCTTAATTGAGATTACGGATTGCCTCTTATCTGCTCATCGTTCCCTTATGCCATAGTTTGTACATCTCAATTGTCAGTAGAAATCACAGTTGTTTAAGCAAGTCAGCCATATCAGCTATGTTTCTTAAAAGGGCAGTAAATGAGGCTAAATGAACTGTTTCGCTGCCAGACAAGGCTCTAACGATAGCGGTGGTAAGGATTCACTCCATGGTACTGAAAAGAAAGCTCTGCTGTTGGGACTGCTTTATGTAGGCCCTAACAGTTTATGGGTACCGTTTGTCACCGTTATAGTACAATTAATGGATTGTTTAGTGTGGTGTCGTGTTGTGGCTATGCTGGCATGCATCGGAAAATAAATGTTGAGTTTTCCCCACCAAGATTTACATGCTAAAATATTGTGTTTATATTTTTGTTCATTGTAGATGTGGTTAAGTCCTAGCAAGAAAGGAATCACAACACTTCTAATCCTAAATTAGCACCGGTTCAGTCTGATAGTAAATATTTTCCAGTTAGCTGTCTCCCACGGATTAATACATTTTCCTACTTTTGCTATAATGTTCAGAGAAACCCAAATTTACACAGTGTACAAAACATTAGGAACTCCTTCCTAATATTGAGTTACACACAATTTTGCCCTCAGAACAGCCTTAATTCTTCTGGGCATGGATTCTACAAGGTGTCGAAAGCATTCCACAGAGATACTGGCCCATGTTGACCAATGCTTCCCACAGTTCTGTCAAGTTGGCTGGATGTTCTTTGGGTGATGGAACATTCTTGACACACACAGGAAATTGTCGAGTGTGAAAAATCCTGCAGCGTTGCAGTTCTTGACACACACAAACCGGTGTGCCTGGCACCTACTACTATCTCTTACCCAACTGTCTCCTTCCCTTAGTTTATACACTATCTCTCTCTGATTCTCATCCAACTTGATAAAGGACCATATTTCTATATTCACTTTGAGGGAGCCGAGCACTTTACGTGGGCCCCTTTCATTAAATAAACCTAAACTACATTTTGAAAAGGTTAATGCTTATGAAATACAAGGCAAATGTTAAGAATGAGGCCTTTCCGATCAGAATTACGGTAACATTTGCAGCCCAGGATTTGGGATGCATCCACATGACCTTTGACAGAAGGTGATGAGATAGGCAGACAGTGCAGTTCTCTATGAGAGAAGGCCAAATCTCAATCCTCTGACTTTCTACACAGATGCAGATAAAAACCTGCAGTATGAATTCAAAGATAAGACTGTAGGCAACAATGTCTCTGTGCCGTCGGTGTTCCTGCTAAGACAACATGTTTGGACTACGTAAAGAAACTCAATTGTCTTATCAGTGGTCAGATCTGAAAATGCATAGAGGGTTCACAGAAAATCATCTTACGCCTTGGAAATCCGTCCTCTGACAAACTGTTAGTGCAGCAACACTTTGCATTGTTTTGCAAATTTCTATAAAAGCCTAAGTGCCAATGGGTTCACTGTGACTGTTTCCAGACAATGTTTACTTTAACCATTGTTGAACAGGAGCTGTACCAGTATAGGTCAGCCTGGGTTCTGCATGAATAACCTGTTTGACATCTACGACAACTTACACACATTGTTCTGGATGACATAGTACACGCATCTACAGTACAATCTTAGGAAATAGGGTGCCATTTGGGACGGACACGTGATCTGAGAAGCAATAAACTCTATCCATTAATGAAGACTCAAGATGAGCACTGTGTAGCTGTGTAACTGTGTAACTGGGTTTCCACCAATGTGAACGAGACACACATGTATGGGATTCTACATTTCAATTGTCAGTAGAGATGGCAAGGTGCTCTAAGGTTGAAAGTGTTAAGCTGAATTTAATGCAGGGCATGTTGATACATTCAGCAAGGTCTTAGCGTGTTAAAAAGTGATTTAAAATAAGGGGCCTGTTCTCTCCATGTATTATTTATTCATAGACAGTGACATTCCAAGTGCAGTATCTTTCTCCTGCTTGTTACAGGGCTACGTTGATCTGCTGGGTTCATTTGTGCTGAGAAATGCCATTTCGCTGTGGTGCCGGAGAAACATCATCACGCGTCGAGAAGAGGCCTTGTGAAGAGGCAGATTTATTGACTTCACAATGATTTCAATATGGTATATCGCAATCATTCATCAGATTTTTTTCAACCGTCTAAAAAGGTACATTAATTAGACATTAAGGAGAAAGGTGAGTAGCAAGCATTGCTGGAATGAAAGGTATGTTACTGTGATTGGATGGAAAGACACGCATGCTCTATAGGATGGAGAGAGACATGATATGAGATCAGATTTTACAGTGGCAATACAATTGTATAGCAGTGCACATGCTCCAATGCCAAACAGGCAAAGGAGTATTTGTTTGGCATTGTATGTTTGACATTGTAGTCATGTGATCCATGTGTCTGAATTGGTGTTTTGTATTTGAAAATCAAAGAAAGAATACTAAATTGGCCATCACCCAGCCATCACTCCAATTACATGCCCAGAAACAGAAATACCTTACCTTGGATTTTACTTTGTCAAAGTGGCATTCATACACAAATGTTGCTAGGCGCATAATGACTATATAACTGAAGGATGATAAGTAATGTTATTGAGACAGCCATTACTATAATATTTATGAAGATGTAGTCCTCCCCAAAAAAATCCTCAGTGAATATGTTGTAACACATACATCACTCTTGTGTCAGCCTTACGAATAAATGATAGCGTAAGGGAGTTTTTGTTTTTTCTCTCTCTCTGTTATTACTGTTTGCTAAGCAGCCTGCCAAAAGGTGGTATATTCAATTCTTCAAAATGTTCATGACTTAGTCAATCAACTTGTTCTTAGAAAATCTAAATAATTGTATAGTGTTTCTGTATCAGTATGGACTTGTCACGTTCGTCGTAACATTTAAGTGAGGAGGACCAAGGCGCAGCGTGATAACAATACATTCTTCTTTAATGAAGACGAAAACAAAACGAACACTATACAAACTAATCAAAACAACAAACGTGAAGCTATACAAACAATAAGTGCAGCCACTGGCAACTTACACATAGACAATCACCCACAACCTACCTAATGACTATGGCTGCCTAAATATGGCTCCCAATCAGAGACAACGATAGACAGCTGTCTCTAATTGAGAACCAATCTAGGCAACCATAGACTTACATAAACACCTACAATGAACACAACCCCATGAACTCTACAAACACCCCCTAGACAATACAAAACACCCTAGACGAGACAAAAACACACAAACATCCCCCATGTCACACCCTGACCTAACTAAAATAATAAATAAAACAAAGATAAATAAGGCCAGGGCGTGACAGGACTTAAGAATTCTTAACCCAGTCATTTTGACCCCAGCCAAAAAAACACTTATTTCTGCTTATAGTAATTTGATAAATAGGACCTTTAATTCAATCTAGGTTTCTCTGCAGACATAATTACAAGTTATCCAGACCACCAGGGGGTGGAGGGGGAACTTCTGTATGTCAGTGATTTTTACCAGATAGACAGATCATCTGCCGATATATACTGTAGCTCTCCATGTACTTGCCTAAGATTGCCCTTTTAACGTATCATATGATGGTGTACAAAACCAAAATCACCTTATTTTTGAGCATATAAAAATCTGCCAATGGTATACATATTTGATAGAACTGCAATACAGAACTCAGATACGCTCTGAGTCTACACAGAGCACTGTATTGATGTGTTCTCCAAAAAGTAGTTATTCTAGGGCAAATCTAAAAAAGTTTTTATTTGAATCCAGGTTTCTCTGGAGACACAATAATAAGTTATATACTGTATATCTTTAGACGGTACAGGGGGATCTGTTGGAGTGATCTTGACCTGATAGATACATCACCTGCAGAGATGGAGGCTATAGGCACTGGTCAAAAGTAGTTCACTACAGTATACAGTATAGGGAATAGGATAGCATTTGGAATGCAACCATAGACAGCTTTAATACATGTTTTCACCTCACATGTGAATTGCAGTTTCACATGTGAAATTTGCAGTGTCACATTTAAAAACTTTCACATATGAAAATCTAATTGCAGGTTCACATGTAAGAAAACTCCAGAAGTGAAAATGTCCCTTTCACATGTGGAATTGCAAGTTCACATGTGAGAAACAATCACTTGCGACAAAAATGTGCAGTTTCACATGTAAGAAAACTCCAACTGTGAAATTGAAGATTCAAATATGGGGTTGAAATAATCTTATCGTCCTCACATGTGAAAAGATAGTGTTAAGATGTTACTCACAGACAATATTTTGACAGTTTTGGAATAGCCAGTGGAATTAGGCTGACCACGTCTAAAAAGCCCAAATGTGGGACAAGGAAACGATTTTGCAGGACATTCGCGGAACATTGGACACAATATATTTTGGGGGGGCAGGTTAATGGATCATGTTCAAATGCCAACATACTGTAGTTTTGCTGTATGAAACTTGCTGCCTGTTAAAATTGGCAATCCTTAGCTGCTACATACATTTTTGGACTTATAAATGAATGACATGTACCCATTGATTCTTGAAGAATATAACGTAGGGGGTCTATCAATGCAACATGAGCTTAGGTCAACTGTCGAACCCCATCAGAACTGAAATTATTAGCTTGTTTTACTCCAATGTTTGTAAACCAAATACATGTAAACAACAACAACTGTATAGCTTAAAAACATGGTTAAAACTATAATTTTGATAACATAAATCCATTTCTCCAGCCCCATCCCTCAGCTTTTTACTGACACGGGGAGAACACTTTGTTAACGTTTCAAATAAGGATTTCTGCTTTAAACACCTTTAATAGAGAAATGGTTTAACATAGTGCAGTTACTTTTGTACCACTAATATCAAGCAAAACCTCTGAAGTCGAGATCAAAAATCTTAATATTGCTGTAACGGTCCTGACCTGTTTTATGTTGTTTTTGTATGTGTTTAGGTCAGGGCATGTGTTTTGGGTGGGCAGTCTATGTTATCTGTTTCTATGTTGGTTGTGGTTGCCTGGTATGGCTCTTAATTAGAGGCAGGTGTTTTGCGTTCTCCTCTAATTAAGAGTCATATTTAGGTAGGGTGTTCTCACTGTTTGTTTGTGGGTGATTGTCTCCTGTGTCGTCGAATGTATGTATCATACGGGACTGTTTGGCTGTTCGTTTATTTTGATGTCGTCTGTTTCCTGTCCGTGAGTTTACGTTTAGTTATGTAAGTTTATGTTCAGGTTTCGTCAACGTCGTTTTCTTGTTTTGTACTTTTGAAAGTGTTTTGTTTCTTTCGTGTTGCCATCATAGTTTTTCCAAATAAAGAGATGGCCTATTTCCCTACTGCTGCATTTTGGTCTGATGATCCTTCTCTCCTCTCCTCGTCCGAGGATGAGGAGAGAGACAGCCCTTACAATTGCAAACAAAAATTATGATATTGAAAGCAAGACATAACCCCAAAAGTATTAATAGAACAAAAAAAATATTTCAAGTAAACCATTTCAAAATGCGAGAACAAATGAATTGTAAATGTATGCAAAAATATTATTTCAGTGATTTTTTTTTTCTTATAACAATGCAATTAAATAAAACACCTCCATCTTTCCTGTAATTTTCCCTATCTTTGATTATGTTACCCTGGCCTTTGCTTTGGCTGCCATTTTTCCAGTTGCAAGCTTTGGCACATTCATACCATTAACATAGCATCTTGCATCCCACTGCTGGTTTGCCTCTGAAGCTAGGCAGGGTTGGTCATGGTCGATTCCTTGATGGGAGACCAGATGTAGCTGGAAGTGGTGAAAAATAAATGTGTGACCTTAGTTGCATCTTTCCAAATGTTGCATCCTTACAATTAATAATACATCAATTGTAGATGTCATTACTAGAGACAAAATAATCTCCACTGGAGCCTAGATATGGCACGATATCTTTCTTGGCATGATCGTTTTCATCAGCACAGTACTTGCTTACATCTCACAGTGTAAAGAGGCAGGCTGGCGCCGGCTCAGCTAACCTCCCTCCCAAGAGAACAGAGCACATCCCACCTCCTCTTTCTGTTTAAGGATCCAAACTACCCATCTACCCCAAGACCAATTTCCTGCCTTGGTTTGTTGGAACATATTGCTCTGCTTTAGATATTCTCCCCTGAGAGGTCCGCAGCCTGCGTGCATCATGCGATGTTCCCTTCAGTGCTGCTGAGGCTGATGCAAAATGAGTGCAGAGTGGCAGGGGTTTGGGTTTTAGAGAGTGGCGGGGGTTTGGGTTTTTTCCGCTTCCATGAAGTCAAACAAAATCTCAGGATAAATCTCAAAGTAGATTTTCAAGTCAAGATGCTGAAAGTGTGCCACTCCAAGCTGTGTGTCTGCCATATGGTAGCTGTCTTACTAACATCTGCGATGACACAGCAGCAAGCATCCTGTTTATTATGGCTGCCAACAGGAAATACTCTTCACTACTAACTATGTGCACTACTTAAACTAGTCTCTTTTTTGCCTTTCAGGACACAAAAAATGAACCACCAAAACTGAGAAGACACCAAACGTAATTTATACCCGCATGATGTCAAGTGACAAGTTACGAGTGTGTGGTGCATTTACTTCTCATGCAGCTCTCGAAAAATATGGAAATATATTGAAATCCAAACTATCAAAATACTGCTTTAATTCTGATCTCTACCTTCAAAAAGCAAAAGCAAGATAAAAATGCTTTTCTGTTTTCACATGTTTTTTCAGAAGGAGAAAGAAAAGGTCAGTGTAATATTTTCCCCTAAGCTAAGGCAGTGGAAGAAAGAAATGATTTCATCAGTAGGTGCGGATTGCATTATGTGATCCTTACTTACTTCAATAATCAACAAATCACATCAGTACCATCATTAGAGAAGGACAAAACGTAAAGCACAGCACATCCATAGTTATATGGTATAGGCCTATTGATGTTTAGTTTGACAGACATGGTTGTCATTGCTGAGAATATGATGAGACAAGTATCAATAAGTGCAATCGAATGTAAAATCCATATTGAGAAATTGTCTCTTAAAACTCTCTTGTCCATGAGTAAATTCTAATTAGATTTTCAGATGGAGAGAAAGTCTGCAATATCTGCTTTTTTACAGGATAGGAAAGAATGAGCAAAGAAGTGGTTGTCCTTTTATCTTGTTACGTTTATTAATTAGTGGAAAAAGAGGCCAATTGTTGTTCATATATGAGCAAAAAATGTACTTTTCAGATCCAACATTTTTGTAGAGTAGTTTATTAGATTTCTGTAGAGCTTATCACTGTAAGCGATGGACGTACAAGGTTAGTATAAACCACAGAAAATTGTGAAGTTAGCTACCATCAACAGTATGATCTTCTTTATAGTAGTGGGGTTATATTACATGGCACCGACTTGTACTGTGTTTCTAGCCTCTATGGTATAAACAGTATGGGTCACTAAAAACATGTTTATGAAAGCTGAATAAGACAGAGATCCCAGGGGTTATTTAGAAGCTTTGGATAAGTCTGAGTCAGTACTGAAATACTTTTTCTGAAAATGCTGTGCCCTTAACCCTCATACCACCAACATATTTTAAATACAAGCAACAATCATTGTCACGTTCGTCATACGAAGGAGACCAAGGTGAAGCGTGGTATGCGTACATTCTTATTTATTTTAACGAATGAACACTGAACACTGAACAAAACGAACCGTGAAGCTATATGGAGAGTGCAGACAGGCAACTAAACATAGAACAAGAACCCACAAACACCAAAGGGAAATGGCTACCTAAATATGATCCCCAATCAGAGACAACGATAAACAGCTGCCTCTGATTGGGAACCATATCAGGCCACCATAGACATACAAATCACCTAGACCTACAAAAACCCTAGGCATACAAAAAAACTAGACAATACAAAAACTAACGTACCCACCCTAGTCACACCTTGACCTAACCAAAATATAAAGAAAACAGAGATATCTCAGGTCAGGGCGTGAAAATCATAGCAAAATATCAACTTAATTCTCATCAAAACATCATTAGACATGTCATATAAAACAAAAAATGATTTTACAAAAAACAGTTAATTTGCATATTCAGTAAGGCACTGCATCGTAGTACTTGAGGGGTCAACACAGACCCGGGTTCGATCCCTGGCATGTATCATGGCGCCGGAGAAGATGGCTGACGTTTTACGTGCTCCTAACCAAATGTGTTTTTTGTTAGTTTTTTTGCGTTGTTTGTAACTTATTTTTTTACATATTCTGTACGTAATGTTCATGCTACCGTCTCTTATGACTGAAAATAACTTCTGGACATCAGAACAGCGATTACTCACCATGAACTGGCAGAAGATTTTTTTTCCTTTAACGAGTTCGACGAGCCCAATGTGAAGGACATACTGCTTTCCCGGGAACAGGCGTGAAGAGAAGACGGAGAAAAAGAGGACTGAGGTCATGCTGCCTTATGAGAATTCGTAGGCGATCGAATAAACCCCCACTGCCTTCCATTCTAGTAGCTAACATCCAATCATTGGAACATAAAATTGACGACTTACGAGGAAGATTAAAATACCAACAGGACATTAAAAACTGTAATATCTTCGGCTTCACGGAGTCGTGGCTAAACGACAACATAAATATACAGCTGGCTGGTTATACGCTGTATCGGCAGGATAGAACAGCAGAGTATGGTGAGACAAGGAGGGGCGGACGATGTATATTTGTAAATTACAGCTGGTGCACGATATCTAAGGAGGTCTCAAGGTTTTGCTCGCCTGAGGTAGAGCATCTCATTATAAGCTGTAGACCACACTATCTACCTAGAGAGTTTTCATCTGTATTTTTTGTAGCTGTCTACAGTGGCTTGCGAAAGTATTCACCCCCTTGGAATTTTTCCTATTTTGTTGCCTTACAACCTGGAATTAAAATAGATTTTTGGGGGGTTTGTTACATTTGATTTACACAACATGCCTACCACTTTGAAGATGCAAAATATTTTTTATTGTGAAACAAACAAGAACTTGAGCGTGCATAACTATTCACCCCCTCCCCCAAAGTCAATGCTTTGTAGAGCCACCTTTTGCAGCAATTACTGCAAGTCTCTTGGGGTATGACTCTATAAGCTTGGCACATCTAGCCACTGGGATGTTTGCCCATTCTTCAAGGCAAAACTGCTCCAGCTCCTTCAAATTGGATGGGTTCCGCTGGTGTACAGCAATCTTTAAGTCATATCACAGATTCTCAATTGGATTGAGGTCTGGGCTTTGACTAGGCCATTCCAAGACATGTAAATGTTTCCTCTTAATAAACCACTTGAGTGTTGCTTTAGCTTCTTATGGCTGGGGGCAGTATTGAGTAGCTTGGATGAATAAGGTGCCCAGAGTAAACTGCATGCTACTCAGTCACAGTTGCTAATATATGCATATTATTAGTAGATTTGGATGGAAAACACTCTGAAGTTTCTAAAACTGTTTGAATGATGTCTGTGAGTATAACAGAACTCATATAGCAGATATGAGATAAAATCCAACCAGGAAGTGGGAAATCTGAGGTTGGTCGATTTTCAACTCATTCCCTATTGAAGATACAGTGGGATATTGGTCATATTGCACTTCCTAAGGCTTCCACTAGATGTCAACCATCTTTAAAAACTTGTTTGAGGCTTCTACTGTAAAGGAGGGGCTCATAAAAGCTCTTTGAGTCAGAGGTCTGGCAGAGTGCCACAAACTCGTGACGCTCGTTCACGTGAGAAGTAGCACCCGTTCCATTGCTTTTCTACAGACAAAGGAATTCTCCGGTTGGAACATTATTGAAGATTTATGTTAAAAACATCCTAAAGATTGAATCTACACATCGTTTGACATGTTTCTACGGACTGTAACAGAACTTTTTGACATTTAGTCTGCTCCTAGTGAACACGCTTCGTGACTTTGGATTTGTTTACAAAACGCGCTAACAAAAGTAGCTATTTGGACATAAATTATGGACATTATCGAACAAAACAAACATTTATTGTGGAACTGGGATTCCTGGGAGTGCATTCTGATGAAGATCATCAAAGGTAAGTGGATATTTATAATGTTATTTCTAACTTCTGTTGACTGCACAATATGGCGGATATCTTTTTGGCTTGTTGGGTCTCTGAGCGCCATACTCAGATTATTGCATGGTTTGCTTTTTCCATAAAGCTTTTTTGAAATCTGACACAGCGGTTGCATTAACTTCTCTGCGCTACGGATCCCTTTAGCGGGATCACTTTCCTAAACAACCGCTAGAATTGCAGGGCGCCAAATGCAAAACTATTACTAAAAATATTTATAATCATGCAATCACAAGTGAATATACCAAAACACAGTTTAGCTTGTTGTTAATCCACCTATCGTGTCAGATTTTGAAAATATACTTTACAACGAAAGAAATCCAAGCTTTTGTGAGTGTAGCAATCAATGCTACAACAGCTAGCCCCAAATTAGCATGGTCACGAAAGTCAGAAAAGCAATAAAATGAATCGCTTACCTTTGATAATCTTCGGATGTTTGCACTCACGAGACTCCCAGTTACACAATAAATGTTATTTTGTTCGATAAATTACTTTTATAACGAAAAAACGCCATTTGGGTTGCGCGTTATGTTGAGAAAATTACAGCCTCGTTCCGGTCCTGAAAGGAAAAAGAAAATTCCCAAACGTATCAGATTAAAAAATATTACTAAAAATATTTATAATCATGCAATCACAAGTGAAATATACCAAAACACAGCTTAGCTTGTTGTTAATCCACCTATCGCTTCAGATTTTGAAAATATACTTTACAGTGAAAGAAATCCAAGCTTTTGTGAGTGTAGCAATCAATGCTAGAACAGTTAGCCTTATATTAGCTTGGTTAGCTTGGTCACGAAAGTCAGAAAAGCAATACAATTAATCGCTTACCTTTGATAATCTTCAGATGTTTGCACTCACGAGACTCCCAGTTACACAACAAATGTTATTTTTGTTCGATAAATATTACTTTTATCACAAAAAAACGCCATTTGGGTTGCGCGTTATGTTCAGAAAACCAAAGCCTTGTTCCGTTCGACAAATTCCAAAAAGTATCCGTAATGGTCGTAGAAACATGTCAAATGTTTTTTATAATCAATCCTCAGGTTGTTTTTAACAAACATAATCGATAATATTTCAACTGGACCATAACCTATTCATTAAGAGAGAAAAGGAAAATGGAGAGCTCCTCTCACGTATGCAGGAACTATTCAGAGGACACCTAACTACTTTTGAAAAATCTCGCTAATTTTTCCAAATAAAAGCCTGAAACTATGTCTAAAGCCTGGTCACAGCCTGAGGAAGCCATTGGAAAAGGAATCTGGTTGATACCCCTTTAAATGGAAGAAAGACGGTACAGGAAACACAGATTTAAAAATATATATAAATCACTTCTGGGTTAGATTTTCTCAGGTTTTCGTCTGCAGAATACGTTTTGTTATACTCACAGACAATATTTTGACAGTTTTGGAAACTTTGGAGTGTTTTCTATCCTAATCTGTAAATTATATGCATATTCTACGATCTGGGCTAGAGAAAATGTCCGTTTACCTTGGGAACGTTATTTTAAGAAGAAAAAAATATTCTGACCGCTAGCGCTAAGTTTATCTAAAGTTCCATGTATAACACTTGTATTTTCATCAACATTTATAATGAGTATTTCTGTAAATTGATGTGGCTCTCTGCAAAATCACCGGATGTTTTTGGAACTACTGAACATAACGCACCAATGTATACTGAGATTTTTTGATATAAATATGAACTTTATCGAACAAAACATACATTATTGTAACATGAAGTCCTATGAGTGTCATCTGATGAAGATCATCAAAGGTTAGTAATTAATTCTATCTCTATTTCTGATTTTTGTGACCACTCTTTGGCCGGATAAATGGCTGTGACTTGGCTCTGATCTAACATAATCGTTTGTGGTGATTTCGCTGTAAAACCTATTTGAAATCGGACACTGTGGTGGGATTAACAACAAGATGACCTTTAAAATGGTATAAAATACTTGTATGTTTGAGGAATTTTAATTATGAGATTTCTGTTGTTTTGAATTTGGCGCCATGCACTTTCACTGCCTGTTGTCATATCAATCCCGTTAACGGGATCCCAACTATAAGAAATAAATCAATTTTAACAAATTCCTATCAGCATGTTAAATGTGCAACCAGATGGAAAAAAACTCTAGACCACCTTTACGCCACACATAGAGACGAGTACAAAGCTCTCCCTTGCCTTCCATTTGGCAAATCTGACCATAATTCTATCCTCCTGATGCCTGCTTACAAGCAAAATTAAAGCAGGAAGCACCAGTGACTCGGTTAATAAAAAAGTCGTCAGATGAAGCAGATGCTAAGCTACAGGACTGTTTTGCTAGCACAGACTGGAATATGTTCCGGGATTCTTCCGGTGGAATTGAGGAGTACACCACATCAGTCATTGGCTTTATCAATAAGTGCATCGATGATGTCGTCCCCACAGTGACAATACATTCATACTCCAACCAGAAGCCATGGATTACAGGCAACATCTGCTAAAGACTAGAGATGCCACTTTCAAGGAGCGGGACTCTAACCCGGGAGCTTATCCAGGAAAGCCCTCCTACGAACCATCAAACAGGCAAAGTATCAATACAGGACTAAGATCGAATTATACTACACCGGCTCCGACGCTCGTAGGATGTGGCAGGGCTTGCAAACCACTACAGACTACACAGGGAAGCACAACCGAGAGCTGCCCAGTGACACGAGCCTTCCAGACGAGCTAAACTACTTCTATGCTCGCTTTGAGGCAAATAACACAGAAACGTGCATGAGAGCACCAGCTGTTCCGGACGACTGTGTGATCACGCTCTACACAGCCGATGTGAGTAAGACGTTTAACCTCTCTAGGGTATGTGGGTTGGTACCTTCCCACCTGGCCAACAGCCGTTGAAATTGCATAGCGCCAAATTCAAAAACAGAAATACTCAAAATAAAAATTCATAAAACATACAAGTGTTATACATCGGTTTAAAGATGAACTTCCTGTTAATCCAACCGTTGTGTCAGATTTCAAAAAGGCTTTACGGCGAAAGCATTCCATGCGATTATCTGAGGACAGCGCCCAGCACACAAAACATTACAAACAGTTACCAGCCAAGTAGAGGAGTAACAAAAGTCAGAAATAGCGATAAAATGAATCACTTACCTTTGATGATCTTCATATGGTTGCACTCACAAGACTCCCAGTTACACAATAAATGTTAGTTTTGTTCGATAAAGTCCCTCTTTATATCCAAAAACTTCCGTTTTGTTGGCGCGTTTTGTTCACAAATCCATTGGCTCAAAGGCAGTCACAACAGGCAGACGAAAATTCCAAAAAGTATCAGTAAAGTTCGTAGAAACATGTCAAACGATGTTTATAATCAATCCTCAGGTTGTTTTTAGTCATAATAATCAATAATATTTCAACCGGACAATAGCTTCGTCAATATAAAAGAAAAACAAGAAAATCTCGGTCGTGCGCAGCAAACAGGTCTGGGGACTTTCCACTATCCACTCACTCAGAGTAGTCTTTCTCCCTAATTTTTCAGAATACAAGCCTGAAACAATTTCTAAAGACTGTTGACATCTAGTGGAAGCCATAGGAAGTGCAATCGGAGTCCTAAGTCATTGGATACTGTATAGGAAGTCAATGGAAAACTACAAACATTAAAAAAATCCCACTTTCTGGATGGATTTTCTCAGGTTTTCGCCTGCCATTTCAGTTCCGTTATACTCACAGACATTATTGTAACAGTTTTGGAAATTTAGAGTGTTATCCAAATCTACCAATTATATGCATATCCTAGCTTCTGCGCCTGACTAATAGGCAGTTTACTTTGGGCACACTTTTCGTCCGGATGTCAAAATACTGCCCCCTACCCCAGAGAGGTTAAACAGGTCAACATTCACAAGGCCGCAGGGACAGATTATCAGGATGTGAACTGGCAAGTGTCTTCACTGACAATTTCAATGTCTCCCTGTCTGAGTTTGTAATACCAACATGTTTTAAGCAGACCACCATAGTCCCTGTGCCCAAGAACACTAAGGTAACCTGCCTAAATGACTACCGACCTGTAGCCATGAAGTGCTTTGAAAGGCTGGTCATGGCTAACATCAACACCATTATCCCAGAAACCCTAGAACCAATCCAATTTGCATACCGCCCTAACAGATCCACAGAAGATGCAATCTCCATTGCACTCCACACTGCCCTTTCCCACCTGGACAAAGGAACACCTATGTGAGAATGCTATTCATTGACTACAGCTCAGCGTTCAACACCATAGTGCCCTCAAAGCTCATCAATAAGCTAAGGACCCTGGGATTAAACACCTCCCTCAGCAACTGGATCCTGGACTTTCTGACGGACCGCCCCCAGGTGGTAAAAGTAGGCAACAACACGTCTGCCCTGCTGATCCTCAACACTGGGGCCTCTCAGGGGTGCGTGCTCAGTCCCCTCCTGTACTCCCTGTTCACTCATGACTGCACGGCCAGGCACGACTCCAACACCATCATTAAGTTTGCCAATGACACAACAGTGATAGGCCTGATCACCGACAACGAAGAGACAGCCTATAGGGAGGAGGTCAGAGACCTGGCCGTGTGGTGCCAGGACAACAACCTCTCACTCAATGTGATCAAGACAATGGAGTTGATTGTGGAATACAGGAAAAGGAGGACATTCTCATCGACGGTGCTGTAGTGGAGAAGGTTGAGAGCTTCAAGTTCCTTGGTGTCCACATCACCAACAAACTTACATGGTCCAAGGACACCAAGACGTCGTGAAGAGGGCACGACAAAACCTATTCCACCTCAGGAAACTGAAGAGATTTGGTATGGGTCCTTAGATCCTCAAAAGGTTCTACAGCTGCACCATCGAGAGCATCCTGACTGGTTGCATCACTGCCTGGTGTCGTGTCTCTAGTATGGTTAAATGAGACGACATGCTGTTTTCAAATCGATTACCTAAATTTCATTATTTGAATAAATTAAATCAGGCAATAACTACTCATTAGGAATCCGGAGCACCACTCAAGTATTAGTTTATATAGAGTGACTATCTCCCGAAGCCACTCTTAAAGACCTGAAGATCTTTTACATCAATAGCAGTCATTAATTGCTCTTTACCTTCTATCAGTCTCATCTGAACGTCTAAGCCGCTCTGGTGACAAACAAGCTTTGCTGCCCTGTTTTCAATCGTCCACATGGCTGGGAGAACCTCCTCAGATTAATGCAGATGAAGGGAGTTAGATACAGTTGAAGTCGGAAGTTTACATACACTTAGGTTGGAGTCATTAAAACTAGTTTTTCAACCACTCTACACATTTCTTGTTAACAAACTATAGTTTTGGCAAGTCGGTTAGGACATCTACTTTGTGCATGGCACAAGTCATTTTTCCAACAATTGTTTACAGACAGATTTATTAATCACAATTCCAGTGGGTCAGAAGTTTACATACAGTAAGTTGACTGTGCCTTTAAACAGCTTGGAAATTTCCCGAAAATTATGTCATGGCTTTAGAAGCTTCTGATAGGCTAATTGACATAATTTGAGTCAATTGGAGGTGTACCTGTGAATGTATTTCAAGGCCTGCCTTCAAACTCAGTGCCTCTTTGCTTGACAAATAAATAATTCTCTCTACTATTATTCTGACATTTCACATTCTTAAAATAAAGTGGTGATCCTAACTGACCTAAGACAGGGAATTTTTACTTGGATTAAATGTCAGGAATTGTGAAAAACTGAGTTTAAATGTATTTGGCTAACGTGTATGTAAACTTCCGACTTCAACTGTATGCATAAGAAGTGTAGTGTATTGTTTATTTTTCTCTATATATGAATTACAATTCAGCCTTTACTTTAGTCATGTTTCTAGTTTATTATATAGTTGCAATGTGTAATCATTGATGTCCCAGGAGCAGTAGTGGTGAACACTGTTGAAGTGTATAATACGGGAAAAACATGCAGACACAGCATCATTCAGATAATGGAGTTTGATACACCTGGTATTGGATATGACTGAAAGAAAAACGTGCTAAATAGTGTAACGTCTGCTTCCAACTCACACACTCAAACACATAGATCCCCTGAAAGCAGCGCACTTTCCAGCTCACTTTCTAACTCACACTCTCAAACACATATATCCCCTGAACCCAGCTAACTCACCAGATCCCAATCACCTGAATTCTGATCACCTGTGCACACACCTGTATGTCATTTCCACACACTATTTAGTTCAGTTCTTTGCACCCCATCATTGTGAGGTATTGTTTGTTTTGATACACATTTCTATTCGGAGCTCTGTTTTTTACCGTATTAGTCCTCATGTGTAGCATAGTTTTGGCCATCTTTACCAACGACGCCTTTTTGCCTGTCATCAACCTTTTGCCTGATCTTCCGGACTACGTTACTAGCCTTCTCCCCGCCTGTACTGTTGCCTTTTTGGACCCCCTGTGTATGACCTTCTGCCTGCCCCTGGACACAGCTACCTGCGTCCTCCTGTGGTCCTTTACAAATAAACATCTGCTGCGCCCTGTGCTTGAAACCAGCTCTCTGTCTCCCATTGTATTCCTTACAGAATACCTCACCAAAAATGACAGATGGATTTAGCAGAGCTGGAGCAAAGTGTAACCCGACAGGAGGTCTGCAACCTCCTTCCCCAATCCATTCCTGCTTCACCGATATCAGGTGCCACAGCCTCCTCTCGTTCGTCTCCCTCCATATCCATGCCTAATAAATACGACGGCTCCCCAGGGAAATGTCAAGGATTTCTCATGCAATGCAACCTGTACATAGACCATCACCCCGCTGACTTCACCTCTGACAAAGACATGGTGGACTTCGTCATCTCCCTACTCACAGGCAAAGCTCTAGATGAGGTCACAGCCCTGTGAGCCGCTCAAAGTTCTGATCTGTCCTCTGAATCCCATTTCCACGTCCTTTTCAAGGAGGTGTTCGACCATTCGGCTTCAGGTCGTCACACCAGGGACCTGTTATGTGAGCTGCGACAGGGCCGTCACTCAACCACTGAGTATGCCCTTGAGTTCCGCACCATGGCTGCCGGCAGTGGATGGAGTGAACCAGCGCTCCTTACAGTCTACCGTAGGGGTCTAAATCGGGAGTTACAGACCAAACTGGCCTGCAGAGGAGATTTAATGGACCTAAACCAATACATCCGGATGGCCATATCCATTGGCAACCTTCTGGTGGACAGCAGACCTATACAGTCACTCATGGCCTGCGAGTCTTCCACGCCCTTCTCTCGTCCACCACGGTCTGATAGCCCCGAACCCATGCAACTCGGCCACGCCCTTCTCACGCCTGCCGAGAGACATCGGCGGTTACATGAAAACCTGTGCCTCTATTGTGGACAGAGTAACCATCTACTCAATAGCTGTCTGATTCGCCCCCCACGAAGGGATGACTACAACGCCTCCACTTCCGCCCGGGTAGGCATCTCTAACTTTTTGAATATTACCAAAAGGCAGTTTGGTATCCTGGCTCTTCTTTCTGCTAATGGGTTCACTCAGTTTGTGGAGGGACTAGTGGACTCGGGTGCCGCAGGTAATTTCACTGACGGACAATTGGCACAAACCAGTTAAGAGTCAAACTAATCCCTGTTAATCCTCCCTTTAGGATTAATGCGCTGGACGGACAACCTCTCAGAACTGGTCTTGTGACTCACATGACCGAAAGTTTCACCCTTCAGATTGGCCTCCTTCACTCTGAGGTCATTCAGTTAATGATGTTGTCTTCGCCTAAAGATCCCCTCATCCTCGGTCACCCCTGGCTAAGCCTTCACGAACCTGCCACCTCCTGGCAGCAAGGGGAACTGCTGTCATGGTCTCCCGCCTGTTTTAAGAACTGCTTCAATCTACCCTGTCGAGCAACCTCTATAGAAGAATCGGAGTCTGCCATTTCAACCCACATCCCACCTGTATATGCCAAGTTAGAAGTACTTGTTTATGAAAGTTTGCAAGCTTAATAGGGATTTTACCTTTATCAAAGTTGCATTTGAGTAAGAATTCTAGACCACCAATCTGTTGGAATATTAAATAGATAATATTCCAAATGCAATCCTTATTTCTTAAATAGTTTTGTATCCATTTAATCTTAAATATTATATTAGAGGTTTTAAAATCCAGAGCATTCAAACCTCCCTCACTTTGGGTGCTACATTACCAATTTTCTTAAATAATGAGGTTTATTCCTCCATATGAAGTTAAATAATTTAGTATCAACCATTTTAGTTACTGACAGATGAACATCCAAGGCAAGGGAGGTATAAACTAATCTGGACAGACCTTCAGATTTTGATAAAAGTACACATCCAGATAAAGAAAGATCTCTTAATAACCAGGAGTTAAATCTCTTTCCAATTTTCTCTACAATGGGAGAGAAATTTAAGTTGGCCCTTTCTTTCTGATCTTTGCTAACTTTAATACCAAGATATGTTATCACATCTTTTACAGGGATATTACATACTGAGTTTAAGTCACATCTTTTCAACGCAAATAATTCACATTTCCTAATATTCAGAGATAAACCTAATACATGTGAGAAGGCATTAATACACTCAATAGCTTTCCTGACTTCATTATTATCTTTCAAATAAATGGTGGTGTCGTCAGCCAATTGTGAACATTTTATCTCTTTGTCTTGTATCTGAATACCCCTAAAACTATTCTTATTTATATGAAGTGCCATAACTTGTGTGACCAATAAAAATAAGAAAGGAGAAATTGGGCACCCTTGTTTAATTCCACGTCTAATGTCGAATCTTTGTGAAGTTCCATGGGATAATTTAACAGCTGTTACTATTATTGTAAAGTGTCTTAATTACACTTTGAAAATATTGACCAAAACCAAATAATCGAAGAGTCTCAAAAAGAAAATAATGTTCAACTGTATCAAATGCCTTGTAAAAGTCTACAAATAAAATAAAGCTATCTTCCATAATGTGCTCATTGTAGTCTATCAAGTCCAATACTAGTCGATTACATATATGTCTGCCCTTCATAAAACCAGACTGGGTATCATCAATGATTTGGTCAAGACCTTTTTTAAGTCTTTCTGCAAAGATGGATGCAAGTAGCTTTCCATCATTGTTCATTAATGTGATTGGTCTCCAATTTTCTAACGTCATAGAATCTTTGTTTGGTTTGGGTATTACAGAAATTAGGCCCTGTGTCATAGAAACAGGCAGGACCCCTAAATCAATTGCCTCCTTAAAAACATGAAATATGAATTTAATAATATCCTCCTGAAAATATTTATAGAATTCACTGATAATGCCATCATTCCCTGGAGATTTGTTCTCTTTTAACTTGCTGATACATTTTTTTATTTCATTGATAGAAATCATTTCATCACAAGACTTTTGGAAGTCTTCATCTATGAATTTTGCATAGTCTTTGACAGAGTCTAGAAAGGCAGATACGTCACTAGTAGGACAGGCATTACTGGTATAAAGGTTACCATAGAATTCTGAAACATATTTTGAAATATCTTTGGGGTTTTCATTTTCTTTGCCATCTATATTAAGCTTATGAAAATATTTTTTTCTTTCTAATTTGTAAAAGTATTTTGTATTTTTTTCACCTTCCTCCAACCATCTCCTTCTTGATTTTACAAATGCCTCTTTTGCTCTCTCTTCATAGTCGGTCCATTTCTAGTTGTAAAGAGAAGAACTGACCCTTTCCTTCTTCATCAAGGTCCTCCATAGAGATTAGAGAAAGTATTTCCTTAACTAGTTTATCTTCCCTCAATCTTTTAAGTTCAGCAATTTCTTTACCTCTCTTCATGGCTGTTTGTCTTATTTCATACTTCATTAATTCCCAATATTTCCGATACGACTTAAATAGTTGGGCTTTCCTCCAATTGTCTTGTACAATATCTTTGGCATCCATCTTGAAATTATCATCTTCCAACAGTCTACTATTGAGTTTCCAATAACTCCGATTCGGTTTAACTTCAAATCCATTACTATTTAAAGATAAGAATATAACTTTATGATCAGTAAGAATTGATGGTTCAATTGATACCTTGACTACAGAATTATCTAATGAACTAGAAATCAACCAGAAGTCAATTCTTGACTGTCTGGACATGTCCTTGTTACTCCAAGTGAATTCCTTTTTATCAGGATATTTAGATCTCCAAATATCGACTAATCCAAATCCAAGACCAAGACATAGATTATTAAACTCAGGATTAACTCTGCTGGATCTGTTGGGAGGGGGATATCTGTCAATCGTCACATTAGATACAGAATTAAAATCTCCGCCTAAGATAATTTTGATATCCTGAAATACACCTATAACTCTATTAATCTCTTCTTCAAATTCTTGAAATAATATCCTGTTGTTTTGTTTGTTGTTGGATGCATAAATATTCCCTAATAAAAACATTTCACTGTTGAAATTTACTGTTAAAATTAACCAACGTCCAGAGTGGTGAGTCTTACTACTGATGACCTTCTTGCATCTCTTAAATACACCTCTTAAAACTGCTACACCTGCAGAGTGGTTGTTGCCATTTGATAACCAGATATCGTTACCCCATTGATTTTTCCAAAAAGATAGATCGGAAGAACAAGCATGAGTCTCTTGTTAAAAGTAAAAGTCTGCATTAAACCGTTTGCAATACAGGAAAATAGCCTTACGCTTGAGTAAATTACGAATACCCCTGACATTAATTGAACAAAGAGATAAACAAACTTCAACCAACAACCTTGTTATGCTAATATAAGCTTTTCCTAAGGATATGTAACTCAAAACGATTTCCATCCCATTATTAACCTCTCCAACAAAAACTAATAAAGTATTCTTACTCCCACAAGGGGGAGACATTGTGTAGACTTTACAATAAGCAGTTATTCACGTGTTTAGTTTACCAGTTCTCAGGTCAGCCTTTTCTCATTCAAGTGTTTGTGTAAATTTTTTATAATAAAAGGCTGCTTTTCACCTGGCAATCAGTTTTTTGGCCTGACAGTTCTGTCCGAGTTAGACTCTGGCTCTCTCTTAAATGTTCTGATTTGGCCGCATTTCTTTCCCATCGATGATCATTCTTGCACCGATAAAAAATGCAGTTGTCCCTGCCTTTCGAGCTGCAGCCACCATCGGCCAGAGTTTCCCTCTTGTCACTTTGTCTGCTGAGGTCAGATCCTCCGTGAACCTCAATTTTTGCTTGATGAGGAATTCACAATTCTTCGCTCGCCTCCAGAGAAGATCCCGTGTAGATCTGCTGTCTCTTGTCTTGATCCTTGAGTCTTCCCAAATGATGGATGATGTCTACATTTTCCTGAAGTTTGGCTTTTGATTCAGGAATGACAGCTCCACAGATGTCAACAACTCTGCATTTGATGTCCTCACCCGCCTGCTCTGGAATTCCATGGAGCCTCAGGTTCCACCTGCGCTGGTATCTCTCCGCCTCATTCACCTTTTGCTAGAGTTCAGCTACCTTCTTTTAATTTTCCTGAAAGATAACTTCCACTTTCTTCATGTCACTTTTGAGGGGTTTCACTTCTCCAAAGATAAAGTCAACAGATTTTTTAATGGCCTCAATTTTCATCGTAATTCTCCCTAACCATGACCTCCAAGCCATTTGCTCTTTCATCTATCGTTGCTGTCAAAAGCATTACAATATTGTTTTGCATCTAAAGAAGTGACACCCTCTTGGCCTCATTTTTTCCCCCTGGGGCTTGACTGGAGTGCCGGGGTCATAAGGTAACGAACGGCCTGAGCTGGGGACTGGAGGGGCGCAAGTTGTGATCATTGTTGTCCGTGCTCACCACATTTTCATCACCCATTGCAGTATTTCCTCCCACAGTTACATTCTGAAGAGGAGTACCCAAAATCATACCATCTTTTGTGGTTAATTGTCCATCTGACGATCTCTCAATTTCTTTCCTTTTGGTTCTGGTCGTGGAAGTTTCCATGTACGTTAGACAAGCTAGTTTTTGAGCTAGCTAGCTTATCTGGCTATCTAGTGCTGTCGCAAACTTAGTTTTAGAGGTGAATAACTTGCAGAAAGTATACTACATTGAAATGTCTCCAACCAGGAAACATTGTTGCTGCTCAAATGCGCTCTCTGCGGCGAAAAGTGCAGAGGCGCAACTCACTGACACTCGAAGAGAGTAGGCAATATCACACGCACACGCACACGCTTCTAAAAATAGCTGTCCAATGAATGTAAAGGATCTATGAGTCAAATTCACCAATCACATTTGACAGGACCAAATTATGTCAGGAGACTATTATGATTGGATGTGATATTTTAGGTGGAGTTCGTTTTGCATGGCCCGGTGGCCCGGGTGATGGAGATTAAACTTAAGGACCAATGTAATGGTCTAAAATAGCAAGCCCCGCTCACCCGGGGCATCGTGCCATGCAAAACGAATTTGAGCATATGCGCTCGGGCAAACTGATTCGAGTTCCATTGGTTAATGTTCCAAAAATAACGCTGTCACGAGGTGTTGGGTAAATTGCTAGGTTTGAATACGGAAGTTACATGTTACTGGCTTCGCGTTTAGTTCAGCGCTTGTAAATAGTGTAACTTCAACACCAGCGAGGAACAGTCGTCTGTTAACGGGGCAGCGAAACAACGTTTAACTGCAGTGCACTTTATATGTCCAAGTAAAACTTGCCTGTTCGAGATTGACCAACATTTTTAACATATTGATCTTGTTGAAGCGCAGCTTTTTAGCCCACATTTCGGATTTCAAATGGATGTTCTACCAATGTGCAGCATATTTCACGAACTTCAGATTGTACACGACACGGGCTACTTTTCAGCCTTACCATCACTGGAGGAATATTGGCAGCAGGTAGCCTAATATTATTTATTATAATTTGAAACTATTGATTTAACTGAAATTAACAGCTCTGACCAATCATTCGTGTGTTTTGATTGGATGTTACTGTGGCATGGCAGTAGAGTACTACAGTACTTAAATTATAAATTAATTGATACAAATTGATACATTGTATTTTATGAAAGCACTTTCACTGTATTCAAATGTCCTCTATTTGCCTGTGGTCAAACGGTTGCCCAATGCATTCCGTTTTTTCTTCAGTTTTACACTAAATGTATATTTTTGTCAACTTGTCAGTAGTTCGAACATGCAGATGCCCGTGTCCATCTGGATGTGTCAAATTCGAACTCTCAGTTTGCGTGAAAGCCCTAGAACACGGTTTCTCATTGGTCTTGGGCCCCTGTGTACGTTTTGGTATTTGCCCAGGTACACAGCTGATTCAAATAACTAACTCTTTAGCAAGTTTTGATTATTTGAATCAGCTGTGTAGCGCTAGGGCAAAACCCAACAGCGGAAGCCCCAGGACCGCGTTGGAAAACCATGCTCTTGTCTAGAACATGTGAAAAATAACCAAGCATAGTCTATTTCTTATTTATATGGACATCTCTGAATGTCTATTTCTTATTTATATGGACATCTCTGAATGGAGGCCCAACCAGCCTCACCAGTTAGCCACAGATGCAAAATATATGGCGTTCTATACAGCTTGTTGATTCGCATGAGACCATTGCTACCAATCAATGTATGGCACAAGTCTTGTTCAGTGTTGCAATGTTTGACCTCTCGGGAGTTTGCATTGCAATTAATGGGTTGTGACTAACGTTAGTATCTGGTAGCGTAGCCTAGTGGTTTGGTATTTTCTTTAAGTTGTTGCATGTGTAAGCCTTTATGAATCTCAGAAATTAACTCGAAAGCAATTATTTGGTTCAAGTAGCCTAATGGCGATGTTGTCAGTCAAAATGCTGCGGAACTGACCTCGTTAGTAAGTGGATGTTTTGTTGCTGCAAAGTAGCCTAACCAGATTATAGCCAGCCTAAAATGTTTTCATTTAATTTTGAAAATGTATACAATTTACACCAATAGTCTTGCATAACATACCCCAATTTTAATCTTATGTGATTGAAATTGATGCAAGTAGTTTCCTAACATGCTGACGAGACCCCACGTGTGCGCCATCACGCTTACGTTGATTGTGTCCACCCACACCAGACGCGACGAGGGCACGCAGGTTGAAATATCAAAAGGAACTCTCAACCAACTATATTAATTTGGGGACAGGTTGAGAAGCATAACATTTATGGCAATCTAGCTAGCCTGTTGCTAGCGAAAGTTACTCACATAGTATGTCATCAGTAGTGTTGATTGATTAATTCCAGTCAATAAATTTGGATTAAAAATGCCTAGGTAGCTGAGCCACCCGAAGTTTGACATATAAACCAAATTTTATCACATTCAAATGTTCTATTAACACAAATAAATGGGCTTATTTTACGCTATAAATGCATGATGTTACCACTTCCTTTCCCCTGGCCAGAGGGGATCAGAGCATATAGGCTTCTCTAGGGTACCTAAAGCTGTGGTTATCAGTAGGCTATAGTTCAGACTGAAGCACAGATTAATTGTGCACAAATTGACAAATCATTAGGGAAATCAGTCTAAACAACAGGTACTTTCTCCCTGTTTTCAATGCTTTTGTGTACATTTTTTATTGAACTAAATCAAGTGCTGTTGCAAATGCCATCTCGCCATACATTTGCCAGCAGCCCTGCTGTGCTGATCTTTGTGACGTGGATAGATTGAAATCGCCACACAATGCTACAAATGAAAAAACACATCCTATGTGTTATCTATTTTTTTAATACAGTATTGACAGGAATGGACTATCATTAATTTTAGTATAACTTATTTTTACAAAAATAAATGGAAAGGGTATTTTAATTATAAATTAAAACCATAGTCTGATCTCTCACTCAATAATACTGACCATAAGGTTTATTCCTCTGAAACAATACATTTGCATGTCGATCAGTGTATTTCAGTATGCTTCTATCCAAACTGTATCAAATGTCAGCAGTGACCAATTCATGTGCACATGAGTAACTTGACATGATTGGCTAAGATTGTGGAAGGAGTAGTTATGCCCTTTGCCTAGGGCCTATTTTTATTTTATTTTTTCAGCTGTTCTTGTCAAACCTACATCCTGCTATACCTCCAAGCAGATGACCCTGCTTTTAATGAATCTTCAAGATCTAGGATCAAATCTGAATATATTTATTGTAACGAATGGAGAACTGAATGACTGCATTCTGGGGGGAAGGACGATGCATGCAATGCGTCATGTCAACTGAATGAGTCTTGGGGAAGCAGGAAGTTCAGTGGCTTCCTTAAAATGACACTAAATATGCTCTGTCATTCATTGCACCACAGAACTGAGAATGTATATATTAACTGTTCCTCCACATGTACATGCTACTTAGGATATGTGATGGTCAAGAAGAGCTGATTTGATGTTTGAATGTGAGGCTGTGGTTTACACAGCTGTTCTGCACTGTGAACCAAAAGAAACAAGTAGCACAACTATGATGTCATAAAATGTCAATGCTGTTGCTACTACTACTTTTGTTGGTGGTCTGGTAGCTGTCTGAAATGCAATGCACCTTGTGATCTTTACTATTAATGCATTCTAATCATGTGTTTTTGTTTGTTCCTCAACCAGACATGCTTGGAGTTGGAACGGTATCTACAGAGCGAGCCTTGCGTCTCAACGTCCAATATCAAGTTCAAGACGCAGGAGCATGACCCGTGGAGCAAGGTGATCCTGGCGTGTGGGGATGAAGCGATTGACTCCGACTCAAAGATCCCTCTGGTCAAAGAGGACAATCAGGATAGCCCAATCTTGGAAACCAAAAGTGTTAACTCTGATGCCAACAGCGAAGCGTCAGACAGTTCTGGGGAGCTCACGCGAACACACAGCTTTACCTCAAACCCTCTGGGGTCGGTTCTGGCCTGTTCTGGACCTTTTGGCGCTTGTATCATTAGCACTCCACCATCCTCCCCAGAGGTCAGCTCGGAACCCAGCATCTCACAAGGCTGGAGAAGCGTTCACACGGAATTGCACTTGCCGGTAGAAATGCGGACATGCGGCATCGGGAAGAACTCGGGAAAGACTAGGCTGGTCAGTGGAGATCCATCACCGGATGGGAGGAGACGGGTGCACAGGTGTCACTTCAACGGATGCCGCAAGGTTTACACAAAGAGTTCACACTTAAAAGCACACCAGCGCACTCATACAGGTTGTGAAACACACATTTCCCTATGCTATCACAACGGAGGCCTCTGGCTTTGGTGTTTACATTGCATTGCATAACCTTGGGGGGGGAACACAACCTGTGGCCAAAGTGACATTGATGGCACAAAGCTTCCTCACTTCAATTTAAATGTTAATTTTCTAATGTGCCGAATACAACAGGTGTAGGTAGACTTTACCGTGAAATGCTTACTTACTAGCCCCTTAACCAAAAATGCGTTTCTTGAAATGGAGTAAAGAAAATATTTCCTAAATAAAAAATGTAACAAGAAAATTGCATAACAATAACGAGGCTATGTACAGGGGGTACCGATACCGAGTCAATGTGTTGGGGTACAGGGTAGTTGAGGTCTTTGTAAAGTGACTATGCATAGATTATGAACAGTGAGTAGCAGCAGTGTAAAAGGGGGGGGGGTGTCAATGTAAATAGTTCAGGTGGCCATTTGGGGGTAGAAGCTGTTAAGGAGCCTTTGGTCCTAGACTTTGCGCTCCGGTAGCACTTGCTGTATCAGAGAGAAGACTTGGGTGACTGGAGTCTTGGACAATTTTTTGGGGGGGCATTCCTCTGACACTACCAAGTATATAGGTCCTGGATGTCAGGAAGCTTGGCCACAGTGATGTACTGGGCTGTACGCACTACCCTCTGTAGTGCCTTGCGGTCAGATGCCGATCAGTTGCCATACCAGGCGGTGATGCAACCGGTCAGGATGCTCTCAATGGTGCAGCTGTAGAACTTGAGTATTTGGAGACCCATGCCAAATCTTTTCAGTGTCCTGAGGGGGGGGGGGAGGTGTTGTCGTGCCCTCTACACAACTGTCTTGGTGTGTTTGGACCTTTATCGTTTGGTGATGTGGACACCAAGGAACTTGAAGCTCTCAACCTGCTCCACTACAGTCCCATCGATGAGAATGGGGGCGTGCTGGGTCCTCCTTTTTTTGGGTCCTCCTTTTCTTTTTGTCCACAATCATCTCCTTTGTCTTGAACACGTTGAGGGAGAGGTTGTTATCCTGGCACCACACTGCCAGGTCTCTGACCTTCTCCCAATAGGCTGTCTCATTGTTATCAGTTATCAGGCCTACCACTGTTGTCAGAACTTAATGATGGTGTTGGAGTCATGCTTGGCCACGCAGTCGTGGGTGAACAGAGCGTACAGGAGGGGACTAAGCATGCACCCCTGAGGGGCCCTAGTATTTAAGATGTGTTGTTGCCAACCCTTATCACTTGGGAGGCCGTCAGGAAGTCCAGGATCCAGTTGCAGAGAGGTGTTTAGTCCTTAGCTTAGTGATGCACCTTGTGGGTACTAAGGTGTTGAATGCTGAGCTGTAGTCAATGAACAGCATTCTCACGTAGGTGTTGCTTTTGTCCAGGTGGGAAAGGGCAGCGTGGAGTGCGCTTGAGATTGCGTCATCTGTGGATCTGTTTGGGCGGTATGCAAATTGGAGGGGGTCTAGCGTTTCTGGCATGATGCTGTTGATGAGAGCCATGACTAGCTTGCCTTCATTACTGTTACACACAAGTCATATGTAATTTAACTGCAAGAAATTGCTATTCTTTATTTCACCAAATGGTATTGTCTGTCTTGTTTGTTGTGTAATCTAATCAAAGTTACAGATCCAGTTCATTGCGAGTCCTCATGCAGTCAGAGTGCCACAGTGCAGTTACTCAGAATATTAGCCACGCATGACTGTGACCTAATCTACCTTGAATGTGTCTGAATGCTGAGGGGAAGGGGAGACGGTCACACTGAAAGGCAGCCACAGTGCACATGGGGATGGAATGGACTTGGTTTACGTCCCAAATGGCACCCCATTCCCTTATAGTGCACTACCTTGACCAGAGCCCTATGGGTAGTAGTGCACTATATACACTGTTTCTCATGGTCTGAGTCTTTAGGTGCCTTTTGGCAAACTCCAAGTGGGCAGTCATGTGCCTTTAACTGAGGAGTGACTTCCATCTGGTCACTCTACCACAAAGGCCTGATTGGTGGCGTTCTGCAGAGATGGTTGTCCTTCTGAAGTTTCTCCCATCTCTACAGAGGAGCTCTGTCAGAGTGACCATCGGGTTCTTGGTCCCCTCCTTGACCAAGGCCCTTCTCCCCCGATTGCTCAGTTTGGCTGGGCGGCCAGCTCTAGGTAGAGTTTTGGTGGTTCCAAACTTCTTCCATTTAAGAATGATGGAGGCCATTGTGTTCTTGGGGACCTTCAATGCTGCAGACATGTTTTGGTACCCTTCCCCAGATCTGTGCCTCCACACAATCCTGTCTCGGAGCTCTAGGACAATTCCTTCTACCTCATGGCTTTGTGTTTGCTCTGACATGCACTGTCAACGGTGGGGCCTTTTATATAGACAGGTGTGTGCCTTTCTAAATCATGTCCAATCAATTGAATTTACCACAGGTGGACTCCAATCAAGTTGTAGAAACATCTCAAGGATAATCAGTGGAAACAGGATGCACCTGAGATCAATTTAGAGTCTCATAGCGAAGGGTCTGTTTACCTATGTAAAGGTATTTCAGTCACATTTTTTTTGTATAAATGTGGAACATTTTCGCTTTGTCATAGTACACATTTTTTCGGCTTTGTCATGATTGGGTATGGTGTGTAGATTGAGGAAAAACATTTTATAATTTTTTAGAAATAAGGCTGTAACGTAACAATGTGGAAAAAGTCAAGGGTTCTGGATACTTTCCGAATGCACTGTAGGTATAGGGAATAGTGCCATTTGGGATACAGCCATTAGCTATGGTTCTTCAAAACAGATTTCGTTTCAGCATTGGAAAGGGCAGACTGACCATTCCTTATATTTTTATTAGCTGTGTGAAATTACATGTGTGGCTTTCTCTACGAGCTCTGACTCTTTAAGACTGCAATTACGTCCAACGGATAAGAGGACTTTCTTTGGTCCTAACATGTTTTTGAGTTGGGTAACAGGTTCATTGGAATTAGACTAGATTTATTGTAGTGTCTGAGTAAAGTTGTGTAGCTGTCAAGTGATTACCGCCATGTCATTTCCATTCTCTTTACTACCAAAGGTCATTGACCAGAAGGAACGATGACAATTTACCTTAGCTTATTACACAGCGTGTTTCACATTGACTGGAGGTTAAAAATGGATTGTTCAATATTGCATTAATTTCACAGGTCATGTTATTTTTGTTTATTTCATAGGTGAAAAACCATACAAGTGTTCATGGAAGGGCTGCGAGTGGCGATTTGCACGGAGTGATGAGCTAACCAGACACTTCAGGAAGCACACTGGGGCCAAGCCATTTAAATGCAGTCACTGTGAAAGGTAAGCTCCATCACTATGCTATCTACAATTGAGACCACCTGAGTGTTTACACAAACCCTCTTGATACCATTTACTCAAGTGTGAGTTGTTAGTATGTCTGTTCATTCAATGATGTGATTAGCATTGCATTGTTAACAAGTGCTTCCTGAAAATGCTTAGTCAAATGTGTAATTCAACCCTTAAAATATGTAATTATATTGCCAGCCTGTAATGTTAATTTGGGATCTATACTTGTATCCTAGACATATTCAGTATTTTTTTTAGTATTACACCAGTTCACACTTTCCATCTCTCGGTTTGCCTCCAGGTGTTTCTCCAGGTCCGATCACCTTGCCCTCCACATGAAGAGACACCTCTGAGCGTCGCGAAGCCATTTAGCGAAACGAACTAACGCAGCAAAGGGGAATGTCGTCTCATAACCAGTCTCATGGTTGATCTGCCCTTCAGAGGACTGAGCTAGGGGAGTGTGTTCAAGCCAAAGCCTGCCATTTTTCACCATACCCAGTGCTTCCGGGATGGACGAACCCCTTGGAGAAAACTAATGACAAAATTATGTATGGAAGGAAGCAGACAATTTAATTGAGGGAATGGGAAAGAGAAATTAAGACACAATGCATTAATTTCTTTTTTTAATGTGTGGTTGGTGCGTGATGTATTGAGGTGGCGCAACTGTCTCCTGGGCAACCGATACACTGGTACTTCACAAACATTCTAAGGTAAGCATGTGTGGACTGCGAATATCTGACTGGGTTGCCTTGCCAGTGTGCAAAGAGGGGGAGGCAAAGGTCTTATGGTACCGTTGTTTCTGTGGACTGAATGGTATCAGGGAACAAGTTTTGTTTCCTTGTGGTCGTGAGTACGGGTGTGTGAGGAAAGTGTCTACCTGCCTGTCAAGCAGCAGCGAGACTGAGTTAATTATTTATTTTTTTATGTTTTTGCCAGAAGCCTTGAGGGGTTGTGGTAGGGGGTGATGTTGTATCCCTTCCAGTTAGCAGAGGCCAGGGCAGAAACTCCACAATGTGAGTTTTTTTCTAGTGTTTGGTGCAGCTATTAAATGTGCAATATGTACATGGCTTGTTTTTTTATAACACAGCTAATGTGCTTAGAAGTTATAACACAATGAACTATACTATAACTTCAGTATCATAGACAGGTGTTGCATGGTTCTGGAGGTTATTTGCTTTTCCTGTTATTCCGGAATCAGGACTGCAAATGGATTTCTATCAAAGTGCAGCTAAATACCAACAGTTAAATGTTACAATATTGTACATAAAGCCTTGATTTTTTTTTTTTTTTGTATTCAGTACTTTCTTTGGTTGGAGAAATCACTATTGCCTAATTAACTGAATCATTCATGAAGCTATTTTTTTCACTCTATGCCTGTAGGACTCTTGAATTCGATTTTGTATATTCCATCTTTTCTACCTGATAAGACACCATTAATTTAATTAACAGTGCATTGTGTAAGTGACCTAGACTTGTGGTTTGGTTTTCTCCTGGTGGGGGTCACGTTGTATGGGTGATTTGAAAAGATTTATTAAGGCACAATTTCACATGAACTTACTTGCACCGTTCCTTGTTTTCAGAGACAGCTAGGCCTATTAGCCCATATGTAGATTTGTGAATAAAGTGTTTATGACATGCAGAGTAAAGATCCTCTATTAGATCATCAGGGTGCTTTTGTTTTGCTATAACCTGTCTATATAGTACATTCAGTTGAATCAGACCAAAACCCATGTAAATGGGTATCTTCAAGTCATCATGTAGAGCACTTTAAACAATGTATTATTAAACAAATGTACTGTATGTCGTTCCACATTTGGTTTTTGTGTAAAAATGTAGCTCGACGGTACAAAACAACCTGATGAGACTATAGGGCTAAGTCTGAGATGGCACCTTGTTCCCTTTTATAGGGCACTATTTTCAACCAGACCCCTATGTACGGTGGTCAAAAGTAGTGCACTATATGGAATAGGGTGCCCTTTCAGATGCACCCTAGCACTAGGGCATGGAGCTTTTGGTTTGTGTAAAGACAAGGTTGACTTGAAGGGAAAGTGATAGTGCTGCAGCTGTGTTCAATGTCTGGGCTTTGGGTTTGTAGAGAACTCAGGGCCCAGTCTCACTGTAGACCAATATCCTCCCCCTCCAACCAAGCTAAGGAAAAACCCTAAAGATTTATTGTAATTATCAAGCTCTAGTTGGACAGGCCTTACCTTGTATTGCATTTCTAATTAAATGTTTTGCTGGCATAGAATCTGTTAACTGCTGTTTCTGGGAGTTTGCTATTGACCCATTTGGGCATTCATTTGTTTTAGTCCATGCAGCTACAGTGTTATCAAAACCAATGGTGAACAAGATTCTGTAGAAAATGTAAAAGATCAATCCATCTCTCCCCATTCGAAACTGATTTGTTTATGTACACACATGGAAAAATGTGACATCTTTCGTCAATGTTATTTGCCCTGTGTATTAACAGTACAATAGGATGTTAATGGGTGGGGAATTTAGAGACTATGATATTTTTGCAGGGTAAGGGACCGAAATAATAATGTTAAAGGATAATTTATTGTACCATGTGTCATTAAATGTCTGACTCAAGGATTAAAAATTGAAGTATAACAAAGTACATGGACTTATTCAATATAATTTACATGCGATGCTGTGGGTGAAAAGGAATTTGATGTTACAGCAAGATCAGTGAAGCAGGGCCACAATATTTTCAGTACATTCAGAAAGTTTTCAGACACCTTGACTTTTTCCAACTTCTGTTAGGTTATAGCCTTGATCCTAAAATGGATAAAAATCAAACTGCGCAAATGAGGGATCAGGGCCTTGGTCAGGGAGGTGACCAATAACCCGATGGTCACTTTGACAGAGCTCCAGAGTTCCTCTGGGGAGATGGTAGAAACTTCAGAAGGACAACCATCTCTGTAGCACTCCACCAATCAGGCATTTATGATAGTGGCCAGATGGATGCCACTCCTCAGTAAAAGGCACATGACAGCCTGCTTGGAGTTTGCCAAAAGGCACCTAAAGACTCAGACCATAAGAAACAGAATTCTCTTGTCTGATGAAACCGAGATTGAACTCTTTGAACTGAATGCCAAGTGTCTCGTCTGGAGGAAACCTGGCACTATCTGTACGGTGAAGCATGGCTGTGGCAGCATCATGCTGTGGGGATGTTTTTCAGCAGCAGGGACTGGGAGACTAGTCAGGATCGATGCAAAGATGAACGGAGCAAAGTACAGAGAGATCCTTGGGGCAAACTCTCCAAATACAGGTGTGCCAAGCTTATACCGTCATACCCAAGAAGGATTGAGGCTGTAATCACTGCCAAAGGTGCCTTAAAGTACTGAGTAAAGGGTCTGAATACTTATGTAAATGTGATATTTCAGTTTTGTATTATGTATAATAGGCAAACATTTCTAAACCTGTTTTTGCCTTATTGAGGTATTGTGTGTAGATTGATGAGGATAAAATAAATGAGAAGGCTGTAACAAAATGTGGACAAAGTCGTGGGACCTGATTATTTTCCGAATGCTCTGTATTTTAGTTCAGAGGATTAGCACAAACATTACAATGCCAGCAACGGTAATGCTTTTTTGGGGCAAGGAATAGAAGTAGAACATTCTGTCTTTGTAACAGAACCGCCAATATCATTCAGGTGGTAATCAAACCTCATTTGTTTGCGTCTTAACCAACAGTTTCCATCACTGTCTGCATCCAAATGTTTTCCGATTAGTGTACTACTTCTGACCAGGGATCATAGGGCTCTGTTCAAAGGTATTGCACTATACAGGGAATAGGGTGTCATTCTCTATATGTCTATCTCCTCCACACACAGCTCCCCCAGCTCCCCTACAGAATGTTTGTAATAAATAAAGACATAAAAAAAACATTGTAAGATTATTTTTGCTCTGACAATTTATATTTGAAATAGTTTTGCAAAATTGTTATTTCTGTATGAATGTATTTTTTTATTGAAATAATATGAATCTTATCAGACTTATGCTTTGTTTAATTTTTTTCTCTTTACTACAGTTCATATTTTCAGGGATTGCGGATCGGTTTATGTACACAGACGGTCAGTTTCCCAGACACAGTTTGAACTTAGTCTTCTATTAAAGGGATACTTCGGGAGTTTGGCAATGAGGCCCTTTATCTACTTCCCTAGAGACCGATGAACTTGTGGATACCATTTTTATGTCTCCGTGTCCAGAAAGAAGGAAGTTGGAGGTCATTTTGCGAGTCAATGCTAACTAGTGACATAAAAATGGTATTCTTGAGTTCATCTGACTCTGGGGAAGTAGATAAAGGGCCTCATTGCCAAAATCCTGTAGTATCCCATCAAGAAACACTTTTCAATGGTGAATCTCCATTGAAAATGTATTTTCGTCTGTATCTGGAAAACCGGCCCAGAGTTTTTCAAATGGAAGTCTGTGGAACTAGCATGGTCCCATCTGCTGTCGCACTCTTCTCTAGTTGTCATGTCATACAGAGAGTTGGCTGTTACAAAATATTTTTATTAGAAATGATCTCTGAAATCTTGCATAATTTGGTCAGCTGTGTGATTAACTTCTGTGTTCATACCTGTTAGAAATTGAGAGTTCCGGCAAAAACAAAGTCTCTACCCTCGTAAAAGGAAACTCTCAGCCGAAGCACTGCCTTCGCCCAATCCTGATACTTCCAAATAACCAGTGATGAAAACCCCCATAATGGGATATACAGTAACTCCATGGAGCTATGGCACTCTTGTTGATCCCCTGATGTGTGAAAATAGATGTTACGTCCCCCATAAACAATGCAACAGATGAAGCAGTACCTTTGATGTCACGCGTATCTACGCGCATCCCTAGTCCCTGTGCCTAAGAACACCAAGGCAATCTGCCTAAATGACTACCAACCCATAGCACTCACATCTGTAGCCATGAAGTGCTTTGAAAGGCTGGTCATGGATCACATCAACACCATTATCCCAGGAACCCTAGTATCACTGAATTTGCATATGGCCCCAACAGATCCACAGAAGCAATCTCTATTGCACTCCACACTGCCGTTTCTCACCTGGACAAAAGGAACACCTACGTGAGAATGCTATTCATTGACTACAGCTCAGCGTTCAACACCATAGTGCCCTCAAAGCTCATCACTAAGCCAAGGACCCTGAGACTAAAACACCTCCCTCTGCAACCTGATTCTGGACTTCCTGCCATACTGATCCTCAACACGGGACCCTCAGGGGTGTGTGCTCAGTCCCCTCCTGTACTCTCTGTTCACCCATGACTACGTAGCCAAGCACGACTCCAACACCATCATAAAGTTTGCAGACTACAATAGTGGTAGGCCTGATCACTGACAACAATGAGACAGCCTATAGGGAGGAGGTCAGAGACCTGGCAGTGTGGTGCCAGGATAACAACCTTTCCCTCAATGTGATCAAGACATAGGAGATGATTGTGGACTACAGAAAAAGGAGGACCGAGCACACCCCCATTCTCATCGACGGGGCTGTAGTGGAGCAGGTTGAGAGCGTCAAGTCACTTGGTGTCCACATCATCAACAAACTATCATGTTCCAAACACGCCAAGACAGTCGTGAAGAGGGCACGACGACGCCTATTCCCCCTCAGGAGACTGAAAAGATTTGGCATGGGTCCTCAGATCCTCAAAACTTTCTACAGCTGCACCATCGAGAGCATCTTGACTGGTTGCATCATCGCCTGGTATGGCAACTGCTCGTCCTCCGACCGCAAGGCACTACAGAGGGTAGTGCGTACTCTCCAGTACATAACTGGAGCCAAGCTTCCTGCCAAGCAGGACCTCTATACCAGGCGGTGTCAGAGGAAGGCCCAAAAAATTGCCAAGTACTCCAGCCACCCAAGTCATAGACTGTTCTTTCTGCTACTACACGGCAAGCGGTACCAGAGCGCCAAGTCTAGGTCTAAAAGACTTCTTAACAGCTTCTACTCCCAAGCCATAAGGCTCTTGAACAGTTAATCAAATGGCTAACCGGACTATTTGATTGTCCCCACCCCACATTTTTACACTGCTGCTACTCTCTGTTTATTATCCATGCATAGTCACTTTACCTCTACCTACATGTACATATTACCTTGACCGGTGCCCCCGCACATTGACTCTGTACCTGAACCCCCTGTATATAGCCTCTCTACTGTTATTTTACTCTACTGTTATTTTATTTTCCTTAATTATTTGTTATATTTGCATTTATATATTTTTTTATTAAACTGCATTGTTGGTTAAGGGTAGATATATGACGGTAGATATTACTCATCTGCCCGCCTACTGCTACCTCTAGCAGGCTTGTAATTGTGCGTGCATGTTGCACATGGATAGTCGAACGCCAAACTCTTCATTGAGACAATGCTGAAACATCAATCCATGGTTGAGTCAATGCCACTTTACATTTCTGCCAAAATCAAAATTAAGTTTTTTGCAAATTCAGCAGGCTATGCTGTGAAATAGGCTTTTAGAAGTGCCGTCTTCATCTCATTCATTATTGTTAATGCCTTCTTTGGTCTGCTTATCAATGTACCAGGAACATTTCATTCAGGATAAATGGAGTTAGCGCTGAGTTTTGTATTTGTATTTATTATGCCTTGGCATCAGCTACTCTTCTTGTGGTCCAGCAAAATTAAGGCATGTGTCTGTGCTTGTGCTTGTGTCTCTTCACAGTACCTGCTTTTCCATGAGGTGTATTTGAATCTTGAGTAAAACGAGTCCTATATCGTCATAACCTGAAAGGCCGCTCAGCAAGGAAGAAGCCACTGCTCCAAAACCGCCATAAAAAAGCCAGACTACGGTTTGCAACTGCACATGGGGACAAAGATCGTACTTTTTGGAGAAATGTCCTCTGGTCTGATGAAACAAAAATAGAACATTTTGGACATAATGACAATTGTTATGTTTGGAGGAAAAAGGGGGAGGCTTGCAAGCCGAAGAACACCATCCCAACCGTGAAGCATGGGGGTGGCAGCATCATGTTGTGGGGGTGCTTTGCTGCAGAAGGGACTGGTGCACTTCACAAAATAGATGGCATCATGAGGGAGGAAAATTATGTGGATATATTGAAGCAACATCTCAAGACATCAGTCAGGAAGTTTAAGCTTGGTCGCAAATGGGTCTTCCAAATGGACAATGACCATAAGCATACTTCCAAAATTGTGGCAAAATGGCTTAACAAAGTCAAGGTATTGGAGTGGCCATCACACAGCCCTGACCTCAATCCTGAAAAAACGTGTGCAAGCAATGAGGCCTACAAACCTGACTCAGTTACACCAGCTCTGTCAGGAGGAATGGGTCAAAATTCCCCCAATTTTTTGGGAGAAGGTTGTGGAAGGCTACCCAAAACGTTTGACCCAAGTTAAACAATTTAAAGGCAATGCTACCAAATACTAATTGAGTGCATGTAAACTTCTGACCCACTGGGAATGTGAAATAAATAAAAGCAGAAATAAATAATTCTCTCTACTATTATTCTGACATTTCACATTTTAAAAATAAAGTGGTCATCCTAACTGACCTAAGACAGGGATTTTTTACTAGGATTAAATGTCAGAAATTGTGAAAAACTGTGTTTAAAAGTATTTGGCTAAGGTGTATGTAAACTTCCGACTTCAACTGTATGTACTGGAAAATGTCCAATAGTATCTGTACTGATGGCGCAAAAGCCATGACAGGGAGACATAGTGGAGTGGTATTGCGCGTGCAAGCAGTTGCTCCCAAAGCCACTTGGGTACACTGCAGCATCCACCAAGAGTCTCTTGCTGCCAAGTGAATGCCTGACAGCTTGAAAGACATTTTGGACACTACAGTGAAAATGGTTAACTTTGTTAAAGCAAGGCCCCTGAACTCTCGTGTATTTTCTGCACTATGCAATGATATGGGCAGCGACCATGTAACATACAGTGCACTGGTTATCAAGGGGCAAAGTATTGACACGTTTTTTTTTAAATTGAGAGATGAGCTTAAAGTTCTTTACCGACCATCATTTTCACTTGTCTGACCGCTTGCATGATGACAAGTTTCTCAAACGACTGGCCCATCTGGGTGGTGATATTTCTCGCCTGAATGATCTGAATCTAGGATTACAGGGACTCTCCGCAACTCTAGCCAATGTGCGGGACAAAATTGAGGCTATGATTAAGAAGTTGGAGCTCTTCTATGTCTGCAATAACAAGGACAACACACAGATCATTCCATCATTGTATGCTTTGTTTCTGTGCAAATGCACTCAAGCTTACGGACAATGTCAAATGTGATATAGCAAAGCACCTGTATGAGTTGGGTGTGCAATTACACAGGTACTTTCCCAAAACGGATGACACAGTGATGACACACTGGATTCGTTATCCCTTTCATGCCCTGCCTCCAGTCCACTTACCGATATCTGAACAAGAGAGCCTCATCGAAATTGCAACAAGCGGTTCTGTGAAAGTTGAATTTCATCAGAAGCCACTGCCAGATTTCGGATTGGGCTGTGCTCAGAGTATCCTGCCTTGGAAAATTGCGCTGTTAAGACACTGATGCCTTTTGCAACCACGTACCTACGTGAGAGTGGATTCTCGGCCCTCACTAGCATGAAAACTAAATACAGGCACAGACTGTGTGTGGAAAATGATTTAATCAAGATAGAGACTCTCTCCAATACAACCCAACATTGCAACGTTATGTGCATCCTTTCAAGCACACTCTTCTCATTAACCTGTAGTGAGTTATTCACAATTTTCGATGAACAAATATGGTTGTTGTAATGGCTTTCGTCGGTAGAAGGAGAGGAGGACCAAAGCGCAGCGTGGTGCGTATCCATAATTTATTAGAATACTTTTTCAATACGAACAAAAACAATAAACAGACGAAAACCAACGAAGCTACAGTCCTGAACTAGTGAACATAGAACACATGAACGCACGAACAGGAACAATCACCCACAAACCAATAGTGAAAACAGGCGACCTAAATATGGTTCCCAATCAGAGACAACGTAAAACACCTGCCTCTGATTGAGAACCATATCAGGCCAATAAGACAAACCTAACCTAGAAACATAGAACATAGACTATACCCACCCAGCTCACGTCCTGACCAACTAAATAAAGACAAAGCAAAGGAAATAAGGTCAGGAACGTGACAGTTGTATGTAATATGGTTAAATAAAGAGCAAAATTATTGATTATTATTATATTATTATTTGTACCCTGATCCTAAAAGACTTCCCACGAGCCGTGTTGTGACAAAAACTCACACTCATTCTTATGTTTAATAAATATATTGTATGTGACTCACCACCTGGATTCAGTCTTATGTAGCAACATTTGAATTTCTGTTTTTCACAATGGATAAAAGTAGAGACTCAGAGCTACAAAATGGTATATCATACACTGCATTTGAGAACACAATGGGAAAGTAATTCTGATTTGAAAGTTGATCAACTTGTAAACTCACTTTTGAGAAAACCATCTTTCAATATTTTTGCACTACTATTGGTAAGGGAAGATACCCCCATGAAATCGACAAAATGAATGGCAACTTATTTCCATATACACAATCGCAAATACCACTCAAATGGACGGCAGTTCATCCAAACCATCTGGCAAGTGGAACATGGCAAATGCCAAAATCCCAAAGATGGCGAGCGCACTCCACCGTAGATTTTCATATGGCAAATGGTCACAAAGTCAAGACCCAAGGGTGAAATTTTGAAAATCAAAAAAATATACATTTTATAAAATTACAAAAGTGCTTTTTGGACCATTTTTCGAAAAAAAAATATATTTTATCTGTCAATTATACATATGTAATAACCGTATAAACATACATTTGTCTTATTTTATTGAATTGGTCCATAAGGCCTATCTTTTGTCCATTTGCAATATATGATCATAGGAAGTCAGCTTCCGAACCCAAAAGTCAGTGAACCATGTCCAAATGGCATACATACAGTGGGGAGAACAAGTATTTGATACACTGCCGATTTTGCAGGTTTTCCTACTTACAAAGCATGTAGAGGTCTGTAATTATTATCATAGGTACACTTCAACTATGAGAGACGGAATCTAAAACAAAAATCCAGAAAATCACATTGTATGATTTTTAAGTAATTAATTTGCATTTTATTGCATGACATAAGTATTTGATACATCAGAAAAGCAGAACTTAATATTTGGTACAGAAACCTTTGTTTGCAATTACAGAGATCATACGTTTCCTGTAGTTCTTGACTAGGTTTGCACACACTGCAGCAGGGATTTTGGCCCACTCCTCCCTACAGATCTTCTCCAGATCCTTCAGGTTTCGGGGCTGTCGCTGGGCAATACGGACTTTCAGCTCCCTCCAAAGATTTTCTATTGGGTTCAGGTCTGGAGACTGGCTAGGCCACTCCAGGACCTTGAGATGCTTCTTACGGAGCCACTCCTTAGTTGCCATGGCTGTGTGCTTCGTGTCGTTGTCATGCTGGAAGACCCAGCCACGACCCATCTTCAATGCTCTTACTGAGGGAAGGAGGTTGTTGGCCAAGATCTCGCGATACATGGCCCCATCCATCCTCCCCTCAATACGGTGCAGTCGTCCTGTCCCCTTTGCAGAAAAGCATCCCCAAAGAATGATGTTTCCACCTCCATGCTTCACGGTTGGGATGGTGTTCTTGGGGTTGTACTCATACTTCTTCTTCCTCCAAATACGGCGAGTGGAGTTAGACCAAAAAGCTCTATTTTTGTCTCATCAGACCACATGACCTTCTCCCATTCCTCCTCTGGATCATCCAGATGGTCATTGGCAAACTTCAGACAGGCCTGGACATGCACTGGCTTAAGCAGGGGGACCTTGCGTGCGCTGCAGGATTTTAATCCATGACGGCGTAGTGTGTTACTAATGGTTTTCTTTGAGACTGTGGTCCCAGCTCTCTTCAGGTCATTGACCAGGTCCTGCCGTGTAGTTCTGGGCTGATCCCTCACCTTCCTCATGATCATTGATGCCCCACGAGGTGAAATCTTGCATGGAGCCCCAGACCGAGGGTGATTGACCGTCATCTTGAACTTCTTCCATTTTCTAATAATTGCGCCAACAGTTGTTTCCTTCTCACCAAGCTGCTTGCCTATTGTCCTGTAGCCCATCCCAGCCTTGTGCAGGTCTACAATTTTATCCCTGATGTCCTTACACAGCTCTCTGGTCTTGGCCATTGTGGAGAGGTTGGAATCTGTTTGATTGTGTGTGGACAGGTGTCTTTTATACAGGTAACGAGTTCAAACAGGTGCAGTTAATACAGGTAATGAGTGGAGAACAGGAGGGCTTCTTAAAGAAAAACTAACAGGTCTGTGAGAGCCGGAATTCTTACTGGTTGGTAGGTGATCAAATACTTATGTCATGCAATAAAATGCAAATTAATTATTTAAAAATCATACAATGTGATTTTCTGGATTTTTGTTTTAGATTCCGTCTCTCACAGTTGAAGTGTACCTATGATAAAAATGACAGACCTCTACATGCTTTGTAAGTAGGAAAACCTGCAAAATCGGCAGTGTATCAAATACTTGTTCTCCCCACTGTAGGTATTGAAAGTACCAAATCAGGATGTTATGTCCATTTGCTATATATGATCATAGGAAGTCAGCTTCCGAACCCAAAAGTCAGTGAACTATGTCCAAATGGCATAAGAAATGTCCAAATGGCATTTATACTGAGCAAATTATATATATATCACTGTTAAGCCCTGAATCAACCTAGAAGGTCTATTTGTCATGTTTGATCATAGGAAGTCATAGGAAGTAAGAATTTGGTGCAATGAGAGAGAAGTTTTTTTTAAATGTCCAAAATAGACATTCGATGGGCCCGGGTGGCGGGTGCTCCCTACCCGCCCATGGACCCCTTGCATCCCCCTAAAGGCATTAAATAAATGTGCACATCTGTCCATTTACAAAGTCTTACAATGGGCATTTACCATCACGAATTGGATATGCTCTAATATACTGCATAAATGCCCAATTGACTGGCCCGTTGAACTTGGGATGGCCGGGCAGTGATAGTGGTTCCTCTCCATCGCTCGTTGGTGCTGATTTCAGCATGTCCATTTGGTGATGATTCATCACTGTTTAAACGTATTGCAAATGGACAAAAGTCAGCCATCAATCAATAAGATATCATTCTGACACCAAACTGATACATACTGACACCAAATCCACTTTGTCCAACACGTTTAGAAGCCAACTATCACATATTTCAGAGCAGGCCCAAATTTCACAGCGCCTTCTGTTTAAACCATAATAAAAACGTAAACACATAGTTACATTCTAGCCACAGGTCCAGTTCTGACATTATGTGTAGGCTTAGCTGAGGCGACCCCGAATCCCGAGTTTTGGCTCAATAGGTCATTCGGAGACCGAGCAGCAACCTTAATTAGTCCTGAAAATTGACTTTTTCCGGGCGTTGTTACGGGGTCCCTGAATGAGCTATCGGACAGAAACTTAAGGGTCTCTATGGGCTGAGGCGATTTTAATGCACCTAGTCTTGTGATTCTGGGACTTTTCTAAATGTCGTCATTTTCGCGATGTTCAAAATTAATTGAAGTCAATGCAAATGTCAATGCAAAACACTGTTTTTGGTTACTACATGATTCCATGTGTTATTTCATAGTTGTGATGTCTTCACTATTATTCTACAATGTAGAAAATCGTAAAAATAAATAAAAACATAAACAACAACACACACGCTGGAAACTAGTACAGCACCCTCGACATGGGGATTCTGTAACAGTACCCTTTGGTTTGTTTTAAATAAATGGAGCTAGCAAGCTAACGCTAATAAAGTCACTGCCCAGCAACACTTTCAACAAACAAAGGAACAACTTTTACCTCAAATAATTGTTACATTAACTTAATAGCTAGTTATCTATTTCATTTGGACATTCAACACAGGTATTATAATCCAATCTCTTACGAAGATGTCCATACACAAAAATACCCCAGTTGTCTTCTTTTTCTATGGTATTATGGCGGTCCTCTCTTCTGTTTTGCTCCGTTCATCTTTCCCTCAATCCTGGCTAGTCTCCCAGTCCCTGCCACTGAAAAACATCCCCACATCATGATGCTGCCACCACCGTGCTTCACCGTAGGGATGGTGCCAGGTTTCCTCCAGACGTGAAGCTTGGCATTCAGGCCATCTTGATTTCATCAGACCAGAGAATCTTGTTTTTCATGGTCAGAGTCATTTAGGTGCCTTTTGGCAAATCCCAAGGGAGCTGTCATTTGTCTTTTACTAGGAGTGATTTCCTTCTGGCCACACTACCAGAAAGGCTTGATTGGTGGAGTGCTGCAGAGATGGTTGTCCTTATGGAAGGTTCTCCCATCTCCACAGAGGACCCATGGAGCTCTGTCAGAGTGACAATTGGGTTCTTGGTCACCTCCCTGACCAAGGCCCTTATCCCCCGATTCCTCAGTTTGGCCAGGCGGCCAGCTCTAGGAAGAGTCTTGATGTTTCCAATCTTCTTCCAATTAAGAATGATGGAGGCCACTGTGTTCTTGGGGACCTTCAATGCTGCAGAAATGTTTTGGTATCCTTCCCCAGATATGTGCCTCAACACAATTCTGTCTCGGAGCTCTATGGATAATTCCTTCAATCTCATGGCTTGGTTTTGCTCTGACATGCAATGTCAACTGTGGGACCTTATATAGACAGGTGTGTGCCTTTCCAAATCATGTTCAATCAATTGAATTTACCACACATGGACTCCAATCAAGTTGTAGAAACATCTCAAGGATGATCAATGGAAACAGGATGCACCTGAGCTCAATTTCGAGCCTCAAAGCAAAGGATCTGAATACTTGTGTAAATAAGGTATTTATGTTATTTATTTGGTATAAATTAGCAAAAATGTATAAGAAAAACGGTTTTCGCTTTGTCATTATTTTGTATTGCATGTACAGTTGAAGTCAGAAGTTTACATACACCTTAGCAAAATACATTTAAACTCAGTTTTCACAATTCCTGACATTTAATCTTCGTAAAAATTCCCTGTCTTAGGTCAGTTAGGATCACCGCTTTGTTTTAAGAATTTGAAATGTCAGAATAATAGTAGAGCGAATGCTTTATTTCAGCGTTTCTTTCTTTCATCACATTCCCAGTGGGTCAGAAGTTCACATACACTCAATTAGTATTTGGTAGCATTGCCTTTAATTGTTTAACTTGGGTCACACGTTTCGGGTAGCCTTCCACAAGCTTCCCACAATAAGTTGGGTGAATTTTTGCCCATTCCTCCTGACAGAGCTGGTGTAACTGAGTCAAGTTTGTAGGCCTCCTTGATCGCACACACTTTTTAAGTTCTGCCCACACATTTTCTATAGGATTGAGGTCAGGACTTTGTTGTCCTTAAGCCATTTTTCCACAACTTTGGAAGTATGCTGGGGTCATTGTCCATTTGGAAGACCCATTTGCGACCCAGCTTCAACTTCCTGACTGATGTCTTGAGATGTTGCTTCAATATATCCCAATAATTCTCCTGCCCAATGATGCCATCTATTTGTGTGAAGTGCACCAGTCCCTCCTGCAGCAAAGCAGCCCCACAACATGATGCTGCCACCCCCGTGCTTCACGGTTGGGATGGTGTTCTTCGGCTTGCAAGCCCCCCCTTTTTCCTCTAAACATAACGATGGTCATTATGGCCAAACAGTTCTATTTTTGTTTCATCAGACCAGAGGACATTTCTCCAAAAAGTACGATCTTTGTCCCCATGTGCAGTTGCAAACCGTAGTCTGGCTTTTTTATGGCGATTTTGGAGCCATGGCTTCTTCCTTGCTGAGCGGCCTTTCAGGTTATATCAATATAGGACTCGTTTTACTGTGGATATAGATACTTTTGTACCTGTTTCCTCCAGCATCTTCACAAAGTCCTTTGCTGTTGTTCTGGGATTGATTTGCACTTTTCGCACCAAAGTACGTTCATATCTAGGAGACAGAATGTGTCTCCTTCCTGAGCGGTATGATGGCTGCGTGGTCCCATGGTATTTATACTTGCATACTATTGTTTGTACTGATGAATGTGGTACCTTCAGGCGTTTGGGAATTGCTCCCAAGGATGAACCAGATTTGTCTACAACTTTTTTTTCTGAGGTCTTGGCTGATTTCTTTTGATTTTCCCATGATGCCAAGGAAAGAGGCACTGAGTTTGAAGGTAGGCCTTGAAATACATCCACAGGTACACCTCCAATTGACTCAAATGATGTCAATAAGCCTATCTTCTAAAGCCATGACATCATTTTCTGGAATTTTCCAAGCTGTTTAAAGGCACAGTCAACTTAGTGTATGTAAACGTCTGACCCACTGGAATTTTGATACGGTGAATTATAAGTGAAATAATCTGCCTGTTAACAATTGTTGGAAGAGTGACTTGTGTCATACACAAAGTAGATGTCCTAACCGACTTGCCAAAACTATAGTTTGTTAAAACCTCTCTGGGATCGTTGTCCCGCTAGAAAGAATTTTGGCTGGAGATTTCCCATTGATCTTGCTTTTTAGTACAGGACTAGGCTCAGTCTGTGTCCGGGAAAACCTCCCCATAATTTTTAAATGAGTGGAATGGGATGATGTCTTACATTAAAAAACACGTTTACATTTCCAAGTACATTAATGGGATAAACCTACTCTATGGGTACGTATGTATTAGGCTGTTTGAGAGAAGGTTTGAATCATAATCAACCAATCCAATGTACATCTGTTGTTGAAGTACAGTAGATTGATAACTCTACAGTACTCTAGCACTAGTCAAGCTAATTTTGCTGAAAATCCTTGTTAGTGCATATGTCTAATTAGCTATTGACTTTCCAGTCGTTTTCGGCTTCAGACTAAAGCTAATATTTACTTTAAACAATAATTTTTTGTATTAATAATACCTCGTAAAGGCAATATGTTCCTTTGAAATCCGTACACTGTATATTCCCTTTTTTATTTTTCACCCTTTTCAAAGGACATTGTGACACACCTAGGGAATTGTTCCATCCATTCAAATACCCCTGCTCCCGCAATCCAAAAACTGCAAGCGCTAATAAAATTCAGTATGATTTTCAATCTTTGAAAGAATAGCCCTACACCTGGAGAAAACAGAGACCTTTATTAGTTTGTTTCAAGGACTGAAAACCCCTTCCTATCCTTTTTTCAGGTTAGCGCCAAACATTTGCATTAATCACCATGACAACTGCCTCCTCTCCGCTTGTCATTCTGATCAGAGGAAGGGAGAGAGCGAGAGGGAAAGAGAGAGAGATGTGTATTCTAATTTCACACTTTGCGAAAGGTGGATGAACTGCGTTCATCCACCTCTGGCCTGCTCGCCTCCCTACCTCTGAGGAAGTACAGTTCCCGCTCAGCCCAGTCAAAACTGTTCGCTGCTCTGGCACCCCAATGGTGGAACAAACTCCCTCACGACGCCAGGTCAGCGGAGTCAATCACCACCTTCCGGAGACACCTGAAACCCCACCTCTTTAAGGAATACCTAGGATAGGATAAAGTAATCCTCCTAACCCCCCCCTCCCCCTTAAAAGAGTTAGATGCACTATTGTAAAGTGGTTGTTCCACTGGATATCATAAGGTGAATGCACCAATTTGTAAGTCGCTCTGGATAAGAGCGTCTGCTAAATGACTTAAATGTAAATGTTTACTTTGTGCTAACAGTGTCATCCATTCAAATTTGCCAGAGCTTCGACAAATGTTGGATTAGTTTCAGCTTCTGCCCCCGCCTCTGATGTTCTCCCTGTATCTCCACCACAGAAAGGATGTAGGAGGAGTACCAGTTGTGTGGATATTGGGAATATGAAAATAGGTACTAAGTTGTACCTACAACCATCCTGCAAAACATTGGTGACATATAACTACAATGGTTAAATGTTACTATTTTTCCATAATGTGAACATGGTGCATGGACACCTGAATGACAGCTTCACTATAAACATAGGAGTTCCAAAGGGCTGCCTGCTGTCCCCTTACTTTTCCTCATAGGCCTACAGAATGCATCAAGTAATTCACTGATTTTTCAATGTCCTCAACTGCTCCAGAGAGAGAACACAATAGCAATACACATACAGATTAAAAATGTATTATTCAACATGTATTTGTTATTTAAGTTAGGCTACTTTTGTATATTCGATTTTAGATAAACCCGTGTGGTCTATTTAATTTTGGATATAAAGTAATTACCTTCAGGTGTATTAAGGATGGTATTAACTGTATTTGATATTTGCATTTCAATTAATCCTTATCCACAAATGAGCACATGCTTTTGGAAAGTAAAATACTTACACAGAATATTAATGTGCCTCTCCCTTCATCTCAACAAAGTAATTCCTGAATATACTCCTGCATACTTTGGAGGAGACCCATATGTTCAAACATTAATTATTCACTTAAATACTAAAGCCCTAAGGACATGTATCAGGTGATTTTGAGTCAGAGAAAGTAGAATATAAGTTTAGAAAGTTACATTATTTTCAAGTAACAGAATTGTTACTTGTTATACCAAAAAGGATTTGGTATCGCATTGAGACGGGTTATCCTAAAGCTTAAATGGAATAACACTCAGTAAAGGGAGTGAGAAGAGAGACAGAACATACACTCTCTATTTTCACCTGACATTTTACCTGTTTCAGCCATTAGTAGAGTCCTATTGGGGGTAATAAAAAAACGTATCCTGCAATTATCCGTTTTTTTTGTCCACCATCTACTTTCTGGTAACTGAACAAACTTTTAGTACATGCAGTACTGCACTTTACTGATCTTGGAGTGAATCAAGACATTAAGAATATAGGTTATTTATGCTGACAGTACAGGGACATTTTTCTTATAAATACATCACTAAGCTAAGCATCACTGTGACTAAACACCTCCCTCTGCAACTGGATCCTGGACTTCCTGACGGGCCTCCCCCAGGTGGTAAAGGTAGGCAACAACACATCTGGCGCGCCGATCCTCAACACGGGGGCCTCTTAGCGGTGCATGCTTAGTCCCCTCCTGTACTCCCTGTTCACCCACGACTGCGTGGCCAAGCACGACTCCAACACCATCATTAAGTTTTCTGATGACACAACGGTGGTAGGCCTGATCACCGACAGCGATGAGACAGCCTATAGGGAGGAGGTCAGAGACCTGGCAGTGTGATGCCATGATAACAAGCTCTCCCTCAACGTGAGCAAGACAAAGGAGATGATTGTGGACTACAGGAAAAGGCGGGCCGAACATGCCCCCATTCACAATGACGGGGCTGTAGTGGAGCAGATCAAGAGTTTCAAGTTCCTTGGTGTCCACATCACCAACAAACTATCATGGTCCAAACACACCAAGAAAGTTGTGAAGAGGGCACAACACGCCTTTTCCCCCACAGGGGACTGAAAAAATTTGGCATGGATCCTCTGATCATCAAAAAGTTCAAAAGCTGCACTATCGAGAGCATCCTGAACGGTTGCATTACCGACTGGTATGGAAACTGCTCAGCATCCGACCATAAGGCGCTCCAAAGGGTAGTGCGTACGGCTCAGTACATATCTGGGGCCAAGCTTCCTGCCATCCAGGACCTATATACTAGGCAGTGTCAGAGGAAGGCCCAATTTTTTTTGAAAGATTCCAGTCACCCAAGTCATAGACTGTTCTCTCTGCTACCGCATGGCAAGCGGTACCGGTGCGGCAAGTCTAGGTCCAAAAGGCTCCTTAACAGCTTATACCCAAAGCCATAAGACTGCTGAACAAATGTCCACCCGGATGATTTACATTGACACCCCTACCCCCTTGTTTTTACACTGCTGCTTCTAGCTGTTTATTATCTATACATAGTCACTGTACCCCTACCTACATTTACAAAGTACGTTGACTAACCTGTACCCCCGCATATTGACTCGGTACCGGTACCTATTGTATATATTCTCGTTATTGTTATTTTAATGTGTTACTTTTTCTTTCCTTTTTTACTTTAGTTTTATTTTGTAAATATTTTCTTAACTCTATTTATTGAACTGCATTGTTGGTTAAGGGCTTATAAGTAAGTATTTCACGGTGAACTGCAAGACTAGAAAAGGTGGGTGGAAGAATAGAAAATATATTTGTATGGTGTACTTTTGTTTCCCTTTTGCCTTTGTATAGGTTATGTCAGTGCTACACTGTACAGTGCATTTGGAAATTATTCAGACCCCTTGGCTTTTTCCACATTTTTTTACATTACAATCTTATTCTAAAATTGCTTAAATAATTTTTTTCCCTCATCAATCTACACACAATACCCCATGATGACAAAGCAAAAACAGGTTTTTAGAAATTTCAGCAAATGTCTTAAAAATAATAAACTGAAATATTACATTTACATAAGTATTCAGAACCTTTACTCAGTACTTTGTTGAAGCACCTTTGGCAGCGATTGGGTATGATGCTACTTCTTGGGTATGATGCTACATGCTTGGCACACTGGTATTTGGGTAGTTACGTTATAACCTAATTCTAAAATGGATGAAATTGTGTTTTTTTTCCTCATAAATCTACACACAATATCCCATCATGTCAAAGCGAAAAAAAGGTTTGTAGAAATGTTTTCAAATTTATACCAAACAAAAAGCATAAATACCTTATTTACATAAGTATTCAGACCCTTTGCTATGAGACTAGAAATTGAGCTCAGGTGCATGCTGTTTCCATTGATCATCCTTGAGATGTTTCTACAACTTGAAATCAAATTAAATTGATTGGACATGATTTGGAAAGGCACACACCTGTCTATGTAAGGTCCCACAGACATTTCAGCGCAAAAACCAAGCCATGAGGTCAAAGGAATTGTCCGTAGACATTTCTGCAGCATTGAAGGTCCCCAAGAACACAAGTGGCCTCCATCATTCTTAAATGGAGGAAGCTTAGATCAACCAAGACTCTTCCTAGAGCTGGCAGCCCGGCCAAGCTGAGCAATCGGGGGAGAAGGGCCTTGTTCAGGGAGGTGACCAAGAACTCGATGGTCACTCTGACAGAGCTCCAGAGTTCCTCTGTGGAGATGGCAGAACCTTCCAGAAGGCCAACCATCTCTGCAGCACTCCACCAATCAGGCCTTTATGGTAGAGTGGCGAGACGGAAGCCACACCTCAGTAAAATGCACATGGCACCCTGCTTGGGGTTTGCCAAAAGGCACCTAAAAGATTCTCAGATCTGATGAAACCAAGATTGAACTCTTTGGCAAGAATGCTAAGCGTCACTTCTGGAGGAAACCTGGCACAATCACTACCGTGAAGCACGGTTGTGGCAACATCATGCTGTGGGAATGATTTTCATTGCCAAGAAATGGGAGACTAGTCAGGATCGAGGTAAAGATGAACGGGAAAAGTACAGAGATCCTTGATGAAAACCTGCTCCAGAGTACTCAGGACGTCAGACTGGGGCGAAGGTTCACCTTCCAACAGGACAACAACCCTAAGAACACAGTCAAGACAATGCAGGTGTGGCTTCGGGACAAGTCTCTGAATGTTCTTGAGTGGCCCAGCCAGAGCCTGGACTTGAACACGATCAAACATCTCTGGGAGACCTGAAAATAGCTGTGCAGTGACGCTCGCTGACAGAGCTTGACAGGATCTGCAGAGAAGAATAGGAGAAACTCCCCAAATACAGGTGTGCCAAGCTTGTTGTGTCGTACCAAGAAGACCCGAAAGGGACTGAATACTTATGCAAAATGTAATATTTAAGTTTTTTATTTTTAATACACTTTCTAAAATTTCTAAAACCTGTTTTTGCTTTGTCATTATGGGGTACTGTGATGAGGGGGAAAAAATAATTTCATCATATTAAGGCTGTAACGTAACAAAATGTGGAAAAAGTCAAGGGGTCTGAATACTTTCCAAAGGGTTAAATTATGTTGAATTATGTAAGTAAGCCAAAATCAACGTGTTCTTAGCACTCACTGCAAGAAATTGTTAAATGCCATATTACTAGGTTATTATGGTTTTAAATGAAGATTATCGACTTTTCAAAGTCTGGCATATTTACATAACTTTTCTACGAATATTTGAATCATGGCTTTAAATAGCTTAGCAAAGTGGCAACTGTACATGTTTAACGACGTAGGTTCTTTATTAGTCTGGGTCAGAGAGCTGCAGCAAGTCCACCATCATGTCCGTTGATGCCTGTGTAAGCCCAGTGTACAGTATGTCCTGCAGGCTGACAGTGACAAAGGTCTGTCTTTGCAAGAGGCAGCAGAGCAGTTCGTCCAGCAGAATCCCAGCGTGTCAGATTGAATCAGTATGGTGAACAGCAACAGGTTATTTGCATTTTAATTATGAGAAGGTCAGCCAGCGTTTGTTCGCTCATGTTATGCTTCATGTGATTAAACATGCGCACTCAGTGCATAATTTATGGAGCATTGAGGACACTTTGACCCTGTCACACATTTTACAATCTCCACATGGCGCCAACACTGGCATGTAAAGAACATTGCAGTAATTTATGCTTGGAAGGATAAAGACGAGGGTGAAAAAATCTGTGGTAAACATTTAGGCTACTTCCATTTAGATTTTCTTGGAATTTGTCAAAGCAGGACTGTCGTTGTTGTACCTCAGCATCTATCTATGAGTTTCCCATTACACTTGCTTGTACAATTCACATTCTCATTTCAGTTCTCATGATGTTTTACAACCTTTTGCGGCAGGCATGTGGTTAGAGCGTTGGGCCAGTAACCGAAAGGTTGCTAGATCGAATCCCAGAGCTGACAAGGTAAAAATCTGCCCTTCTGCCCCTGAACAATGCAGTTAACCCACTGTTACTAAGCCGTCATTGAAAATAAGAATTTGTTCTTAACTGACTTGCCTAGTGAAATAAAGGTTAAATAAACAATTTATGTGGCTCCCCATTTCCCACATTCCTTATTCCGACTGAGCCATCAGAGGGTACACAACACAAACCATGAGGTAAAATTCCACATACATAGTTGATATAATTTTACATACTATAGCTAGTAGTTTCAAATATTTTCCATGCAGTGCAAACAAGACCACAACTCTCCCAATTCATTTCCCATGGAATGTTGCACCAATTCACATCCCATTCTACATAAATTCCCCTCTCTCTAAATGAATATCTTACAGATGTCATGCACCCACAGAACACAGTCACATAGTAACTGGGCTCTGCTCAGCTCCACTCTATTCACTTCTCATACTCAGGCTGTTTCATATTTGCATACAGTATTGCTATGGGGGAGGGCTGGGGAAGGGCTCTTGCTCGTCCGTCTTTCTCACACGGGAGACCAAACACTGTGACATAATTGTTCTGTACTGCACATTATTAACAGTTACTTGCTGTGAATACCACTTTCCATGCTTGGCTGAGAAATATTTATGGCTGGAAATTAGTCAATTGTTATTAGAGGCTTGATTTCAAATAATGCATTCCCACCCCCACTTGCCAAATATTTGGCCACCCAGATCAAAATATGCAAGAATTGGAGAGACAAAAGCCATGCACCTGCTGAGGGCTCAGTTGTTAGGCTTTAATTTAAGTGCTGTACTTTTCCTATGAACACACCACATAAGAGCCTCCGCATAAGAGACGGCAATCTCACCATCAGAAGCCCTGGTTTTCATGTCTGATTGCATATCGTCAATTCCATCCTTCAAAGTCAGCTCTGTAGAACAATCAGTCCTAACCATAGTCTCCTCTAGGGTTTTAAAGAGTCAACCAAGCCAAACAGCTATTAGAGGTTATGACATGACGCCCTCACACCCCTCATCCTCCTTCAGAGACATTACTCGGGACTGACAGTTACTTCAGGGTAGCTTCCCAAATGGAACCCTATTCCCTATATTGTGCACTACTTTTGCCCAAGACCATATAATTCCCTTATTATGAGCTGGTGTTCTCCTCACATTGGAACGGTGATTTTCCCTCTGTGAGGTCATTTCCCCTCTCTGTGAGATCAGCTTGGTGATGGTTCCCCATAATCAGGCCTCTGAATGATCACTCCATCCATTTCACAACAATACTGTGCTGCTCTGCTGCTGCTGCTGCTCTGCCTGGCCTGTGCCAAGCTCTCTTATTTCCTGGAAGTGGACTTGTACTTAGAAAGGGGAGGGCACAGCTCTGGTCTGGTCTCCACCTCGCAATGACTCCAAAGTCTCTGCAGAATGGAGCTGTGACAGAAACATTTTAACAAATGAAACAGAACGGAAAAATAATCAGTCCTTTGTTTGTTATAAACACAAGCAAGTATTCCTTAATGTTTAAATGCCTGATAATAGAGACATAATTAAAAAAAAATATTTAGTTTACAGACGGTGTGAAGTTTTTTCAATTAATGGCTGGAAATAAATGTAACTTTAAGTCTGTTAATCATTTTGGCGACAGTTATTAATTGATGATCTAAATTCAGTTGAATTATTCACTCATAATTCTGTCCAGTTAGAAATCGGTCTGGCTATTCATTTCCTTGATTTGCATTTCAGACTTTGAACAAGAACTGCTTTGGCACATTGTTTGGTTTGTATCCTGCTTTTTTTTGCGTAAAGGTCTTTGGGACTATCAGACAGAGCATAACATTCATAGATGACCCCAGCCCCATGCAGTCCCAGCTATGGCTTAATGAAAGGTATGAGATAGTGTATGCTTGTCATGCCTCGCTGGCCCTCTGATCGGCAGAGTGAGAACAGTTACTCCGCCTGAATGCCAATTAAATCGCATCCTCTGAATTTCCCACCATCCTTTACCCTCTTCAGAGAAATAGAGCTTGCAATGAAAACTATTAATGTCACACTGTATATACTAGAGAGTTTAGGTTAGATCTAAAATACTGTGGATTAAGGTCAAGTCTACCTACTCTAGCTAGCTTTTGTATTTTGGAATTATATTCCGAGTTGATGATTTAATCTGGTTAATCGTGAATTGAAAGTGAAAATATAATTCCCAATGTGGGATTAGGCCATTGTGTCAGGTATGCATAAATGGCTGTAAGGGAGTCAGGTGCAGGAGAGCAGATATTGGGTAGCCAACGGAGCCTTTTATTTAGGCGAACCAAAAGCACACGGCAAGGTGAACACGAAATAACAATATGGGTTAACATAACCCAGCGCAACAGACTAACGTGCGCATAACATGAAACAGAATAAACAATACCACACAAAGACATGGGGGAAACAGAGGGTTAAATACACAACACATAATGAGGGAAATGAGAACCAGGTGTGTGGGAAAACAAGACAAGACAAATGGAAAATGAAAAATGGATCGGCGATGGCTAGAAGACCGGTGACGTCGACCGCCGAGCACCGCCCGAACAAGGAGACATCAACATCGACTTCGGCAGAAGTCGTGACACATTGTTAGATATTTAGAATTACTTTGGGGTTTTAATCTCTTCCCCTTCATGAATAGGTGTTGCTGGATGCAGCTCATGCAAGTAATAGAATGTCATTATTCTCTTTTATTTATGTCAAAGCAGGGGGCGGAACCTGCAGTCTCCCCTCCCAACACTAATGGTTAGGAACCCTCTCCACAGACTGGCATCCCCATCATGTCTGAAGTCATCAACCTCGGGGAGGGAGATCATTTTCAGGTCTGTTGTTCAACCTTGAACAAGAGATCCGAAGTAGATGTTTTGGCTGTTTCTCTCACCCATTGCACATCACCAATACGTGCATATGAATATAACAAAAAAACTATTTTACAAATCACAAGTTAAATAAAATAAATTCTGCGCATCGAGAGAGAGAGAGAGAGAGAGAGAGAGAGAAAGAGGGAGAGAGAGAGAGAGAGAGAGAACCAGTCAAAAGTGTGGACACACCTACTCATTCAAGGGTTTTTCTTTATTTTTTATATTTTCTACATTGTAGAATAATAGTGAATACATCAAAACTATGAAATAACACATATGGAATCATGCAGTAATCAAAACATTTTAAACAAATTAAAATAGATTGTAGATTCTTTAAAGTAGCCAAACTTTGCCTTGATGACAGCTTTGCAAATCCTTGCATTCTCTCAACCAGCTTCAAGAGGAATGCTTTTCCTTCACTCTGCTGTCAAACTCATTCCAAACCATCTCAATTGGGTTGAGGTCGGGTGATTGTGGAGGACAGGTCATCTGATGCCCACTAAGCGCAAACCAGATGGGATGGCATATCGCTGCAGAATGCTGTGGCAGCCATGCTGGTTAAGTGTGCCTTGAATACTAAATAAATCCTAGACAGTGTCACCAGCAAAGCACCATCACACCCCCTCCTCCATACTTCACAGTGGGAACCACACATGCAGAAATCATCTGTTCACCTACTCTGCGTCTCAGAAAGACACAGGGTTTGGAACCAAAAATTGCAAATTTGGACTAATCAGACCAAAGGTGTCACGCCCTGGCCTTAGTTATCTTTGTTTTCTTTATTATTTTAGTTAGGTCAGGGTGTGACATGGGGGATGTTTGTGTGTTTTTGTCTAGTCGAGGGTGTTTGTAGTGTCTAGGGGGTTTTGGTAGAGTTTATGGGGTTGTGTTCAGTGTAGGTGTCTGGGTATGTCTATGGTTGCCTGAGTGGTTCTCAGTAGACAGCTGTCTATCATTGTCTCTGATTGGGAGCCATATTTAAGGCAGCCATAGGCATTAGACGGGTTGTGGGTAATTGTCTATGTCTAAACGTTAGTAGCTTGTGTGTGCACTTTCGTTTTGTAGCTTCACGGTCGTTTGTTGTTTTGTTAGTTTGTAAAGTGTTTCATTTCGTGTTCATCTTCTTCGTAAATAAAAAGAAGAATGTATTCTAATCACGCTGCGCCTTGGTCCTCTCTTTCACCTATAGACGATCGTGACAGAATTACCCACCAACCAAGGACCAAGCAGCGTGGTAAACGGCAGGAGAAGCAGCAGCAGGAGAAGCAGCAGCAGCAGCAGCAGCAGCAGGAGAGGCTGCACTATTTGGAGGAATGGACATGGGAGGACGAATTAGACGGCAAAGGACCCTGGGCAGAGCCAGGGGAATATCGCCGCCCCAAAGAAGAGCTGGAGGCAGCGAAGGCGGAGAGGCGCTATTATGAGGTGCTAGCACGGCAGAGCGGCTGGGGGCCCGAGAGGCAGCCCCAAAAATTTCTTGGGGGGGGGCACACGGGGGGTGTGGCAGAGTCAGGAGTCAGACCTGAGTCAACTCCCCCTGCTTACCGTAAGGAGCCGGTCAGGGCGGAATTGGAGGTGAGCGACGCAGAGACAGTGAAGGAGTTAATGGGGAAATTGGAGGAAAGAGTTATGAGGGAGGTGCTGGTTTGGTGCATGAGGCACGACATCCGCCCGACTGAACGTGTCGGGGAGTTGATGTCACCGGGGACAGCTCTCCATACTCGTCCTGAGGTGCGTGCTAGCCGTCTGGTTAAGACTGTGCCAGCCTCACGCACCAGGCCTCCTGTGCGCCTCCCTAGCCCTGCACGTCCTCTGCCAGCTCGGCGCTACAGCTCTCCCAGCCGTGCTTCCAGTGGAGAGAGGGGGCGTCGTACCGGGCAGGCACCGTGTTATGCGGTGGAGCGCACGGTGTTCCCGGTGCTTAGCCCGGTGCGCAACATCCCAGCTCCCCACATCTGCCGGGCTAGGGTGAAGATCCAGCCAGGGCGGATGGTGCCAGCCCTGCTCTCAAGATCTCCAGTGCGCTTTCACGGTCCGGTCTACCCAGTGCCACCTCCACGCACCAGCCCTCCGGTGGCAGCCCCCCGCACCAGGCTGTCTCTCCGTCTCATCGCTACAGAGTCTCCCGCCTGTCCAGCGCTGCCAGAGCCTTCCTCTCCAGCGCTGCCGGAGTCTCCCGCCTGTCCGGCGCTGCCAGAGCTTCAGCCCCTCAGTCCAGAGGCGCCAGAGCCAATCTGTCCAGCGCTGCCAGAGCCTTCCTCCTCTCCAGTGCTGCCAGAGTCTCCCGCCTGTCCGGCGCTGCCAGAGCTTCAGCCCCTCAGTCCAGAGGCGCCAGAGCCAATCTGGCTAGAGCTGTCTGAGCTGTCTGCCTGTCCAGCGCTGTCTGAGCTGTCTGCCTGCCCAGCACCGTCTGAGCTGTCGGCCAGCCATGCCCCTCAGTCCGGTGCTGCCCCTCAGTCCGGTGCTGCCCCTCAGTCCGGTGTTTCCCCTTAGTCCGGTGCTGCCCCTTAGTCCAGTGGGGTTATTATGGAGGGTGGCCGTTAGGAGGAGGCCACGGAAGCGGGTAGTGACTATGGTGAAGTGGGGGCCATGTCCCACACCCGAGCCGCCGCCATAAGAAGGCCCACCCGGACCCTTCCCTTCTGTGTCAGGTTTGCGGCCGGAGTCCGCACCTTTGGGGGGGGGGGGGTGGGTACTGTCACGCCCTGGCCTTAGTTATCTTTGTTTTCTTTATTATTTTAGTTAGGTCAGGGTGTGACATGGGGGATGTTTGTGTGTTTTTGTCTAGTCGAGGGTGTTTGTAGTGTCTAGGGGGTTTTGGTAGAGTTTATGGGGTTGTGTTCAGTGTAGGTGTCTAGGTATGTCTATGGTTGCCTGAGTGGTTCTCAATCAGAGACAGCTGTCTATCATTGTCTCTGATTGGGAGCCATATTTAAGGCAGCCATAGGCATTAGACGGGTTGTGGGTAATTGTCTATGTGATGTTGCATGTTTGCACTCAGTGTTATAGCAGTCACGTTCGTTTTGTTATTTTGTATTGTTTGTTAAGTGTTCATTATTAAAGGGAAGAATGTATTCTAATCACGCTGCGCCTTGGTCCTCTCTTTCACCTATAGACGATCGTGACAAAAGGACAGATTTCCACCGGTCTAATGTCCATTGCTCGTGTTTCTTGGCCCAAGCAAGTCTCTTCTTCTATTAGTGTCCTTTAGTAATGGTTTCTTTGCAGCAATTCAACCATGAAGGTCTGATTCATGCAGTCTCCTCTGAACAGTTGATGTTGAGATGTGTCTGTTACTTGAACTCTGTGAAGCATTTATTTGGGCTGCAATTTCTGAGGCTGGTAACTCTAACGAACTTATCCTCTGCAGCAGAGGTAACTCTGGGTCTTCCTTTCCTGTGGCGGTCCTCATGAGAGCTAGTTTCATCATAGCGCTTGATGGGTTTTTGCAACTGCACTTGAAGAAACTTTCAAAGTTTTTGAAATGTTCCATATTGACTGACCTTCATGTCTTAAAGTAATGATGGACTGTTTCTCTTTGCTTATTTGAACTGTTCTTGCCATAATATGGACTTGGTATTTTACAAAATAGGGCTATCTTCTGTATGGCTCAAACACATTAAGAAGGAAAGAAATTACACAAATTAACCTTTTACAAGGCACACCTGTTAATTGAAATGCATTCCAGGTGACTACCTCATGAAGCTGGTTGAGAGAATGCCAAGAGTGTGCAAAGCTGTCATCAAGCTAAAGGGTGGCTACTTTAAAGAATCTCAAATATAAAATATATTTTGTTTTGTTTAACACTTTTTTGTTACTACATGATTCCATATGTGTTATTCCATAGTTTTGTCTTCACTATTATTCGAATATTAACAATATACAAAACCCTCGAATGAGTAGGTGTGTCCGAAATTTTGACTGGTACTGTATATGTGTGTGTGTGCATTCATTCATTCATACGTGTGTGTGTGTGTGTGTGTGTGTGTATATAAATATTTGGGGGACCCTCCCCTATAGAGTGTCTCCCGGGTGGCGCAGTGGTCTAGGGCACTGCATCGCAGTGCTAGCTGCGCCACCAGAGTCTCTGGGTTCGCGCCCAGGCTGGGCTGGGTTCGCGCCCAGGCTCTGTCGCAGCCGGCCGCAACCGGGAGATCTGTGGGGCGACGCACAATTGGCATAGCGTTGTCCGGGTTAGGGAGGGTTTGGCCGGTAGGGATATCATTGTCTCAGTATGTAAAAATGTATGCACTCTACTGTAAGTCGCTCTGGATAAGAGCATCTGCTCTTGGCCGGTAGGGATATCCTTGTCTCAGTATGTTAAAATGTATGCACTCTACTGTAAGGCGCTCTGGATAAGAGCGTCTGCTAAAGGACTAAAATGTAAAAATGTAGATTCAGGTTTGGGTGGGGGTACTGTCACCCTGTTTATGCTCTATATTTTGGTTAGGTCAGGGTGTGACTAGGGTGGGTACTCTAGTTTTTGTATATCTATGTTTTCTTTTTCTTTGTTGGCCTAGTATGGTTCCCAATCAGAGGCAGCTGTCTATCGTTGTCTCTGATTTGGGATCATACTTAGGCTGCCCTTTTTCCCACCTTCAGTTGTGGGATCTTGTCCTTGTTTGGTTGCATGTATTTTGCACAACGAAGCTTTTCGTTCGTTCTGTTTATTTATTTATTTTCGCTGGTTCATATTTAAATAAAGTATGATGAACCCAAATCACGCTGTGCCTTGGTCTACCCTTAACGACGAACGTTACACTTGGCCAATGAGGTTGCACCCACGGAGCCGAGTTTTGGCCAAGTTGAAGCCGCTTCATCAACAAAGATATACTTGTGATGGTTCATAGCACCATCACCCTCTAAAAATATATTTTGGCTAGTTATTTTTACATTATAGTTCTAATATGTTATTGGACGGCAAGTAGTCTAGTGGTTAGAGCGTTTGGCCAGTAACCGACAGGTTGCTAGATCGAATCCCTGAGCTGACAAGGTAAAAATCTGTCGTTCTGCTCCTAAACAAGGCAGTTAACCCACTGTTCCCCGGTAGGCTGTCATTGTAAATAAGAATTTGTTCATAACTGACTTGCCTAGGTAAAAAAAAAGATATATTGTGAAGTAGCATGTGCATCAAATAGTAACATGTATATAGTGCTGAACCTGAACATACTTTGCCTGCAAATGTTTCATCCGGTTGTTGTTTCTCTCAAAAGGAACCAGGTGAATGTGCTTAATAGATACCTAGTGCCTCTTCAAAAGGCAGGTGATTGTTGGTAGGCTGATGGATGCCACATTGGCAAAGGTGTTATCGTTCTCCTCATTGTCCTGCTTTATTTCGGACAGCCATATGTCATTCCTGACCCTCACCATTACCACCACTGCCCTCTCCTGCTAGTCGGTCAGCACATGGCCACGGCCACCACCATGTGATCTTCTGTCAATTCTGAGGGTAGAACAGGGTATATGGTCAATAGATCATACTGTAATGTGTTTTAAATTTACATGAATTACAATATGTCATTTACTGTAAATTGAATGGAAAAGCATAGTGCATATCCTGCAGGTTTTCTTGGGGAAATGTTCTCATGATCGAATTGACAGTTGATCTTTTCAGATTGGGGCGAACTAATATGGCTGCTTCTGCCATGGTAAGGCCTATGTTTATCACATGTTCAACGGCTATGGCCCAGACTTCATTAGACACAACAGTTCCCTGACATCTACCTCCCTCTCTCTGATGTCCACATCTTTGACGGGGCCCATGCCCACCTCTTTGACCTCTTTGATGGGGCCCATGCCCACCTCTCTGATGGGCCCCTTGTCCACGGGCCATTGTCTTTGAACATGTGGTAAACAGAGGTCTTACTATGGCAGAGGCTGCCAGATTAGCTCACCTCAATCTGAAAAGATCAACTGTTAATTATTGCGTGCTAAACAGTGCTTTTTTTTCATCCATTTCATTTTATTCATTTAATTTCTTTATTTGATTACAGACAGTACACTTGTGTTGCAATTATATCTGAAAAATACATGGTTTTTTTACATCATTGATCACACATTTGATTACAAATTGGACAGATATTATGGAAATTATAGATTTTCTGTCAATTTTATAAAAGTGGATTGTCTAATGTGAACACTATGTAATATGCTATAATTTACAGTACTGTAGCATATTACATTCAGCACTTCTGAGGGCAATTTGAAACACGTATCTTGCATTAATTGCTACTGGATTAACTGGTAGTTAAAATTACATTGAAAATATATTATTATGTTGTGTTTTGGTGATTAAACCAATGTTCTCATTACATTTTGCAATAAACTTGTGTTTTGAATCAATGGTTGTGTGGTGAGAGATGTTTACAATCCAAATGAATGCGCAACGACAGGTTTTGACTGAAAGACAGGCTGCGTTACAAGTGTGACCAGTTTGGAAAGTTATTTAAATAATGTATCACAACCGGACATGATCTGGAGTTCCATCAGTTAAGAATTTATTCTTAACTGACTTGCCTAGTTAAAAAAAGGTTCAATTAAAAAAATACAAATATGAAACTAAATATCAATTAAAGGTTGGTGAACAAGACATGTAGGCTACAGCTAACTTAAAAGTTTACCTTTCAAACAATATTTTTTTTGTGGAACAGTTGGACACAGCTCAACTTTACACTCCCAAGGCATGAACATGTTTGACAAAAGATTGTTCAATGGTGAAATAGGCTGTTTTGTGTACAGCTCGCTTTTGTGACAGTGTTGGACAACTTTATATCACAAACTATTACACAGGGGGACATTTCAAGTCACATGTCACGCCCTGACCTTAGAGATCCTTTTAATTCTCTATTTGGTTAGGTCAAGGTGTGACTAGGGTGGGCAATCTATGTTTTCTATTTATTTGTTGGCCTGGTATGGTTCCCAATCAGAGGCAGCTGTCTATCGTTGTCTCTGATTGGGGATCATATTTAGGCAGCCTTTTCCCAACTGTTTGTGGGATCTTATTTTTGTGTAGCTGCCTGTGAGCAGCCCCGAACGTCACATTTCGTTTTCGTCTGTATTGTTTTTTGTGAGTTTCATATTTATTAAACATGTGGAACTTTAAGTACGCTGCGCCTTGGTCCATTCATTCAGACGAGCGTGACATCACAATATTTAAATGATGCATGCATGGTTTAATGTTGCTAATCAGCAGAGAAGATATCAATATATGTGCCCCAAATGTATAGCCTAACGTGTGTGTGTGTGTGTGCGTGGGTGCATGTGTGTGGGTGTGTGCATATGTCAGTCTGTGTCTGTGGGTTCCATTGTTTAATTACTAACAGAGACTTGTCCACTTCACATTAAGTCACTTGGGAGGGTTAGCCCACTGAATAAATAGCTATGAGAAGACCGAAAGTGAGGTAAGGTTTACAGTCAAGTTTGTTGGTAATTTGTCCTGTTATAGCTGTAGAGAGACAGATGAGAAAATACCACCATAGACCCTCATAGTGAGCAGTACAGGGGCTGCCCAGCGAATCCCACTTATCAATCTACCATCAGTGTAATCTGCAAACAGAGGCCATTCAGCCCCAGCAGGTCCACTACACAGGCACACAACGCTTTTGTTTGCTGCGCAATAGAAACCAGTTGTTCAACTGCTGAGTCAATATTTACCGCCTTAATGGAATGTGTGTTAGTTCAGCTGCTGCTTCTCCACAACACACACTGACGGAAGAGGTGTTTTCTCTCCTCTTTATCTCTTTAACTCCCTCCATCCTTCTTTCCACACCACCGAACTCTTATCTGTTCCATTGTCCTACACTCTTAGAACTGGAGAAACAAGAAAAAGCCACTGGTCTAATGTCTCGTGTTTCTTGGCCCAAGCAAGTCTCTTCTGCATATTGGTGTCCTTCAGTAGCGGTTGCTTTGCAGCAATTCGAACATGACGGCCTGATTCACGCAGTCTCCTCTGAACAGTAGATGTTGAGATGTGTTTGTTACTTGAACTCTGTGAAGCATTTATTTGGGCTGTAATTTCTGAGGCTGGTAACTCTAATGAACTTATCCACTGCAGCAAATCAAATCAAATCAAACTTTATTTGTCACATGCGCCGAATAAAACAAGTGTAGACCTCACCGTGAAATGCTTACTTACAAGCCCTTAACCAACAGTGCAGTTCAAGAAGACTTAAGAAAATATTTACCAAGTAGACTAAAATAAAAAGTAATAATAAAAAAGTAACACAATAAGAATAACAATAATGAGGTTATATACAGAGGACACCGGTACCGAGTCAGTGTGCGGGGGTACAGGTTAGTTGAGGTAATTTATACATGTAGGTGGAGCTGAAGTGACTATGCATAGATAATAAACAGCAAGTAGCAGCAGTGTAGAAGTCAAGAAGTTTGGGAGTCAATGTAAACTGTCCAGAGGCGATTTTATTAATTGTTCTGCAGTCTTATGGCTTGGGGGTAGAAGCTGTTGAGGAGCCTATTGGTCCTAGACTTGGCGCTCCGGTACTGCTTGCCGTGCGGTAGCAGATAAAACAGTCTATAACTTGGGTGACTGGAGTCTCTGACAATTTTATGGGCTTTCCTTTGACACTGCCTATTATATAGGTCCTTGATGGCAGGAAGCTTGGCCCCAGTGATGTACTAGGCCGTTCGCACTACCCTCTGTAGTGCCTTACGGTCAGATGCCAAGCAGTTGCCATACCAGGCGGTGATGCAACCGGGTCAGGATGCTCTCGATGGTGCAGCTGTAGAACCGTCTGAGGATCTGGGGACCCATGCCGAATCTTTTCAGTCTCTTGAGGGGGAAAAGGTTTTGTCGTGCCCTCTTCACGACTGTCTTGGTATGTTTGGACCATGATAGTTCGTTGAAAAAAGATCCCTCCTTGCCTCGTGTATTTTTTGTTATTGACATTTTAGAGACAAATGTTCTGTTTCCATCAGGTCTGTCATGACATTTTTTATCCGACAAGCACTTTACTCGCATAAAAAGGTTGTATGGGAACCTGGTTAGAGACATCATCCAGTGTGTGGCTATGTTTGGACAGACAGGTAGTCAGACAAAGACAGACAGGCAGACATCTATCATCCATCCAGACAGAGCGAGTTGTTGTATGTGTCATTATTCCAGTCTGTCTGTGTCACTGTGGAATGGGACACTCAGCAGGTTTAATTAAATCCCCTGGTCCAGTCCAGACGCCTCTCTCAGGGACAGCCAGGTCTGAACAGGGATTTATTAGAGGTGGCTGACAGTAAATTGCCTGTGTTTTGCCCTGGAAAGGTTATTATATGGAAGCACTGAGAGTTTACAATAGGACAGACAGAGCTTCTGACTCTGAGCTCTTCTCTCCTTTAATATCAACTGTGCTGAATTAAACAGAACATGTCAACAGGTTTAATGGTCTACTGGTCAATAGCACATTAATGTCCAGAGGGGTATACTACAAATCAAGATCAATAACTTAGTCAGCTATCTTTCCTAAATATTCTGAAATAACAACAACAAAAAGATGGGCATTCACTCAACAAGTTAGCTGGCTGACTCATTGAACCTGCTTTGTAGTATGCCCCCCCCCCCCCAAGCTCTGCCCCTCCCCAAGCTCTGTCAGGTTGGATGGGAAGCATTGCTGCACAGCTATTTTCAGGTCTCTCCAGAGATTTGACCGGGTTTAAGTCCGGGCTCTGGCTGGGCCACTCAAGGACATTCAGAGACTCTTGCCACCTCCCAACAGGTATTTGTCCTAATGGAAGGTGAACCTTCACCTCAGTCTGAGGGCCTGAGCAGTTTTCATCAAGGATCTCTCTGTACTTTGCTCTGTTCATCTTTCCCTCGATCCTGACTAGTCTCCCAGTCCCTGCCGCTGAAAAACATCCCCACAGCATGATGCTGCCACCACCATACTTCACCGTAGGGATGGTGCCAGGTTTCCTCCAGACGTGACAATCTTGGTTTCATCAGACCAGAGAATCTTGTTTCTCATGGTCTGAGAGTCCTTTAGGTGCCTTTTGGCAAACTCCAAACGGGCTGTCATGTGCCTTTTACTGAGGAGTGGCTTCCATCTGGCCTGATTGGTGGAGTGCTGCAGAGATGGGTGTCCTTCTGGAAGGTTCTCCCATCTCCACAGAGGAACTCTAGAGCTCTGACAGAGTGACCATCGGGTTCTTGGCATACTTCTATTCAACGGGTTAGAGACGTATTGTAGAGGCTGCATGTTTTCCTATTTCTATTTTGTACCTTTTTTTAACCCTTATTTTACCAGGTAAGTTGACTGAGAACACATTTTAATTTACAGTAACGACCTAGGGAATAGTTACAGGGGAGAGGAGGGATGAATGAGCTAATTGGAAGCTGGGTGGTATGCTGCTGTATAGCCCCACAGTGTCGTACTATGCATACTGATTGTTACTAAGGTAAGGGGGGCAGTGCCTTCACACCCCATCACTTTTTCCACATTTTGTTGTGTTACAGCCTGAATTAAAAATGTATTAAATTGAGATTTTGTGTCACTGATCTACACGCAATACCCCATAATGTTAAAGTGGAATTTGGTTTGTAGTGCTTTTTTGAAAAAAATAAACAAAAAGTTCAAGGTGAAATGTCTTGAGTCAATAAGTATACAACATCTTTGTTATGGCAAGCCTAAATAATTTCAGGAGTTAAAATGTGCTTAAGTTGCATGGACTCATTCCGTGTTCAATAATAGTGTTTAACATGATTTTTGAATGACTACCCCATCTCTGTGCCCAACACATGCAATTATCTGTAAGGTCCCTCAATCGAGTAGTGAATTTCAAGCACAGATTCAACCATAAAGACCAGGGAGGTTTTTCAATGCCTGGCAAATAAGGGCACCAATTGGTAGATACCGAATTTCCCTTGGAGCATGGTGAAGTTATTAATTACAGTTTGGATGGTGTATCAATACACCTAGTCATTACAAAGATACAGGCGTCCTTCCTAACTCAGTTTCCGGAGAGTAAGGAAACTGCTCCAAGATTTCACCATAATGCCAATGGTGATTTTAAAACAGTTACAGAGTTTAATGGTTGTGTTATGAGAACTGGATGGATCAAAACATTGTAGTTACTCCACAATACCTAACCTAAGTTAACAGTGAAAAGTGAAAGTGAAAAGAAGGAAGCCTGTACAGAATACAAATATTTCAAAACATGCATCCTGTAGGCACCACAGGAGGTTGGTGGCACCTTAGTTGGGAATTGTGGGCTTGTAGTAATGGCTGGAGCGGAATACGTGGAATGGTATTCATATGAAGTGTAAATTTGGGATGCAACTCATAATTGAATACATTTCAACTCTATATCTCACATGGTACAAGTGTATTATTTTCTTTAAGCCCATAACTATGTGTGTGAGGTGTATACTTTCGTTTCAAAGTAGATTTGTTTAAGACTACCAAAAAACAATGTGTGACCCAGATTTAGCCCACTGTAGTAAAATGTTAAAAGGGGTCAAAGTCCAAAACACACCGGCGATACGGTGGGACTCATTGGGTTAACTTCTCTGCGCTACGGATCCCTTTAGCGAGATCATTTTCCTAAACAACCGCTGAATTGCAGGGCGCAAAATATTACAAAAAATATTTATAATCATGCAATCACAAGTGAAATATACCAAAACACAACTTAGGTGTTAATCCACCTATCGTGTCAGATTTTGAAAATATGCTTTGCAGCGAAAGCAATCCAAGCTTTTGTGAGTGTATCAATCAATGCTAGAACAGCTAGCCCCAAATTAGCATGGTTACGAAAGTCAGAAAAGCAATAAAATTAATTGCCTACCTTTGATAATCTTCGGATGTTTGCACTCACGAGACTCCCAGTTACACAATAAATGTTATTTTTGTTCGATAAATATTACTTTTATAACAAAAAAACACCATTGGGTTGCGTGTTATGTTCAGAAAACCAAAGCCTCGTTCCGTTCTACGAAAATTCCAAAAAGTATCCGTAATGTTCGTAGAAACATGTCAAATGTTTTTTATAATCAATCCTCAGGTTGTTTTTAACAAACATAATCGATAATATTTCAACCGGACCATAACCTACTCAATAAAAGAGAGAAAGAAAATGGAGAGCTACCCCTCTCGCGCGCAGGAACTAATCAAAGGACACCTGACTAGTTTTGAAAAATCTCGCTCATTTTTCAAAGTAAAAGCCTGAAACTATGTCTAAAGCCTGGTCACAGCCTGAGGAAGCCACTGGAAAAGGAATCTGGTGGATACCCCTTTAAATAGAAGAAAGACGGGCAGGGAAATACAGATAAAATTTTAAAAAATCACTTCCGGGTTAGATTTCCTCAGGTTTTCGCCTGCAGAATCAGTTTTGTTATACTCACAGACAATATTTTGACAGTTTTGGAAACTTTGTAGTGTTTTCTATCCTAATCTGTAAATTATATGCGATCTGGACCTGAGAAATAGTCAGTTTATCTTGGGAACGTTATTTAAAAAAGAATAGTAATAATCTGACCCCTAGCGTCAAGAATTAATAACACAAGATAGATATTGGTCTCCACTATGCCATACAGTATGTGTCAAGTGTATCCGAAATGCAGCAGTGCAGTAGGCTACACGTAAACTATAGCGCAATGTATTTGTATTTCTATTTATTATGGATCCCCATTTTCCTGGGGTAGAGAAATTAAGGCAGTTATACAATTTTTAAAACATTACAATAAATTCACAACACACTTAGTTGCCCTAAGGCCCCTACTGCAATACTACTACATATATACAATACAAAATCCATGTTTACGTGTGTGTATAGTGTGTATGTTATTGTGCGTGTGTGTGTGTGTATGCATGTTTCTGTACCTATGTTTGTGTTGCTTTACAGTCCCCGCTGATCCATAAGGTGTCTTTGTATCTGTTTTTTAAATCAAATTTTACATCTTGCATCAGTTACTTGATGTAGAATAGAGTTCCATGTAGTCATGGCTCTATGTAGTACTGTGCACCTCCTATAGTCTGTTGTGGACTTGGGGACTGTGAAAAGACCTCTTGTGGCATGTCTTGTGGGGTATGCATGGGTGTCCGAGTTCAAACAGACAGCTCGGTGCATTCAACATGTCAATACCTCTCACAAATACAAGTAGTGATGAAGCCAATCTCTCCTCCACTTTGAGACAGGAAAGATACAGTTGAAGTCGGAAGTTTACATACACCTTAGCCAAATACATTTAAACCCAGTTGTTCACAATTCCTGACATTTAATCCAGGTAAGAATTCCCTGTCTTAGGTCAGTTAGGATCACCATTTTATTTTAAGAATGTGAAATGTCAGAATAATAGTAGAGAGAATTATTTATTTCAGCTTTTATTTCTTTCATCACATTCCCAGTGGGTCAGAAGTTTACATACACTCAACTAGTATTTGGTAGCATTGCCTTTAAATTGTTTAACTTGGGTCAAACGTTTCAGGTAGCCTTCCACAAGCTTCCCACAATAAGTTGGGTTACTTTTAGCCCATTCCTCCTGACAGAAAATGCTTTTTCAGTTCTGCCCACAAATTTTCTATGGGATTGAGGTCAGGGCTTTGTGATGGCCACTCCAATACATTGACTTTGTTGTCCTTAATCCATTTTGAAACAACTTTGGAAGTATGCTTGGGATCATTTTCTATTTGGAAGACCCATTTGCGACAAAGCTTTAACTTCCTGACTGATGTCTTGAGATGTTGCTTCAATATATCCACATCATTTTCCTCCCGCATGATGCCATCTATTTTGTGAAGTGCACCAGTCCCTCCTGCAGCAAAGCACCCCCACAACATGATGCTGCCACCCCCGTGCTTCATGGGATGGTGTTCTTCGGCTTGCAAGCCTCCCCCTTTTTCCTCCAAACATAACGATGGTCATTATGGCCAAACAGTTCTATTTCTGTTTCATCAGACCAAAGGACATTTCTTCAAAAAGTACGATCTTTGTACCCATGTGCAGTTGCGAACCGTAGTCTGGCTTTTTTATGGCGGTTTTTGAGCCGTGGCTTCTTCCTTGCTGGTCAGCCTTTCAGGTTATGTCAATATAGGTCTCGTTTTACTGTGGACATAGATACTTTTGTACCTGTTTCTTCCCGCATCTTTACAAGGTCCTTTGCTGTTGTTCTGGGATTGATTTGTACTTTACGCACCAAAGTACGTTCATCTCTAGGAGACAGAACGCGTTTCCTTCCTGAGCGGTGTGACGGCTGTGTGGTCCCATGGTGTTTATACTTGCGTACTGAGCCAACTTCAAAAAGTCCCTCTTTGTGGCACCTAACCACACGACTAAACTAGGGCCTGTGGGACCTGCCTTGTTGATAGTGCTTAAGAAGGCAGAGCATCACTTTATTATGGACAAACTTCTCCCCATCTTAGCTACTGTTGTATCAATATGATTTGACAGAGGGGCAACTTTAGTTTTAGAAGTGGGGGGGAAATTATAATTATTATTTATTTTTTCAGTCAGATAAACACTCCGAACAGCCTACCCGACCAATCTGAGGCGTCTGTATGGTCCTAAAGCACACCATACCTCCTTTTGAATCAAATTCCAATGATAAAACTGGGGGGGACAAAAATGCAATTTCAAAATGTGTGTGTGGGGAGGGGGGGGCATGCCCCCTGTCCCTAGTGAAAGTTACGCCCCTGTGTTTTGACCATGACAGTTTTCAATCCAGGGTAACTCCAAGCAATTTAGTCTCCTCAACTTGCTCAATTCCCACATTATTTATTACAAGTTTAAGTTGAGGTTTAGGGTTTAGTGAATGATTTGTCCCAAATACAGTGTTTTTAGTTTTAGAAATATGTAGGACTAACTTATTCCTTGCCACCCACTCTGAAACTAACTGCAGCTGTTTGTTAAGTTTTGCAGTCATTTCAGTTGCTGTAGTAGCTGACGTGTATAGTGTTGAGTCTTCTCAACGATGGCTTTCCAAGATGGCGTAGCAGTCAGACGTCTTTGTCTTTGTCCTGTCGTGTCCCTTGTATATATCTTTTTACATCTTTTTCTTCGCATATCTTTTTAAAAATATTTTCCTAAACCTCAACTTCTAAATACTCTCCTCCAACCCGCCTCACCCAATGTGGCGTGGATCTGCTTTTTTCTAAAGTATTTCTATTTACTTCGGATCTGGAATCCCTCAACTGAAGCTAGCCAGCTAACTACTAAGATTGTCAGAGAATTCAAAAAGGGAGAGATGGTGATGGTACGTGATTTCAGACACCCCAAGCGCCTGTGGAAGTCAGGTGTGATCTTGCAACGCAGAGGACCTTTGACTTACCAAGTCCAAGTTGGTCATCGCCATGTCAACGTGGATGTGGATCTTCTGCTACGGTCCAACGCCCCAGCAGAGACATGCAGAGAGAACAAGAGCAATAACGATCCCCAGGACTATTCTCCTGACTGTGGACGTACAGGAGAGACAGAGCCTGACCTTCCAGCCTAACCTGGCCCACCACAAGAAGCCCAGGAAGAGCGGAGATATCCTGTTTGATAGGGAAAGGCACTTCAAAAGCTTGACCTGTGAGTTGAGCTGTTTCAGGAGGTAACAGACAGTAAAACAAACAAACACTTAAAAGTTCATATGTCCTAGATAAAAGGACAGGAAAAAGGACATTAGCAGGGTTCGTTTTTAGGACACAAATTCCATCTTCTGCGAACTGAAAAGTCTGCTTAAGAATGCATTGTTCAGATATTGCATTTGTAGTTCTCTAACATATTTACCTTGTTCTCTGGGAGATAAACACTATGGGAGAGGAGTGTTGTATCTGTGATCTATATTTGTTTATATTAGTTACTATGCTGTTACTAAGCAGTATTGTATTACGGCAGTGTTATGTTACTACACCTAATAGAAAATGCACATGCTCACTTTTGGGCCGGGGCTGTAGAGTACAAGAGTTTTTGACTAAACGACACAAAACTGTACTCCCGTCTCCTGCCTGGTCATTTTCCACATCCACGTTGACATGGCGATGACCAACTTGGACATCGTTTGCCACAACACAAATATTACAGTAATCACTAACTTTACAACTTATAAGACATTCTGACGTCATCTGATACGCAACACCGGGACACTTCTATGAGCAACCACACACACAACCAATAATTCCTGTCTATTCGTATCTCACGCAGTCTGTTTGTACAGTCATCTGTTTGTACAACTAAGATTTATGCTTAATTCAAAAATGAAGACCTCATTCTTTTTTAGATTCCTCACTCGGGGTGTCAATATGTGGTGTCTTTAGTATCCTTATTGTGATGACTTGCTATTTTATCAAATCGATTACCTAACGTTTATTTGATTACATGCTTGAATTAAATAATGCAACCAAGAACTCATGAATAACCTGGGACACCACGGAGAAGTTAATTTAATGAGTTTCCGGGGCCTCCCGGGTGGCGCAGTGGTCTAGGGCACTGCATCGCAGCGCTAGCTGTGCCACCAGAGACTCTGGGTTCGCGCCCAGGCTCTGTCGCAGCCGGCCGCGACCGGGAGGTCCGTGGGGCGACGCACAATTGGCCTAGCGTCGTCCGGGTTAGGGAGGGTTTGACCGGTAGGGATATCCTTGTCTCATCGTGCACCAGCAACTCCTGTGGCGGGCCGGGCGCAGTGCGCGCTAACCAAGGGGGCCAGGTGCACGGTGTTTCCTCCGACACATTGGTGCGGCTGGCTTCCGGGTTGGAGGTGCGCTGTGTTAAGAAGCAGTGCGGCTTGGTTGGGTTGTGCTTCGGAGGACACATGGCTTTCGACCTTTGTCTCTCCCGAGCCCATACGGGAGTTGTAGCGATGAGACAAGATAGTAATTACTAGCGATTGGATACCATGAAATTAGGGTAAAAAATAAAAAAAGTTCCGTCTTCCAAATGAACTCTTAGAGATCTAAAGATCTTTTATATTTCAGTCATCAATCATTATTCTTTACCTTCTATCAGTCTACTCTGAACGTCTTGGTTATCTGCACAAACCATAGTTTCCATAATGAATCAGCAATATACAAATTGGCTGAATGAATTTTTTACTAACTAACTCAATAATCACAGAAATACATAAACAAACAGTAGACATTGGTTACAAACAATGATAGAAAAGTCCCTAGTGGGCTAAGCTGATATGACAGCTTGGTAGACAAAAGGAAAGGGGTGGGACAGAGAAAGAGCGGGAAAGACAAATGGATTCACTACACACAGTCTATAATTAAATTCATTGAAATGCTAATCCTTTGCACGTGAACAGCCGCTCATTCGAGAATAATTGCAACGTATATATATTTACGCCCGTATGTCATTGTTGTCTTCTCTGTTGGAATCCGGTCCATCTGCTGGAGAGAGTCGATAGAAAAGTGTTCCCCAGAAGTCACATTCTGTCTTAGTCGTAAGTGGTTAGAATGGATACTTCAGAGTACAATTTGGAAATCTCTTACAGAATAGATACTTCAGCAGTTGTCGATATTCTCGTTCTAGATTTCCATAATATCTAGCTGCAGACTAGTAGTTATACATCTACGATTTGCTCTTATTCTGTAGTGATTGATAGTCTCAGAGTTGAACCATTTACAACCTTAGTTTACACCGTGGTTTGCTTGGTCTTAACCATTTGAGACGTCTGGCTTACCGTGGGTCACTTTGGCATGAAATGTACATTTCGTCATGGGTGGTTTTATACATTTCAGAGAAAAGGGTGGTTCCATGACACCGACGTAATGTCTATGCTCACGTGGGCGTGGCCACTGACTAGTTAATCTTTATATAAAAATCCATACTCTCATTTAGAAGGTTAACATCACATGACATCTTTTCACAAATAGTTTCATGTTTAATCACATATGTAAATCTGACAGCTGGGAAATGTACACTTTAAACCTCTTAAGGATCAGCCACTTTTTTTCAATTTCTGCATAAAATGAAGTACCCAAATCTAACTGCCTGTAGCTCAGACCCTGAAGCAAGCATATGCATGTTTTTGGTACCATTTGAAAGGAAACACTTTGAAGTTTGTGGAAATGTGAAAGGAATGTAGGAGGATGTAAAACATTAGATCTGGTAAAAGATAATACAAAGAAAAAAACAATATTATTTTTGTACCATCATCTTTGAAATGTAAGAGAAAGGCTATGATGTATTATTCCAGCCCAGTTACAATTGAGATTTTGGCCATTAGATGGTAGCAGTGTAGGTGCAAAGTTGTAGACTGATCCAATGAACCATTGCATATCTGCCCAAATGTGCCTAATTTGTTTATTAATAACTTTTCCGGTTCAAAACTGTGCACTCTCCTCAAACAATAGCATGGTATTCTTTCACTGTATTAGCTACTGTAAATTGGACAGTGCAGTTAGATTAACAAGAATTTAAGCTTTCTGCCAATACCAGATGTGTCTATGTCCTGGGAAATGTTCTTGTTACTTACAACCTCATGCTAATCGCATTAGCCTACGTTAGCTCAACCATCCCGCAGGGGACCCACCGATCCTGAAGAAGTTGGGACAGTTATGACAAGTGTGTTTAATTTGGTGATCTCATGAAGGACAGGAAACACACATAACGGTATCTCTTAAAGGGTACATTTCCCAGCTGTCAGGTTAAATATTTTGTAAATATTGTGAAGCGGATGTGATTAAACAAGAAACTATTTGTGAAAAGATGTAATGTGATGTTAACCTTCGAAATGAGAGTATGGGTTAACTACTCAGTGGCCCACGTGAGCATAGACATTACATCAGAGTCATGGAACTGCCCTTTTCTCTGAAATGTATAAAACCACCCATGACGAAATTTACATTTCATGCCAAAGAGACATCTTTCTTTTCATCTTTGATTTCACTTGCAGCCGGTCAACGCTCAAAACACTCTAAATAGTAATCAAAATTATCTTTTGTAGCCTCAAACTCTGGTATTTGTATTTACTATAGATCCCCATTAGCTGCTGCCAAACAGCAGCAACTCTTCCTGGGGTCCAGCAAAATTAAGGCAGTTTGTACAATTTTAAAACATTACAATACATTCACAGATTTCACAACACACTGTGTGCCCTCATGCCCCTACTCCACTACCACATATCTACAGTACTAAATCCATGTGTATGTAGTGTGTGTGTGTGTGTGTGTGTGTGTGTGTGTGTGTGTGCGTGCGTGCGTGCGTGCGTGCGTGCGTGCGTGCGTGCGTGCGTGCGTGCGTGCGTGCGTGCGTGCGTCTTTGCCAATGTTTGTGTTGCTTCACAGTCCCCGCTGTTCCATAAGGTGTTTTTTATCTGTTTTTTTTTAAATCAAATGTTACTGCTTGCCTCAGTTACTTGATGTGGAATAGAGTTCTATGTAGTACTGTGTGCCTCCCATAGTCCCTTCTGAACTTGGGGACTGTGAAGAGGCCTCTTGTGACATGTCTTGAGGGGTATGCATGGGTGTCCGAGCTGTGTGCCAGTAGTTTAGACAGACAGCTCGGTGCATTCAACATGTCAATACCTCTCAAAAATAAAAGTAGTGATGAAGTCAATCTCTCCTCCACTTTGAGCCAGGAGAGATTGACATGCATATTATTAATATTAGCTCTCTGTGTACATCGAAGGTCCAGCCGTGCTGCCCTGTTCTGAGCCAATTGCAATTTTCCAAAGTCCTGTTTTGTGGCACCTGACCACACGAATGAACAGTAGTCAAGGTGTGACAAAATAGGGCCTGTAGGACCTGCCTTGTTGATACTGTTGTTAAGAAGGCAGAGCATCGCTTTATTATAGACAGACTTCTCCCCATTTTAGCTACTACTGCATCAATATGTTTTGACCATGACAGTTTATAATTTTGTGTTACTCCAAGCAGTTTAGTCATCTCAACTTGCTCAATTTCCACATTATTTATTACAAGATTTAGTTGATGTTTAGGGTTTAGTGAGTGTTTTGTTCCAATGAGTGCCATTTTCACAATTAATTGTTGAGTTTCCTCATTCCTTGAATTCCTTAATTTTCTGAATTGATCTAATTCTTCACTTTCTCCATTTCAGAAGTTTCTGCAATTTCTTGATTCTTTGCACTCATTTGTAATAATGTACACACTGTTAATTCCTTTTTTTCTAACAATATTTCTCCACTGAGATCGCCTAATTTCAATGGGTTGAATGACAGTTTTTAATTTAACCACCAGAGAGCAGTGTCGCTATTTTGGAATCCAATAGGCTTGCAATTTGGCAGCTCCTGAACACTGTACCTGCTAGCAGTGCTTTTTTTTTAATAACAGACGATTTACATAATTATTTTGAGTTTCATTACTCACGCAACATTCTTCACCTCAAGCAATGTCAGTTTAAGAAGCTTAATCACCTCGTCACCACTGTAATATTTGTGTTGTGGAGAAAATGACCAGGCAGAAGATGGGAGTACAGTTTTGTGTCATTTAGTCAAAAATTCTCGTGCTCTTCAGCCCAATAGTGCGCATGCACATGTGCATTTCCTATTAGGTGTGGTAACATAACACCACCGTAATACATTACTGCTTAGTAACAGCAAAGTAACTAATATAAACAGATATAGATCACAGATACTACAATTACATTTCTAAGTACTAGGACACGATCCAACTACTTATAGAAATTTGAGAAATAGAGCATTTGTTCAAACATAGTGCTATTTCTGCCTCCTGCGTTTCAGAAGCGACTAGGCTCGGTCATTATTAATTTCTCGAGCGAGGAGACAGGGCCAGCCGATTTGAAATTGAGTAAATATTAGCTTGACTAGCGATAATTATCTCTCTGTCTCTCGTGTTTCCAAGCGAGTAGACCAACAGTGTATTTCTTTGTTTACCGCGCTTTCCGGTAAAACATTTCAGAAATAATGCAGAGAAATGGTTTGAACGTAATACGTAATACGTTATTAGTAAAACCATTCCCTTGCTGAAGGGGATCCTATGTCATGTTTGAAAGTGTACAAAGGTAGGATTAGCTTGCACGAGATGCTAAGCTAACAAAGGGAAAGCAGACATTTTGTTTTTCCTGTTTCATGTTGAAATTCCTCCGTCTTGCGTGACGGAAGTCCTGCCTTTTGTACTTCCGTTTGATCAGTGAGCCCCTCGGGGTGAAGAATCGCCAGTACACTTCTTTAAAAATACATATTTAAGTGACACCCAAATGTGGATCACGTTAAACAAGTGGTTACTTATGATATCCAGCCAGTCTCAACTGATTAGGATATCGATGTCTCATTCAATGTAAGTACGAGGTAAAATTGCCAGATGTACCTTTTTCCAAAGGACATTTTAAATAATATCCAAATGGATGGGTTTCTACAAATGAGACAATTTAAACTTTCCCACATTAACCTTGATACAGCAACGCTCTCAGGTTAATTAAAGTTTAATTCCCAAATAGCCTATACAGGTATGATTTATCATTAACATTGATTAATCAGTCAAATTTGCTTTTGCAAAGCACATTCAGGACTACCCAGTACTGAAGGAAGTCCGGCCTTCGCAGAAATCCCATGTGGCTTCGGCTTTATGGATAAGTGAACTTAGTGGTGAAAATACCATAACATTTGCTCTACTAGTTACACTTATGATAATCCAGACAATCTCAATTGATTGGATATCATTGTCTCGTTCAATATAATACGTTTAAGTGTTGAGCATACCTTTTCAGGTTCTTCCAATTAAATGAACCAACTTCTCAGGTTAATTAAAGATGAATTCCCAGGTACCCATATAGGTATGATTAATCATTATCACTGATTAATCAAGTCAATTTGCTTTTGCAAATTCATTCACGTCTAACTCCCACATTACTGATACAGTACTGATGGTTCATTAACGTCTATAAATAGATTCAAATTGTCTTTGCCGCTTCCAACGTATTCCAAAACCAAACTCCTCTCAAATGTTCTAATAATGTGCAAGCTATCAGAGGGAGTAGTTCCCATTCCCCCGCTAATTAGTGAAAGCTCACCCATAAAAGGATTGATCTCTGACCTCAGCAGCGATACCAACCCTAACTATACTATTAGCGGAAAAACAGTAGAAATCGCGACAAACGCTTTCCAAAAATCAACCTTCGGGCGCAGTCCTTGTAAAGGTTCTCTCCAGTTTAGCCCTGATGTCTTGGCATCCAAGACTGGCATCGGTCCAATAACACAGTGCACAGCACGAGCAAGTCACGGTAGACATAAAGGGACATGTGGAGAGAACCGGGAAACTGATGACAAATGCAGAGATTCTGCTAGCTATGGAACTGTGTTTGAAAACTGAACAATTAAATGTAATTGCAAAAACTTATGACGACGAATGTGCACAAACTCTTCACCAAAATCGTCTTCTACAGGAACAAAATCGTATTCTACAGGAACAACTCAATTAAGCCAAAACTAAATATGACGATGTCCACGCCAAACTAGATAAATCTGAAGAGTTATCTTCAAACAGGAGCGCACAAGTTGATAACATGCATGCAGTTTCGTTGAACGTTACTTAAAGTAACAATTTTCTACTTCAAATGCTACAGACCAAAGACGATCAGTTAATGAACACAATGACTAAGTTGGATGAAAGGTCAGCAGAACTCATTGAAGTCGCTGACCAAATGAATGATGAGAGAACTCAGGTGATGAAGATGGAAATATTGATTTCTAAGCAAGTGGAGGAAAACTAATCTCTGAATCTCTCGCTCCGTACTCAATATGTCACGAATCCCGCTTCCTGAGTCTGTTTTTGCCTGTGTTCTGTCCTGGAGTGTTTTTCCGGTGTCCTGGAACGCACCCTGTCTGGTTGCCGGGCGACGTAGCTAGTTGGGAGATCTCTGATTACCCGCACCTGTATCCCATCAGCTATCTGCACACCTGGTCCTGATCATCACCCCTCCACTTCATAAGCTCTGACCTGACATCCATTCCCTGCCGGATCGTTAGCCATGAACAGTATGTTGTGCCAGCGTATCAGCCTCCAGTTTGATAGAGTTTGTTTTGTTGTTTTGTACGTCTTGCTTGCCTTGAACTTACCTCCGTTTTTTCTGTCTACAGTCATTCCCCCGGAACACTCATCCCATCCCTACCTGGTCGTCGGTGACTTCAGTTACTTCCTTGGATCTGCTTACTCAATTCCATCAACTCACCTCCGCTGCCCGCTCCGCTACTTGGATTTTTCTATCACTACATTTACACTTGTAAATAAATACTCACCTTCGTCTTACTCTCCTTGTCCTGGTCTGCTTCTGGGTTCTACTTTAGAGAATCGTGACACAATACCTCTATCTGCAAACAATGACAGATACGTTTGAGATCGAAAGGAGCAAGTGCGACGAATAGTGCGACGAACGTCGAATAGACATGTGAGGAGGTTCATTCGTCTACAACAGCAACACGTGCTTAACGACTACTCTAAACTTGCCACAGCTTTGAAATTAGAATTGAGTGATTCTGCGACTCGCAAACATGATAGATCACTGGCTAACACTGTCAAACAAGCTCGGAATGAACACCCACAAGCATATTATCATAGGTTTCGTTTAGCTTTCTTTGGCCTACTCAATGAAACAGGAATGGAAGAGCTGTTACCATTCAAACAAATGTTTCTGTTGAACATGTATCCCACCTTCATTACCTACTTGGGCCCTACAGCCCACGTTGGCTTGCCTATCTTACAACTCAGAGAGCTTGCAAGCACAGCTTTTGAGGTATCAAAAACTCGCAATGCTAAGAGCCCTGATCACTCAGTTTTGAAGTTTGACCAGGAGTGCTCACTCCAGTTAGAGGGTGCATTATCAGGTATTGGAGTGTTGAGAGATGATGCACAACAACGGTTTCTACCACGAAACCACGAATCCAATAACCTCCGCGTTCGAAAAAACTGTAAAGTATGTCGCCATTGAAATGACTACCGCTACAATCAACCTATTCGCTACATTCCTGCATCCAACCCACAAAAAGTGTCAGAGCACAAGGGTAACAAAGGGTTAAAGGACAATCAAAACGTAGACCAATGTTCTCTAGATGTTACACTACGTGAAGAACTAAAATGAGAAGAATTTGAGAAAAGGGTAAAAGATAAGTCACAAGGATTATAGATGGGGAGGTACGCAGGAACTAACAACCTTAGCAAGGACGTTAAAAATCACATTTCTCCCACTCTCACTCGAGACCCTATCCAGGGCCTGCTTGATCAAGAAACAAGCCCACAGGCTTTATCTATAGACTCTGATGAAAAGGTTGCGAAGAAAAAGGTAAAAAGCTTCTTTAAAGCCAAGCCCACTCAAAATCCAAAAAGTCGACCTGCCTTCACCTCGAACAGAAATGGCACATCTCCACTGACCACACTGTCTACCCTAACGCTAGCTGCAACACAGTCATCCACGAGGGGTATCTGTCAATGCACCCCTTGGGGAAAAAACCTCTTGGTGCAGAATCTGATCCAAGAGATATTACGATATCTCCATACATTTAATAAACATACCAACACACATGCCACTAATAAATAGAACCCTCCAATCAGGAGGAAAGTTATTAGAAGTCATGAACCATGATCACGCCGCGTACAACTGGTTCAGTGATTGGACAGTACTTCCGTCATGAGGTTAGCTCCTCCGTGTAAAACATAGCTATGAAATAGACTCCTTCATAGCTATCACCGCTACAATGGTGTAAGACACATTGACGTGTAGTAAAACTACTACAGGTCCTCTTAACATATGTCTTGAGGTCGACATCAATTCTTACTGACCTCCAGGCATGGACCTGGAAATGATCTGATGACATCAGCCTCATTCTGAACAGGTTGCAACCTACCAGGATACTTGGTTCTTTCCCTTGACATGTGTGCTTATGGAAGTATAAACGCACATGTAAAATGGAACATTTAATGAGGATTTATGCTCAGATCACTTCAGGGTCCGAACAAAATACCAGCCTTAGGAAACAGTACTCACCAGCTTCTCCACAGAGGTCCATAGGTCATCCCTGTAGACCGCCCGAAGCTGGTGCCTTACAGCTGTAGACTTATCATGTAGTTATGAACTTAGGATAGTGCCCTAAGCAACACACTGCAAATTAGGAATGCCCTAGATATGACATTAGACAATTCCTTGATAGGGTCATTTTGCCATGATCTTGAACGTATTTAGTCCAATTAGATGATTAAGGTGTGATAACTATATTTTGTGTATCTTGTTTGCTTTCATTCATTTTCCTTTCATTTCCTTTGACACTTAGGAAGAGAGCCATAAACAAGTTCCACATACAACCATCACTTACTGCCATAATGCCGCTCATTTGGGAAGTCATTTTATTATATATTTCGTGAGTATGTGTGCGTTGTTAACATCTGCCTAAGTTACTGCCCAGATCTTCCAGTCTGGACGACCAGACGATGGGTCTAGAACGGCAATCCCAATCTGGACATCCGCTGCCCATCCTTGTGGCGGCCTGTTCCGCTTGCAGAAATCCTACCCGGGTTGACCACCAGAGGGGGGACCGCAACGGCGATCACCAACCAGGACATCCCCTGGCCATTCCTGTGGTACTTTGCAGCTTTCAGGATACCTACCAAGGTAAACCACTAGAAGGGGACCGCAACGGCGATCACCAACCGGACATCCACTGCCCATCCTTTTGGTTGACTGCTTCGCATTCAGAGAGTCTATCAAGGTCAACCACCAGTGGGTGTACCACAATGATTATCCATAACCTGGACATCACATGGTCATTAATTTTATGTTGGTTTGCAACTTTCAGAACAATCACAAGATCCAACCCAGCAGAGGGGGACTGTCATGACATGCCCTGTGGGGAGGATCATAGCCACCTCTTCCTCTCTCCACAGTTTTATGACTTAAAGACAGGTCATAAATTCCTGGAAGGGACCCTCTCCCCCTTTGGACATGCAGTATTGAGGGAAAGAGAGAACAAAGGACTAGACTTGGCCAAACTCCCAAATCCCCATGATTGGTGGAAGAGCGGGATAACATCTCACAGCAAGAACTGGCAAATCTGGTGCAGTCCATAGGGAGGAGATGCACTGCAGTACTTAATGTAGCTGGTGGCCACATCAGATACTGACTGTTACTTTTGATTTTGACCCCCCCCCCCTCCCCCCTTTGTTCAGGGACACATTATTCCATTTATGTTGGTCACATGTCTGTGGAACTTGTTCAGTTTATGTCTCAGTTGTTGAATCTTGTTATGTTCATTCAAATATTTACACATGTTAAGTTTGCTGAAAATAAACGCAGTTGACAGTGAGAGGACGTTTCTTTTTTTGCTGAGATTATTTATTGGGTACTTAGTAGCTGAGGCTTCATGGCTTCCCCAACTTGTTAACATCACTTGTGTATATTCAGCCAACACATATACATAACCGGTCAAAAGTTTAGAACACCTACTCATTCAAGGGTTTTTCTTTATTTTACTATTTTCTACATTGTAGAAAAATAGTGAAGACATCAAAACTTGGAAATAACACATATGGAATCATGTATTAACCAAAAAAAGTTAAACAAATCAAAATAGATTTAATATTTCAGATTCTTCAAATAGCCACCCTTTGCCTTGATGACAGCTTTGCACACGCTTGGCATTCTCTCAACCAACTTCATTAGGTAGTCACCTGCAATGCATTTCAATTAACAGGTGTGCCTTCTTAAAAGTTAATTTGTGGAATTTTTTTCCTTCTTAATGTGTTTGAACCAATCAGTTGTGTTGGGACAAGGTAGGGGGGTTATATAGAAGATATCCCTATTTGGTAAAAGTCCAAGTCCATATTATGGTAAGAACAGCACAAATAAGCAAAGAGAAATGACATTCCATCATTACTTTAAGACATGAAAGTCAGTCAATATGGAACATTTCAAGAACTTTGAAAGTTTCTTCAAGTTAAGCCTCAAAAACCATCAAGCGCAGACCCAGAGTTGGCAAACCCAGAGTTACCTCTGCTGCAGAGGATAAGTTCATTAGAGATACAAGCCTCAAAAATTGCAGCCCAAATAAATGCTTCACAGAGTTCAAGTAACAGACAAATCTCAACATCAACTGTTCAGAGGAGACTGTGTGAAGCAGGCCCTCACGGTCGAATTGCTGCAAAGAAACCATTACTAAAGTACACCAATAAGAAGAAGAGACTTGCTTGGGCCAAGAAACATGAGCAATGGACATTAGACCAGTGGAAATTTCTCCTTTGGTCTGGAGTTTGAGATTTTTGGTTCCAACCGCCGTGTCTTTGTGAGACGCGGTGTGGGTGAACGGATGACCTCCGCATGTATACTTCCCACGTAAAGCATGGAGGAGGAGGTGTTATGGTGTGGGGGTGCTTTGCTGGTGACACTGTCTGTGATTTATTTTGAATTCAAAGCACACTTAACCAGCATGGCTACCACAGCGTTCTGCAGCGATACGCCATCCCATCTGGTTTGGGCTTAGTGGGACTATCATTTGTTTTTCAACCGGACAATGACCCAACACACCTCCAGTCTGTGTAAGGGCTATTTGACCAAGAAGGAGAGTGATGGAGTGCTGCATCAGACGACCTGGCCTCCACAATCCCCCGACTTCAACCAAATTGAGATGATTTGGGATGAGTCGAACCTCGGAGTGAAGGAAAAGCAGCCAACAAGTGCTCAGCATATGTGGGAACTCCTTAAAGACTGTTGGAAAAGCATTCCAGGTGAAGCTGGTTGAGAGAATGCCAAGTGTGTGCATGAATGTAGAATGTTAATTAGAATGTATTCCATGTGACTTCCCTACGGTGAAGCATGGTTGTGGCAGCATCATGCTGTTGGGATGTCTTTCAGTGGCAGGGACCGGGAGACTAGTCAAGATCGAGGGAAAGATGAAAGGAGCAAAGTACAGAGAGATCCTTCATAAAAAGCTGCTCCAGAGGACTCAGGACCTCAGACTGGGGCGAAGGTTCACCTTGCAACAGGACAGCGACCCTAAGCACACAACGCAGGATGGCTTCGGGACTAGTCTCTGAATGTCCTTGAGTGGCCCAGCCAGAGCCCGGACTTGAACCCGATCGAGCATCTCTGGAGTGACCTGAAAATAGCTGTGCAGCGATGCTCCCCCTCCAACTTGACAGAGCTAGAGAAGACCTGCAGAGAAGAATGTGACAAATACAAGCGTTCCATGCTTGTAGCGTCATACCCAAGAAGACTCGAGGCTGTAATCTCTGCCAAAAGTGCTTCAACAAAGTACTGAGTAAAGGTAAAGGATCTGAATACCTATGTAAATGTGATATTTCCGTTTTCTTTTTCTTTTTTACTTGCAAAAAATAAAATAAAAAACGTTTTGTTTTGTCATTATGGGCTATTGTGTGTAGATTGATGAGGGGAAAAACTATTTTAGAATAAGGCTGTAACTTAACAAAATGTGGAAAAAGTCAAGGGGTTTGAATACTTTTCGAATGCATGGTATATATATGTATATAAATGTGCCTTATTTAATTTTGGGGATCTTTATTATCAACCTGCACAGTAGGTGGCGGAGTACACATATAATTGTTGTGAAGCCATTATACCAAAGAAGGAGAAGAAGAAGAATGTTTTGGGTATGGTCTTCCCTTCCGAACTTCTGCTACATTAATATAGCTCCGTTAATTTGACAGCGGCTCTGCAAATTCAGCAAAAGAGATGTTTGCAGTGCACCGACACCACATCCTTTTTGCAGTGTTTCTTCCTTCCCTGTTTTGATCCATCACCCATTGCAGTTACAGTAGAGGGGAGGAGCAGTACTTTAGTTTATTTCAGAATTTCACTACTTAATTGTGTTTCTGCTGTGTGCATCTTGGTAGCTGCTTTTTAACTCTGGTCCCATACTGTGAGAGGGGTTGCAGCCAAAATGGGTTACTATTCTTCACCTATCTCCTTCTCAGCCCTGCATGAGTAAATGTGAAGTTGATCCGCACAGAGCACCTGCACAACTGGTGCTTCTAGAAATACATAAAATACCTCATCTCAGCTGTCGACCCTCTAATGTTTTTTTGTTAAAAGCAATCAATTTTTTACTATTATTTTGTCAGAAATGTTGATGCAGCAGGCAGGAGAACAGGGTTTGGTTTTACCACAGAGTTGACTTATGAAGAAATAAATATAGAAATATAAAAGCAGCTAAAGCGAGACGGCTGTAGAATACAGTAGGAAGTAAAACCTGCTAGGTCTCCCGGTGGGTCTCTTAGAGGCAATGCAATGAATACTTTCACAGCTGGAAAACAATACCATAACAAATAATGTTTGAAGGGCTATAGTGACGGGAAGGGGGAGCACTGTGCATGCAACACAGATATAAATAATTAATCATACACAGCCATTCAATGAGTGAGGCATCCAGCAGCATCCAGTGAATATGCAGTGGGCCCAACACATCATGCCAAGCTGCTCACCTTTGATCTTGTTTTTACAGCTGAGAAACTATTCAACTGGAAATAAATGTATTTTAATGCACTTAAAAACAGACATGCTTTGCTTTTTCTCCTTCCCTCTTAACTTTCTTGACAGACAGAATTAGTACGGCACAACTCAATTCTGAGAGCACATCAATCACGTTGTGCCATGAGCCATTCAAAAGGCAATTATGAAACTTCCGAAGCACTCAGTCACTAAACGCAGGGCTTCGATTCGAGCTTGACCTTGCTGCAATTTAGCTTGCACAGCTATGCATCAAATAATAGATATAATATGTAGAAAGAGGAGGAAGGGAATCTCTACTATGGTACATAATAGTACATTTTGGTAGACAGAAGGTGCTCTTTGGTAAAAGGGGGTGAATTGGTCATCAAAAGGAAAGGAGGACCAAGGCACTCTTCATATATTAATTTAAATGCCTTTATTTGTATGGCATGTTCAATAGAAACAAAGTCCGACGCGTTTCGGCTGCATGGCCTTTGTCAGGGAGTACTCAGGGAGTACTCCTTGACGAAGGCCATGCAGGCAGTACTCAGGGAGTACTCCCTGACGAAGGCCATGCAGCCGAAACGCGTCGGATTTTTAAAACTTTGTTTCTATTGAACATGCCAGACAAATAAAGGCATTTTAATTAATTATATGAAGAGTGCATTGGTCCTCCTTTCTTTTTAATAGATATAAGATCTTTAACATAATTACGTCTTAATGCATATCAAAGCCAGCCTGTCTAAAGTTGATCTGCAGATCAATTTATCAACACTATGGTGAGAGAGAGAGAAATGGAGAGAATGCGAGAGAGAGAGAGAGATGGAGAGAGAGAGAGAAGAGTGGCATAGGAGGGATGCATACTATGTATGCATGTACTCAACCATGAGGTTGTTTCTTATTAAGCAATTGTGTCATCAGCTGGAGTTCAATTTAACTCCAGTGAAAAGATCTACTCAGAGAGGATTTTTATTTAATCATGTTTCTGATACTCTATTGACAATGCAAGATTGAGAAATGTCCAACATCTCAATGATGGCCCCATGTTCAGCTTGTAGGTAGATAGATGCAATGCCATCTTCTCAAGGTGATCTAAAGTCGGTGTGTGTCTGCGTGTGTATGTGCGTGCTGCATTTTATTCCAGTTCATTTAGAAATAGTTTTCCAGAGTAAACCTCATTAAGTCTGAAATAATTGTGTGTGTGTGTTCTCCATGGTGAATATTTGATATTCTGTTTGCCCTTTTGCCAGTGTACAGACCCGAATAATCACTCTCCCCATCTGAGTGGAGGTGGTGGACAGACAAAGTCACCCACCAGGCCAATTACTTTATTCATTATTCATTTATCATAAAGGTCGCGCTCCCCTCTAATATCCTCTAGAATCTGAGCACTGCAATGTCACAACTGTTACAGGTCAATAACCAGGCAGAAAGCTAGATGGAAGCAGCACACAATGTAGAGAGGCTGTCTGAAGAAAAAAGGTCACAAAGGTGCAATTACCTACATTATTCTGAGTATTCCGTAACTGCTCTAGTTAGTGGATCTGACAACACCGACAGATTGAATATTCTTCGAGACTGTAATGCTGGAATCAGGCTTGCCAACTTTACTAAGCCCAGATCTCTGTATTTGTTTCGAGCATGAAGAAGACCATCACAGGAGGGAGGTGCAACCACTGTTAAACTGTCTCCTTGATTAGCCCTTCTAGGGAAGCCAATTCAACTACCCCGGTATCCCCGTGGTTAGCAGTTTAAATCAGTCTAGGCACTGCATACTCGTTGAGTCTGATAACTCTTCAGAGGCGCTGTTCGGCATGTAAAATGACATGTAGATCAGTAGGCAGGTTTCCATTGATGCAGGTTTATTCAACAAATGCAATGTCGCCCAGAACAATCTTTGCGACATAGAAGCAGGATATATAGGACAAATGTTCGAAAGATCAACAACATTTTAATTTGCCAATTATTTCAGATCTACAGGAGTGCAAGTTTCACCATGGCAGGCAATATGTTGGCACATGATAATAATTAGAATATGGCAAATATTTGTAAATTCTTCAATTCTATCCATGCTGGCTTTCGCGGGCTACCTGAGACATTAAACAGATAAGTGGGAGGGCATACTGGCTGTCATCAATTTATTAATGTGCAATTTGCCTAAATGGATAATGGAAACACTTAAACCACTACATTTTTATGCGTTTTCTTTTGGTGTAATTTCATTACGTCCATCTGTTTTTAACGACACAAAATAGTTCAAGAGGGACACACCCTAGCAGGCAATTGTCACATCTATTTTCTATGCAAACTTCCTAAATGTCGACAAAAAAATCACTGGACAAGTCAATGGAAACATAGCTAATGACTGTCAACATGGTTACATGCTAGTGATGGGTGGTTCGCGAACGAGTCGGCTCTAATGTTGGGACCCAGCTCGCATATCAGAAGATATTTGAAAAAATCAAAATAAAGATATGAATAATCAAAAGATTTAAATGAATATAGTTAACTAATTCAAAGAATGAAAAAAGACATAAAATAATATAGGCCTAAATGCTCCAGCGCACACACACTCGTTTTGACTGTCTGCTCAGACTAACAGCCTCACCTGTTGTTCCTGTCAATCAGACATGCAGGGCCGAGCCAACTCACTTAGCAGCCGAGAAGAGAGAGGAAGGACAGCTGTGAAAACAACAGCTGGATAATGAGTCGGAAGCACAGTAGCATTTGGATGCATTTTAATAATGTAGACAATGTTAGAGCACAGTGTAGAATTTGACATAACAAAACCTCATATAAAGCCAGTTCTACGCCCAACTTACAACGGCATATGTTAACTGTGCACCCAACTGTGAAGCTAGCTGTAGCGGAACTTCGAGAAACTAGCGGGCCTGCTAGTGATAGTGATAGTGGTGGAACCAGCACTCCACCCGCACATATGTGGAGATGTATCCACTCAGTCAAGTAGGCCTACTCCGCAACCCACAACAACGCAGTCTTCTATGGACCAGTTCATGCCAAAGTCTATGTCTTTAGCAAAACAAGTCCAAATTGATATTGCATTGGCTAAAATGATTGCCACCGATTTCCAGCCATTTTCGATCATGGAGGACAGAGGTTTTAGAAATTATAGCAATAGTCTAAATCCAATGTACACAATTCCAAGCAGGAAAATCATTTCAAATCACTTATTCCACAACTGTACGAGAGCACACAGGCTTCAGTGCGGGAAAGAGTCCAAAAAGCTACTTCAGTTTTCCTTACCACCGACTGCTGGACATCAAGGATAACCACTTCTTACATGTCAGTTACAGTGGGGAGAACAAGTATTTGATACACTGCCGATTTTGCAGGTTTTCCTACTTACAAAGCATGTAGAGGTCTGTAATTTTTATCATAGGTACACTTCAACTGTGAGAGACGGAATCTAAAACAAAAATCCAGAAAATCACATTGTATGATTTTTAAGTAATTCATTTGCATTTTATTGCATGACATAAGTATTTGATCACCTACCAACCAGTAAGAATTCCTGCTCTCACAGACCTGTTAGTTTTTCTTTAAGAAGCCCTCCTGTTCTCCACTCATTACCTGTATTAACTGCACCTGTTTGAACTCGTTACCTGTATAAAAGACACCTGTCCACACACTCAATCAAACAGACTCCAACCTCTCCACAATGGCCAAGACTAGAGAGCTGTGTAAGGACATCAGGGATAAAATTGTAGACCTGCAAAAGGCTGGGATGGGCTACAGGACAATAGGCAAGCAGCTTGGTGAGAAGGCAACAACTGTTGGCGCAATTATTAGAAAATAGAAGAAAATAGAAGAAGTTCAAGATGATGGTCAATCACCCTCGGTCTGGGGCTCCATGCAAGATCTCACCTCGTGGGGCATCAATGATCATGAGGAAGGTGAGGGATCAGCCCAGAACTACACGGCAGGACCTGGTCAATGACCTGAAGAGAGCTGGGACCACAGTCTCAAAGAAAACCATTAGTAACACACTACGCCGTCATGGATTAAAATCCTGCAGCGCACACAAGGTCCCCCTGCTCAAGCAGGCGCATGTCCAGGCCCGTCTGAAGTTTGCCAATGACCATCTGGATGATCCAGAGGAGGAATGGGAGAAGGTCATGTGGTCTGACGATTCAAAAATAGAGCTTTTTGGTCTAAACTCCACTCGCCGTGTTTGGAGGAAGAAGAAGGATGAGTACAACCCCAAGAACACCATCCCAACCGTGAAGCATGGAGGTGGAAACATCATTCTTTGGGGATGCTTTTCTGCAAAGGGGACAGGACGTCTGCACCGTATTGAGGGGAGGATGGATGGGGCCATGTATCGCGAGATCTTGGCCAACAACCTCCTTCCCTCAGTAAGAGCATTGATGATGGGTCGTGGCTGGGTCTTCCAGCATGACAACGACCCGAAACACACAGCCAGGGCAACTAAGGAGTGGCTCCGTAAGAAGTATCTCAAGGTCCTGGAGTGGCCTAGCCAGTCTCCAGACCTGAACCCAATAGAAAATCTTTGGAGGGAGCTGAAAGTCCGTATTGCCCAGCGACAGCCCCGAAACCTGAAGGATCTGGAGAAGGTCTGTATGGAGGAGTGGGCCAAAATCCCTGCTGCAGTGTGTGCAAACCTGGTCAAGAACTACAGGAAACGTATGATCTCTGTAATTGCAAACAAAGGATTCTGTACCAAATATTAAGTTCTGCTTTTCTGATGTATCAAATACTTATGTCATGCAATAAAATGCTAATTAATTACTTAAAAATCATACAATGTGATTTTCGGGATTTTTGTTTTAGATTCCGTCTCTCACAGTTGAAGTGTACCTATGATAAAAAATTACAGACCTCTACATGCTTTTTAAGTAGGAAAATCTGCAAAATCGGCAGTGTATCAAATACTTGTTCTCCCCACTGTACATGTCACTTAATTGAAAAATGTTTGATGTCTAGCTGTCTTCTGGACTGCTTTGAGTTCAGTGACAGACACACCTCAGAGAACTTGGCAGAGGAACTGTTGAGAGTGGCCAGAGAATGGCAAGTAGATGGAAAAGTGGTCTGTTGTGTTAGCGACAATGCAGCTAACATAACCAAACCATTGAAAATGTTAAAATGGACCCATCATCCATATCTTGCCCACACAATCAACCTGATTGCAAGAGATGCTCTGAAGGTGATGAAGCCCACCGTGGACAAAGTGAAAGCAGCTGTGGAATACTTCCACAGGAGCACAGTAGGTGCTGAAAAACTAAAATCTACACAACGCCAGATGGGGAGGCCTGAGCTGAGGCCTAAACAAGACTGCACTACAAGGTGGAATTCAACATTTCAGATGTTGAAGCGGTTTTCTGAGTCAAAGGATGCCATCATCTCTACCCTGGCCATTGTCAATGCACCTGTTGATGCTCTGACCCAAGAGGAATGGGAGGTGGTGGAGGAGGTGTGCAGAGTCCTGGAACCCTTTGAGCAGGTCACTGTGGAGATCAGTGGGGAGAGATACAGTAAGCAGTTATTACGACATCATTATTTAATCCAGTATTATATATGTATATGAGCAGTAGATGAGAATGTAGTATCAGTAGACAAAACATGAACCTGAACTAATAAGTTACTGTTCTCCCTTTTCAGCTATGTGACAGTCTCAAAAATGATACTCCTGTGTAAGGGTCTGCAGCGAATCACAGCCAGCCGCCAGAGAGAAGCAAATGTAACCACATGACAGAGTTGATGGACACCCTATGTTCATCAATGGACAGAAAGTTCCACAGAATGGAATATAATCACGTGCTATCAGAAACCGCTGCACTTGACCCCAGGTTAAAGAAGTTAGCCTTCAGTGATGCCAGAGCGATTGATGAGGCTCTTCAAAGAATAACCTCAGCAACAGGGAGGGACAGCCCCAGCAGTCAGCTGGCTCAGGCACCAGGGCAACAGGAAGAAGAGGGATCAGATGGAGCACAAGCACCAGCAGTAGTGCCACAAACTTCTGCTGTTTGGATGCTGTTTGACGAGTGAGTAACTGGGGATGCAGCACGAAGGAATCCCTCAGCAGATGCCATAATGGAGGTCCGATCCTATTTGGAGGAGCCCCTCCAAAGATCGGCAGATCCTCTGAGCTGGTGTAAGAACAAGGCCTCTGTCTACCTATGGCTTACTAAAGTCATGACAGGGAGGCTCTGCATAGTGGCCACATCCGTTCCCTCTGAGAGGTTCTTCTCAAAAACGGGACAAATAATTACTGAGAGAAGAAACCGCATCAGCCCCTCGAAAGTGAGGCAGCTTGCATTTCTGAATGCAAATCTCTCATAAAAGCAAAATATGGTCAGCATTGCCGTGTGCTGCTGGTTATAACATGGCTATAAAGAAGAGAGAGAAAAGAGGGACCAGTTTAGTGTTTTAAGTGGGATGCTGCAGTTTTGCACATTGTGATTTATTTTTCTTTGATATGGTGCAATTTTCTATTATTATGTTGTTCAGATTGTATTCGTTTTGAATTGTTACATTTATGTGCACTTTGTTTATATACTGTACATTAAAAAAATTATTCTTTTAATGCAAATGTTTAATAGCATTCTTTTTCATAACAAACCAATGCATTTTTAAATACATTGTGGTTATGGTGGAGTATGATTTCATTTAATAATTTAATTTGAATTATTTTAACACCAATCACAGTCAAACTATCGCAAACTGTTTGACTTGAAAAAATACAAAAAAAAAATTTTTAAGAGCCGTTTGGGAGCCAAAAGAGCCGTCTCTTTTTGGTGAGCTGAGCCGGACAAGCCGGCTCACTGAAAAGAGCCGGAATGCCCATCACTATAATACATTTTATTTATATATTTATTTAACCTTTATTTAAGTATTATCACTGGTCCAAACAGTTTAAGATTATTTCTGAGTAGATTGACCAACACCCAAACTCTACATGGTTGGATCTGAAATCGGAGGGTTGTGGATTTGTATCTCTGGCAGACTTACCTTTTTTGGGGGAAATATATGAAGATAAAAGCATAAAGCATAATATTATTGTCATGAACCCCATTAAATCATGAAATATTGCAAAAGCAGCTTTTCATATGGCAAGCAGATACTCATTATGTGCTCCGATTGTTAACAATCGCTTCTTTCCTCAATGTACAATGTTAAGAATTGGTACAAAGGTTACCGTACTCACAATTTTACAGTTACCTTTAACTTTGATGCCCTATCAGTTACATTTACTTTTACAAAGAGGGATCTAACCTTAATAAACCTCACCAACCAATCCTACTGTGATCAAGTCAGTACCACGGATCTGGAATTTTGGTTGCCCGCAACTGGCTAATTAACAATTATGCCCAAGGATACCTCACTTAAGAACACTCTTATCAACTCAGTCATGCTAGTAACCTCAGCTGTGGCCCTCTTAAGGAAGACCTCGATCAGAGTTTATCCTCAACAGGGGCTATTCTTTTTATTTTCGATTTATAATTTCATCACTTATTGATAGATTGTCCAAGCCTACCCAGATCTTCAGGAGTGGTCAACAGGTGAAGTTGCAGATCCTTGTCACCAAAAATGTCATGAAATTTCAGTACTGAGAGAGACTTGGTCATTTCTTCAAACAATCATCTTTATTTAATATTGATTTAATTATTCCAATAATCAAAACCGTCAGCCCAACAGTCTTGACTGCTGGACTGAGAGTCTGAATCATACAGAGAATACCAAACCTAAAACTGCTTCAACCATGGCTGGCTACACCCCCTTTTTAGGTCTGTATCCTATAATTGGTTCAGCCTACTACTCTCATCTCCCCAAGATGTCAGAATTAGTGATAACAGGTGAAGGAACTGTGCCTACCTTGTTTCTGGTGCCGGCTCCTGTTTCACTGATTCGTAATCTCTAGTTCGACTGCAAATCGTGGTGAATCCTGCCAACAATGCCAACTGTTAGGTTCTAAGTATCAGGGTAAGAACTCGGACACTATGAAAGCTTAAACTAAGTTTATTCATCTCAGAGGATCAAACAGCTGTACCGACAAACACATTTCCACCAGTGGTGGTATACATACCCCACTTTGGGTGGAGTCTCCTCCATCTCGCTAAACATTGTATCTTTATTGCTAGTGTCACGTTCCTGACCTTATTTCCCTTGTTTTGTATTTATTTTAGTATGGTCAGGGCGTGAGTTGGGGTGGGTTGTCTATGTGTGTTTTTCTATGTTGGGATTTTGTGTTCGGCCTGGTATGATTCTCAATCAGAGGCAGCTGTCAATCGTTGTCCCTGATTGAGAATCATACTTAGGCAGCCGGGGTTTCACGTTTGGTTTGTGGGTGTTTGTTTCCTGTGTCAGTGTTTGTGCCACACGGGACTGTTACGGTTAGTTCGTTATTTTGTATCGTGTATTGTTTTCGTGTATATTAAATATCATGGAAACTTACCACTCTGCACATTGGTCCTCCGATCCTTCTCGCCTCTCCTCGTCCGATGAGGAGGACGAAATAGACTGCCGTTACAGCTAGGCAGGAAACTAAGTGATACGGGCAATAAACTGTTCCTTCTCCCTTAACGTGACCTGAACTTGACCCCCTTCATCACTAATCCATGGCTCTCTCCCCTTATCATTACTGCCATGTGATCGTTTCCCCTGCACTCAGCACATTCCAAGCTTAATTGCACGCACCATATACCTTCCTCCTACAGATACCCATTAACTCCTGGTGTAGACCCTCGACTATGGCCCCCTCATGTCTCTAGCATAACTAATGATTAATAATATTCAACGTTTAGAAATCTAAACCATCACTATTTTCTACATTATAGAATAATATTGAAGACATCAAAACTATGAAATAGCACATATGGAATCATGTAGTAACCAAAAAAGTGTTAAACAAATCTAAATATATTTTAGATTATTCAAAGCAGCAACCCTTTGCCTTGATGACATCTTTGCACACTCTTGGCATTCTCTCAACCGGCTTTCCCTGGAATGCTTTTCCAACAGTCTTGTAGGAGTTCCCACATATGCTGAGCACTTGTTGGCTTCTTTTCCTTCACTCTACAGTCCGAGTCATCCAAAACCATCTCAATTTGGTTTAGGTCGGGGGATTGTGGAATCCAGGTCATCTGATGCAGCACCCCATCACTCTCCTTCTTGGTAAAATAGCCCATACACAGCCTGGAGGTGTGTTGGGTCATGGTCTGTTGAAAAACAAATGATAGTCCCACTAAGCCCAAACCAGATGGGATGGCGTGTCGCTGCAGAATTCTGTGGTAGCCATTCTGGTTACCAGAATAAATATCTAAATATCCCCTGTTATTTTGTTCTAATTATCATTGGAGGGGGAGGGTTACGTGTTCTTTTTTAATACCCTCGGGGAGGGCCTGGTAAAAATAAAATCCATTAAAAATTAAAATAAAATAGGTCCGATTACCTCCAGTTATTCCTCTCTATATATATATATAACATTCACTCCCTAAATCTTAAATGACATAGTATCAAGGCGAGACCCAGATGCAAATGTTTGGAGTCTTACAATGTTTAGTAATCCAAAGGGGTAGGCAAGAGAATGGTCGTGGACAGGCAAAAGGTCAAAACCAGATCAGAGTCCAGGAGGTACAGAGTGGCAGACAGGCTCGTGGTCAAGGCAGGCAGGCAGTTACAGATCCCAGAAACAGGCAAGGGTCAAAAACCAGGGGGACTAGAAAAAAGAGAATAGCAAAAGGAGTACAGGATAAACATGCTTGTTGAGTTGACTAAACATACAAGACAAACTGGCACAGAGAGACAGGAAACACAGGGATAAATACACTGGGGAAAATAAGCGGCACCTGGAGGGGGTGGAGACAATCACAGGAACAGGTGAAAGAGATCAGGGCGTGACACATAGATGACAAATTGCAAGAACAGATCACTCTTTAGTCAGATGTGTAATTTATCCTATTATTAATCACAAAAATAATGTTTCACCAAATATTGTGCCACAATGTTAACAGAAGTTTGCAAACGTTTGCCACTATTGGTGAATCTGGGACAAACCAATGGCAACAATAATATTTAGAAGCCGTTTCTGGTGAACACATGAATTCCAAGACCGGTAACCGTTGATGACCAATCAGGGGGATTAGAAATCTGTTGGAAAATAGAAACCAACCTATTTAGCTTGCTACAATACCTACCAAAGATGTCCGGTGAGTGTCTAACATATGAATTAAACTTCCTAATAAACTTTAACATTTTATTAGCTAAATGATGCCTAGTTAGCATTGTCACGTTTTATGGGATAGAGTGAAACACACTGACTGACTGGCTAGGGCTTAGCTAGCTAACATTAGCTAATATACACTGCTCAAAAAAATAAAGGGAACACTTAAACAACACAATGTAACTCCAAGTCAATCACACTTCTGTGAAATCAAACTGTCCACTTAGGAAGCAACACTGATTGACAATAAATTTCACATGCTGTTGTGCAAATGGAATAGACAACAGGTGGAAATTATAGGCAATTAGGAAGACACCCCCAATAAAGGAGTGGTTCTGCAGGTGGTGACTACAGACCACTTCTCATTTCCTATGCTTCCTGGCTGATGTTTTGGTCACTTTTGAATGCTGGCGGTGCTTTCACTCTAGTGGTAGCATGAGACGGAGTCTACAACCCACACAAGTGGCTCAGGTAGTGCAGCTCATCCAGGATGGCACATCAATGCGAGCTGTGGCAAGAAGGTTTGCTGTGTCTGTCAGCGTAGTGTCCAGAGCATAGAGGCGCTACCAGGAGACAGGCCAGTACATCAGGAGACGTGGAGGAGGCCGTAGGAGGGCAACAACCCAGCAGCAGGACCGCTACCTCCGCCTTTGTGCAAGGAGGAGCACTGCCAGAGCCCTGCAAAATGACCTCCAGCAGGCCACAAATGTGCATGTGTCTGCTCAAACGGTCAGAAACAGACTCCATGAGGGTGGTATGAGGGCCCGACGTCCACAGGTGGGGGTTGTGCTTACAGCCCAACACCGTGCAGGACGTTTGGCATTTGCCAGAGAACACCAAGATTGGCAAATTCGCCACTGGCGCCCTGTGCTCTTCACAGATGAACGCAGGTTCACACTGAGCACGTGACAGACGTGACAGAGTCTGGAGACGCCGTGGAGAACGTTCTGCTGCCTGCAACATCCTCCAGCATGACCGGTTTGGCGGTGGGTCAGTCATGGTGTGGGGTGGCATTTCTTTGGGGGGCCGCACAGCCAGAGGTAGCCTGACTGCCATTAGGTACCGAAATGGGATCCTCAGACCCCTTGTGAGACCATATGCTGGTGCGGTTGGCCCTGGGTTCCTCCTAATGCAAGACAATGCTAGACCTCATGTGGCTGGAGTGTGTCAGCAGTTCCTGCAAGAGGAAGGCATTGATGCTATGGACTGGCCCGCCCGTTCCCCAGACCTGAATCCAATTGAGCACATCTGGGACATCATGTCTCGCTCCATCCACCAACGCCACGTTGCACCACAGACTGTCCAGGAGTTAGCGGATGCTTTAGTCCAGGTCTGGGAGGAGATCCCTCAGGAGACCATCCTCCCACCTCATCAGGAGCATGCCCAGGCGTTGTAGGGAGGTCATACAGGCACGTGGAGGCCACACACACTACTGAGCCTCATTTTGACTTGTTTTAAGGACATTACATCAAAGTTGGATCAGCCTGTAGTGTGGTTTTCCACTTTAATTTTGAGTGTGACTCCAAATCCAGACCTCCATGGGTTGATAAATTTGATTTCCATTTGATTTCCATTGATAATTTTTGTGTGATTTTGTTGTCAGCACATTCAACTATGTAAAGAAATCTTCTAGGATGTGTTATTTTAGTGTTCCCTTTATTTTTTTGAGGAGTGTATTTTTTGCACAATTTATGTGTTAGGTAGTTTGGCTTGGCACCTAAAACCCTCACACACCTTTACAGATGCACAATTGAGAGCATCCTGTCGGGCTGTATCACCGCCTGGTACGGCAACTGCACCGCCCGCAACCGCAGGACTCCAGAGGGTGGTGCGTTCTGCCCAACGCATAAACTGGGGCAAGCTACCTGCCCTCCAGGACACCGACAGCACCCGATGTCACAGGAAGGCCAAAAAGATCATCAAGGATAACAACCCCCCCCCCCCCCAAGCCACTGACTGTTCACCCCGCTATCATCCAGAAGGCGAGGTCAGTACAGGTTGTGATAGAAAAATTACATACTTACCTGATTTGTTTGATATTAGTAGTAAACTATTATTTACTTAACAAACAGTAAGATATTTCTGTCCAGCTCATGCTGTGTTTTATGGTCTCCACTTTAGTTCCCTGCAGTTAATCTGGGCATGTGGTCACTAGAGATTGCTTGAGCTGACAAATGAGTTAAAGACTGCATTACATTGACAAGATGTGGTGGGTGTAACCGAGATAGAGATAGCCAGGAGGATTTCTCATTGTCTCTAAATCATCCTTGCATCTGGGAAACTAAGCCAGGGTGGGGTTAAGACGACAACCCACGTGCAGATAATGACAGGATGAACCCAGCGTGGCTTATGATGCTCCTTGGTCTGCATGAGGGGGGTTGAACCAACCATGACTGAGCATTGTTAGTGTCAGCTATAAATAGTACTCTACATTTGTGTAAAGGTTAGGTTACTCGGTCCAACACTCAAGGGTGACGGGTCGACCAGCCTCATTATTGCAATAATTAATCGATATTAAATAAAGAGGATTGTTTGAAGAAATGACCAAATCTCTCTCAGTACTGAATATCCACGACAAGGTGCATCAAGGTGCTGGGACCGAGAGACTGAAAAACAGCTTCTATCAAGGCCATCAGACTGTTAAATAGCCATCACTAGCACATAGAGGCTGCTGCCTATATACTGTACATAGACTTGAAATCACTGCCCACTTTAATAATGTTTACATATTTTGCATTACTCTTCTCATATGTATATACTGTATTCTATCCTATTCTACTGTATCTTAGTCTATGCCACTCTGACATTGCTCGTCCAAATATTTATATATTCTTAATTCAATTCCTTTACTTTAGATTGTGTGTATTGTTAGATATTACTTGTTAGATATTATTGCACTGTTGGAGCTAGAAACATAAGCATTTCGCTACACCAGCAATAACATCTGCTAAACACGTGTATGTGACAAATAAAATGTGATTTGATTTTAGCTAACTAATGTTTTGCCGAAACACATTTTTAGGTGAATACGTTGCTGGACGACCAGATGGTGACGCATGATTCATCACTCCAGAAAATGCGTTTCCACTGCGCCAGAGTCCAATGGCGGCGAGCTTAACACCACTCCAGCCGATGCTTGGCATTGCACATGGTGATCTTAGGCTTGTGTGCAGCTGCTCGGCCATGACAAACCCATTTCATGAAGTTCCCGACAAACAGTTCTTGTGCTGACGTTGCTTCCAGAGGCAGTTTGAAACTTGGTAGTAAGTGTTGCAACCGAGGACAGACGATTTTTGCACACCATGCGCTTCAGCACTCGGCAGTCCCGTTCTGTGAGCTTGTGTGGCCTAGCAATTTGTGGCTGAGTCGTTGTTGCTCCTAGATGTTTCCATATCACAATAACAATACAATACAGATGACCAGGGCAGCTCTAGCAGGACAGAAATGTGATGAACTGACATGTTGGAAAGGTTGCATCCTATGACGGTGCCACGTTGAAAGTCTCTGAGCTCTTCAGTATGGGCCATTCCACTGCCAATGTTTGTCTATGGAGACTGCATGGCTGTGTGCTCAATTTTATACCCCTGTCAGCAACGGTGTGGCTGAAATAGCCGAATCCACTAATTTGAAGGGGTCCACATACTTTTGTATATATAGTGTATCACTCTCTCTATAACATTGATTCCACCTCAAGGGAAACCCTATGTGGGCTTGGTGTGAGCCATTTGTTATTTTATCTGATCCAGGCATGCACTTCCCTTTCACACTCACACTGTGGTTTCATCCCAAATGGCAACCTAGGTACAAATGACAACTTCCCCCCTCCTCCTACTCTCCCTATACTCACTCATAGAAAGAGATACACCAACTGTTTTATCTAGCTCTTCATATGGACAAGAATACATTATGTCATAAAGTCAGATAAACATGATTAAAACACGTGTTGGCTTTTCATTTCATTCAGGTTAATGATATGACATGTTATTCAACTAACATGACAGAAAAAGTAGTGTATGAGACAGTCTGAAGAAAATTAACAAAATGCTCTGTTGAAATTAATGTGTGTACAAAACAGCACTGGTCATCTCATTGGATATACTACACTGAACAACAATTTGAACGCAACATGTAAAGTGTTGGTCCCATGTTTCATGAGCTGAAATAAAATATCTCGTAATTTTTCGTAGGCACAATAAGTTTTTCTCTCTCAATTTTTGTGCACAAATTTGTTTACATTACTGTTAGCGAGCATTTCTCCTTTGCCATGATAATCTATCCACCGGACAGGTTTGTCATATCAAGAAGCGGATTAATCAGCATGATCATTACACAGGTGCACCTTGTGCTGGGGACAGTAAAAGGCCACTCTAAAATGTGCAGTTTTGTGACAACACAATTCCACAGATGTCTCAAGTTTTTAGGGAGCGCGCAATTGGCATGCTGACTGCAGGAATGTCCACCAGAGCTGTTGCCCGATTAATTTTATGTACATTTTTCTATCATAAGCCACCTCCAACATTGATTTAGAGAATTTGGCAGTACGTCCAACCGGCCTCACAACCGCAGACCACGTGTATAGTGTCGTGTGGACTAGTGGTTGGCTGATGTCAACGTTGTGAACAGAGTATCCCATGGTGGCAGTGGGGTTATGGTATGGGCAGGCATAAGCTACGGACAACGAACACAATTGCATTTTATCAATGGCAATTTGAATGCAGAGATACCGTGACGAGATCCTGAGTCTCATTGTCGTGCCATTCATCCGCAGCAATCACCTCCTGTTTCAGCATAATGCACGGCCCCATGTCGCAAGGATCTGTACACAATTCTGCTGAAAATGTCCAACTCCTTCCATGGCCTGCATATTCACCAGATATGTTACCCATTGAGTATGTTTGGGATGCTTTGGATCGACGTGTACAACAGCGTATTCCAGTTCCCACCAATATCCAGCAACTTCGCACAGCCATTGAAGGAGTGGGACAACATTCCAAGGGCCACAATCAACAGTCTGATCAATTCTATGTGAAGGAGATGTCGCGCTTTATGAGGAAAATGGTGGTCACACCAGATACTGGCTGGTTTTCTGATCCACGCCCCCTACCTTTTCTTAAAGGTATCTGTGACCAACAGATGCATATCTGTATTCCCAGTCATGTGAAATCATAGATTAGGGTTGAATGAATTTATTTCAATTGACTTATTTCCTTATATGAACTGTAACTCAGTAAAATCTTTGAAATTGTTGTAAGTTGCATTTATATTTTTGTTTACTATGAAAGAAAACTGCATACCCAACAGGTACAAGTACAATGACCACACAAATAAAGTAACAAATGAATCAGTCATGTACATGGTGTAACTTGCATAGCAATTCTCAAAATCACTTCTCATATTCCTTAGGAACAAACACAAATAAGTTAATTTTAAGAACTTCATGTTTAAAACAATATAATTGTACAATTTGTACAAACCACACATACACGGTCAGAAATCATAGTTTTCATATTGACACAAAATAATAGAATGACGTCTCAATCACAAGACTCATTCAGATGCATTTCTTTAAGAAACAAACTTGTATAAGATGCTTATACAGTATATCATGTATCTACAGAACATCCCACAAGATGTCACTGTTAGCCAGTGAAACACAGTGTTACTGAGTAACACATCTCTTACATCCAATGTGCCGCTGCATTGTTGAGAGATGGCAAATTAATGCAGCTACAGAAACCACTCTTCAGACATTGGTCAATTTCATTACACGAGTCCAGCGCCATTGAAGTGCAGGCTATTTACTGTCTCTATCCAATTTTCTGTCCTTCTGGTATCTCTTTCCAAAAGCATCAGTCACACCTTCACCATTGAGTCTTCATGAGTCCCTAACTCAACTTCCTGAGGGTCTCTGATCTAACAGTTCACCAGTACCAGGCTAAGGTGAAAGGTAACAGTTATCTCTGATATCTTTAAAATACACATTTCCTTCAGAGGTTAGGCTCAGGGTTAGCCATACTCTGTGGCAGGGGGACCTCTCACTAGATTATAGTATCCAGCCATTGCCCCCAAGTCGATGTACAGGGATCCCTTTCTCCTCAGGTGGGCAGAGTCCTCAGGCTCAGAGTACAATGAGGATTCTGTGAAGAGAAAGCGAATAGTTGTTGTATTAATAGGTGCCCTCATATGCACATTTTTGAGCGTGTACTCTGTGTCATTTGAATATCAGAGAAACATGCACTTTAAAACATATTAGAAGTACAGTATATTAGCATATCCCTAAAAGTCCCTACCCTGTGAGGAACAGTATGTAGAACAGTTTATTTTAGGGAGCAACAATGATAGAGAACAGTAACATATCGAAGTCCCTACCCTGTGTGGTGTCAGGCTGCTGGCTATGCTGCCTCAATAGAGGGTGGGAGGCCTCCACCAGGGCTGAGTCCAGGCTCCAGCAGCGTGGCTGTTCCTCTCTGGGAGGGTTGATGGCCTCGTCCCTCAGGAGCTTGGCTGCAGAGCTGCGCTTGGCAGGGTTCCTCTCCAGGGCTGTCTCTAGGAAGGACCGCATGACACCACTGCAGTCCTCCGCTATGTCCTCCAGGGGAGGGGCCAGCTTGTGGATCTGAGGGGAGAGAGGAGGATATGGTCAGAGGTCTGAAGTAATACCTCCAGGTAAGGTGAGTTTATATGGATGGGCTTTGCACTTTTGGGACTATTCCATTGGTTCCATTGCTCCAGGCAAGTTCAATCAAGCACGGCTAAAGTATTTGAAGGAAAACAACTGATCGAATCTACTCCTCGATGCTTTCTTCCAATCTTTTTAAATACAGTTTCTGGTAGGGTGAAACTAAAAGTTATCCTGCATTGAATCTGCACCTCTATGCTATCTTACGGCTCCATCTATTGAGTGTAATATCTTGTAAAATAAGTTTGATGTACAAGAAAGGGCATCCCTATGACAGTGGAGAATGAGGAAGTGAGTCCTTCCTTAAAGCAGAGATGAATAATGCTTCAAAAAGAGAAACAGGACATATTCAAATCAGGAACATGATCATGGAAAAACACTGTTAAAAGTAAAACGGAACTACTGTACTGAGACTGAGGGAGTAAACTACTAACGTGTCATAGACAGAGGCTGCCTCCCAAATCGCAAATTATTCCCAACATAGTGCACAACTTTGACCAGGGCCCATAAGGTTCTGGTCAAAGGTAGTGCACTAGAATAGGGAATAGGGTGCCATTTAGGATGACGTCAAAGTCACGTTAAGGGACCTGCCTCTCGTGACATTTGAGAAAAATCATCTTGCAAGAATCTAGGTCTATGCCGTGGAAATCTGAACAGGGTCATGGAAAAATGTGACATTTGGGTGGGTGCAGCAAAACAGGTGTTTATGACATTCTACTAGGTATAGTCTACTTTGCCTCTGACCGACCTTTATCATAAAAAGTTTGTTTGATCTTCAGGGAATGTTAAGTCAAACTGCATTTGTCTGTTTCAAGGAATAACTGGCTACAAACAAGCGAGGGGTTTCCCCTCCTTCAGCCCCGTCAGTGTAGCAAGAGGAAGGCCTGTAAGTTCACCATTCACTCGTCTATACACTTCATCCATCCACTTTTCGTTAATACTTGGTGGAGTTGTCACTGATTATATCCCATGCAAAAACAGCTTCTGCTACACAGCTCCATATATGTTCTGTCAATTTCAATGCATTTATTGGAAGTGTATAGAAGTCATTTGTGAACTATCAGGATATGCTCACTATGTAGAGGTAGAATGGGTAGGGAGGGAGATAGGTAGGGTGGTACTTACTATGTAGAGGTAGGAAGGGTAGGCGGTGCGTGGGTATCTCCTGACCCAGGGTGGGCTGCCAGTCTGCATATGGATGATGGTGGTGCCCAGGCTGTAGATATCTGTCTTGGTGTTGTGTCCTCGACAAAGAACCACCTCCGGGCTCATATACATCTGGGGAAGAAAACAAAAGACAACTGTTACTCACAGGGTCAATGGCATAATGCCAATTGTAGAAGAGGGAAATAAGTGTTTGGAAAGTACACAATATTTTTCTTTATCAAATGCAATTTTTTGTTATGTAGTCATGAAGCCAGTGATAATAATAACAATCACAACATGAAAAAAGCATTAATGTCAGCCTCAGCCTTAATGTCAGCCTCAGCAGCTCCACTCCTTTGGCTAGCTGTCTGTTTGGTAGCTCTTTACCTCCCTGTTATTAATGCTGTGCTGGGTGTCTAGCTCTCTGCTCTGGGACGTTCCCACTCTGTCACCAGGGGTATAGGTTACCACAGAGGGTAGTGGAGTGAATTGGGAAAATATAGATGAGGCAATCACTATGATCTTTCTTAAGACCCTCTCTTCTCCTCATCCTCCTGTTCCTAACTACATTTGAATCTGAAAATGCTACTGTTCAAAGGCATTCAACCTTAAACACTGTACATTTTGTAGCCTTTGCAGCCTTTTGTAGCCTATGTAAAACTCTGTAGCCTATACATTACACACAAAGACCAGTAGTCCACTGTACAACATCTCTTCATGCTTGATGTGATTTCCCTGCACCTTTTTTTGACTGAGACACTGTGAGAGGAGCACTGACTTGTCTTCTGAATAAATCATTATCAGAGTGTCCTGAGGCATTGAGTGATCTCAATCCCAAAACTAGAAACAGCTTTTTTATCTTCTAGTAAACACACTTATTCAACTTCTCGTGGAGTAACAGGAGTAGGATGGTTCTTCCAACGCATTGCTCTTGTTGTTTGGCATGTCATAGGTCATCATGGTTCGGGTCAATTCCATTTCAATTCATAATTCAGAAACCGAAATTCCAATTCCAATTAAGAAAATGTTGATTGACTGAATTGAAAACGAATTGACCCCAAACCTCTAGGTCATGGCATAGACCCGAGGGTGTATTTTGTTGTCATGTCATAGGCCTGAGGGTGTTGAAGAGAAAATAACTGCAGAATCACTCACCTCTGTGCCTCGTAGATCCCTTGGGGTGTATACCTTCTCTGTCATCTGTACCGTCAGGCCAAAGTCCACCAGAACTGCTTTGTCTGACATCAGGACGATGTTGCTGGCTGAAGAGAGGGGGGGAGGGAGGGAGAGTGAGATTCACCATAAAAGCTGCTCAGTTCAGCCATGTCATAGCTAAAGAATCTTTGCTGCAAGATACAGTATAATCTCAGAACACAGAACCAAATATAGTGTGCACTAACTAGCTACAGTGCTATGTTATTAGTCTATCACGAAAGACTAGATACATCACTACTTTCAAAGGTCAATACTTATTCTATAATTTACTAAAATTGCTATTGACCTACTGTGTATGTGATGAGAACTGTGTGTACATTCAAAGGAAATGAGAAGTACACTATATAGGGAGCTCTGTGGTTTCTTAAGGTGTCTACGGCTGAGTTTCCTATGAAGCCGTTGCTTTAAGCTGCAGTCTACTCTAAAGCCCTTCCCTTTCCTGGTTACATTTGTAAAGTAGATGATGTAAAGTGGATGATGACAGTCACAGGCCCCAAATACACTAGCGTGCATGTGTGCATGTGTAGACATACCTGGGTTCCATTTCTGTTGTATTTGAGGCTAGAATTTGAGAAACCCTAGGTTTCTAAACCCTGGTAAAAGTAGAGTCTGTACGCCTATTCCTCTTCTTCTCACTCTATGCTTACTCACTCTATGTTTACTCTTACACTACTCTGTCTACTAATGTGTGTTTTTCGACATTTGTTTTGGGCTCTTACTCACGTTTGATGTCGTGGTGGATGACATTGTGAGAGTGTAGGTACTCCAAGCCCCTGAGGACTTGCTTGGTGACCCAGATTATCTCAAACTCCCTCATGGGGCCACAGCTGTCCAGTTTCTCCAGAACCGACCCTCCCTCGCCGGCTTCCATGAACAGGTGGATGTTTTGGTCCCAGAGGAGAGCACCATAGAGCTCTGCAATGTTCTCGTGACGGAACCGTGCCTGGATCTCCACATCGGCTGGTTTGAAGTGTTCCATGGGGATCTAGGAGCATGGATATAACCATTAAGGCACAAAGTCTTTAGTATGTAAACTTTCCAATGACTATTGAATAAACAGACCAGGAAGCCACTCCCATCATGTGTAACTATTTGTGGGCTGACATAATATCAATGCTATCCTCACCCCAGGTGAATACTAGTAGGCCTAATCATTAAGCTCAAAATGGAAACATAGATATCAAATGAGAACTAGAGCGGGGAAAACTTGGTAATGGTGATATTCTATAATGCCGTTTGATTCTCTCCCACTGCATTTGTTATTGTCAAAAACCAGAGCTGTTACTGTGGGGGGTTTCTGTTGAGTTTCCTGTGGGGTAGCCAGCCAAATACTTTCAGTTTCCATCCATATGCAATGCTGGCTTTTTTGTGTCACAGTGAAAACAATGATCTTCTTGCAAGTTTCAAAGTGTTTGTGTGCAAAGGCCTGACTGACTTGACATGTGACATGATGCTTTGATGTGGATTTTTGTCCTAACAAACTGGTTGCTTCGAGAAATCCATTCTGCAAACATGCCAGACATTCCAGCACGGGGCTCATTGACTCACCAGTTTGCATGCCATTCTCTTCCTGGTTATGGTATCCTGGGCCAAGTGGACTTTCCCAAAAGAGCCCTTTGGAACATGGCCGCCGGCGCCAGGAGTCTTATAGGTCCACTTCCATGGAAACAGAAACACATCTGAATCGATGCGATAGTGACCCTTCTTCAGCCCCATGTGTTTCTGCACAGAAGTAATGAAATACAGTGTGAGAGGTGCTTCTGACCCAGTAAAGGCTGGTAAAACCCTGTACAAAGAAGTATACTAGTCTTAACTCTACCCATTCACAGACAAACACAGACCGAGACACACACATGCAATGTAATTTCTAACACTATGAGTCCTTTGTGAGCAGATCCATCAACATTGTCTACTCAAAAGACTAACCAATGTCCTGAAGTCTCACCTTGTTCAGTAACACACCCATCTCCTCCGGCAGGTGCTGCAGTACTTCTGGCTGCATGTTAGAGATCTGGTTGACGAAAGAGAGCAAGTCCGACACTGTCCCGTACCTTACCCTACCACCACTGTTCCCCTGCTGTGTCCCCTGGGTCCCTCCTGTCACTTCGCCCCATGAATCATCCACTGTCTCCTCGTTCTGGTCCATCTCCTCCTGAGAGAGACCCTCCTCAAACGACGCCCCGGCCTCTTTTTCCTCTTCCTTTGTGTGGTAGAGATTTTCCACCACGTCGATTATGTCCTCTATGTTCATGTGAGCCAGCAGGAGTTCTATTCCAGCATTGTCATATTTGTAATCCATCTTGTTTCATTCGCTGTCCCAAAAATGGGTTCTGAAATGGAAAGTTGAGATTCCATGATGGAAAGAGCCGTTGACATTCTGATCCTGGTACAGCTTGTTGGGGAAGCAGAGCAAAGGAGGGGAAATCTAATCTATAGATAAACCCGTTTTCCTTGCAGATAAAGGTAATTTCACAATTAGCTGGGAAGCCTCTGGTGAAATTGAACCCTCATGTTAGGGTACACAAACTCATGGACTTCAGAAGACATAATAAAGTGATGAAAACATAACAGGCTAAATGTCAATTTCTCCTAAATCACATGATGTGTTCTCATTGTAACCAAGTGAAGAAGAAATGCAACTAAATTAATTGACGTTTTGGAAAACTAAGGTTGGAAGCAAATAAGGCGAATCAGGATTAGTTTATAAAAGCGTAATATGAATATGATTACCTGAGTCTTTGTAATAACTTAGGATCAGGTCTGACTGCGCTCACTCCATTCTTGCGTCTGTATGCAGTCAACTCTATTGCTCATTGAAGCCTACGGACTGTCACCAGTGAGGAAGTTGTCAACAGAGGAAGTCCATATCAGTCTCCGTGTGCAGGTGTAGTGCTGTATTTATGAAAAACTATGCGAATGCTGTGAGTGTTATAGACATAGGGTTCCTTTGTAGTTTCGTTTTTCTTTTCATTTTCCTTAATCCCCCCCCCAGAGCATCCCATTGGTTCGAATCGACTGATTGGTTCTGTATGGAATGCACCTTCATGCCTGTGTGACACTTTTGAATGTGGGTCAAAAGGGAAGTAAAAGTATTGTCTCCGATTTTTTCCCCTGCATACCGGAGTACGCCTTGCTAGCTAGCGGTGAACAGTGTAATTCGCTCCCGCCTGCCCTCACATTCGTTAACAGAACTGTGGGAAAAACAGTGCCCGACAGGAGGGGGCGAAGGACACTGTCTACCGGTCGCCCCCACTAGCACAGCAGCTTGCTAGTTAGCTAACACACGGTGTCGCTCCCGCATGCATTGTACCGGAGAGAAACCCGTGCCCGACAGGTGGGGGTGAAGGACACTGTCTATCCGTTGTCCCCGCTAGCACATCAGACGACATGCGAGGGCGACAGAGTGCGCTAGCTAACTTGCTCGTTAGATAGCACACTGTGTCGCTCCCGCCTGCTGTGTACCGTAGAAAACCATGCCCCACAGGCAGGGGCGAAGGACAATGTCTACCAGTCGCCCCTGCTTCCCGCAAGCACATCAGACGGGAGGCTGGGGCGACACGTGTACTAACTAGCTTGATAGTTTGCAACACCGTGTGCTAGCTAGCTAGCCTCCCGCCTGCTGTGTACCAGAGTACTTCAGCTGGTTAAGCTAGCACCCATTGTCCTTCGCTCCCGACTACTGAAAACCTGCCCTTACCGTCGAACTGGGGGAAACCAGTGCCCAACAAGCGGGACGAAGGACACTGTCTAACGTACTGGTGTATGGCTAGCTAGCTACCGTTTGCGCCCCCGCGGGGTTAATCAGTTGCTGGCATCCAACATGATTGTGCATTAATTACCACATACAGGAACGCAATTTCACCCTTCTCCGATTTTTCAACTCTTGCGCTCTATGTGCGTCAAGAAAAATACTGTATTTCGCAATGTCTCGTGTTGTTGAAGTTCAATAACAGTTATATGACAAATTACTTAAGTGATAAAGGTGTAATGAAACGAAACGCAGGTGGTTGCATTACAGAGAGCAAACAAAGTCATTTCAATACAAACAATTAAATTGATCAGTTTGTTATTACACATGAGTAAAAACACAATATTAATATTACAGCTGACTGAGCCGCCTTTGTTCTGTTTGAGCCGTCTCTGAACAGGGGAAACACGCATATGCGCTTTAATGCCACTCTGGGGGCATCAATGGCGTCATCCTTTGGCGTGTAGGTAATGTATGAGAGGAAGCGGTAGCCTCTCAAAACGCTTCCAATAACTAGATTCATGCTTTCAAAAAAAGATCGGAAATAGTACTGCTACTAGGAAGACCAATGTACTCAAAAAGAAACATGAAATCGGTAGGTTTTTCATCCAACGATTAGACGCATCCTGTAAGTAACATGAGCTAGCCATTCATTGTAGGTTACGTTAGCTAGCTAGCTGGCAGTGGCCCCAAGACTACTCCAGTTCAAGCTCCCTGCCACTTGTTAATTCATGTAGTTTAGCTGATCATGCTCAACCTTAAAGGCATAGGGGCCACAAAGTTGTGGCAAGTAGCTAGCGAAAACACCATACTAGCATGGCATCTATATAGTTAGCCAGATGGATTAGGCCTACATTTCCATGTCAAAAACGGAAGTGTCGGTCTGTTTTCTTGATTTTAGAACCAAAGGTCTATTTTTACACATTACAAGAAGAGAGGATAGAGCAGGCAGAGAGATCTGTCCTAATCAGCTGCCCTGCTAAAACCAACAACAAAAAGTTACTGAAGTATTTATCCAGACATGTAAATATCAACAAATGTTTATTTTATATAAGCTATGTAAGTATTTCAGTTGTGCTAAGATATGAATCTACAAATCAACACGAATGTATGGAAACAAAAACAAAAGCAATTTGTATGTAACTACAGTATGATGGGAAATAGCATATCCAAAAATAACTGAACATAATTCAATTCACTGAAAATATTGTATTGTTAAGGGAGTAATTTATAAGGAGGTCTATCTTTTCTCCTACACAATGTGGGAATTACCACCCCCTCTCAATACTAAACTGTGACCTAAAGATATTGTCTAAAGTCTTAACAAAAAGACTAGAACACTTTGCAAGCAACCCGGTTCACCCTGATCAGGTTGGCTTTTTCCAACACTGGTACGGCGCTGATAGCATACAAATAAAAGTATATAAAATGGGCAATGAGGACCTGCCAAACCCCGCCATAGCTCTGTCCCTGGATGCTGAGAAAGCATTTGATAGGGTGGAGTGGGGTTTCCTATTTAAAGCACTGGAGTCCTATGGATTTAGCCCCCACTTTATATGATGGATCAAAACCCTGTATTCCGGGGGCCAGTGCCACAGTTACCGCCAATGGAACTATTTCTAAGCAATTCAGGCTCCATAGAGCCCCACAGTGCAGGTGTCATAATACCCATAAAACCTAGCGGTCAAACAGGGAAATGGTTCCAATCGTTTTCCCACTATCTACCAAATAAAAGTCCTGGAGTCTATAGAGTGATCCTTGGAGTAATATCATCTGACTCCAGGCCCTGAAGAGAATATGGGAAATAGACTTGGACTGCGATATCACCAAGGCAGAATGGAATGAGGTTTTCGGCAGATGTCTCTTAAGCGAACGCAATCGAAAACGATACACCTTTACCATTCGACTCCTAGTAAGCTTCACAGGGTTAGTCTGAAGCCCACAGACGCCTGCTGCTGGAGATGTTCATCTGAAGAGGGGACTTATCTACATATGGTATGGGACTGTGAAAAAATCGGGAGGTTTTGGACTGAACAATCACAAAAACAAGTGTAGCCCTGGCCCTAGCAGTTGCCAAAAATCTGCTTTTCTGTAAATGGAAGGAAGGGGTTACATCAAATATATACAACTGGACTAATCGACCATATAATGTGTACATCATTTTAAGAACGCTTGCAAAGTATATTTTATATATTTATTAACACACGCTGCTGAATGTACAAAAATGTGTACAATTATTTAAGAACAACAATCTATAATGGCAATTGTACTCAATATTATTTATTGTATTATTTTTTCATCTGTGTCTGAAACCAAAAATAAAATCTAACCAACATTTAAAAAAAGCTCTATCTTTAATGTATATTGAAAGGAGGTTGTCAAAGATAACTGGTGGAGTTTACCAGCAAGGAGAGCCTCACTTCACTACATGAAATGACCGTCATCCCCAGCGTCAACTATGAAGCTACAGTGCCTTTCAAGTCCAGATTGCTGTCCCTCAAAAAAACGGGTCCTGTAGACCTGTCTTAACGGCCAGTCTGCCCGTCAGTGCCAACCACAGACAACCATCCCCATCAACGACCTCATACAGAGACAGAGACTGTCCAAAGAGGACAGTGTAAGTCGACATGGACTGGTTTCTAAAATACTAGGCTGTCTGAAGTTGTCTAACTGACTAAATGAAGATTGCAAGAATGCAGATTAGCATAGCAACATTTATGATGTCCCTGGGAACACATATAGGTACAATGTCAGCTTTAGTGCTAATTTAGGTGACAAACATTTATACCAAGACAAAGTTGAATATAAATTATAGAGATTTCAAGAGATCCCTTGCTTCAAGCAGAAATATTGTTCACCCCAATGAGAACGCTGTGTCTGTCTTCTCTCTCTATCTCAGACCAACAAATCACCTCCCTTACAGAGACATACCAGCTAACAGAAGAGAATGTCTGTCTGCGCTTCCTGGTCTGCTCGCTGCTGAACGACATAGCTGCTGCATATTTCCCAGAATGCACCATTCGGCCCTTTGGCTCCTCCGTGAACGGCTGCGGGAAGCTGGGCTGTGATCTAGACATGTTTCTGGACCTGGATGGCATCAGTGGAAGGAATCTGAAGTTGAGGATGGGGATGGAGGAACCACATCAGGGTCATGTTCAGTAGGGCACAACGTAGCAAAAGGTCTTGCAATGGAAAGCAAAAATCTGTTGTTATTGAAATAAATCCAGGTAGTAATCTAAAGGAGGACATTTTAACCCTTTATACAAGGGATGGGCAACTTTGATGGGGGTGGTGGCCACAGACAATCTGAACTCATCATAAGGGGCCTCAGTCAGAGCCCTAGCCTTTTGGGGGCCGTAAGTGAAGCAAAACATTTTAGCGGCCACCCTCTTGACAGTGGAGAGAGAGTTTTTAAGTTAATTTCCTACAATTCTTGGTCACTGGCTATACTGTAACATACGGTATATATAACGTCAGAGCTCAGGCTCTTCCCTTTATAGCGCTGTATGGGATTCAACTAACAGCCGTTCTAAACGTGTGTACCATGCACAACAAAATTATGCTACTTTTGGAAATATTTTGTTGTCTGAGTGAGGATGAGACGTGAAGGATGAGACGTTGAAGATGATAATAAATACCGCGTTGATGTCGTAAAAGCAAACCACACGTCCATCAGTCCAAATGTGCACTTGAAAACTGTAATTGACAATATCAACAATTATGATCGCTATGTTACAAGGATGACATGCATCTGTCTGAAGTGCCTTGTGAAAGCCTAACACTGTAAAATTGTTTTTTTTATAACTTAGCTGGTAATACAATAAGCTTTCAAATTATGCTCACCTGATCCAGATTTCAATTTTATAATGGTGAGTTTTTGGATTGCATAAACAACAACAGTAAATTTGTGATGGTGTGGCAGGGATGTGTTCCAAACCAAAAAATGACAAGTGTGCTTGCTTCAGTTCCTCAACGGCAAAGCTAGGAGAGCTAAAAAAAAACTAAAAAAAACTTATTGTTGAAGGCTCTTTCCTTGAGTCATAAAAGTGCATTGATATTACATAGGAACTGTGCCCAGTTTGGAGAGGCGTGTGGCCACTTGGAGACACCAGTTAGACCTCTCATTCAAACCCTTGTAATATTTTTTCTTATGTTGCACCTACCCCAAAATTACCATGAATATTCTTATTATATTTCTGAATATATCCAGAGTATTTTCAGATTTCGTTATTGACAAATGCTGCGAAAAGTACAGTAAATGTAAAATGCACATAACATCAACAGTGTAATTTTGGATTCAGTCTTGTCAGGTGAACTGTTGTTACTTTTGATCTGATCATTTCCCCATAATCTCCTAAATGTTCTCTTTCAATTGCTACCATGGTCATGCATATGTTTTTATAGTTTTCCTGTTGGAAACATTTCAAGTTGTCCCAAACCATATTTGCCAATTTCCACAAGTGTCAAGGGTTAAGAAAGAAACACTTTAGGGGTGTTTCCCAAGAGCTTCGTAGCACTGATCATATGGACAATATATGCTTAGTGCTACAAAGCTTTCAGGAAACTCACTCCAAGGGGTCTCTTCGTTTAAATACCAATATTGACCTCAGGCTGTTTTCATATCATAAAACAGCTGTTGAGAGATTGGTCTCGTGTTTCTGCTGCATACCCTCTCCTTTTAATTACATGTCCTTTTGTTTACATCTTTACAAGAACTCATGTAAGAGAGGAGATCAAGCACCTTGTTAAGCCAGACCCCTACTGTCACTCTGTTGTTGGGCTGTAGAACCTTTGTTCAGAGAGGGAGACGGGGGGGAACTTCCTATAGAAAATGTGTTTACCTTGACGTAGTGTGGGGAAAGCCCTGTAGGAAGCCCACTGAGCCTGAGGTCCTTATCAGTCTCTCTCTCTCTCTCTCTCTCTCTCTCTCTCTCTCTCTCTCTCTCTCTCTCTCTCTCTCTCTCTCTCTCTCTCTCTCTCTCTCTCTCTCTCTCTCTCTCTCTCTCTCTCTCTCTCTCTCTCTCTCTCTCTCTCTCTCTCTGAGTAAACAACAGGCTGATAAAAAAAAGAGGTGAGAGATGCACGCAGTGCCACAAATCACCACTTCCTCTTCTGTAGACAAGGCTGTTCAGTAGAAATGTAAGACCCTCATGTATAAAGAGCGTTTGAAAAGGTTGTCAAAGTTTTATCTTTTCTATGTGAATGTTGAGTGTCACTCTGACTTCCAAAAATGTACTCAAAGGCCTATGAGATTGAAAGATGTAGGGTTATGCACTTTTCCTTGTGTATGGGCACGTGCAACAATCTTTTTCAGCCTTGGCCCGCCATCTTCACTCGCATACTCACTGTAATCCTATGCATTTAAACCCTATGTTTCTGTAATTAAAAATGCTGTTCAATAAATGGTCTTGTCCCATCTGCCCGGCCAAAAGCAGGGCTGTCTTTGGAGTACCAGACAAAGAGGTCTGCGTCTGAGCGGGAGGTGACCCAGAGTATCCTGTCTGTGATTGGGGAGTGTGTAGACCAGTTTGGACCCGGCTGTGTCGGGGTGCAGAAGATCCTCAACGCTCGCTGTCCCCTGGTCCGCTTCACCCACCAACCATTAGGGTTCCAGTGTGACCTCACAGCCAACAATAGGTAAGACGAAGACACACATATGGACTTGTTTGCACAGATACACACATGCTGACAGACACGCACGCATGCATGGTAGCACGCAGACACACACACACATTGAAGAGTCACTAAGAAAACTCCTTTATTGGTGTAATCCGTCTCAAATACATCAGTATGATGAAATCAGAAAGCCTTCTATAAAGCTTGACCTGTTCCTGTTAAACAATTGTGAATCATTAAAGCAGATCATTAAAGCCTACGGACATACTTCTGCCTGCCTAGTTCTACCTCTATATAACTGACCAATTTGTTAGGATTTTGAATTGTTGAAGTTGTTTAAAGTTCACCTGTCCACATAACCAATAGTCACCTTTTAAATGTCAGTTGCTGTTTGTCATTTTGCTCTAATGCTTCAAGGAAACTCTGTTGCCTTTCAAAACCTACTGGTGTTGCACAAAGCAAACTGAAACTCGAGTTGCGTAGAAGGAGAGAGTGCGGGAGAGAGCGCAGAAGTTCGATGCGTCGTGTGTTTCACTTCTTCTTTCCTTGGCCCTAAGGGAATCTGTGGTCTCTAAAGTTAGCCTGAGAGTGAAGCAGCCAGATACACACCTGCTAATGATTAGAAACAAACCCATCCACGCCTCAGTTTGTAATGAAATCGGGTAGGGTAGAGTAGAGACACCCTGACTGTGTGTTTATGTTAAAAACATTGAAGAGTATGGTTATACACAGTTTGTCATCCTTGCAAAACAGGGGATATTTGAGAATTATGATGTCCAGCTAAATGTTGCCCCCTGGTGGATATTGTGTGCCACTGACTTTTTCATTTTCTCTGCATTTTATAAATGTTGTTCAATTCAAAAGTCCCAGACAGTATCAAGTCTCTCAGATAATGAGGGTATTCTGCTTTAATATCCTATATGTTGTCTTGACTACCATTCTTTGTGTATCATCATCATATTAAATGCTTAGGAATGGTGATAGAAATGAATGTGTCAGAAAGATCAGAAAGAAAGATCCCAGATGGTATCAAGTGTTTCAGCTACAGTGAATGCATACTGCACTGTGTGTCTTGACTGTCATTCTGTATGTGTCCGCAGGGTGGCGATGAAGAGCTCTGAGTTTCTGTACCTGTATTGCTTGGTGTTCAGTGTTCAGTGCTGGACCTGGGCCCACAGTATCACCAGCTCTATGCCTGGATCACCAACTTCTCTCTCTCTCTCACTGTCATGGTCCTGTTCTTCCTGCAGAGGAGGACTGTTCCTATACTTCTCACCCTGGACCACCTCAAGGAACTAGCAGGTAGACGCAGACGCACACACCCACAAGCAAGCCCATACTGCCCACCATGGCCTGCCTCAAAGCAGGTAGCGAAATATGGAGCACTGAGCGGCAACTTCTTTTAACAAAAATCTATACTATCAGCATCACCTCAAAGAGCTAGCAGGTAGTAGTCTTGCATTGCTACACTTCCTAGTTGCATTCAGAAATGTGGAAATGTAATGTTCAGCCGGTAGCAATGGACCACTGAGCGAGTGGCAATTGGGTTATTAAAATATGATTTATTGAATAGATCTGATTGCTGATCCTAATTGGCAACAAAAATATCTGTGTTGGCGTAGTCCAGTCATGCTTCTCTTCCCACCGCTCGTACTCCTGCTTCCCTTGTCACCTTGGCTCTCAAATAATTGCCTTCCAAAAGCAATCTACCCCCCCCCCCCCCCTCCATCTTAGCCCAGACAGAGACACTATCGCAGGCATCATCACAATAAAGGCCCTATCACTCTGGCAGAGGGCTTTGACCCTGCCAGCACTGGGCATCTATTTAACCTTGTGCACACACACACACAACCAATCTCTTCTACTACCCTCGGCTGACATGGTCAAGGATTCTGATCAGGACTCTCACTTTTCCTCTCTCTCTCTCTTGCTCTCTTTTCACCATGACGTACTGTATTGGCTCCCTCTATTAAGCTGAAAATGATCCAGAGCGATCACTTATCGCAGGAATTTTGCTGATACTGTTCATTTTGATAAGTAGTCCACACCACAGAAATGTGTTCGAAATGCCTGCGATAAGTTTGAAATGAAATAAGTTTGTTAATATGGGCGATTCGTAGTGGCACAGTTGATGGCTACAACCATCAAACTGAACACAGCAAAAAAAGAAACGTCCCTTTTTCAGGACCCTGTCTTTCAAAAATATTTCGTAAAAATCCAAATAACTTCACAGATCTTCATTGTAAAAGGTGTAAACACTGTTTCCCATGCTTGTTCAATGAACCATAAACAATTAATGAACATGCACCTGTGGAACGGTCGTTAAGACACTAACAGCTTACAGACGGTAGGCAGTTAAGGTCACAGTTATGAAAACTTAGGACACGAAAGAGGCCTTTCTACTGACTCTGGAAAACACCAAATGAATGATGCCCAGGGTCCCTGCTCATCTGCGTGAAGGATGCATGGACTTCAGATTTGGCCAGGGCAATAAATTGCAATGTCCGTACTGTGAGACGCCTAAGACAGCGCTACAGGGAGACAGGACGGACAGCTGATCATCCTCCCAGTGGCAGACCACTTATAACAACACCTGCACAGGATCGGTACATCCGAACATCACACCTGGTACAGGTGGGCAACAAGGTACAGGATGGCAACAACAACTGCCCGAGTTACACCAGGAACGCACAATCCCTCCATCAGTGCTCAGACTGTCCGCAATAGGCTGAGAGAGGCTGTACTGGGGGCTTGTAGGCCTGTTGTAAGGCAGGTCCTCACCAGACATCACCGGCAACAAAGTCGCCTATGGGCACAAACCCACCGTCGCTGGACCAGACAGGACTGGCAAAAAGTGCTCTTCGCTGACGAGTCTCGGTTTTTCTCACCAGGAGTGATGGGCAGATTCGCGTTTATCGTCGAAGGAATGAACATTACACCGAGGCCTGTACTCTGGAGCGGGATCAATTTGGAGGTGGAGGGTCTGTCATGGTCTGGGGCGGTGTGTCACAGCATCATCGGACTGAGCTTGTTGTCATTGCAGGCAATCTCGTTACAGGGAAGACATCCTCCTCCCTCATGTGGTACCCTTCCTGCAGGCTCATCCTGACATGGCCCTCCAGCATGACATTGCCACCAGCCATACTGCTCGTTCTGTGCGTGATTTCCTGCAAGACAGGAATGTCAGTGTTCTGCCATGGCCAGCGAAGAGCCCGGATCTCAATCCCATTGAGTACGTCTGGGACCTGTTGGATCGGAAGGGGAAGGGCTAGGGCCATTCCCCCCAGAAATGTCCGGGAACTTGCGGGTGCCTTGGTGGAAGAGTTGGGTAACATCTCACAGCAAGAACTGGCAAATCTGGTGCAGTCCATGAGGAGGAGATGCACTGCAGTACTTAATGCAGGTGGTGGCCACACCAGGTACTGACTGTTACTTTTGATTTTGACCCCCACCTTTGTTCAGGGACACATTATTCAATTTCTGTTAGTCACATGTCTGTGGAACTTGTTCAGTTTATGTCTCAGTTGTTGAATCTTATGTTCATACAAATATTTACACATGTAAAGTTTGCTGAAAATAAACGCAGTTGACAGTGAGAGGACGTTTCCTTTTATGCTGAGTTTAGTAGTAGCAGTTTAAAGGATACTTTTTTTAGAATGTCGTGCACATTAATGTTATAAACGTATCGTTCTAATTATCGTTATTGCATCAATTCAGGCAATTTATTGCAATATGGATTTTGTCCATATCGCCCAGCTCTACTGTGTTTACTGTCTCTTCTTCCTTTATGTTTACCTTGTGTTCCCCTCTTTCCCCTACAAGGCCTTAGATACAGTGCATTTGGAAAGTATTCAGGCCCTTTGACTTTTACCACGTTATGCTACGTTACATAAGCTTGTAGCGTCATACCCAAGAAGACTCGGCTGTAATCACTGCCCAAGGTGCTTCAACAAAGTACTGAGTAAAGGGTCTGAATACTTATGAAAATGTGATATTTACGTTCTGTTTTTTTTTGCAAAAATGTCTAAAAATCTGTTTTCACTTTGTCATTATGGGGTATTGTGTGTAGATTGATGAGGATTTTTTATTTATTTCATCCATTTTAGAACTATTATTTGGCAGGGAATAGTATTTGTAGATCAGTGATTCTTCACTTTTCTCAATCCCTGATCATCAGAGGTTATAAAAATGGGTCAAATACACAATATTGAAATTACGCTTGAAAAAACAGTGTGCCAATACCCCACTGGGACGCTCTTTGCAGACAACAATATATTCTGCAATTTAGCATTACATTATAATCGGAAAGACAGGCTAGACAGCCATCTGAAAAAGAATATATCAGCCAGAACAACTTTAACGTCTTTACCCAGCTCCTACAATATGTTCAGAACAGATTGGTCTTGTGTGTCAGCATATTCGTCCGTTATTATGGGGATTTTTAAATGTTTTATTTACCAGACTGCTCCTCTGTTCTTTACATGTGTTAATGAATGCACGCATTTTGGGATTGTCAACTTTTTCGAGAGGGATGTTGGCGCTTGCAAAAGCCATATCCTCAGAATTTACTTTGTTACATGTATTGCTATAGCGAATGAAAATTGCTACTTTGTTCGCAAATAGGCTACGTTTTCTTATTATTCCCATATAATGTTGATAAAAGACAATTGTTGATAATGTCCTTAAGATAGGCAAATACATTTGGTGCATTAGGCTAAAGTGTAGGCTGCTGATGAGAATAATTGTTGGTCTCCACATGATTGGGAATCTATTTTGGACTAATTGGATAATTACCTTAGATCAGGTATTCCCAAACTGGTGTACGCGCAATGCCGTCGGGGGGTACGCCAAATAAAAATGTGATTCCCATTTTCTTTTTATCATAATAATATATATTTTTAAATCTTCACATTTTCAAACAGTACATTTATATTTTCCAATGGGGCTATACATTTGGGTGACTTTTTTTTCTCGCCTGAGTAGCTTCGTTTCACTGCCAAAAATAAAATAAACCATCTAGTGTTCAGCGAAGTAACAACACAATGTCACATACAGGTAGCCTAGTCAAATAATTAACATCCAATCACATTAACGTTACTCTCTTGCGGGAAACCTTCACTCTTGTGCAGACATTTAGAAACGAAACATGACAATTTGAAAAATAAGCCACGGGAGTTTGAGCGAGAATAAAGATGACTTTCGAGTAGTAAGACATGTATAAAAGCAATAGATACCATTAATAAGAAGAGGCTAGAAGCGTCTTATATGGTGAGCTACCGAGTGGCTAGGACAGGCAAGCCCCATACTATTGTGGAGGACTTTATTCTTCCTGCTGCCGCGGATATGGCTGGGACAATGCTGGGGGAAAAGGCCAAAAAAACTATACAGACAATGACTTCATCAAACAAAACTGTTTCACGACGCATCAGTGACATGGCAGGAGATGTTTTGAAACAATTACTGCTTCGCATACAAGCCAGTGAATTATATGCATTACAGCTGGATGAGTCAACAGACGTGGCGGGCCTGGCACAGCTCCTGGTATATGTCCGTTACATTTATGCGGTGTCAATTAAGGAAGACATTCTCTTCTGCATACCACTGGAAACCAGGACAACATGAGAGGATATTTTTTAAATACTGTACAGCTTTGTGACATCAAATGGACTTTGGTGGTCAAGATGTGTTGGTATATGTACTGATGGCGCAAAAGCCATGACAGGGAGACATAGTGGAGTGGTAACGCGCGTGCAAGTAGTTGCTCCCGACGCCACTTGGGTACACTGCAGCATCCACCGAGAGGCTCTTGCTGCCAAGGGAATGCCTGACAGCTTGAAAGACGTTTTGGACACTACAGTGAAAACTTTATTTAGCAAGGCGCCTGAAGTCTTGTGTATTTTCTGCATTATGCAATGATATGGGCAGCGACCATGTAACACTTTTACCACATAGAGAAGTGCGCTGGTTATCAAGGGGCAAAGTATTGACAAATATTGACGAGCTTAAAGTTTTCTTTACTGACCATAATGTTCACTTGTCTGACCGCTTGCATGATGATGAGTTTCTCACACGACTGGCCTACCTGGGTGATGTTTTTTCTCACCTGAATGTTCTGAATCTAAGATTACAGGGACTCTCCCCAACTACACTGCTCAAAAAAATAAAGGGAACACTAAAATAACACATCCTAGATCTGAATGAATGAAATATTCTTATTAAATACTTTTTTCTTTACATAGTTGAATGTGCTGACAACAAAATCACACAAAAATTATCAATGGAAATCAAATTTATCAACCCATGGAGGTCTGGATTTGGAGTCACACTCAAAATTAAAGTGGAAAACCACACTACAGGCTGATCCAACTTTGATGTAATGTCCTTAAAACAAGTCAAAATGAGGCTCAGTAGTGTGTGTGGCCTCCACGTGCCTGTATGACCTCCCTACAACGCCTGGGCATGCTCCTGATGAGGTGGCGGATGGTCTCCTGAGGGATCTCCTCCCAGACCTGGACTAAAGCATCCGCCAACTCCTGGACAGTCTGTGGTGCAACGTGGCGTTGGTGGATGGAGCGAGACATGATGTCCCAGATGTGCTCAATTGGATTCAGGTCTGGGGAACGGGCGGGCCAGTCCATAGCATCAATGCCTTCCTCTTGCAGGAACTGCTGACACACTCCAGCCACATGAGGTCTAGCATTGTCTTGCATTAGGAGGAACCCAGGGCCAACCGCACCAGCATATGGTCTCACAAGGGGTCTGAGGATCTCATCTCGGTACCTAATGGCAGTCAGGCTACCTCTGGCGAGCACATGGAGGGCTGTGCGGCCCCCCAAAGAAATGCCACCCCACACCATGACTGACCCACCGCCAAACCGGTCATGCTGGAGGATGTTGCAGGCAGCAGAACGTTCTCCACGGCGTCTCCAGACTCTGTCACGTCTGTCACGTGCTCAGTGTGAACCTGCTTTCATCTGTGAAGAGCACAGGGCGCCAGTGGCGAATTTGCCAATCTTGGTGTTCTCTGGCAAATGCCAAACGTCCTGCACGGTGTTGGGCTGTAAGCACAACCCCCACCTGTGGACGTCGGGCCCTCATACCACCCTCATGGAGTCTGTTTCTGACCGTTTGAGCAGACACATGCACATTTGTGGCCTGCTGGAGGTCATTTTGCAGGGCTCTGGCAGTGCTGCCCCTGCTCCTCCTTGCACAAAGGTGGAGGTATCGGTCCTGCTGCTGGGTTGTTGCCCTCCTACGGCCTCCTCCACGTCTCCTGATGTACTGGCCTGTCTCCTGGTAGCGCCTCCATGCTCTGGACACTACGCTGACAGACACAGCAAACCTTCTTGCCACAGCTCGCATTGATGTGCCATCCTGGATGAGCTGCACTACCTGAGCCACTTGTGTGGGTTGTAGACTCCGTCTCATGCTACCACTAGAGTGAAAGCACCTGTAACGGAAGCCTTCCTCCTCTTCGTCTGAAGAGGAGGTATAGCAGGGATCGGACCAAGACGCAGCGTAGTTTGTGCTCAACATATTTAATAATGACGATAAACGTGAACACTTAACAATTACAAAATAACAAAATGTGGCAAACCGATACAGTCCTAGCTGGTGCAGAGAAAACACAAAGACAGGAAACAACCACCCACAAACCCCAACACAAAACAAGCCACCTAAATATGATTCCCAATCAGAGACAACAAAAAACACCTGCCTCTGATTGAGAACCATATTAGGCTAAACATAGAAACAGACAAACTAGACACACAACATAGAATGCCCACCCAGCTCACGTCCTGACCAACACTAAAACAAGCAAAACACACAAGAACTATGGTCAGAACGTGACAGCACCGCCAGCATTCAAAAGTGACCAAAACATCAGCCAGGAAGCATAGGAAATGAGAAGTGGTCTGTGGTCACCACCTGCAGAACCACTCCTTTATTGGGGGTGTCTTGCTAATTGCCTATAATTTCCACCTGTTGTCTATTCCATTTGCACAACAGCATGTGAAATTTATTGTCAATCAGTGTTGCTTCCTAAGTGGACAGTTTGATTTCACAGAAGTGTGATTGACTTGGAGTTACATTGTGTTGTTTAAGTGTTCCCTTTATTTTTTTGAGCAGTGTATATTCAATGTGCGGGACAAAATTGAGGCTATGATTAAGAAGTTGGGGCTATTTTCTGTCTGCATTAACAAGGACAACACACAGGTCTTTCTGTCATTGTATGATTTTGTTGTGTGCAAATGAACTCCAGCTTACGGACAATGTCAAATGTGATATAGCGATGCATCTGAGTGAGCTACTTTCCCGAAACGGACGACACAAACAACTAGATTCGTTATCCCTTTCATGCCATGCCTCCAGTCCACTTACCGATATCTGAACAAGAGAACCTCATCGAAATTGCTACAAGCAGTTCTGTGAAAATTGAATTTAATCAGAAGCCACTGCCAGATTTCTGAATAGGGCTGCGCTCAATAGTTTCTTACCTTGGCAAATCGCACTGTTAAGACACTGATGCCCTTTGCAACCATGTACCTATGTGAGAGTGGATTCTCGGTCCTCACTAGCAAAAAAACGAAATACAGGCACAGACTGTGTGTGGAAAATTATTTAAGACTGAGACTCTCTCCAATACAATCCAACATTGCAGAGTTATGTGCATCATTTCAAGCACACCCTTCTCATTAACCTGTGGTGAGTTATTCACAATTTTTGATGAACAAATAAGGTTTAATATGTAAGATGGCTAAATAAAGAGCAAAATTATTGATTATTATTATAATATTATTTGTTCCCTGGTCCTATAAGAGCTCTTTGTCACTTCCCACAAGCCGGGTTGTGATGACAACTCACACTCATTATTATGTTTAATAAATGTATTGTATGTGTGTGGCATGCTTACAATGATGGCAAAAAACAACATTTGAGAGTGCGCTGACCCTGGTGCTAGAGGGGTTGGAGGTTGAATGTTTGAAGGGGTACGGGACTATAAAAAGTTTGGGAACCACTGCCGTAGATGACCATGGTATACAGACATTACAATTAATTCACACATGGAGCAAGAAGGTGCTATATCGGCCTCTTGAGGTCTGATGATTGAAATGCGGGGGGGAAAAAACTACCAAAGCCCCCGTCCCTAACCATAGCATACTAATATTTTGTATACATTTTATTTCCACATTAAAACAGGTTTATTGATCATTATAAATGTGGTATTTGTTATCGTAATCTTTGTGATTCCTTTCAGAGCAACTGCTGCAGGAGTTCCTTGAGTTCCACGGAACCTTCACATTCAACCGCATGTCCATAAACATCAGAAAGGTAACAGGCACATACAGTCCATTCTGTTTCAATTAGTACCAAGTCATTCTATGTTGATTGGAGACAAGATGAGGGTGCTGCACTGAAAGCTTTAAACAGAAAAAGCCTTCTCTGGAACCCTTTTAGCTGTACGCTGTAAACTGCCAATCCTTTCAGAAGTGATTCCAGCAGCACTTTCACCCCTGTGCATAATTGCCATTGTTTCATGGTAGTAGTTTATAATTGGCGAAAAAATGGCTGCAGATACTATCAGAACCAGATTGCAGAGTTAGCTAACGGCGTTTGAGATCTTTCATTGGCTAGCTCTCCCTAGTCGTAGGGCTGAGAGCCAAGAGGGGAAACTGTTGGTAATAAAGTGGGTTTTTGGTGGATCAAACACACACACACACGCCAGCATCGCACTAATGTCTCTCCGTGCCAGCTAATACTACAGCTGTCAGAGGACTGTGTGATTGCTAGTTGCTCCTCCTCTCTACCCATCTCTAATGAACACAATCAGCAGTTCATCACACTCGAATAAGAAAACATAATCAACACGTTTATTCAGTCTTAGACACGTACGTGTTCATTTAGTTACAGTTCACCCAGTTTGTTTTTCATTTAATTCCTTTGCAGGCCAAGGTTGTCCCAAATGGCACCCTATTCTCTATATAGTAGGGATGTGCATCTTTCCCTTTCAGGACGATTCAATACGTATCTAGATAGATGGGCTCCGATATGATACAGGAACGATACATTTGAGTTTGAAATGATTCTGTGCGATTCTCTTTGATTAGAGAACGAATCGATACGATATGATTCGATGCACTAACATTTGTTGCATAAACACATTCATTTTCCATTCTAAATACAAATCTGATGTTGATGGAGCGCATGAGCTGAGCCTCTGAGCTGTATCGGTCTGAGCTGACTTGTGTGTGTAAATGATGTATGTCTATGGTGTATACTATGTATGCACCTGATCTGACCCATAGGGGGAGACTAGGCATCTACCACCCCACTATCAGATTAGGGGGGGACTATGTAGCCTTTGGTTTTGAAATCACCATCACCCACTAATTAACTTGTACATTTAGCAGATAAAGTGTTTGCGCTAGCAATGTATCAATATTCTTCATTTACAAATGAACTATGACATAACCAATTAATATATAGCACAATTTTGGATTTCACCCCCATCTCAAAATCGAATGGTTTTGACCGTTTTGGAAGATTTTGGTGAACTTTTTTTCTCCACATTTTAGCCGTGCGGTGTTGGTCACAGATGCCTTAAAAAAAAATATATATATATATATATTGTAAGGGCGGGGATCAGAAACCAGTCAGTATCTGGTGTGACCACCATTTGCCTCATGCAGTGCGACACATCTCCTTCACATAGAGTTAATCAGGCTGCTGATTGTGGCCCTTGGAATGTTGTCCCACTCCTCTTCAAGGGCTGTGGGAAGTTGCTGGATATTGGCGGGAACTGGAACACGATGTCGTACACGTCAATCCAGAGCATCCCAAACATGCTCAATTGGTGACATGTCTGGTAAGTATGCAGGCCATGGAAGAACTGGGACATTTTCAGCTTCCAGGAATTGTGTACAGATCCTTGCAACATGGGGCTGTGAATTATACTGAAACGTGAGGTTATGGCGGCGGATGAATGGCACAACAATGCGCATCAGGATCTCATGGCATCTCTGTGCATTAAAATTGCCATCGATAAAATGCAATTGTGTTCGTTGTCCGTATTTTATGCCTGCCCATACCATAATCCCACCACCATGGGTTCACAACGTTAACATCAGCAAACCGCTCGCCCACACGACGCCATCTGCCATCTGCCTGGTCCAGATGAAACGAGATTCATCCATGAAGAGCACATTTCGATGGCCACTGGCACGCTGGAGAAGGTGAGCATTTGCCCACTAAAGTCAGTTACGACGCTGAACTGCAGTCAGGTCAAGACCCTGGTGAGGATGACAAGCACGAAGATGAGCTTTCCCAAGATGGTTTCTGACAGTTTCTGCAGAAATTCTTTTTTTGTGCAAACCCACAGTTTCGTCAGCTGTCCGGGTTTCTGGTCCCAGATGATCCCGCAGGTGAAGAAGCCAGATGTGGAGGTCCTGGGCTGGCTTGGTTACACGTGGTCTGCAGTTGTGAAGCACTGCCAAATTCTCTTAAACGATTCTCAATTCTCTTGCAACAGCTCTAGTGGACATTCCTGCAGTCAGCATGCCAATTGCACTTGAGACATCTGTGGCATTGTGTGACAAAACTGCACATTTTAGAGTGGCCTTCTATTGTCCCCAGCACAAGGAGCACCTATGTAATGATCATGCCGTTTAATCAGCTTCTTGATATGCCACACCTGTCAAATGAATGGATTATTTTGGCAAAAGGAGAAATGCTCACTAACAGGGATGTAAACATTTTAGAGAAATAAGCTCTTTGTTCGTATAAAACATTCCTGGGATTTTTTATTTCAGCTGATGAAATATGGGACCAACACTTTACATGTTGCGTTTATATTTTTGTTCAGTAAAAATCAATGACTGTCAACACAGTTGCATGCTTTTAGTTTGACACTGAAGGAAAAGTTTCAGTTGTCACAAAGGATTAGGTATTTTCTCAAGGTAGAAAGAAAGTAATATGAGCAAAACATGTTCGTTTATCGGCGATTCATAATGTTTGAAAAAAAATCTGGGGTCTGTGGACCAATGCAGTCTTATCTTAAACATTTGAATCGCAGACCGATGTGTAATCGTTACATCCCTACTATATAGTGAGCTACATAGGGAATCGGTGGTGCCATTTAGGATGCAGGCCTCTTTGATGTTCCTCATCTCCTCATGGCCCCTGAGAGTAAAGATATTGTAAGGACGTTAACCCAGGGTGAGGGGGGGGGGGGGGGGGTGAGAGAGAGAGAGAACCCAGGGTCAGGACTGAAGTATTAAAGGAAGGCCTGTAGGAAGACTGGTGGTCATGGCCTCTGCACATGATATTTCACCAGTAGAGAAACCACCATTAATCATCTTTACTGTGTACTGCATCTCTCCTGTCTCCCTCCTCTCCCACACTCTCCTATTCCCTGTCTTCTGCGTCCTACCATTTTATATTGTAGTCATTTAGCAGATTGCTCTTATCCAGAGCGTCTTAGTTAGTGCATTCATCTTAAGATAGCTAGGTGGGACAACCACATGTCATAGTAAGTAAATTTGTCCTCAAAGTAGCTATCAGCAAAGTCAGAGCTGGCCCTCTCCTGTCCTCCTCCCTCCCTCTCTATCTCCCTCTCCCTGGCACTCTTACCCTCTCGCTCTCCTGCACACTTACCCTTTCCCTCTCTCTCTCCTTCTCCTGCCCCTCTCCCTCCCTCTCTACCTCCCTCTCCCTGGCCCTCTCGCTCTCCTGCCCTCTTACCCTCTCTCTTTCCCTCTCCTGTCCTTTCTCCCTCCCTCTCCCTTGCCCTCTCTCCTCTCTCTACCCCTTTCCCTCTCTCTCTCTGCCCTGACTGATGGCTTTATGGCCCATGGTCATCTCTCCATCCCATGGAGCTGGAGGCGCCATCTCTGTTTCTCCATCCATTCAGCCTTTTTACAACCCCCAGCTTAAGGGATAGGGTATTGAGGTATTGCATGCCATGCATGCCCTGGGTTCAAATAGTATTTGATTTATTTCAAATACTTTGAGGGGTACAATTGAGCTTGCCTGGGGTGTTAGATTTGAGGGGTTTACACCTTTGGGACTATTCCATTGTTTCCATTGTGTCAGGCAAGGTCAATCAGGCGCAGCTAAAGCGTTTAAAAGAAAACAAATGCTATTTGAACCCAGGTGCATCTGTTGTTTGGATGAATCTTGGAGGGCTCTAGAGATAGATGTTTTACCTAGGTTTTTATTGTCTGTGTGACAGACTTTTCCAAAGCAGCAATGGTCTAGCCTAGGACACTGGAATCGCCAAAGAGTTAGCAAGATGGCAGAAACAGATCTTGGACCAGGCTAGTGATGATGTGGTATGATTGATGATTGAACCTGTGTCTACCCTGCTGGTGCTGCCCCCAGGCCCGTTCATCAAAGCTAGGCTGAGACTATTTGCGTCCCAAATGGCACCCTATTCCCTACATACTGCACTACTTTTGACCAGAGCCCTATGGAGCCTGATTTAAAAGTAGTAGGGAATAGGGTGCCATTTGGGACAGACCCTGATAGCCCATGAAGAGATGAGATGTACCAGCCAGACCTTTTATAATTGGGTCCAGGTGGCCTACATAACAGCAACAACACCTAAGATAGATGGACCATTTATAAAGCCAGTGTGTTTTTATGTTTTGTCACCACTCTCTTTCTCACTCTCACCCTCTTTTAAAAACTCTTACTTTCTCCCTCACTCTTCTCTTTGCCCGCTCTCTCACAGGGCAGAGAGCAGAACAGACCTGAGGTCTCTCCCTTCATATCCAGAACCCCTTCGAGCCAGCGCTGAACGTCAGTAAGCACGTTAACAGAACACAGCTGGAGCGTTTTGTGGCGTTGAGTCGGGAGAGCGCCTGGATGATGCAGCAGCGGGAGTTCAACGTACCGCACAGCAGCGGCAGTAACGGGACCGGTACCGGGAACAATGCCCCCTGGGGCTTGGCTGTGTTCCTCATGCAGTCCGTCTCCCAGGTGGCCGAGGTTAAGGGTCGTAAGAAGAGGAGAGGAAGAGGGAACCGGCCAGCAAGAGGATCAAGAGCCTGCTGGAGTCTCTAAAGAACAGGGAGGAGAAGAAGACGGGCAACGGTATCAACACCACGAGGAAGAAGAGCTAGAGGAGAAGATTCATTGTGTTTGAGGGGACCAGTTTGAGCCCAGGCGAGATGCAGAATCACTCATCTTGATCAGTAGTCATTTGGGATGCAAAAATGATTTGTAGATCACTCATTCTGTGCAGTCTGCACACGGTTTTGCAGACCATCGGCACTAGATGGCACCGGTGAGGTATGTCTATGGGCAACACGCACTTAAAGTCCTACCCTTAAAAGACACCACGCTAGTGAACTTATGAGCCGAGCCAAGCTGTACTGAGCTGGCCTGTTTAGGCATCCGCTATGGTAGCTGGAACTGTCCTGACGAAAATATACAAGCTGTCGCAGTATGGTTTGGATTGGCATGATTGTGTGAAATGGGGTATAAATGTTTCCGTGACCAGATGCTCTTGATAAGAAAGGACTTATTTACTCTCCATGCCAACCTTTGCAAATAATGTACTTAAAGAAGATATTAACTTCTAGCATCTGACTATACACCTGTTTGTTTGTTTACATTATATGAAATGTTTTTCAGATGCGTTTTATTAAATCAGTGTCACGAAATTGACTTTTATACCAAAATGAAAACAGTATTTTGAAATGTGTGGTGGATAATGAACAGTCTGACATTGTTATTTCTAGATTCAACTTTCACCGTCAACTGTTCAAAAACAACGATGCAACCTTGCTAGCTTGTTAGTCAGTCCACATTTAAACAGTCCATACCGTTGCTCATCAAGTCAGTTGTCTGGAGGAGAGAGGAGCCAGCGGTGTGGTTAGTCTGCAAAATGGATGGACCTCTTCCCAGCTACTGGTTGAGCAAACATGTCAAATATTTGGATAGAGAGTAGGCACATTCCATTTTAAACACAAGTCTTTAGTTTTCTCGGTGGAGACTGAAAGAAAGAGACAGGGCCTTAACTTTGTTTCCAGATCTGCTCATAATCCTTTATTGCCAATTTGGAAGTAGGCATTTCCAACCCAAACCTTAATGATAAGTTCAGTGAACGGAGTAAACAAGGCCAAGATAATGTAAGTTATTTTTTAAATAAAAACTTCTTGCCACCTAAGCACTCTCTGTGAATGAACCCTACCACTGAATAGTTTGCTATTAGGGTGAAGGAATGTGTGCCTTTTCCACTTACGGTAAGTTTCTGCCTCCTTTGCAGTTCTTCAAACCATAAAGGTACTACTGTAGGTCTTTCCATTTGTGCTTGTATGTTTATGTGTTTGAGGGAGCAAGTGTTTGTGTTTGAGAGAGTGACAGAATATGCGTGTGTGAGTGGCTTTAGCAGCGAGTGTCCCAGGAGACAGTGATTCAGGAGCAGGAGTGTGGACCAGCCAGAGAGGGAGAAAAGAGATGTCGTCTCATGTGAATCAATTTGGTTGTACTCAGAGATGAACATGGTCTTAAGACTTCCCGTGTGTACTAATAAAATATATTAAGCACAAAGTGTTATTCCACTCTGTGCAGCATGAGGTCAGGGGGTGAAGGGATCCAGTTTGAAAAGTTCCTCCTCTGCCACGGGGGCACATCGATGGGAAGGAGAGGAGCGCCCGCTACCGCCTCAAAAACGTACATTACATTATAGGATGGCTTTGAATTTTTCTTCTCTACCCCTTCCCTCTGAGTAACTATGTTAAGAGAGAGCTTGTGTGTCAGAGGTTTGTTCAGGAGGGTGCAACAGTACAAAACACTCTAAAATAAATGAATTATGTAGAACAGATCTGATTCTGTCCTGTACCTAAATATGGCTATGGTTTACTATTAGGCATTTATTCATACAAGGGAACAATGATTTAATATGACAAACTCTACTCTTGTATTTATCACTAGGTAGGTACTGTAGGTATTCATGTGTAATACAATCCTAGGTTTTGACTGTTTGTGGAAATTAACCAAGACTTCCTGTACAGAGAGATGGCAAGGTCAGGGTCAAAGTAATGTTATAACTTCTCTAAATGTCTACCTATGTTATGTAACTGACTAGTTCTTCCATACCAGAGATAAGTATCTTGCCCACCCGAGTGTCTCTGTCTCAAATGGCACCCTATTCCCTTTACAGTGCACTGCTTTTGACCAGAGCCATTTGGGACACACCCTCTCTCTCTGTTGAGTGGTTCTCCTTCTGAAGTGGGTCTAGCACCTCTCCAGGGGTGTGTTTGGCTAACCTGCTTGCGTTGACCCCCATCCTCTGTGTCTCCGGGCAGCAAACCATAGGTTCTGATTTATGAGCCAACATGGCGATAGGTCCGAGATGGATTGAAACACTCAGAGGAATTCTGGCGGTTTTAGACAAAGGCGCTGTGGACCTTGTTAGACCTGGGTTCAAATAAAGTTGAACTCTTTCAAGTGCTTTCAGCATTTGCTTTAGCATGCCTGTAGTGACAGCTAGGAGGGGGCTTCAGTTTTGCGACTATTATTTTGGTTCTATTGCGCCAGGCAAGCTCAATCAAGCCCAGCTAGCGTATTTGGATTGATTTCATATAGTTGAACCAAGGTTTGATCATAGTTTATGTTGCTGGGGCTTTTCCTTGGCTCCAAGCCTCTCCCTCTTCAGAGCCTGAAAGAATTCACAAAGGTGGCTTGAGGGGTTTGTAAAATGGGAGGGATTGGATTTTTTTTTAAACCTAAGGATAAAGAAGATATAAAAATGGTCTTGGTCTTGGATTTGGAATTCTACTTTTAAAACAATTTTTAACAACCTCTTTTTACACCTCTGCAATTTAGCGTTTTAAATCCTGGCGTGAAATAGTGGACCAAGGAAGTCCATTTTTTTTTTGTAATTCATGAAATTACTATTACTTTCTATTTTGCTACAAGAAAACATTCCAGCGTTCCAAGTCGTGTCCGCCAAATGTCATCCTATCCCCAATATAGTGCACCAGCACTACCTTTCAAAAGCAGTGCACTATATAGGGAATAGGGTGCCATTTAGGTTACATACCTATATTTCAAATCAAATTTTATTTGTCACATGCGCTGAATACAACAGGTGGACCTTACTGTGAAATGCTTACTTATAAGCCCGTAACTCTATTTATTGAACTGCATTGTTGATTAAGAAAATAAAACACAAAGTAACAATAACGAGGCTATATACAGGGGGTGCCGGTACCGAGTCAATGTTAGTCAGTGTCATTTGTACATGTAGGTAGGGGTAAAGTGACTATGCATAGTTAATAAACAGCAGGTAGCAGCAGTGGGGGGTGGGGAGGTCAATGTAAATCTTTCGGGTGGCCACTTGTTTAATTGTTCAGCAGTCTTATGGCTTTGGGGAAGAAGTTGTTCAACTTCTTATGGCTGCAATCCCGTTAACGGGATCGATGTGACAACAGCCAGTGAAAGTGCAGGGCGCCAAATTCAAACAACAGAAATCTCATAATTAAAATTCCTCAAGCATACAAGTATTTACACTTCTTGTTAATCCCACCAAAGTGTCCGATTTCAAAAAGGCTTTATAGCGAAAGCACCACAAACGATTATGTTAGGTCACCGCAAAATCACAGAAAAACACAGCCATTTTTCCAGCCAAAGAGAGGAGTCACAAAAAGCAGAAATAGAGATAAAATGAATCACTAACCTTTGATGATCTTCATCAGATGACACTCATAGGACTTCATGTTACACAATACATATATGTTTTGTTCGATAAAGTTCATATTTATATCCAAAAACCTCAGTTTACATTGGCGCCATGTTCAGAAATGCCTCCAAAATATCCGGAGAAATTGCAGAGAGCCACATCAAATAACAGAAATACTCATCATAAACTTTGATGAAAGATACATGTTTTACATAGAATTAAAAGATACACTTGTTCTTAATGCAACTGCTGTGTCAGATTTCAAAAAGCTTTACGGCAAAAGCACAATATTCAATAATCTGAGAACAGCGTTCAGCCACAAAAGGAAGCCATACAGTTACCCGCCAAATTGTGCAGTCAACAAAACTCATATATAGCATTATAAATCTTCACTTACCTTTGCGGATCTTTGTCGGAATGCACTCCCAGGACTCCCACAAGAAATGTTCGTTTTGTTCGGTAATGTCCATAATTGATGTCCAAATAGCTATTTTTGTTAGCGTGTTTGGTAAACAAATCCAAAGTCAGGAAGCGCGTTCACTAAAAGCCAAAAAAAATTCTAAAAGTTCCGTAACAGTCAGTAGAAACATGTCAAACGATGTGTTGAATCAATCTTTAGGATGTTTTTAACATAAATCTTGAATAATGTTCCAACCGGAGAATTCCATTGTCTTCAGAAGTGCGATGGAACAGAGCTCCCTCTCATGTGAACGCGCATGAGCATGGTCAGCTCATGATAGACCTTACTCATTCCCGTCTCCTTCGGCCCCACTTCACAGTAGAAGCATCAGACAAGGTTCTACAGACTCTTGACATCTAGTGGAAGCTGTAGGAAGTGCAAACTGACCCATATCCCACTGTGTATTCGATAGTCGATGAGTTGAAAACCTACAACCTCAGATTTCCCACTTCCTGGTTGGATTTTTTCTCAGGTTTTTGCCTGCCATATGAGTTCTGTTATACTCACAGACATCCTTCAAACAGTTTTAGAAACTTCAGAGTGTTTTTTATCCAATACTATTAATAATATGCATATATTAGCAACTGGGACTGAGGAGCAGGCAGTTTACTCTGGGCACCTTTTCATCCAAGCTACTCAATACTGCCCCTGCAGCCATAAGATTAAGGAACCTTTTGAACCTAGACTTGGCGCTCCGGTACCACTTGCCCTACGGTAGCAGAGAGAACAGTCTATGACTTGGGTGACTGGAGTCCTTGACAACTTCTGACGCCGCCTAGTATATAGGTCCTGGATGGCAGGAAGCTTGGCCCCAGTGATGTACTGGGCCGTAGGCAATACCCTCTGTAGCGCCTTACGGTCGGATGCCGAGCAGTTGCCATACCAGGCAGTGATGCAACTGGTCAGGATGCTCTCAATGGTGCAGCTGTATAATCTTTTGAGGATCTGGGGACCCCTGCCAAATATTTTCTGTCTCCTAAGGGGGAAAAAGTATTGTCAAGCCCTCTTCATGACTGTCTTGGTGTGTTTGGATCATGACAGTTTGTTGAACAGTGAACATGGAGTACAGGAGGGGACTAAGCACACACCCCTGAGGGGCCCCAGTTTTGAGGATCAGCATGGCAGATGTGTTGTTGCCTACCGTTACCACCTGGGGGCGGCCCGTCAGGAAGTCCAGGATCCAGTTGCAGAGGGAGGTGTTTAGTTCCAGTGTCCTTAGCTTAGTGATAGCTTTGTGGGCACTATGGTATTGAACGCTGAGCTGTAGTCAATGTACAGCATTCTCACATAGGTGTTCCTTTTGTCCAGGTGGGAAAGGGCAGTATGGAGTGCGATTGAGATTACGTCATCTGTGGATCTGTTGGGGCGGTATGCGAATTGGAGTGGGTCTAGGGTTTCTGGGATGATGGTGTTAATGTGAGCCATGACCATCCTTTCAAAGAACTTCATGGCTACCGACGTGAGTGCTACGGGGCGGTAGTCATTTAGGCAGGTTAACTTCGCTTTCTTGGGCACAGAACTATGGTGGTCTTCTTGAAACGTGTAGGCATTACAGACTCGGTCAGGGAGAGGTTGAAAATGTCAGTGAAGACACTTGCCGGTTTGTCCGCGCATGCTCTGGGTACACGTCCTAGTAATCGGTCTGGCCCCGCGGCCTTGTGAATGTTGACCTGTTTAAAGGTCTTGGCTACAGAGAGCATGATCAAACAGTTGTCCGGAACAGCTGGTGCTCTCATGCATGCTTGCCTCAAAGCGAGCAAAAAAGGCATTTAGCCCATCTGGTAGGGTGGGTTAACTGCCTTGTTTGGGGGCAGAACGACAGATTTTTACCTTGTCAGCTTGGGGATTCGATCCAGCAACCTTTTGATTACTGGGCCAATGCTTTAACCACTAGGCTACCTGCCGCACCAATTTGAAAAGTGTCCGGATTAATGTCTCACTCCTTGAAAGCGGCAGCTCTAGCCTTTAGCTCGGTGCGGATGTTGCCTGTAATCCATGGCTTCTGGTTGGGAACGTTTTGTCAATGTGGGGACGACGTCGTCAATGCACTTATTGATGAAGCCGGTGACTGAGGTGGTATACTCCTCAATGCCATTGAATGAATCACGGAACACATTCCAGTCTATGCTAGCAAACAGTTCTGTAGCGTAGCATCCGCGTCATCTGACCACTTCCGTATTGAGCGAGTCACTGGTACTTCCTGCTTTAGTTTTTGCTTGTAAGCAGGAATGAGGAGGATAGAATTATGGTCAGATTTGACAAAGGGAGGGGAGGGAGAGCTTTGTATGTGCCTCGGTGTGTGGAGTAAAGATGGTCTAGAGTTGTTTTTCCTCTGGTTGCACATGTGACATGCTGGTAGAAATGAGGTAAAACGGATTTAAGTTTTTCTGCAATTAAGTCCCCAGCCACTAGGAGCGCCGCTTCTGGATGAGCAATTTCTTGTTTGCTTATGGCCTTATACAGCTCGTTGAGTGCGGTCTTTCCAGAGGGCCTTATCTCTCAGACCACTTTTACATGCTCTTTTAGCAAACCATCTGATCCATGCTATAGCACGTACCTCCCCAGGCTCCACATACATGGTATTTTCCAAATGGCATCCTATCCCCAATATAGTGCACTACTTTTGACCAGGGCACATAGGTCTCTGGTTAAAAGTAGGAATAGGGTGCCATTTAGAACAAGTGCATAAGTGGGGAAAGTAATCTCAAATCACTTCCCCTCCCAGTTCCATGAATTGTCCTGACAGCATTGTGAGAGGTTATAACACCATGCAGCTTCCGTAGGTTGAGGGACAACTATTCACGTCTCCCAGGCAGTGTATCAGTGTATTTCCCCCAATCTCACTACAACCATTTACCCGTCAACATAAGCAGAGTTGACCCGCTCCCAACACCCTCTCTTTCTCTCCCTCTCTCTTTTTCCCTCTTTCTGTATGCGCCTCTCTCTCTCCCCTCTATCTCTCTTGCTCTTTCACGTGGGAGGAGTGTAGTTGGAGCAGGAATGATCCTGACACACGCTCAGGTCCCTTGAGATTATCAGTGTGTGTATCTCTCTCCTCTAGAATTATCCTACATTCAATGTAGTTACAGTGGCACGTCAGGCTTCCACTTTCAGTCACTGAAAGCTGCCAGGTCTGACAAAAACAAGCTATCACAGTTTACATAACGGAAACCCCCAAAGAAAGCAGAATGGGGAAGCAACTGGCCCAATAATGTAAGCAGTGTGTAGAGTAAGGGGAAGCCTCAATGTCACTGTACTGTACCAAAATATCCATTGTTTTAGGTCAGGGTTCAGGGTGCTCTGCTGCCTAATTGGTGCATGGCACAGGGTTGGTGATTCAATTGAATGTTGGCACCATGGTCATTTGCACATCCGTTATAGCAGACCTAGGATGGATGAGTGAGAATGCCCCCCATTTCAGTAGCCTATGGGCCATTGATGCAAGCCTCTATTGATATAATATCTGTATGGCTTTAATTAATAAAACAACTGGATTGTGGTCCTACGCCATGCACAGACATACCCAGTTCCATTGTACCATATACCCTCCAACCCCACCGGAATGAAGGACAAGGGGTGAGTCCTTCCCATGGTAACACACCCTTCAGAAAACTTGGTTTGCGTCACAAATGGCACCCTATTGCCTATTTAGTCCACTTCTTTTGACCAGGATCTTGATCAAAAGTAATGCACAATAAAGGGGATAGGGTGCCATTTGGGACGCATCCTCAATGTCCATTCCTCCCTCCAGTCGTCTCTTTTCCATGGCTGGGAGGCTGGCCTGTGGATGGGCTTCTTATACTGTAGGGGTCAGCTGCTCACTTGAAAAGGATGAGATGGCAACGTTTGTACAACGTTGTTACTGTACATCCTGTCTGGTTAAATCCAGCACTGTTTGGGATGAGGACTGGGACTGGTAGGCTACTGCACTGTCCATGTGGATGCCCTATTAAGGCCAGCTGTTTGGTCCCCCCTGGATGGTCTCAAAGCATAGCTCTGTGTGTCCAGTGTGGGCCTTTATGTGGTTGGCGCTGGACACTGTCAGGATCCATGATGCATCCAGGGGGGCTGGAGCAGTCTGTCCCTGGGCTGAGGGAAGGTAGATGGAGACCGATGGAGTATGGCTCTATGCCAAAGAGATGATCAGCACCCCCCAAAATCCTCCCTCTCTTTCGTTAGCAGCCAGAACTAGCCATATCAGCTGTGAGAGAGCCTAACTCCTGGCTCCCCTACACACATACCCCATTTCCACCTCCCATTGCCCTACAAAACACCATGCTTTAAGACCATCTGACTGCCACTATCAGGGGACACAATTACCACCACACCAAATATAGCCTTTCTGGGAACTATTCATCCTGTTAATCAAATTTCTGTTGTACCATATCACTTCAATTAGCCAAACACAGCCTTTTTCTCAACTCATCTTTGGACCAGCAGAATGAGGGTAGTGAGTTATAGTACTTTGAATAACAAGGGGCTGTTAGCTATTTGAATAACAAGGGGCTGTTAGCTAGCTGCTCTGCAATACCATGTGGTAGAGTGCATTGGCGGCACATGAGTTTCTAGTTTAAGGAAGCTAAACTCTCCCCATAAAAATTCACCATTATAATAAGGCATTCCATGCATCATTGCATTTGCAGACTTATGTAAAATAACCTACAGTGCCTTGCAAAAGTATTCATTCCCCTTGGTGTTTTTCCTATTTTGTTGCATTACAAACTGTAATTTAAATAGATTTTTATTTGGATTTCATGTAATGGACATACACAAAATAGTCCAAGTTGGTCAAGTGAAATGGAGAAAAAAAATTATGTTTCAAAAGATTCTAAAAAATAAAAAACGGAAAAGTGATGCGTGCATATGTATTCACCTCCTTTGCTATGAAGCCCCTAAATAAGATCTGGTGCAACCAATTACCTTCGAAAGTCACATAATTAGTTAAATAAAGTCTAATTTAAGAAATGTGTTCAAGTTTTCCCACACTTAGTAGAGAGACACATGATAGCATACAGTGGGGCAAAAAAGTATTTAGTCAGCCACCAATTGTGCAAGTTCTCCCACTTAAAAAGATGAGAGAGGCCTGTAATTTTCATCATAGGTACATTTCAACTATGACAGACAAAATGAGAAAAAAAAATCCAGAAAATCCCATTGTAGGATTTTTTATGAATTTATTTGCAAATTATGGTGGAAAATAAGTATTTGGTCAATAACAAAAGTTTATCTCAATACTTTGTTATATACCCTTTGTTGGCAATGACAGAGGTCAAACGTTTTCTGTAAGTCTTCACAAGGTTTTCACACACTGTTGCTGGTATTTTGGCCCATTCCTCCATGCAGATCTCCTGTAGAGCAGTGATGTTTTGGGGCTGTTGCTGGGCAACACGGACTTTCAACTCCCTCCAAAGATTTTCTATTGGGTTGAGATCTGGAGACTGGCTAGGCCACTCCAGGACCTTGAAATGCTTCTTACGAAGCCACTCCTTCGTTGCCCGGTCGGTGTGTTTGGGATCATTGTCATGCTGAAAGACCCAGCCACGTTTCATCTTCAATGCCCTTGCTGATGGAAGGAGGTTTTCACTCAAAATCTCACGATACATGGCCCCATTCATTCTTTCCTTTACACGGATCAGTCGTCCTGGTCCCTTTGCAGAAAAACAGCCCCAAAGCATGATGTTTCCACCCCCATGCTTCACAGTAGGTATGGTGTTCTTTGGATGCAACTCAGCATTCTTTGTCCTCCAAACACGACAAATTGAGTTTTTACCAAAAAGTTATATTTTGGTTTCATCTGACCATATGACATTCTCCCAATCTTCTTCTGGATCATCCAAATGCTCTCTAGCAAACTTCAGACGGGCCTGGACATGTACTGGCTTAAGCAGGGGGACACGTCTGCCACTGCAGGATTTGAGTCCCTGGCGGCGTAGTGTGTTACTGATGGTAGGCTTTGTTACTTTGGTCCCAGCTCTCTGCAGGTCATTCACTAGGTCCCCCCGTGTGGTTCTGGGATTTTTGCTCACCGTTCTTGTGATCATTTTGACCCCACGGGGTGAGATCTTGCGTGGAGCCCCAGATCGAGGGAGATTATCAGTGGTCTTGTATGTCTTCCATTTCCTAATAATTGCTCCCACAGTTGATTTCTTCAAACCAAGCTGCTTACCTATTGCAGATTCAGTCTTCCCAGCCTGGTGCAGGTCTACAATTTAGTTTCTGGTGTCCTTTGACAGCTCTTTGGTCTTGGCCATAGTGGAGTTTGGAGTGTGACTGTTTGAGGTTGTGGACAGGTGTCTTTTATAATGATAACAAGTTCAAACAGGTGCCATTAATACAGGTAACGAATGGAGGACAGAGGAGCCTCTTAAAGAAGAAGTTACAGGTCTGTGAGAGCCAGAAATCTTGCTTGTTTGTAGTTGACCAAATACTTATTTTCCACCATAATTTGCAAATAAATTCATTAAAAATCCTACAATGTGATTTTCTGGAATTTTCTTTCTCATTTTTTCTGTCATAGTTGAAGTGTACCTATGATGAAAATTACAGGCCTCTCTCATCTTTTTAAGTGGGAGAACTTGCACAATTGGTGGCTGACTAAATACTTTTTTGCCCCACTGTATAAATATGAGCAAGGTTTGAAATTATGTTTCAGTCAAACATGTCTGTTTGAGCTTCTATCGGTCAATTTGCAGACTACAAATTATTTGGAATTTTGTTCCGGCCCCCCGACCATCCGCTCAAGGAAATTCTTTCCCACCTCTAGTTCTTCTGGCTGTGTGCATTTTTTAGAGCTGTGAGTGTGTGTGTGTCTGTCTGTGTGTGCATCAGCAGGTTTGTCCGTGTGTATGCGTACATACATCTGTGTGTGTGGGTACGTCTGTGTGTGTAGACATGCACTTCTTATCTTGGTCAGCTTAGCTCAGACAGAACAGAGCAGTAAGGGTGGGTGTGGTACGAAAGAGGCCCTGTCTGAAGCTGTTTTCACAGCCTTAGTCAGTAGTAGGGTGGCTTTTCTGTCTGGGAGACATAACTATTGTCAGCTGTGCATTGTCTCAGTGGGCAATCAGTGGTGTAGATACAGCAATTGATCATTGGTCACTCCCCCACAGTATAATGTGTTTTCTGTCCACTCTACAATACCTGATTGGCTGACAGAACTGAGAGTAAGAAAAGACGAAGTAAATGACTGTTAAATGATGTTCACAAGTCATTCTCCTCTTTCCCCAGATACATCCTTGTTCTTCTTCTTCTTCACCTCCACCTCTTATATCCTCTAGATCAGCGGCAATATAGAAAACGCTGATACTTTTGTCTTGCCCATTTACACTCTGAATGGCCCACATACACAATCTATGTCTCAAGGCTTAAACATCCTTCTTTAACCTATCCCCTCCCCATTCATCTACACGGATTGAAGTGGATTTAACAAGTGACATCAATAAGGGATCATAGCCTTCACCTGGATTCACCTGGTCAGTCTATGTCATGGAAAGAGCAGGTGTTCTTAATGTTTTGTATACTCAGTGTAATCTTATTCATTATGATCTGAAAGGTGAAACTGATTGTAGATCAGCACTCCTTAAAGATGTTAGTGGCTCATTAAATGACATCTGTGGCAGCAGCCCAGTCCCAGTGACAAGACTGATTGGGCTTCAAGCGTGACAGGCTGTGCTGGAGAACCAGGTCTGTGATCCTGTGATGTCCTAGGTAGAGCTAGCTACTGTGGAAGCCCACAGCTACTGCTTTGAAAAGTTGTGCTAAGACTTTATGTGGCCAGACAGAAGATTTTGGAGACCTATACAAACAGTCCATCCAATCCTATCCCAACCATCAGCTGTAGGGCTTCAGCTGCTCACAATGCAGCTCTTGTTACCAATTATTTAGATTCTGGAATTTGCAACGTAGCCCAGGGCTGAGCCAGGAAAACAACATCAACATCATGCTGATTCTTTGCATAGCCTACTCTCCTCTTCCTCTACTACTATACCCAGACAGAGCTATCGTGTTACCTTAATGAACCCTATTAGGAAGAGTAATCTCTGTTGGTCCTCCGGTGGAGCTGCTCTGTGCTCTCCATCCTTCCCCCATCCCCTCCCTCCATCCCTCCATCTGAGCTGTTCCGTGCTCCATAGCTCTATTGGCTGGCTGGGTTGCTGGGTCACATTACTGTCCGTCTGTCTGTCTGACAGCCTAATGAACCCCACCCCAGAGGAGCGAAAACACAGACGCACACCGTCTTTCTCTAGAGTTCCAGACAATGATGGCCTGTTTTAAGGGGCCCTCTAGATGGGAAGAAGGACAGTGACGCGGGACAGCTGCATCGGGCTGGGGGGCAATAGACAGGCTAATTTAAATGCCATTAGTGATGCGGTTCATAATAAACAACAGGCTGTGTAACCAGGGGTTACTGCATGCCACGCGACCTTGAGGATGCTGACCCCATGACCTGGCTGACCTTGTGACTCTGGGGAAGGTTGGCCATTATACCATGTTTATTCATTTAACCTTGTCAGGAGACGTCCTTATTCTTATACCTGGCAACACAACAACATAGCTTTCAACAACATAACTTAGTAGGGTTTTCTTTGCACAACTTTCCAAAGAGGTAGCCTTAGTGTTGTACTACTACTAATGGGCCTGTCCTTATACCTAACAATTTAAGCTCTTGAATTTCTTACTCTGCCTAATTCTGCTGCAACTTATCAGAATGTGTTGTTTCAAACATGTAACTTGATAAAACAGTATAACCTTTTCCTTTTTAGTTAATTTCCTTCCAGGTGATATGCGTATCTATAGTAAGCCATTCATCCTCAGTGCTGGGTCTGGGTGTGTCTCTTCCTTCCTCGGTGTGTTTAGGTAACAGGAGTGGGGGCCTGAAGACACAGACCAGGCCAGAAGCCTGACTCCATGGTTACATCCCAAATGGCACCCTATTCCCTATTTAGTACACTACTTTTTTCAAAAGTAGTCCACTATATAGGTAATAGGGTGCCGTTTCAGAAGCAGCCTGAGTCTCCATGCCCAAACCTCAGACAGCAGGTTATAATTCTGGGGCTCAGCCAATACGGGCAGGTTGATTTACCCAATATTTGAATGTGGCCAGGTTTATTTTCTTTTGATTAAATAGGCATTTGGGGCATTTGGTGCAGTCAGGCTTTAGATGAACTCTATAATGCCTTTATTTGGCTCCTAGACCCTAACAGGGGAGCAGGGAGCTGGGGGGGATGAGGAGGAGGATGGGGTTGAGGAGAAGGGGGTGGTGGAGAAGGGGGAGGAGGTTGAGAAGGAAGTGGAGCAGGGGATGAGGTGGGTTGAGAAGGAGGTGGGGGAGGTGGAGCACATGTGTTTTGTATCGTGGTAGTATAACAGCACCCCACTTCTCTTCCCTCTCCCCGTTCTCTTTGCTCTTTCTGCTCCTCTTCCTCTCTACCTGTCAGAGCTCTGGCACAAAATTACACACGCCTTTCATTTGGAGAGAAGGGAGCCCTAGAGTGAAGTTATCTTACTGCTCTGGAATGTTCCACCCCTCACCTACCTCCACTGTTAACCCAGATGCAATTAGAGTGAAGGGGGGTAGATAGGGTGGGGTTATTGGAAGAGGGGTGCCTAACTAACGATTGTGTGTGAAATAAATGGACCTCTTTCAAAAATCTGTCCCATTCGTTTGTAGGTCACTCTGTCTATTTGTTCTAGCCTGTCCGAATGGAATGGTGTGAGAGTGAACGGATGGGCAGATAACATTGGAAAGGTTATTATAACAAGACATTTTAAAGTTTTTGTTTGTTATGGTGTTCGGCAGGTTTTCTTCCAGCTGTTCGTGCGCACACATTTGTTTCGTGAGGCAACTCGAAGTTCGGTAGCTGAAGTTTACTCCATTCGTCGGTCATTGATCAACAGTACTACCACAGATAGAACAATGATCCAGATATTTCACCGATGTATAAATGTGCAGCATCCCGTTGGCGTATCCACTCACAACCAAATATGGTGATGAGAGGAGCCCAGTGGCCGGCAATGGGAGAAGATGGACCAAGATGGATTTTGGCCTACACTCTGCTAATTTTCTCAACTATGAAACAATTGATCTCAATACAGTTTTCTGTTTCCAAAACGAGAATATTTTACGAACAGAGTGGACTAAGTTTGGTAGACTTTACCCGTTGCCAAAGTTTTAAGACATTGCGCTCTTTAGAATGAGTGCAAGGGCGAATTTAGTTTTTGCGCACGTGCACTACACAGACTAGGAGTTCCCTAACGGAAATATGCAAATACATGCTAGAACACACCAATAGGATCTTGCTAGCTCGTGCTTGGCTCTGCCCACCTCCTTGCTTGTTCTGCCCACTATGATTAATTTGCTTCCATTGGAAACGACAAGCTGTGGTCTATCATGGGTAAGTTATACAAATCTTTGGTACTACTCCTAGTAGGAGTGGGAACAATGGACAAGATTCTTCAATTAAGTGTTTGTTGTCATTCAACGAGTTTTCATGCACATTTTTTCACTTGAGAAATACTGCACAGAACATCTTATATAACGTAGTTAGATGTAAAAAATTGTGCGACTAAGACCTGCTTGGCAAAAACGTCAGTTAATTACAGATTTCTTGTAGATTAATTCTGATTATTTTGAGGAAGTGTATACTGGCTTCAGTGCCTTGCAAAAGTATTCGTACACTCCACAGAGCTGGGCTTTACGGAAGGGTGGCCGGAAAAAAAGCCATTGCTTAAAGAAAAAAATAAGCAAACACATTTGGTGTTCGCCAAAAGGCATGTGGGAGAATCCCCAAACATATGGAAGAAGGTACTCTGGTCAGATGAGACTAAAATTGAGCTTTTTGGCCATCAAGGAAAATGCTATGTCTGGTGCAAACCCAACACCTCTCATCACCCCGAGAACACCCTCCCCACAGTGAAGAATGGGTGGCAGCATCATGCTGTGGGGATGTTTTTCGTCGGTAGGGACTGGGAAACTGGTCAGAATTGAAGGAATGATGGATGGCGCTAAATAGAGGGGAATTCTTGAGGACTGGGACGGAGGTTCGCCTTCCAGCAAGACAATGACCCGAAGCATACTGCTAAAGCAACACTCGAGTGGTTTAAGGGGAAACATTTAAATGTCTTGGAATGGCCTAGTCAAAGCCCAGACCTCAATCCAATTGAGAATCTGTGGTATGGCTTAAAGATTGCTGTACACAAGCGGAACCCATCCAACTTGAAGGAGCTGGAACAGTTTAGCCTTGAAGAATGGGCAAAAATCCCAGTGGCTAGATGTGCCAAGCTTATAGAGACATACCCTAAGAGACTTGCAGCTGTAATTGCTGCAAAAGGTGGCTCTACAAAGTATTGACTTTTGGGGGGTGAATAGTTATGCACGCTTAAGTTTTCTATTTTTTTGTATTATTTCTTGTTTGTTTCACAATAAATAAAAAAATTGCATCTTCAAAGTGGTAGACGTGTTGTGTAAATCAAATGATACAAATCCCCCAAAAACCATTTTAATTCCAGGTTGTAAGGCAACAAAATAGGAAAAATGCCAAGCTCGGTGAATACTTTCGCAAGCCACTGTATGTTGTTGCTACATCGTCTAAAGAGGGACAAACATATAATCTTCAAGTGAAGGTCATTTAAGGGATTATGCGAGGCACCGACGTTTGCTTCGCCTTGCCGAGTTCTGTTAGGAGGAAATCGAACCTACTATGTGGGCGCCTTTACTGTATCCAGAATTCCAGAACCTCCCCATCTGTACTGTACACAACTCAGCAGACACACAAGACAGACACAGAGCACTGCAGAAGAGTAAGAGGAGGAAATCAGCACTACAGTTTGGATCTTTTTCTTATTTTTTTTTGCCAGGATCATCCACTCAGTAACAATTGCCACTGTTTTCCAGGGAGTCCTTGGTTAGTCCTGATGAAGAATGTTTGCTGGAGTTGGTTGACTTCTCCTTGCCTCATTAGATGTTTCTCCTTCGGCTATGACTGGGGTAGGATACTCTCTCTCTCTTTCTTCCCACTGTGCTTTGAACGGAATCCCCAATGAGTCATGGGTAATAGACCTGCTCAAATGAGTTCTGATGGTGATGTTTCAGTCAGTGATTAAGTCTGACATTATTTCCTCCTATTCTATTCTTCAATCCCACAATGCCGTTATTTTACCCATCATCCATCTCTCTCTCTTCTTCTTTTGTTGTTTGTGAACCTGCTTACTGCATCATATGTCACAGTATCACCTTGGTGAGTCCCAAATGACCTCCTATTTCCTACATAGTGCACTACTTTTGACCAGAGTGTGAATGCATCTTTTGTGATGCGTCTGACAGATCTGTTAGATCAGTTAGCTCAGTGTTCCACCACATCAGTGGTGTAAAGTACTTAAGTAAAAATACTTGAAAGTACTAATTAAGTAATTTTTGGGGGTATCTGTCCTTTACTATTTATATTAGACAACTTTTACTTCACTACATTCCTAAAGAAAATGATGTACTTTTTACTCCATACATTTTTTCCTGACACCCAAAGGTACTCGTTACATTTTGAATGTTTAGCAGGACAGGAAAATGGTCTAATTCACACATTTATCAAGAGAACATCTGTAACGCTCGTCGTTAGGTGGAAGAGAGGAGGACCAAAGCGCAGCGTGGTACGTTTCCATATTTATTGGAAACACTTAACAACACGAACAAAACAATAAACAGAAAATGAAACTAACGACGCTACAGACCTGAACATGTGAACATACAGACAACGAAGAACGCAATGAACAGGAACAATCACCCACAAACAAACAGTGAGAACAACCTACCTAAATATGGTTCCCAATCAGAGGAAACGTAAAACACCTGCCCCTGATTGAGAACCATATCAGGCTAGTTGACAACCCTAAAACAAACATAGAAATACATAACATAGAATGCCCACCCAGCTCACGTCCTGACCAACTAAACAAGACTGAACAAAGGAAATAAGGTCAGGAACGTGACAACATCCCTGGTCATTGTGTCTGATCTGGCGGAGTCACTAAACCCATGCTTCTTTTGTAAATAATGTCTGAGTGTTGGAGTGTGCCCCTGGATATCCGTAAATTAAAAAAATTAAAATGGTGCCATCTGGTTTGCTTAATATAAGGAATTTGAAATTATTTATACTTTTAATTTTGATACTTAAGTATATTTTAGCAATTACATTTAGTTTTGAGACTTAAGTATATTTAAGTTTTGAGACTTTAGTAGACTTAAGTATACTTTTAGACCTTTAATCAAGTAAGATTTTACTGGGTGACTTTCCCTTTTAGTTGACCCATTTTCTGTTAAGTTATCTTTATTTTTTTACTTAAGTATGACAATTCAGTACTTTTTCAACCACTGCACCACATAATCTGCTGCTCTTGCACTCTGGCCTCGTCTATAATGGTACCCTATTCACTCTATAGTGCACTACTTTTGACCAGGGCCCATATAGAGAATATGGTGCCATTTGGATGCATACTCTGTCTTCTTGTCCTTGGTTTGATTTCTTTCTGCTCCCCTTTTGTTTAACGGAGAAGAAAATCTGGGTTAAATAATATTACCGACTTTGAAGTTCTAGAGAATAACTTGTGTGGAGGAGATTGGGGAAATGGTTGAGTCCCTTGAAATACTTGAAATAGTAATTACAAAAAACGCTTTGATATTTTGGATACTGGAGGCACAGTCAGTATGGTAAACCCTACTATTCACACTGCGGTAATAGAATATGTGTCCCAAATGGCACCCTATTCCCTTTATAGTGCACTACTTTTGACCAGAGCACCTGGTCAAAATTAGTGCACTATAAAGGGAATAGGTGTGCCGCCATTTGGAACGTAGACAGAGAATTTCCTGTTTCTCTCTGAATAATAACCACACTGATCTTTGAGATAGTTTTCCATCTTTCCAATTCAAATTACCGTAAAGACAGAAAGTGGATGGATTTAAAGGAGGCTTTTCTCTTCATTTTCTTTGTGTTCATAAACGAAACTTTCCGGGATGAGATTTGAAAGCACTAACTAATATCTTTAATGACAGACTTTTTCATGACATGAATGTACAGTAAAACAAAAAAACTCACCAGAAGCGGGCGGGCGGAGCAAGCAGAGCGATGCAGGTGGAAAGAACGGGACAGGCAGAGCACTGACTGTATGCAAGTAGGATAGTCCATATCTCCAATTGTATCTTTGCTGATAGCAATGTTGTGTTTCCATAAGTGGATGAAATGGTCTAATTTAGCATGCATGGTAAACCCCTTAACTACCTCTTCCAATTCAAATGAGAAAAAAAGTGAATAATGACAACAGTTGTATTGTTTTGTGTGACTACAGGGTCAGCAATAAAACGCAAAAATAGAGACACGTTCTAATTGAGCGAGGCATCAAAGTCGACAACCCACCCGCCTGGCTTCGTTTGGGTCATTATCATTTAAAACAATGCATTCTAAAATAAATCACACAGACAGCTAACTACAGATGAGATATTTATGATTTTATAATATAAGTAGCAATGTTCTGTACATTTATTTATACCATTAGTGTATTGATGGCATTACCAATACTGTGTTGATGGCATTACCAATACTGTGTTGATGGCATTACTATTACTGTATTGTAGTGGAGGCTTGTGACTTGAAAAATTGAGGAGGATGGAAGACCCATGGTATAGCTGCGGACCGAACAACAAAGAACATTTAAAAAATCATCAAAAACAAATGATTTGAACCTAAAACGTTTAATAAAGACATTTAAGTAAAATATTATGGGGAATGGGAATGAGAGGGCTACTTACAGTGTTGGGAAGGGCAGCAGTAATTGAATGAGGGTATGAGGCACGAGTAGAGGTGTTCAAAGGCTTGACTTCAGTGCAGGACAGGGTTGAGGTGTTCAGAGGCTTCAGTGCAGAAAAAGCTTAATCATGGATGGATGGATGGATGGTGTTGGAGAAGAGCCCAACTCCTCCACTAAGGGCAGTACAGGATTTGACTGGGAAGACAAAAAACAATAACACACAGTTAGACAAAAGAGTTAAGAATGAGTTAGTCCAAGCAAGGAGTAAAATCACATTGATGTGTAATAATGTGATCGTGTATGTGATTGACTCTACATAATGATGAAAGAAAATGTATAGGGGTACTCACAGTGCTTGGACAGGAAACATTCAATGTGCCAGTGGATGAAAGGGCATATGGGAAATGGGGAATAACCAGGGGATTCCGTTCTTCAGAGGGGCACAGACTGTTCAGTTCTTCAGATGGGCACAGACTGTTCAGTTCTTCAAAGGGGTACAGGGCTGTTCAGTTCTTCAAAGGGGTACAGGGCTGTTCAGTCTGTTTAGTTTTTCAGAGGGCCATGGGTGGAGCATGGGGGAATTACTATTGAAAACAAAATTAAAATGAATTTCAATAAAAAATTGGTAACATAATTTCATTAACATAAAAAACGAATGTAAACTTCATTATAATGGGAAAAACATGTGAAAGCCTTACGTTATGATGAAGTCCTTTCTTCTCATAGTCTGGTTGACAAACTGGTCGATGGCCTTCTCGTACTAGTGAGTATTTTTATGCAGTGATTTAAGAATTCTCTATGGATAGTAGAGGTGAAACGGTACGTGTATTCATATTGAACTGTTCGGTACAGGGTCCACGGTGCACGGTTCGGTACGCACTGCGAACCGAACAATACATGAATCATATATTATAGCTAGGAAAATATCTATATATTAATTTATTTTATTTTATTTATTGCATAAACCAATGGCGCATAAAAAAATAAGTTGTTTATATCCACATAGTAATAAAGTTGTCTTAAAAAAAATAAGTTGTTTAGTCTCGTAGCTGTATGCAGCTTCGCTCATTAGTTATTTCACTCCAGCGAGAACAGAGCTGAGAGACCGTCGTAGCAGCAATTAGCTTATGAAGGAATTAGCAGTTAGCTAAATGCAAAGGAGCAACTTGGCAAGCATTGGCGAGCCAGAACTAGAAGACGCCCCAGTATCATTCAGGTCTGCCGTCTGGGAACATTTCGGTTTCCCTGTAAACTATAACAGGGGTTGCCAACGAGTGGTGGATAAAACTTTTACAACATGTAAGCCTATTCGAGTGACATGACTACTCATTTGCGCCGACATCACCCCAAAGTGCCAATCGGTATGACTAGGCGAAAAAATGAAACGGCAACCAATCGACAACAACTTCTCCACACAGCCATCAGGCAACAATATGCGGCTGACTCTGGTAGGGCTAAAGAAATCAACGCAGCGAAAGCAAAATTCATAGCGGCAGATATGAGACCCACCTCTGTGGTAGAGAATGCGGGGTTCAGAAATATGTTTAAAGTGGTCGGGCCGCGCTTCACTATTCCTTCCCATACACATTTTGCCCAGACATTAATGCCTTCCTTACTCAACAAAAAAAATGAAAGAACAACTTGAGAGCGAGTTGTCAGAAACGCGGTCTGTTGCTCTAACAACAGACAGTTGGACGTTTAGAGCTACAGAGAGCTACCTTATTGTAACGGCTAATTTCATGACGGCAGAGTGGGAAATAAAAAGCCATGTTCTTCAAACACGTCCCGTTAAGAGTAGTCACACCAGTGTAAAGTTGGGGGAAGAGTTAAGGGAAGTAGTTGCAGTGTAGAAGTTAGAAGTTGTCAGTGGTCACAATTCCTGTGACCACTGACAACGCTAGAAATATTTTAAATGCGGTTGCACTAGCTGGATTGGGGCCACAGATAGGATGCTTTGCTCACGTTATTAATCTAGCATCTCAAAAAGCAATGTCAGTGAATCCAATCTCTCGCCTCCTAACAAAGATCAGGAAGGTGGTATCCTTTCACAAAAGCACAACTGCTGCACATGTTTTCAAGACAAAACAGGAGATGCTGGAGCTGCCAAACCACAAACTAATCCAATATGTCCCTACTAGATGGAATTCAAGCCATGACATGGTTGAGAGATACCTTGAGCAGAAAGTTGCGGTATATTCTACACTGACTGATCAAGCTGTGGGGAAAAATGTCAAAGATTGTGACTTTGTCTGAAAATGACATAAGACTAGCAGAGGAAGTTATCAAAGTGTTCAAACCTCTCAAAACAGTCACAACACTGATCTGCACTGAGAGCATTCAATCAGTTTCCATGGTCCCTCCTATGAAAACAATGATCCTGAAATCAATGGTGGCATCTGATGAAGATGAACCCGCAGTAAGGCATGTCAAGACTGCTATCAGAGTTAACCTGGAGCATAGATATGCTGACCCTGGTGTCCAAGACTTCTTACACAAGAGCACCGCTTTGGACCCCGGGTTCAAGTCCCTACTGCACCTGGATGCTGCTGCTCGTCTGAGAGTTTACAATGAACTTACAGCAGAGATTGTGACCAATATACAACAGGTATTGTATTTATTTTGTTAATGTGACATTTATTATTTTATTAATTAGTGATTGAACAATTAATTATGAAGTAATAATTGTAATTGTCATAATAGTGTTTGATATATATTTCTAACAACAAATCATATTTTTAAAGCCACTTCAGAGATAGTAATTTTCATCTAATTTAATTCTGCCGGGTCAAGCCACAGATACCACAGGAGCCAACCCTTCTCCAGAGACGGCAGACAACAGGGGTTCTCCTCCAGGAAAGAAGCCTGCCATGGCTGAGCTTTTTGGGGAGTTGTTCACGACCCAGGAGCAGGGAACCAAGTCAAATGTCAAGGTCATTGAGGAGGAGGTGAACTCATACAGGGAAGTGGACTGTAATTCCCCCTGGATGCTGATCCACTTACATGGTGGAAGACCAAAGAGTTAATATACCCTCATGTTGCCATGTTAGCAAGGCACTACCTCGCTGTGCCTGGGACCTCTGTCCCTAGCGAGAGGGTATTCTCCACAGCGGCTGCTATTGTCACAGCAAGCCGATCTATGCTCACTGCAGATAATGTGGATAGACTAATCTTCTTAAAGACAAATGTGAAAATCTGATTTTTTTTTCTTCATTTTTTTTCTTCAGGTAACCAGTCTCAAGTGGTCCTGTTTTGTTTAAGGCACTGCAAGGTGACTTAATTTTCATATAGGCTGCGGGACTATGAACTTTTGCTGAAGTTATGTTTTAAATGACAATTTTATAACATGTTATAAGGCAGGCACGGCTGTTTTTTGTTGTCCCCTTGTTTCCATATGCTCCTGGGAATTCAAGCTACCCATGTTAACTATTATAATAAATGGAAAATCTAAATACAAATTACATATTTCTCAGGCATTTATTTTGTTGATGTATCGAACCCGTACCGAACCGTGACACCACTGTACCATATCGTACCGAACCGTGAGTTTTGTGAACCGTTTCACCCCTAATGGATAGGATTGCAAGGTTCCTCAGTCTCTCTTGTCCCATAGTGTTCCGAGAGTAGCTCTTCAGCCTCTTGAGGCAGGAGAAGCTATGCTCCACCCCAGCTGATGTTGCGCCCATAGTAGCAACTAGGCACATGAGCCTGTACAGCTCAGGCATCGCTTCGTCAAGTCCACTGCTCTTATAGTGCAGGATTGTGTCACTCAGCTTTGCAATGTTCCCTTGAATCTCTTTGTCACAGTAAAACACTTGCAGCTCTGTTTTTCAGTCTTTCCTGATCAAAAAAATTGCCATAGGCTTGTCAGAGCATCATCTGGGAATTTTCTCTTGAATTAACCAAATTTACTACCATCTAACAACTCCAGGAATCGCATGCTGTCCAGGCTTTTGTACCTCTGTGCTCTCTGAGACGTGCAGTTATCATTAATTGAGTCATACAGTGCCTTGTAGGTATGCCTTACATCCTGAGTGCCCTGCCGACACTTCCTCCTGTGCATGATCTCTGGATCCTCTGTCATGCTTGCTGCCTTCTCATATATGGCACTGAATGCTACATCAGACTTGTGCTCCTCCATTCTGCTTATCAGATTCTCTATTCTTCTCTTAAAGTAGGCCTCACACGTGGCTTTCTGCTGCACTATGTCAAACAACATCTGTGTGAGCAAATATCTACTAAAAAGTTAGTTAAATCAAAATTGAACCCATCGGCACATGACACAGTATCATCATCCATGGTAGGGTACTCTATGATATGTGTGAAGGTGTCCTTCAGTGATTTTCCAACGTGTTGGTGCGTTTTTTTGGCAAGCCTGCACATCTAGCCTGTTCAAGCACCATCACCCTCTTGGTCGACTTGAAAAAAAGTGGTGAAGCCGCCCAGTGTCGCAAAGAAAACCTTAACTTTGGGAATGAACTTGGTGCTCTGACTCAAAACTAAATTGAGCCGGTGTGCATAGCAATGCACAAAAGTGGCACTCTGAGCTACTTCTCTTACTTTTGCCTGAAGGCCATTTAAGGCAGAAGCCATTACAGCAGCACCATCATAGGTTTGGGCAACACGTTTCTCCACGAAGTTCAACTCAGACATCTCAGAATTCACAAAGTCAAACACAGACTACGCATCTCGCCCACTTCACACATCAAAGTAGCCCAAGAAACGCTCCTGAAAAAAAGCCCTGATCATCCACATAACTGGCGATAACTGACAACTGCGAGCAACAGCTGATGTCTGTGGTTTCATCTATTTGCCATGCGAAAAACAACTTAAATCCACCTCTCTTTTAATCTCACTTTTAATGAATGATGCAAGTGGAAGCGATCAAATCATTCTGAATTGATTTTGAAATACCAGAAAAGACAGTAGAAAGTTCCATATGTTCAGCAAGTAACACATCATAACGTGCTATTACCTCTGCAAGCTCCTTGTAGTTGCCTAACTTTCCGTCTGGTCGTGTCCTCTAAAAGCTCATTCTTGCATTCCCAAAAATGCTGTGGTGTAGATAATCTGCTTGAGTACATCCTTGTTTTTTCTTACTTTCTCATTGTGTTGTGCAATTTGAATACGCAGCCCTTCGTCCATTACATGATCGATGCGGCTTTTTCTCAGAAGCTTGAATCTGATGTGGGCGTTTATATGCTCCCTGCTTTTGTGATGCCGTTTACCTGAATGATTGATGTTCTTCAGGTCACAGCATTTTTTATATTTTTTTTATGTATGCTTTATTTAACTAGGCAAGTTAGTTAAGAACAAATTCTAATTTACAATGATGGCCTATCAGGCAGAACGACAGATTTTTAAATTGTCAGCTTTGGGATTCGATCCAACAACCTTTCAGTTACTGGCCCAACACACTAACCACTAACCACCACCTGCCGCCCCCCTTTCGCTCAAGGCTCAGACTTTCCAAAAAGCAAGCAAGGCAAGCAATACAGATGGCTTGATGAAAGGCTCCCTGTTAACCAGCTATACTTTTGATACCAATTGATATTGAACACCATCACCTTTTCATCCTTCTTCATGAAACTAATCTCAGGCGGAGGTCGACCCTCGGTTTTAATTCGCACCTTTTCCGTGTACCCCAGAGAATGAACCAAATGTCCAGAACATTGTCAGTACCGTTAGTCATTCTGGCAGAGAAAACTGCTCCATCACGCTACTAGCTTGCTAGCTAATGCTACTTCAATAAATTGCACTAACTGGACACAAAAATAAAGTTCTAAAACCAAGAAAGCAATTTATAATATCCAAAAAATGCTCAACTATCAATTTTCACTCTTAATCTCTATCCAACAATGTCACCAAGCTTCTCAACACATAGAACCCCCATAATGCTCTGTGGCACAATCCCAATACAACACACTAGGTTAATTCTCTGATCCTAATTCTATGATTGGATGGACAATATGTCAGTTCATACTACACAAGCTTTGATTGGTTGGAGGATGTCCTCCGGAAGGGGTCATAATTACCATGTATGTCTATGGAAGGGGGTGAGGCCTACGAGCCTCATAGGTTTTGTATTGAAGTCAATGTACCCAGAGGAGGACGGAAGCTAGCTGTCCTCCGGGTACACCATGGTGCTACCCCAGACAGAGCTGTTGAATTTACTGTAGACCTTCATTGCAAAACAGTGTATTTTAATCAATTATTTGGTGACATATGAATATATTTAGTATAGTTTTATCTAAAAAGGATAACTTTAATGTTTCACAATTTCAATTTTTATGACATTTCACTGAGGAGGATGGTCCTTCCCTTCCTCCTCTGAGGAGTTTACACTGCTGTCTTACAGGTGGCAGTCTAAATGTTCTTCTGATGTTAAAGTATGATTGTGTGAATGGGAATATCTTGCACAAGTTTCGGTTACATGTAAATCACCTCTCTCTGCAGCCTGTCCCATTCACACGCTCTCCCTCTTCCATTCCACTGGTCAGCAAATTAAAACATGGGTGTGTGCTGAAGAAAGGAAGGAAGAAATAGAGGGAGTTTTTTTTCTCATCTGGCTGCTGAGGATTTCCAGAGCACCAAAAACCTCCCAGTCCTCCGTTCCTGCTCTACAAATCTGGTTTTATTACAGAGAGAGGGGGGCTGATAGAGTGAGAGGGGTAGAGTGAGAAGATAGAGAGTGGGGTAGAGGGAGAGTGAGAGAAGGGGACGGGGACGGGGAAAAGAGAAAGAGGGGGAGGAAGAGAAAGGGAGAGAGAGGAGGGAAGATAAAGTGAAAGAAAGTGTCGAGTTCCTCAGAGACCCCTACACTTCGAGAGATAAGAGTTGAGAAGTAAGTGAGCAGTATAATACAGTGGGTTGATTTGAGGAGTGAGCAGCTGGTTCATTATCTATGTCCTCTCACTGAACTCAGACTATAGTTTCATCCCAAAGGTCACCCTATTCCCTATATAGTGCACTACTTTTGACCAGAACCCTATGGGCCCTGGTCAAAAGCAGTGCACTATTTATAGAAATAGAGTGCAATTTGGGACACAACCTATGGTGAGGTGACTGTTCACTATCGCTTCTCCATACTATATTTGATTTCATCAGACATGACTGGATACAGAAGAGATACAGTGCGTCGTAGTGCGTGCGTACATGTAGACAGTATACAGTGCATTTGGAAAGTTCAGACCCCTTGACTTTTTCCACATTTTGTTACATTACAGCCTTTTTCTAAAATTGATTCAATTGTTTTTTCCCCCTCTCTAATCTACACACAATACCCCCATAATAACAAAGCAAAAACAGGTTTTTAGAAATGTTTGCAAATGTAAAAAAAATTATAATATCACATTTACATAAGTATTCAGACCATTTACTCAGTACTTTGTTGAAACACCTTTGGCAGCGAATGCAGCCTCGGGTCTTCTTGGGTTTGACACTAGAAGCTTGGCACACCTGTATTTGGGGAGTTTGTCCCATTCTTCTCTGCAGATCCTCCCAGGTAGGATGGGGAGCGTCGCTGCACAGCTATCTCCAGAGATGTTCGATCGGGGTCAAGTCCGGGCTCTGGCTGGGCCACTCAAGGATATTCAGAGACTTGCCTCAAAGCCACTCCTGCGTTGTCTTGGCTGTGTGCATAGGGTTGTTGTTGCGTTGGAATGTGAACCTTCGTCCCAGTCTGAGGTCCTGAGTGCTCTACAGCAGGTTATCATCAAGGACCTCTCTATACTTTTCTCCGTTTATGTTTCCCTCGATCTTGACTAGTCTCCCAGTCCCTGCCACTGAAAAACATCCCCAAAGCATGATGCTGCCACCACCATGCTTCACCGTAGGGATGGTGCCAGGTTTCCCCCAGATGTGAAACTTGGCATTCAGGCCAAAGAGTTCAATCTTGGTTTCATCAGACCAGAGAATCTTGTTTCTCATGGTTTAGGTACCTTTTGGCAAACTCTAAGCGGGCTGTCATGTGCCTTTTACTGAGGAGTGGCTTCCGTCTGGCCAGAGCCCAGACTCTACTATAAAGGTCTGATTGGTGGAGTGGTGCAGAGATGGTTTTCCTTCTGGAAGGTTCTCCCATCTCCACAGAGGAACTCTGGAGCTCTGTCAAAGTGACCATTGGGTTCTTGGTCACGTCCCTGACCAAGTCCCTTCTCCCCCGATTGCACAGTTTTTACCGTGTGGCCAGCTCTCGGAAGAGTCTTGGTGGTTCCAAACTTCTTCCATTTAAGAATGATGGAGGCCACTGTGCTTTTGGACCGTCAATGCTGCAGGAATGTTTTGGTACCCTTCCCCTCGACACAATCCTGTCTCGGAGCTCTACGTACAATTTCTTCGACCTCATGGCTTGGTTTTTGCACTGACATGCACTGTCAACTGTGGGACCTTATATAGACAGGTGTGTGCCTTTCCAAATCATATCCAATCAATTGAATTTACCACAGGTGGACTCCAAACAAGTTGTAGAAACATCAATGGAACAGGATACACTAGAGTTCAATTTCGAGTCTCAAAGCAAAGGGTCTGAATACTTATGTAAATAATGTATTTCTGTTTTTTATTTGTATATATATATATATTTATATATATTTACTAAAATTAAAAATTAAAAAAATATTTTTGATCTGTCATTATGGGGTATTGTGTGTAGATTGATGAGGGGAAAAAATAACTTAATCCATTTTAGAATAAGGCTGTAACATAACAAAATGTGGAAAAATGGAAAGGGTCTGAATACTTTCCGATAGCACTGTATGCCTGTGTTTGTGAGTCTGTATGTGTTTGTGTGAATGTACACATACCATTACCTGCATAGTCACATATTTTAATCGCACACTTTAATGCTGGTGCTCTGCATATAGCAGCATACATATATAATCATGTGCGTATAATCGTGGTCTTTTAAATCTATGATGCGTGGTTTGGGTTTGAGGTCCAGCCTTCTGCCAATGAGCTTGATTTGAGATCTGAGCTGCAGCTCTCTGTTTATTTTCCTTATCGGCTGCAGACTAAATAAGACTAAAATCTCTTTTAATTACTACTTCAAACACGACTTATACAAAGGCACCCACCACATTTTCTCATTAAAAAGTACCTGTTTGTTTGTTTTGTTGGTTCGTAAAGCTCAGATTAGTGTAATGTGTGTCATTGCTCAAGCACACAAACGAGTGACCCTGTTCGCCCCCAGAGTTAGTACTGTGAGGCCTGGAGAGACTCTGAGCGATGACCCATGAGAGTGACCACCCTGCCCCCGAGATTATACCCTGACCCCTTGGAGGGGGGAGAAAGAGGGAGAGAGAGAGAGAAATATATAGAGAAAGTGCATGTGTGTGTGCGGGCGTGTGTGACACTACAGACCCTTTCAGATTGTCTATTTTTGTCACTAGCTGACTATAGGCTTCATACTGGCCCTGAAATGCTTCAGAAATAGTTTTCAGACTAAGAACGCTTCCCAAATGGCACCCTGTTCCCTATGTAGTGCACTACTTTTGACCAGGACTGATAGCCCTATATAAGGGAATAGGATGCCATTTGGGATGTGGCAAGACAGTGAGTGAATGAACGCATGAAATGAAGTGTGTCAGACATGAATCAGGGCTGTTTGTCCCTTAGCAATGCATTACTTCTGCAGTACATGCTCTACCTCTGGGACAACTTCACTCATTTCCAACTTATCAGAGGCCCAAATCACAACCTTGATCTGATTTTCCACCCAAATAAGGAGCACAACATTGTTTGTTATGGATGGCTGGATGGCTTGTTTTTGGAGGAGATAGAGGGTTAAGGGGTCGGGGTGATGGGGAGGCTGGTGGAGAGTGGAACAGAACAGTGATTAGGGTAACTTGCCTTTGACTGTGTCCCAAATGGCACCCTATTCCCTATAAAGTGCACTACTTTTGGTCAGCGGCCCTATAAGCCCTGCAGTAGTGCACTAAATAGGCAATAGGGTGCCATTTGGGATGCACTTATTGTCATCATCACATGGTGGAAGGTTCAATGTCCGGCTGAGATGGTGTTTTTCAATTGAGGGCTCAGAAGCACTTTGCATGAACTCTCCCAGTCAGCAGTCATATTTACATGAGTAATGTTGTGGAGGAGGTGTGCTCTTCTAAGAACAGTAATTACTGTATCAGACTGTCCTACAACCCAGCATTACTCCTACAGTCTCTCAAACCTACATAGGAGTGAGTTGAACCAAATAGAATGTCTGTGCTGTCGCAAGTTAAGTGAAAGAGGAAGTTTGAGAATGACCTACGCTCCTCAAAGAGGAAAATGGCTTAAGTCAGTAAGTCAAAGTCACAAGTCAAGCAGGTTTAAAAAGTGAATTACATATAGCATTCAATTATCATCAGGAAAAATGTGATTGACAGACTGGTTTGCAGAACAAAACAGGGGATGCTTATCAATAGATGTCTGTCTGTCTGTCTGTCTTGAGCTCTAGTATTTATAGTATTTTGTTATCACCACTCTGTTTGTAGTGGTGGTATCACACAGCTCAGATAGGACTCTCTCTTTTCCCCATGACTTTATCTTTGGGAATGTGGCTTGGGATCGCTGCTGGCTCCGCTCCCACAGGGAGGGAATGGGTGTATCTGGTCGTAGATTGTGTGTGTGTGTGTGTGGTCCTAGATTCTGTCCAGTGTGAGGGAGGTGGGGACACACAGTTAAAAGTCACAGTTTGACTGTAATGAAGAGCAGTTGTTGACTACAACCTGTGGAGACCCTAATTAATAGAGAGAAGATGCGAGAGGGGGGAGAATAAGAGAGAGAAAGAGAGTGAGAAAGAGCTCTTGCTTTGTTAAGCTAATTTAATGGATACGTCAATGGCATCCTTGTCTTTGGCCATTTCTTTGTCTTTTTATTGACCTGCAACATTGTGCTTGGCGCATCACCCACATAACAGAAAGATAACAGAAAGATGAAGTTCTCAATGAAATTTCCTTTTCCCATATTTGACCTTACAATCAAAACATTGATTTGGTGTAAGTTTCAACATTTTTAAAGGTATTTTACACTGTTTGCCGCAGACGTAAGCAGCCTAGAAAACCCTGTAGTCCTCAGTAAATGGGGGAGTATAAACCACTAAACTGGGCTACAAAGGAAGGCCAGGCACTATGTTGGTGGTCCTGCTTGGCTCAGATTTGATGATACAGTCTAGTCAGAGTTTTACAAAGGCAGATTGAAGTGGTACAGGGCTGTTATGCCCCACTGGCATCTGGGTGGGAAAACCCCAACTGTGTGGGTGTGTGTTCACATACTCATGGCTGCAGTGGATGGATGGGAGCTGGACTTAGCTAAGCAAAAGTCCAGTGAGATGTAGCTGTGTGTTTGTGACCTTTCATTGAGTTATGTAGTCAGCTTTATTTCATATGCTGATGGAGAGATACCTTTCATCATGTACTGTTTGTGGACACCTGCTAATTGAACAGCTCATTCCAAAACCATGTGCATTAATATGGTGTTGGTCCCCTTTTTGCTGCTATAACAACCTCCACTCTTCTGGGAAGGCTTTCCACTAGATGTTAGAACATTACATTTCTGCAGGGACTGCAGCCAAAAGAGCATTAGTGAGGTCGAACACTGATGTTGGGCGATTAGGTCTGGCTCGCAGTCCGCGTTACAATTCATCCCAAAGGTGTTCAATGGGGTTGAGGTCAGGGTTCTGTGCAGGCCAGTCAAGTTTTCCACACCGACCTCGACAAACCATTTCTGTATGGACCTCGCTTTGTGCACGGTGGCATTGTCATGCTGAAACAGGAAAGGGCCTTCCCCAAACGGTTGCCACAAAGTTGCAAGCACAGAATTGTCTAGAATGTCATTGTATGCTGTAGCATTAAGATTTCCCTTCACTGGAACTAGCCCGAACCATGAAAAAAAAAAAACAGACCACTATTCCTCCTTCACCAAATTTTACAGTTGGCACTATGCATTGGGGCAGGTAGCGTTCTCCTGGCACCCACCAAACCCAGATTCGGCAGCAAGCTTTACACCACTCCAGCCAGCACTTGGCATTGTGAATGGTGATCTTAGGCTTGTGTGCAGCTGCTCGGCAATGTAAACCCATTTAATGAATCTACCGACGAGCAGTTGTTGTGCTTACGTTGCTTCCAGAGGCAGTTTGGAACTCTGTTGTGAGTGTTGCAACCGAGGACAGAGGATTTTTACACGCTACGCGCTTCAGCACTCGGCAGGTCCGTTTTGTGGGCTTGTGTGGCCTACTACTTTCATGGCTGAGCCGTTGTTGCTCCTAGATGTTTCCACTTCACAATAACAGCACTTACAGTTGAACAGGGCAGCTCTAGCAGGGCAGAATGTTACGGACTGATTTGTTGGAAAAGTGGCATTCTATGAGGGTCCCACGTTGAAAGTCACTGAGATTTTCAGTAAGGCCATTCTACTGCCAATGTATGTCTATGGAGATTGCATGGCGGTGTGCTCGATTTTATACACGTCAGCAACAGGTGAGGCTGAAATAGCCAAATCCACTGATTTGAAGGGGTGTCCACATACTTTTGTATATATAGTGTATGTGGTTGAATATGCATGTAGGCATGTAGGTATTCACATGGGTCAAACATTTAAAGATACATAGAAAGTGAGATATATTAGGGAAAGATGGGGCAACATAATAACATTAGGAGGGAGACAAAGGAGAGAAGGGAGAGAAGAGGGAGCTAACTGATGTTTAAAATGATGTTTGTGCTGTGAGTGATGTCACCCCTGTCCTAGCTGGTACTAGGCACAGCCCCCGATCCCCAGGCCCTTACCAGGGTGGAGGGTGGTGAGCTGGTGAAGCCCAGCCTTTCAGCCCCACAGTGTACTAAGGCACCACTGACATGTGATGAGAGAACTCGATACAGCACTGACTAGGGCAACACAACACAAGCGAGTCAATTCTATTGTGATGGTTGGTAACGCCCCCTCACACCGACACCGAACGGGGTGGACAGATGAAGACCATTTAATGGTTAAGGCTCACTAACATAATAATTACAGAGACCACTACCATAATACTCAACATCAGTCAGACATAAATCAACTCACATGGACTTAAAGCAGCAATATGTCACTTTTTGGGCAACCCAACAAAATTCACATAGAAATGTGTGTTATAGATCTGCCATTGTCATTGAAAGCAAGTCTAAGAAGCGGTATAACTGTTCTATGTGCACTATTTCTATGCCACCCATTCATACGTTACATTTTTGCGTATTTTACTTCTGCTTTTGTACACAAGCTTCAAACAGCTGAAAATACAATAGTTTGGTTATGGAAAAGATACTATCTCACAGCGGTTTAGATGGCCTATGACACTCTACACTTGCTTGTTTTGTCACATAAACTGAAATTAGGCAAAAAAAAATTTTTAGCGACCAGGAAATGGCGGACCGATTTCTGCATAGTTCATCTTTAATTGACAATATCCAATAATAGCCTGTACCATGCTGAGAGAAAAAAAAGAAACATTTAAACCTTTCAAGGAAATCTCTAAGGGTTAGAGGGTGGAATTTATAGTATTTTTTAAAATTATTTATTTACTTTATTTACCTTTATTTAACCAGGTAGGCCAGTTGAGAACAAGTACTCAATTACAACTGCGACCTGGCCAAGATAAAGCAAAGCAGTGTGACACAAACAACAACACAGAGTTGCACATGGAATTAACAAACGTACAGTCAATAACACAATAGAGAAAAAAAAGTCTATATACAGTGTGTGCAAATGGCGTGAGAAGGTAAGGCAATAAATAGGCCATAGTAGCGAAGTAATTACAATTTAGCAAATTAACACTGGAGTGATAGATGTGCAGATGATGATGTGCAAGTAGAAATACTGGTGTGCAAAAGATCAAAAAAGTAAATAAAAACAATATGGGGATGAGGTAGGTAGATTGCATGGGCTATTTACAGATGGGCTGTGTACAGCTGCAGCGATCGGTTAGCTGCTCAGATAACTGATGTTTGAAGTTAGTGAAGGAGATATAAGTCTCCAACTTCAGAGATTTTTGCAATTCGTTCCAGTCATTGGCAGCAGAGAACAGGAAGGAAAGGCGGCCAAAGGAGCTGTAAGCGGTGCATATCGAAGCTGGGGTAAAATTCCAGAAACAACTTGAAGTTGTGGTTGACGCCATTTGTTGATGTTGAAACCTTCCACCTTTCCTCTCTGTACCAGCCTACCAGGCATTCATTAATTTACAACTGACAACTAATAATACTAATGATCCGCTATAAATAGGGTGAGCACATTCAAAATACCCAAATGTGGGACAAAGGGATGATTTTACGGGACAGTGTAGTCTCCATGAAAACATTTTGTTCAGATCTCAACAACGATTGGAGAAGTGTTTAACATCACCAGTATCATATCCTTATATCATACCCTTTGTTGCGGGACAATGGGCCAAATGTGGGACTGTCCTGCACAATCTGGGACATGTGGTCACCCAACATATATAGTGTTGCTAGACAGAGCCCAGGTGGTCCCCCCCATAGACCCTTCCTCCCGTCACTCACAGGGTGTGGCCAAAATGGCACCCTATTCTCTATACAGTGCACTACTTTTAACTAGGGCCCATAGCTCTGGTCAAAAGTAGTTAGGGGCATTGTTCACTCCGTAGAGGTTGACAAAAAGCACACGTACAGTAGATTGATGACCCACATGGGTTAGGGCCAAGGTACAGTACACATGAGACATAGTTGGGATTCCTCCCTCTGTCAGTTTTCTCCCCATCTTTTACCATGACTGTGTCCCAAATGGCACCCTATTAGTACACTACTTTTGCCCAGAGCCATATTGCTAGTGGTTACAAGTAGTACACTATGTAGGGAATAGGGTGCCATTTGGGATGCACACCAATGTTTTCCTTCGATAGAAGGAGGGAGACACTCTGTCCGCCTGGCCTCTTAGGAACTCTTAGGACTCTCCCAGGTCACTATTTGTTTTTCCCAGTATCTATGGGGTGACTAATTATAGTGTCAGCCTATCTGCACCCCCCCGGCCAGTCTAGACCAGTGAGTCCTTGTCCTCCCTCTACATGCCAGATGTGGAGGTTTATAACTGGGAGTAGTAGTCTGGCTCTGTACTCTCTGCAGCAGCAGGCCTGGGTTCAAATACTTTTTTTTGTATCTTTCAAATAACTTACGTTTAATTGAGCGTGCCTGGAGTGCCATATCAGGTAGGGTTTGCGCCATGCAAACTCAATCACACACATCTGAAGTATTTGAAAGAAAACAAATACTATTTGAACACAGGTGCTGCTCTGCAATAATGGAAGCATGTCATTTAACACACAGGGGCTATCGCTTAGCATGAAATGCACTTCCATTGTGGCCCCCCCAACATTCACAGTATCTTGCAGGTCAAGTGTACCACAAAGCCACAATTTATTTCACAACACCATGACCTGCAGGAACCAGATAGAGGGAGAGGTATGAGTTAGGGAGCGAGTGGGAGACGTGCTGTGTGAGAATAGAAAAACAAAAGCCCACCAGGGTTTTCAGGCTCAATTGAACATTAAATCACTTTTCAGGAGGAAAATATGACAATGTTATTTTTTGTTGAGCTACAATGAATGCATGTGCTTTGGTTTGCAAAGGTAAAGACAGAGGGCATAGAAGCCAAGCCAAAATGTCTAAAAGAGTTTGTTGTTTTTCTCTATGCTGATCCTGATGGAATCTAACCTCTCCAAACATGGATGTTGTTTTGCTCTGTGGAAGGCCTGAAGGAGCACCGTTCCAGGTCTGTAGGAGGTCTGTGGTGAAGAGAAGAACACCTCAACAGTGAACTTCACTGGGTAGCCATGTCATGGGCATTAGCCATGTCGAAATGAGTAGAATTGCAGGAAATGTGCATAAAACTGCAACATTTTCTCTCAGCTCTATAATGCAGAATAAATGTTTTTAAGATGTGTATTTTATCTAAGCTAATGTCCCTAAGCATTATATTCCCCCTCACTGATCATTGCATCATAAGGATCAATAAGGCATGTGTTTGGTTAACATGGGGTTCCAATAGGAAGGTAACAAAGCAAGATATTATTTTTTAGAGTAAAGAATTAGGAGGCCTCGATGCAGTGAACGTAGGTGTGAAGTTAAACATTTTATTTTGTAATATTTTTGCAAGTGCTATAGCTAGAAATGTCCTTTGGTTGGGTGACCTGCAGGGTTGGGAAATCAATAAAAAAATGTACCTCATCACACGTTGTGCTATGGTGACTTTACTGACAACTTTCAACATTTGAATATTAACTGGAATAGTGATCCAAACAAAACTATTTATACAATTGATATCTGATGAAATGTACGGTGGTGAAGTTGCATACCACAACCTGACCCCAGCAGAAACTAAAGAACTTATAAAACATTTACTCAGTACACAATTGTCAGAAAATATCAGAGATACTGCATGGTTGATTTCTGTACAACGTTTACCAGTGTGTGCTGTCGTAAAGTGGAGCTGTTTTGTTGAAAGTACATTTTGTTCTATGCCGAATTGTAGTGATGAGAGTTTAGAACACCTTTTATTGAACTGCTACAGAACTAAGTAAATATGGGACCGGATGAGAAGTAATGATTTCAATGTATGTATAAATCCCAAGAAAGTCTTTCACTGTGTTTTTGACACTCACATGGATGACAATACTAAAGATCTATGGTGGACAATAATATACACTACCGTTCAAAAGTTTGGGGTCACTTAGAAATGTCCATGTTTTCCATGAAAACATACATGAAATGAGATGAAAAATGTATAGAAAATATAGTCAAGACATTCACAAGGTTATAATGATTTTTAATTGAAATAATAATTGTGTCCTTCAAACTTTGCTTTCTTCAAAGAATCCTCCATTTGCAGCAATTACAGCCTTGCAGACCTTTGGCATTCTAGTTCTCAATTTGTTGAGGTAATCTAAAGAGATTTCACCCCATGCTTCCTGAAGCACCTCCCACAAATTGGATAGGCTTGATGGGCACTTCTTACGTACCATACGGTCAAGCTGCTCCCACAACAGCTCAATAGGGTTGAGATCCAATGACTGTGCTGGCCACTCCATTATAGACTGAATACCAGCTGACTGTTTCTTCCCTAAATAGTTATTGCATAGTTTGGAGCTGTGCTTTGGGTCATTTTCCTGTCGTAGGAGGAAATTGGCTCCAATTAAGCACCAGCCACAGGGTATGGCATGGTGTTGCAAAATGGAGTGATAGCCCTCCTTCTTCAAGATCCCTTTAACTCTGTACAAATCTCCCACTTTAGCACCACCAAAGCACCCCCAGACCATCACATTGCCTCTACCATGCTTGACAGATGGCGTCAAGCACTCTCCCAGCATATTTTCATTTTTTCTGAGTCTCACGAATGTTCTTCTTTGTGATCCGAACACCTCAAACTTAGTCGTCTGTTCATAACACTTTTTTTCCAATCTTCCTCTGTCTAGTGTCTGTGTTCTTTTGCCCATCTTAATCTTTTATTTTTATTGGCCAGTCTGAGTTATGGCTTTTTCCTTGCAACTCTGCCTAGAAGGCCAGCATCCCGGAGTCGCCTCTTCACTGTTGACGTTGAGACTGGTGTTTTGCGGGTACTATGTAATGAAGCTGCCAATTGAGGACTTGTGAGGCGTCTGTTTCTCAAACTAGACACTCTAATGTACTTGTCCTCTTACTCAGTTGTGCACCGGGGACTCCCACTCCTCTTTCTATTCTGGTTAGATTCAGTTTGCGCTGTTCTGTGAAGGGAGTAATAAACAGCGTTGTATGAGATCTTCAGTTTTAGGCAATTTTTCGCATGGAATAGCCTTCATTTCTCAGAACAAGAATAGACTGACAGGTTTCAGAAGAAGGTTCTTTGTTTCTGGCCATTTTGCGCCTGTAATCAAACCCACAAATGCTGATGCTTCAGATACTCATCTAGTCTAACAAAGGCCAGTTTTATTGCTCCTTTAATTAGCACAACAGTTTTCAGCTGTGCTAACATAAATGCAAAAGGGTTTTCTAATGATCAATTAGCCTTTTAAAAAGATAAACTTGTATAACACAACGTGCCATTAGAACACAAGAGTGATGGTTGCTGATAATGGGCCTCTGTACGCCTATGTAGATATTCCATTAAAAAAATCTGCCGTTTCCAGCTACAATAGTCATTTACAACATTAACAATGTCCACACTGTATTTCTGATCAATTTGATGTTATTTTAATGGACCAAAAAAATTGCTTTTTAAAAAACAAGGACATTTCTTAGTGACCCCTAACTTTTGAACATTGTGAACAATAAGATTTGGAAGACAAGATGTATGATGACTACAAAATAACTTTTTGTCCCCTCAAACATTATTTTTAAACAAATGAAAACGGAATTAAAAAGAAGAAAGCTGGACTCAAAAAAACAAGTTGACCTACAAAAACTTCCATGGACACTATTAAACATGTAAATCCTCGTCAGTAGCTTAGTGATGAACCCATGTATTAATGTAAAAAGTATTTATATTAATTAATCTATTATGTTTGCAAAATGTGGGATTTTATTTTATTTTAAATAAAAGCAAAAAAAGCTAAATGTATAGAATTGCCAGAAATTGCGTTAAAACTGCAAACTTTTATTTCAGCTCCATGGCAAAATTTGTAGATTAGCAGATTAATCTGAAAAATTATCTTCTCTCCGCTGCCATGATGAAGGCCTCACATTTTTGTACCCAGGGCCTACAGAATTCAGCCCATTGCCACACCCCCTGTCACGCCCAGCACCTAAACCTGTTTTTCATCCAGAAAAACTCCTGCATTGTTATAATTTCATTATACAGTCCATTTTATATAATTGGTCACAAGAGCCCATACTTCAATCCAGGGACGCAACTTTAGTTTAAATTTTTTTTTACTTAAACATTCCAAACAGCCTACCCGATGCTCGGAGGCATCCACATGGTCCTATCAGCACACCGTTGCCACATTTTATATCACATTCCAATTATAAAACAAAAATGCAATTTCAGAATGTGGGGTCCCCAGTGAAAGTTGCACCCCTGCTTAAATCTATATTCAGTTAAATGTTTTGAAGGGTATTATTAATCTATGTTTAACTTTGTCTTTCGTCTGTGGGTTTTTTTCACCGCTCAACCCTTTTGGTGGGTCACGACTCAAAAAAGTTGGGGAACCCCTGCTCGAGAGAGTCTATTGTGTTCTAAATCCCACCTAATCATCTCTCCTCCAATATCAGAGATGTGTAGTTCCTATAGTTCCTAATCTGCATATTGTTATTATAGAGCCCATCGGAAAAATGTATTAGATTCACCATTAACTGATTACAACATTAACATACTGTAACACCTGACTTAATTACTTTTGTTTCCACTTGGCCCTAAACCTATTACTTACATGATAATTTGTTACAGTACTTAGTTGGAATGCAATGTGTGTGTTTATGGAACCAGATCAATGTGGAAATGGGCCCATGTTGCCTCCTTGGCATGGCCCCTGTAGAATTACAGGAAGGGTTGCGTGTTCTTTCATGTAACAGCAAGGTGATACTTGGAGCATGAAACTGTGCAAACAGGCCACTCGGACGTTAAAACATACATAGTGATTCATGGAGCTTTCTAACTAGTTCTTGAAGAGAGCTGTTTGTGTTTTTAAAGGGATGACACATTGCATTTCACTCATGGTGGAAAGGCCTCGTCTTTATCAATGTAAATCAACTGAAATGCCTTACGGTAGCTTCTTGTGTTCTTGTGCATCTCTTCTTGTGCATCTTCTTGTGCAAAATTTTTGGGCCAGATTTTTTTTTCATGGAGAACCCCAGAGTTCTCATGTTAACCGTGACTGCGCGGGACCAACATGACATCAATTCACTGCATTGTCACATAGTGATTCCCCTAGCTGCCTGGGTTCTCTCTCTTCTCTGTGAAGTGCTCTGTCTGATGTCATCTCTGGCACAGGACGTATTGTATTGGCTATGCCACACACACACACACACACACACACACACACACACACACACACACACACACACACACACACACACACACACACACACACACACACACACACACACACACACACACACACACACACACACACACTGAGAGACAATTAGCCATGCAGTCTAGGCAAAGACACTTTCAGACAGATGACTCAAATATCACATGCTAGAGGTCACATCTGAGGCGAAGCCATGAAAGTAGTAAAAGTAGCAAAAGAAAGCACTGCAGAAAAAAACATGTCTTTACTTTAACATCTTTATTAACCTCAGATAATAAGTTATTGAGACTTTCACATAAAGTCTGTCCCAAATGGCATCTTATTCCTTATATAGTGCACTGTTTGACCAGGGCCTACACTACATGACCAAAAGTATGTGGACACCTGCTTATCAAAGATCTCATTCCAAAATGATGGGCATTAATATGCTATAACAGCCTCCACTCTTCTGGGAAGGCTTTCCACTAGATGCTGGAACATTGCTGTGGGGACTTGCTTCCATTCAGCCACGAGCATTAGTGAGGTCGGGCACTGATGTTGGGCGATTAGGCCTGGCTCGCAGTTGGCGTTCTAATTCATCCCAAAGGTGTTAGAGGTCAGGGCTCTGTGCAGGCCAGTCAATTTCTTCCACAGCGATCTCAACAAAACATGTCTGTATGGACCTCGCTTTGTGCATTGGCAAGCTGAAACAGGAAAGGGCCTTCCCCAAACTGTTGACACAAAGTTGGAAGCACAGAATCATCTAGAATGTCATTGTATGCTGTAACGTTAAGATTTCCCTTCACTGGAACTAACATGAAAAACAGACTCAGACCATTATTCGTCCTCCACCAAACTTTACAGTTGGCACTAAAATAAAGTATCAATTTGTTTTGTTATTTGTAAACTCAGGTTCCCTTCATCTAATATTAGGTTTTGGTTGAAGATCTGATAACATTCAGTATCAAAAATAAGCAAAAATAGAGAACATCAGAAAGGGGGAAAATACTTTTCCACAGCACTGAATACTCTATATATAATAGGGTACAATTTGAGACACAAATAGTAGAATATGTTGGAGACTGTAGATTGCGTAGATACTGTAATTACCTTTCCCCACAGAACAGAAGCTCAGTAGCTTATGAATCTGCGGTTGTGCGGCTTGTTTCACAAGGAAGTGGATCAAAGTGACTGCAGTATCAACAATAAGCAGCTGTTTGCACTGACGGTTCAGAGGTGAGGAGCTTTACATGTTCTCCCTGTGTTGAGTATCCCCTGTGCCCCCACTCTCCACAGATCTCCACAGATCCCTTACCTTACAACAATAATCAGATCCCACAGCTGCAGCCCTCTGATCTCTGGAGTAGATGCCTCTCTGGGTGACTTTGCACCACCAAGCTGGACTCAGGTAATAGCTTGGTTCAAATAATATTAAAAATCTTTCAGATACATTAAACGTTTGCATTAGCCAGCATGCGGTGCCAAATTATTAAAAATAGTATTTGAACCCAGGCATGGCTCAGGGCAGGTTTCAGGATCAGACCAGAGACAGACCACATACTGCTGGGCTCTCTCTCTCCCTCCCTCCCTCCCTCCCACTCCATCTGTTATCTGTTACAGGAGGCGCTTACCTCTGTGAAACCCAGTCATTTAAGGATTTGCTTTGTTGGTGTAGAGCTAGTTTGATTATGGGTTTATTACGTGCCCGAGGAGGCCTGAAAGTGGTTCAGTGGGGGTACACTACCAGACATCTACTGTGGCCATTATACAACATGACAGATGGTGTTATTGCGTCTGGGTCCTGGTCAAAGTTCTGCACTATAGGGAATAGGGTGCAATTTGGGACACAAACTGTGCGTTTGTACCATATTGATTTACGCAGTTGCTCTATTTAGAAATAGTTTTATTTAAATTTTGCTGTAGTGAAAAGCAGAGTTTCATAAAAGACGAGCTTTCCGGAGGAAAAAAATGAGTAGATTTAGATAGTGAGGGATAGGTTACATCATTCTTCCTTTCTCATTCATGTATCGTCCACAAAATGGATCATTCCCATCTTTCAACATACTTTTAAAAGGTATCGAGAGATTTTGTTTTGTTGTTTTTACTTCAACCACATGTATTAGATAATAACTCAGTAGCACATTGTTGTGTTGCAGCTAGACCATGTCAGAAATGTTGAGCGTAATTTCAAAGGGTGCTGGTTGGTTCACCGGACATTGGTGTCAAAGGCAATCAAAAGTGATGAACATTGGAAAGTACCGGGAAAAACAGCTTGTGTCCCAAATGGCATCATATTCCTGATATAGTGCACTACTTTTGACAAAGGCTCATAGGGAATAGGGTGCCATTTGGGATGCAGTTTTGTGTCTGGACTAGTACTATGGCCTGATTGTTTGGGTTGGTTTGGGATGTCTTGTGGTTCTTTGTGATAGATTGTGAGGATAGAGTAGCCACAGGATAGTCTTGGGTTCCTGAAATAGTCTGTTCAAATTATAGGTCCGGAGTAAGGCCTCTGAAGGGAAATGGACCGTTTTGGTGCACGGAGGACGCCTTGCATGAGGTTAGTTATTACAGATGTAGGACCTTAATTTGAGCAAGTTTACTACAGCAAAAAAATTATCCTGAAGCAACAGGATATGTGAATTATTATGTGGATTATAATTAATGGACATTTTTGTAGGGTTGATCTATTTTTCATAAGGGACAATCAAGTCTGAAATTTCAAAGTGGAAATTACAAACTTCAGAAGCATTTTCAAACCTAAAATACATTACATGTTTTAAATTTCATGTGACAGTGATCAAATTAAGATCCAATATCTGTATATCTCGGCCAATTTAAGCACATTTCTTTAATCAAGAAGAGAAATCTGAACCCTCGCAATGAATTCTTAGTCAAAAGTGGTACACTCTCAAAACATGTATAAATTATCTTACAAACTAGGCTAGATTTTTATTGAGTTATTTTTGAGAACTTGCCCTAGACCTAGCCTATAGGATATGCCAACCAAATGCTGGACAATAAGTGCTGACATGTTTACGTTGGGTTTGTCATTGTTGACTTGGTAGAGCATGGCACTTGCAATGCCAGAGTTGTGGGTTCGATTCCCACAGTGGACCAGTATGAAAATGTATGCACTCACTGCTGTAAGTTGCTCTGGATAAGAGTGTCTGCTAAAATGATAAAAAAAAAAAAATTAAAATCACATCTCCCACACTAACTTTATAAATATTCAAACTTAAAAATAAAAAAAATATTCATGAGTTTGATGGCTCAGTGTTCATTTTTAGCATTAGTCTGCCCAATGAAGTAATAATTTTAATAATTGGCAACATCAAATGGTTTTGTGACAAATAAGCCATCTGATTCAATGAAAGACGGAGTTGAATTTGTCTTTGTTTGTTTTGTTTTGTTTTCATAATACAGTTTCTTCTTCTTTTGTTGAGTTTGGTCACATAATTTCTCAATTAGCAGGAAGTCAGCCAGTCAGATGTGCAGCCAGACTTATTAGCCACTCCTTTTACCCCATCTCTTCAAACATACAGTTTTCAATTCCTCGTCATAATTGGAAGAAGCAATTTCATCAAGTGTAGTGTTTCAATGCTCCTTATTAATCAGATCAGACCAACAAATATTTTTAACATCATCCACGTGAAAGTCATAGCAAAATCTTTTGTGTGACCTCTTATACATTATTTTAGGCCCAGCTTGTAAAACTTTGTCTTTCCTGGATTTAGCCACTATATTGTGATCACTGTATACAATGGGTATGGATACAGCTTTAGAACAAAATTTTACAGTAATCGGTATGGATACAGCTTTAGAACAAAGTTCTACAGTATTAGTAACATTTTTATCAATACATGTGGATGATATTGTTCCTGTAGTGTTTGTAAACACCCTGGTAGGTTGATTAATAACCTGAACCAGATTGCAGGCACTGGTTACAGTGAGAAGCTTCCTCTTGAGCGGACAGCTTGATAAAAAAACAGTCAATATTCAGGTCCCCAAGAAAGTAGACATCTGTTTACACACACTATCAAGCATTTCACACATATTATTTAAATACTGACTGTTAGCACTTGGTGACCTATAGCAACACCCCAAAAGAAAAGGCTTTAGATGTGCCAAGTGAACCTGCAACCACAACACTTCAATAACACTTAACATAAGATGTTCTCTAAGCATTACATAGGTATGGCTCTGAATATATACAGCAACACCTCCCCCATAAGCATTCCTGTCTCTTCTACAGATGTTATAGCCTTGTATTGTTACTGCTCTATCAACAACAACTGTTTTCCAGTTCTGTGGGCGCGCTCCACCTCAATCTTCCTGTGGTCCATCTACAGTTTCTCCGAGATCATTTCCCTCACTTTGTCCTCAGACTCCGTCCAGGTCTCATGTGGATATTCTGAAATTCCGTCCACAACCATTTTTTCTGCCTTGATTATCCCTCGAGATAATCTGATTTCTCTGTCATTGTTATCATGGATTCACAGACTGAACTGATGTCCTCTCTCAATGACTTACAGATTTCTGTCATCTTGGTCCGCGTTGAATGCACATGTGCCCAGAGCGACAGAAACCTTACCTTAGGTCCAGGACCAGCTCTGTCTTGATGCCTTTGGGTCGGCGAGCCCAAGCGGATTATTAGTTGTTCAGATGGTGACGAAAATAAACATACAAAATGGAGACTAAAGACTAAAGACTAAAGACTCAAACCAAACGAAAGGCCTTAAGACCACAAAATCAACCAGCAGCCTCATGGCTCTCCAAGCTGGCACTCTGACTGATCACCCTAATTGGCAGCACTTGGACAAGGTTGCTGTTGCACCCTGGGGGAATGGAGTGTGGAAGTGTAACCTGGATAGTGTGTTTGTCTATGTCCTAACATTAACCTCCCCCCTATCATAACAGCTGATCTAGGATCTTTGAGATCATAACTAATAAGATTATACGGGCAGGGGGGACCTGATCCTAGATCAGCACTGCTACTATGAGATGCTTTATGAATACTGGTCTAGAACTGAACGAGGCAGATCACGGAGAGAGGATAAACATGCTTGCCAGGTGGCACTGAGCTACGCTATGTTAAAGATCATATGTGATCGACCGGCTCGATCTGGTCTCATGTAGCAAAATTTGAAATGTTATTTTTTACATTGGATAAAAGTAGAGACTCAGAGTTAGAAAATGGTATATCATACACTACAGTTGAGGAACAATGGGAAAGTAATTATTCTTTGAAAGTTGATAAACTTCTAACCTCAATTTTGAGGCCCTTGAATGTTTGGTACATCTACTGGAGAGCTCTCCTTTGTGTACATCGTTCACATCCTCTTACGCCTTAGCCCCACCCATCTGTTTAAGGATTCACATGTGAGGTCATATACTAAACAACCAAAGATTTCAAGACTAAAGGCTGGTTTATTCTACGTTTATCGACAGTTGTCGCAGTGACATCATGAACATTCTATTGTCGTCTGACATCAAACTTGACTGATGCTGTCATTATGAAATAGTATAAACACAAAAACTACAGGGTGCATGGCATCAGCAGCCTGGTAGTCCAAAAATAGCATAACTAGTATATTTTAACACCAATAAACCCACACGTTTAAAAATGAATTTAGTATATGTCAATCTAGCAAACCAGGCAACTAAAAGCAACTTTCTAAGCAATGTTTTGGTCCGTTTCTAGCTTGTTCAAATAATGACCATATCATATAGCTGACAACGTCTTCACTTCAGCTCATTTGTCTTCATTATTGCAGGAAAATAACCTCACTACAAGATCATTGTTTACAAACAATTGTGAGCCAATTACAGAAAATAGCTTTGTGTGACGAAATAAAAGCAGGGCATTTTACAAGAGATTTTTTAAAACTTGGATACGGTCTAGTTAGCCTAACATTATATCCTAATTGGACTTTGGTGCATGTCATGTTCTTCACATTACCGTCTCTGGTAAACACATAATATGTCAAATAAATTGTAAGCTTATTTGTCACATGCAAAGGATACAGAAGGTGTAGTGAAATGGTTACTTGAAAAGTGGCGTCTTTTGTTTAGACATGTAACTAGCTAGCTAGCTAAACAATGAACCATAATCCCAACTCATAATGTTACTATCCTGCATGAATCTGCAAGTAGCTAACCAAGCAGGTTCAATGTTAGCTAGCTAGCTAATATTAGGCTATAACTAGCAATACAAATGGCTCTGAGATATAAATAATATTCCTACACAGATCATACACGTAACGCTAGCTAGCGAGCCAGCCAGCTAACATTAGCTAGCTAGCGAACAATACACTAACTTGAAATTGTCACGTTCGTTGAAATGAGCGGACCAAGATGCAGCATGGTGTCACGCCCTGGCCTTAGTATTCTTTGTTTTCTTTATTATTTTAGTTAGGTCAGGGTGTGACATGGGTATTTATGTGGGTTTTGTAGTGTCCAGGGTGATTGTAAGGTTTAGGGGGTTTATTTAGAGTAGTTGGCTTTATGTTTAGTATAGTTGTCTAGCTGTGTCTATGTTGTGTGTAGTTGTCTAGGAAAGTCTATGGTTGCCTGAATGGGTTCCCAATTAGAGACAGCTGGTTTCTGTTGTCTCTGATTGGGAGCCATATTTAAGGTAGCCATAGGCTTTAGTTTGGTGTGGGGAATTGTCTATGTACAACGTTTGTAGCCTGTGTGTGTGCACTACGTTATTTAGCTTCACGATCGTTTGTTGTTTTGGTAGTTTGTAAGTGTTTTTGTTTCATGTTCATCTTCGTTCATTTATAAAAAGAAGATGGCTTATTTTCCTCATGCTGCGTTTTGGTCCGTCTCTCCTCCACACGATCGTGACAGAATTCCCCACCACAACAGGATCAAGCAGCATGATCGGAACCAACAACAGCGGCAAAGTAAACAGGACTCATGGACATGGGAGGAGATCCTGGACGGCAAAGGACCCTGGACTCAGCCAGGGGAATATCGCCGTCCCAAAGCGGAGCTGGAGGCAGCGAAAGCGGAGAGGCGGTTTTATGAGGCAAAGGCAAGGCAGAGTGGCTGGAAGCCCGTGAGTAACACCCAAAAATTTCTTGGGGGGGGCCTAAAGGGGAGTGTGGCGAAGCCGGGTTGGATACCTGAGCCAACTCCCCGGGCTTGCCGTGGAGTAAGAGGGCGTCGTACTGGTCAGACACCGTGTTATGCGGTAAAGCGCACGGTGTCCCCAGTACGCGTGCTTAGCCCAGTGCGGGCTATTCCACCTTGCCGCACTGGGAGGGCTAGGTTGGGCATCGAGCCGAGTGCCATGAAGCCGGCCCAACGTATCTGGTCTCCAGTACGTCTCCTCGGGCCGGCGTACATGGCACCAGCCTTACAGGTGGTGTCCCCGGTTCGCCTGCATAGCCCAGTGCGGGCTATTCCACCTCGCCGCACTGGCAGGGCTACGGGGACCATTCAACCTGGTGAGGTTGGGGAGGCTCGGTGCTCAAGAGCACGTGTCCTCCTTCACGGTCCGGTATATCCGGCGCCACCTTCCCACCCCAGCTCAGTACCACCAGTGCCTACACCACGCACCAGGCTTCCAGTGCATCTCCAGAGCCCTGTTCCTCCTCCACGCACTCTCCCTATGGTGCGTGTCTCCAGCCCAGTGCCTCCAGTTGCGGCACCACGCACCAAGCCTCCTGTGCGTCTCCAGAGCCCTGTACGCACTGTTCCTTCTCCCCGCACTCGCCCTGAGGTGCGTGCCCTCAGCCCGGTACCTCCAGTTCCGGTACCACGCACCAGGCCTAGAGTGCGCCACGAGAGTCCAGTGTGCCCTGTTGTTGTTCCCCGCACTAGCCTGAAGGTGCGTGTCCTTAGCCCGGTACCTCCTGTTCCGGTACCACGCACCAGGCCTATAGTGCGTCTCAGCCGGCCAGAGTCTGCCGTCTGCCCAGCGGCGCCTGAACTGCCCGTCTGCCCAGCGGCGCCTGAACTGCCCGTCTGCCCAGCGGCGCCTGAACTGCCCGTCTGCCCAGCGGCGCCTGAACTGCCCGTCTGCCCAGCGGCGCCTGAACTGCCCGTCTGCCCAGCGGCGCCTGAACTGCCCGTCTGCCCAGCAGCGCCTGAACTGCCCGTCTGCCATACGCCGTCTGAACTGTCCGTCTGCCATGAGCCTGCAAAGCCGCCCGTCTGCCATGAACCTGCAAAGCCGCCCGTCTGCCATGAGCCTACAGAGCCGTCCGCCAGACAGGAGCCGCTAGAGCCGTCCGCCAGACAGGAGCCGCTAGAGCCTTCCGCCAGACCGGATCAGCCAGAGCCTTCCGCCAGACCGGATCAGCCAGAGCCTTCCGCCAGACCGGATCAGCCAGAGCCTTCCGCCAGACCGGATCAGCCAGAGCCTTCCGCCAGACCGGATCAGCCAGAGCCTTCCGCCAGACCGGATCAGCCAGAGCCTTCCGCCAGCCATGACCGTCCAGAGCCGTCAGCGAGCCATGACCGTCCAGAGCCGTCAGCGAGCCATGACCGTCCAGAGCCGTCAGCGAGCCATGACCGTCCAGAGCCGTCAGCGAGCCATGACCGTCCAGAGCCGTCAGCGAGCCATGACCGTCCAGAGCCGTCAGCGAGCCATGACCGTCCAGAGCCGTCAGCGAGCCATGACCGTCCAGAGCCGTCAGCGAGCCATGACCGTCCAGAGCCGTCAGCGAGCCATGACCGTCCAGAGCCGTCAGCCAGCCATGACCGTCCAGAGCCGTCAACCAGCCAAGAGCGTCCAGAGCCAGCCAGCCAGGATCCGCCAGTCATTCTGGTGTTGCCCCTCATTCTGGTGTTGCCCCTCATTCCGGTGTTGCCCCTCATTCCGGTGTTGCCCCTCATTCCGGTGTTGCCCCTCATTCCGGTGCTGCTCCTTATCCTGGAGATGCCCCTTAATTTAGGTAGGGTTATTTGGAGGGTGGTCATTGTGGGGAGGCTACAGAAGCTGGGATTGACTATGGTGGGGTGGGGACCTCGCCCTGAGCCTGAGCCACCACCGTGGTCAGATGCCCACCCAGGCCCTCCCCTAGACTTTGTGCTGGTGCGCCCGGAGTTCGCACCTTAAGGGGGGGGCTATGTCACGCCCTGGCCTTAGTGTTCTTTGTTTTCTTTATTATTTTAGTTAGGTCAGGGTGTGACATGGGTATTTATGTGGGTTTTGTAGTGTCCAGGGTGATTGTAAGGTTTAGGGGGTTTATTTAGAGTAGTTGGCTTTATGTTTAGTATAGTTGTCTAGCTGTGTCTATGTTGTGTGTAGTTGTCTAGGAAAGTCTATGGTTGCCTGAATGGGTTCCCAATTAGAGACAGCTGGTTTCTGTTGTCTCTGATTGGGAGCCATATTTAAGGTAGCCATAGGCTTTAGTTTGGTGTGGGGAATTGTCTATGTACAACGTTTGTAGCCTGTGTGTGTGCACTACGTTATTTAGCTTCACGATCGTTTGTTGTTTTGGTAGTTTGTAAGTGTTTTTGTTTCGTTTTGCCTTCTTCAATAATAAAAAGAAGATGGCTTATTTTCCTCATGCTGCGTTTTGGTCCGTCTCTCCTCCACACGATCGTGACACATGGTATGTTTCCATCCTTTATTTCGGAAGAGAGACTAAAAGAACAAAACAACAAAACGAACAAACGAAACGTGAAGCTGTAAATAATGCTCACAGGCAATTATACATAGACAAGATCCCACAAAGCACAATGGGAAAATGGCTACCTAAATATGATCCCCAATCAGAGACAACGATAAACAGCTGCCTCTGATTCGGAACCATACTAGGCCAACATAGAAATCTAATTCACCTAGATGACCCACCCTTAATCACACCCCGACCTAACCAACATAGAGAATAAAAGCTCTCTATGGTCAGGGCGTGACAGAAATGAAAACAACTTCATGACAAAATGTGAAACGTAAAATATCTGAAAATGTAGCTAGCTAGACAATCTTACCCATATACATAGATGCTTCTCCCGCTCTGTCACGGATGCCATGGTTGCCCTTCGTTTGAAGGTGCAATCAGGAGACAGATGTTTTATACAACAGCCTTCTGTGTGTTCGGTTTTTGACGCCCTCTGCATATTTTCAATCAAACGCCAGATTTTCTATCATACTTTAATTCCATCGGGCATTCCACTGATTTCAAAACTCGGTCCTCCAGAAAGAAGAGAGTAACACTTTAGTAGATCTACTACGTGATATCTTTCAAAAAAGCTGTGTTAGAAATAATTACCAACACATACTGACCAGCTCATGCTATAGACAGAAGAGTGCTACATGGCAGACCAATCCAAACTCATCTCTCGGCATGTCCAGCCCATCCATTATGTCAGTCAATCATGGCTAGCGTGAAAGGTTCCTGTCTTTTTCCGTGGCTGAACCAACTAGGCTCGTAATTTAACAATTTGATCCGTATTTACAGATTGCATACAAGTTTGTTATTAAGGCACATGAAATGCACATGTTCCAGAAGGCATTTCTGCCCCCCCAAAAAATTTGAGGTTCAAATGCCTCTCCTCTGCCATTTGGGATGCACACCAGAACTCAGCATCGAGCACAAAGAAAGGCCAGGCATTATATCACCATCTGAATCCAGCTTGTTGCATATTACAGTGCATCACATCTTAAGAACATATAGTTATTACAACATGAAACAAAGTGAGCAAGAAAATTGAGTGCAGATATAAAGACAGCAAGGCAAAGACATAACCTGAACAATGAGTAACAGATTGGTTCAAAACAAACCAATGAACTTCAGTGACACTGTCAAACTCATCATTTATATATCTTGTTTTGTATTATATAAGCTTATGTACTGGAATTGATAATATAGAGGACATTATGATTTGATAATCTTAAATCCCATAACCTCATCCCCAGGCTCAATTGCTAGAGCCGGGTGGTGGATGAGGTTAGCCTCTCTCTCCTCTCCTCTGTTCAGCTTGTATCTCCAATTTCTCTCCTCCAATTCAGAGAGCCAGGTCTCAGCAAAGTCTACATGTCAGCCAAAGGTTCTATCTATACAGCTGTGGTATAGACCTACGGTAATTATTTATAAGGGTTTTATTGCACATACATACACATACAATAGAGACCATGGTGGGTCCCTTGTCACACACTATGACTTGCCGTATTAATGTTGTTCTTACATATATAATGGCCCACAGGAGATGACTATGGGCCGCTCGCCACAGGCTCAAACAATGGCTAGGTTACAGGAAGCAGATAAGTAATTTGAAGTTAAAGGGATACTTCGGGATTTTGTTAATGAAGCAGTTTATCTATTTCCCCAGAGTCAGATGAACTCTTGGATACCATTTTTATTTGTCTGCATCCAGTATGAAGGAAGTTAGAGGTAGTCCCTGAAGCCAATGTTAACTAGCGTTAGCGCAATGACTGAAAGTCTATGGTATCTACTAGCATGCTAGCAGTTACCATACACTTCCCATCATTGTGCTAGTGCTAATTAGCAATTGCGCTAACTTTAGTCAGCAACTTCCTTCAAACTGCACATAGTCCATCTGACTCTGGGGAAGTAGATAAAGGGCCTCATTGCCAAAATCCTTAAGTATCCCTTTAAGGCAGACTCTGGCTGTCCCAAATATAATGCACTACTTTTGACCAGGGCCAATAGGGCTCTAATAGGGTGCCATTTAGGACGCTGGCTCTGTAAACATGAGCATATAGTTGGGTCAATCACCAAGGGAGCATAGTAACAGCAGGCAGAAGGGCCATTACAAATAAATTAGGCAATAGACCTATATTGAAACGTTAGAATGGGTGAATCACAGACGTTATAGCCTACTACTGGAATTCTTTCTGTTGTGGAAATACACAGGTTGAGGCAGAAAGAAAATGCCAGTTCCCTCCCTCAGTTTTTGGGGATTCAGTTATTTGCAACATCTGTGTCAATATTATGGGGGTCTTTTGGTTTCTCTGTTCTTCTATGTGGTGGAAAAAAGAGAACAACTCTCCATCTGTGAACATTCAGCAATGAAAACACTCAGGTGTGTGTGTATGGATGCGCGATTGCTGGTGTACTCCTACTGTATTTCTCTGTGTGTGTGTGTTTGTGTGTTAAATTCACGTGAGTTATAGATCTGTCATTCTCATTGAAAGCAGTCTAAGAAGTGGAATATCTGCATTATTTCTATGCTTCCTGTTCTTAAATTTAGTTTTTGAGTCTTCTACTTATTTTTTTTTTACATCAGCTTCAAACAGCTGAAAATACAATACTTGTGGTTATGCAAAATATATTTCTAAGCGGTTTACATTTGACACTATATTTGCTTGTGTAACGGATGTGAAATGGCTAACTAGTTAGCGGGTACGCGCTACTAGCATTTCAATCAGTTACGTCACTTGCTCTGAGACTTAAGTAGGGTTTCCCCTTGCTCTGCAAGGGCCGTGGCCTTTGTGGAGCGATGGGTAACGATGCTTCGTGGGCGACCGTTGTTGATGTGTGCAGAGGGTCCCTGGTTCGCGCCCGTGTCGGGGCGAGGGGACGCCGTAAAGTTATACTGTTACATTGGTGCCGTGACCCAGATCACTGGTTGCTGCGGAAAAGGAGGAGGTTGAAAGGGGGGTGAGTGTAACGGATGTGAAATGGCTAGCTAGTTAGCGGGTACGCGCTACTAGCATTTCAATCAGTTACGTCACTTGCTCTGAGACTTAAGTAGGGTTTCCCCTTGCTCTGCAAGGGCCGTGGCCTTTGTGGAGCGATGGGTAACGATGCTTCGTGGGCGACCGTTGATGTGTGCAGAAGGTCCCTGGTTCGCGCCCGTGTCGGGGCGAGGGGACGGTTTAAAGTTATACTGTTACACTTGTTTTGTCACAAACTGAAATTAGGCAAACTGTTCAAACTTTAGCAACCAGGAAATGGCAGGGTGATTTCTGCATAGTACACCTTTAATTGCAAGGTTTTATTACCTTGTGTTTTACCAATTAGTTTCCCAATGGCATGGAGTTCGTTAGATAAGGGCAAAATAAAAGTTAGTAACTACTTACCTAACTGTTAGCTAAGGCTACTATCATGATCTCAATTAGTTAGCTAGGCTAATTGAAAAGTGAAAAAAATCTGTCCCAACCCTAGAACACAAAATCATCCAGCAGCACTACTGGTGAAAATATATTCCTTGCTGCTAATAGGGCGCTGGGGAACTGTCTACTCCCGCGCCCCTCAAGGTGCCGCCCCCGAATAGGCATGCTGCAAATACTCCCTACAGCACAGAGGTCTCTCAGCCGTAGATGCTGAGTGCAGGGAACTAGTACGAGACGGCAACGCGACCCTACGCATCTCCAAGGTAAAAAAGTCTATACATGCGTATTTTCAGGGTGATGATAGCCGTAGCCTATGTGTGAAATGTAATACAAGAAAACGACGAATTTGATATGGTATCGAGTAATATTTAGCTGTGTCCGCTGGATACATATTCAGCAGAGGGAGAGAAGGTTGAAGAATGCTTTTGGCATTCTGCTAAGGATGCCTCAATTTGCAACCTCAGTCTGGCTGGCTGGTGATCTTAATATCTGCTGCATTTGCTAGCATTTGATCTGTAGTTAGCTCACTGTATGCCGATAATAAAACGGGATGTAAAGATAGGATACAATTGGGGAATGGATGACTGAGCAACGGGGACCACGAACGGAATGACCATTTACAGATTTATTTTTCAACTTCCATATTGAGTGCTAGCTAGCCTCGCTGAAGCATTACCTGCAACGGCGCTTCAGACTATACTGAACATTTAGCAAAATTTCACGGGTTTACAATATAGCCAGCTATCAATAGCTTGCTGAAGATTAGAATAACAAACATTGTGGCTCTCTGTACAAGAGAGTTATCTAGCAAATGGTATATGTTTTTCCTAAAGTTTAACATTACAGCGTTTAATCCAGTGAGCACGAACGCCTTCAATCTTGCTATCTTCACAGGGCAGTTATATTTGAAATATTTGTAACTAACAACAAATGGCAGTGAGAATGGCAATGACCCAGCAATGGGATGTGGTTGGTATGTCAAATGCAGGCGGCTAGCTTTGATGTTTGTCGCACCTGCAACGTCTTCTCATTCACATGTGCGTCCACATTTACAACAACAACCAATCATCACTATTATCATCACTACACATTTGTCCCATTTCGTCGAACTTTATAAACGTTTAACCTTTAAAGCGTTTCGTTCTACAATAGAGTTATTTATGCTGGTGGATTAATAGTGACAATTTAACAACAATAGAGACATTTACTTACAGATTTGAGCTGTAGGCGATGTGCATGTGACTGACACTGACTGTATGTGACTGACACTGACTGTTGACAGACAGGGGGAGAACCTGCGCGTGCTGAAGTGTAAAATCCCAGGGAAATTACCTATGGCGATGATAACAGGCACGAGGGGACAAGGTCAACAACTGATGGGATGGATGCTCATGGTCAACTAACAAGGATAGCATAGGCTACTCCATTTTTAATACGTTCATATTAGTCGGCCACACTGCTTGTTAGTTCAGTCTACCACTGCAGCATCAGGACCATCAGGTCCGTTTGTATTTCTTGTCCTCTTGTGAGTAAACAAAAACATAGCAAGATGGTGATACCTATATGCAACTTGAGGGCCATGATGAGTATTGCACAAAGAATGAACAGGGTAATGACTTGTTAAACTTCATTCTGACATTTCAGATTGTCTAGCCCATGGCTCATTCTGTGATGCTGTATGAAAACTTGACTCTGCCACTTATTCCCACATACTGGGTCTGTTTTTTGTCACCTAGGAGGAGAACTCAATATAACCTTTAGGGAGAGAGGAGTGGGGTTGAAGGAAAGGAAAGAGGAAGAGAGTTTTGCCAGGCGTCACTTATCTTGGATTACATGGAGAAAAGTAAGGTCTGCTTCCTGGAAAACACTGATAATGAAGGCCAAATGTAACTATGCCTATGTAATGAGTCTAGTGATTTTATAATATTAGTAATAATAACCTCTATAACTGAGTGGTGACCAGTCCACACATTACGTTTTAAGATCGGCTTGTAAAATCACCAATGAGAAAACCAAAGCCCTATTGTGATTGTGTATAAATGGAAAATTATGCATACAGATGTATCAGACCATATGAAACGAAAAGCATTCGAATGGATTATAGGGGGTGTTGAAAGCCAGCCAATACCTTTCTCTTGACCTTTCCCTTAGTGTCCTCTAGAGCAGCGGTCCCCAACCTTTTTTGCACCACGGACAGGTCTCATATAGACAATATTTTGTAGGCCTAACGTGATATTATAAAATATATATATTATAAAAACATAACGTGCATATTTTTATCTAATGACCATATAATAAAAACATTGCAACTCACCATGTCATTGTTTGTTTCCCAGCAACAAGATGGTTGATTGTTAGACAGTGACATGTTCCTTGTGTCCAGTCTACTCTCTAATTTCGTTTGTTGCCGTCATTGCGGAAATCCCAGCTTCGCAGACATAGGATGTTGGAAATGGAAGCAACATTTTAAGTGCTTTTGTGGCTCTCTCAGGATATTCAGCCTTGATTGAAAACCAGAAGGTCGGTAGAGATTAAGTTATCTCAAACATACTTTTAAGGCCACCGTCATTTCCAACCACAAGGAGTTGATCTTCTTCCTGCATGGACATGGACGATTCACCTGGGACATTCACAAATGGGTCGCAGATCCATTCCTTCGCACTTCGTGAGTCTTTAGCGGTTGGGAAGTAACGCTCAAGCTCCGTTGACAGTGAAGCTAGGTGATTGCGCACCACCTGGGAGAAAGACGTCTCAGTCGCCCCCCAAAATCCCTGCTAATGTTTGGAACATGTCAAATTATATGCCCCTGTCCACTCGCCGTCCCCACAGTTCCCGTTTGGCTTTGAATGCAGCCACTTTATCTGCAAACTTACAGACCGTTGTCATTCTCCCCTGAAGTGACAGATTGAGTTCGTGGAACAGGTTGAATATGTCGCACAGGTAAGCAAGGTTTGTGACCCATTCCTCATCATTGAAATATGCTGGCGGTGGTGACTTTTTTAACTGAAAGAAGAAGAAAAAAGCACACGCTTTTTAAGTTCTGCCCACAAATTTTCATAGGATTGAGGTCAGGGCTTTGTGATGGCCACTCCAATACCTTGACTTTGTTGTCCTTAAGCCACTTTTCCACAACTTTGGAAGTATGCTTGGGGTCATTGTCCATTTGGAAGACCCATTTGCGACCAAGATTTAACTTCCTGACTGATGTCTTGAGATGTTGCTTCAATATATCCACATAATTTTCCTGCCTCATGATGCCATCTATTTTGTGAAGTGCACCAGTCCCTCCTGCAGCAAAGCACCCCCACAACATGATGCTGTGCTTCACGGTTGGGATGGTGTTCTTCGGCTTGCCTCACCCTTTTTCCTCCAAACATAACAATGGTCATTATGGCCAAACATTTAGATTTTTGTTTCATCAGACCAGAGGACAAAAAGTACAATCTTTGTCCCCGTGTGCAGTTGCAAACCGTAGTCTGGCTTTTTTATGGCGGTTTTGAAGCAGTGGCTTCTTCCTTGCTGAGCAGCTTTTCAGGTTATGTTGATATATGACTCATTTTACTGTGGATATAGACACTTTTGTGTATAGACACGTTTCCTCCAGCATCTTCACAAAGTCCTTTGCTGTTGTTCTGGGATTGATTTGCACTTTCCGCACCAAAGTACGTTCATCTCTAGGAGACAGAATACGTCTCCTTCCTGAGCGGTATGACGGCTGCGTGGTCCCATGGTGTTCATACTTGCGTACTATTGTTTGTACAGATGAACGTGGTACCTTCAGGTGTTTGGAAATTGCTCCTAAGGATGAACCAGACTTGTGGAGGTCTCCAATTCTTTTTCTGAGGTCTTGGCTGATTTCTTTTGATTTTCCCATGATGTCAAGCAAAGAAGCACTGAGTTCGAAGGTAGGCCTTGAAATACATCCACAGGCACACCTCCAATTGACTCAAATGATGTCAATTAGCCTATCAGAAGCTTCTAAAGCCATGACATCCTTTTATGTAATTTTCCAAGCTGTTTAAAGGCACAGTCAACTTTGTGTATGTAAACTTCTGACCCACTGGAATTGTGATACAGTAAATTAGTGAAATAATCTGTCTGTAAACAATTGTTGGAAAAATTACTTGTCATGCACAAAGTAGATGTCCTAACTGACTTGCCAAAACTATAGTTTGTTAACAAGAAATTTGTGGAGTGGTTGAAAAACTAGTTTTAATGACTCCAACCTAAGTGTATGTAAACTTCCGACTTCAACTGTACGGGGACGACGTCGTAGATGCACTTATTGATGAAGCCGGTGACTGAGGTGGTATACTCATCAATGCCATTGGCTGAATCACAGAACATATTCCGATCTGTGCTTGCAAAATGTATTTAATTTTTGTCAGTTAATAACAAATTCGTAGTTACAATGACGACCTACACCGGCCAAACCCGGACGATGCTGGGCCAATTGTGCACCACCCTATGGGACTCCCAAACACAGCCGGTTGTGATACCGTCTGGAATCAAACCAGGGTGTCTGTAGTGACGCCTCTAGCACTGAGATGCAGTGCCTTAGACCGCTGCTCCACTCGGGAGCGCAGTCCTGTTGCGTAGCATCCGCGTCATCTAACCACTTCCATATTGAGCCAGTCACTGTTACTTCCTGCTTTAGTTTAGTTTTTGCTTGTAAGCAGGAATCAGGAGGATATAATTATGGTCAGATTTACCAAATGGAGGGCGAGGAAGAGCTGTGTATGTGTCTCTGTGTGTGGAGTAAAGTTTTTTTTCTTCCTATGGTTGCACATGTGACATGGTGGTAAAACTTAGGTGAAACAGATTTAAGTTTGCCTGCATTAAAGTCCACGGTCAACTGAAAACTGTACCAGCTCTATATTATCCGTGTTGTCGTTCAGCCACGGCTCTGTGAAACATAAGATCTTACAGTTTTTTATGTCCCGTTGGTAGGATAGTCTCGACCTTAGAGCATCGCGTTTGTTTTCCAGTGATTGCACGTTGGCCAATAGAACCAATGTTAGTGGCGATTTACTCACTCGCCTCCGAATCCTCACAAGGCACCCTTGACCTTCTCCCTCTGTGTCTCCGCCTTTTTCTCACGCAAATGGCGGGGATTTCGGCCTTGTCTCCGGAAAGCAAGTCTATCCTTTGTGTCGGACTCATTAAGGTGAGTAATCGCTGTTCTTATGTCCAGAAGTTATTTTCGGTCATAAGACACGGTAGCAGCAACTTTATGTACAAAATAAGTTACAAACAATGCGAAAAAACTAACAAAATAGCACACTTGGTTAGGAGCCCATAAAACTGCAGCCATCCCGTCCGGCGACATTATAAGTGATAATTGATTCACAACAGTTAGATTTTTATTTAACTAGGCAAGTCAGTTAAGAACAAATTCTTATTTACTATGACAACCTACCGGGGAACAGTGGGTTAACTTCCTTGTTCAGGGGCAGAATGACAGATTTTTACCTTGTCAGCTCAGGGACTCAATCCAGCAACCTTTTGGTTACTGGCCCAACGCTCTAACCACTAGGCTATCTGCCGCCTAAAATGAAGCAGTAGACTAAAATGCATTGTCTAGACAGAGAACAGATACTCAAACAACAGGCAGTGTAAGAGGTTAATGTTAGCTGTAACTTCTTCAGTTACGTTTGTAATAATGTTATTACAATCTTATTTCTCTGGCATTCTTAGATTGACACGTTGTTGTCTTTTGGTAACGTCACTGAAGTTTTTGAAAGAGAACAGAACAGACACTCACCATGTAAATAGAGAGGGAGAAACTCCTTGAGATGCACCTAAACAAGTTTGTCTCTGGGGTTTGAGTTTCAGTGTGTGTGTGTGTGTGCGTGTGCTTGAGCGAGAGAGTGTGAGTGTGCGCTTTGACACATACCCTCCTTTGGCAGGGTTGGTGTGAGAAAGTAATGCCCCCGTTGGATGCCCCCGGGAGACGGGGGTAAAGAGGGAAGTGGCTCATTCATTCCGGCAGTACTAGCGGAGAGGAAAGGAAACGTCTGGTCAGCACAACCACAGCGTTCCAAAGGCGTTGCATGGATGTAGCCTGGCTAAGTGACTCATACTGTACCAATTCAGTTTCCATCACTTATCTCAAAGAGCCATACAGCAGTAAGTCAGTTAGCCAGAGAGACCCCCCCCCCCCCCCCCCCCCACCACTTTTTGGTCTGTTGATCTGCACTCGTTCTGTAGGATGTTATTGAGTAGGTCATAAGATAGCAGCTGACACAGATTGTGCCTTATCAAAGAGAATGACATCAGTCATGTCGTGATATCAGTCATTCATTTTGAGTTCTGGACATTTTGCCTCAGAAGTTGTTTTGATTCTTTCTTCTTTCAGTGTTCAGCTGCCTGCCAAGTCTGTCCATACCTGATTAGCAGCGGGTTCGTGTACTGTAGTGTGTTAATCCTTTGATCACAGTGGTTCTGTCTGATAAACCATGCCTCTGTCATCTCAAGGTTGCCCCAGAACATTGATGAGAACTAATGACCATGTAAAGACAAGCTGAGCAGTGGACAGGGTCAAAAACAGAAATATAATTACTAGAATGGAACATCTCCATTCAAGTCAACGTTCCATAATACTATTTCTATGTGTCAAAAAACAAAACAACATCTCCTTGGATATAGTGCTGGAGAGCTAGTCATACTTGATGCAATTATTTTGGGAACTGCAGAGAACTGTATATCAGGGGCTTAAACCTGCTAATGTTTCAGACAGAGGCTTTTCAATACGTTCCAAGAAGTATTTTACACTGTAAATGTTATCATATGCTTGCGTTGGCAATGTCTTTTGGAACAACGAGATTCTGCCAATGCTTTTACATGTTTCGTTTTAAAACTGAAGTGGGGAGTGGACTAGAGGTCAACCATTTATGATTTTTCAACGCCGATACCGATTATTGGAGGACCAAAAAAAGCAGATGCCGATTTTTATATATATTTGTAATAATGACAATTACAACAATACTGAATGAACGCTTATTTTAAATTAATACATTAATAAAAGTCAATTTAGTCTCATAAATAATGAAACATGCAAAAACACAGTGTTAGAGAAGAAAGTAAAAGTGCAATATGTGCCATGTAAAAAAGCTAATGTTTAAAAGTTCCTTGCTCAGAACATATGAAAGCTGGTGGTTCCTTTTAACATGAGTCTTCAATATTCCCAGTTAAGAAGTTTTAGGTTGTAGTTATTATAGGAATTATAGGACTATTTCACTCTATACCATTTGTATTTCATATACCTTTGACTATTGGATGTTCTTATAGGCACTATAATAGGCAAAGAAAAATAGAGTAATTGTAACGGCATTCAGAAGAAGAAGGTGAGGACCAAGGTGCAGCGTGATACATGTTCATACTATTTATTCGAGACTGAACACTAACTACAAAATAACAAAAGGAATAACCGAAACAGTTCTGACAGGTGATACAAACACTAAACAGAAAATAACCACAACTAAAAGTGTGAAAACAGGCTACCTAAGTATGGTTCTCAATCAGAGACAACGATAGACAGCTGCCTCTGATTGGGAACCATACCAGGCCAAAACATAGAAATACAAAACCTAGACATACAAACATAGAATGCCCACCCACATCACACCCTGACCAAACAAAAATAGAAACATACAAAGCAATCTACGGTCAGGGCGTGACAGAAATAGGCAAAAGAACATTTTGATTTAGAGCAATAAAGAAATTGAATAAATTAACTGAGCAAACTAGAAACCTTTCAATATATACATTTAAACATTATTTTAAAACATAGAAATGTTGTGGGACTATAGTAGATGAAGATGATGTAGATGATGTAGATTGAGTATTTATTGGGTCATTATGTTAGTATATTATGTATGTTTGTAATAGTGTGTTATATGTGAAAATGTGTTTGTATTATAAATTGTATTTTAATATTTAAGGACTCTTGGAAGATTAGTCCAAATGGGGACTAAAAGAGATCCAAATAAAATCAAGTCAAATATTGCCAGCCTAATCTCAGGAGTTGATAGGCTTGAAGTCATAAACAGAGCTGTACTTCAAGCATTGCGAAGAGCTGCTGGCAAACGCAGGAAAGTGCTGTTGAATGAATGCTTACGAGCAAGCTGCTGCCTACCACCGCTCAGTCAGACTGCTCTATCAAATATCAAATCATAGACTTAATTATAATAAACACACAGAAATATGAGCCTTAGGTCATTAATATGGTCAAATCCGGAAACTATAATTTCGAAAACAAAACGTTTATTCTTTCAGTGAAATACCAAACCGTTCCGTATTTTATCGAACGGGTGGCACCCATAAGTCTAAATATTGCTGTTACATTGGACATCCTTCAATGTTATGTCATAATTATGTAAAATTCTGGCAAATTAATTACTCTTTGTTAGGAAGAAATGGTCTTCACACATTTCGCAACGAGCTAGCTTTTTTACTTGGCACATATTGCACTTTTACTTTCTTCTCCAACACTGTGTTTTTGCATTATTTAAACCAAATTGAACAGGTTTCATTATTTATTTGAGACTAAATTGATTTTATCTATGTATTATATTAAGTTAAAATAAGAGTGTTCATTTAGTATTGTTGTTATTGTCATTATTACAAATATACACTGCTCAAAAAAATAAAGGGAACACTAAAATAACACATCCTAGATCTGAATGAATGAAATATTCTTATTAAATACTTTTTTCTTTACATAGTTGAATGTGCTGACAACAAAATCACACAAAAATTTTCTATGGAAATCAAATTTATCAACCCATGGAGGTCTGGATTTGGAGTCACACTCAAAATTAAAGTGGAAAACCACACTACAGGCTGATCCAACTTTGATGTAATGTCCTTAAACCAAGTCAAAATGAGGCTCAGTAGTGTGTGCGGCCTCCACGTGCCTGTATGACCTCCCTACAACGCCTGGGCATGCTCCTGATGAGGTGGCTAAAGCATCCGCCAACTCCTGGACAGTCTGTGGTGCAACGTGGCGTTGGTGGATGGAGCGAGACATGATGTCCCAGATGTGCTCAATTGGATTCAGGTCTGGGGAACGGGCGGGCCAGTCCATAGCATCAATGCCTTCCTCTTGCAGGAACTGCTGACACACTCCAGCCACATGAGGTCTAGCATTGTCTTGCATTAGGAGGAACCCAGGGCCAACCGCACCAGCATATGGTCTCACAAGGGGTCTGAGGATCTCATTTCGGTACCTAATGGCAGTCAGGCTACCTCTGGCGAGCACATGGAGGGCTGTGCGGCCCCCCAAAGAAATGCCACCCCACACCATGACTGACCCACCGCCAAACCGGTCATGCTGGAGGATGTTGCAGGCAGCAGAACGTTCTCCACGGCGTCTCCAGACTCTGTCACGTCTGTCACGTGCTCAGTGTGAACCTGCTTTCATCTGTGAAGAGCACAGGGCGCCAGTGGCGAATTTGCCAATCTTGGTGTTCTCTGGCAAATGCCAAACGTCCTGCACGGTGTTGGGCTGTAAGCACAACCCCCACCTGTGGACGTCGGGCCCTCATACCACCCTCATGGAGTCTGTTTCTGACCGTTTGAGCAGACACATGCACATTTGTGGCCTGCTGGAGGTCATTTTGCAGGGCTCTGGCAGTGCTCCTCCTTGCACAAAGGCGGAGGTAGCGGTCCTGCTGCTGGGTTGTTGCCCTCCTACGGCCTCCTCCACGTCTCCTGATGTACTGGCCTGTCTCCTGGTAGCGCCTCCATGCTCTGGACACTACGCTGACAGACACAGCAAACCTTCTTGCCACAGCTCGCATTGATGTGCCATCCTGGATGAGCTGCACTACCTGAGCCACTTGTGTGGGTTGTAGACTCCGTCTCATGCTACCACTAGAGTGAGAGCACCGCCAGCATTCAAAAGTGACCAAAACATCAGCCAGGAAGCATAGGAACTGAGAAGTGGTCTGTGGTCACCACCTGCAGAACCACTCCTTTATTGGGGGTGTCTTGCTAATTGCCTATAATGTCCACCTGTTGTGTATTCCATTTGCACAACAGCATGTGAAATTTATTGTCAATCAGTGTTGCTTCCTAAGTGGACAGTTTGATTTCACAGAAGTGTGATTGACTTGGAGTTACATTGTGTTGTTTAAGTGTTCCCTTTATTTTTTTGAGCAGTGTATATAAAAATCGGCCGATATAATCGGTAACAGCTTTTTTTTGGTCCTCCAATAATCGGTATCGGCATTGAAAAATCATAATCGGTCGACCTCTACTTTAAACAGGTCAACATTCACAAAGCCTCAGGGCAAGATGGATTACCAGGACGCGTAATCAAAGCATGTGCGGACCAACTGGCAAGTGTCTTCACTGACTGAGTCTGTAATACCTACATGTTTCAAGCAGACCACCATAGTCCCTGTGACCAAGGAAGCAAAGGTAACCTGCCTAAATGATTACCGCCCCGTAGCACTCACGTCGGTAGCCATGAAGTGATTTGAAAGGCTGGTCATGGCTCACATCAACAGAATCCTCCCAGATACCCTAGACCCACTCCAGTTCGCATACCGCCCCAACAGATCCACAGATGATGCAATATCAATCCCACTCCACACTGCCCTTTCCCACCTGGACAAAAGGAACACCTATGTGAGAATGGTGTTCATTGACTACAGCACAGCATTCAACACCATAATTCCCACAAAGCTCATCACTAAGCTAAGGACCCTTGGACGAAACACCTCCCTCTGAAACTGGATCCTGGACTTCCTGACGGGCTGCCCCCAGGTGGTAAGGGTAGGCAACAAACACGTCTCCCATGCTGCTCCTCAACACTGGGGCCCCTCAGGGGTGTGTACTTAGTCCCCTCCTGTACGCCCACTACTGCGTGGCCAAACACAACTCCAACACCACCATTTAAGTTTTCTGACGACACAGTGGTAGACCTGATCACCGACAACGATGAGACAGCCTATAGGGAGGAGGTCAGAGAACTGGCAGTGTGGTAAAACCTCTCCCTCAATGTGAGCAAGACAAAGGAGCTGATCGTGGACTACAGGAAAAGGCAGGACGAACAGGCCCCCATTAACATCAACGGGGCTGTAGTGGAGCGGGTCGAGAGTTTCAAGTTCCTTGGTGTCTACACCACCAACGATCTATCATTGTCCAGACACACCAAGACAGTCGTGAAGAGGGCACGACAAAATCTTTTCCCCCTCAGGAGACTGGAAAGATTTGGCATGAGTCCCCAGATCCTCAAAAAGTTATACAGCTGCACCATCGAGAGCATCCTGACCATTTGTATCACCGCCAGGTATGGCAACTGCTTGGCATATGACCGTAAGACGCTACAGAGGGTAGTGCGTACAGCCCAGTACATCACTGGGGCCGAGCTTCCTGCAATCCAGGACCTATATAATAGGCGGTGTCAGAGGAAAGACCATAGAATTGGCAGAGACTCCGGTCACCCAGGTCATAGACTGTTTTCTCTGCTACCGCACGGCAAGCAGTACTGGAGCGCCAAGTCTTGGACCAAAAGGTTCCTTAACATCTTCTACCCCCAAGCCATAAGACTGCTAAACAATTAATCACCGGACTATTACATTCAGCCCCCCCCCCCCCCCCCCCCCTCCATTTGTTTTGTACACTGCTGCTACTCACTGTTTATTATCTATGCATAGTCACTTCACCCCTACCTACATGTACAAAATAACCTGTACCCCTGCACACTGACTCGGTACCGGTACCCCCTGTATATAGCCTTGTTATTGTGTTACTTTTTATTATTTTTTACTTTAGTTTATTTGGTAAATATTTTCTTAACTCTTCTTGAACTGCACTGTTGGTTAAGGGCTTGTAAGTAAGCATTTCACGGCAAGGTCTACACTTGTTGTATTCAGCGCATGTGACAAATAAAGTTTGATTTGATGGACGTAGTACACATTTTCCAGCCAGGGTCCCTCACCTCTCAGTTGTTTAATACAGTGGGGAGAACAAGTATTTGATACACTGCCGATTTTGCAGGTTTTCCTACTTACAAAGCATGTAGAGGTCTGTCATTTTTATCATAGGTACACTTCAACTGTGAGAGACGGAATCTAAAACAAAAATCCAGAAAATCACATTGTATGATTTTTAAATAATTAATTTGCATTTTATTGCATGACATAAGTATTTGATCACCTACCAACCAGTAAGAATTCCGGCTCTCACAGACCTGTTAGTTTTTCTTTAAGAAGCCCTCCTGTTCTCCACTCATTACCTGTATTAACTGCACCTGTTTGAACTCGTTACCTGTATAAAAGACACCTGTCCACACACTCAATCAAACAGATTCCAACCTCTCCACAATGGCCAAGACCAGAGAGCTGTGTAAGGACATCAGGGATAAAATTGTAGACCTGCACAAGGCTGGGATGGGCTACAGGACAATAGGCAAGCAGCTTGGTGAGAAGGAAACAACTGTTGGCGCAATTATTAGAAAATAGAAGAAAATAGAAGAAGTTCAAGATGATGGTCAATCACCCTCGGTCTGGGGCTCCATGCAAGATCTCACCTCGTGGGGCATCAATGATCATGAGGAAGGTGAGGGATCAGCCCAGAACTACACGGCAGGACCTGGTCAATGACCTGAAGAGAGCTGGGACCACAGTCTCAAAGAAAACCATTAGTAACACACTACGCCGTCATGGATTAAAATCCTGCAGCGCACACAAGGTCCCCCTGCTCAAGCAGGCGCATGTCCAGGCCCGTCTGAAGTTTGCCAATGACCATCTGGATGATCCAGAGGAGGAATGGGAGAAGGTCATGTGGTCTGATGATTCAAAAATAGAGCTTTTTGGTCTAAACTCCACTCGCCGTGTTTGGAGGAAGAAGAAGGATGAGTACAACCCCAAGAACACCATCCCAACCGTGAAGCATGGAGGTGGAAACATCATTCTTTGGGGATGCTTTTCTGCAAAGGGGACAGGACGACTGCACCGTATTGAGGGGAGGATGGATGGGGCCATGTATTGCGAGATCTTAGCCAACAACCTCCTTCCCTCAGTAAGAGCATTGATGATGGGTCGTGGCTGGGTCTTCCAGCATGACAACGACCCGAAACACACAGCCAGGGCAACTAAGGAGTGGCTCCGTAAGAAGTATCTCAAGGTCCTGGAGTGGCCTAGCCAGTCTCCAGACCTGAACCCAATAGAAAATCTTTGGAGGGAGCTGAAAGTCCGTATTGCCCAGCGACAGCCCCGAAACCTGAAGGATCTGGAGAAGGTCTGTATGGAGGAGTGGGCCAAAATCCCTGCTGCAGTGTGTGCAAACCTGGTCAAGAACTACAGGAAACGTATGATCTCTGTAATTGCAAACAAAGGATTCAGTACCAAATATTAAGTTCTGCTTTTCTGATGTATCAAATACTTATGTCTTGCAATAAAATGCTAATTAATTACTTAAAAATCATACAATGTGATTTTCGGGATTTTTGTTTTAGATTCCGTCTCTCACAGTTGAAGTGTACCTATGATAAAAATTACAGACCTCTACATGCTTTGTAAGTAGGAAAACCTGCAAAATCGGCAGTGTATCAAATACTTGTTCTCCCCACTGTACTAGGCTGAGAAACAGACAGACAGGCAAAGAGAGGATTGAGACAGAGAGAGCGGACACAGTGGGCTGGGCTCGTGACAGAGGGGACTGGATAGTTTCCCTGTCACACTACCACACCACCCGGCCCTCTCTGAGTTATAGCGGAGGGAGCCCCACATTATTCTGTGCTGGGGTAACGGTGTGGATGAAATATGGCCCTGTGTTTGGCCATTTGTTCCACTTGGGCTCAGGTCCATGGCCCTGGTCAAAAGTAGTGCACTATATAGGGAATAGGGTGCCATTTGAGAAGCACTCCTTCTCAGCCTTCGCCACAGCGTCTCAGAGAAACTTACAGGCTTATCCTGTAGAGAAAGCTGATTGGAAAACACTTGCGACACTGCCACTGTTCCCTCAAGCCATCGACGCACATCCTCAGGAAGCGCCGAGCGGGGTCCGCTGGACGATGATGTCACAAAGCCAAACAATAAGGAGGCTGTTAGCGAATGTTTTTGGCCCCTCCCCTAGTGGTCTGGTCAGGTTTCCAATGATGTTTGGATCAATACAGAATTGTGGCTCCTCTGAAGGAATATTTGAGGCAGGGAGCAGATGGGATGTCCTCCTCTGGGTCTCTGCTTGACCTGGGTTCAAATACTATTTCAAATCTTTCAAATACTTTTACAGTTTTCTTTACCATGCCAGATGGATGGGGTTTGCCCTTTTGCAAATATTCTATTAGTTCCATTGTAACAGGATAGCTCAATCAAGCCTACCTTAAAGGACGTAGTATATTTTTGAATTTTGCATTGTAATTTCAGAAAATGTCTATAATATATCTCCGGTAATAGTGTAATGATAGTGTTTCACAGTATTACTTACCCACCAGTGTTGTGATATTGGCCTATTGCTTTCTCCCAGCGGAGCGGCATCTGTTGTCAAGCGCGAGTTGAGCCTTTCAGTTTTGGTCCACCTGCTTCAAACAGCGGTAAAAACGATACATTTTGTTATTGAAAATATATTTCACAATGATTTAGATGGTACAATGATTCCCCACACAATTCAGTGCTTGTTTTCTCACATAAACTGAAATTTAGCAACCAGGAAATTACAGAGAGATTTCAGCTATATACCACAGCCACAAAGTCAGAACCGCTTTCCCATTTTGACAATCGATGTCGCTCTTTCGGGAGAAGTCAATAGGCAAATTTTACAGCCAATCACAACACTGGCAGGTAAGTAATACTGTGAAACACTATCATAATATAATAGCAGCCCAATTCATAGACCGACACTATTTTACCGAGGACACAAATACCTAGGTGTCTGGTTAGACTGTAAACTCTCCTTCCAGACTCACATTAAACATTTCCAAAATTAAATCTAGAATCGGCTTCCTATTTCGCAACATAGCATCCTTCACTCATGCTGCCAAACATACCCTCGTAAAACTGACCATCCTACCGATCCTCGACTCCGGCCATGTCATTTACAAAATAGCCTCCAACACTCTACTCAACAAATTGGACGCGGTCTATCACAGTGCCATCCGTTTTATCACCAAATAACCATATACTACCCACCACTGCGACCTGTATTATTTCGTTGGCTGGCCCTCGCTTCATACTCGTCGCCAAACCCACTGGCTCCAGGTCATCTACAAGTCTCTGCTAGGTAAAGCCCTGCCTTATCTCAGCTCGCTGGTCACCATAGCAGCACCCACCCGTAGCACGTGCTCCAGCAGGTATATCTCACTGGTCACCCCCTAAGCCAATTCTTCCTTTGGCCGCCTCTCCTTCCAGTTCTCTGCTGCCAATGACTGGAACGAACTGCAAAAATCTCTGAAGCTGGAGACTCATATCTCCCTCACTAGCTTTAAGCACCAGCTGTCAGAGCAGCTCACAGATCACTGCACCTGTACATAGCTCATCTGTAAACAGCCCATCCGATATTCCTCATCCCCATACTGTATTTATTTATTTATCTTGCTCCTTTGCACCCCAGTATCTCAACTTGCACATTCATCTTCTGCACATCCTACCATTCCAGTGTTTAATTGCTATATTGTAATTACTTTGCCACCATGGCCTATTTATTGCCTTACCTCTCTTATCCTACCTCTTTTGCACATGCAGTATATAGATTTTTCTACTGTATTATTATTGATTGTATGTTTGTTTATTCCATGTGTAACTCTGTGTTGTATGTGTTGAACTGCTTTGCTTTATCTTGGCCAGGTTGCAGTTGCAAATGAGAACTTGTACTCAACTAGCCTACCTGGTTAAATAAAGGTGGGGGGGGGGAGAAAAAAAATGTTGAACTCCATTTTTAACACATCTGCTGAGTAACAATTCAATAACATAATTTAGATAAAATAACCAATGTCTCTAGTAAATTAGTTCTGTTGCCTATGTCTATTTCTCTGTGCGCTGATAGTAGCATTGATGGTAGCCTACCCTACTTTTTATTAGCTCAAAACAATCAGCTTGCTTGCAGGAGAAAATGTCACACACAAAAGAAATCCCAAAATACAGACTTAGAAAATATACGGAAGGATGGACAGAGCGATGCTTTCATCATACCAGATTTCTCCGCTACCAAACCAGTGTCTTGTTTGCAATGAAACTTTCACTGTTTGCATATAATTACATCGGAGACGTCATGAATTGTAGCTTATTTTCAAAAGTTACCTTTACACCCCAGACAGAGGCCAGATGCAGAAAAAATGTCAACTTTAACTCCTGGTTACTCTTCGGTGGCTTTACCCTAACAAGAGATGGTCACAAGTTCGTCCCTAAACACTGCCTGGGTTTAAACATGTTCTCTTTTACAGAAAGTGAATAGGCCTACAGCCGTGGCCAAAAGTTTTTGAGAATGACACAAATATAAAATTTTCACAAAGTCTGCTGCCTCAGTTTGTATGATGGTAATTTGCATATACTCCAGAATGTTATGAAAAGTGATCAGATGAATTGCCATGCAAATGAATTGAATCTCCAAAAAACATGTCCACTGCATTTCAGCCCTGCCACAAAAGGACCAGCTGACATCATGTCAGTGATTCTCTTGTTAACACAGGTGTGAGTGTTGATGAGGACAAGGCTGGAGATCACTCTGTCATGCTGATTGAGTTCAAATAACAGACTGGAAGCTTCAAAAGGAGGGTGGTGCTTGGAATCATTGTTCTTCCTCTGTCAACCATGGTTACCTGCAAGGAAACACGTGCCGTCATCATTGCTTTGCACAAAAAGGGCTTCACAGACAAAGATATTGCTGCCAGTAAGATTGCACCTAAATCAACCATTTATCGGATCATCAATAACTTCAAGGAGAGCGGTTCAATTGTTGTGAAGAAGGCTTCAGGGCGCCGAAGAAAGTCCAGCAAGCGCCAGGACCGTCTCCTAAAGTTGATTCAGCTGTGGGATCCGGGCACCACCAGTACAGAGCTTGCTCGGGAATGGCAGCAGGCAGGTGTGAGTGCATCTGCACGCACAGTGAGGCGAAGACTTTTGGAGGATGGCCTGGTGTCAAGAAGGGTAGCAAAGAAGCCACTTCTCTCCAGGAAAAACATCAGGGACAGACTGATATTCTGCAAAAGGTACAGGGATTGGACTGCTGAGGACTGGGGTAAAGTCATTTTCTCTGATGAATCCCCTTTCCGATTGTTTGGGGCATCCGGAAAAAAGCTTGTCTGGAGAAGACAAGGTGAGCGCTACCATCAGTCCTGTGTCATGCCAACATTAAAGCATTCTGAGACCATTCATGTGTGGGTTTGCTTCTCAGCCAAGGGAGTGGGCTCAATCACAATTTTGCCTAAGAACACAGCCATGAATAAAGAATGAAACACATCCTACGAGAGCAACTTCTCCCAACCATCCAGGAACAGTTTGGTGACGAACAATGCCTTTTCCAGCATGATGGAGCACCTTGCCATAAGGCAAAAGTGATAACTAAGTGGCTCGGGGAACAAAATATCGATATTTTGGGTCCATGGCCAGGAAACTCCCCAGACCTTAATCCCATTGAGAACTTGATTCTACATGATTCCATATGTGTTATTTCATGGTTTTGATGTCTTCACTATTATTCTAAAATGTGCAAAATATTAAAAATAAAGAATAACCCTTGAATGAATAGGTGTTCTAAAACTTTTGACCGGTAGTGTATAAAAAAAAATGTAAATTTTACATTTACATAAGAATTCAGACCCTTCACTCAGTACTTTGTTTTAGCACATTTGGCAGCGATTACAGCCTTGAGTGTTGTTGGGTAGAATGCTACAAGCTTGGCACACCTATAGTTGGGGAGTTTCTCCCATTTCTCTCTGTAGATCCTCTCAAGCGCTGTCAGGTTGGATGGGGAGCATTGCTGCACAGCTATTTTCAGGTCTCTCCAGAGATGTTCGATCGGGTTCAAGTCCAGGCTCTGGCTGGGCCACTCAAGGAAATTCAGAGACTTTTCCCCAAAGACACTCTTGCGTTGTCTTGGCTCAGTGCTTAGGGTTGTTGTCCTGTTGAAAGGTGAACCTTCACCCCAGTCTAAGGTCCTGAGCGCTCTAGAAAAGGTTTTCATCAAGGACCTCTCTGTACTTTGCTCCGTTCATCTTTGCCTTGATCCTGACTAGTCTCCCAGACCCTACCGCTGAAAAACATCCCCACAGCCTGATGCTGCCACCACCATGCGTCAACGTAGGGATGGTGCCAGGTTTCCTCCAGACGTGACGGTTGGCATTCAGGTCAAATAGTTCAATCTTGGTTTCATCAGACCAGAGAATCTTGTTTCTCATGAGAGTCTTTAGGTGCTTTTTGGCAAACTCCAAGCGGGCTGTCATGTGCCTTTTACTGAGGAGGGGCTCCGTCTGGCCACTCTACCATAAAGGCCAGATTGGTGGAGTGCTGCATAGATGGTTGTTCTTCTGGAAGGTTCTCCCATCTCCACAGAGGAACTCTGGAGTTCTGTCAGAGTGACCATCGGGTTCTTGGTCACCAACCCAAGGCCCTTCTACCCCGATTGCTCAGTTTGTTCGGGCGGCCAGCTCTAGGAAGAGTCTTGGTGGTTCCAAACTTCTTCCATTTAAGAGTGACGGAGGCCACTGTGCTCTTGGGGACCTTCAATGCTGCAGAATTTTTTTGGTACCCTTCCCCAGATCTGTCCCTCGACACAATCCTGTCTCTGAGCTCTACGGACAATTCATTTGACCTCATGGCTTTGTTTTCGCTCTGACATGCACTGTCAATGGTGGGACCTTATATAGACACTTGTGTACCTTTTCAAAATCATGGCCAATCAATTGAATTTACCACAGGTGTACTCCAATCAAGTTGTAAAAACATGTCAAGGATGATCAATGGAAACAGGATGCATCTGAGCTCAATTTCGAGTCTCATAGCAAAGGGTCTGAATACTTAAGGTATTTCTGTTTTTTATTTAATTTAAATGTGCAATAATTTCTAAAAATCCGTTTTCACTTTGTCAAAATTCAGTTTTATGTGTGAGGAAATTGTTTTATTTAATCCATTTTAGAATAAGGTTGTAATGTGGAAAAAGTCAAGGGGTCTGAATACTTTCCGAAGGCACTGTAGATTCTACAAGTGTCTGGAAGTCGATTGTAGGGATGCAGCACCATTCTTCCACGAGAAATTCCATAATTCGTTTTTTTGTTGATGGTTGTTGAAAACGCTGATATTGATAATATCCGTACGTACCTGTTGATCAGGCCTGTACAACCCACTTTCTTGGTGTTCTGATTGATTATGAATTGTCATGGAAACCACACAAAAAGACAATAACCTCTAAGTTCGCCGAAATACGGGGATACTTGGCAAAATTAGATATCCCATAAACAGAATCACTGCTCTCAGTCTCTATCACACAATGATCTTCCCATTCAACATTATATCGGCCAGCCCACACCATACCAAACTACTATCAATCTATCGCATGCAGAAACACTCAGTAAGAATAAAATCATCTGCCGGTTTTAGAGACCATTCAGCAACACTTTTTCAAAAATTAGGACTCTTGAATATTTATAAAATGTTTATAAAATGTATTTTCAATTTGCTCAATTTCTTTACGGCACTTTAAATCACTTATTAACCTCGTCTTCAAAAACTATTTTACAGCCACATATGAATTCCGTAACTAATCAACAAGAAACAGACAACTGTAACGGGTGTTCTCCTCCTCTTCGTCTGAAGAGGAGGAGCAGGGATTTGACCAAAACGCAGCGTTGTGAAATGACATGATTTTTATTTAAACAAGACGAAAAACGAACTATACTTGATAATAAACAAAATAACAAAACGATGTAGACAGACCTGGACGTAAGAACTTACAATACAACGAAGAACGCACGAACAGGAAAAATGACTACACAAACGAACGAACGAACAAACAAACCGAAACAGTCCCGTGTGGCGCAACATACACAGACACAGGAGACAACCACCCACAACAAACAATGTGAAACCACCTACCTTAATATGGTTCTCAATCAGAGGAGATGAAAACCACCTGCCTCTAATTGATAACCATATCAGGTCACCCATTTACCAACATAGAAACACATAACATAGAAATGCCCACCCACACTCACGCCCTGACCGACTAACACATACAAAAACAACAGAAAACAGGTCAGGAACGTGACAACAACAGCTATGTCACCCATATTTAAGAACAACCAAATTCGCAATACCGAACTAACTATAACAGACTAAGCCCTTCACGGACAAAGAGGTATTTAAGGAGTGGAGACACTATTGGAGGAATTGGCCGACAAATCAATAGATGGCCTATAATTTCATTTGTCAAACAGGTAGGCTTACCTCCTTATTTCTTAAATAGACAGAAATAAGCTCCAACACAAAGCCCTCTTGTTGTTAGTTAATTCGAATTAAAATTAAGACTGTTGATTAGTAAATTAATTACTTGAATTAGCCACATTTCAGCACCACAAAGCTGTCATGGAAGTTACTGGAATCTGGCTTGTTGTGAGGTCAACAACTCTGATAAAAAGCCTCACCATGGGCAATGAAACATGTTGTTTCGTGGCCTTTGGATAGGCAAATATCAAAGGTGCGAGTGTGACGAATATGAGCTCGGAGCCGATAGCAGCAAACCATGTGGGTACTGTGACGTAGGCTAGTGTATAAGGTGCATGAAAGCTGATGGAGAAAGTTGGTTAGGATGGAATAAATGATATAGGAAAACCTGCAAAAATGTAAACCAGGAAAGAAACGTACTACCCTCCCATGTGCTCAATAAAAAAACACAACCCTCCCCAAGGCAAAAAAAGTTACAACGCCCTCCCCCATTTTGGACCCCCCCCCCAGTAAATTTCGAACTGTCTCTTAGGCTTATACAGTGCCTTGCAAAAGTATTCATCCTCCATGGCGTTTTTCCTATTTTGTTGCATTACAACCTGTAATTAAAATAGATTTTTATTTGGATTTCATGTAATGGACATACACAAAATAGTCCAAATTGGTGAAGTGAAATGGGAAAAAAATAATGTTCCCAAAAAAACGGAAAAGTGTATGTAAACTTTCGACTTCAACTGTATGTATTCACCCCCTTTGCTATGAAGCCCCTATATAAGATCTGGTGCAACCAATTACCTTCAGAAGTCACATAATTAGTTAGATTGCACACAGGTGGACTTTATTTAAGTGTCACATGTTCTGTCACATGATCTCAGTATACATACACACCTGTTCTGAAAGAGTCTGCAAGGGGCACCTCCAAGTAAGCGGCACCATGAAGACCAAGGAGCTGTCCAAACAGCTCAGGAACAAAGTTGTGGAGAAGTACAGATCAGGGTTGGGTTATAAAAAAAATATCCGAAACTTTGAACATCCCACGGAGCACCATTTAAATCCATTATTAAAAAATGGAAAGAATATGGCACCACAACAAACCTGCCAAGAGAGGGCCGCCCATCAAAACTCACAGACCAGGCAAGGAGGGCATTAATCAGAGAGGCAACAAAGAGACCAAAGATAAGCTCCACAGCGGCGATTGGGGTATCTGTCCATAGGACCACAACAAGCCATATACTCCACAGAGCTGGGATTTACAGAAGAGTGGCCAGAAAAAAGCCATTGCTTAAAGAAAACAATAAGCAAACACGTTTGGTGTTCACCAAAAGGCATGTGGGAGACTCCCCAAACATATGGAAGAAGGTACTTTTGTCAGATGAGACTAAAATCTATATTTGTAGCCATCAAGGAAAATGCTATGTCTGGTGCAAACCCAACACCTCTCATCACCCCAAGAGCACCATCCCCACAGTGAAGCATGGTGGTGGCATCATGCTATGGGGATGTTTTTCATCGGCAGGGACTGGGAAACTGGTCAGAATTTAAGGAATGATGGTTGGCGCTATATACAGGAAAATTCTTGAGGGAAACCTGTTTTATTCTTCCAGAGATTTGAGACTGGGATGGAGGTTCATCTTCCAGCAGGACAATGGCACTAAGCATACTGCTAAAGCAACACTCGAGTGGTTTAAGGGGAAACATTTAAATGTCTTGGAATGGCCTAATCCAATTGAGAATCTGTGGTATGACTTAAAGATTGCTGTACACGAGCGGAAACCATCCAACTTGAAGGAGCTGGAGCAGTTTTGCCTTGAAGAATGTGCCAAGCTTATAGAGACATACCCCAAGAGACTTGCAGCTGTAATTGCTGCAAAAGGTGGCTCTACAAAGTATTGACTTTGGGGGGGTGAATAGTTATGTATGTTAAGTTTTCCGTTTTTTTTGTCTTATTTCTTGTTTGTTTCACAATGAAACATATTTTGCATCTTCAAAGTGGTAGGCATGTTGTGTAAATCAAATGAAACAACCCCCCCCAAAAATCCATTTTAGTTCCAGGTGGTAAGGCAGCAAAATAGGAAAAATGCCAAGGGGGGTGAATACTTTCGCAAGCCTCTGTAAGTAGTCAGGTAGATAGGCTATAACTTGAAGAAACATTAATAGTTATTCACTAAGGATTATTTAGGAATGAGTAACCAAGACCAATTTGTTCTTCATTCATTCCTTGTCAGGGTTCAGTTCCAGAAACTTACTAACGCCCAGAGCTATAATGATAATGTCAGATGTTGTCATCTCAACAAAATTGTTTTGATGTGAGCGTATGTCTGCCTGCAGATATTTTGAACGGGAAACTTTTTTTAATCGAGGGCTATCAAGTAGAAACAGCTTAACACATTCTTTATACAGGCCTACAGTCCACTATCCTTTCTGCTTAAGCTATCTGTTGGATACCATCAATCTAGACTGCACTGTTGTTGCTTGTTTTTGTTATGTTTTTGTTATTTAAAGTAGCTGTAGACCTAACCTTAATTTCCTGATTAGGGCTCTTCATCTGTGTCCTTTCATCCCTAATCCAGGTCTCTCTTATATCTCCCTCTCTCTCTCAATTCAATTCATCTCGCTCTCTCTCCTCTCTCCATCTCTTCCTCCCTCCTACTGAGGCCATGAATAAGGATCTGACACCAAACTGTCAACCTGGAAACTGTCATCATCCTCCTCCAACCTTCTGGGGTGCATCCCAAATGGCACCATATTCCCTATGTAGTGCACTACTTTTGACCAGGTCCCATTGGGTTTTCAACAAAAGTAGTGCACTATATAGGGAATAGGGTGCCAATTGGGATGCATCCATGGTATTGTAGCCACTAGCCACCAGTCAGGGCAGATGCCTTCTTCTCTTCTCCGAGATGATCTAAAAATGCCTATTATTTATTTCATTACAAACAAGTCTTGCCCTTGCCAGAAGCACACTTTACTCTAAAAGAAAACACCCTGCTTTATTATAGGGTGGGAATTGCCACGGACCTCACAATATGATGTTATCACGATACTTAGGTTCTGATTCTGTATGTGTTGTGATTCGAGATTGTGATTTATAGTGATTTGATGTTCCAAATGTTTTGCTCACTATATGTCTCCTGCAGTGGAACAAGTGAGAGCCATGAGAACATTTGTTTTGGAGATAAAAGTACTCCAAACATGTTGGCACACCATTTAAAACATTTTTAAAGAATATTGAGAACAAGCTAAAGGATGAGAATTACCAGAGTTTTGGTGCAGGTACAGCCGACTTGTGCAAGCTAACGTTAACTACCTAGCAAGAAGTAAATCATTTTTAACAAATCAATACTTGGAGTCATAGTATCGATATACAATTTAAAAAATGTTTTACCCCCATACCTACTTTATTAATTGGACACTAGTATTTGTAAGCTATCTAGTAATATAACAAGTAGTTGGGATTTGGCTACATTCATTTCACATTTCACCTACTAGGCTACATAGAATGAGAGTACAGTTCTGTGTAATGCCAGGTCTGGTCTGGTCTGCATATGGTTTAGATAATTTTTTAGCTTACTGAGCAGCTAGTCTACATATGTTATCCATAAAGAAGATAATTCATTTAGTTTTGAAAGAGTAAAAATTATTAAAAAGTACCAGATCTGCACTATTCAAGAATCAGCAGCAGAAGTAACAAAGTGTTGCTTTATTGCCAGGATCTTGAACAATCTCTAACGCCATCTAACTCACACACTAACACAATGTACGCATTGTTAACAAAACACAATGTTGTTGTTGTTAGGGAAAGAGGGAATCAAAGTGGGCCATTGTTGTGGGCTAGCTTCTGCTGTCGTGGTTTTTGTTTGATATCAAATTCCATTGCATAAGAGAATTACTAGTGGGTGATTCCAGCGTTATGATGTTACATTTGCACGCAAAATCCCAACTTCGGCTCACAGAATGGACAAACAAAATAGCTGATCGTGGACTACAGGAAACAGAGGGCCGAGGACACCTCCATTCACATCTACGGGGCTGAGAACTTCAAGTTCCTCAGTGTTCACATCACTAAGGATCTATCATGGTCCAAACACACCAACATAGTCATGAAGAGGGCACAACAACACCTCTTCCCCCTCAGGAGGCTGAAAAGATTTGGCATGGGACTTCAGATCTTCAAAATGTTATATAGCTGCACCATTGAGAGCATCTTGACTGGCTGCATCATCGCTTGGTATGTCAACTGCTTGGCATCCGACCGCAAGGTGCTACAGAGGGTAGTGCGGACGGCCCAGTACATCACTGAGGCCGAGCTCTCTGCCATCCAGGACCTCTATACCAGGCGGTGTCAGAGGAAGGCCCAAAAAATTGTCAATTGTCAGGACCCTGAACAGCTTCTACCCCCACGCCATAAGACTGCTAAATAGTTAGTTAAATAGTTAACCAAATACCTACCCAGACATTCACCCTTTTTGCACTTTTTGTGACTCATCACACACGCTTCTACTACTGTTTACTATCTGTCACTTTATTCGTAGTTATATGTACATATCTATCTCAGTTACCTTGTACCCCTGCACATCGACTTGATACTGGTACCGCTTGTATATAGCCAAGTTATCGTTACTCATTGTGTATCAATTTGTATTATCACATGTTTTACTTTTCTATCATTTGTCTATTTTCTTTCTCTCTCTATTGTTTGGAAGAGACTTGTCTCGAAACCACTCCTGCGTTGTCTTGGATGTGTGCTTAGGTTCGTTGTCAGGTTGGAAGGTGAACCTTCGTTCCAGTCTGAGGTCCTGAGCGCTCTGGAACAGATTTTCATCAAGGACCTCTCTGTACTTTGCTCCGTTCATCTTTGCCTCGATCCTGACTAGTCTCCCAGTCCCTGTCACTGAAAAACACCCCTACAGCATGATGCTGCCACCACCATGCTTCACAGTAGGGATGGTGCCAGGTTTCCTCCAGACATGACGCTTGGCATTCAGGCCAAAGAGTTCAATCTTGGTTTCATCAGACCAGATAATCTTGTCTTTAGTCTTTAGGTGCCTTTTGGCAAAGTCCAAGCGGGCATGTGTCTTTTACTGAGGAGTGGCTTCCGTCTGGCCACTCTACCATAAAGGCCTGATTGGTGGAGTGCTGCAGAGATGGTTGTCCTTCTGGAAGGTTCTCCCATCTCCACAGAGGAACTCTGGAGCTCTGTCAAAGAGACCATTGGGTTCTTGGTCATGTCCCTGACCAAGTCCCTTCTTCCCGATTGCTCAGTTTGTTCGGGCGACCAGCTCTAGGAAGAGTCTTGGTGGCCCCAAACTTCTTCAATTTATGGAAGAATGGATGCCACTGTGTTCTTTGGGACCTTCAATGCTGCAGAAATGTTTTGGTACCCTTCCCCAGATCTATGCCTTGACACAATCCTGTCTCGGAGCTCTACGGACAATTCCTTCGACCTCATGGCTTGGTTTTTGCTCTGACATGCACTGTCAAAGGTGGGACCTTATATAGACAGGTATGTGCCTTTCCAAATCCTGTCCAATCAATTGAATTTACCACAGTTGGACTCCAAGTTGTAGAAACAGCTCAAGGATGATCAATGGAAAGAGGATGCACCTGAGCTCAATTTCAAGTCTCCTAGCAAAGGGTCTGAATACCTATGTAAGGTATTTCTGTTTTTTTATTTGTAATACATTTGCAAAAATGTAAAAAAAAAAAACATGTTTTCGCTTTATTTTTATGATTTTTAAAAACTTTAATCCATTTTAGAATAAGGCTGTAAGGTAACAAAATATGGAAAAGGTTAAGGGGTCTGAATACTTTCTGAAGGCACTGTATATATACAAATGGACATTTACCAGTTGAATGTAGACACAAATATAAGATTTTGTTGAATTACAATTGTTCTGAAATATTATATCAAAATTTGCAAATTAGACAATATGCATGTGCCTATACTGCCAATCCACTTTTCTGAACACTTGATGAAGTCAGTATATTTTGGGGGGCTTTCATTTATAAAAAAACACTCCAGGACTATTCACAGATTGTTGAAAACAATCTTCTCATCTTTCTATGTAAACAATACTACTACCATGTATCAGAAATGCATTTCAGTATAACTTTTCAAAGAGAATCCTTGCTAGAACACATCATTTCAAAGATATCAACAATTGCCTCTGTAAAGGATTCATATAGAATACATCTTAGAACAAGCACACACAATGTGGTGAAAGCACAAGCTTCTAAAGCTAAGATATTATACATCAATATCCATCACATCCACAATCAGATGTTACGGAAATCATAACGCTAAAAAAAGGATACTGATTGTCCCAGTATCGTCCGGGTTAGGCTTTGGCCAGGGTAGATTGTCATTGTAAATAAGAATTTGTTCTTAACTGACTTGCCTAGTTAAATAAATAAATAACACTGGGAAAACAAGTTCTGTTAGCCATGAGTAGGGCCAGTTGGTTTGTGTTTTTTTCAGACCTCTTGGCGTAATGGTTAAGGCGTTGACAGTCACTAGACCCGGGTTTGAGTCCTGGTCGGGGCTGCCTCCCGAATTCGCAACAATGTACTTCCATGGTTGGTTTCAATTACTCTCCCCTTAAACCACCCCTTATTGACCCATTTTTAACTACTACTCTGCTTGAGAAAAGTGAGGTGTAGAATAACTGATCTACAAATAGTATCCCCTGCCAAATAATAGGTTTTGTGCAATCAAGATTCTTAGAGCTACGCCTTCCCTGGCATAGGGGATCCCTCCACCAAACAATCACGCACCACTAGACATTGATTGATTCATTCATTCATTGGAGACAGCTTGTGTCAATTAAAGAACATTTCCTGGTATTTTCCTACTTGCAGCAAACCTAGTGGATAATGCTGAAAATACCGGTAAATTGTTTTTAAAATAAAACAGCCAAACCCAGCCAGAACAACTGGCCATAGAGACTAGAGGTCGACCGATTAATCGGAATGGCCGATTTAATTAAGGCCGATTTCAAGTTCTCATAACAATCGGTAATCAGCATTTTTGGACACCGATTATGAACGATTACATTGCACTCCACGAGTAGACTGCGTGGCAGGCTGACTACCTGTTATGCGAGTGCAGCAAGGAGCCAAGGTAAGGTGCTAGCTAGCATTAAACATATCTTATAAAAAACAATCAATCTTAACATAATCACTATGTAATCACTATGGTTGATGATATTACTAGTTTATCTAGCTTGTCCTGCGTTGCATATAATCGATGCGGTGCCTGTTAATTTATCATTGAATCACAGCCTACTTCGCCAAACGGGTGAGTTAACCTGTCTAGGACTGCGGTTCCACTGAACCCCTCGCCAACAGCCAATGAAATTGCAGGGCGCCAAATTCAATCAACAGAAATTCAATTTTCTCAAACATAGACACCATTTTAAAGATAAAATTCTCGTTAATCTAACCAGTGTCCGATTTCAAAAAAGCTTTTAGGCGAAAGCAGTCACAAAAGTCACAAAAAGCAGAAATATTGATAAAATTAATCACTAACCTTTGATATTCTTCATCAGATGACACTCCCGGGACAACATGTTACACAATACATGTATGTTTTGTTCGATCAAGTTCATATTTATATCCAAAAAGCTCAGTTTACATTTGGCTTTGCCTCCAAAACATCCTGTGAGTTTGCACAGAGCCACATCAAATCACAGAAATACTCATATTAAACATTAATAAAAGATACAAGTGTTATTCACAGATTTAAAGATATACTTCTCCTTAATGCAACCGCTGTGTCAGATTTCAAAAATACTTTACGGAAAAAGCAAACCATGCAATAATCTGAGTACGGAGCTCAGAGACCAACACAACCCAAGAAGATATCCGCCATGTTGGAGTCAACAGAAGTCAGAAATAGCATTATAAATATTCACTTACCTTTGATGGTCTTCATCAGAATGCACTCCCAGGAATCCCAGCTCCACAATAAATGTTTGATTTGTTCCATAAAGTCCATCATTTATGTCCAAATTCCTCCTTGTTGTTCGCGCATTCAGTACACAATCCAAATGCTCACGACGCGCGGGCAGGTCCAGGCAAAAGTTCAGGTAAAAAGTCATAGTACAGTCCGTAGAAACATGTCAAACGAAGTATAGAATCAATCTTTAGGATGTTTTTAACATAAATCTTCAATAATGTTCCAACTGGAGAATTCCTTTGTCTGTAGAAATGCTATGGAATGCGAGATACCTCTCACGTGAACGAGCGTCACGAGCCTGTGGCACTCTGCCAGACCTCTGACTCATTCCCCTCTCATTCGGCCCCACTTCACAGTAAAAGCATCAGACAAGGTTCTAAAGACTGGTGACATGTAGTGGAAGCCTTAGAAAGTGCAACATGACCCATATCCGACTGTATCTTCAATAGGGAATGAGTTGAAAAACGACCAACCTCAGATTTCCCACCTCCTGGTTGGATTTCTTTCTCTCAGGTTTTTGCCTGCCATATGAGTTCTGTTATACTCACAGACATCATTCAAACAGTTTTAGAAACTTCAGAGTTTTTTCTATTCAAATCTACTAATACTATGTATATATTAGCAACTGGGACTGAGTAGCAGGCAGTTTACTCTGGGCAAACGTGAAAATGCTGCCCCCTATCCATAACAATTTAACAAGCGCATTCGCGAAAAAAGCACTGTCGTTGCACCAATGTCTACCTAACCATAAACATCTACGCCTTTCTTAAAATCAATACACAAGTATATATTTTTAAACCTGCATATTTAGTTAAAAGAAATTCATGTTAGCAGGCAATATTAACTAGGGAAATTGTGTCACTTCTCTTGCATTCTGTGCAACAGAGTCAGGGTTTATGCAACAGTTTGGGCCGCCTGGCTCGTTGCAAACTAATTTGCCCGAATTTTACGTAATTATGACATAACATTGAAGGATGTGCAATGTAACAGCAATATTTAGACTTATGGATGCCACCCGTTAGATAAAATATGGAACGGTTCCGTATTTCACTGAAAGAATAAACGTTTTGTTTTCGAAATTATACCATATTAATGACCTACGGCTCGTATTTCTGTGTGTTATTGTATTATAATTAAATCTATGATTTGATAGAGCAGTCTGACTGAGCGGTGGTAGGCAGCAGCAGGCTCGTAAGCATTCATTCAAACAGCACTTTCCTGCGTTTGCCAGCATGACTTCAAGCCTATCAACTCCCGAGATTAGGCTGGCAATACTAAAGTACCTATTAGAACGTCCAATAGACAAAGGTATATGAAATACAAATGGTATAGAGAGAAATAGTCCTATAATAACTACAACCTAAAACGTCTTACCTGGGAATATTGAAGATTCATGTTATAAAAGGAACCACAAGCTTTCATATGTTCTCATGTTCTGAGCAAGGAACTTAAACGTTAGCTTTTTTACATGGCACATATTGCACTTTTACTTTCTTCTCCAACACTTTGTTTTTGCATTATTTAAACCAAATTGAACATGTTTCATTATTTATTTGAGACTAAATAGATGTTATTGATGCATTACATTAAGTTAAAAGTGTTCATTGTTCATTCAGTATTGTTGTAATTGTCATTATATATAAATCGTCCGATTAATCGGTATCGGCTTTTTTTGATCCTTCAATAATCGGTATCGGCGTTGAAAAATCATAATCGGTCGACCTCTACTGGAGACTTGGCATCCTACTCTGTAATGGTCAAAATTCATAAAATTTCCAACTTAAACGTTTCAAATAAAGCCTGTACTCCAGCATATAGATGTTAAGGACAATTGTGAATGTAGTTTCATTCGGGAATGACAAAAGTTATTTGTGGATGCTCAGGCTGACTTTCCTATGTAATTGCCCTGGTATTTAAACTGAGCTCGACATGGGACATGAGGGAAGGAGTGTCACGAACGGAGAGGAAATCCTGATCTCGATGTTGACTTATGATGGTGAAGATAAGCCCCATTTAGAGATGCTAACTGACTGACAGGAATTACGATTCTGGGTTTAGGACTTTAAATAGGTCTTAGATAGGGCAGCAGGCAGCATATGTTATGGATCATACTCAGTTTTGATCATATTATGACATTTCTGAATTACACTGTGTGTGTGTGTGTGTCTGAAGTAAACAGCTGATAAACCAGAGGCTGAAGGGGTTATTAATGTGCAGGAAGGGAGTAAAGGGTGTGTAACACTGATTTTATCAAGAGGTATCTGATCTGATCTCTTTCCCAATTCGCACACAGTTTCCTACATCATGATCTCCTTGACCATAGGGATCTGGTAAAAAAGTACTGCACTGTGAATAGGGTGCCGTTTAGGACAAAGTCTCTTTGCTAATGGCCAGGGTGGTTTATCACTTCACTTGTTTCCTGCAATACATGGAGGGAGTATCACAGACAACTCTACGGCTAGGCTGGTTGAACTATTGAACTCTCTCACGTTTTAGGCCTAGCAGTTAGAATATAGCATTCGTACAGATGGAATGTGGTTTGCAATTCAAATGTGGTTTGCACATAGTGTCATATCTGGCAAGGCTTGGATACATGTGTTGTTTAGGCCTATTTAATAGAGACTTTGCATCATTTGGGATTTAAGATTGTGAAAACAAGTTTGCAGTTTAAGCTGAATTTGACAGTGAGCTAAGTCATCAGTAATCAAATCCAGTATTTCGTTTCTGCAATGTTGGAAACTACCATACTCACTTAGAGAAATGTGCCTGTCCATGTAAAATACTCAACATTTAAACATGAGAAAGTATCACTGAACCAGAGCCAAGAGTTAATCCCCTAATACTAACAGGTTTAAAGTTTTAAATGAGAAAGATAATCGCATTAGAGGGCTGATCAGACAAAGAGAGAGAGCAGCATTTCACACACCTAGAGTAGAGAGACACGTAATAACCTAGCTAGTATCACTACAGACTCTAATGCTCAGGTGGAAGACGGGGCAACACAGCTACAGAATGTCTCCAATCAGGGGCTATCAAGTGTCTCAAAGTATGAGTTCTGATTTAGGATCACGTCCCACATCCATATACAGTGGGGAGAACAAGTATTTGATACACTGCCGATTTTGCAGGTTTTCCTACTTACAAAGCATGTAGAGGTCTGTAATTTTGATCATAGGTACACTTCAACTGTGAGAGACGGAATCTAAAACAAAAATCCAGAAAATCACATTGTTTGATTTTCAAGTAATTCATTTGCATTTTATTGCATGACATAAGTATTTGATACATCAGAAAAGCAGAACTTAATATTTGGTACAGAAACCTTTGTTTGCAATTACATAGATCATACGTTTCCTGTAGTTCTTGACCAGGTTTGCACACACTGCAGCAGGGATTTTGGCCCACTCCTCCATACAGACCTTCTCCAGATCCTTCAGGTTTCGGGGCTGTCGCTGGGCAATACGGACTTTCAGCTCCCTGCGAAGATTTTCTATTGGGTTCATATCCACTCCAGGACCTTGAGATGCTTCTTACTCCTTAGTTGCCCTGGCTGTGTGTTTTGGGTCGTTGTCATGCTGGAAGACCCAGCCACGACCCATCTTCAATGCTCTTACTGAGGGAAGGAGGTTGTTGGCCAATATCTCGCGATACATGGCCCCCTCCCCTCAATATGGTGCAGTCGTCCTGTCCAGAAAAGCATCCCCAAAGAATGATGTTTCCACCTCCATGCTTCACAGTTGGGATGGTGTTCTTGGGGTTGTACTCATCCTTCTTCTTCCTCCAAACACGGCGAGTGGAGTTTAGACCAAAAAGCTCTATTTTTGTCTCATCAGACCATATGACCTTCTCCCATTCCTCCTCTGGATCATCCAGATGGTCATTGGCAAACTTCAGACGGGCCTGGACATGCGCTGGCTTGAGCAGGGGGACCTTGCGTGCGCTGCAGGGTTTTAATCCATGACGGCGTAGTGTGTTACTAATGGTTTTCTTTGAGACTGTGGTCCCAGCTCTCTTCAAGTCATTGACCAGGTCCTGCTGTGTAGTTCTGGGCTGATCCCTCACCTTCCTCATGATCATTGATGCCCCACGAGGTGAGATCTTGCATGGAGCCCCAAACCGAGGGTGATTGACCGTCATCTTGAACTTCTTCCATTTTCTAATAATTGCACCAACAGTTGTTGCCTTCTCACCAAGCTGCTTGCCTATTGTCCTGTAGCCCATCCCAGCCTTGTGCAGGTCTACAATTATATCCCTGATGTCCTTACACAGCTCTCTGGTCTTGGCCATTGTGGAGAGGTTGGAGTCTGTTTGATTGAGTGTGTGGACAGGTGTCTTTTATACAGGTAACGAGTTCAAACAGGTGCAGTTAATACAGGTAATGAGTGGAGAACAGGAGGGCTTCTTAAATAAAAACTAACAGGTCTGTGAGAGCCGGAATTCTTACTGGTTGGTAGGTGATCAAATACTTATGTCATGCAATAAAATGCTAATTAATTACTTAAAAATCATACAATGTGATTTTCTGGATTTTTGTTTTAGATTCCGTCTCTCACAGTTGAAGTGTACCTATGATAAAAAATTACAGACCTCTACATGCTTTGTAAGTAGGAAAACCTGCAAAATCGGCAGTCTATCAAATACTTGTTCTCCCCACTGTAATTATGATCTAAAACTATGCGGAGCCTGGTCTTCAAGATTTTGCAAAAGCTGCATACTGTAGGCCTAGGCTACATGTACATTTTTCAATGTGTAGTATGTTGTAATGTAGGAATACTTTATAAACATGTTTTAACTTACTCTACAGTAGTAGACTACTACAGGCTCTTCCTCCTATCTGTACTCATGGGGCTAATCCCAGAATGTGTTGGTATAAACTAGGCTAACTCTTGTTTGGGATAGAGTGACACGAAGACTGTCATTAATATCTGTCCAGTAGTACGCTGTTGTAAACATCACTTACAGAGATCAGTACAATACAGGCAGAGCGTAATCCACTCATATTACCCAGGCTTTCAGGCATATTCCGCATGATTCAGGAATACCCTCAGGGCTTTCTGGAGCTGCATGGCTGGCTAGCTGGGTGGGTAATTATTAAAGCTACGCCCCAGATTAGGATGTGGATAGAGGCCGAGACACACACACACACACACACACACACACACACACACACACACACACACACACACACACACACACACACACACACACACACACAGTCCTGGTGGTGCAAGCAAGCTGAAGCACGCAAGATGAGGGGAGCACCGCTAAGACTGTTACATCAAGAGCCACTGCAACGCTGACTACTCTCCCAATCCCCACTGCTGATTTACCAAACATGGGCTCGCCAACCAACCGCTGCCTCAGGTCTAAAGGGAACACTGTCCTTATTACTTCAGTTATTATTGCATAGTTATTACGTTATATTTATCACTAGCACCGTTATTACTATTATCATTAGTCATTAGTAATGATAATAATTATATTTTGGGTTGCTCTGACTAGTGTCGTCGATTTTCCTCTCCCACTGTCTGCATGTGGCGGGCTTAGTATCAGAGCTCTGTCTCGGACTGAGATGGAGAGAGTCCTGTTGTGGGGCAGAGAGGAGAGAAGGGAAAGGGAGGAAAGGAAGGATGGGGAGAAGAGAGGACAGAAAAATAATGGGGAGAGGGGACGGGAGTCCTGTTGTCGGGCAGAGAGGAGAGGAGTGGAGGGACGTGGAGAGGGAGGCAGACAAAGTGGTTGGTTCGTTCTCTCCCCTCTCTTCTCTCCTCGCCTCCGTCCAGTCAGGCAGTTCTCTGAAGAGAAGGACACGGAGACAGAGGGATAATTATTTTAATGGCACCTTCCCTTTCACTCTTTCTAACTCTCCCCCCTCTCTCTTTCTCTCCTGTTTTCCCAGTGATGGCCTCATCAGCTGCGCAGCTGTGCTCAGGCTCCTGTCGCTGCGTCTAGGAACCAGGTCTGAGTGACGCCCCCCTCTACCAGTCCCCTACAACCTCATCCCAAAAACAACACCAGCAAAACAAATGCGACCATGTACAGCGTGGATGACCTGCTCATCTCGCATGGATACAAACTGCCCCAAAAAACCTCTACCTCCCCTCCTGCTGCCTCCCCCACACCCCCGTCCTCTTACGATAACAAGCGTTACGGCGACCCGTCCTCCTGTCGCCAGGAGATCTTAGAGAGCCGGTCCGGTAGTGGTCATGGAACAGTGAACGGGTATGAGATACAGTCTGGGCCAGGGCTCTATGTGTATAGCAACAGCATCAGCACCAGCAGGCGGCCCCAGCCACCGGCCCCAACCAAAGGTGGGAGGGACAGGAATAGCCAACCACAGAGGAGGGAAGCCGACAGCGGTAACCAAGGTGACGCGCACTCCTTGGGCGATTCTCTCACGACAGATAGCGGGTGAGTCTGCTGCACAGAGCTTGTTTGGAACAAATAGATTCATGAAAAGGTAGACTCCGTCAGTCAAGAAGTTCTGCATTGGGAGGTTGCTCCCTTTCTCTCTTACTTCCCTTTCCCCACTCTCCCTCCCTCCCACACTCCCTTTTCCTCTCCTTCTAATAGACAGGGAGTTGGTGTAATTTCCTCCCCCCAACTCCCTACCTACCTACCTTTATAAAGCCAGTAAACAGGGAGTTTGGGTAATGCTTTTCTCCTCCCCTAACTCCCTCCCTCCTCTTCTCTATAAAGCCAGTAGATAGGGAGTTGGTAATGCTCCTCCCTCCTCCCTATTCCTATCCCTCTAGTAGACAGGGAGTTTGGCTAATGTTCCACTCTTCCCCCCAACTCCCTCCCTCCCTCTATAAAGCCAGTAGACAGGGAGTTGGGGTTATGCTCTTGCCTCCCTCCCTCCTCTTCTCTATAAAGCCAGTAGACAGGGAGTTGGGGTTATGCTCTTGCCTCCCTCCTCTTCTCTATAAAGCCAGTAGACAGGGAGTTGGGGCTATGCTCTTGCCTCCCTCCTCTTCTCTATAAAGCCAGTAGACAGGGAGTTGGGGTAATGCTCTTGCCTCCCTCCCTCCTCTTCTCTATAAAGCCAGTAGACAGGGAGTTGGGGTTATGCTCTTGCCTCCCTCCTCTTCTCTATAAAGCCAGTAGACAGGGAGTTGGGGTTATGCTCTAGCCTCCCTCCCTCCTCTTCTCTATAAAGCCAGTAGACAGGGAGTTGGGGTTATGCTCTTGCCTCCCTCCTCTTCACTATAAAGTCAGTAGACAGGAAGTTGGGGTTATGCTCTTGCCTCCCTCCTCTTCTCTATAAAGCCAGTAGACAGGGAGTTGGGGTTATGCTCTTGCCTCCCTCCCTCCTCTTCTCTATAAAGCCAGTAAACAGGAAGTTGGGGTAATGCTCTTGCCTCCCTCCCTCCTCTTCTCTATAAAGCCAGTAGACAGGGAGTTGGGGTTATGCTCTAGCCTCCCTCCCTCCTCTTCTTTATAAAGCCAGTAGACAGGGAGTTGGGGTAATGCTCTTGCTTCCCTCCCTCCTCTTCTCTCCAAAGCCAGTAGACAGGGAGTTGGGGTAATGCTCTTGCCTCCCTCCCTCCTCTTCTCTATAAAGCCAGTAGACAGGGAGTTGGGGTTATGCTCTTGCCTCCCTCCCTCCTCTTCTCTATAAAGCCAGTAGACAGGGAGTTGGGGTTATGCTCTTGCCTCCCTCCTCTTCTCTATAAAGCCAGTAGACAGGGAGTTGGGGTAATGCTCTTGCCTCCCTGCCTCCTCTTCTCTATAAAGCCAGTAGACAGGGAGTTGGGGTTATGCTCTTGCCTCCCTCCATCCTCTTCTCTATAAAGCCAGTAGACAGGAAGTTGGGGTTATGCTCTTGCCTCCCTCCCTCCTCTTCTCTATAAAGCCAGTAGACAGGGAGTTGGGGTTATGCTCTAGCCTCCCTCCCTCCTCTTCTCTATAAAGCCAGTAGACAGGGAGTTGGGGTAATGTGTTCTGGAGTCTTAATCTGCCACATGGGACAGTTGTGTTGTAAACAGACTTGAGCCGCTGCTACTGCTGATAGACCCCAGCACCACCGTCTGAGCATGCCCAGTTCTACAGACAGAATCAGCATCCCAAATGGCACCTTAAATCCCTATATAGTACATTACCTTTCACCAGGACGTAAAGGGGATCCATTGAGCTCTGTTCAAAATTAGTGCACTGTATAGGGAATGGGGTGCCATTTTGGACGCATCCAGACAGATAGGGATGTCTGCCCGTCGTATCGATAGCCTCACTCTTAGTCACCACACAGAGAACCTCCCTTATGCACACAGCATTTAAATATGTAGGCTATGCGAGGAAGAGATGCTGGCTACTATATTTAATTTAGTTCACGGGTTATGCAATGGAAACCTTTCCCGGGGAATGTCCCTGAGTGTTAAAATGTCGGATTTTTACAGAGACACTTTCTCTTTCATCTCTGCCTTTCTTCTTGTCAGCTCGAGTAGCCTAGTTGCAGTACCAGTCCTGTGTATTGTATAGCTCTGTAGATACAGGATGGTTAATAGCATACATCAGTCATAGAGATCCCATAGCTTCATTCATTCTATATGCCACTCAAGTATGTACTATTTGCTTATAGAACAGTCATTTGACCTGGAATACAATCCACGGATACGTTGATGATTTTAGGCAACATAATACAACCTGCATATCCCCTACCCTCGCCTCAAGTCCAAACAGTGCATTTGATTTGAAAATGTAAGATAATCAAATGTGCCTCTTTTTGAAATTGTTGTTGCTGGGGTGTTTTTAGCTTAGTTTTAGAATGTACATATGGAACATTCCTAATCTTTCCACTAGGAGGTGCAGATAATATCCGCTGATGATTGGCTAACTAGGCTATATATTATGGGATGCAGTGGAACTTACCTGATGGTCACGCCTGCCTGTACTGACATTACATGAAAAGGGCAGATCAGATCATGGATGGAAAATCAGCCTCCCTCAGTCCACATTCGTTGACATGTTCAGTGGGAATATCCAGAAACTGAGATTTTGAGCTTGCAGAGAGAGATGATGATGATTAAACGCAGTGTATTGTTCTGCAAATCGGATATGCTGTTATGAAGTCTTCAGATACAGTGCACCATCAGTAGCAGACTGACTTTAGTAGTCTAGTGGTGGCCTGTCTGTGGTGGTCTACCTCCCCCTAGTGGTAGAGGGGCTCAACGACAGACACGTCATTACATTCATCTACTGGAGAACTATTCCTGATGTGTCCTGTGTGTGTTCTATGGTCCGTGAGCGAACCATTGGTTCTAAGTTCTAATCCTGTGTCTGTTCTGTGTTCTAGGTTATACTGTGTGTTCTAGGTTCTGATACTGTGCGTTCTGTGTTCTAGGTTCTGTGAGGGGCCCAGAGGCGTGTACCATCACAGGGGCCCCAGAGACTTGTCCTACTGGAGGAGGAGGGGCCAGGACTTCAGCATTCTCCTGGACTACGCTGACTTCAGAGAGCCCCGAGGAGGTGTTACCTGTAGGAGGACAGAGGGGGTGCAGCAGCAGCAGAGACAGGAGGTGATTTGATTCTTTGATTTGATTGTTTAACAATTCAAAATGAAATAGTCCTCTATAGTATACCACCTTTGACCAGAGCCCATGGGTGCACTAAAAAGTAGTGCACTATATTGGGATTATGTTGCCATTTGGGAACGAGCCAAAGACCATCGTGGTTCTGTCCTCTGTCTAGGTGCCCCCAGAGGACTGCCAGCAGCGTGAGAAGCAGAGCCGGGCAGCCCAGTCCCAAGCTCAGGCCCAGGCCCGCTCCAGGCAGAGAGAGGCAGCACTGCAGCAGTGGAGGATGACCGCCGTGGACAGGAAGTGTCAGAGCCTGGGCACGGACGAGTGGCGGCCCGCCGTGGTGAGCTTCTCCTGCCAGCTTTCGGACAGCGAGGGCGAGAGGTGGTCGCAGGCTCAGGAGCAGTATCTGCAGCAGCGGCACCTCCGCACACCGGATGGTGCTATGGTTGTAATAGGTCCCAGGAACAAAGGGAAGTCCCAGTCTCTGCCCAAGATGCTGCAACCGGACAGCCTGCAGTACGTAGAAATGTCTGGGTCTATTGGGTCCGGGCCTGGGCAGGACGTGCACAGGAGGGTCAACGGCCACCCAGGGTTTCATTATGACCCTTACAGCATATATAACCACAACCAGGCCAGGGTAGGGGACAGCGACAGGTGGCCTGAGAATGACAACAGACCCTCCAGTCAGATGAGTATGACTAGCCAGGTCAGCCAGGTGAGTCAGGCTTCTCAAGTACCAAAGGTCAGGTACAGCCGTCCCCTGCGACCTCCGTCCTACGAGGTTCACCAGCAGACCCGGGGGAGCGCCGAAACGCTCTCAGGAGACCCAGAAGCAGCATCAACCCCCCAGCCCCAGGACAGGGACAGAACCCCCCTTCCTCACCCCAGTATAGGTGACCCCAGGCTGGACTATTATACACAGGATGGAGGGTCTGGCACGGAGCCTCCGGGGTATATCCCTCCCCCATCGTATCCCCCCAAGAGAGCTCCTCGACCTATGAGAGGAAGCCATGGAGGTCACAGAGGCTATGGAGAGGTCCCTGTCAACTACAGGTAACAAATTATGTAGCTTACCTACTCATGATTTTATATAGCTTTTTTTCATTTGCTATTGAAGCACTTTGACATTATGCTCTGTAATGAATAGCGCTATAGAGACACATTTGCTAAATGACCAAATGAATGTAAATGCGATGTACAATTTAGAAGTTAAATAAATGATCATGTGTTATTATCAGGTACCACCAGATGTACCAGCAGCAGCAGAAGCAGCAGATGCGTGGGACCCCAGACCCCTGGTTTGGTAGCAGACACACCGGTGGAGGAGGGTCCTGGCCGGAGCCTCACAGAGAGAGGAGTGCACCCCACAGAAAGCAGCACTACACTGGCTACAGTGAGCAGCAGCACCAGCCGGTCCTGGGTCCTGACATCCAGTACATCCCCTTCGACGACCCACGCCTCCGACATGTGTCCGGGGGAGGAAACTCGTCTCCATGCGACGGAGGCGACTCCACGACGGACGCTGACAAGATCCGCCACATCCGTAACTCCACGTCCTCCGAGCTTCCCGGTGTCACCGTGTCAGACCACTCGTCTGATGACAGTGCCTTTTTGTCGTCCGCTTCCACGGGGGCCCCGCCGCCACTTGCCAGCACGCCAGACCCGGCCAGTCCCATGCCGCTGAGGTCTCCTAGCGACTATGACAATAACAATAACAGGTGGCGGCAACAGCAACAGCACTGTGATTTGCACAAAGAGACTGGCTCACTAGATGACTTCCCAGCAGCAACTTCCCAAAACTGTAACAGGTATAATCCTAAACCAAACCAAGGTGGTCCCTCTGCCTTCCAGCCACCGGCTCCTGCTCCGCCAGTGTGTCACAGCTCCAGCTCAGATCAGGGCTTCTCGGAAACAACCATCACACAGGTGAAGAAGATAGTTCCAGGAGACTCAGGAGTAGACAACCTCAACAGGAACTCTAAGAGGAAGGCTCACAGTGAGACCATATTCTGCCTGGTGTCTGTCCCCATCCCCATCCACATGCAACAAACCAATAAAGACTCAATCTCAGCAGCAGACCAGAACAATAACGAGAATATGCCTGCCAGTCTGCCAAGTATTCTGCCAATCGTGAGCGTCATCGCCACAGTAGACAACCAAAACACTGTGGTCCAATCCAAATCAGAGAACAGCCAAAGCCTCTGTAGCAAGTCGTTATCAGACATGGGTCTCAAACCCCCCTCCCACACCAGCAGCTTCACCTCAATGAGAAGCACCAGGAAGGGTCCTCTGAGGAAGGAGATAGTAGACGCCTGGTCACTCCAGGCCAGTGCTGACAAGGAGCTGTGCTACGCCGGCTCCTGGCCCGGGGACCAGTACAGGAACCAAGAGACCCAGACCAGCTCACCCGTAGCAGTGAAGGGTCCTGGGGGTACTGGGGGGACAGGTCAGCTTCAGAGTTCCCCTGGAGGACAGGGTCAGGGAGGACAGGAGGGGCAGGAGACAGGCCACCCAGCCTCCGATACCACCATGGACAGCGGTGCAGGTACCGACTGCAGCTCCGGCTCGTACGGTGTGGACTATCCCATGAAGGGCCAGAAGAACCTCCACCCGTCCAGCAACAGCGCCTTCTCCTGTCTCAGTATCAGCCCGGCCCAGCCCCTGTCACTCCCGCCCCAGCCTCCACCCCCTGTGCCTGGGGAGTGGAGAAACCAACAGACCTCCACATCCAGGAAGACTGGTACTACCACCTCCAACACCACCAAACCCCCAGTCAGTGCCAACGCTAACATCCAGGGCCAGGTGGCGTTCGGCCAGTTCCTGCTGAAGCCGGTGAGCCGGCGGCCGTGGGACGCCATTGAGGAGCTGGAGAGTTTCAACAAGGCTGCAGGCGTAGATGTAGACCAGGTCCAGAAGAAAATGAAGGTCCAGCCCAGGAGACCCAGTGTCGACCAGTGTATAGACGACCTGGACGAGGTCTATAGGACCATCATGGAGCTGAGCGGGGAAGACACGCAACAACAACAACAACAACAACATCAGCACATAGCCCCTCCACATCTGGACCCTGAGAGGGAGACAGTTAGCCTTCCAGACCAGCGCCTGAATAACAAACCCAACAACAACATCCCTACCATCATGCCAAGGCTAGACAGCTGGGGCCCTGGCTCTACCATTGACCACGACTACAGGGAGGTGAGGAGTGCTTTCTCCAGGCCCCAGCCCCAGAGCAGAACTAGCATCCTCAGACTGAAGAGAGAGGACATGGTTCCCACTGCCACCCTAACAGAGTCCACTGGCTTCAAAGATTACAACTCCCACAATGACCCCAGGGTAACCTATGACTCCAGACTGACTTACAGGCAGGAGCAGGACATTTCCGTCGCCAAGGAGTCTCTACTGAGGGACGTGGGGCTCACCGTCTCCACTGAGGTCCCTGGAGGCACCGTAGAGCGGGGCCAGCATTGTGGCCGCCCATTCACACTGATCACACCATTAGACCACAATGAACTATGTCCGAATGTACAGCTATCAAGGGAGAACCGAGACGGATACTTTTTTGCCAAGAACAACCAGGTTGAGGTTGTGCACATCAGTGATGGCAATAATAAGGAAGAGCTTGGCTCCACTAAAGTAGTGGAGGGGGGGAGGAAGGTAAAGAAGGATAACGTGCCCATCGTGCCACCCAGATTTAGGGGGCATGAGCCCAATCTGAACATCCGCAGGGCCCGGAGTGAGAACAGCAGGTCGCCCAGAGGTGAAGGGTCGCAGGGGACACCACACATCGGCAGATTGACTAGGGAGGCAGCGCTTGCATTTGAGGATGACGACTACAGATACAGCGTCAGCTCCGATCCTCTGAGTTGGCGTAACGAGGCTACGTTGGCAGATATACACCTGGAGACCCTGTTGATCAAGGAGAAGGCAAACACCATGCCCACAGAGGACCTGAGTAATCTATATGAGGTGAAGTGTGCCAAGGGGATCCCTGAGAACGAGACAATGGAGCAGAGAGCAGCCAGGATATTGGGGATAGACGTAGCCCCGGATTCACTGCGGGGGATGGTCCAGGTGAGAGAGGAGGAGCAGAGAGAGGAGGAGGAGTCACTGCCAGGGGTTGAGGAGGAGCAGAGAGAGGAGGTGTCACTGCAGGGGGTTGTAGAGGAGAGAGAGGAGGACAGGCAGGAGTACAGAGAGGATGAGGGAAAAACTGTCATAGGTGAAACACAGGAGCGCAGAGACAACACAGAGACTGAGATAGAGACCCAGGAACTCAGTCCAGAAGGAGCACATGCTGTGGAATCACTAGGCGGGGTCGAACAGAAAGCAGAGGAGCACAGAGACAACCCAGAGAATGAAACTCTAATAGGAGAAACACTGAAGCACAGTCCAGACGAAGACAGAGATACAAAGCATGTGAGAAGAGGGTACGAGCAAGTGATGAAGGTACGGGTATCCGTGGTTACCTTGGAAGAGGAGACGATAGAACAAGAGGAGGAGACAAGAGGAGGACCCAGTAAGGATGACAGCTTATCAGTATGTAAGGACAAACATGATGGAGGAGACAGAGAGAGATTATGCCACCCCTCCATGATGCTGGACCTGCCAGAGTTTCCCCCTAGCAGCCTCCCCTTGTCTCTGCCTGTGACCCCAGACGAGGAGCTGGCCCTTAGCTTGCTGAGTGTGGGTGGAGGAGGGGAGAGGAAGGGGCACGTTGGTGGTGCCTCCCCCAGGCTCTCATCCTCGATGTCGCCAGGCTGCACAAAGGGTATGGTCCACTTGGATGAGGTGTTCTCAGTCTCCTGCGTGCTTATCAGGAGTTTAGACTCAGGAGAGCCAGCGCAGGAGACAGAGACAGAGGTAGTGGGAGTAGTACAGGTAGAGGCTGAGCAGGACAAAGATGAGGGGATGAGCCAGGGAGAGAGAGAAGAGATGGAAGAGGAAGAGTTGAGGATAGAGTCAGAGCCGGAGCCGGAGGGGAAAGAGATAGACAGGGCAGACAAGCGAGAAGATGAGAGGATAGTGTCGGGAGAGGAGAAAGAACTGGAGGAGGAGTTGAAAATAGAGGAGAAAGAGCAAGAGTTGACAATCGAGGTGGGGAAAGAGCTAAAGGTGAGAATGGAGGAGGAGAAAAGACGGAGTCAGGAGGAAGAGGAAAGAGAAGTGCAGGAGGGGGAGAAAGAACCAGAGGAGGAGGAGAAAACAGAGAGGCAAGTGGAGGAGGAAGAGAAAGAGCCAGAGGTGGAAAGAGAGGAGGAGAGGAGTGAAAAGTCAGATAAAAAACAGCAACAGGAGGTTCGGCCAGAGCCGGTGTCCAGGTCAGTGAAACCTCCTCTCCTCCCCAAGCCTGTCCCCATGCCTCGCAGCGGCACGGTGGCCAAAAGAGAGATCACCTTTCCCCTGAGCTTCAGTGTCTCTTCCTGTGGCTCCTCTACAACCCTAGAGGAGGACGAGCTGCTCTCAGGTAGGAACATGGACACACACACACAAGCCTTTAACAATAATACATGTAACTGTTACATATTTATATAGGACTTTTCATACACTGGGGGAAAATAATCACAAAATCTACAATATACACATGTATGTTTAGTACTTTGTATACTTCATCTTTGTGTAAAACTCTTTATCTCCTGTTTTATTTAAAGCTTCATTTGATCATGTTTATCACAAGAGGGAGCTATCATCCTAGCGTAACATGAAGGATCAGGATGGAATTTAGAAAAAAAATTGATATACATACTACTGGAAAATGCACTAAGAACATTGTCAGATTAACAAGTAGGGATGCAAACTCTGCTCTTGTTGGGTCTGTGACATTTTGACCCAAATGGACAATTTAGGTGTTTTTATAGAGGGGGGGGGTAAACCACTCCAGAACCTAGCAGTTATCCCAGCTGTACGATAGAGCTTTTCATGGGGTTGGTTTAGCGGGTGTGGATGGAAGAAGGGAGGGAAGGACAAGCCAAGCCATTGTGTGAGCTGGGAATCCACAGACACTGGGACTTACTGAAACATTGTTTTAGAGATAAGATGGATTTCCCTAGTCTGGTCCCAGATCTGTTTGTGCTCGGCCAGTTTGGCATGATAACGAGTGACCAAGAATTGGCTTGATCGCACAGACAGACTGGCAGTAAGGATTTCCCTCATTACTGTATATGGAATATCATCATGAATGTCTGACTGGATTGTGATTGATGTCATTTGTTTCTCCTCAGACTCCTATGATCCTAGTCGAGTGGAGAGAGTGTAACCTCTGACCTCTACGAATACCTTCGACATCTGGGGGGAATCGGCTTTGATCACCGCTCCGTCCGTCCGCCCATCCGTCCGTCAACTTTCCAGTCAATGCCTTGGTTAATGCCTATATAGTTATTTTGAACAGAGCTCTATGGGGACTGGTTAAAAGTACTGCACTATATAGGGAATAAGGACGAAACTTAATCTCACTCAATGACCCCCCCCCCCCCCCCAACCACTGTGCCCCCTTTTCACCAATACAAGCATTGTTAAAGCAACAGCAACAGTCCATAATATGCCTGCCTGACTCTGACCTGGTGCTCCAATGGCCTCCCGACTGCCAAACAAGACAATTACTGGGACCCATCTGTCCTCTGGCCTTCATCCTTCTACTCACACTCCACATCCTCCTCTTCACCATCTTCCTCTCTTTCCAGACGCTTCCAGTCATGAGCCAACCACTGTTGCTTAACGGGGTGATTCTCCTACCCTGTCCTGTCTGGTATTTTGTTTTTGTGTTGTTTTTTTGCATCCCAAATGGCAGCCTATTACCTTTATAGTGTACTACTTTTGACTAGGGTCCCGGTCAAATGTAGTACACTGTATAGGGAATAGGGTGCCATTTGGAATGCGGCTTTGGTTTTCTTGGAATTACATGTCTGCCATCGACTGTCTCCCAATACAACAGCACTGTGGTTCCTATGAATGTAAAGAAGTGCTTATGCTTTTCAATCACAAACAAATACTTTAAGACGAAACCACAATAAGACAACAGTCTCGTGTTACAATCAGTGTTACCTACGTACACCAAATGTAAATAATAATTGAGGCTTAAGGTTTTGTTCCAACAGACTTTTGTGATGTTTGTTGCTGAAAAACTGTATATTTTCTTACCTGTGTTGGAACTTACACTGAGTATACAAAACATTAAGAACAATTGCACTTTCCATGACATAGACTGACCAGGTGAATCCAGGTGAAGGTTATGATCCCTTATTGATGGCACTTGTTAAATCCACTTCAATTAGAGTAGATGAAGGGGAGGAGAATGGTTAAAGAAGGATGTTTAAGCCTTGAGACAATTGAGACATGGAATGTATACCATTCAGAAGGTGAATGGGCAAGACAAAACATTTAAGTGCCTTTGAACGGGGGTATGGCAGTATGTGCCAGGCGCACCAGTTTGCGTCAAGAACTGCAACACTGCTGGGTTTTTCACACGCAACAGTTTCCCATGTGTGTCAAGAACAATTCACCACCCAGTGGAGATCCAGCCAACTTGACACAACTGTGGGAAGCATTGGAGTCAACATGGGCCAGCATCCCTTTGGAACACTTTCAACACCTTATATAGTCCATGCCCCGACGAATTGAGTCTGTTCTGAGGGCAAAAGGGGGTGCAACTCAATATTAGGAAGGTGTTCCTAATGCTTGGTATACTCTGTGTATATGTCAAAGAAGAATCTGATTTTGAAGCTATACTCTTGAGATGTAATTACCAATTGATACATCTCTCCTGTTCTCTACACTTGTGTGTTTGTGGCTTGGCTGTGAGGCCTGAGAATGTACTTATATGTCAGGCTGGATCAGATTGAGAATAGCCTGGTCCCAGACTTGTTTTTGCCAACTCCTATATGGAAATTGCCGTGACCGTTGGCGTGACAGCAAAACAGATCTGGGGCCAGGGTAAATGTTTACAGTTGAAGTCGGAAGTTTACATACACCTTAGCCAAATGCATTTAAACTCAGTTTTTCACAATTCCTGATATTTAATCCGAGTAAGAATTCCCTGTTTTAGGTCAGTTAGGATCACCACTTTATTTTAAGAATGTGAAATGTCAAAATAATAGTAGAGATAATGATTTATTTCAGCTTTTATTTCTTTCATCACATTCCCAGTGGGTCAGAAGTTTACATACACTCAATTAGTATTTGGTAGCATTGCCTTTAAATTGTTGAACTTGGGTCAAACGTTTCAGGTAGCCTTCCACAAGCTTCCCACAATTAGTTGGGTGAATTTTGGCCCATTCCTCCTCACAGCTGGTGTAACTGAGTCAGGTTTGTAGAGGGTCAGGGGTTTGTGATGGCCACTCCAATACCTTGACTTTGTTGTCCTTAAGCCATCTTGCCACAACTTTGGAAGTATGCTTGGGGTCATTGTCCATTTGGAAGACCTATTTGCGACCAAGCTGTAACATCATGACCTTCCTGTCTTGAGATGTTGCTTCAATATATCCATATAATTTTCCTGCCTCATGATGCCATATATTTTGTGAAGTGCACCAGACCCTCCTGCAGAAAAGCACCCCCACAACATGATGCTGCCACCCCCGTGCTTCACAGTTGGGATGGTGTTCTTCGGCTTGCAAGCCTCCCCTTTTTCCTCCAAACGTAACAATGGTCATTATGGCCAAACAGTTCTATTTTTGTTTCATCAGACCAGAGGACATTTCTCCAAAAAGTATGATATTTGTCCCCATGTGCAGTTGCAAACCGTAGTCTGGCTTTTTTATGGCAGTTTTGGAGCAGTGGCTTCTTCTTTGCTGAGCAGCCTTTCAGGTTATGTCGATTATAAGACTTGTTTTACTGTGGATATAGATAGTTTTGTACCTGTTTCCTCCAGCATCTTCACAAGGTCCTTTACTGTTGTTCTGGGATTGATTTGCACTTTTCGCACCAAAGTACGTTCATCTCTAGGAGACAGAACGCGTCTCCTTCCTGAGCGATATGACGGCTGCGTGGTCCCATGGTGTTTATACTTGCGTACTATTGTTTGTACAGATGAACGTGGTGCCTTCAGGTGTTTGGAAATTTCTCCCAAGGATGAACCAGATTTGTGGAGGTCTCCAATTATTTTTCTGAGGTCCTGGCTGATTTCTTTTGATTTTTCCATCATGTCACATAAGGAGGCACTGAGTTTGAAGGTAGCCCTTGAAATACATCCACAGGTACACCTCCAATTGACTCAAATGATGTCAATTAGCCTATCAGAAGCTTCTAAAGCCATGACATCATTTTCGGCAATTTTCCAAGCTGTTTAAAGGCACAGTCAACATTGTGTATGTACACTTATGACACACTGGAATTGTAATACAGTAAATTCTAAGCGAAATAATTTGTAAAAATTGTTGGAAAAATGACTTGTCATGCACAAAGTAGATGTCCTAACCAACTTGCCAAAACTATAGTTTGTTAACAAGAAATTTGTGGAGTGGTTGAAAAATGAGTTTTAATGACTCCAACCTAAGTGTATGTAAACTTCTAACTTCAACTGTATATAACACTGTGGTGTTTGTCACTCAGAGCAATACTGTTGTTGCACAGGGCTTCTCTTGGGGCTGCTTTGGGTGAGCAGCCGAGAGCCTGTGTATTAAAGGCCCAATCCCAGAACGACCCTTAGATGCACTACGGTCTAGGGGTCCATTTGGGATGGGGCCTAAGAAATTGATCTCATTACACATCCATGTGTTAAATCTGTACCATTTGGTACTAAGAGTACCAGGGGTTGCACTGCTTAGTAATGTTATTGGTCACCTGTCTTGCTGGTGGTTTTGCATTGGTGGTATCCCTCAGGGGTGAATGTGAGGACCGTTACATTATATTTACAGTGCCACACCCCCAACATGACTGTGCCAAAGTGTGTCAAGACTGTGTCAGGGTGCGTCTAAACTGTGTCAGGGTGGTGTGACAGGTTAGAGTTTGTTTTTTCAGCATCAGCAATCGTAGCAGCATTTCATTTCACAAATGTATTTATGTTTGTTAATCACACCTCATACTGTACAAAATAAAAAAGTATATTTTAAATATATTTTCAAATGTTAAAGGTTTATAATTAACCTTGCAATTTCATTTGCTCACATAAGTCAATGTGAATATATATTTTTTTGTAACTAATGAATTTGGTGTTGCAATGAATGATAGACAGACGTAACATCTCAGTGTGCCTTGTACACATTTCTGTTTCTGTGGAAAAAGTCAATATTAGTGCACTATTTAGGATATAGGGTACCATTTGGGATGTACCCAATGTTTATTTGTGTTCAACACGTACAATTTATCTACTGTAACTAAGCTAATTTCTTCATTTCAACTGGACATGTTGTAATTCATTGTTAATTGTATATGGATAAGACCATTTTTAGGTATTTTGGAAATCAAAAATATATATTTTTGAAATAACTTTTCTGATATAAACTGTAAAACGTAAATTCATGAACCTGATAAATGTAAGCGTTGAACATATCCAACGCCTTGTAAGCTGGCAAAGAATTCTTCACTTTTGAATTTACTTCTAATTGTTATACACCTTGATGTTTTTGTTAAAATAACTGACTTGCATATTACATAAGCCTAAATGCAAGTCAACCAGTACTGGTTGAAAGATCTAGTTCTGAACCAAAACAGTTTTCTGTGTATAAAGACTTAACATTAAAAAAAACATTTTTGTCTGCTTGCTACAAACATACTGCTATTTTCTTTACCCCTTGTTTGAAGTTACATGGTATGGATGAATGTTACTTGATCTGGTTCAAGACATGCATAAGCAGGAAGTCAGTTTGAGCTTAAGTTTGTGATACTGGAGTCCTGATATCAAGCACAGGATAATGTTGATACCCTAGAATTAGAATGATTCTAATTCTAAGAATTATTTTACTTCAAATTTATTCTAGTTCTATGGTTTACACTACCAACACTCTGTCCTTCCCTGTAACTCTAGGCTAGGTTCCAGGTGGACTATAGTTATGTGGACATTGTAATAGACATTTTGTACTGCAAGGTATTTATAGCATAGACTATTGTTGCACATCTTGCTGTGATATTTTCTAATTTCATACCGTCTTTACATCTTTTTTTGTAGACGCATACAGGCATCCATTTTTTTGTTTGTTCTTGCATGTGATGCGTCAGATGTTATGGAGAGAAAGGTATTTGCATATAATTGCATTTGGTACTATAGTATACCTGATAAGCAGCCGTTACATATTTCATATAATGCATATTTTATTTTCAAATTTTTACGGCAAGTATTTAAAATGAAAGCAAGGTATTGTTTTTATTATTCTAAAAAGGGATCTCTGTGTTTAAAGGCACATGTTTGTCTGTATTCATGGTATGATCGTTAAAAATGAGCATACATACAGTCATAGTGTGCTTCTGTTGTATAACATTGCAGATTATTAAATAAACTTTGCACGTAAGCTATGCCTCTGTTTTGTATTAACACTTCTGGGCCTCGCTAGCCCCTTACTACGCCAATGAGCAGCCATTTTGACTGTAACATTTTAACAGTATAATAAATAGATTTAATATATGCTATCGGGAAAATTATCTTTTGGTTGTGTTAATGAAGGTATTGGGTAACATTAGAATACGAAAAAAATATATATTTCAAAGAACACAATAGCATTTTCATTAGTTTATATTACTGTGGGTGATCTGCTGCAAGGTTATTCTTGGAAAATGTGATATTTTGAAATAGAGCTCATATCTTACAGTAAGTGTACAGTACAGTTACAGTACAGTAAGTGTTTTGAAAACCTCCAAATCTGCTCTTTCTGATACTATAGAAATCCAAATATCTTACCTGCAAGTGACTCTGCAGGAGGATTTGAAAAAGTAGCGTTTTGGCATTTAGTCTAGAACAGAAGGCAGTCAAAATGAAGGCCTTGGCACTTCTAGTGCTAATATCACTGGAGAAATATGTATATGTACAGTCTATTTGGTTTCAGTACAAAGAGACAGTCAGTGAATCCTACAGATGTATTCATGATGAATTCAAGATACATTTTTATCTGTTTTATCTCAAATATTCTAAACTACACTATTCTGGCAGTGCAAACTAGGGGAGACGGGGCAATTGTATTTTACTCTATTGCTCAGAGACCACTTTTACTAGACCAGTCATTGTTTTATGTAAGTAACTTACATCTGTCTCCTAACCATTTATATGTCTGACATTTGGATCACAATACTGATTTTAATCCAAAAAGTCTGGACATTACATTTGCCCCTGTATGTGCCAGGGACAATTGTAAATGTAGCTGAGGTCAAAGGTAACAACTAAAAAAGAAACCGATACATTCACTTAACTTCAGAAGCATTCATGTTTATGAATGATCATATTATCAAAGACATATGGAATGGTTTTAGCCTAAAATATAATTATTTTTATGTATGTAACAAACATTTACAGTAACAGCCCTGTTTTTGCATGGTCATTTGGTTCCTCTCAAAACATCTGAATAGTCTGATGGTGACCAAATTATATTAGTTTACAAGTTATTTAGCACTCCACAGGAACCCACGGCTATTTAAAGTTCGTTTTTGTATAATTCATGTAGAATACATAAAATCCTAAAGTTGAAATAAAATACAAATCATAACTTGGCTGCTTGGCTCAGGGTCATTTTAACAACGCGTTACAATTGCCCCCAACCCACCAGCCATGACAAAACCTAATATGCCTAGCAAGTAACAGCAATAGTGACATGTCAATCATTTCAATGTTTAGCCAACATATAGTGATGAAAATGACTTGGACAGTATAATAAAAGTACAGCAGGTGAAAATAGTGAGATATTTGGCTGACACATTTCAAGCAAGGAGAGAACCTAAAGAACCTACCCTACACCGCACATGGTTCCTTGAAGGTAGGCCGTGATTGAATCTGTCCATGGTGCTGGACAAGGTATATAACTGGTCTAGTAGCTCTGCATGGTGCTGTACTTCAGCTATAGAAGAACAACAGGTCTATTCAAACAGGGTCAGCGACGTAGGCCTGCCTGTACTCTACCATTTTAGAACCCATAAGTACTTTTTGACAAGGGCCCAAAGTAGTAGTGCACATTAGGTAATAGGGTGCCATTTGGGATGCGCACATGATCAAAGCTAGCCTCGTTGGCATATGAACAGCATTTGAACGTCCAAATATAACAATGATGTTTGTTATTTCCTCTTGTTCAGGCATTCTCATGTGGTGTCCTTCCCTCCCTGGGATTGACTCATCTTACCATGAACGGATTGTCCTGTCTTCAAAAGGTTAACAAATAATGAACTGTTGTGTATCTTCCATTCATGTTGACGTACCAATTCTTACCATATTCTATCTATAGTGTCAGCTTTACAGTGTGACTTCATAAAAACCAAGCTAGTTACAGGATAGTAAAGTTGTCATGTTATGGGGCAATAGGATGAGTAAACTGAGTGCAGTGTGCGTTCACACAGACAAATGGAAATCAATAGAGGCTTAATGGAAAACCAGTAGTACATCTGGTACTTCATTGAGTAATCCCATATACCAGGAAATATATATATGAAGAGTTTCATTCCAAAACGCCATATATAAACACTCAAACTGGACTGTTTTATCTCCATCTCTTCTTGCCCTTTGTGCTGTTGTCTGTGCCCAATAATGTTTGTACGATGTTTTGTGCTGCTACCATGTTGTGCTGCTGCCGTGTTATGTTGCTACCATGTTGTTGTCAGGTTGTGTTGCTACCATGCTGTGTTTTCATGTGTTGCTGCCATGCTATGTCTCTCTTTATGTAGTGTTGTGGTGTCTCTCTTGTTGTGATGTGTGTTTTGTCCTATATATATATATATATAATTATAATTATTTATTTATTTTATCCCAGCCCCCGTCCCTGCAAGAATCCTTTTGGTAGGCCGTCATTGTAAATAAGAATTTGTTCTTAACTGACTTGCCTAGTTAAATAAAGGTTCAATAAAATATACATTTTCAGAAATGTTGGTAAATTTGCTTTTATTGTTTAAAGAATTTATGAAAGTGATTAGTGTGTTTTTGTTCACTACCTAATCATGGCATGTTCAATGACAGACATATTTATTTAAAATATATCACTTGATGGTTTCATTTCAGAGAGACAAAACAAGCATTTAGCTACACCCGCAATAACATCTGCTAAATACACTATATGCACAAAGGAATGTGGACACCTCTTCAAATTTGTGGATTTGGCTATTTCAGCCATACAGGATGCTGACAGGTGTATCAATTCGAGCACACAGCCATGCAATCTCCATAGACAAACATCGGCAATATAATGGCCTTACTGAATAGCTCAGTGACTTTCAACGTGGCAACATCATAGGATGCCACCTTTCCAACAAGTCAGTTCGTAAGATTTCTGCCCTGCTAGAGTTGTCCCGGTCAACTGTAAGTGCTGTTATTGTGAAATGGAAACATCTAGGAGCAACAACGAGAAGTAGTAGGCCACACAAACTCGCGGAACGGGACCGCCGAGTGCTGAAGCACGTAGCGTGTAAAAATCGTATGTCCTCGGATGCAACACTCACTACAGAGTTCCAAACTGCCTCTAGAAGCAACGTCAGCACAATAACTGTTCGTTGGGAGCTTCATGAAATGGGGTTCCATTGCCGAGCAGTTGCACACAAGCCTAAAATCACCAGGCACAATGCCATGGGTCGGCTGGAGTGGTGTAAAGCTCGCCGCCATTGGACTCTTGAGCAGTGGAAGTGCGTTGTCTGGAATGATGAATCAAGCTTTACCATCTGGCAGTCCGACAAACAAATCTGGGTTTGGCAGATGACAGGAGAAGACTACCAGCCCCAATGCATAGTGCCAACTGTAAAGTTTGGTGGAGGAAGAATAATGGTCTGGGGCTCTTTTTCATGGTTCGGGCGAGATCGGTGTGTGGAAGAACTTGACTGCCCTGCACAGAGCCCTGACCTCAACAACATCAAACATCTTTGGGATTAATTGGAACGGCAACTACGAGCTGGCCTAATCGCCCAACATCAGTTTCTGACGATGTTAATGCTCTTGTGGCTGAATGGAAGTCCCTGCAGCAATGTTCCAACATCTAGTGGAAAGCCTTCTGAGAAGAGTGGAAGCTGTTATAGCAGCAAAGTGGGGGCAACTCCATATTAATGGCCATGATTTTGGAATGAGATGTTCAATGAGCAGATGTCCACCTACTTTTGGTCATATAGTGTATGTGAACAATAACATTTCATTTGGTATTTTGGTATTTTATTAGGATCCCCATTAGCTGTTGCAAAAGCAGCAGCTACTCTTCCTGGGGTCCACACAAAGCATGAAACATAATACAGAATTACATAACACAGAACATCATTAGACAAGAACAGCTCAAGGACAGAACTACATACATGTTTAAAAAGGCACACGTAGCCTACATATAAATGCAAACTATCTAGGTCAAATAGGGGAGAGGCGTTGCGCCAAGAGATGTTGCTTTATCTGTTTTTTGAAACAAGGTTTGCTGTTTATTTGAGCAATATGAGATGGAAGGAAGTTCCATGCAATAAAGGCTCTATATAATACTGTACGTTTTCTTGAATTTGTTCTGGATTTGAGGACTATGAAAAGACCCCTGGTGGCATGCCTGGTGGGATAAGTGTCTGTGTCAGAGTTGTGTGTAAGTTGACTATGCAAACAATTTGGGATTTTCAACACATTAATGTTCCTTATAAAAAGAAGAAGTGATGCAGTCCGTCTCTCCTCAACTCTTAGCCAAGAGAGACTGGCATGTATAGTATTTATATCAGCCCTCTGATATAATTAAGAGCAAAACGTGTCGCTCTGTTCTGGGCCAGCTGCAGCTTAACTAGGTTTTTCCTTGCAGCATTGGACCACACGACTGGTCAAAAATCATGATTAGACAAAACTAGAGCCTGCAGAACTTGCTTTTTGGAGTGTAGTGTCAAAAAAGCAGAGCATCTCTTTATTACGACTAGACTTCTCCCCATCTTTGCAACCATTGAATCTATATGTTTTGACCATGACAGATTACAATCTAAGGTACAATCTAAGGTAACGCCAAGTAATTTAGTCTCCTCAACTTGTTCAACAGCCACACCATTCATTACCAGATTTAGCTGAGGTCTAGCACTTAAGGAATGATTTGTACCAGATGCTCTTAGTTTTAGAGATGTTCAGGACCAGTTTATTACTGGCCACCCATTCCAAAACAGACTGCAACTCTTTGTTAAAGGTTTCAGTGACTTCATAAGCTGTGGTTGCTGATGCGTATATGGTTGCATCATCAGCATACATGGACACACATGCTTTGTTTAATGCCAGTGGCAGATCGTTGGTAAAAATAGAAAAGATTAGAGGGCCTTTGATTTGAATAATACTTTTTTGGCAAAATGCTATATTTCTGCCTCACCATTAGATAAGTAAGTAATACTGATAGGTTTTATACGGTCAAATGTAACAAATAACTACATTTATGACGTCAATATACAGTGCATTCGGAAAGTATTCAAACCCTTTCACTTTTTCCATATTTTGTTACGTTATAGCCTTATTCTAAAATTGATGAAATGTTTTTTTTAGTTCACCTTATTTAACCAGGTAGGCTAGTTGAGAACAAGTTCTCATTTACAACTGCAACCTGGCCAAGAATAAAGCAAAGCAGTTTGACACATACAACAACACAGAGTTACACATGGAATAAACAAACATACAGTCAATAATACAGTAGAAAAAAGTCTATATACAGTGTGTGCAAATGAGGTAAGATAAGGGAGGTAAGGCAATAAATAGGCCATGGTGGCGAAGTAATCACAATATACCAATTAAACACTGGAGTGATTAATGACCAGAAGATGAATGTGCAAGTAGAGATACTGGGGTGCAAAGGAGCAAGATAAATACAGTATGGGGATGAGGTAGTTGGATGGGCTATTTACAGATGAGCTATGTACAGGTGCAGTGCTGCTCTGACAGCTGGTCCTTTAAGCTAGTGAGGGAGATATGAGTCTCCAGCTTCATTGATTTTTGCAGTTCGTTCCAGTCATTGGCAGCAGAGAACTGGAAGGAAAGGCGACCAAAGGAGGAATTGGCTTTGGGGGTGACTAGTGAGATATACCTGCTGGAGCGCGTGCTACGGTGGGTGCTGCTCTGGTGACCAGTGAGCTGAGATAAGGCAGGGCTTTACCTAGCAGAGACTTGTAGATGACCTGGAACCAGTGGGTTTGGCGGCGAGTATGAAGCGAGGGCCAGCCAACGAGAACGTACAGGTCGCTATGGTGGGTATTATATGGAGCTTTGGTGACAAAACGGATGGCACTGTGATAGACTGCATCCAATTTGTTGAGTAGAGTGTTGGAGGCTATTTTGTAAATGACATCGCCAAAGTCGAGGATCGGTAGGATGGTCAGTTTTACGAGGGTATGTTTGGCAGCATGAGTGAAGGATGCTTTGTTGCGAAATAGGAAGCCGATTCTAGATTTAATTTTGGATTGGAGATGCTTAATATGAGTCTGGAAGGAGAGTTTACAGTCTAACCAGACACCTAGGTATTTGTAGTTGTCCACATATTCTAAGTCAGAACCGTCCAGAGTAGTGATGCTGGACGGGCGGGCAGGTGCGGGCAGCGATCGGTTGAAGAGCATGCATTTAGTTTTACTTGCATTTAAGAGCAGTTGGAGGCAACGGGAGGAGAGTTGTATGGCATTGAAGCTTGTCTGGAGGTTAGTTAACACAGTGTCCAAAGAAGGGCCAGATGTATACAGAATGGTGTCGTTTGCGTAGAGGTGGATCAGAGAATCACCAGAGGCAAGAGCGACATCATTGATGTATACAGAGAAGAGAGTCGCCCCGAGAATTGAACCCTGTGGCACCCCCATAGAGACTTGTCAGAGGTCCAGACAACAGGCCTTCCGATTTGACACACTGAACTCTATCAGAGAAGTAGTTGGTGAACCATGCGAGGCAGTCATTTGAGAAACCAAGGCTGTTTAGTCTGCCGATAAGAATGTAATAAATAAATAAATAAAAATTATAATCAATCCACACACAATACCCCATAATGGTAAAGCGAAAATTGGTTTTTAGAAATGTTTGCAATTTTATTACAAATAAAAAACTGAAAAAGCATTCAGACCCTTTGCAATGAAACTCGAAATTGAGCTCAGGTGCATCCTGTTTCCATTGATCATCCTTGAGAAGTTTCTACAACTTGTTTGGAGTGCACCTGTGGTAAATTCAATTGATTGGACAGGATTTGGAAAGGCACACACCTGTCTATATCAGGTCCCACAGTTGACAGTGCATGTCAGAGCAAAAAAAAGCCATGAGGTCAAACGAATTGTCCGTAGAGCTCCGACACAGGATTGTGTCGAGGCACAAATCTGGAGAAGGATACCAAAACATGTCTGCAGCATTGAAGGTCCCCAAGAACACAGTGGCCTCCATCATTCTTAAATGGAAAAAGTTTGGAACCACCAAGACTCTTCCTAGAGCTGGCCGCCCGAACAAACTGAGCAATCGGGGGAGAAGGGCATTGGTCAGGGAGGTGACTAAGAACCCGATGGTCACACTGATAAAGCTCCAAAGTTCCTCTGTAGAGATGGGAGAACCTTCCAGAAGGACATTCATCTCTGCAGCACTCCACCAATCAGGCCTTTATGGTAGAGTGGCCAGACGGAGCCCCTCAGTAAAAGGCACATGACTTGGAGTTTTCCAAAAGGCACCTAAAGTACTCTCAGAGCATGAGAAACAAGATTTTCTGGACTGATGAAACCAAGATTGAACCCTTTGGCCTGAATAACAAGTGCCACGTCTAGAGGTAACCTTGCACCATTCCTACGGTGAAGCATGGTGGTCGCAGCATCATGCTGTGGGAATGTTTTTCAGCGGCAGGGACTGGGAGACTAGTCAGGATCGAGGAAAAGATCCTTGATGAAAACCTGCTCCAAGCGCTCAGGATCTCAGACTGGGGCGAATGTTCATCTTCCAACAGGACAATGACCCGAAGCACACAGCCAAGACAACACAGGAGTGGCTTCGGGACAAGTTTCTGAATGTCCTTGAGTGGCCCAGCCAGAGCCCGGACTTGAACCTGATCGAACATCTCTAGAGAGACCTGAAAATAGCTGTTTAGTGACGCTCCCATCCAACCTGACAGAGCTTGAGAGGATCTGCAGAGACAAACTCTCCAAATAAAGGTGTGCCAAGCTTGTAGCGTCATACCCAAGAAGACTCAAAGCTGTAAATGCTCCCAATGGTGCTTCAACAAAGTACTGAATAAAGGGTCTGAATACTTATGTAAATGTGATATTTCAGTTTGAAATTTTTTATAAATTAGCAAACATTTCTAAAAACCTGTTTTTGCTTTGTCATTATGGACTATTGTGTGTAGATTAATGAGGGGGGGGGAAAAACAATGTAATCAATTTTAGAATAAGACTAACGTAACAAAATATGAAAAAAGTGAAAGAGTATGAATACTTTCCGAATACACTGTATATATATATATATATTTATCTAATTCCATACAGTAATTTGAGCTTTAAATGTAAAACATTTACATTTTACATTTTAGTCATTTAGCAGATGCTCTTATCCAGAGCGACCACATATCACTGTCAATTACACAGGATGAGAACATTCCATTACAGCTAAACAATGGATATATAGCGTTTTGCAAAGAAAACACATGTTAATACACATCTAAAATCTATGAATAAAAAATCTGAGAACAGGAATATTTTACATACACATGAAGGTACACATAAGCAATCATTTCTAGTGAAAAACACAAATGTGAAAAATGTGTGGATATTGTGTTTTGGAAATAAACTCTTCATATACAGTACACACACGCAAACACATTAATTGATCAGTTCCTGCTCGTGAAATGACAATGCAATAATAGGTTATCTCAGAATCGGGTTTAGCTAAGTTCATAACATCAGTGAGAATGTTGTGTTTTGTTCATTTTCTAGTCTAAAGTCGCTACCCGGGCCTTGGTGGTACCACACATGGTTGTTTGTTATTGTATCCTGCCCTATTGTATCTTGCCTTTCTGTCTCAGTTGTACTACTGAACCTCACACTTTCCATAGTAAAAGGGGTTAAAGATCAGAACCAGGACCAGCACCACAATCGGACCGTGTTAGGGACTGATAGGAAACAGATTGCCTGGGCCCCATCCATCGTCAGATTGAGAGTCATTAAATAGGCAAACATATTAGCAGTATGTATGAGTCGTATTGTATGCCTGTAATCTACAGTAGGTTTCACAGCCTAATAGGCGAACTGACCACAGTTACACCTTTCCCTCCCTGGTTTTTAGCTCAATGGGTATTTTGTCTTTTGTTGTGATTGGTCACATGGAATCAAGTGCCATTGTGTGTAGGTCCTGCCTGCCTGCTGCATTGTGGGTAGCCGTAGTTGTAGCCTACAGGACGGTCGAGTCCCAAATTGCACCTGGTTAAAAGTCCTGGTTAAAAGTGCAATTTGGAATGTCCTGGTTAAAAGTCCTGGTTAAAAGTGCAATTTGGAATGCACTCGATGTGCCTATCTATGTGGAGTAAGTATGCTACAGATCACAAGATTAGAGATGCCCTGTTCCCAGTCATGGAACCTGCCCACTTTCCCCACTCTGACTATCAGACCCAGTTGTCACCAACTGATTAAAACATCTCCACTTGTGCATTAAAAAAATTACATTCAGAAAAAAGATTCTCACTTCAATGTAAAAGGGTGATTACTGCTTGGCCTGGCATATCTGATTCATGTAATCACCATATTTTATTTTATCTGGGAAAGACAGCATAAACACAAGGCCTAGAGCGAACAGAGCGGTGGCTGTTTTCACTTTCTGACAACTGAAAATAAGACATGGCGCCAGAGCCAGTTGACGTCCAGGTGTTTGGCACAGAGAGGAAGTCCGTTCTGCTGTTCTCCAGTCTCAGGGGACTGGCAGATCTGAGGGCTGTTGCCAGACAGCTGTGGGGGTTTATAGGGGAGGGGGCGGATGGAACTTCCTCAGAGTTATTGAGGCCATCTGATATGGTTAATAAGACCTGGTGGTGACATCTCATTTGGCGTTTGATATGACTACCAGCAAGATATGCAATAGCTTAATAATTACATGTTTCTATCTAAGTCATCAGTATTGTCCTCATAAGTCTCCCCTTGTCGAAAGATGTAGACCTCTTGGTTCCAAATTGAAGCGATTACTCTGACTTGGCTGGAGCCAACCCATTGACGTTTAAAGCCAGGCACCACAGGCGAAAATACATTTTTGCATCTACCTATCAATTTTGAGATATGTTGGTATTTTTGTCCATTAACATTTGTATTTTCAAAAAGTAAACATAAAACTGTAAAAAGCTTAATGAAAATTTGTATGAACTTGAACCACTTTAAAATGGACATAGATCCATTTCCAATCCCACTACAATATTTTAGACATAATTTCAAAGCCCATTTCATAGAGAATGTTACAAACTGGGCTATATTTAGTAACCTAATTTAAAGATATGGTGATTTGGTCTAAATAGGCTTTGGCGTTTGGTAGTCTAAATTCAGTGTACTTGTACTTAATTGCAATTTCCAGAAAGTCAGACTCTTCCCACACGCCAACTTATTTTTATTAGCTTCAGAAGCATCTGCTTTCACCACATTTTGTGTGGTTATCTTTAGATATATTCTCCAGACTTGCCCAGAGGGAATTGTACCTTTTTTATCATAGATAAAACGTTATTTGTAAAAATACGTCAAACATGCATTTTACGTACATCTTTAGTATTTTACAGATAAAACTTATTTTTATTAGCTTCAGAAGCATCTGCTTTCACCACATTTTGTGTGGTTATCTTTAGATATATTCTCCAGACTTGCCCAGAGGGAATTGTACCTTTTTTATCATAGATAAAACGTTATTTGTAAAAATACGTCAAACCTGCATTTTACGTACATCTTTAGTATTTTACAGATAAAATATGAAAAAAAGTATTTATCCACAATCTGCTCTGGACAAGTCTGTCACGTTCTGACCCTAGTTCTTTTGTTATTTCTTTGTTTTAGTGTGGTCAGGGCGTGAGTTGGGTGGGTAATCTATGTTCGTTTGTCTATGTTGTTTTTTTCGTTTGGCCTGGTATGATTCTCAATCAGAGGCAGGTATCGTTAGTTGTCTCTGATTGAGAATCATACTTAGGTAGCCTTTTCCACCTGGGTTTCGTGGGTGGTTATTTCCTGTTTAGTGTTTGTGTGGTTCACATTACGGGACTGTTTCGGTTTTCATTTTGTCTCACTTTGTCAGTTTGTATTTTGTCGTATTCATTCTCATTAAAAGTCATTATGGATACGTACCACGCTGCATTTTGGTCTTCCGATCCTTCCTTCTACTCCTCATAAGAGGAGAAAGAAGAAAGCTGTTACAGGGCCTGGAGTGTCTTAACAAAGAAACTTAAATTTAGACTGACTTCATCCAGTGTCCAGAAAAATGTAATATTGCAATAAACACGTATTTAATGATATCACCTCATTTCAGACACTTTTTATTAGAAAAAAGTAGTTGATTGTGATATGATTAAGGGACAAAAATTACGTTAGGAGGGTGTGGCCTTACATCCCTTTGTCCCAAATAGCATACACACTTGTAAAAAGTAGTGCACTGTGTAGGGAATAGGGTGCCATTTGAAATGGAGTCCTTTTGTCTTGTGGGTTAATTGGCCCAGCATCATTAACATTTACTCCAGCTTTATAGATTGGGCAGCAGGTCAATGTGCCAAATATCCCCACACCAGTAGATGTTAGCTCAGCCATTTCTCTCTCTCTCTGTTTAAGTCGGAAGTTTACATACACCTTAGCCAAATACATTTAAACTCAGTTTTTCATAATTCCTGACATTTAATCCTAGTAAAAATTCCCTGTCTTAGGTCAGTTAGGATCACCACTTTATTTTAAGAATGTGAAATGTCAGAATAATAGTAGAGATAATGATTTATTTCAGCTTTTATTTCTTTCATCACATTGCCAGTGGGTCAGAAGTTCACATACACTCAATTAGTATTTGGTAGCATTGCCTTTAAATTGTTGAACTTGGGTCAAACGTTTCGGGTAGCCTTCCACAAGCTTCCCACAATTAATTGGGTGAATTTTGTCCCATTCCTCCTGACAGAGCTGGTGTAACTGAGTCAGGTTTGTAGGCCTCCTTGATCGCACACGCTTTTTCAGTTCTGCCCACAAATTTTCTATGGGATTGAGGTCAGGGCTTTGTGATGGCCACTCCTGTAATGGCTCTCGTTGGTGGTAGAATGAAGAGTGGACCAAGGCGCAGCGTGGTAGGCATACATCGTCTTTTTATTTAATGACACCAAACAAAATAACAAAGTATAAAAATACGAAAGTGCACAGTTCTGTAAGGCTAAGAAACTAAACAGAAAACAAGATCCTACAAAACCCAAAAGGCAAATGACAACTTATATATGATCCCCAATCAGAGACAACGATAGACAGCTGCCCCTGATTGGGAACCACACTCGGCCAAACACAAAGAAATAGAAAACATTGACTTTCCCACCCGAGTCACACCCTGACCTAACCAAACATAGAGAATAATAAGGATCTCTAAGGTCAGGGCGTGACAACTCCAATACCTTGACTTTGCTGTCCTTAAGCCATTTTGCCACAACTTTGGAAGTATGCTTGTGGTCATTGTCCATTTGGAAGACCCATTTGCGAGCAAGCTTTAACTTCCTGACTGATGTCTTTGCTTCAATATATCCACATCATTTTCCTACCTCATGATGCCATCTATTTTGTGAAGTGCGCCAGTCCCTCCTGCAGCAAAGCACCCCCACAACATGATGCTGCCCGTGCTTCATGGGTGGGATGGTGTTCTTCGGCTTGCAAGCCTCCCCCTTTTTCCTCCAATCATAACGATGGTCATTATGGCCAAACAGTTCTATTTTTGTTTCATCAGATCAGAGGACATTTCTGAGGTCTTGGCTGATTTCTTTTGATTTTCCCATGATGTCAAGCAAAGAGGCACTGAGTTTGAAGGTAGGCCTTGAAATACATCCACAGGTACACCTCCAATTCCCACCTGAGGAGGGGTGCTCCATGGTGACGGAGAGGCCACCGGAGGCAGGGCAGTGGGAAGATGGCAGCGCAGTGGGAGGCGAGTTACAAGTGGATCGGGAATTCAATGAGGCCTTTGGGAAGAAGGGCTTACATTTTGTGCACTTAAACGTCTGAAGCCTACTACCGAAGATCGATGAGATACGTCTGTTGGTTTGCAAGTCAGAGGTGGGTGTCTTATGTTTTACTCCGACATGGTTGGATTAATCTGTTTGTGACTCAGAAATTGAGATAAGTAATTACTCTGTTGTCAGGAAGGATCAGAATCGGAACGGTGGGGGAATATGTGCGTTTGTAAGATCAGACATTGCTTTTAACGTCAGATTTAAACGCTGATCTGGAGATTGTCTGGCTGGATATCTGCCTTCCCAAAACCAAGCCGATTTTGTTATAGGCCGCCCAAGCAGAATGCATTCTATGAAGAGTCTTGAAATTGTGTTGTCAAACTGTAATGATTCGCTGTTGACGGAAATCATTTTGTTAGGGGATTTCAATACTGATGTCTGCAAAAAGAATAGTCCAACCCACAATGTATTTATGCACTTTTGTAGATCACTTGCTCTGACCCAAATTATAAAAGATCCCACCAGGATATGTGAAACAGTGCAAAGTACAATTGACTTAATATTGGTGTCTGATAAATCTAAAATATTGCAGAGTGGAGTAATAGTCTATGGAATCAGTGATCATTTTATTACATTTTGCCCAAGGAGGATTTTTAAAGATATATTTAAGTGTCACAAAACCGTTAGAATCAGAGGACTCAAAAAATACTGTGTAGAAAAGTTTAGGGGGAAGTGGGTAAAATTGACTGGTCACCTGTGCTAGATAGTGTAGGGGTAGACAGTGCCTGGGAAGCCTTTAAATGTAGATTCCTTGATGTGGTGAATGTGATGGCTCACATTAGATGGGTCAGGGTAAAGCAGAGATCTAGCCCTTGGTTTAATCATGAGATTCTAGAATCTATCCAAATTTCTTAAGGCCTTTAAGAAATTTAAGAACTCTCAAAAGCAGCATGATTTTGTCCTATATAAACGTCACAGAAATGAAACACAGAGCAAGATGGATGAAGCTAAGAGGGGTTACTTTGCTGAGAAAAGAATTGAAAACAAAAATTACCCTAAAAAGCTTTGGAAATCATTTAAGGAACTAGGCTGTAGTAGTACTACCAAAAACAAACTAAACAGTATTGGACTGAACATCAAAGGGGAGATGGTATATGAAAAGGCAGAGGTTGCCAATGAATTCAACTATTTTTTTTACTTCTGTTGCCAGCAAGCTGGTTAGCAAGCTGCCCACCAGTTTTGGTTTTTATGGAAGCAACCAAGTCAAGAAGTATTATGTAGAGTTAGGGGTTTCAGCAACAGCCAAAATAGTCAGTATGCTGGCAGGGCTAAAATACTCCAATGCCACAGGCCTGGATAATATTCCTGCAAGGTTTCTAATAGATTCTCCTGAGCAAATTGGCCCTTGTATTACGCATATTGTTAATCTCTCTCTTGAACAAGGCACCTTTCCCAGGGACATGAAACAAGCTAAAGTTATACCTCTGTATAAGAAGGGGATAAAGTCTGACCCTGGGAATTATAGGCCTGCATCTATCCTCTGTGTAACATCAAAGATCCTGGAGAGAATTGTACATGAGCAAATGTATGAATATGTTAACAAACAGGGTCTAATGTATGATTTTCAGTCGAGTTTTAGAAAAACATACTCCACTGATTCATGTCGACTTTATTTGACTGACTTCATCAGGAAAGAGATTGATAAGGGAAATCTGTGTGGAATTGTACTGCTTGACCTACAGAAGGCCTTTGATACAGTTAACCACTGTCTCCTAATCTCCAAACTGGAGGCACTGGGGTTAAGCAGTATCCCTCTAGGCTGGGTAAAGTCCTATTTATCAGGAAGGGAGCAAGTAGTAGAGGTTAATGGTTCACTGTCTCAGGCAAAACCAATGAGTTGTGGCGTTCCGCATGGGAGCGTGCTTGGGCCTCTGCTGTTTTTATTGTATATTAATGATATGAAAGATGCTTGTTCTTGCCGTCTTTTTCTTTATGCGGATAACTCTACACTTCTGGTGTCTCACAAAAGTAAAACTATGTTGGAGAGCATACTTAGCACAGAGCTTACTAACATTAGCAAATGGCTTGGAGATAATAAGCTATCTCTGCACTTAGGGAAAACTGAAGCAATTATTTTTGGATCCAGACCTAAATTGTGTAGGTTGTCTGAAATCAGAGTGGATTTAGGGGGTGAGGTGCTGTTAGCTACTTGGGATGTAGCTACTTGGGATGTATCCTTGATGGAAGCTTGGGAGGTGTGAGCATGGCCAATAAGGTGCTAGGGAAGGTTAATGCCAGTATTAAGTTTTTGGCTAGAAAGTCCAAGCTGCTTGATAAGGACTCCATGAAAGTGCTAGCTACTGCCCTCATTCAATGCCATTTTGACTATGCTAGTACTTCCTGGTTTGGGGGCTTATCTAAACTTATGAAGGGGAAGCTCCAGATAGGCCAGAATAAGTTGATCAGGGTAGTATTGAAGGTGAGTCCACGTACTCACATAGGCAGGAGCTGCTTTCAGGAACTAAACTGGCTGCCTGTTGAGGCTAGGGTGTCCCAGATGAGACTAGGTTTGGTTTACAGGAGTATTTATGGTCCTGTGCCCAGATATTTAAGTGATTACTTTCCCCGTGTTAGGGATGCACACAATCACAGCACCAGATCAGGTGTTGCTGATGTGTGCTTATACAGGTTCAGGATTAATGCTGGGAAAGGTACTTTCTTGTATACTGGAGCCTCAGAATGGAATGAGTTGCCTCTGCCTATAAAAACAACGTCCTCTCTGGACAGCTTTAAAAATAAAGTAAAAATATGTTTGATGTCCTCTGTGCCCATATGAATAACCCCTATGATGTAACTGGAATGATGAGATAGATGTTCTTCTTTTATGTTTTTGTTTTATTATTTCACTGCCATACTGTGTTCGATCTTGTATAGCCATCTTGTCTCAAGGACCACAATGGAAATAAGTCCCAGACTTTATTGTGTGTTATCCTTGATGATTTTATTAATATGCATGTATGGCTTTTAAGTTTTATGTGTGCTTGTTTTTTTAAATGGTCGAATTAATAAACTAAACTAAACTAAATTGACTCAAATTATGTCAATTAGCCTATCAGAAGCTCCTAAAGCCTTGACATCATTTTCTGGAATTTTCCAAGCTGTTTAAAGGCACAGTCAACTTAGTGTATGTAAACTTCTGACCCACTGGAATTGTGATACAGTGAATTCTAAGTGAAATAATCTGTCTGTAAACAATTGTTGGAAAAATGACTTGTGCCATGCACAAAGTAGATGTCCTAACCAACTTGCCAAAACTATAGTTTGTTAACAAAAAATGTGTGGAGTGGTTGACAAATGAGTTTTAATGACTCCAACCTAAGTGTATGTAAACTTCCAACTTCAACTGTATATCTCTCTTATATGTTAATATTGCCAAAGCAAATGAAGTAGATGATAAACAAAAGTGAAATAAACAATTAAAATGTACAGTAAACATTACAGTCACAAAAGTTCCAAAAGAATACAGACATCACCATTGTCATAGTATGTGCAAATAGTTCAAGTACAAAAGGGAAAATAAATTAACATAAATATGGGTTGTATTTGCAATGTTGTTTGTTCTTCACTGGTTCCCCTTTTCTTATGGCAACAGGTCACACATCTTGCTGCTGTGATGGCACACTGTGGTATTTCACCCAGTAGATATGGGAGTTTATCAAAATTGGGTTTGTTTCAAAATTCTTTGTGGATCTGTGTAATCTGAGGGAAATGTGTGTCTCTAATATGGTCATATATTTGGCAGGAGGTTAAAAAGTGCAGCTCAGTTTTCACCTCATTTTGTGGGCAGTGTGCACATAGCCTGTCTTGTATTCTTCCACTGTGTACTCTCTGTTTATGGCCAAATAGCATTCTAGTTTGCTCTGTTTTTTTGTTAATTCTTTCCAATGTGTCAAGTAATTATCTTGTTGTTTTCTCATGATTTGGTTGTGTCTAATTGTGTTGCTGTTCTGGGGCTCTGTGGGGTCTGTTTGTGTTTGTGAAAAGAGCCCAAGCTTTTCACAAGCTTGCTTGCCCCAGGTTCATCTCTCTGTAGGCGATGGCTTTGTTATGAAAGGTTTGGAATCGCTTCCTTTTAGGTGGCTGTAGAATTTAATGGCTCTTTTCTGGATTTTGATAATTAGCGGGTATCAACCTAATTCTGCTCTGCATGCATTATTTGGTGTTTTACTTTGTACACACAGGATATTTTTAGAGAATTCTGCATGCAGAGTCTCAATTTGGTGTTTTCCCATTTAGTGAATTCTTGGTTGTTGAGCGGACCCCAGACCTCACAACCATAAAGGGCAATGGGTTCTTTAACTGATTCTAGTATTTTTTGCCAGATCCTAATTGGTATGTCAAATTTTATGTTCCTTTTGATGGCATAGAAGGCCCTTCTTGCCTTGTCCCTCAGCTCGTTCACAGCTTTGTGGAAGTTACCTGTGGCGCTGATGTTCAGGCCAAGGTATGTATAGTTTTTTGTGTGCTCTAGGGCAGTGAGTCCCAAACTTTTTATAGTCCCGTGCCCCTTCAAACATTCAACCTCCAGCTGCGTACCCCTCTAGCACCAGTGTCAGCGCACTCTCAAACATTGTTTTTTATCATCATGGTAAGCCTGCCACACACACCCTATACGGTACATTTATTAGACATATGAATGAGTGTGAGTTTTTGTCACTACCCGGCTCGTGGGAAGTGACAAACAGCTCTTATAGGACCAGGGCACAAATAATAATATTATAATAATCAATAATTTTTCTCTTTATTTAACCATCTTACATATAAAACCGTATTAGTTCATCGAAAATTGTGAATAACTCACCACGGGTTAATGAGAAGGATGTGCTTGAAGGGATGCACATACGTCTGCAATGTTGGATTGTATTGGAGAGTCTCAGTCTTAAATTATTTTCCACACACAGTCTGTGCCTGTATTTAGATTTCATGCTAGTGAGGGCCAAGAATCCACTCTCACATAGGTACATGGTTGCAAAGGACACCAGTGCCTTAACAGTGTGATTTGCCAAGGCAGGATACTCTGAGCGCAGCCCAATACAGAAATCTGGCAGTGGCTTCTGATTCAATTCAATTTTCACCGCTTGTTGCAATTTCGATGAGGCTCTCTTGTTCAGATATCGATAAGTGGACTGGAGGTAGGGCATGAAAGGGACAATGAATCACGTTGTTTGTGTCATCTGTTTCGGGAAAGTGCCTGCGTAATTGCGCACCCAACTCAGGTGCTTCGCTATATCACATTTGACATTGTCCGTAAGCTTGAGTTCATTTGCAGACAAAAAAATCATACAATGATGGAAACCTGTGTGCTGTCCTTGTTAATGCAGACAGAGAAGAGCTCCAACTTCTTAATCATAGCCTCAATTTTGTCCCACACATTGAATATAGTTGCGGAGAGTCCCTGTAATCCTAGATTGAGATCATTCAAACGAGAAAAAACATCAACCAGATAGGCTAGTTGTGTAAGAAACTCGTCATCATGCAAACGGTCAGACAAGTGAAAATTATGGTCAGTGAAGAAAACTTCAAGCTTGTCTCTCAATTTAAAAAAACGTGTCAATACTTTGCCCCTTGATAACCTGCGCACTTCTATATGTTGTAAAAGCGTTACATGGTCGCTGCCCATATCATTGCATAATGCAGAAAATACACGAGAGTGCAGGGGCCTTGCTTAACAAAGTTAACCATTTTCACTGTAGTGTCCAAAACGTCATTCAAGCTGTCAGGCATTCCCTTGGCAGCAAGAGCTTCTCGGTGGATGCTGCAGTGTACCCAAGTAGCATCGGGAGCAACTGCTTGCACGTGCATTACCACTCCACTATGTCTCCCTGTCATGGCTTTTGCGCCATCAGTACAGACAACAACACATCTTGACCACCAAACTCCATTTGATGTCACAAAGCTGTCCAGTACTTAAAAAATATCCTCTCATGTTGTCCTGGTTTCCAGTGGTTTGCAGAAGAGGATATCTCCTTAATTGACCCCCCATAAACTTAACAGACATATACCAGGAGCTGTGCCAGGCCTGCCATGTCTGTTGACTCATCCAGCTGTAATTCATATAATTTACTGGCTTGTATGCGAAGCAGTAATTGTTTCAAAACATCTCCTGCCATGTCACTGATGCGTCGTAAAACAGTTTTGTTTGATGAAGGAATTGTCTGTATAGTTTTTTGGGCCTTTTCCCTCAGCATTGTCCCAGCCATTTTCACGGCAGCAAGAGGAATTAAGTCCTCCACAATAGTATGGGGCTTGCCTGTCCTAGCCCCTCAGTAGCTCACCATATAAGATGCTTTTAGCCCCTTCTTATTAATGGTATCTGTTGCTTTTATACATGTCTTACTACTCGAAAGTGGTCTTTATTCTCACTCCAAAAACTCCCGTGGCTTTTCTTTTCAAATTGTCATGTTTCGTTACTAAATGTCTGCCCAAGAGTGAAGGTTTCCCGCAAGAGAGTAACGGTTAATGTGATTGGATGTTAAATATTTGACTAGGCTACCTGTATTTGACATTGTGTTGTTATTTCGCTGAACACTAGATGGTTTAATTTTATTTTTGGCAGGGAAACGAGGCTACTCAGGCGAGAAAAGAAACTCACCCAAATGTATAGCCCCGTTGGAAAATATAAATGTACTGTTTGAAAATTAGTTATTAGTTATTTGGCGTACGCCCGGCGGCATTGTGTGTACCCCTGGGGGTACCCCAGTTTGGGAATACCTGCTCTAGGGCAACGGTGTCTAGATGGATTTTGTATTTGTGGTCCTGGCAACTGGACCTTTTTTGGAAGACCATTATTTTGTCTTACTGCGATTTACTGTCAGGGCCCAGGTCTGACAGTAAATCGCAGAGACCTGAGGTTGCCCAAGAGACCTGAGGTGGCAGAACGGAGTGCTTGGGGTTGGGGTGTAGGGTTTGAGCATAGCCTGAAGGTAGGGAGGGGCAATTCCTCTTGCTGTTCCATACAGTAGGTAAGCACCATGTCTTGTAGTGGAAGCGAGCTTACACTGGAAGCCAGTGAAGTCTGCGGAGGAGCACGGTGACGTGAGAGAACTTGGGAAGGTTGAAAACCAGGCGGGCTGCAGCATTCTAGATAAGTTGCAGGGGTTTGATGGCACAAGCGGGGAGCCCAGCCAACAGCGAGCTGCAGTAGTCCAGACAGGAGAGGACAAGTGCCTGGATTAGGACCTGCGCCGCTTTCTGTGTGAGGCAGTAGCGGTGCATGGGTGAAATCACTGGGGAAGCCAAACCCCCCCCCCCAAAAAAAGCCATATTACAACCTACACTGAGCTGCCTCCACTATTCCAGCACCATTTCAACTTTAACAATGTCAATTCACCCCTGCTTAGTCTAATACAGTGACAACTAAAAGATACCAAAAACAATTTAGTCCAATCGACATAAGATGAATATGATGTGGCAGTCCATGGTTCTGATTTATTTTTGCACGGGCGTGTGTGTGTGCGTGTGCGTGCACATTCGTGCAAGTAGAAAAACATGTTGATTCATCCTACTTGTAGAGAAATGCTAATGCAATCCTCCTCTCTTTCATGTTGATGAAAGAGTCATACAGTCATACACTTACATTTTTTGTTGTCCTAGGCTACCTGGCTAAAATGCTTGCTCATTAGCCTAACTTCCATTCATGGGCAACGTTAGCGAATTAACATTAGCCTTCTACACCTAGCTACTGTACATATTCAAACCTCCATCCTCTCAGACCAGGGGCACAACAATGTATGAATTAATGGTTGGATCAGAATCGCCGTTAAAATCATTGGCCAATACGGAGAATTAAGTAAAACTACAAGGCCGAATCCCTATCTCCATCCATGGCTAATTTAGGAAAGGGCCTAAATTAGCTAGCCACTGGAGGACAACAACACAACGAGATGGAACAATTCAAGTTGTTTCTGTTAATGACGTATGCTGGCTTGACACATTTTTTTTTAGACAGGACCATTCACAGTTGAGCTTAGATCATTCTGATTTGCTATTTTTTAAGGAGGAAGGAGAAGGTGGAAAATAGTTTCCTAGGGTTATATGCAGAAGGTTTACATTTAGAGTGGTAGAAAGTGGCTTTAGCAGAGGATACAGAGAAAGAGAAGGTAAAGAGGAGGGAGTGAAAGGATAAGTCCTCCGAAAGTTCAGTTTTCCCCAATTTTCTCTCAGCTGCCCGAAGCCCTGTTCTGTAATCTCGCAATGAGTCACTCAGCCACGGAGCAGAAGGGGAGGGCCGAGCCGGACGGGAGGAAAGGGGAAAGTGCGAGTCATAGGAGGAGAGTAGGGTTGAAGAGGGAGAATCAGGAGACAGGAGGGAGAAGGATTTAGCAGAAGGGAGAGATGATAGGACAGAAGAGAATAGTGGGAGAGAGAGTGAAGATTCCAACAACCATCTGTGTATGGGTTAAGTGGTTAGGGTTGGAGGAAAGGGAGACAGAAAAGAAAACAAAGTAGTGATCAGAGACCTGGAGACGGATTGCAGTGAGATTAGTAGGCGAGCAGCCTCTAGTAAAGATGGGGTCAAGCATATTGACTGCCTTGTGAGTTGGAGGGGATTGGGAAAGGGTAAGATCAAAAGAGGCAAGGTGTTGCAAGATAGAGTTGGAAAGAAATTAATTGAAGCAGACGTCGGGAAGTTGAAGTTGCCAAGTGCGAAGAGCGGTGAGCCATCATCAGGAAATGAGCTTATCCAGGTGTCAAGCTCATTCAGGAACTCTCCAAGGGCACCTGGTGGGCGATAGATGACAATAATGTCAAGCTTGGGTGGACAAGTGAAAGTGACAGCATGGAGTTCAAATGAGGAGATGGACAGTCGAGAGAAAATCTCCACTTAGGAGAAATGAGTAGACCTGTGCCACCACCGCGACGACCAGATGTTCTCGGACTGTGAGAGAAAACATAATCCGATGAAGAAAGAACAGCTGGAGTAGCAGTGTTCTCTGGGGTGGGCCATGTCTCCGTCAGGGTCAAAAAGTCAAGGGACTGAAGGGCAGCATAGGCTGAGATGATCTCGGCGTTCTTGACCACAGATCGTTGGTTCCGAACACTGCCAGAGACCTGGAATTCCTCATAGGTTGTGCGCGCAGGGTACAATAAATTAGAAGGTTTGCATCCAGAGGTGCCAACAGGTATAGAAAACACACACGTAGTTGACAGATCTACAAAAGAGCAAAATGAGATAATCTGTAAATAACTAGGTAAGATACTCAAGTGAGAGAGTGATGTGGAGCCTTCCTCTCTTTCCTTCCTCAAATAACTTTTCAGAACAGTCTTTATTTCGGCTACGGTCTTAGCTTTGCCACAAAACCGCTTACAGTTGCTGCTGAGAAACCAGGGGAGACTAAAGAACTAACACTAATTGCTGTTTGCAGAGGTGAAACCACTCCTCCTCCAATACAGCCACTGATTACCAAAACAAGTCACAAATTGTCCTGCCCCTTGATCCTGGTTGATGGGTCAACAACTATCTGCAAATGATGAGCTGTCAGTAGTTCACACACCAAATCTCATCCCTTCTGTGTTTTTACAGCTGAATCATGGCTGTCTGTCAAGATGTGGCCCCGGTTCACTGAAACTGTTATCACATCACGATCTAATGTTTTGCCTCAATGTAAAAAAAAAGTCCTTGCACAAGTTTGGTTCCTGTGTTGTGCTGGCTGCTATAAAACAGCTGTTTTTGTTCCACACTCACACATCATTCCGCAGAGGGAATGTTGCAGAGTTTTCAAGTGCGGTGAAGCCAAGGTCAAGGGCTTGAATGGGGGCCATTTAATATCCATTAGTGACATAACCAGCCTCTCTCTCTCTCTCTCTCTCTCTCTCTCTCTGACATGTCTTTGTTTTCCTCTCTGGTCTGAGTCATGCCAGCTTCACAAACACTTTCTTCAACCAACATATTTTTGTTGTTTCTCCGGCCTGAGAGAGCCTTGATTCTCCGCTGAACGAAACGTGCTGCTTTTCTCTGGTAAAGTGGTAATGGAGAATAATAAACAGAATAGGGTTTATCAAATGGACAGAGAACTACATCTGGTTCTGATTCTGAAGAATAAAAGAAAGGGACAGGGTTGTTTGGGTTTTTAGGTGGACATCTTTGGAAAATAGTTCACAAAACAATTGAACTAAACATTTTATTGAACAATCTTGTATAAGCCTAGTAATGAAAGTAGCCAATGGCTATGTTACATTCCACTCCTTTATTGGCACACACTGCTTATGAATGTGTTTAGTTTAGCTTGTTTATTATGTAAATTTTTTTGGTATATTTTGTGTTGAATATCTTCCAAATTCTAACTCTCTTTATGTGATTAAATATGCAGACAGATACTGTAAAAATCTGTTGTTCTGCCCCCAGTTAACCCACTGTTCCCTGGTAGGCCGTCATTGTAAATGTAACGGCTGATTTCCTCCTCTTCGTCTGTTTTATTATGAAATAAACTGAACACTACACGAAACAAAATAACAAAGAGAATCTAACCGAAAAACAGTCCCGTGTGGCACGAACACTGACACGAAATACAAACACCCACAAAACACACGTGAAACCCAGGCTGCCTAAGTATGATTCTCAATCAGGGACAACGATTGACAGCTGCCTCTGATTGAGAATCATACCAGGCCGAACACAAAATCCCAACATAGAAAATCACACATAGACAACCCACCCAACTCACGCCCTGACCAACTAAATAAATACAAAACAAGGGAAAACAGGTCAGGAACGTGACAGTAAATAAGAATTTGTTCTTAAATTACTTGCCTAGTTAAATATTTTTATTTTTTTAATAATTTAAAAAACACCAAGGTTGTGGGTTCAATTCCAGAAGAGATCACAAACCACAGGAAGTTGGTGGCATCTTAATTGGGGAGAACGGGCTTATGGTAATGACTGGAGAGGAGTAGGCGGAATGGTATCAAATACATCAAACACATGGTTTCCAGGTTTTGTTGCCATTCCATTTGCTCCGTAACCGGCCATTATTATGAGTCATTATCCCCACATACATACGTACTAAAAGTGTATGCACTCAATGTACTGTAAGTCACCTTCGATAACAAGTTACATACTTACTTATACTATGATGAATAAAATTCAGGGGGAACTGGTTCATTGGTGAAAAGGTGAATCCTTTGGAGACTGACTAACAACTTTACCAAATTAAGTCTGGAAATGGTCCCAGTACCTGTTATATGTTTTGGCTTAGTTTCTAGTTGGACTATACAATCCAGGTTTGTTGCTATAACTGCATGGTTTCTGTTGTGCATGTACGCTAAGTAGATATGCCATAAAATGTCAGAACCTTAAACCATTACAGCCCAGTACTTGTTGAAACCACATTATTTTTCTTAAACCAAGCGGCAAAGGTTTTGGAACAAACAGATTTTCCTCTTCCTTGTATTATGCCCATCTTTCTTCAGCAACCCATATACTGTAGGTTAATTATCCAGAGCAATTTGCTTTGGAACAGGAATAGACACTCTTTCCACCCTTTTAACATTTTATTACTGTAAGTGTCATTTATATGATCTGACTCGCTGCTTCATCCTCTGCCAGCAAATAATGTTGTTTATGTCCACTGTTTCAGGGTTTTTGTTCTGCATTCCAAATGGCACCCTATTCCATATGGGCCCTTGTCAAAAGTAGGGAACCATGTAGGGAATACGGTGGCATTTGAGACACAGAGAATGTTATTTAAGTTGGCTGTTTTGGGGGTTTTCCACTCCACATAATTGCCCAATGACCATGTTAACACAGTGACCTCTGTTAGACTGTTACCCCTTTGCAGGTTGATCATGTGACCTGCGTTCCTCTGATCCAGTCTGAAGTCACAGAAAGTATCAGACCATGGTGTCAAAATCTCTCTTAATTCACACCAGCATGTACATCAGGAAATTGTCCATTGCAAAGACTTCCCATTGCAAAAAAAGTGAGCACAGAAACACTCAAGTCACTTTGAAAATTGGTACTGGATGTCATCAGTCTGTACTGTTTGTGAAAGCTGCCTATGTTTTCCAAAAAGACCACACCTTGCACTGAGATGAACTGATCAGCCCATGTTACCATGGTAAAGACAGTCAACGGCAGAAGGGGCTCGTTAGTCTTTTCAGTGAGCCAATTGGTCAGCTGTCATCCAAAGTCTGGCCACATGAACCGTTTAAGTCACCATGGCGCCACCGCTCTCCCTAGTGGGGATGGCTCCGCCCACAAGCAGCTGATTCTGTGACAGGATGGAACCCCAACAGCCAATGGAGTAGCCAGGTTGGCCCTATGTCCACATCAAAGAGGCCACTTACTTTGATCATAGCTTGGTCCCAGATCTGTGTGTGCTTTCTTGCCAACTTATATGGTCATTGCCACATCATGTCTTTAGGAGTTGGCAAGACAGTGCAAACAGATCTGGGACCAGGCTACACAAAACATCCAATATCGAAATACGTACCAGTAAATGCCATACCATGCCAACAATCAGAGGAGACTGTAATTATAGAGGACATCTTGCGACATTATCTATTGGTTGATATTTTTCTAGAATCCACCATACTGATAGAAATAATGATAATGATTGCTCATAATAACGTATTTTCCCAAACACTTTCCAGTTGAATATCAATCATCACAGGAATCAAATTGTTTGTTTGAGGTTGAGAGACAGATGAGGACCATACTCCTCCACTGTGAATTGCTTGTCCTTCAAACTTGACTGGAAAGGGCATTTATATCAGTGGCATTAAAGTAGAGACACAAGACTGGAGTATTCCTGGAAGCAATCAGCATACCGTAGCCAAAAGAAGGGATGAGGAAGAAAGGAGACGAGGGGAAAACCATAAGCAATGGAGAGGAGAGGAGGAGGAAGAAGAAGGTATGGAGGAGGACGAGGAGGAAGAAGAGAGGAGAGAGAGGAAAGAAGAGAAAATGCGAGATGAACGAGGAGGAGGAGGAGAAGAAGGAGGAGGAGGAAGAGGAGGGAAAGGAGGAGGAGGAGGAGGAGAGTGCCTGACGTGGCCCTAAATCTGCCTAATCCCCCTGACAACAGTAAAGTGCTGACGGAGAGATGAGTGTAAGCATCTGGACCACCCTGGAACTGGCACCTCATGACGCTACGAAGAGAAGAGAAGAGAAGAGAAGAGAAGAGAAGGGCAAAGCAGCAGACACGATGTGACACTTACAGCCCCAGTGTGGAGCCAGACTCAATCTCTTCAACACCATTTACACCCCATTTTATCCCCCTCCACACATACATGCATGTGTGTGCCCGCACGCACACACACACACACACACACACACACACACACACACACACACACACACACACACACACACACACACACACACACACACACACACACACACACACACACTATATACACTATATACACTAAACAAAAATATGTACGCAACATGCAACAATTTCAAAGATTTTACTGAGTTACAGTTCCTAATGGAAATCAGTCAATTGAAAAAAATGTATTAGGCCCTAATCCATGGATTTCACATGACTGAGAATACAGATATCCATCTGTTGGTCACAGATACCTTTAAGAAAAGGTAGGGCCGTGGATCAGAAAGCCAGTCAGTATCTGGTGTAACCACCATTTGCCTCATGCAACGCAACACATCTCCTTCGCATACAGTTGATCAGGATGTTGATTGTGGCCTGTGGAATGTTGTCCCACTCCTCTTCAATGGCTGTGCAAAGTTGTAGGATATTATCGGGAACTGGAACACACTGTTGTACACGTCGATCCAGAGCATCTCAAACATGTCCAATGGGCGACATGTCTGGTGAGTATGCAAGCCATGGATGAACTGGGATATTTTCAGCTTCCAGGAATTGTGTACAGATCCTTGCAAAATGGGGCCATGCTGAAATATAAAGTGATGACGGCGGATGAATGACATGACAATGGACCTCAGGGTCTCTTCACAGTATCTCTGTGCATTCAAACTGCCATCGATAAAATGCAATTGTGTTCGTTGTCCTTAGCGTATTCCTGCCCATACATAACCTCACAGTCAACATGGGGCACTCTGTTCAAAACGTTGACATCAGCAAACCACTAACACACAACGCCATACACGCTGTCTACAGTTAAAACTGGGAATCATCTTTGAAGACCACACCTCTCCAGCACGCCAGTGGCCATCAAAGGTGAGCATTTGCCCACTGAAGTCAGTTACGATGACGAACTGCAGTCAGTTGGAGGTATTGCCAAATTCTCTAAAACAATATTGGAGGCGACTTATGGTAAAGAAATTAACATTAAATTCTGGTGGACATTCCTGCAGTCAGCATGCCAATTGCACACTCCCTCAGGTTGAGACATCTGTGGCATTGTGCTGTGACAAAATTGCACATTTTAGAATGGCCTTTTATTGTCCCCAGCACAAGGTGCACCTGTGTAATGATCATGCTGTCTAATCATGCTGTTTCTTGATATGCCACACCTGTCAGGTGGATGGATTATCTTGGCAAAGGAGAAATGCTCACTAACAGGGATGTACACAAATTTGTGCGCAAAGATTTGAAAGAAATAAGCTTTTTGTGCGTATGGGAAATTTCCAGGATCTTTTATTTCAGCTCATGAAACATGGGTATATTATTACATACTGTACATACGTGCATCCTTGTCAATAAATACACACATGCTATTTCCTGTTCTGAACAATCCAAAAGCATTGTTTCATTCTCTCTCTCCCTTTCCCTTAAGCCCAATCCGTTTTGCTTCCAGACAGCCTAAGTTGTCTGGACTGAGTACATTGTTCTCTGGAACTGTATTGTTCTATGGGAGAGCCTCACTGCCTCTCAGAACCCTTTGCATTATTCATCATATTTGTCATTATCGTTCATTTTGCGCAGTTTAAGTTTTCCAAGACATTATTCAACTTTTCCATTGTGTTTGGTTGGGTTTATTTCGAACTAAATATTTCGGTTGAAAAGGGACATCAATTGCAGTTATGTAATGGACCACACTGTCTGTGTGTGGCCACAAACACACAATAAGTATGATGAAGAACATTTGTAATACATTTGTTATTTCTCATCTATCAATCACACCCACTAATTTACAAGAGAACACATTCTGAGACAGTAGTTTATTAGGCTTACCTCAAACACTGTGGCTTTAGGGGAAGAATTACACAAAGCAATAGATTTTTCTTGTGTTAGAGGCCATGTGATAGATAGTTGTACCATAGTCCATCATCATGATCTAATAAGACAATGCTTGCTCACCTGCCCAGGATTGAACCACTCACCTAATCTATTACCTTTCCTCTATAGAGAAGAATACAGTAACACTGTTTGTGGTGATGACACAATCAGTCTAGGCTGTAAGTGACTCAATGGGAAAACTCTGTGTCATCTAGAGTGCCTTCAGAAAGTATTCACACCCCTTGACTTTTTCCACATTTTGTTATGTTACCGCCTGAATTTAAAATGGATAACATTTAGATTTTTTTTCACTGGCCATAAAGTCAACGTGGAATTATGTTTTCCAAAATTCTTACTACTTAATAAAAAAATGAAAAGCTGATATCTCTTGAGTCAATAAGTATTCAACCCCTTTGATATGCTGAGCCTAAATAAGTTCAGGAGTAAAAAATGTGCTTAACAAGTCACATAATAAGTTGCATTGGACTCTTTTTGTGCAATAATAGTGTTTAACATGATTTTTGAATGACTTCCTCATCTCTGTACCCCACACATACAATTGTCTGTAAGGTCTATCAGTCAAGCAGTGAATTTCGAACACAGATTAAACCACAAAGACCAGGGATATTTTCCAATGCCTCACAAAGATAAGCACCTATTGGTAGATGGGTAATACTAAAAAAGGCAGACATTTAATATCCCTTTGCACATGGTGATGTTATGAATTACACTTTGGATGGTGTATTAATACACCCAGTCACTACAAAGATACAGGCGTCCTTCCTAACTCACTTGCCGGAGAGGAAGGAAAGAGCTCAGAGATTTCACCATGAGGACAATGGGGACTTTAAACCGTTACAGAGATTAATGGCTGTAATAGGAGAAAACTGATGATGGCTCAACAACGTTGTTGTTACTCCACAGTACTAACCTAAATGGCAGAGTGAAAAGAAGGAAGCCTGTACAGAATAAAAAATATTCCAAAACATGCATCCTGTTTGCAACAATGTACTAAAGTAATACTGCAAAAAATGTGGCAAAGCAATTCCCTTTTTTTCCCAGAATACAAAGTGTTATGTTTGTGGCAAATCCAATACAACACATTAGTGAGTACCACTCTTCATATTTTCAAGAAAAGTGGTGTATCATGTTAAGGGTATGCTTGTAATCGCTATGGACTGGGGAGTTTTTCAGGATAAAAAGAAACAGAATGGAGCTAAGCACAGGCAAAACCCTAGAGGAAAACCTGGTTCAGTCTGCTTTCCAACAGACACTGGGAGATGAATTCACCTTTCAGCAGGACAATAACCTAAAACACAATGCTAAATCTACACTGGAGTTGCTTACCAAGAAGATAGCGAATGTTCTTGAGTGGCCGAGTTACAGTTTTGACTTAAATCTGCTTGAAAATCTATGGCAAGACCTGAAAATGGTTGTCTAGCAATGATCAACAACCCTTTTTGACAGAGCTTGAAGAATTTAAAAATAATAATGGGCAAATGTTGCACAATCTATGTGTGGAAAGCTCTTAGAGACTTACTCAGAAAGACTCACGGCTGTTATCGCTGCCAAAGGTGATTTGAACATTTATTGACTCAGGGGGTTGAATACTTATGTAATCAAGATATATCAGTGTTATATTTTTCATAAATATTTTTTTCTTTCACAAATGTTTGAATTTTTCTTCCACTTTGACATTACAGAGTATTTTGTGTAGATCGTTGAAAAAAATGGCTAAAATAAATTTTAATCCCACTTTGTCACACAACAAAATGTGGAAAACCAAGGCGTGTGAATACTTTCTGAAGGCACTGTATATGTTGTCGCTGGCTATAGGCTTCACACGTCAGACCCAACCATGAATGATTATGAAATAGGTTTGTCTGGCAACACTGTGAAGGTTTCTATAATGTTTTTGTTACGTGGATACATACAGTAAGAATGTATGCAATTAACAGGGTCTCGGGTTGGAAGTTAGACTTGTTATTGTAAAAAAAGATATCAAAATTGCACTTGACTTTTCCTACTAGCACTGACTCAAGGCCCAGATCCACTTACTATGACTGTGATATGTGGTTGTCTCACCTAGCTATCTTAAGATGAATGCACTAACTAAGACACTCTGGATAAGAGTATCTGCTAAATGACTAAAATGTTCAATGTAAATGTATTAAGTTGTAACAGTTGATATGACGATGCCAAGGGCCATGTTAATATCTTAGTAAATGGTAATACATATGACTGTACCCACAATGTAGTTGAATTTGTAATTAGTTAACATTGTCGTTCCTATTTTCGTTTATGACATTGTTCACCAGAACAATTGCTTTTTATTGAACAATATTTATTGACTATTTTGTACTATCAGCTGTAAACATTTATTGGTAAGTTCGTATCATTGTTCTTTGTAATTTTATTTTTAAAATTAACCTTTTACAAAAGAAAATCCTCAGTTATACAGTGCAGAAGTCTTCCAAAATTTCCACAGCTAGTTTAAATGGAGAAAAAATATATATATATAATTGTTAAGGTCACATGCAAGTATTCTAAAACTTTTCTTCCCAAAGTCTTTTTTTATCAAAGTTATTCCCCAAGATCTTGAACATTACCATGAAATACCAGCATTCATAAAAATCACAAACCAGGAGTTTTCACATCTTTTTAGTTTAAGAAAACAACAACCTAAAAACCTATTTGTTTCATACGTTTTACAATGAACATTTCTGGGTAAAAAAATGGCATTAGAATATTTCGTCTTTGAAGATTGTCTTACAGTATAACATAATCAGCTGACATACTGACCCTATACTGCACAGTACCAAGCAAAAAAGTATTGCTCTGATATCAAGTTATAAACGTAAATCATATGTGTTTTATAGGGTTTCTTTCAAATCAAGACACTAGGTATATACTGTGTTACTGCAGCCCTTTATATTATCCTGAATATTCTTGCTCCCCTGCCAGCTAAGCACCTTACCAAAGCTATTAAAGGCTTGTTCTGCCCAGTAACGAGCTGGAGTTTTCTATAATACACAGGAGACATTTACAGAGGCAGTCTGGACATTAATTGCCCCTTAGGCCCCACATCCATCCATCCTGTAATAGGTCAACGCAAACATACACACAGCGCGTCTCATTCATCCCAACAGCCTCCCTACTCAATAAGTGCATACCAAATGACACTCTATGCCCTAAATAGAGTACTACTTTAGACCAGGGCTCATAGGGCTTCAGTGATTAGGGTGCCATTTGGGACTCACATATATGTGCCCAAATGTGCCCTTTCCCATTCCACTGCCTGTCTGCCAGATCGCTCAGCTCAGGTCAGATCCACTCAAGGCCCAGATCCATCAACCGGTAGGGGCACCAGCAGAACAAAAAAAGAGACATTCTTTTACTTTTAGATTCATGTGTATTGTTGTGGATTGTTAGATACTACTGCACTGTTGGAGCTAGGAAGACAAGCATTTCGCTATACCCGCAATAACATCTGATAAATGTGTCTCTTGTGACCAATACAATTTGATTTGACATAAGAGATGGTGTATGTAATCTCCAAGGAGTGACAACTATCGCCAGCATTGTCATGGTTCTGATGAGTACAGGAGCTTTAGAACTTGAAGTTAGTGAGCAGAACATAGTGAAGACCATTTTAGGCACTTGTAAGCCTCAGTTAGATACTACACCTTTAAAACACATTGTTGCCATTACAGTTCAAAGGGAACCACATGAGCTAAACCACACTACCTCAGAAAATCTCACATTCACTGTGCTTTGGTTTGTGAAAACATAAAAAAAGTGAGGCAAAGTTCACAGTGATATACTGTAATATGGCGTTTCAGTGCCAAACAATTTTTTTGCACCTCCTGGGATAGAGCTACACAGAGAGAGAGAGCGAACGTGATTGTTACCAGAGATGTAAACTCTCAAATCCTGCTTGATCCTGTCACAGAAATAAAAGAACAGCAGCTAGCTGACAGAAGAACACCACAATGGAAGGATAAAGTTCAAACTTAATTACTGTATAATCACCGCTCAGATTTATTCCGAATTATACTCATTAGAGAACCTTGTTGGCCCCAAACAATGTCTAATTTTGCTGTCTTAGGCTCGTTGAATTGAAACAAAAGATGTAGACGGATGACACTTTGGCTCATGAGTGGCCAGTGTATGTCGACCACAGCAATTTTCTCAAAGTTTTGTTCAAAGAAATGTCACCTCTCAAGGTTCGAAAAAAAATGTGAGTGTTTGATTAGCCTTTCAAATGATGAGGTGAGTGTCCTAAAACTGTCTTTTCTCCACAGAAGCATTGTCTTTGCTTCGCACGATCTGTTCCGCTTCGCCACTCCTCTCACCTGTCATGTGAAAGGAAATACAGTATTGTTCAGAATGGCCTCATAACTTGTGTGGGTTCTGGCTTTGTCCACGAAGGGGGAAAAAAATACAAATTGGGTACGAATATCTATTGTTTCGCAACTTTGTTTAAGCATGATTTAGTAAAGTAATGTTTCAAGTCAATGGTTATGTCCCAAGTGGCACTCTATTCCCTACAGTACATAATGCACTGTATGAGACAAGTACAAGCCGCTTTTAGAGAAGAGAGGTCCTGCACAGATCACATCTTCACACTCTGCCAAATACTGGATCAAAGTATTGAACGGAACAGCCCCACATACACCACCTTTATTGATTTTGAAATGGCCTTCGACAGTCTCCAACCGAATATGGAAAATACTTTGCCACTATGGAATCCCTCCCTCAACATCATCAAGACCTTGTACACTGATTTCGCTGCCAGGTTGTCTGTAATGGACACGTAACCAGCAGTTTTGGAGTAAACACTTGTGGTAAACAAGGATGTATTCTCTCCCCCACCCAGTTCATAATAGCCATTGATTGGTGTATGACACAGACCCTGAAAAAACAGAAAGAGGTGTATCAGATGGACACTCAACTCTGGAAGCCCTGGATTATGCAGATGACATCACCCTGTTCTCCGGCAGACTATCTGACATGAAAGGAAAGGTTGACAAGCTCACAAACCCATCCCTCCAAATTGGTTTGAAAATCAGTTAAAAGAAAACCAAGCAAATGAAGAAAAACCACAAGACAGACACGGACATTAACATAAATGGAGAAGTGGTGGAGGAAGTTCAAGAATTCTTCTACCTAGGCAGCAATGTCACTGATGATGGAGATTCAGAGAAGGATGTCAACACTCGGATCATTAAAGCAACATACAGATGTAGGATCTCAATTTGATCACTCTTTTGTTGTTGAGAATTTTCCTGAACGGCAGGAAATGCAAACTTAGAGTGTATTTGAGTTTTAAAAAGGCTTCTAAAGTTTATAATTTCCACTTTGGTATTTCAGACTTGATTTGCCCGAACAAAAAATGTATCAACCCTTCCAAAATTGTCCATTAATTATACTATACATAGTAATTCAAATAATTATTTTCCTGCTGCAGCAAACTGGCTCAAATTAAGATCTCTACACTTTTGGCATGTGGAAATATGTGGAATATGGAAATTCAAAACAACTCATATCAAAACCAAACTTTGCCTGTTCAATAGTAATGTTCTGTGTGTTTCTGTACGTCTCTGAATGTTGGAAGGTAACATCCAGACTGTCTAGAAAACTAGAGACTTTCCAAAACAAATGTCTCTGGAAGGTACTGGGCATTTACTGGCCACACACAATATAAAAGACAAACAGCATCACGATTACCCCAAAAATCTAAATATGGAGATGGTTAGGGCATGTATGCCGAATGAATGAGCCTGCATTCCCAAAGACAGCCCTTCACTGAACAGCAGATGGGAAAAGGACAGTGGCCAGTCATGGAAAACCATCCCCAAAAAGACAGAAGATCGGCAGCAGTGGCACTCTATCGTGGAAGCCTTATGTTCCACATAGGAACGAAGGGGACTAAGTAAGTAAGTAAATAGTGCACTACTTTTGACCAGAGCTCTATGACCCTATTCCCTATACTGCTATACTGTTGATCCTAGTCAAAAGTAGTGCACTAAATGGGGAATAGGGTGCTCTTTGTTGGCTTCTTCTTTCAAATTTTTGATGAGATAACAAAAGATCAGAGCGATATATCTCTATTTAGGACTCTAAATAAGATTTGTACTATTCATGTAAGAGACTGTCATATGAGGTACATAATAACAGTGCCCACTGCATGACATACTGTAGTAGAAATGCTGTAATGAAAGAGGTCTTGTAGTGTAGCCACTACTGCTAGCTTGACCTCATTACTGGAGCTTACCAGTCAGTCGGAGAGAAACAGAATGGGGAGGGAGAGCACGCACACATGCATGTACACAGACCCAGAGACAGAGACCAAGACAGAGACAGAGACAAAGAGAGAGAGAGAGAGAGAGAAAGGGCCGGAATTCTCTGAAACTCTGTGGTTCCTTAATTTTTTATTTAATTTAACCTTTATTTAACTAGGGCAAGTTAAAATGACACAGTTCTACCAAATCTTACACGATATGGTAAAAATGTGTGATGACGAGTTTACACAAAAGAGGGAGGGCAAGAAAAGTTGAATATGAACTATTGCTAGGGGTCAGATATTTTGGTCAAGACACTATAATATAGCAAGGGATTCAACAAGACCTCTTCAAAGACAGCATACTCAATATTTTTAAAAGCTGCATTGTTGACTTGTTCAGATATAATTTTTTGAAACCTTTACAAGGACACAGTCATACTGTAATGTGTCTGTTGTGTTACCCCCGAAGTGGTTTCTACATGCTGAAAACAGTCATCGCTTCAAAGGAGTCTGGCATATTTAACACACACACACACACCTACACGTCGCGTTCCAAGGAGCCTGGCAGACGTAATTTGCAGTACATGACGTCTGCTGTTGTCTGTCTGGGAGTGTGAATCTCAGGCTCCGGGCTATTCCAGTCTTGTCTTTAATAAGTCACACACGCACACACACGCACGCGCACACGCACACGCACACGCACACGCACACACACACACACACACACACACACACACACACACACACACACACACACACACACACACACACACACACAGGTTATCAGACAAGCGTCAGGGTGACAGACAGTCAGACTAGTAATATATGTTGGGATATGTGTTGTTCTTTGTCATTGAGATACAGCATGTGTCTGTGACTCAGATAGAGAGACAGAGAGATTCCAACCCAAGCTGGGTACATCATGTCATCATGATCATCTTTTCACCTTATACAGGCATGGAGAGGGGAACTAAGGACCCATGTTGAAATTATTTATACCAGTTTTGACTAATAATTCAGCTGCTGTAATGGTGCGTAGAGTGATGGGTGTGGAGTCAGGCGCAGAGAGCAGAGGATTCGGAAAAAACCCTTTATTTCTGTACAATCACCGCGCACAAAGAGGGTGACGGCGAACACAGGCGTACAACACTCCAATAATGTACTACACAGGCACATACGCTGTACAGCGTACAATCCAAAAAAACAGGAACACTCCTTGACCAAAAACAGCAAAACAATCCCGCACGAACACAGGTGGGCTAACTGAACTAAATAACCCCAACCCAAAACCCCAAACAAGGAACAGGTGAAACCAATTAGACCCAACAAAACGAAAAGGGAAAAAGTGATCGGTAGCAGCTAGTAGACCGGCGACGACACCGCTGAGCGCCACCCGAACGGGAAGGGGAGCCACCTTCGGTGATATTCGTGACAGCTGCTTTCATGTGCCATTGAACCACTTCAAATGTTATTGGCCATACATCCAACATTCACAGCAACTTGTAGTGTCTCAACTGTTCTGGTTCCCTTTGCTCTTCAGGCTCAGGCACCTTGGGTACTGATGCAAAATCCATCCGTGCAATGTCATCCTACACAGCTGAAAACTTCAAATCCTTTGCTTGTGGCATGTTTCTTATGTATTAAATGCCAAATGGAATTGTTGTCAAACTGCTCCTTATCCGCATGAGAGCCATAGCTTTGAAGGCGGACATTATTTACGGCATCTAACTGGCTATATTTCTTTTAGATTTAGGGTGGATTTAGAAACACAGGATGAGTCCAAAATGGCACCCTGTTCCCTTTATAGTGCACAACTTTTAAACAGGGCTCATAGGGCTGTGGTCAAAAGTAGTACATTTTTTAAGGAATAGGATGCCATTTGGGACGCATTCACACACACGCACACACACACACACACACACACACACACACACACACACACACACACACACACACACACACACACACACACACACACACACACACACACACACACACACACACACACACACACACACACACACACACACACACACATACACACACACACACACACACACACACACACACCGTCAGGCTCCAAGAATTCTTTGATATCAGCACTGCAACATAAGAAAGTCACAGTGACATGAAGGAAATTACAACGTCTGTCTGTCTCTCCATCCTTTGATAGCTGAGACACGTCGGTCTCAGATTTACTGTAACTTGTAATCTTTCATATGTATTTATTCCATGCCTTGACTCTATTATGTATAACTTCCCTGTGATCTCTTGTTATTGTTTATTGTCATGCCATTTTGATAGCGCTCGCTATGTAACACAAATACCCATTTTCTTAGGAATTATAATTCCCTGCAAACAAAGGGTCCTCTATCTATGCCACCATGTCATCTGCATAATGTAATTCCCAGAATGAGTAATAACATCAAAACCACAGCAATGCATAACTTTGTAATATAATTTCCCCAACTACAGTATATGGATTAACTGAATACTTTTGTTAAGTACCCCTACTGGTAACACTTTGATATAAGGATACACTTTGATATCCTTTGGTATAAGGACTTATACAATCATTCTTAAAGGTCCTGCACAGTCAGAAATGTGATTTTCCTGGGTTTTATATGATATTTTCACACTATGAGGTTGGAATAATCCTGTGAAGTTGTGAAAATTACAATAATGACCTTTTAGTGTAAGAGCTGTTTGAAAAGACCGCCTGAAAATTCAGCTTGTTTTGAATGGGTGGAGTTTTGGCCTGCCTGGTGTCATCACCAGGCAGTTTAAAGTAAAAGTTCATATTCTGTTAACTCATACCCAAATAATGTTGTTAACTCATCCTATACTCATATTTGTGGCCAAAGCATAAAAACACCTCAAAAACACAACCTCAAACAGACCTTTTTAAAAATGCTTGCCATTTCTTCAAAGAAGAGTATTTCATTCTCCTGAGGAAGATGAGCTGGCCAATCAAAGGTCTACTTACATAAAAAAATTTAATGACTGGTATATACGCCTACACCGTTCTGTTGTTGGGGTACGCCCACACCATTCCAACAAAGAAAAGCTGTTTAACATACTTAGTTACACATTTGAACTCATATTGTAATTAATTATAGGTCATATTTCGTAGAAATCTGGAAACACTGGACAGTTGCTTTAAGTTAATAGACCAAGGGGGGCGCTAGAGAGCGTGCTATGGAGTAGACGTGCATTGCTAGAGCTCCGCTCAATTTTGAAACAAATTAATATTTATCTTAACCTCTCACAACCTATAACTTCAAACAAATATGACAAAAGGAAAAGGCAACAAAAAAGGGGGCGCTAAACAAGATAATTGGAATGAGATAGACAACGAACCAATTTCAACGTCGCCGACCCACGAGGAGCTAGCTGAAGAGGCTAGCTTCCAAGAGTTCCCCACAGATCCTACTCAAAGTGACATACTGGCTGCCATAAACGCACTAAGCAAGAAGGTGGACACAAGGTTGGCTGATATCTCAAAGAGTATTGGGACTTTGGCCGAAACTGTGAAGGCAACTAAGGGAAGGGTGCACGAGGTTGAGCAGACGACAATCGATCACGAGGCCAGGCTACAGGACATAGAGAAACAGTGCGCAACGTTCAAAAATGACAACAAAACCCTGAAGGCCCGACTGGAAATGCTCGAGTCGCATTCAAGACGCCAGAACATCCGAATATGTGGGATCCAGGAGGACACTGAGAAAGGGAAACCCACTGAATTTGTCTCGGAGCTGATACCGGCATTGCTGGGGAGTGAACACTTCAAAACGGCCATCCTGATCGACCGCGCACACAGAGCACAGGCAACGAAGCCGGCCAAGGGCGGGCCACCAAGGCCATTCATTGTAAGGCTGCACTATCCCCACACCAGGGATCTCATCCTCAAGCTGGCTAGTCAAAAGTTCCCCCTTAACTACAACGGAGCCAGGGTGTCTTTCTACCCAGATCTTACCTTGGAGGTGAGGAACCAACGGAAAGAGTATGATGAGGTACGCAACAAATGCAGGGCGGCCAACATCCGATATGGATTCCTCTTCCCAGCCCGGTTTAAGGTGACAGTCGAGGGATCAACACGTACGTTTGACAACGCAAAAGAGGCCGATCTGTTCTTGACAAGCAAGCTCCCCGGCTGAGGATACAGAACGGCTGTGCCAGCAGGCTAAATGGCCAAATACAGGCCAGGAATGTGTGTGAATTGAATTTCCGGCCTATGTCTTTTCGATCAGAAGATCAGAAATTGGGACTTATATGATAGGTGAGATGTTGTGGCTAATATAGCATTGTTTGGCATGTCATGTTTTAACGCCACTCACCCCCTAACGTGAGAGTTAAGTTAAGTGTTATTTAATATTAGTTTATATGCGGAGCATCTATAGACGACGAGTTAGTTCAAGCTTTATGTCTAGACACCCTAAGGTTTGTGTGTTAGTCAAGGAGCGCTTCGTTTGGGGAAGTCACTCAGTAAAGGGACGGGTGGAGGGACGGGAGGGGGGATGGGGTCTGTGTTTTATGTTCACGTTTATTAGTACAGGTGGCATGACAAGCTCCCGCACGGCGGGACGTTTTTCTTCAGGGTTTTGTTTGACAGCAGCAATTTGCTTTAAAATAAGAAATGCCACATAGTGACCGAGCACAGAGTAGACCAGGTGGAATAAAGATAGTCAGCTGGAACTGTAATGGATTAGGGCATGTCGTGAAACGAGCTAAGGTTTTTTCTCATCTTAAATCACTGGGTGCTGACATAGTGCTTCTTCAAGAAACTCATATTAAACGCTCCGCGCAGGCCAAGCTACGAGTCGGCTGGATCGGTCAGATATACCAGTCTAACTTTGATGCAAAAGCGAGAGGGGTAGCAATCCTGATAAGGAAAAACATTCCTTTTGTTTACTCAACCTCGATTTCAGATCCTAATGGTCGGTATATTATTGTGGCTGGTACACTGAATTCAAAACCAATAACCTTGGTCAATTTATATGGACCCAACTTCGATGATCCATTATTTTTTCAAAGGGTATTTAAGGCCATACCAAATATCTCGGATACAAGTGTTATTGTTGGAGGTGACTTTAACTGTACGTTAGATCCTCTTTTAGATAAACAGCTATCAAGGTCACTTCAACAATCAAATGCCAGTGTCTGTCTAAATACATTAATGACAAACCTTAACATTGTCGATATTTGGAGACTGACGCACCCAACAGACAGGGATTATTCTTTCTTTTCATCAGTTCATAAATCATATTCCAGAATTGACTATTTTTTGTTGGACTCCAAACTAATTTCAGCAGCTGAGTCGGTTACCTATCACCCCATTCTAATTACGGACCACTCTCCTCTGTCCATGGTGCTGAAACTCGACAATATGTCGACAGGTCGGCGACCGTGGCGCTTAGACGCATACCTGTTGAAAGATGAGGCTTTTTGTCAGTATTTGAAGGAGCAGATTGCCTTTTTCCTCAGTACTAACGACACGGGGGATGTTGACGACTCCACCCTTTGGGAATCTCTAAAGGCTGTGATTAGAGGTTACATTATTTCTTATACATCAGAGAGGAAGAAACGTGCCAATACTAGGCTGAGAGAAATTGAAAGAGAGTTAGGGGAACAGGAGAACGTTTTTAGGACAAATTCCTCGTATACAGTCCTTGAGAAGATCACAAAGTTAAAGTATGAATACAATACCATCCTTTCGAAACGGGTGGGCTCTTTACTTGCTAGAACGCAACAAAGTTATTTTGAACTGGGGGACAAACCACATAAATTATTAGCAAGACAGCTAAGGCATGTACAAGCATCTAGAGCTATTCACAAAATAAAAGACAAGAAGGGTAAAATAGTAACAGATCCGCAGGACATTAATAAATGCTTTGCGCAGTTTTACTCAGAGCTATACCAATCAAAATGCGATGCTACTGATCCACAAACTATGGAACGCTTTCTCGCTGAATGTGAACTTCCTAAACTAGACAGGGGGGCAGCTGCCGCACTCGATGCAGGGATAACCTTAGATGAAATTAACACAGCGATAGCACAATTTCCAAACAGCAAGGCCCCTGGGCCCGATGGATATGTAATAGAATTCTATAAGAAGTACTGCGCTAGTCTATCTCCACTTATGCTGCGAATGTTTCAACAATCCAAAGAAAATACCAAACTCCCGCAAACACTGTATGAGGCTACAATAGCCCTGATCTTGAAAAAAGATAGAGATTCCATGGAGATGTCGTCGTATCGCCCCGTGTCGTTACTCCCCATAGAAAACAAGGTGTTGACAAAGATATTGGCAAACCGATTGAAAAAATATATTTCCGACATCATACACCCTGACCAGACAGGTTTTATCCCGGGCCGACATATATACTACAATTTGAGACGCCTTTTCAACGTAATGTATCATGATCATAAAGTTGAGGCAGTGGTAATAGCTCTTGATGCAGAGAAGGCGTTTGATCAGATTGAGTGGAAGTATATGATGTCGGTTCTGGAGCATTTCGGATTTGGAAAGGAATTTATTAATTGGATAAGAATTATTTATGCACACCCAATGGCGTCCGTTGTGACCAATCAGGAAATGTCGCAGTCATTCCGCCTGTTCAAGGGGTGCCGACAGGGGTGCCCTATTTCGCCTGCTCTCTTCGCTATAGCCATGGAACCCCTTGCTACTCGCATTCGGGCATGTGCCGATATAGCTTCTGTTAAAATAAAAGACACACAGCACAAAATTTCCCTATATGCAGACGATGTTCTTTTGTTTTTGTCTAAGCCTAAAACTTCTATTCCACCATTACTTAACTTGATAAACACATTCGGCTCCTTCTCTGGCTACAAGATAAACTGGCAAAAAAGTGAGTTGATGCCAATATCACGGCCTGTGGATATGCAATTTCTGCAATCTACCCCGTTTAGAACAGTGAGGGACAAGTTCACAAGCCTTGGCATTGTAGTGACAAGAGACCTTGACCAGCTATTGAAAGTGAATTGGGACATGAAAATATATCAGCTTAAACAAAATATAGATTTCTGGAAAACTCTGCCTATTTCCTTGGTTGGTCGTATAAACGCTATTAAAATGGTTGTCCTACCCAGGTTTCTTTACCTCTTCCAATGTCTACCCAATTTCATACCACAAAGCTATTTTAAGAAACTGGATTCAATAGTAACTCCATTTTTATGGGATAACAAGGCAGCCAGAATTTCAAAGAAGCATTTATGCAAGTACAAGATAGAGGGGGGCTTTGGCCTTCCTCACTTCAAACTGTATTATTGGGCTGCTAATCTGAACATTGTGTCTTTCTGGAGGGAAAGTTTACCTGCGATGAGACAGAAGGATATGCCTTCATGGCTTTTGATCGAGCAGGCCTCCTGTCAATGTTCCTCACTCCCTGCACTTGTTAATAGCCCATCATATGTGAAAAAACCCACTTATGACTCCAATCCAGTCATTTGTCATACGCTTAGGATCTGGAAACAGATTAGGGATTTTCTTAACATACCCACTGTTTACATAGACAGCCCGATTAGCCTGAATCATGCTTTCCACCCTGCATTGGATGATGTGGTGTTTTCACAGTGGAGGGAGAAGGGGCTCACAACAATTGGTAATTTATACATAGATGGTCAGTTAGCTTCATTTCAACAATTACAGGCAAAGTTCAACATGCCAACAACACATTTTTTCAGATACCTCCAAATCAGGAATTTCTTAAGGACACATATCCCACAGTATGGCATTAAGCCCAATAGTCCTACATTAGATAGCTTGATACTTGTCAAACCCCATTCAAAAGGGTCGGTCTCTAGACTGTATGATGTGCTACAGGCCCACATAGAGGTATCCACAGACACCATTAAAAGGGCTTGGGAACAAGAACTTGGTTCAGAAATCTCAAATGAGGACTGGATAGAAGCTCTCAGGAATATAAACCACAGTTCAGTGAATGCCAGACACAACCTTGTACAGTTTAAGGTGATACACAGGTTACACTACTCAAAAGTAAAACTGCATAAAATATTCCCGGACACCTCACCACTGTGTGAGAGGTGCAAGCAGGATGAGGGGACGTTGACCCACTTATTCTGGACATGCCCTAAATTACATGCTTACTGGGCTCTCATTTTTGATTACTTATCTAAGGCCTTTGATAGAGTTCTAGCCCCAGACCCATTGATCGCTCTGTTTGGTACAGTTGATGGGAATAACCAGGAAGGGAAAGCTGTCTCTCTGTGTACTCTATTAGCCAAAAGGCTCATATTGCAATTTTGGAAATTGGAGACTGTACCTACCTTTGAAATGTGGTTACGGGATTTAGGGAATGTAATACATATGGAAAAGATTCGATACAACACCTCCAATAGAAGTCCATTGTTTTACAAAATATGGCAGCCGATACTGGATAAATGGTCTAGCCCCGCTTCATAACTGGGCTGATGATCTGCTGCTACTCTGTGCTGTACTCCACTCAATATTTATTTTTGGCTGAACTACACTGCTTGTAATGACTATATGCTGTCTTCTTATACATGTACCACCTAATAGGATTTTGTTTTATTTTGTGTATGTGTGAGTTAACTTTTGTTTTGTCCTCTAAACTGGCCATCCCATTCAACAGTACAATGAATGTCATTGTTTGTATTGCTGTCTTTTTTACTTTATTTTTATTGGAAAATAATAAACATATTATAAAAAAAAAAAAAAAAGTTAATAGACCAATAACAAAGAGAGTTTCAAACATCTCTGCCAATAACAGCTAGTTTTCAGGTCACATATCCCTTCCATTAGGCTGCTACAATTATGTCCCTCACTCAGACCACTCCCAGACAGTCCTAGCAAAATTCTTACTGTCAGAGTCCTTTAAGAACAGTGGGTTGGAGTCAGGCGCAGAGAGCATAGGGAATGTATATTTTATTACCGTGAAAAACGGTCACGCCACAAACACAAGGCGCATCAACTGACCGGCCCATACACAGGACCCAAAATGTCCGGAAAAATTAAATACAATCGAACATCCACAAACTAACAGAACAACAATCCCGCACAAACCTAGGCGGGCCTAACAGGCTTAAATAGACAAAAATCAAGAAACACAATAAGGAACAGGTGCAACTAATAAGACCAAACGAACCGAAAAGGAAAAAGGGATCGGTGGCGGCTAGTAGACCGGCGACGACGACCGCCGAGCACCGCCCGAACAGGCAGAGGAGCCACCTTCGGTGGGAGTCGTGACACTTACTTGAGAAATTGCTTTTAGCTAAGAAGCTATTTTTGTTTATTTTTGACCATTTTAATTGAAAGTAATCCCAGTAAGGTAATTCATTGTTACCCAGAAATGATTTGATATTGAGATAAAAACTACTTTATCTCCATCTCTTCATTCAAAGACTCCATCATGGACACTCTTACTGATAGTTGTGGCTGCTTTGCATAATGTATTGTTGTCTCTACCTTCTTGTCCTTTGTGCTGTTGTCTGTGCCCAATAATGCTTGCACCATGTTTTGTCCAGCTACCATGTTGTGTTGCTACCATGTTGTTGTCATGTTGTGTTGCTACCATGCTGTGTTTTCGTGTGTTACTGCCATGCTATGTTGTTGCCTTGGGTCTCTCTGTATGTAGTGTTGTGGTATCTCTCTTGTCGTGATGTGTGTTTTGTCAGATTTTTTTTGTTGTTGTATTTTTTTATCCCAGCCCCCGTCCCCGCAGGAGGCCTATTGCCTTTTGGTAGGCCGTCATTGTAAATAAGAATTTGTTCTTAACTGACTTGCCTAGTTAAATAAAGGTACAAATAACAATAATATTTAAAGTAGTGTACAGCCATGATAGCTGTATTATACTGTATGTAGATTATGTGTAAATTCTTCTATATTATATTTATTAGTCTGTATATTCTGTTTATTCACCATATATATGTACTTAGAAATCCCTTTAAAGTGTATACCTTAATGTAAAGTGTTACCCTCTGACTAACAAGGGCCCCGTCCAAAGACATGACTGAAGACTCCATTTGTTTGCAACCAGCCGGTTGCTCCTAGCAACACCCCCCTCCCCTGTTGACCTGTCCCTGGCCAAGATGAGACTCTCTGCCCAGTGGAGTGGAGTGGACAGGGATGGACAGGGATTCAAATCCCACTGATGGGAAAATATAGACAAATAGTAAAGGCATGAGTAAAGTCAAATATATTGATTGTTGTTTATTTGTTTCCATACACAGTCATTATGTTGGAAGGTGTTGCTGTATGTCCTAATGTGTCAATGTTTCCCAGGCCAATAATACAGTACATACCACAGAGACAGCAACATAAAGTGTGTGACAGACTGGCAGTGTCTGAGTATACCGCAGTGTGATTGTTCTGGTTTATTTATGGACGTTGTAATGGAAAGAGGACCTCTGGTCTGATCTACTGCATTACATTAACTAAGACTGACCATTGATTGTCCATTGCAATCATATTGACCCCATCAGTCATTTCAGGCCAAGGCACTTTGCCTCTCCCCTGCTGGTCTGTGTGTGTGTGTGTGTGTGTGTGTGTGTGTGTGTGTGTGTGTGTGTGTGTGTGTGTGTGTGTGTGTGTGTGTGTGTGTGTGTGTGTGTGTGTGTGTGTGTGTGTGTGTGTGTGTGTGTGTGTGTGTGTGTGTGTGTGTGAGTTTCCTTTTCAACCTGGCTAATCTGAATGATTATGTTCGTTGGTTCAAGAGGTGTGTCTACTCTATACAGGTGACTTTGAGTGGCTTTGCAAAGGCGCCACAGCTTTGAACCATGTCCTGATAGGTCTGCTCCTTTAAGAAATGGTTAATGTTGCCCGGAAGCTACGAGCACAAGGCAACAGTGGAGAAGTCTGCGAAGCAGGCGAAAGTAAATTACAGTCGTACTTGCGAGAGTTTGCGATTGAGCAAGACTACTCGGCATCGTCAGTTTCTCTCGGGACAGCGTTCGTATTTATTTTTCTAAAAGAAACAGTAGGCGATCTTAGGTGATTGAAGATGACTTTGAATAATAAATTAGAGCGTGTGGAGAGTTGACATTCTAAATACTTTGGGAAATTGATGTTCAAATGTATAGTAACGCCTGATGAGATTTCTCTCGCAAACATTAGCGTTTGTTAGAAATAGCAGTGGACAAATAACTTTCACATCAGAATATTTGGGGACATCAGCCATAACCTGTCATATCGTTTAAAATTCAACAAAGTGGCATGGTAAGTTCATTTAACGGCTTGTTTTTCCTCTCACCAAATGACTAATTTAAATATTTGAAAATGTTAATGTTTCAACGCATTCATTGTTGGGCTGTTTAGTTTTGTTCATAAGTGCAATCAATCAACTAATCAATTAACATTGCAACAAAAACATGCAGCGCTCCCCTTTGATTGCGCTCTGTACGCTGTCTAAACACGTCACATTTGGACCATGCGCTGATTGTTCAATTAACCTGAGCCGCGATGCACGGATCTATGGCAAGTGAATCGGCAAATTTGAATCGAACTGTAATCTGCGCTGTTCGGGTCATGTTGTCAACAAGGCAGGATGCTGCATCGTCCAGAAACATACATCTCTTTTCCATAAAAATATACACCCCCTTTACTTTTTCCAAATCTTGTTGTTACAGCTGAAATTTAACATTGATTTATAATGAGATTTTGTGTCACTGCTATACACACAATACCCCATAATGAAAGTGAAATTTTGTTTGTAGAACATTTTTGAACATGACCCGAACAACATGTCACCTAATACCTCAGCATCCAGGACTGGAGTCCAAGGGAATGGGCCTAACAATAGGTGGGTAGCCTATATCTCTTGGGAGAAAAGACTGCATGTTATACGTTGATGTTCTTTGCTATGGTCTACACCTAAAGGCATACACACAAGCAGGACCTCATTCTGTACTTAGCAGCCTCTTCTTTTGAGGCTTTGTGATAAAAACATGAACACACAATAACAGCACATACAGTTCGCCAGGGCAGCTCTAGCACAGCATAAATTTGACGAACTGACTTGTTGGAAAGGTGGCATCCTATGACGGTGCCATGTTGAAAGTCACTGAGCTCTTCGGTACGGGCCATTCTACTGCCAATGTTTGTCTATGGAGATTGCATGGCTGTTTGCTAGGTTTTCTACACCTGTCAGCAACGGGTGTGGGCTGGAGTAGCTGAATGCACTAATTTGAAGTGTTGTCCACATATTTTTGTGTATATAGGCCTATGGATGGGGTTTACCTAGGTTTAATGCCCATCAGTTACCAGAGTAAATTTGTTGTTACAGCCTGAACTTAAAATGGATTCAATTGAGATTTGTCACTGGCCTATACAAAATATACCCCATAATGTCAAAGTGGAATTATGTTTTTTGAAGTTGTTTACAAATTAATGCAAAATTAAAAGTTGAAATGTCTTGATTCAATAAGTTTTCAACAACCTTATTCAACCGTATTCAATAACCTTAGTTATTGCAAGCCTAAATATGTTCAGGATGGTGGCTGCCTCATGTTATTGGTATGCTTGTAATCGTTAAGGACTGGGGAGTTTTTCAGGATAAAAAAGAAACTGAATGGAGTTAAGCACAGGCAAAATCCCAAAGGAAAACCTGATTCAGTCTGCTTTCCACCAGACACTGGGAGATGGATTCACCTTTCAGCAGGACAATAACCTAAAACACAAGGCCAAATCTACAATGGAGTTGCATACCAAGAAGACAGTGAATTTTCCTGAGTGGATGAGTTAGTTTTCACACAAATCTACTTGAAAATCTATGGCAAGACCTGAAAATGGTTGTCTAGCAATGATCAACAACCAATTTGAGAGCTTAATGGGCAAGTTTTTCACAATCCAGGTGTGGAAAGCTCTTAGACTTACCCAGAAAGACTCACAGCTGTAATTGCTGCCAAGGTATTTCAACAAAGTATTGACTCAGGTGTGTGTACATACTTTTCTGTATTTAATTTTCAATAAATTTGCAAACATTTTGAAAAGCATGTTTTCACTTTGGTGTTGTGTGTAGATGGGTGAGGATTCCGGCTGTAACACAACAACATGTGGAATAAGTCAAAGGGTGTGAATACTTTCTGAAGGCACTGTAGGCAATACTGCCATTTGGGACGCTACTCCATTCTACTGTAAGTCTCTCTGATCTCATGTCCTCTTCCTGTCTTGCTCTTGAGCATGTTGCTGACTGACTGACTGCTGCATATGTAGGACTCAATGCTCATTAGGCCTGTTTTCACAAACTAATTTCAGACGCCGTTGTTGTCGGCCCAAGTTCAAGATAGAATACCAAGACCAATAAACTAGAGTGCTATGTTATTCCTCCTTATTTGGCAGGTACTGTAGTGTAGGTATAACAGTACCTGCCAAAATAAAGAACTACTCCGTAGCCTAATTACAAAGACTCCCTCCTATTATATTTGAGATTTATGTTGTACTACTTCACACTTGGAAGTGGTCTTGAAGGCTAATACTTTCCTCTCGTGTGTGTCAGTAGCTCGACCTCAGTCAGAGATGAGAACATCATTCTTGATCAGTATAGGGGAATGGGATGGATGGCTGGGCTGGGGTGATGAGGGCCATATTATTACTAGTATTTACCTTCCTTTGTGATATGATCTTATTACTAAGGAATGGGTGGTGCAGTCACTACTTACCCAGCCTTGACTCTCCATCGTAACTGGAGAAAATTGTGGCTACGTCCCAAATGGCACCCTATTCTCTATATAGTGCATACATTTTGACCAGGGCACCATCCTATGGTGCAGTTTTGCAAACAATATGATGCTGATAACGATGATGATTCTACCACTGAACTAGAATGAGATTGTATTTCTATGTTTGTACCCCAAGCAACTGTACTGTCAGGTTAGGAAAGCACCACACGCATGCAGTGAAGTAGCAGTAAATATATATATTTATATATTTTTTGCTCTTTAACAGTCAAGAAGTGATGTCAATCTGTCTCGCTGAATATCCATGTTATGATGTCTGCAAATTATTTGCTTTTTATTTTCTGGACTATTACAAAATGTATCCTTGGTTTGTTTACTGTCAGAATTGATCTGACAACCGTATGGAATAAATGATTGCTAGATATAACTTTTTTTCTCTCTCAAAGATGAATGTAAAGTTATCAGGATAATAACTTGAATAAAACAGGATGAGTCAGTTGAGGATGATTCACATGTTTTTCCCAGAGATGTTCTTCCATTAACATTTGAACTGTTATTCCTTTATCTTCCTCTCTACTCCATACAAGTTCATTGGCACCATATTTCACCACTGAAATCAGCCACTGGGGCTGTCCTTGACTTACATTTTAGTCATTTCAAATACAATTACAACAGGTGTCGACTAACCGTGAAATGCTTATTTACGGGCACTTCCCAACAATGCAGAGAAAGAAAATAGAAAAGTAATAATAAATACACAAGTTATGATAACTTTGGATATATACATGGGGTACCAGTACTGAGTAGATGTGCAGGGCTACAAGGTAATTGAGGTAGATATATATGTACATGTTTACATATAACTAGGAATAAAGTGACTATGCGACAGGATAGATAATAAAAAGTAGCAGCAGCGTAAGTGATGAGTCAAAGTTAGTGCAAAAAGGGTCAATGCAGATAGCTATTTGGATAACAACTATTTGGCAGTCTCATTTAGTTTTGGGGTAGAAGCTGTTCAGGGTCCTGTTGGTTGTGGCATCTGTATCACTTGCTGTGTGGTAGCAGAGAGAACAGTCTATGACTTGGGTGGCTGGAGTCTTTGAACATTTTTAGGGCCTTCCTCTGACACTGGCTGGTATGGGTGGCAGGGAGCTCGGCCCAGTGATATACTGGGCCTTATGCACTACCCTGTGTTGCGCCTTGAGGTCCGATGCCAAGCAGTTTCTATACCAAGCGGTGATGCAGCCAGTTAAGATGCTCTCCACGGTGCAGCTGTATAACTTTTTGAGGTTCTGCGGGCCCATACCAAACCTTTTGGCATGAGGGGAAGAGGAGTGTAAGTCAAGGACAGCCCCAGTGTTGTGTTTGGACCATGATAGATCCTTAGTGATGTGGACACCAAGGAACTTGAAGCTCTCGACATGCTCCAATACAGCCACGTTGATTGTGAATGGGGACGTGCTCGGCCCTCCATTTCCTGTAGTCCAAGATTGCTGACGTCTCGCAAACACTCTTATCCAGAGCGACTTACAGAAGCAATTGGAATAACGTGCTTAGTCAGCTCAGGGATTCGAACCAGCGACCTTTCGGTTACTGGCTCAACTCTCTTAACCGATAGCCTACCTGCCGCCCCGACATCTTTAGCGCTGTCTGTTGAACTGAAGACTAACAGAGGATTAGTAATATGGCGTCAGATGAAAGTGATGACTGGAGCTAGGCCATAGTATGACTGCATGGTGAGCACTGTTTTGGATGACTCCCTAATTGTCTGTGGTGCGGTGGTAGAAACAGGAGAGCCTAATGGCTGTCCCAAATGGCAGCCTTTTCCCTATATAGTGCACTACTTTTGATAAGGGCCCATAGGGCTCTGGTCATAACTAGTGCACTGTATAGGGAAGAGGGTGCCATTTGGGATGCACCCTTTGTGTTTGCCTGTCAGCCCAGTATGTCTATCCAGAGTTTCAACCTCTGTGTCAGTGAGGAACTGCTCTGCTGTAGCCGTGGTTACATAGTCTGTTGGGGTTCACAGGCCCTCAGCCTCCTCTCCTCCTCTAACACAGACCCTCTCGTTGGTGGGATTGGAAGCACATTGAGTGCCCTGATGTTGGACGTTAATGTTGATTGATACGTACAGAATGTTTAAGTGATAATGCCTGACAAGCTGGTATTTGGAGGATGTGTTAGGCCCGAGACAAAGTCAAGTGCCAATATATCCTCCAAACACCGGCTTCGAGGGCATTATCACTTTGATACAATGGGTTCCCAACATATTCAAATAATGATTTACACATTTTCATTAAACATTATTTTGATGAATTTATTCATACCATTTCATCCTTCCACAAGATATAGTCCTGACACAAACCTAGAGGTCCTACCCAAGCCGGCTGGTCATTTAGTTGTCAGAGATGTGACCCAGTTCAGTGTTTTGTTCTGCATCTACTGTATTGACGCGACCCAGTCGTTCGTTCTAAATGTTCCATTGCCAGCCACTTATCCCTTGCTTGCTATCTAGCCAACTATGGCTAACTTAGTCATGTCAAAGTAATGCAGCCAGAATAACATCAAAGGAGCTGCATTTGTGTTTGTTTAAGCTGTTTTCTAGTGACATATATTTGGATACATCCATAACAATGAGCTAATGAGGCGCGATTTTGCCTGGCATAGAAAATGTGCTCTCATCAGGACACTGTTGTTCAGAGGAACTAGCCAACAACACATTTAACACAATTACTTCAAACTGAAGCTGGAAAGACTGCAAACTAGTTGCACTTCGTTTTGTTCTACCTGTCTTCTATTGATAGGTCTTTGTGTGTGTGTATATATATATATATATATATATATATACATACATAAAAATGCTACTGATTCATTATTTCGACTGGCTGAGAAAAGCTGCCTGCCAGCTGCCTGCCTGTCTCATCCTGACTCCCGACACGTTCATTACTATGGGACAGCTGGAGATCTAATTTGAATATTGAAACAATGTTGCAAATGTCGGAGAGACAGACAGCAAGGTTTATACAAATCTCCACTGTTATAAACTAAATGGTAGTTAAAAAGAAATGTGAGAATGTCTAGATGCTTTTTATGAGTGGAGAGCAAGTTTCTAAATTGCCTGGCTGGGCTGTTGAGACAGTGGATCAGCTGGAACGGAGTAAATGGGTATTTTGCCTTCGTAGATTTAGCTGGTGGTAACTTGTGGAATAGACACCAGCTGGAATGCGCTTTTAACCAATCAGCGTTCAGGATTAGACCCACCCGTTGTATAAAATCCCTCAAACAACAGCACCTCTCTGTGTGTTCTCCAAGTCCAACGATATCCAAAATACAATGTATGAATAATGCTACAGCAGGTCGGCTGTTAATCCTGAAATCTCCCCAAGCAATTTACAACTATGTACAGAAATAATTATTCTCAGTTCCACCCAAGTTATCACATAAAACCAACCAAATGAACCCAATTGGTTTGCTGTGAGTACATTGAGGAACTGGATGGAGTTAGCTAGAGTAGATGACTTGTCCAAGAGGTAAGATGGGCATTCCTGATCTGCTTTGAAACTACTGAACAACAGCAGCATTGCAGGGGAAGTGCAGTAGAGGGCCTGGTGCTTGACCAGTCCTGGGAAAACAGCAGGGTCATGTTCATTAGTGCACGGTAACCAAACTTTTTGTAAAAGATAATGAAAACGGTGTATCTCATTGGAGACATTCATAAATCCAGGAAAATCCTGAGTGCCATAATTCCAGGCCCATTTGTGTGGTATTCACATTTATGGGACTAAATGCTATTTGCAAGCCATATTATTTCCCTCCCTACCCCAAGCCCAAACAATCTGGTGTTTGCACACACATTGTCTACTTTAAGTGTTCACTAATGCGAGGGACAAAGGCAATTAAACAGTTCCTGGGTTTCAGGCTGGCAGGCACTCAGATGTTTGGGTTGTAATGACTAATGATCACTGCATAAACGGTTGCTAGTGTCTGCCTCTGCCATAAATCACATTGAGATCTTAGATTAGACTAAAGCATCAAAACACTGAAAGAGGGACTGTAATAGCAGGCTCCGGTGTTCATAGTAGGTTTGTTATGTCAGCTTTCCCCTATGCTCTGAACCTGGGATGACATAGGACTAAGTCAGAAAATCACCACCTGCTAAGAAAGCACCTCTTGCCAGGGTGGAGTACTAGGCCTATATGCTTCACTGAGGTTGACTGTATAGCGTGTTGGCTCTAGTTCTCACAGTAGGAAGTTGGCTAAATCATGTTGCTGGGGTCATGGCTGTCTTCAACTCTAGAAAGCCTTTCTCTATGTAGCTCTCTTTCGCTGTTTCAGGTATGTCAGTCAATCGCTACATTTGTCAATGACATCATTCGTGGCATGTCTCCACGGTGATGCAGTTGGTGGATCAACAACAGACCTCAGCCATGTGGAGTAGGGGTTCTAAACATTACCCTGGCACCATGGCAACCACTGCTGCTGGATGTCAAGGGTGGGGGGAGGGATGTGAGGGGGTTCTCTGTTTGTTCAGAAGGGTTATCCGAGCTGTGTGTGTGTACGAGCCTCAGCCCAGCCCATGCAGCATAGAATCTCCACATGATTTTTCAATTACCGTGTCCTCCCAAGTCTGACGGTCTTTTTGGGCCATGACCAAACACCCCCACTATCCACAAACAAAGACGTAACTCACTAGCCCCCTTTTTAATGTATCCTTTTTCCCCCAGCAGTTCTAACTGGAACTGGTCATGTATGTATGGGGATGCGGTGGAGATATTATGTTAAATCTTTACTAAAATAGTTCTGGACTCCGTTTGAACCCATATCCTATAGTCAGATGAGCATGTCAGACCTAAACTCAGCAAAAAAAGAAAAGTCCTCTCACTGTCAACTGTGTTTATTTTCAGCAAACTTAACATGTGTAAATATTTGTATGAACATAAGATTCAACAACTGAGACATAAACTGAACAAGTTCCACAGACATGTGGCTAACAGAAATTAAATAATGTGTCCCTGAACAAAGGGGGGGTCAAAATTAAAAGTAACATTCAGTAACTTCGACGATTAAGGCAAATCCGACCATCACCCCTGGTGAGACAAAACCGCGACTCGTCAGTGAAGAGCACTTTTTGGCAGTCCTGTCTGGTCCAGCGACGGTGGGTTTGTGCCTATAGGCAACGTTGTTGCCGGTGACGTCTGGTGAGGACCTGCCTTACAACAGGCCTACAAGCCCTCAGTCCAGCCTCTCTCATCCTATTGCGGACAGTCTGAGCACTGATGGAGCGATTGTGCATTCCTGGTGTAACTTGGGCAGTTGTTGTTGCCATCCTGTACCTGTTCCGCAGGTGTGATGTTCGGCTGTACCGATCGTCTGCAGGTGTTGTTACACGTGTTCTGCCACTGCGTGGACGAACAGCTGTCCGTCCTGTCTCCCTGTAGCGCTGTCTTAGGTGTCTCACAGTATGGACATTGCATTTTATTTCCCTGGCCACATCTGCAGTCCTCGAGCATGCTGCAAGAAGGCATAAGGCACGTTCACGCAGATGAGCAGGGACCATGGGCATCTTTCTTTTGGTGTTTTTTAGATTTAGTAGAACGGCCTCTTTAGTGTCCTTAATTGCCTACCGTCTGTAAGCTGTTTCACAGGTGCATGTTCATTAATTGTTCATTGAACAAGCATGGGAAACAGTGTTTAAACCCTTTACAATGGAGATCTGTGAAGTTATTTGGATTTTTACAAAATATCTTTGAGAGACAGGGTCCTGAAAAAGGAAAGTTTCTTTTTTTGCTGAGTTTATCTACTGGACTGCAGTAGAGGAAAATAGGTATTTATGACTGTCATAAACCCCCAGGTACCCCAACGTCATGACAGGTATATGAACTTCAAATGTTAGACCCACCACAACTGTAGGCTCTGGTCAAATGTAGTGCACTTTATAAATCAGGGGTGCTTGGAGGGGACAAAATATATTCAGAGTGGTGGGCAGCTAGCAGAACAAATCGACATAATTTATATAGAAAAATAAAAGGTGAACAATAGCTTCTTACACTGAACAAAAATATAAATACAGCAAACATGCAACACATTTTAACAGAGTTACAGTTCATACAAGGAAATCTGTCAATTGAAATTAATTAATTAGGGCCTAATCTATATACAGTAGTTCACATGAATGCATGGATCAGAAAACCAGTCTGTATCTGGTGTGACCACCATTTGCCTCATGCAGCACGACACATCTCCTTCACATAGAGTTGATCAGGCTGTTGATTGTGCCTGTGGAATTTTGTCCCACACCTCTAATGGCTGTGCGAAGTTGCTGGATATTGGCGGGAACTGGAACACGCTGTCTTACACGTCGATCCAGAGCATCCCAAACATGCTCAATGGGTGACATGTCTGAGTATGCAGGCCATGGACAAATTGGGAAATGTTTAGCTTCCAGGAATTGTGTACAGATCCTTGCGACATGGGGCCGTGCATTATCATGCCAAAACAGGAGGTGATGGCGGCGGATGAATGGCACGACATTGGGCCTCAGGATCTCGTCACGGTATCTCTGTGCATTCAAATTGCAATTGTGTTCATTGTCTGTAGCTTATGTCTGCCCATACCATAACCTCACCCCCACCATGGGGCACTCTGTTCACAACATTGACAAGCAAACCGCTTGCTCACACAACTGCCATACAGTTGAAACCGGGATTCATCCGTGAAGAGAACTTCTCCAGCGTGCCAGTGGCCATCGAGGTCGGTTACGATGACGAACTGCTGTCAAGTCAAGACCCTGGTGAGGATGCAAATGAGCTTCCCTGAGACGATTTTTGATCTTTGGTTGTGCAAACCCACAGTTTCATCAGCTTTCCGGGTTGACTGGTCTCTGACAATCCCGCAGGTGAAGAAGCCGGATGTGGAGGTCCTGGGCTGGCGTTGTTACACGTGGTCTGCAGTTGTGAGGCCGGTTGGACATGCTGCAAATTCTCTAAAACGACGTTGGAGGTGGCTTATGGTAGATAAATTATCTGGCAACAGCTCTGGTGGACATTCCTGCCGTCAGCATTCCAATTGCACGCTCCCTCAACTTGAGACATCTGTGGCATTGTGCTGTGACAACTGCACATTTTAGTGTTCTTTTATCGTCCCCAGCACAAGGTGCACCTGTGTAATGATCATGCCATTTAATCAGCTTCTTGATATGCCCCACCTGTCAGGTGGATGGATTATCTTGGCAAAAGAGAAATGCTCACTAACAGGGATGTAAACAAATTTGTGCACAGAAGTTGAGCGAAATACGCTTTTTGTGTGTATGCGATCTTTTATTTCAGCTCATGAAACATGAGACCAACACTTTACATGTTACATTTATATTTTAGTTCAGTGTAATTTTTAGGGTCTTGAAACAATAATTTTTACAAAAGTTAGCATAAAATTACACAAACAATCAATTCGTGGCCATATTACTTGACACCAAGCAACACATTCTGATTACCAGTATTACCATTGTACCATAAAATATCCACCTCGCAGGCAAAACATTTTAGTGACCCCCCCCCCCCCATTTTCTGCTTTAAAGTTCAAGTCCTGCAATTCTACATGTTTTACCATGTGGCTGGATCAAATTTAGCAGTTTTAAAACAAATGTAATGTGATTATACTCATTTAGCCATTGGATGGAGAAAATGTTGCCGTTTTTAATGGTAATTCCCTGTAGTTCTACACAGTTTGCTATGAAATGCCATGTTCATATGATGTCTGAGTGAGTGACTTCAAATAACATTTTATTTGTTTCAAGTTTGGTAAACTAACATTAAAATGCTTACTTATGAGCCTTTCCCAACAATACAAAGAAAAATAGAAAGATACCACGTCAAATAAATACACAAGATTAACGATAACTTTGTATCATACACGGGGTACCAGTACAGAGTCGATGTGCAGGGGTACAAAGTCATTGAGGTAGGTATGTGCATTTTGGTAGGGGTAAAGTGACTAGGCAACAGTATAGATTATAAGCAGTAGCAGCAGCATATGTCATGAGTCAAAATATTTAGTGCAAAGGGGGCTCAATGCAGATAGTCCGGGTAGATATTTGAACTATTTAGCAGTAATATGGCTTGGGAGTAGAAGCTGTTCAGGATCCTGTTGGTTGCAGACTTGATGCATCGATACTACTTGCCGTGCGGTAGCAGAGAGGAACAGTCTATAACATGGGTGGTTGGAGTCTGACAATTTTTTGGGGCCTTCCTCTGACACCGCCTGGTATAGAGGTCCTGGATAGCAGGGAGCTCGGGCCCCAGTGATGTGATGTACTGGGCCGTACGCACTACCTTTGTTTTGCTAACCTTGAGGGAAAGGTGGTTGTCCTGGCACCACACTGTCAGGTCACTTACCTCCTCCCTATAGGCTGTCTCATCGTCGGTGATCAGGTCTACCACCCTTGTGTCGTCAGCAAACTTAATGATGGGGTTGGAGTCATGCACGGCCACACAGTCATTGTTGCCCAGTCAGTAATTTGGCCACATGAATACTACGTGGTTTAGATAGTCTAGTAGCCAGCTAACTTACCTAGCAATCTATACAATGTTAGCTGTCATGGGCTAATTGATTTTCAGTGACTGACATTACAAGAGGAAAACTGATCAAATGTAGAAATTGCAGGTTGTTTATTCTACTATGCTATCTTTAAACAGTGAGTTAAGACCCCGACTGACTGACTTTATTTTGGTTGGGGGCCCCCTAGTGGTCCTGGCGGGCCAAACCAAACGTTGTCAGTTTGGTCAGCCTTTATATAGGGCGTAGTGGCATTCTGGACACATCCTAATCTGATTTAGGAACAAGGAGGGGAGGGAGTTTAGGGAATTCCCTGTTTTCTCTCTGTCCATGTTCTTGTTTTCTACATTCTCTCTTAGGAACGGGGTTAAATTTGCTTTTGCAGGTAACCTATGCACTCATTCCTACTCTGTCCTCAGCTACTTCAATCGGTCCGTCCTTAATCATTCTCCCTCCTTCCCCTAGACTGTCTCCTCTCTTGTTCTCTCTTTACCCCCCACCCCACCCAGCTCACCATTTAACTGTGTGTATTTATATTAAGCTGCTGCCAGCAGCTACTCTTCCTGGGGTCCAACAGAATTAAGGCAGTTTATGCAATTTTACAAATTTACAATATGTTCAGACTGTGTGCCCTCAGGCCCCTACACCACCACTACCACATACACTGCTCAAAAAAATCACACTTCTGTGAAATGCTGGACACTACGCTGACAGACACAGCAAACCTTCTTGCCACAGCTCGCATTGATGTGCCATCCTGGATGAGCTGCGCTACCTGAGCCACTTGTGTGGGTTGTAGACTCCGTCTCATGCTACCACTAGAGTGAAAGCACCGCCAGCATTCAAAAGTGACCAAAACATCAGCCAGGAAGCATAGGAACTGAGAAGTGGTCTGTGGTCACCACCTGCAGAACCACTCCTTTATTGGGGGTGTCTTGCTAATTGCCTATAATTTCCACCTTTTGTCTATTCCATTTGCACAACAGCATGTGAAATTTATTGTCAATCAGTGTTGCTTCCTAAGTGGACAGTTTGATTTCACAGAAGTGTGATTGACTTGGAGTTACATTGTGTTGTTTAAGTGTTCCCTTTATTTTTTTGAGCAGTGTAGATACAGTACAAAACCATATGTACGTGTGTGTATGCATGTGTCTGTGCCTATGTTTGTGTTGCTTCACAGTCCCCGCTGTTCCATAAGGTGATTATTATTTTTTTAAATCAAATTTTACTGCTTGTATGAGTTACTTGATGTGGAATGGAGTTCCATGTAGTCATGGCTCTATTTAGTACTGTGCACCTTCCGTAGTCTGTTCTGGACTTGGGAACTGTGAAGAGACCTCTTGTGGCATGTCTTGTGGGGTATGCATGGGTGTCTGAGCTGTGTGCCAGTAGTTTAAACGGACAGCTCAGTGCGTTCAACATGTCAATGCCTCTCATAAATACAAGTAATTATGAAGTCAATCTCTCCTCCACTTTGAGCCAGGAGAGATTGACATGCATATTATTAATATTAGCTCTTTGTGTACATCCAAGGGCCAGCCGTGCTGCCCTGTTATGAACCAAATGCAATTTTCCTAAGTCCTTTTTTTGTGGCACCTGATCACACAACTGAACAGTAGTCCAGGTGCGACAAAACTAGGGCCTGTAGGACCTGCCTTGTTGACAGTGCTGGCAAGAAGGTAGAGCAGCGCTTCATTATGGACAGACTTATCCCAATCTTAGCTACTGTTGTATCAATATGTTTTGACCATGACAGTTTACAATCTAGTGTTACTCCAAGCAGTTTAGTCATCTCAACTTGTTCAATTTCCACATTATTCATTACGAGACGTAGTTGAGATTTAGGGTTTAGTGAATGATTTGTCCCAAATTGTAATGCTTTTAGTTTTAGAAATATTTAGGACTAACTTATTCCTTGCCACCCACTATGAAACCAAGTGTTGCAGTCCATTTCAGTCGCTGTAATAGCTGACATGTACAGTGAGTCATCCACATACAATTCATTAGTAAAGATTGAAAAAAGTTATGGGCCTAGACAGCTGCCCTAGGGAATTCCTGATTCTACCTGGATTTTGTTGGAAAGGCTTCCATTAAAGAACACACTCTGTGTTCTGCTAGAAAGGTAACTCTTTATCCACAATATAGCAGGGGGTGTAAAGCCATAACACATACGTTTTGCCAGCAGCAGACTATGATCGATAATGTCAAAAGCTGCACTGAAGTCTAACAAAACAGCCCCCACAATCTTTTTATCATCAATTTCTCTCAGCCAATCATCAGTCATTTGTGTAAGTGCTGTGCTCGTTGAATATCATTCTCTATAAGCATGCTGAAAGTTTGTTGTCCAATTTGTTTACTGTAAAATAGCATTGTATCTGGTCAAACACATTTTTTACAAAAGTTTACTAAGGGTTGGTAACAGGCTCATTGGTCGGCAATGTGAGCCAGTAAAAGGGGCTTTACTGTTCTTAGGTAGCGGAATGACTTTAGCTTCCCTCCAAGGCTGAGGGCACACACTTTCTAGTTGGCTTAAATTGAAGATGTGGCAAATGGGAATGGCAATATCTTCCGCTATTATCCTCAGTAATTTTCCATCCAAGTTGTCAGACCCCGGTGGCTTGTGATTGTTCATAGACAACAAGATTTTTTTCACCTCTTCCACACTAACTTTATGGGATTTAAAATTACAATGTTAGTCTTCCATAATTTGGTCAGATATACTTGGATGTGTAGTGTCAGCATTTGTTGCTGGCATGTTTTGCCTAAGTTTGCTAATCTTGCCAATTTAAAAAATAATTAAAGTAGTTGGCAATATCAGTGAGTTTTGTGACGAATGAGCCATCTGTTTCAATGAATGATGGTGCTGAGTTTGCCTTTTTTCCCAGAATTTAATATAAGGTGCTTTTACTATCATTCTTTATTTCATTTATCTTGGTTTTATAGTGTAGTTTCTTCTTTTTATTCAGTTTAGTCACATGATTTCTCAATTTGCAATATGTTTGTGCAGCCAGAATTATTTGCCATTCCTTTTGCCTCATCCCTCTCAACCATACAATTTTTAAATTCCTCATCAAAAGGATTTAACCGTTTTTAGTCATTTTCTTAATGGGTGCATGTTTATTAGCAACTGGAACAAGCAATTTCATAAATGTGTCAAGTGCAGTGTCTGTTTGCTCCTCATTACACACCACGGACCAACCAGATATTCTTGACGTCATAGTAATCACTATAAAACGTATACTCTATATTAGGCCCAGCCTTTGTAGCTTTGGATTTCCTAGATATGGCTACTATATTGTGATCACTACATGTGATGGATCTGGATACTGCTTTCAAGCAAATTTCTGCAGCATTAGTAAAGATGTGATCAATACATGTTGATGATTTCATTCCTGTGCTGTTTGTAACTACCCTGGTAGATTGACTGATAACCTGAACCAGGTTACAGGCACTGGTTATGCTACCATCTACCACTAACAGGGCACAGAAACAAATGGCCAGAAACAAAGGACTTTCTTCTGAAACTCGTCAGTCTATTCTTGTTCTGAGAAATGAAGGCCAGCATCCCGGAGTTGCCTCTTCACTGTTGAGGTTGAGACTGGTGTTTTTGTACGAGTTCTTCAGTTTCTTGGCAATTTCTCGCATGGAATAGCCTTAATTTCTCAGAACAAGAATAGACTGACGAGTTTCAGAAGAAAGTCCTTTGTTTCTGGCCATTTTGAGCCTGTAATCGAACCCACAAATGCTGACGCTCCAGATACTCAACAAGTCTAAAGAAGGCCAGTTTTATTGCTTCTTTAATCAGGACAACAGTTTTCAGCTGTGCTAACATAATTGCAAAAGGGTTTTCTAATGATCAATTAGCCTTTTTAAAACGATTAACTTGGATTAGCTAGCACAACGTGCCATTGGAACACAGGAGTGATGGTTGCTGATAATGGGCCTCTGTACGCCTATGTTGATATTCAATAAAAAATCTGCCGTTTCCAGCTACAATAGTCATTTACAACATTAACAATGTCTACACTGTTTTTCTGATCAATTTGATGTTATTTTAATGGACCAAAAAAATGCTTTTCGTTCAAAAACAAGGTAATTTCTTATTGACCCCAAACTTTTGTTTTTTTTGTTTTGTTTTTTTCTCCAGAACATTAACCATGTGTGTTCTCTTGTTTTGTACTGTTCTATAGTTTCTACCCAATGATTCGTTTGACAAACAAAGACCTTTGCGTGCTGCAGGCCCAGGCATGAATCAAAGCTGGCGAGACATTCAGTGACATCATCAAGAGAGATGCTGGACCCTATGTCAGAAAGGTGTTTTTGGGACCACATCGTGTCTGTTGTTCTGCTAATAGCCCTTGTGAAAAATACGTGTTTGAAAACATATCTAATATCCAAGTGGCTTTTCATAATTATAATGCAGGGATAATAATAATAATAATAATTATTATTATTATTATTATCATTGGATAACAAATCGGCTCTCGGAACTCATTAAGAAGCCACTTCTTAATATCTTCAATATAATCATTAATCTCTCTTGGGTATGTGAGACGTTAGCGTCCCACCTCTTCAACAGCCAGTGAAACTGCTGGGTGCCAAATTCAAATACAGAAATACTCATTATAAAAATTCAGAAAACAAAACATATTTTACATAGGTTTAAAGATTAACTTCTTGTGAATCCAACCACGGTGTCAGATAAAAAAAAAAATGCTTTATGGCGAAAGCATACCTTACGATTATTTGAGAACATAGCCCACTAGACAAATCATTACAAACAGTAACCAGCCAAGTAGAACAGTTACACATGTCAGAAATAGAGAGAAAATTAATCCCTTTAATGATCTTCATATGGTAGCACTCAGCAGACATTCATTTACTCAATAAATGTTCCTTTTGTTCGATAAAGTCTCTTTATATCCAAAAACCTCTGTTTTGTTTGCGCGTTTTCTTCAGTAATCCACAGGCTCAGAACGCAGTCAAAACAGGAAGACAAAAAAATCCAAATTGTATCCGTAAAGTTCATAGAAACATGTCAAACGATGTTTATATTCAATCCTCAGGTTGTTTTTAGCCTAAATAATCGATAATATTTCAACCGGACAATAGCGTCGTCAATTTAAAAGGTAAACAAGAAAGGCACTCTCTCGGTTGCGCGCATGAAAAAGCTCTGTGACACTTTAGGGTCCACTCATTCAGACTGCTCTTACTTCCTCATTTTTCAGGATACAAGCCTGAAACAATTTCTAAAGACTGTTGACATCTAGTGGAAGGCATAGAAACTGCAATTTGAGTCCTAGGTCAATGGATACTGTAATGGCATTGAATAGAAAACTACAAAACCAAAAAATAAACTACTTCCTGAATGGATTTTTCTCAGGTTTTCGCCTGCCAAATCAGTTCTGTTATACTCCCAGACACTATTTTAACAGTTTTGGAAACCTTTGTGTTTTCTATCCAAATCTACCAGTTATATGCATATCATATCTTCTGGGCCCGAGAAGCAGGCAGTTTAATTTGGGCATGCATTTCATCCAAAATTCTGAATGCTGCCTCCTACCCTAGAGAAGTTCATTCAAAAAATTAAACCCTTAGGTTTTAGGCCTGCAGTAGGTTATGGAAACATTGTTTTCAAGTCCTCTGGTGGTTACAGTCCCTGGAATGGGTAGCACCATAGAAACAAGCTGGCTTGATGAAAATTATGTCCATTTTGTCTGTTCTCTTTGGTCACAATATCATTTGGGGCGGGGTGAGGAGTACTGGAAAGGTGTGACTCCAGTTTATAATAGGTCATAAGTATACAGCAGATCGGTGATTGTCCTCACTTTGATTATGATGTAACAACATACTGTAGCACCATGACCAGGATCTCTATTCATTTATTAAGTGAGCAGATTAGGGCCTTCAGGAACAACGGAAAATTGCGTGTCAATTCATAAACCGTGTGCCATGGAATCGGTATGGGAAGAGATTTTCAAACTGTTTTGCAATCTATACAGCTGTCAATTTTTTTTGTCCTTAAATGAAACAGTTGTTGTGACTATCATTAATGTGTTTGACTGATATTTTATAAAATAATTACATACTACGTTCAATTATAACGCAATTAAATTAATCATATAACAATTAATTAAATAGTAATCTGGGGCACCACGGGAAAAGTTATTTAACGAGTTACTATCTCCCGACTAAACTCTAAAGATATACAGTGGGGCAAAAAAGTATTTAGTCAGCCACCAATTGTGCAAGTTCTCCCTCTTAAAAAGATGAGAGAGGCCTGTAATGTTCATCATAGGTACACTTCAACTATGACAGACAAAATGAGAGAAAAAAAATCCAGAAAATCACATTGTAGGATTTTCAATGAATTTATTTGCAAATTATGGTGGAAAATAAGTATTTGGTCAATAACAAAAGTTTATCTCAATATTTTGTTATAGACCCTTTGTTGGCAATGACAGAGGTCAAACGTTTTCTGTAAGTCGTCACGAGTCCTATTTATAAAGGGCGGCAAAAGGGCGGTTCCATTACATTTGGCATAATGTCTGTGTGGTTACAGACTGGATAAAACTTTAATATGAAAAACAATTCTCATTTAGAAGGCTAACATCACATTTCATCTTCTCACAAATACTTTCATATTTAATCATAAGTTCCACACCATTTAGATGTAAACCTGACAACTGGGAAATGTACACTTTCAGAGATACAGTTATGTTGTTCTACCGTCTTTAATGATATCACCAAATCATAATGAATTTGACAGGATTGCTCTTTAAATACCCATGCACCATTCCAAATGTTTGGATTTCAGAAATATTGTTTCATTTTCTTATCTTGGATGTCGCAGTACTACAAAGGGATTTTAACTTCAATTTCTGCAGAGTGGGAGAGAGAGTGCCTGCAGGTATTTACGACTGTCATAAAACGGCCTACTTCACCCCTCTCCCCCTCTATGGGAGAGAGAGGGCGAAGTAGAGTGCACCCACTGTAACCTAATCCTTCAGATCCTCACAGGAGAGTCAAGACATTGGTATATATTTTTATTTATCACAATTTTCTTGAACAAATGTTGGTCTTTAATGCAGGGCTGACAGACAAGTTCCTTACTTTCCCCCCCTTCCAATTGATAACCTTTTTTTTTTTTAAATCAATTAGTATATTTGAGTTTAAACACAATATTTGTATTATTTGTTCTGTATTTTCTGGTGCATTAAACTGAAATTGCAACCAACTTTCTATGTTTTGTTTAAAAAAAATAACGATATTTTGGACATTTCATTTTCAAAGTGAGCGGTTGTAATCTGGATAAAGCCCATTCTTGAACATGGGGTAAGACATTCTTACTAATTTGTAAGTAAAGCCCGTTTGTTATTTGACGATTTATTTCTGTTTTTAGAGGGAGAGAAAAGTGTAATTCCCCCATTTTGTATTTACCCAAGTTCTCTCTTAACTCCAGGACCACCGACAGTTTTTTGTTGTTGTTGCCTGATGCAGGACTCTAGTGCCAGAGAAAAGAGACTCTCAGACTGATAACTCCATTAATTTGCGAAAAGATAGTACATTTGTGCCGCATTTTACACTACTGATAGGTCAGCGTTCTAACTCCCCCTTTTGATAGTGTGGTGCAATCACAGAATCTACCACTAACAGTTGCGGCATAAGCTCGTAACTTTTAAAGGAAGAACCACTGTAGGAGGACGGAAACTAGCTGTCCTCCGGCTACACCATTGTGCTACCATACAGAGTGCTGTTGAGGCTACTGTAAACCTACATTGCATAACAGTGTGTTTTAATCAATTATTTGGTTATGTGAAAATATTTAGTATAGTTTTATCTAAAAAGTGTAACTTTTTCATGTTTCACTATTTTTATGACATTTACTGAGGAGGATGTTCCTTCCCTTCTACCTCTGAGGACCCTCCACTGGTTGACATGTTATGTCACATTGCCTTGTCATCATTCCCAAACTGTCCCTATTCTGAATCCGTTGTGCATAATCTCATAGCACAAAACCATATGGAAATATGCTGTATTTGTTCTATTGTAGTCCTGAACGCACTAGTTTGTACTTCGTGCACACAGATACTCTGGCATCTGTTACTAGCCTAATTGTGTCTGTCAGTGTGAGATGAAGAGACTGGGAGATATTAGTGTACAGGACATAAGCAAAGACACTAAGGGTGTTTTCACATTTGGTCTCTTTCACCCTAGTTTTGTGAACTCATTGTGGTTCGCTTAATTTTTTTGTGCATTGTGAACACTCCAAAGGAAATAAGACCCCTCAAAAGTGCCCCCGTAATGAACGGAGAACATTTCGAGAGGTGGTCTGAGTTCGTTTCGCTTGAATTCCAGGGTCTGTTTCCCTTTTTTTAGGGCAATGTGAACACAAAGCTCCCTAAGTTCGCAATTCCCTCACCACACACTATACTGCAACGCTGTTTCCCCCGAAATGACCACTCACATTGGTGCCACAAAAGAGAGAAGATGATGATGTGCAGATTTGTGGGAAAAAACGTGTACCGTTTTTGGATATTGTTTAGCGATTGTCAAGGATGCAGAGAAATTCCAAAATGTGTGGACTTCTTATGTAGTTACTATTTATTTGTTTGAAATATGTGATCTATAGACTTAAGTGCTTCATACGCTGTTTATTTGATTATGGTGTTTGAATAGTGTAAGAACAACATATTTGGTGAGAAACACAACATGTGACCAAATTCATTCTAGGTCTGAAAGTGGCAGTAGCTGCCTATGTTGGGTGCACAATTTTCAAATAATCACATGTATGTGACAAATACAATTTTGATTTGAAGATAATAGGAGTTGCAGTGCTTCCTGACGAAGACCTGGATGTGTCTTTTTGTTTTGTTTTAGCCGTTAATGTGTGGGGGATATTAAATGGATCCAGTCCTCCTTATCTAGTTTCCGTCAATCCCACTGATCTGAGAGTTTAGGGGCAAATCCTAACTTCCACTTAAGTTTAATTTTCACTTAGTCTCCCATTGACATCAATGCATGACTATCGTAAAACTTCAATTAATAGCTTGGGTGTTTATTTTCAATCACTGAACACAACCGCCGCTTATTAGAGACGGGATTCTATTTGAACCAAGCGTCTATTTCCTTAATGTACAGAGCTTATGCTCAATAACTTTTTGAAATGTTATTGAGCATAAGTTCTGTACATTTAATGTGACAAGTATAGACATTATAATAACAAATAATTGCAGATTAGACTTGCAAAGGCTAGGCTGTCTATCACACATCCCCGAATTCGTGCTTTAGCACCCATCTCTCACTCCTTGTGTTCGCACAGACCGAATACTCAGGATACCAGATGTTTATGATACATTCCTCCTGTTCATTTGGGAATGAAAAGTTGCTGTAGGACAGTCCTATCCAATGGTCATTACCATAACACATCCAAACTTCTGTTGTTTTTCACCAATTTTTACAGAACCAAACATAGAAACAATGGTATGTTTTGGTAAACTGTTTCTTCCAACTTAGACTTTGTCATTGACAAACTGTTGCCCGAAGAAGGCTAAGTCTTGTGAAGTGTTAGTTGCTTATGCAGTCGCCTTGCTTGCTTATCCACACTGTTACTGCAGAGAGACAGAGGGAGCACTGGTATTTCTACATTGCCCCAAGCAGATATCCCAAATAGCACCCGATTCCCTATTTAGTGCTCTACTTTTGACCAGGGCCCATTTGACTCTGGTTAAAAGTAGTGCACGTTAAAGGGAAAAGGATGCCCTTTAGGACAACGACAGCTTGTGAAACGGAGAGAGCTGGTATTTTTACACTGTAAAGCTGATAGAGAGCCTGCCTGCCTGTCCTTCAGTCTCTGCTCCGCTCCCTTATCTAAAGACCATTCCAGTAGTAGGCCCCTTCAGAACCTCTTACTCCGTCCTTATCTTCAGTGCTGCCAGATCTTTTAATTTTTTTTGTGAGCTTTAGGCTGATTGTCATATTCAACAAACTGCCTTGCTGACATTTTAGTTTTCTACACAATTGACTGTTTGCAAACCTGACCCCTTCTGCAAATGGTGAATTATCTTATAAGAAAAAAAAAACTCTGGTTTGAATGCCTATCTGTGTGTCGGCACATTAATATCAGTAACCTGGGCGACATAGACCCCACTTAACCTTTGACCTTCGACCTGGATGAGAAGCTTTGTTCACATCTGACAGGAACAGTCTACTGCAGGACAGTGAGCGTAGACTGTTTGTGTGTTGGCATCCATCCATGTGGGAAAGTTGTTTTCTCTTTTGTTATAGTTTTTTCCTTCTCTTTTTACTGTCCCTCTGTTTGGCTCATCATCTCTTACAGTTGACCCACATCCATCCCTCCTTCCATGGAGATTGTTCTAGCCAATGACTCCTTTTGCTCTCCTTTTCTCTCAACGATAACGAGTTCCGTTGCGCCAACGACAGTTCAGCCTGTTGATTGGTTAACTCTTCTCTGGGCAGAATCCTATAGGGCCAGAGAGAAACACAAAGCAGACTTAAGGGTGTGTCCCAATAGCACCCTATTTCTTACAGAGTTTTGGTCAAAAGTAGTGCAATATATAGGGAATAGGGTGCCATTTCGGATGCAGACTAGCTGTCTAATGGCCGTCCGAATAGACAGGTGACAGCAGGCCAACCTTTTCCTGTCACCGCCAAACCCTGTCACCGCCCCGTGGCTTTGTGGGTCGTGTTGGCTGTGGTTACTGGTGGGGAGCCCTGGCCTGGCTGGCATAGATGTGTGTGTTCCAAATGGCCCCCTATTCTGTTTATAGTGCTCTACTTTTGACCAGGGCTCATAATGCTCTGGTCAAAAGTAGTGCAGTATATAGGGAATAAGGGGACATTTGGGACGCACACAGGAACTGGGAACCGCCAGTTAGTTTCTCCCCCAGTCTGGTTGTCATGTGACTTAGTCCTGCCCTGCCTCCCTCTCTCTCTTTCTTTCTCTTCCCACTCTGGACCAATCTGGCATCGGAGGCTGTTTGTCAGAGGATAGATCTACAGCGTTCACTGAGACAAGGGCATCATGAAAGGTAGGCTTCCATGGCTCTTTAGGGTTACCAGACGCAGCAGCCTTTTTGGGCCTCCTCCTCTCATTCTCTCCTTGTCTCTGTGTCTTGTGTTACTACTGTTCATCCATATTTTGAGCTGACATATCTCTGCTTGTTAATGCATTGTTAAATGTAATTTATTTGCTGTGGCGGGCCTGGGGCTGCCGAGCAAAGTGGCAGGCTGTGGTGGGATAGGAAGGGGTCTGGTTTGTGTAACTGATTTGGTGTCTGTTGAGTAAGCATTTAGGTCAGAGAGGGGTGGGTGTTTTTGGGGAGGGGGGAGAGAAAAATGATATGAGAGCAGGGAGAGCCTCCTGTCGGCACTGAAAGCCTGCTCAGATAAGAGGCTCTGACACACATGGCTCCCAAAAACATCTCCTTTTCTCTCTCCCTCTATGCACCAGTTCTTTGAAGGCTTATGTCTTCTGCAGCTTTGTCTCTCTGTGTCTGCTTCCATTTGGGGTTGCTGTATTTTGTTGGAATTGTGCAATCCACAGCGTCTTGTGCAGTAACTGGTGAACTTACACACACATACACCCAGGCAGTCTGTCTGAAGCGTGGTGGGTTACTGGGGTTGAGATGGGAGTATATCTGGATAGTATTTGTAAAGGGATACTCTTTTCTTTATCAGAGTGCTTTGGCTCCCCTGGTTGCTGAGTAAGCAGTGTCTAAGTGCGCTTCTGGGTCATGGTGGAAATGTTGATGTGTCATAATAATCGTGGGGGGAGTGCGAGAAAGAGCCTATTTGAAATCTGAAAGGAGCTGCTGCGATTTCATTTTGGCCAGAGCCAAGATGTGGTCTGTGTAATTGCCACTTAAAGTACACTTTGAAAAGAAACTGTGCAAGGCTTGGTATTGTCCAACCCATCCCTAAAGTTGAATTGATATTTGGCATGAGGACGTGCCGTGTTTATCTGTTTTCGTCTTTGTTTTGAGGACACAAATTAAACCGTGTTCTCATTGTGTCTCACTTCAATGGGGCCCTGGTGCTCATGCTCAGTGCGCTGTGTGAATGGGGAACCTGGTTGTGCCGACAGAGGGGGAGGAGAGGAGAGAGGATCCAGTCTGCTTGGCCCTGTGCTCGAAGAGTCCAGGGACGATGGTCTGAAGAAGGTTCTCAATTTAAAACATTCCTCTTTGCAGGAGTTTTTGTTGTGCTAAATGCTATAGACTTTGTATTCCACACAATTGCTTTTGAGTACACTCTGACATGGTTGTCTTTAGAGTAGTGTGTGTATCACACAGCAGAGGAGTGCTAGTTTTATAAGTGCAAATATTTCCACTTTGTCACCATCGTCTCGGGCATTGTTGTGGTACATTTGCTGGTGTTATGGAAAAACAGAAGGGTAGTTGGCTAGCTATTTCCTGTGACTGGACAATTTGTCTCAGTCTCTGTTGTGCTGACTGTTCCCATGTGATCAACTCTGGGCATTTTTGTAATTAGCATTCTGCCCTGCCTCACAACACAACAAAGCTAAATTGAAATCTCATTCGCAACTCTCTCCACTGTGTCTACTGATCCCGTCTTTGAGCGATGCCAGATGTACCGATATTTTCAAACATGTTCTGATAAAATCAAACCAAGGTTTTGAGAGCGGTGATCAGCAGCAGCTAATGAGAGCTCGCCAGAGAAGAAGCCAGTGAGACGATGTTTCGCATCACCCAGAATGTGTACTCTCGAGCAGGATCGATGACCAGGCTACTACTTGTAGGCCAATGCGTTTGTACTTGCCTTTAACCAAAGCCAAAGTGTCAAATCATTACAGCTCTGAAGTTCACAAGAAATGTTATTCAATTGGTTCGATTTTTTTTAGTCTGGCAAGCATTAATGTCTGACTGAAAACGTTTATTAGGCTGCTTTGAGCTACAACTCGTTCTACGTATGTTAACAATCTATCCACATCATCACATCGTTTTCACGAGACAGCGTAGTGGTATCGAGAATCTTCACGACCGAGTGAAAAATCTTGTAGTGCGTGATACCTAGGGTTGAATGGCGGGAACCCGGTTACCGAGATTTACTGCCCAAAACCACTCCCCTTTCCCGGGATAAATAACTGCGAGGAAACCAGGAAATTATAAATAAATGATTTATATAAACAGCGTGATGTGAAATGGAACTGTTAAATTCTATGCAATGTCTAAATGTGCCTTCTCTCTGCTCTCCGCATGATCAATCATCAACGCTCAGGGTGGAGACAGACAGCCCATCTCGGTATGCATGTAGGCTTATCATCTCATCATGCTAACTTTTTTTCTTGTGACAGGTAGGCCTACATTTGCTGCAGCATAGCCTATTCTACAGTAATATAAGGACCGAATGCACGTCGAATTTACACATCTCCATCTGGCTTTCGGAGGTCACCTTATTTTTTATTTTATTGTAAAGACTATATTTTTTAAATTGTAGGTGCAGAGTTTTAAAACAGCTTATCACTCGAATATCATTAATTGAAATCAGTGCACGTGCGAGCACTTTCACGCAGTCTTTTTCTACAGCAATTCCGTTCAAATTGCATCCAAAATAGATAATCCTGTGGAAGATTGATATAGATAGATAGATAGATAGATACAGTACCAGTCAAAAGTTTGGACACCTACTCATTCAAGGGTTTTTCTATATTTTTACTATTTTCTACATTGTAGAATAATAGTGAAGACATCAAAACTATGAAATAACACATATGGAATCATGTAGTAACCAAACAAGTAGTAAACCAATAAAAATATATTTGATATTCCTCAAAGTAGCCACCCTTTGCCTTGATGACAGATTTGCACATTCTTGCCATTCTCTCAACCAGCTTTATGAGCAATGCTTTTACAACAGTCTTTTTTTATTTATTTATTTATCCGTTATTTTACCAGGTAAGTTGACTGAGAACACGTTCTCATTTACAGCAACGACCTGGGGAATAGTTACAGGGGAGAGGGGGATGAATGAGCCAATTGTAAACTGGGGATTATTAGGTGACCGAGTACCCATATATTACGGAGTACCCATATATGCTGAGCACTTGTTGGTTGTTTTTCCTTCACTCTGTGGACCAACTCATCCAAAATCATCTCAATTGGGTTGAGGTCAAGTGATTGTGGAGGTCAGGTCATCTGATGCAGCACTCCATCACTCTCTTTCTTGGTCAAATAGCCCTTACCCACCCTGGAGGTGTTTTGTGTCATTGTCTTGTTGAACAAAAACAAATGATGGTCCCACTAAGCACAAACCAGATAGGATGGTGTATCGCTGCAGAATGCTGTGGTAACCATGCTGGAAAAGTGTGTCTTGAATTCTACATAAATCAGACAGTGTCACCAGCAAAGAACCACCACACCTACTCTTCCATGCTTCACGTGGGAACAACACATGCGGAGATCATCCGTTCACCTACTCTGTTTCACAAAGACACGGAGGTTTGAACCAAAAGTCTCAAATTTTGACTCATCAGATCAAAGGAATTTTTTCCACCGGTCTAATGTCTATTGCTCGTGTTTCTCCGTCCAAGCAAGTCTCTTCTTCTTATTGGTGTCCTTTTAGTAGTGGTTTCTTTGCAGCAATTTGACCATGAAGGCCTGATTTCACGCAGTCTCCTCTGAACAGTTGATGTTGATGTGTCTGTTACTTGACCTCTGAAGCTTTTATTTGGGCTGCAATCTGAGGTGCAGTTAACTCTCATGAACTTATCCTCTGCAGCAGAGGCAACTCTGGGTCATCCTTTCCTGTGGCGGTCCTCATGAGAGCCAGTTTGATCATAGCGCTTGATGGTTTTTGCGACTGCACTTGGAGAAACTTTAAGTTCTTAATTTTCCAGATTGACTGACCTTCATGTCTTAAAGTAATGATGGGCTCTTGTTTCTCTTTGCGTATTTGAGCTTTTCTTGCCATAATATGGACTTGGTCTTTTACCAAATAGGGCTATCTTCTGTATACCACCCCTACCTTGTCACAACACAACTGATTGGATCAAATGCATTAAGAAGGAAATAAATTCCACAAATTAACTTTTAACAAGGCACACCTGTTAATTGAAATGCATTCTAGGTGACTGCCTCATGAAGCTGCTTCAATAAATGCCAAGGGTGTGCAAAGCTGTCATCAAGGCAAAGGGTAGCTACTTTGAAGAATCTCAAATATAAAATGTATTTTGATTTAACACTTTGGTTACTACATGATTCCATATGTGTTATTTCATAGTTTTGATGTCTTCAATATTATTCTACAATGTAGAACATGGTCAAAATAAAGAAAAACCCATGAATGAGTAGGTTTGTCCAAACTTTTGACAGGTACTGTATATAGAACAAAAATATAAACGTAACATGTAAAGTGTTGGTTTCATGAGCTGAAATAAAAGACCCAGAAATGTTCCATGTGCACAAAAAGCTTATCTGATTTTGTGCTCATTTGTTTACATGCCTGTTAGTGAGCATTTCTCCTTTGCCAAGATCATCTGTCCACATAACAGGTGTGGCATATCAAGAAGCTGATTAAACAGCATGATCATTACACAGGTTCACCTTGTCATGGGGACAATAAAAGGCCTCTCTAAAATAGGCAGTTTTGTCACACAACACAATGCCACAGATGTTTCATCTTTTGAGGGAGCCTGCAATTGGCATGCTGATGGCAGGAATGTCCACCAGAGCTGTTGCCAGATAATTGAATGTTAATTTCTCTACCATAAGCCACCGCCGTCATTTTAGAGAATTTGGCAGTACGTCCAATCGGCCTTACACAAGCAGACCACGTGTAACCACGCCAGCGCAGGACCTCCACAGCCGGCTTCTTCACCTGCGTGAATCTCCAAAGACCAGCCACCCGGACAGGTGATGATGAAACTGAGGAGTATTTCTGTCTGTAATAAAGCCCTTTTGTGGGGATAAACTCATTCTCATTGGGTGGGCCTATGCCAACCCATGGCTGCGCCCCTGTCCAGTCATGTGAAATCCATAGATTAGGGCCTAATGAATACTTAATTTGAATGATTTCCTTATGAACTGTACCTCAGTAAAATCGTTTAAATTGTTCCGTGTTGCGTTTTATTTTTGTTCAGTGTATATACATCTCTATGTATCCTAGCCTACCTCTTTCGGGTAATACAATCAATGCAGTATTAGCCTTATATTTAGCTAATGAATGATGGGTTATTCATAATAAGCTTATAATTGATAGACTCTGTCTCTTGCACAGTACGCATGCACCTGTGGTCTGCTGGCCTCTCCTTAAAACATGCTCCTTAGCTATTGGAGTCCCATGCATGCAAAGCTAGACTAGAGTAGTTAGGTAGACATTTTTGGCTCTTGCATTTCTTATACCAATAGACTATTCCAAGAGGGATGCAAGTTCTTGTTTGCCTAATGTTAAATACAGCAGCCAAGAGAGCGGGCAGGCAGACCTATTCAGACCCACAGTGGTGATTTTAGCATGTAAATCTTGGTGGGGCAAAAAAAATCTACTTTTTAGATACTTGCCGGCAATACCACTAAAAAATACATTAATTGCACTATAACGGTGCCCACATACTGTTAGGGCCTACATAAAGCTGTCCCTACAGCAGAGCTGTCTTTTCAGCACCATGAGTGAATTCTTACCATCGCTACACATGGCTATCAGCGGAGCCTTGTCTGGCAGCAAAACAGTTCTCAGCCTCATGTACTGCTTTATTTAAAGTAACATAGCTGATATGGCTGACTTGCTTAGGCAAATATGGTTTCTACTGACAACTGAGATGTACAAACTATGGCATAAGGGAACTACAAGCGCAAAGAGGCAATCCGTTATTTCAATTAAGACCTTAATGAGCGAGCTACTGTAGGACGGACGTAGTCAATATAACTACTTGTTCAACACTTTTGAAATGTACATTGACAGAATTCAGAACATGGGCCGTTCTTACAGTATTCTCCCTGTACACCAAGTTAGAAGCATAGGATAAATAAAGGGGTTATATAAGCAGTCAATGAAAGCTCTTACAATATTCAATTACATTTCTCTAAAACAGGCTATAGGCTACACGTGCACCAACAAGTCAGAACAGTAGGCTAAGTTATGGGGGGGGAAAGTGACCAAATTATTCAACCCTAGTGACACCCTGCCTGTGCCAGAACGTTTAGTGTGCGCACCATTTACGTTGTCAAAAATAACCACAGGAAAGAGTGTTAGTTTAATGTGAGGCGCTCAGCGACGTTACGATTTTGAAAGTCGTGTAGTGTACACCGGGCATACGTTTTGGTTGGCTACGAAAGTGCTAATGTTTCCCCTCAGCTAATTAGCCTGTGAGTAAGTCTCCTCTGTCTTCTAAGCTAACCGTTGCTAACCCACTGAGAGAAAGCACAAAGCGATGCGTCTTGCCTCTGTGCTGAACAACCTCAAAGCTCTGGCCTCATGCCCAGGACCCCATTTCCCAACCAACTGACAGAACATAAATCAGCTTCAGGGTTTACGTTTGTAGCACAAAGATAAACAAATCAATAAAAACATATTTTTTTTTGAAATACAGTTAATTCATTTTATTGTTGAGCCAGCCGTTGGCTAAATAAAGGGGGATTCTCAGTCAGTACCTGTCGGTGAACACCAGAGGGTACTGTTTGATGAGAACGTCTGAGTGGCAGGTGATGGGGTCAGTTCAGCTTTGTGTGTCCTGGTGACTATTTAGGCTCTGTGTTGCTTGCTGACTTATTGAGTACTTTTCCAGGGATTTGAACCTATAACGGTCAACATTCATTTAATGGGTGTATTGTCCTAGCGTGAGTCCAGAGAAGACAGAACAGCCGTCCTCATTGAGTTTTAGTCGTGGTCAGTTGCTCTCGGTCAGTTTCATCCCATTCTTTGTTTGAACCGTCCACTCACACTTAGTTCTCATAGAGTAAATATAGACACGATGACAGTGGGATGATCATTTTACGCCTCTTCTCCTCTGTTAGTGAGGTGACAAGGTGTTTGGCTGCTCTTGATGTACTGTAATGTGAACGTCATGCGCAAGGCATGGACACAGAACAATGAGCCAGATATTTAATCGGATGTATAAATGTGAAGCATCCGGTTGGTGTTTCCATTCACTAACAAGTATGGAAATGAGAGCAAGCCCAGTGGCCGTCAGTGGGAGAAGATGGAAAGACATGGATTTTGGCTGTAATTCTGCTAATAATCTCATCTATTAAACATTTGATCTCCATACAGTTTTCTGTTTCCAAAACTATAATCTGCGGCAAACAGTGGACTGCATTTTGTGGACTTTACCCTTTGCCCAAAGTCAAAAAGAATGCAGTGTTTAGAGTACACAGGTGAATTGAGTTGATAGTTGGCTGGATAGCTCTTATCAATTTGATCGCTAGCAGGCCCAATCTTTATCTATTGGAAGTGAACTGGTTTATAGTACCCATTCCGGTTCATGCTGAACATTCCCAATTCCCTACCAGAACCTGCCTGTTTGACTTGGAGCTGATCAGCAACTAACCTAACCCAGCCCAGGACCTTGATTCCTCTGTGACAGTCTGAGCACCTCTTAGTAATAGATGATATGCACAGATATAGTTGAGCTTTGAATTGGGAAAACTCTATTGTCTGATTTAAAAGGAAAGTTGTGCACTTTCTGTTGACCAGTATAGCTCTTTATTTATACAGTATTTTATATATAAACTACCGGTCAAAAGTTTTAGAACACCTCAGGGTTTTTCTTTATTTGACGATTTTCTACATTGTAGAATAATAGTGAAGACCTCAAAACTATGAAATAACACATATGGAATCATGGCTACCACAGCATTCTGTAGTGATACGCCATCCCATTTGGTTTGGGCTTAGTCCCACTATCATTGGTTTTTCAACAGGACAATAACCCAACACACCTCCAGGCTGTGTAAGGGCTATTTTATCAAGAAGGACAGTGATGGAGTGCTGCATCAGATGACCTGGCCTCCACAATCCCCCGACCTCAATCAAATTGAGATTGTTTGGGACGAGTCGGACCGAAGAGTGAAGGAAAAGCAGCCAACAAGTGCTTCGCATATGTGGGAACTCTTTCAAGACTGTTGGAAAAGCATTCCAGGTGAAGCTGGAATGTGAAGCACTCATCACTCTCTTTCTTAGTGAAATAGCCCTTACACAGTCTGAAGGTGTGTTTTGAGTCATTGTCCTGTTGAAAAACTATTGATAGTCCCACTAAGCACAAGCCAGATGGGATGCCGTATTGCTTCCGAATGCTATGGTAGCCATGCTGGTTAAGTGTGCCTTGAATTCTAAATAAATCCCTGATAGTGTCACCAGCAAAGCGCCCTGATATCCTCTGCAGCAGAGGCAACTCTGGGTCTTCCTTTCCTGTGGCGGTCCTCATAAGAGCCAGTTTCATCATAGCGCTTGATGGTTTTTGCGACTGCACTTGAAGAAACTTGAAAAGTATTGACTGACCTTAATGTCTTAAAGTAATGATGGACTGTCGTTTATCTGCTTATTTGAGCTGTTCTTGCCATAATATGGACTCAGCCTTATTTGGCAAAAGACCATCTTCTGTATACCACCCCTACCTTGTCACAACACAACTGACTGACTGGCTCAAACGCATTAAGAAGGAAAGAAATTCCACAAATTAACTTTTAAGACAACACACCTGTTAATTGAAATGCATTCCAGATGACTACCTCATGAAGCTGATTGAGAGAATGCCAAGAGTGTGCAAAGCTGTCAAGGCAAAGGGTGGCTACTTTGAAGAATCTCAAATATTAAATATTTCATTTAAAATCGGGGTTACTACATTATTCCATGTGTTATTTCATAGTTTTGATGTCTTCACTATTATTCTACAATGTAGAAAATAGTAAAAATAAAGAAAAACCCTTGAATGAGTAGGTGTGTCCAAACTTTTGACTGATACTGTGTGTACAGCGCCTTGCAAAAGTATTCATCCCCCTTGGCATTTTTCCTATTTTGTTGCATTACAACCTGTAATTTAAATTGGACATACATAAAATTGTCCAAATTGGTGAAGTGAAATGAAAAAAAAAAAAATTGTTTAAAAAAACATTTAATGGAAAAGTGGTGCATGCATATGTATTCATCCCCTTTGCTATGAAGCCACTAAATGTATATACACACACTTGTTCTGAAAGGCCCCAGAGTCTGCAACACCACTAAGCAAACGGCACCATGAAGACCAAGGATCTCTCCAAACAGGCCGGGGACAAAGTTGTGGAGAAGTACAGATCTGGGTTGGGTTATAAAAAACATATCCGTAACTTTGAACATCCCACGGAGCACCATTAAATCTATTATTAAAAAATGGAAAGATTATTGCACCACAACAAACCTGCCAAGAGAGGGCCGCCCTCCAAAACTCACGGACCAGGCAAGGAGAGCATTAATCATAGAGGCAACAAAGAGACCAAAGTTGACCCTGAAGAAGCTGCAAAGCTCCATAGTGGAGATTGGAATATCTGTTCATAGGACCACTTTAAGCCACAGAGCTGGGCTTTACAGAAGAGTGGCCAGAAAAAGCCATTGCTTAAAGAAAAAAATTTGCAAATACGTTTGGTGTTCGCCTAAAGGCATGTGGGAGACTCCCCAAACATATGGAAGAAGGTACTCTGGTCAGATGAGATTAAAATTTAGCTATTTGGGCATCAAGGAAAACGCTATGTCTGGAGCAAACACAACACCTCTCATCACCCGAGAACACCATGGTGTGTATGGTGGTGTTGGCATCATGGTGGTGGCAGCATCATGCTGTGGGGTTGTTTTTCGTCGGCAGGGACTGGGAAACTGGTCAGAATTGAAGTAATGTTGGATGGTACTAAATACAGGGAAATTCTTGAGGGGAAACCTGTTTCAGTCTTCCAGAGATTTGAGACTGGGACAGAGGTTCACCTTCCAGCAGGACAATGGCCCTAAGAATACTGCTAAAGCAACACTCAAGTGGTTTAAGGGGAAACATTTAAATCTCTTGGAATGGCCTAGTCAAAGCCCAGAATCTATGGTATGACTTAAAGATTGCTGTACACTAGCGGAACCCATCCAACTTGAAGAATGGGCAAAAATCCCAGTGGCTAGATGTGCGAAGCTGCTAGAATTGCAGCTGTAATTGATGCAAAAGGTGGCTCTACAAAGTATTGACTTTGAGGGGGGGGGGGGGGGTGTATAGTTATGTACGCTCAAGTTTTCTGTTTTTTTTTGTCCTATTTCTTGTTTGTGTCACAATAAAAAAATATTTTGCATCTTCAAAGTGGTAGGCATGTTGTGTAAATCAAATGATACAAACCCCCCAAAAATCTATTTTAATTCCAGGTTGTAAGGCAAGAAAATAGGAAAAATGCCAAGGGGGTGAATACTTTTGCAAGCCACTGTGTGTATATATATACACTACTGTTAAAATTTTTGGGGTCACTTAGATGTCCTTGTTTTTGAAAGAGAAGCAAAAAACATTGCCCATTAAAGTGACATCAAATTGATCAGAAATAGTGTAGACATTATTAAATTTGTAAATGACTATTGTAGCTGGAAAGGGCAGATTTTTTAAAGGAATATCTACATGGGCGTACATTATCAGCAACCATCACTCCTGTATTCCAATGGCACGTTGTTAGCTAATTCAAGTTTATAATTTTAAAAGGCTAATTGATCATTAGAAAACCCTTTTGCAATTATGTTAGCACAGCTGAAAACTGTTGTCCTGATTTAAAGAAGTAATAAAACTGTCCTTCTTTAGACAAGTTGAGTATTTGGAGCATCAGCATTTGTGGGTTCGATTACAGGCTCAAAATGGCCAGAAACAAAGGACTTTATTCTGAAACTCGTCAGTCTTCTCTTGTTCTGAGAAATGAAGGCTATTTCATGCGAGAAATTGCCAAGAAACTAAAAATTTCTTACAACTCTGTGTAGTACTCTCTTCACAGAACAGCGCACACTGGCTCTAACTAGAATAGAAAGAGTGGGAGGCCCCGGTGCACAACTGAGCAAGAGGACAAGTACATTAGTGTCTAATTTGAGAAACCGATGCCTCACAAGTCCTCAACTGGCAGCTTCATTAACTTCTTATGGGCAGGTGGGACGGTAGCGTATAACTAAGTGGCTCGGGGAACAAAACATCGATATTTTGGGTCCATGGCCAGGAAACTCCCCAGACCTTAATCCCATTGAGAACTTGTGGTCAATCCTCAAGAGGCGGGTGGACAAACAAAAACCCACAAATTCTGACACTCCAAGCATTGATTATGCAAGAATGGGCTGCCATCAGTCAGGATGTGGCCCAGAAGTTAATTGACAGCATGCCAGGGCGGATTGCAGAGGTCTTGAAAAAGAAGGGTCAACACTGCAAATATTGACTCTTTGCATCAACTTCATGTAATTGTCAATAAAAGCTTTTTACACTTATGAAATGCTTGTAATTATACTTCAGTATTCCATAGTAACATCTGACAAAAATATATAAAGACACTGAAGCAGCAAACTTTGCGGAAATTAATATTTGTGTCATTCTCAAAACTTTTGGCCACGACTACATACATACATACAGTTGAAGTCGGAAGTTTACATACACCTTAGCCAAATACATGTAAACTCAGTTTTTCACAATTCCTGATATTCCCTTTCTTAGGTCAGGTAGGATCACCACTTTATTTTAGAATAATAGTAGAGAGACTGATTTATTTGAGCTTTTATTTCTTTCATCACATTCCCAGCAAGTCAGAAGTTTACATACACTCAATTAGTATTTGGTATCATTGCCTTTAAATTGTTGAACTTGGATAAAATGTTTCGGGTAGCCTTCCACAAGCTTCCCACAATAAGTTGGGTGAATTTTGGCCCATTCCTCCTGACAGTGCTGGTGTAACTGAGTCAGGTTTGTAGGCCTCCTTGCTCGCACACGCTTTTTCAGTTCTGTCCACACATTTTCTTTAGGATTGAGGTCAGGGCTTTGTGATGGTCACTCCAATACCTTGACTTTGTTGTCCTTAAGGTACAGGTACACCTCCAATTGACTCAAATGATGTCAATTAGCCTATCAGAAGCTCTTAAAGCCATGACATAATTTTCTGGAATTTTCCAAGCTGTTTAAAGGCACAGTCAACTTAGTGTATGTAAACTTCTGACCCACTGGAATTGTGATTAAGTGAAATAATCTGTCTGTAAACGATTGTTGTAAAAATGTGTCATTCACAAAGTAGATTTGCCAAAACTATAGTTTGTTAACAAGAAATTTGTGGAGTGGTTGAAAAACGAGTTTTAATGACTCCAACCTAAGTGTATGTAAACTTCCGACTTCAACTGTATGTGTGTGTCTGTATTTATATATATGTGTGTGTGTATGTGTGTGTGTATTTATGTGTGTGTGATATGTTTTGCTAGCAAGATTGCAATAAAGCCCTTCTTTCACTGCAGTAAGTGCTGACATGACACTCTCCATAACATCTCAATGCTACCCAGAGAAACACATACCTCTCCCATATTAAGGAGTCCATACAATCTGATAATGCAGGATAAACAAGCTTTATCACCACGCTGTAGACAGAAGTACTTCAACTTCACATGTCTCATGTTGTTGACCATCTTTTCATTTTAGCTTGGGGATATCTTTGTCATCACACATTCCAATAGAGAGCCTAGAGTTTAGAGATGCGAGCCAGCAACCGGAGGTTTACCAGTTCCAATCCCGGGTCCGACAGGAAACATCTGGCGGGAGGTGAGCTGGCAACCGTAGGGTTGCTGATGTCAAATCCTAGATTCCATTGCCTGCCGTTGTGCCCTTGAGCAAGGCACCTTAGCCCCCTACAACAACAGCTCCCCGGGCGCCCAGGGTGGCGCGCCTCCAAGAACCTGTATGTGTATGTACATTGAGTGGACAAAACATTAGGAACACCTTCCTAATATTGAGTTGCACCCCCTTTTGCGGAATAGTCTCTATTTGTCAGGGAATGGACTCTACGAGGTGTAGAAAGCGTTCCACAGGGATGCTGGTCAATTTTGACTCCAATGCTTCCCACGGTTGTCAAGTTGGCTGGATGTCCTTTCGGTGGTTGACCATTCTTGCGAGAATGCCAAGTGTGTGCAAAGCTGTCATCAAGGCAAAGGGCGACGACTTTGAAGAATCTCAAATTATAAATATATTTTGATTTGTTTAACACTTTTGGTTACTACATTATTCAATATGTGTTATTTCACAGTTTTGATGTCTTCACTATTATTCTACAATGTAGAAAATAGTAAAAACAAAGAAAAACCCTTGAATGAGTAGGTTTGTCTCAACTTGAGTTTTTTTTCTTAGTTCCACCAGCTGCTCAGGTTTGGGAAAGGATTCATTCTGGAGAGGATGAGGAGGGAGAGGTCCAGGGCCCAGTTTCCCAAAGCATCTTAAGGTTCATCGTTAGAACCTTCATAGTAGCATCGTTAAATCAACGAGCTGTTTCCCAAAACCGTTGTTATTAAAGTTGTACTAGAAAACGCATGTTAGATGCTTTTTTGCCCTTCCGTCACATGTTAATACACAGAAGATCTCCGCTAAACACAAATTCAAGATCTTTATCGGTCTTTCTGTGACCGCCTATAACTTCAGAAAGAATGTGACTACAAATACAAAGTTGCCAATGTCTGCAATTGTTACGAACAAGTGAAGGATGTAAAGATGCTTCATATGAAAACAGAGATGACTATTAAAAGAAAAATAGAGTGCATGCTACATAGACCTATATTTCAATGATTTGAAATCAATTTCATGTTTATTCAATTGAGTTTTATTTAGCTGTACGCTGGTCTAATTTTTGCCTCAATATATTTCACAATGTGTAATGGGTGCAATGATGTGCCAAATCTTAATTTAGTACATTTATTATAGGGTAAGTATTATAAGCCATCTCAATATTTGTAAGCATGTGCGATTTAATCTCTCTAGGAGCTGATCTGTTGTCAGTATTGTGGTATAATTCTAACGTTAAGGGTCATTTTTGAAAGCGAGAACGCTGATCCGAGAGCAGCGCCGCTTTTCTTTCGATCCTATCAGTATCGACACGTGCCTCAACGACGCACTTAGCAAACGTTCTCTCTGTGTTGTTTTGAGAAACACATGTTACATCTTCAGCCGTTGTAGTAAAGATGCATCGTTAAAACACTCGTAAGCCTACGTTCCATCGCTATCGAGAAACCGGGGCCAGGACTATTGGTCTTGGTGGGCTGTTCGGCAGAAAGCTGGGTATATTGTAGATTAGAAACTGGATGGTTCGAGCCCTCAATGCTGATTGGCTGACAGCTGTGGCATATCAGACAATATACCACAGGTATGACAAAACATGTATTTTTACTGCTCTTATTTAGTTGGTAAACTGTTTATAATAGCAATAAGCACCTCTGGGGTTTGTGGTATATGACCAATATACCACTGCTAAGGGCTGTATCCAAGCACTCCGCGTTGCGTCGTGCTAAAAGACCAGACCTTAGCTATGGTATATTGGCCATATACCACACCCCCTCAGCTGATAGTTAAGCAATAAGGCCTATCTGCCAGGTGTTGGGTATGGAACCTGTTGACAGGTCAGATTCACAGTGGTACATGAAGACAATGGTCAGGACACAAGGGGACTGGAATTTGGGAACATTTTTCATTTGAGTGTTCCATTTAAACTGGTCTTGACTGTTTGTGCCATACCTCCTATTGAATTAGGCTGGTTATGGCCATGTCCTTTTCCCCGTGTAGGAAGAGAGCTGAGTAAATAGTGCCAAAATAACCTGTCAAAGGTTCATTAAACGTGGTCAGTTACTGGTAGCAAGACTGTATTACTGTTTACCTTTGGCATCCACCCTTGGTCCACTCCTTTTTGTTAATTGAGTTTCCAGTCTCTGGGAATAGGTGTTCTATCTTTAACAGCAGCATCTTCTGGTGCTACAGTTGGTTTGGTATGCCAAGGGAACAGTCTCCTACCCGCTGGCTTACCTTGTGTTCTGTTGACTGTTCTGGCCCTTCAGTGGATGGAAAAGAGATACTAAGTGTTTCCAGTATCGACATCTCTCCTAGTCCCAGCTCTTCCAATACACTAAACAACGGGATGACAGTTCCCGGGAAGATGGTGTGGTGAGAATGGAACATAATGGGAATAACACATGGAATACTTTGGCAAATTGGATCAGTGAAGTATTCTGGTACTGACTGTTGTATCTCACTTGATAGAGCTGCCAATATCACAAGTGGACTTCTGTTTGTGTGTTCTGTGTTTTTCTCTGTGGAAATGTCTGTGTACCTGTGTGCACATTTCTCTCAGGGTGTACAGCAAATTAAAATCTCATGTCAGGTTTCAACTCTCAAGCTGCATGCTATTGACCACCACTGTGGGGGTAGTAGTCGATGGTGCTCTTCAGAGAGCGTTCCGCCTTGAGCCATTGAGCCCATTAGGCACACTTTTATCTGGTTTATTTTGAGTTAGCCTGTCAGGGGGGAGGCAACAGGGCATGGCTAGCTGTGTGTGTTCCAATGATGGTGTTGGGACGACGTTATCTTGGTCCTCCTATTTGTGTCAGTTATGTTGAAGACCAGGCTTGGGTACAGTAAGTAGAGGCCGTGGTCTTTTTGGAAATGTTTACGTTCGCGTGCACTGTCTTGGACATTGCCATGGTCTGGTCTTTTGGACTGATACCTGGGTATTGTGACTGGCCATGGACCCTATAGAGATGGTCTGGGTAAGGCCAGACCACGCCTGGGTACCAGCCAGTAAACAGTGAAGGTACATGCCCAGCCACTTGGGCAACACCTCGCCTTATTAGTGTAGATAGAACAGTGAGCAGGCTACAAACAAGGTCAACCTACCATCCACGCTGTGTCAGCATGCATGCGTCTGAGTGTGTATTATGAAGGGAGCATGTCTGACCTTGTGCAACTCTCTAACTGTCAAAGGACCGTTTATAACAGGAAAACGATAAAGTAAACGTGGACCCGTGGTCCTTTCAGAGCTGTCTGAGGAAATGTATCAGTCCCAAATACTTCCCCATTGTGTGTGTGTCCCAAATGGCGCTCTATTCCCCATGTAGTGCATAGATTTTGAACAGAGACATATGGGTCCTGCTCAAAAGTAGTTACCTACTGTACATGGGGAATAGGGTGCCATTTGGGACACAGTCTCAACTGTCGGGTTGAAGGTGTACTTTGAAGTCATCAGTGTTGCCTTGTACCTTATCTCTACCGTATGTCCTCTATAAAACAATGGCCTCCCTCCATCCCAGTTCTGTACAAGCATGAGTGTGATTATCTGAATATCTTTACCTTTCATTTTCTACCCCCTGTATTAATTTAAGGCCTGAGCCCTGCTATCGGTCTGTAGGGCCACACGTGCTGGTCCCCTCCATTTGCTAACTTGCCAGAAGAGAGGGATATTTTTCCTGTGGGAGAAACCAGTATAGCTGGACTATTTCTGAGAGGCCTGGGTCCAGAGTTTGAGACAAACCTGCTAAAGTTTTCCTTCTACACTACAAATGATTTAACGAACCGTGTAAACTTCCAGGATTTCACACACACCCAAGCATGCACACACTTCATCACCGGGCTTGAAACGGCAGGGGTCATTTAAAGTGGCACACTGTCGCTGGATCTCTTTTGAAGTGTTTGTATACAAATCACCGGTTTCACCGTATGCAATAATACAAGTCTTCTATGTTGAATTAATGTGATACCGAGTCATCAGTATTGTGCATGGTTGGCGGGGAGGCGTGGACAGGCGTACATGTGCTGTTATGATGACCTGGGTCTGTATCCATAAAACATCTCAGAGTAGAAAATTGTAGAAAAAGTGCTGAGAATAGACATTTTACGCTTACTCTCTTTAGTCGTGAGTCCCACCTTGTTGACAGATATGTAAGACAACTCATGAGCTGTTCTAACCAGTTAGGAGTTTACCAGCAGGTGTCTTGATAATAGAAAAAAAGGCAGTGAGTCGGTGGTCGCTGCGCCACATACAATTGCTTTGGAATTGTTGCAGGAATGTTTCTATATGATCAATCCATAAATAGATATGCCTAAATACTTATAACCACAGGCTGGTAAATAATCACATTTTTCCTTTCGGTTATTTAGTTAACCTACGTGTTATTTCAAGTTATCCCTTTTGTATTGTATCCTTTTAATTGTACCAATTCCACTTTTAACAACCATCCGAATTGGTAAAAAAAAAAGGTAATGCATGCCATCATATTAGCCAAGAGTTAAGAGTAGGCAAAGTGATTTCCAGGTGAAAATGATTATAAAACGGTTTACCATTGCAACATTTGATGTACAGTTACATTCATTGTGGTTCTCTGAAGCGTGCACAGCTTGCGGTTGGATTATTCCCCATTTTCAACCATGTCAATGAGCGCCATCGCTTTCCTTTGCGGTACCTCCAACCGTTGTGATTACTCGCATAGGTCCACTTTTTTTCAGTTGATTTTACTCCTGGCTCAGACTTTGTCTGGTCAGTGTCGTAACATCATCCTAAAACCTACTCTGATCTGGGATTTTGTTGTTGTCTTAAAACAGGTTAGAACAGGATTCCTATGACCTTTTCTGAGATGCTTTGTGGATACGGGGCGCTGATGTCTCATCGATGGCCTGTTTCTCTTCAAGATCCCCCACAAAAAGCGATTTGCTTGGATTGCCTAAGAGCGAACTTCTGTGTACATGTCAAATTACTGACATTTGTTTAGTATTACAATCTCTATCTCTCTCTCTGTGTGTGTGTGTAGCATCCCACTGCTGCCTTGTCACTGGGCCAAGGGAACAGAGCAGCATACTCTTAGTACTGGAATCGAGTCAATCATATATTTTTTAAAACATGGCATTTTGATCTTTGTCAGTACAGGTACTGAAGTTAGGCCTACATAGACTAACATTGTGTTCTAGTGGTTTACCTTGAAGATTTGTTTTGGGATGCGGTTGCCATATTGGGTAACCTTTTGGCTTGAATGACCTGTAATCCCTCCTAATGCGGAGCATCAAGGTTTGACTGTAAGGCGTGTAATTACACATGAACATGCGCGTGTCCGCATTTTGAACTTATAAGCTTGATCTGTTTTGTGCTGTCTTGCCAATTCGTATGGTCAGTCATTGTTATGTTGGCTACACAGCACAAACAGATCTGGGACTGGGCTAGTTAACTCTCTCTGTGATTCTGAACTACATTGGTAATCACAGAGCTAGCTACAGTACATGAACAGGGCTCAGACTTTGTGTTCTAGCATGTGTTCTAGCAGAGCCTGAATCTACCTGCCCATCCTTTGGCACGGTAGGGTCGTCATATTTAATGATGGGCTTCACCACCAAGTCATTTCAAGTCCTGATGTCATCCTAAAACGAGGTGAGTAAATCATGTACAGATGCATTTTTTTCCCAAGGCTTTGACTGTGCCCATCGAGCAGATGGGGCTGGGGATGGGGGGTGGAAGCTGGGACTGATGATAATAATAAGGACGTTAGTCTGCAGGTCTGGTATGCGTCAGATGGTGATAGTTTTCCACGATAAAGGTGGTTCAGAAGGCTCTGTTCTCCTGTTCTCTGTTAGGCTGTTAGCCCCACCAAGTCCCTCTGTGTGACCCAACCACACCTGGGTTCAAGTAGTATTTTGTTTTCGTTAAAATGATTTGGCTGCACTTGAATGAGGTTATCTGGGAGAATGGGACCGATGGAATAGTTTCAGAAGTACAAACCCGGCCCCATTTGGGACACTAGACCGGCTCAATCAAACACTCAAATATCGGAAAATAAACAGTACTATTAGAACCCAGGTCTGGAGCCAGCAGTAGAGGCATGAACACCAGAGCATGGCCAATGTCTGTTTCTTCCCAGGCCTCTCCACAGACTCCATACTGCATTTCTCCAGTGACAGACCCCAGTCCTCTTCAACTCCTCGTCAGTCTATATGGGATGAATGTTAAGTGTCAGTGAGAACACTGCTGTTTCGGCCTGGGGTGCTTATGGTTATTTTATGGCTGAGCTGCTGCGGCGTCCTGCTGCCACTAGAGACAGTAGAGCTGAAATGTTTCCCTTTTCAAGAAAATGTGTAGTTTCTCTCTGCTTTGGTATGGTGTAGGCTACAGTAGATGTTTCTCTTTAGCCATTTCCATGTCTCATTGGTATGCAATTCACCTAGCTACATACTTGAAAATAAATGGGTTTACAGTACAAGTTAAGCAGGTCGGGTCAGCTGGCAACTTTTACTGAGGTTGATATGGTTACTAGCCTAGCATGTAGACTACAGACAAACGTATAGCTGTCTGTCTCACCCACGGTGTGACTTGCGAGGTCTGAAGTGTGTCTGGTGTGCATGCGGCCTAGGGCTGTGGCGATCACAACATTTCATCAGCCGGTGATTGTCAAGCAAATAACTGTCGGTCTCACGGTAATTGACTGTTAATTAGCATAAACACATTTAGCATCTCCTGGCTTCCACTGATGCTGGCCTTTGGTACGTCTACATTTTAAGAAGTCTAAGTCCATGTAATATAGCCTTCATCTTCACAATAAATCCATTATTTATTTTAGGCTAAAGAAGCATGATAAGAAGAAAATGTAGTATATTTCAGAAGAACAGAATAGCATACTCTGAGTTGTCCTTATGTTAGGTCCTCATCTGGCTATGCCATATGACTGTGGGTTACACTAGTTCATTTAGCAGACAAGATTTGCACATACGGCTATTCTGTTTTGAGCGGTTAACAAAGAAATAGGTATTCCTATATGTTTACTTTAGAGTTATTACTGTTGGGCTATATGTTTTTTGATTTTTAATACATTGAAAGGCTGCATGATGCAACTAATGATGATTTGAAAAAAGTCGCTTGAAAGGCGTGAAATTTGCTTTGTTTTTTTGCGCAGGGTGTACACATCAGTCTCTCATTCACAATTTGACAAGCACTTGACAATGCCTAGAATTTCAAGCCGGCATCCCCTTTGTGTGGCCGTAATGCACCCTAAAAAATCCATGCCTTTTGCGGCCAATGGCCGGTGTGCCCTTCTCGCTGAGTGCTGCGCGCTCCATCACCTGATTGGGTCTTTCTCACAGGCTACAAGTGAAGAGAGACACATCGGGGGACGCAACTGCGTACGTCCTTATCCAATTCCGAGGTGCACATTGAAGATATCGTAACTGTCCATATTTACTTTTCGTCAGCCAACAAGATGAGTAGGCCTAACGAACAGCAAAAGCACTAGCCTATGTCAATTTACTATCCCCCATAGTACAAAGGTCGACCTATTCTGTGCGAGAAATAAAAATTCCAAACATAATCTGGGACAGTTGTGGGATGCGATAGATCCCAAATTAATACAACCACTAGCATCAAAAAAACGTTTTACGCAATGTGGCTGATGCAACAGATCAGAACGTTTTAAGTTAAAATGTTGTTAAACTATTAGGCTATTTCTTCACATTATAAACACAGCAATGCGCCCATGGTAGTAGGCTCCATTAGCGGAAAACACCATTTATCAAAAGTGACTGCAAATGCAAATATGCATGTAATGCTTTTATTATAAAGGTGCTTTTTTTATGGTGAAAAATGATCTTCCCCAAACTTAACTCACACGCTGCTTATGTATGCCAGTTAGGCTCTACACCCCTTGTAAAGCGGATTCATGTGCTTCATTTTAAGACATTATTTGGCCACTATAGGCATATGGGCTAGGCTACATGAGGTGTGCGACTATGATTCAAAAAAGTTAACAAAAAAGGCGTTGTTTCTTATGCCGGGCATCATTCACAAGTGACAGGCTAATATTGCCACCCATCATAATATTGTTGATTTCATCTTGTCTTTCCATATACTAAATAATATATGTGTGAAATTTGTTTCGATTTAAAAAAGACCATTATTATGCACCTGTATCGAAACAACAGGGGCAGCTGGGAAAATGTCATCAACAGTTTGCTCTTAAATAGCGAATGGAGGACGCTTTTTCCCTTGGTTTATTTTCACGCCAGCCAGGTAGGCTATACTCCTGTTGTAAATATAAGCAATGTGCTTAATATTAGGAAAGTAAAAAATGTTATATAGTAGGCCTAGCCTATAGAGAAAGCTGATCTTCCTCTTTTCAGTAGATGCCATCACTGTTTTTCTCGCGCAATTGCACAGCCTATTGAAATGTTGCGCAACATGAGCTCATGGGCTCTCATGAAGTATTTGATTAGATTTTCGAATACATTTGCATTGATGTCAGAGTGATTAGAGGGACAGTGTGCTGAGTAGCAGGCAGTTAGCAAACCTGCCACCTCTAATAAACTGATTAAATGTCTTTCATCCTCTCCTTAAGAACACTCCACATCACACCTGGGTTCAAGTAGGATGTGTTTGGACACATCACATTAATTTCTTGGCTGAGAAATCAAAGTAATTGTTTTTGTCTCTCTGTGTGTGTACACTATCAGTTATTGTGTGATTCTGCACGTCTGAACATGTACCCTTCTCAATCTCATTCACTTTATGTGGTCTCCCTATGTGAGTGTGTGTGTGTGTGAGAAGCTGTCAGACTAGAAATCAACATTTTCCCTCCCACACTGCTCCTCTTTTGCCTGCTCTGGGGATGGATTGCTAGAGTATTTACCATAATGATACGATTAGTCAGACAGACAATCACATGATCTGAGCTCCATCGCAGCTCATTTCCCGTTCTCTTTCTCTCTCTTCTCTCGCTCTGTAGCATCCCACTGCTGTCTTGTCACTAGGCCAAGGGAACACAGCAGCACACTCTTCGTACTTCCTGACTACACCTTTCTCTCTCTCGCTCTCCTTCCTCTCTCCCTATATTTTCACCTCTATCTCTGAGTTTCTGTAGGAGAGGGATGTCCAGCCTCTCAGGTCCAATCTGTAGTGTAGCGATGGGGCCTAGACTAGCTAATTTCTTGGCTGTAATCAGATTAGCAGGCACTGAGCAGCTTTAGTTAGCCCCTGTCTCCCTGCATGCCTGCAACCTGTCTAGTTAGCCAGTTAGCTATTAGCGTTAGTGCTGGAGGAGACTAGAGGGGAGCTGTCAAGAGACTCAGCCTAGCGTCGTAGCCACAGCCTCAAAGCTCCACTCAAACGCTACACTGCCGACGCTACTACGTACTACTACTCCTGCTCATCTCCCTCCCTCTCCTGTCTTTCTGTCCCTCTCTCGTATGCTACCTGACTCCCTCCCTTCTCTCTCTCTCTCTCTGCTCGTCCCGGGGCACTTACTGCCTGCGTTTGTTTCTCTGCATCACCTTGCAGTCAGTTGCCTGCCTGTGGGTTGGACCTCAGCACTTCTCACTTTTTCTCTCCAGCTCTCTTTTTATTTCAATCTGTCCGCTGTACCTACCTGGTCTTGCAAAAATGTATCGGAGCGCAAACCCATGGATCTCAAACTACCTGAGCCATGTCAAGTTCTGCGGCCAAGGTAAGAGAGAGGCTGGGACTGAGGATAGGGCTGAAGATAGGGTTGGGATTGTGGGCTGGGGCTGAGGATAGTGAGGCAACACTGGCTCTTTTAACTGCCCTAGTTTCCAGCTTTCCTTGCGCTGTCTGCAGCTGTAGCCTCCAAGGACGTAGCAGCCGAGATGAGGGACTCACCGATTGCAGGAGGAGGGAGAGCTATTTCTGGGCTCTACTTTGTCTGAGGTTTATTTTGGAGAGTTATGTTAAGGCATATTATGTGTGTGTGTGACAGACACTGTTTGTGTGTGTGTGCTTGTGTAGCCGACGTTTCTCATTCTCATAGCTGTATACCATTCTCACCCTCTCAATAATGCTTCCAGAGTGTTGAATGGGGGTTCTGCTTGGTTAACTGGCTGAGAATTCACAACATATGTTCCTGGTGGTATCCCAGGATGGGTTCCCAGCCATTCAAACCCAGTAGGAGGGGTTGCATCCCAAATGGCACACTTTTTTCCTTACCTAGTGCACTACTTTTGACCCGGCCCATAGGACTCTGGTCAAAATTAATACACTATGTAGGAAATAGCATGCCATTTTGGTCTGGTGGGTGATTTTGTGTTTGTGGTTCAGGTTGTTACAGCACATTGACCACACATAACTGTGCCCAGAGTCTCCAGTACACTCCATGTACTTAGCCATCAGTCATTTGATCAGCCGTTTACTACTGGCACACAACTAACGATTCCACAATGGCTACACATGCAATGCTCTTGCTAATGGAATAAGACTAGGCTTTGTTAGCTGTTCGTTGTCTTGATTGATTGTCTATTATTGGCTTATAGTAGTCCTCTGTTTGTAGGGAGGGGTTTAAGTCTTTAGTTGGCTCAGTCTCACCTGACTTACCCCTCCTTGGTTTTCTGAATAAACTAAACCTCTCCCTCATTTTATCTCTTTACTCTATAAGTCTCATGTCACATCCTCCTTTGACTACCTTGTCTCTTGTAGCAGAACCTGAGGGAGGTCAGGGCAGGTGGGTGCCTGTGGGTTTGGGTGTGGGTTTTTATTTTATTAGGAACCCCATGAGCTACTGCACATGCAACAGATACTCTTCCTCGAGTCCACAAATAACGTACAAATACATGACAATGTACAGAACATTAGTAGACGAGCAATATAAGATATTACATTAAATTCTAAATAAATGTTCTACAGTACCAGTCAAAAGTTTGGATACCTACTCATGTCTTTATTTTAACTTTTGTAAATAATTCTCCCCCTCATCAGTCTACATACAATACCCCATAATGACAAAGCAAAACAGGTTTTTAGAAAATGTAGCAAATTTATACAAATAAAAACATAGACCTTATTTACATAAGTAAAAACCTGCTCCAGAGCGCTCAGGACCTCAGACTGGGATGAGGGTTCACATTCCAACAGGACAAGGACCCTATGCACACAGCCAAGACAACGCAGGGGTGACTTCGAGACAAGTCTCTGAATGTCCTTGAGTGGCCCAGCCAGAGCCCGGACTTGAACCCGATCGAACATCTCTGGAGAGACCTGAAAATAGCTGTGCAGCCACGCACCCCATCCAACCTGACATAGCTTGAGAGGATCTGCATAGAAGAATGGGACAAACTCCCCATATATAGGTGTGCCAAGCTCGTAGTGTCATATCCAAGAAGACTCGAGGCTGTAGTCACTGCCAAAAGGTGCTAAAACAAAGTAGTGATGTAAAGGGTCTGAATGTAAATGTAATATTTCAGTTTTCTGTTTTTAAGAAATGTGCAAAAAATTCTTAACCTGTTTTTGCGTTGACATTATGGGGTATTGTGTGTAGATTGAGGGAATTTTTTTTCTTCCCCAATCCATTTTAGAACAGGGCTGTAACATAAGAAAATGTGGAAAAAGCCAGGGTTCTGAATACTTTATGAATGTCCTGCTTTGCACATGCTTGGCATTCTCTCAACCAGCTTCACCTAGAATGCTTTTCCAACGTTCATGAAGGAGTTCCCACATATGCTGGGCACTTGCTGGCTGCTTTTCCTTCGCTCTGCGGTCCAACTCATCCCAAACCATCTCAATTGGGTTGAGGTCGGGTGATTTGTGGAGGCCAGGTCGTCTAATGCAGCACTCCATCAATCTCCTTGGTCAAATAGCCCTTACACAGCCTGGATGTGTGTTTTGTCTCTTGACCTTCGCCTCTCCCGAGTCCGTACGGGAGTTGCAGCGATGAGACAACACTTTAACTACCAAATTGGATACCACAAAATTGGGGAGGAAAGGGGTAATAAAGAATGTATGGTAGCGATCTATGGTAGCGATGCTGGTTAAGTGTGCCTTGAATTGTAAATAAATCACCGACAGTGTCACCAGCAAAGCACCCACACACCCACACACCATCACACCACCTCCTCCATACTTCACAGTGGGAACCACACTTGCGGAGATCATCCGTTCCACTACACTGCGTCTCAAAAACATGGCGGTTGGAACCAAAAATCTCACATTTGGATTCATCAGACCAAAGGACAGATTTCCACCAGTCTAATGTCCATTGCTTGTGTTTCTTGGCCCAAACAGGTCTCTTCTTATTTTTGGTATCTTTTTAGAAGTGGTTCCTTTGCAGCAATTCAACCATGAAGTCCTGATTCGCACAGTCTCGTCTGAACAGTTGATGTTGAGATGTGTCATTTACTTGAACTCTGAAGCATTTATTTGGGCTGCAATCTGAGGTACAGTTAACTCTAATAAACTTGTCCTCTGCAGCAGAGGTAACTCTGGGTCTTCCTTTCCTGTGGAGGTTTTTACGACTGCACTTAAAGAAACTTTCAAAGTTCTTGACATTTTCCGTATTGACTGACATTCATATCTTAAAGTAATGATGGATTCTCGTTTCTCTTTCCTTAATTGGCATGTTTTTGCCATAATATGGACTTTGTCTTTTGCCAAATAGGGCTATCTTCTGTAGACCAACCCTACCTTGTCTCAACACAGCTGATTGGCTGAAATGCATTAAGAAGGAACAAAATTCCACAAGTGATCTTTTAACAAGGCACACCTGTTAATTGAAATGCTTTCCAAGTGACTACCTCATGAAGCTGGTTAAGAGAATGCTAAGAGTGTGCAAAGCTGTCATTGAGGCAAAGGGTGACTACTTTGAAGAATCTCAAATATAAAATATATTTTGATTTGTTTAACACTTTGTTTTGGTTAGTACATGATTCCATAGTTTTGATGTCTTCACTATTATTCTACACTTTAGAAAATAGTAAAAATAAAGAAAAACCCTTGAAATTTTGATTGGTAATGTATATTGGAAAGACACCAAGAGACAACAACAATACTGTTTACACACAATTCATAGATATATATTCATATTATTATATACAGTACAGTTAAATTAGATCTTTAGGAGGAGAGGCACTGATGCAATGTTTAAAAAAAAAAAAAAAAATTTAAGCTAGACTTGCTTTTTATCTGAGTAACCTCTTGTGGCAGAGCATTTCACGATGACATGGCTCTATACATAACTGAGCGATGCATTGAATCAGTTTTTGTGTTGGGTTCCGTGATGAAACCCATAGTGGCGTGTCTGGTGGGGTATGTGTGCATGTTTGAAGTGCATGCGAGAGATTATACAAGTGGTTAGGCATTTTCAACACACAAACTGTGGTAGAAGGGGGGGTAGTCGGAGTTGTAATGTAAGTGATCCTGCTGTTATTTTAGTGACATTTCCTTTTGGGCGCTCTCTAATCGCGGGCTGTTCTGCTCAGGGTAATCCCATCTCAGCAGGGACATATGCTCTTGAATGGAGTGAGTATTTTCTGCACACACTTACTTAATAAGCCCAATGTGGGATTATTGCCTTCAAGTATTAGCATTAGTGTATAGAGCCTGTAGCAAGAAAGAACTTACTTATAGAACAGTAAACGGGCATTTCGCCGTCAAACACAGTAGGTTTATCATGAAATAAATGACGTCTAATGCGGTTTCAACCAATCGGCATTCAGGATCAGATCTACTGTGCCTTCAGAAAGTATTCAAACCTCTTGACTTATTCCACATTTTATTGCAACCTGAATTCAACATTTATTAAAATGTTTTTACCCATCTACAAACACTGCCCCATAATGACAAAGTGAAGCATGTATTTAGAAATGTTTAGCAAATTTTTTGAAAATGAAATATGGCTAAATCAATGAGCAGTTTCATTCCTCTCCAGCAACTGAGTTAGGAAGGACACCTGTGTCTTTGTAGTGACTGTGTATTGATACACCACCCAAAGTGTAATTAATAACTTCACCATGCTCAAAGGGATATTAATGTCTAATTTTTATATCCAATAGATGCCCTTCTTCGAGAGGCATTGGAAAACCTCCCTGGTCTTTGTGATTGCATCTGTTTTTGAAATGTACTGCTTGATTTATGGACCTTACAATGATTTGTATTCCTGAACTCATTTAGGCTTGCAATAACAACGTGTTGAATACTTATTGCCTCGAGACATTTCAGCTTTTCATTTTTTATGACTTTGCAAAAATTTCATAAAACATGTAATTCCACTTTGACATTATAGGGTGTGTGTGTAGACAGACCATTTGACCAAATAATCTCAATTTAATACATTTTATTTTCAGGTTGTACGACAACAAAATGTGGAGAAAGTAAAGGGGTGTGAATAGTTTCTGAAGGCACTGTACCTATTGAAGTTGAGCACATACATTTGATTAAAAAAAAAAATTTTTTTTAATTGAACCTTATATTTAACTAGTCAAGTCAGTTAAGAACAAATTCTTATTTACAATGACAGCCTACCGGGGAACAGTGGGTTAACTGCCTTGTTCAAGGGCAGAACGACAGATTTGTACCTTGTCAGCTCAGGGATTCGATCCAGCAACCTTTCGGTTACTGGCCTAACGCTCTAACCCCTAAGCTACCTGCCGCCCCATAAAGTGGTATGAGAAGTCTATGCTATGATCTTTTGATATCTCAGCTTAGACCTGGGGGGGGGGGGGCGCGTATGCCAATGAGACTCCATTGAATCATGAAATCAGTTCGTCCCCATGTTTTACTAGTGCAGGGCAACTTTAATAGCTCTGTCTACGTGCATATAGTGTTCTTTTAACAGTATAGCATCCCTAGTGGCCTGTAGATTACATCTTTAACATCAAAGGGTTTGGGACGTCTGTGATCATCTTAGTGGTTTTATGCCTGTGTGTATGGAATGTGTAGTGTATTGAAGCACCCTCCTATTATTTCGCTAAAGTTTCCTCTGCTCTAAACCTGCATGCTGTCATTGAGGCTGTTTAAAGTAACACAGGCATGTATCTGATGGCCTTCTATGCCCCCTGTAGGCTACAACATGTTGACTCATCCAGCACCATATTAACACTAGGATGTCAACAGCTAAATGTGGTTTTACACTGCAGTGATAGTGTGTTATAGCCTGTGTGCGCTGTCTTGCCAATTCCTATGGTCGTTATCATGCCATGATAATGACCATAGGAGTTGGCTTCAGCACAAGCAGATTAGTGACCAGGTTAACTGTGGTCAAATCAAATGTAATTTGTCACATGCGCCGAGCACAACGGGTGTAGACCTTACCATGAAATGCTTACTTACAAGCCCTTAATCAACAATGCAGTTTGAAGAAAATGTTTATTTAGTATTAGTATTTATGCATAGATAATAAACACCGAGTAGCAGCAGTGTTAAAAAACGGGGGGTGGACCTAGACTGTGCACTCTGGCACCGCTTGCCCTGCAGTAGCAGAGAGAACAGTCTATGACTTGGGTGGCTGGAGTCTGTCAATTTCTGTGGCCTTCCTCTCATACCGCCTAGTATAGAGGTCTTGGATGGCAGGAGCTTGGCCCCAGTGATGTACTGGGCCGTATGCATTACCCTCTGTTGCGCCATAGTCGGATGCCGAGCAGTTGCCATACCAGGCGGTGATGCAACTGGTCAGGATGCTCTCGACAGTGCAGCTGTAGACGTTTTTGAGGATCTGGGGACCCATGACAAATCTTTTCAGTCTCCTGAGGGGGAATAGGCATTGTTGTGCCCTCTTCACATCTTGGTGCATTTGGACCATGATATTTTTGTTGTTGATGTGGACACCAAGGAATTTAAAGGGCTCGACCCGCTCCACTACAGCCTGTTTATGTGAATATGGGGGGGGGGGGGTTAGGCCTTCGTTTTCCTGAAGTCCACAATCAGCTTCTGTGTCTTGCTCACGTTGAGGGAGAGGTTGTTGTCTCTGACCACCTCACTATAGGCTTTCTCATCGTTGTCTGTGATCAAGCCTACCACCGTTGTCGTCAGCAAACTTAATGATGGTGTTGGAGTCGTGCTTGGCCACACAGTCATGGGTGAACAGGGAGTACAAGAGGGGACTAAGCAGGCCCCCATGTTGAGGATCAGCGTGGCAGATGTATTGCTGCCTACCCTTGCCGCCCCCAGGTGGTCCAACAGGAAGTCTAGGATCCAGTTGCAGAGGGAGGTGTTTAGTCCCGGGGTTCTTAGCTTAGTGATGAGCTTTGTGGGAAATATGGTGTTGAACGCTGAGCTGTAGTAAACAAACAGTATTCTCACATAGGTGTTCCTTTTGTCCAGGTGGGAAAGGGCAGTGTGGAGTGCAATTGCGATTGCGTCATCAGTGGATCTGGTGTGCAGTAAAGAACCAATAAGTACTGTATATTCTTAAAATGGAGTATACAGTCCCATTAAGTTAAAATGTTTTGCCTACATAATTAACCGTGTTTCCATCCAGTTTTTATGTGCGTAAAGTCATACCGTATGAAAAATAATAATGACAGCTATAATGGAAACGGGAAGTTTCGTAATATTTTTTTAAATGCCGACAGGTAATTTGTTCGTTCGACATGGTAGGATATTTTTGTGTCTGTAAAATTAATTACGCTAGAAATGGTGGTGGAAATGTCTTTATGTGCAAAAATTTATATAATAACCATTACATCGAAGTAAACTTGAAGTCACGTGACAATATGGTGTGTGTGTGTGGTCCTTGCAGTTTATTAGGCTACAGATTAAATAAGTTACGATGAACTTCACAGGGTGGTGAAAGTGCATGGGGATCTTGATGCTCCTTTCCAATAAATATTGTCTGTCTTATTCTGGCGACATGATGATCGTTGCTTGACTGCTGTTTGACAAATAAATATATTCTCGCTGTTTTCAGTAATAATTTCATGTAGACTAGACTACAGTAGGCTATCTGCAAGCAGTTGGCTGGAGCGCATGTGCCAAAACCAGAGCAGGCACATTTGCTATTTAACATCACAGTTTGTGTGACAAAACTATCAGTAGAGTTGAAAATGCAATGGAAACACATTCAACTTTCAATTTTTATTTGATTCATGAAAACTTAAGCAAAAAATACATTTTGTGTGCACTGTCATCACACACTGATTTTTATATGCAACAAGTCTGTTTGGTGGAAATTGCGCATATTTTGGCTTATGGATACGTGGATTCTAGAATACTTGCATAAAAATCTGACGCTATTTGAATGGAAACCTAGCAACTGATGGAGAAGATTAATAGAAGTGTACATTAATACATTGTTGTTTTCGTTCTCTGATATTAATCTATCCCTGTCACTTTATCGGCTAGTAAAATTACCTGTAGGCTACATAATGAGGGGGATGTTTAAGGCCTGACCTAGTATGTTTTTACCGAAAACTTTCCCTAGTTGAAATAATACTAACATCTCATACCAAAACACATCCTGGCATAGGGACTGTTCTAAATAATCCCCCTCTTTCTGTTCTTTTCTTTGATCTCAAATGATGTTTTCCCAAAGTAGGGGGATTTGAAACATCAATTCAAACATCCTTAATATGGACTAACAGATCTGGAATGGATGGTTTCGGGGGGTTTAAGGGGATTTGGGGGTTTTGATAGGGCTGAACTCAAAGGCGGGGGGGCAAAGTGGAAACATGTTTTGTCTCTCTGTTTCCCTGAGAGACTCGGTCAGTTAGTCCAGCCCTAGTACCCGGAAAAGGAAAACAAGTATTGAGTAAGTTCAGGTAGTCCTTCCTTGTTTCAATCTGTTTTCTACCGTTTGGTACCCAATGAATAAGACCTACGACACAATGTTGTGGGAACGTTCATATATGTATGTGTATTTTTATTTAACCTTTATTTAACTAGACAAGTCAGTTAAGAACAAATTCTTATTTACAATGAAGGCCTACCGAGGAACAGTGGGTTAACTACCTTGTCCAGCCCTAGTACCTGGAGAAAGAAAACAAGTGTTTTTTTTTATTGATTAAAATGGCCCTGGAAGAAATGGCAGCAGTTTTATGGGCGCCTAACCAATTGCGCTATTATGTGGGGTTTTTCGCATTAATTGAAACTTAATTGGTACATAATGTTTCTGCCACCATATCTTACGGCAAAAAGAGCTTCTGGATATCAGGACAGCGATCACTCACCTCGGATTAGACAAATATTTTTTCTTCAACCAGCAGGAAGCACAGGATATACTGCGAACACCCGACAAGGCCGACATCCCCGTTATTGGCAAGAGAAATAGAAGCAGGTACAGAGCACACAGAGCGGGGTGCCTCGTAAGGATCCAGAGAAGGCGAGTGGGAAAGCTGCCGTTACCGTCAATATTACTTGCCAACGTACAATCATTGGACAATAAATTAGACGAGGTACGATCGCGAATATCCTACCAACGGGACATAAAAAACTGTAACATCTTAAGTTTCACGGAATCGTGGCTGAATGATGTCATGGATATTCAGCTATCAGGATATACGCTGCACCGGCTAGATAGAACAGCACGAGGGGGGGGGGGCGGTCTGTGCATATTTGTAAACAGCTGGTGCACAAAATCTAAGGAAGTCTCTAGATTTTGCTTGACTAAAGTAGATTATCTTATGATAAACTGTAGACCACACTATTTGCCAATAGTTTTCATCTATACTTTTCATGGCTGTTTATTTACCACCATAGATGAACGCTGGCACTGACTGCACTCAGTCAGCTGTAAAAGGAAATAAGAAAACAGGAAACTGCTCACCCAGAGGCCGGCGCTCCTAGTGGCCAGAGACTTTAATGCAGGTAAACTTAAATCAGTTTTACCTAAATTCTATCAACATGTTATATGCGCAACCAGAGGGGGAAAAAAAATTCTAGATCACCTGTACTCAACACACAGAGACGCATACAAAGCTCGCCCTCTATTTTGTAAATCTGACCACAATTCTATCCTCCTGATTCCTGCTTACAAGCTATAGTGACTCGGACTATAAAAAAAGTGGTCAGATGAAGCAGATGCTAAACTACAGGACTGTTTTTCTATCACAGACTGGAACATGTTCCGGGATTCTTCCGATGGCATTGAGGAGTACACCACATCAGTTACTGGCTTTATCAATAAGTGAATCGAGGTCGTCATCATAATCAGTCGAGGTCGACTGATTATGATTTTTCAATGCCGATACCGATTATTGGAAGACAAAAAAAGCCGATACCGATTAATCGGCCGATTTTATAAAAAAAATAAAAAAAATAATAATATATATATATATATATCATACACACACACACATTTTTGTAATAATGACAATTGCAACAATACTGAATGAACAATGAACACTTTTATTTGAACTTAATATAATGCATAAATACACACACGCACACAGCTCTGAAGTGACAATGATACTGAAGAGTCTGCTTAGGAGACAAATACTCTCAACTGTTTGAATAAAAATAGAGTTTAAGTAACCTGTGATGAATGTTGAAAACAAAAACTTTAATTTCTATATGCAGGAAATCCTATTTTAATAATGGGCATGGTAAGAATTGACAACCAAAGTGCGAGTCATAATTCCCATGACACCTTTTAGCAAAATCTGAAAAGCGGTTCCTTCATTTATTCCATAGAATATTTTTAGATTCACTTAAAATAAGGTCTGTGTTTTGTGTAGGCTTACATCACCGTGCCAATTTTATAACTGTGTAGATATCCATAGGACAAGGTAACTCTGATCAATATCGGCTAAATATAAGCGAAGATAAAAAAAAAAATTGTAGAGTGGATTTATGAAAATATGTTGACAAACGTTACCTTATCCTAGTGAGATTTAGGCAGGCTCCTCGTGGAGTGCAATGTAATCAGGTGTTAGAGCATTGGACTAGTTAACTGTAAGGTTGCAAGATTGGACCCCCGAGCTGACAATGTTAAACATCTGTCGTTCTGCCCCTGAACGTTCCTAGGCCGTCTTTGAAAATAAAAATGTGCTCTTAACTGACTTGCCTAGTTAAATAAAGATTTAAATAAAGGTGTAAAAAAAAAATATATATATATCTCGGCAAATCGGCGCCCAAAAAAGATTTCCGATTGTTACGAAAACTTGAAATCGGCGCCGATTAATCGGTCGACCTCTAGTACATACCCCAACCAGAAGCCATGGATTACAGGCAACATTCGCACTGAGCTAAAGGATAGAGCTGCCGCTTTTAAGGTGCGGGACTCTAACCCGGAAGCTTATAAGAAATCCTTCTATGCCCTCCGACGAACCATCAAACAGGCAAAGTGCCAATACAGGGCTAGGATTGAATCATACTACACCGGCTCCGATGCTCGTCTTATGTGGCAGGGCTTGCTAACTATTACAGACTACAAAGGGAAGCACAGCCGCGAGCTACCCAGTGACACAAGCCTACCAAACGAGCCAAATCACTTCCATGCTCGCTTCAAGGCAAGCAACACTGAGGCATGCATGAGGGCATCAGCTGTTCCGGACAACTGTGTGATCACGCTCTCCATAGCTGACGTGATAAACATTCACAAGGCCGGACGGATTACCAGGACGTGTGCTCCAGGCATGTGCTGAACAATTGGCAGGTGTCTTCACTGACATTTTCAACATTTCCCTGATTGAGTCGTAATACCAACAATACCAACATGTTTAAAACAGACTATGGTGTGCCCAAAAACACTAAGGAAACCTGCCTAAATGACTACAGACCCGTAGCACTCACGTCCGTAGCCATGAAGTGCTTTGAAAGGCTGATAATGGCTCACATCAACACCATTATCCCAGAAACCCTAGACCCACTCCAATTTACGTACTGCCCAAACAGATCCACAGATGATGCAATCTATATTTCACTCCACACTGCACTTTCCCACCTGGACAAAAGGAACACCTACACATCTATTTTGTGCACGACACAAGTAATTTTTCCAACAATTGTTTACAGTCTGATTATTTCACTTATAATTCACTATCACAATTCCAGTGGGTCAGAAGTTTAAATAGACTAAGTTGACTGTGCCTTTAAACAGCTTGGAAAATTCCAGAAAATTGTCATGGCTTTAGAAGCTTCTGATAGGCTAATTGACATAATTTGAGTCAATTGGAGGTGTGCCTGTGGATGTATTTCTAGGCCTACCTTCAAACTCAGTGCCTCTTTGCTTGACATCATGGGAAAATCAAAAGCCAAGACCTCAGAAAAACTATTGTAGTCCTCCACAAGTCTGGATCATCCTTGGGAGCAATTTCCAAACGCCTGAAGGTACCACATTCATCTGTACAAACAATAATACGCAAGTATAAACACCATGGGATCACGCAGCCGTCATACCGCTCAGGAAGGAGACGCGTTCTGTCTCCTAGAGATGAACGTACTTTGGTGCGAAGAGTGCAAATCAATCCCAGAATAACAGCAAAGGACACTGTGAAGATGCTGGAGGAAACAGGTACAAACTTATCTATATCCACAGTAAAACAAGTCCTATATCGACATAACCTGAAAGGCCACTCAGCAAGGAAGAAGCCACTGCTCCAAAACCGCCATAAAAAAGCCAGACTACGGTTTGCACTGATGTTTGAACAGTCATCCAATTCGGAATTCCAAGTCGGGAACTCAGGCCTCTTTCTAGAGCTTCGACCTGAAGATCACTGACGTCATGATTCGACCTTGTTTTTCCTCCTTAGTTCCCTGTTGTTTTGAAAGCACTTTAATCTCCAGAGAATGAAAGACTTTGACAAAGTTTGATGACAAAATTTGCCCGCAAGGACTGCTGCGCCAACTTCCTTTTCAAGTGAGCACATCACAACAAGGTGAGTCCAAAAATGTATTGTATACTGTTGCATAAATGATGTAATATGCCAGGGAGACATGTATACTGTAGCTAAGAAAGTAATACTAAGTGTATGTTGTGTAGTAAGCTGTTTGTAGCCCGTGTGCCTCACCCTAATAACTTAGCCTACTTCTCTGATTTGGTGATGCACATGTAGTTTATAGCCTGTTTTAGAGAAATGCCATCAAATATTGTAAGAGCTTTCATTGTCTGCTTATATGTCCTCTTTATTAATCCTACAGTTCTGACTTGGTGTACAGGGATAATACTGTCGCTGTACATTTCAAAAGTGCTGAACAAATAGTTTGTCTTAATTGAAATTACGGTTTGTCTTTTTTCCGTTCGTCGTCCCCTTATGCCATAGTTTGTATATCTCAATTGTCAGTAGAAACCACATTTGTTTAAGCAAGTCAGCCATATTGACTGAAATAAGTGTTTCGCTGCCAGACAAGGCTCCGCTGATATCCAGGTGTAGCAGTTGTAATGATTCACTCCACGGTGCTGAAAAGAAAGCTCTGCTGTTGGGACAGCTTTATGTAGGCCCTAACAGTTTGTGAGCACCGTTTGTCACCTTTATAGTGCAATTAATGTATTGTTTAGTGTTGTGTTGTGGCTTTGCTGGCAGTTTGAGTTTGCCCCACCAAGATTTACATGCTAAAATCGTCACTGTATTCAATGTTTGCTTTTTTTATATGATCTACCAATAAGTGCCCTTTGCGAGGCATTGGAAAACCTCCCTGGTCTTTGTGGTTGAATCTGTGTCAATGCTGTACTGAGGGACCTTACAGATAATTGTATGTGTGTGGTACAGAGATGAGGTAGTCGTTCTAAAATCATGTTAAACATTATTATTGCACACAGTGAATCCATGCAACTTATTTTGCGACTTTTTATGCAATTTTTGACATATATATATATATATATATATATATATATATACACACACACAAAAGTATGTGGACATCCCTTCTAACCTTTCCAACAAGTCAGTTTGTCAAATTTATGCCCTGCTAGAGCTGCCCGGGTTAACTATGTGCTGTTATTGTGAAGTGGAAACGTCTATGACCAACAACGGCTCAGCCATGAAGTTGTAAGCCACACCGGCTCAAAGACCGTGCCGCCGAGTTCTGAAGTGCATAACGCATAAAAATCGTCTGTCATCGGTTGCAAAACTCACTACAAAGTTCCAAACTGCCTCTGGAAGCAACATCAACACAAGAAGTGTTCGTCGGTAGCCTCATGAAATGGGCTTCCATGGCCGAGCAGCCGCACAGAAGCGTAAGATCACTATCAGTAATGCCAAGCATTTGCTGGAGTGGTGTGAAGCTCGCCGGTATTGGACTCTGGAGCAGTGGAAATGCGTTCTCTTGAGTGATGAATCACGCTTCATCTGGCAGTCTGACGGACGAATCTGGGTTTGGCAGATTCCAGGAGAACGCTACCTGCCCGATTGCATAGTGCAAACTGTAAAGTTTGGTGGATGAAGAATAATGGTCTGGGGCTGTTTTTCATGTTTAGGGCTAGGCCCCTTGGTTCCAGCAAAGGAAAATGTACAGCGTACAATGATATTCTAGACGATTCCGTGCTTCCAACTTTGTGGCAACAGTTTGGGGAAGGCCCTTTCCTGTTTTATCATGACAATGCCCCCGTGCACAAAGCGACATCCATACAGAAATGTTTTGTCGAGATGGGTGTGGAAGAACTTGAATGGCCTCCACAGAGCACTGACTTCAACCTCAGCGAACAGCTTTTGGGATGAATTGTAACGCCGACTGTGATCCAGGCCTATTTGACCAACATCAGTGCCTGACCCCCACTAATGCTCTTGTTGCAGAATGAAAGCAAGTACCCGCAGCAATGTTCCAACATCTAGTGGAAATCCTTCCTAGAAGAGTGGAGGCTGTTATAGCAGAAAGTTATAGCAGAAAGTTATAGCAGAAAAGGGGGGACCAACTCCCTATTAATGCTCATGATTTTGGAATTATATATTTGACGAGCAGGTGTACTTAATTTTGGTCATGTAGTGTATTTAGGCTTGCCATAACAAAGGTGTTGAATAGTTATTGAATGAATATAACGGCCGTCCCCATTTAAGTCCACGATGGCATAATTAATGGGTGGACTGGCGGCCATTGCGAATATACCCATAGGAGAAAATCAGGAAGTGTCCCCATCAATATGTGCTGTGATTTGTTGATTCAACTCAACTGACATTGAAAAAATAACCTTCCATTGCATGAGCCACATCAGTTAACATCACTTGAATGAACATTCTACATTACCATGGAAATGATTGCATCACAATACCCGGCAGCCATTGCGAGTGTACACATGTACTCAGTCAAAGTGCCAGGGTTAGAGGTTCCAAGACAGTTTTATTCATTCTATTTCTGTGTGCCGGTGCAGGCAATCTGGGATGCGTTCCCTAGGCAACTGAATACTTTTTTGCTACAGCACCTTGCTTGTTTCAGCAGTTTCACTTTGTAAAGAATCCATGTTTCCACAGAAACGGACTTAACCGCACAAAGGGCTCCCGAGTGATACAGTGGTCTAAGACACTGCATCTCAGTACAACAGGCGTCACTGCAGTACCTGATTCGAATCCAGGCTACATCACATCCGGCCGTGACCGTTGGTTACATGGTTATACGTAATTGTGCCAGCCCTACATGTGATCAGACTTTAAAGAATCCAATCCGTCTCAATGAAAAGCAATCAAACCTCTAACGCCTTGAGCCGTGACATCATAGAGACAAGCCACTTTAGAAAGAGCTGTACCGCAATTTACTGTGTGCCTGCGTGTGTCTTTGTGAGTTAGCTGTCTCAAGTCTCACCTGGTTTCATTTCCAAATGAACAATGGTCTGCGGCTCTGTTGAATAGTACTGCAGTATATAGGGAATAGGTGCAATTTTGGATGCGTTCACAGTGACATTGTTCTCATTATTACAACCCGAAGGCTGCACACATCTCTTATTGTTCAACATGATTCAATAAAATATGTTTTAGTTTTCTAATGTGTTTAATTCCTCTGCAGTGCTGCAAGTCCACTTGACTAATGTCATGCATCGAGAAATGTTGTCGAATGAGCTTAAGATGCCTTTAATACACTCGTTTTAATGTTTGGTCAGTAAAAAGTGTAAAGTTGGACTATTCACAATGGCCCTGTCTCCTCTCACTCAAGTGATGAAGAACTGAGTATGGTCTTAAAGTCTAAAGGATGTTTTCTCTCTCCTCTCTAGAACTTGGGAGTGAGACCCCCGTCAAACTTGGGAAGGCAAGACTTTTACAGAAGAGGGCTCTTAGGTAAGATGCTATTTTCATGGATAATATCAATATTTGTGTATTGTTTCGGTTCTGTATACAGTATCATTGCACATCTAATAGTCTCTCTTCAGCCTGTGTATGCTGCCCGTGGTTGTCTGTGTGTACATTATACAGCATTCCCAATGGGAAAGTGTCCAAGCGAAGTGAGAAAGTGAAGGGTAAGGTCACTGTAGAGCGAACGCCACTGCAACATTGGTGTGATTGCATCGTGTCAACGTTTTGTCCTAGTGTCAAATATTCCACCCTTCTGCCACCCATGACTCCACAGCTCCGCATACACATATTGCACATCTAGTATCCAACCAGTTCTTTACGTTTACAGTATCCGTTTGAGTTATTGTTTGTCCATGATCTTTGTCATCCTTTACGCAAATGATGAAATACTTCAACAAAATGGGTGTGTCGTGTTCTTTGCAATGTAATGTTCATCTGCTAAAACCCAAAAGGATGATTTCCTCTTTTCGAAGGCCCCTTCCCTCAGATAGTCTCGTTGTATATTTCACGCCACAACTGTTTTGCATTGAAGTCCAACCCACTCTATTGCCAACGGCCCTCTGGATATTTTTCAACGGTATTCTCTTCCCATCGTAATGGATAGACGTAACATGTAGACAATGGCTAGACAATGGTAATGGATAGAAGTAACACCAATAGACATAACAGGTCTTACAGTATGTTAGTGCCGTAGATTTGAGTCAGTGTGAATAGATCAACAGGATCTACGAAAAAAGCCTATTACTGAAAATACTTGCAAATAGTTTTGATAATGACTTATTTTAGTTTTACCGGCAAAAAGCTTGTCTGGAGAAGACAAGGTCAGTCCTGTGTTACGCCAACAGTAAAGCATCCGGAGACCATTCATGTGTGGGGTTGCTTCTCAGCCAAGGGAGTGGGCTAACTCACAATTTTGTCTAAGAACACAGCCATGAATAAAGAAGGGTGCCAACACATCCTCCGAGAGCAACTTCTCCTAACCATCCAGCAACAGTTTGGTGTCGAACAATGCCTTTTCCAGCATGATGGAGCACCTTGTCATAAGGAAAAAGTGATAACTAAGTGGCTCGGGGAACAAAACATCGATATTTTGGGTCCATGGCCAGGAAACTCCCCCGACCTTAATCCCATTGAGAACTTGTGGTCAATCCTCAAGAGGCGGGTGGACAAACAAAAACCCACAAATTCTGACAAACTCCAAGCATTGATTATGCAAGAATGGGCTGCCATCAGTCAGGATGTGGCCCAGAAGTTAATTGACAGCCTCCCCAGGCAGATTGCAGAGGTCTTGAAAAAGAAGGGTCAACACTGCAAATATTGACTCTTTGCATCAACTTCATGTAATTTTCAATAGAAGCCTTTGACACTTATGAAATGCTTGTAATTATACTTCAGTATTCCATAGTAACATCTGACAAAAATATCTAAAGACACTGAAGCTGCAAACTTTGTGAGAAATGAATATTTGTGTCATTCTCAAAACTTTTGGCCACGACTCTACATAGCATCAGCAATCTAGTGTTTATATACATAATTGGTTATGACTGACTGAGCTGTTCTGTTTTTATTTGTGCCCCTCTGCAGCTTCCGGAAAGTGTTCTTGTCCGAAGAGAAAAACAACCTGGCCAAGAACACCAAGGATATAGATGTACATCTCTTGGCAAGCCTCCCTAAAGGTGACTTAGGGCTTTCTGTTTCAGCATGCTGTGCTGCATGAAACACATGACTCTATCTGACAATGCTTGCATCTCAAATAGCACCCTATTCTCTATATAGTGCACTACTTTTGACCAGAGCCCTTTTAGCTCCGGTCTAAAGTTGTGCACTATATAGGGAATAGTGTGCCATTTGGAACATATTCTCGGACAAAGGATACTTTCCCAGAGTTATGGGGTTGAGGGAAGTGGTGTCTATTGTTTGACTGTATAATGGCAATCCTCAGAGGAAGACGATTACCAGACCACTCGTAGAACAGCTAAGTGCGTCGTTAGATGCTTTTTGCTCTCCGCTAAACGTAGAATCACATGGATTATCCATCTCTCAGGCTCCCGAGTGTCGCAGCGGTCTAAGGCACTGCATCTCAGTGCTAGAGGCGTCACTACAGACACCCTGGTTCGAATCTGTATCACAACCGGCTGTGATTGGAAGTCCCATAGGGCGGTGCACAATTGGCCCGGCGTCATCTGGGTTTGGCCGGTATAGGCCGTCATTGTAAATAAGAATTTATTCTTAACTGACTTGCCTAGTTAAATAAAGGTTACGCATCTGATTAACTTCAGAACAAAGTTGACTACAAATACAAAGTTCTCTTTGCAAGTGTTACAAAGAAGCAATGAATAAAAATATGTTTCAAATGAAAACTGAGATGAGTGCATTAAAATATAATCAGTAGGCTTTAGGCCTATTTCAATCATATTGAAATACATTTAATGTTCCATCAATTGTTATATTTTGATAATTGTAGGCTCGTGTCTGTAATTTGTCTCAATATATTTCTTGAGTAGCCTGACATGTGCACAATGATGTGCCAAATCTGTGATTTTAGTGCAATTTATTGGGTGAGTATAGAATAAGCTGCCTTAATATTTGCAGCTGTAGGTCGTAATATTTCTATGTTGGCTCTATGTTGTCGGTATTGTGAAATAATTGTAATGTTAAGGAAAGATTTGAATGAAGAAAGCTGATCCAAGAGCAGCTCTCCCTTTCTTTCGATCCTATCAGTATCGACACATGCTCCAACGATGCACTTAGCGACTATTCTCTCCGTGTGATGTTGTGGGAAACACATGTTACATCTTCGGCTGTTGTAGAAAAGATTGAAAAGTTGCTTTATTACATGTGGTGTCCAGCAGTAACACGCATAACAAGCTCTAGACTGTACTGTTCTGTTTATCCTGACTACAGTGCAGCTCCTTTCCTACTAGCTCATGGTTAGGACTCTGTCTGTCCTCCTAGAGGGGCAGTCTGGTTCAGTCCAACCCAATAGGCCATTACCTGACTGCCCTGCTCTGGCTGTGTTTACACAGGCAGACCAATTCTGTTCTTTTTGCCTGTAATTAGTATTTTGAACAACCGGATTAGATCTTTCGCTAATATTTGCCCAAAAGATTAGAATTGGGTTGCCTGTGTAAACACAGCCTATGGGTTTGTGTGATCTCTCGGTCTCTATGTAGGGCTCGATCAATCACATGAAAGATTCAGAGTGTAACCACTTCTTTCGCTAAGTCAATTAGTCAGTAGCAGATTGGACTCTTTCTATTATCGAAGCGGGATGCAGATTTTGTCAGTTCCTTGTGAATGTGTCTCTCAGCGATTTGTCACTGTGTCGTAGAGAACAGAGTCTGCTACTGGAGGAATCGTCACCTCCTTATAACAAGACCCACAAACAAACCGAGATCTATTCTTGCTCTAGATGTGACAGTAGCCTGTACCAGATCGGTTTGAATTTACAGTAAACTCTGTTGGCTAATGTGAGCTTAAACTGTCCATCCTCATCTGCTGTGAAGTGTGTCTCTCTCTTATAATGACTACTGAATTGAATAAACTTTATTCTCTACTTTCCAGTTTTATCCTGTTTAACCTACCTGTCTTTTCATCTGTCCAGTTTCAGAATTGAGGAAGCGTTTTGAAGGTATCAGCCCAAGCACTAGCTGTGACTGGAAAATGAACAGGTACAACCGAGACATTCGTGATGGATGAGAACGTGCGCGTGTCACTGTGTGTGCGTGTGTCACTGTGTGCGTATTTGACTCTGTGTCTGATTGTGTAGGAAGGAGAGGATTGCCCGGCGGTTGGAGGGCATAGAGAGCGAGGTGCATCCCGCCATATTACCCAGCTGCCCAGGCCTGGTGACCAATCGGCTGGTAGAGGAAGACACGCCCCGTTACACACGCGCCTCGGACACCTGTGACCCCTGTGTCGGTGAGGACACACACACACATACTACACAGAGTACCCTGTGTCAGTGAGGACAGGGACACCTAGGCACACCAGAATACAGTCACCTACTCACTAAACTTGTACCTGGAGTTTCTACATGGCTGCATCAGCTACTTACGCAACCCACAGAATGACAGACCTAGAGCATAGTTAGAGCTCCATATAGCATATCAATAAAGAGACCTGACCAATGCTTTTTATTATGAATTTGATCAATATTTGCTTACAGTATTAAATCATTTGCAAGATATACATTGACATCATGCATTATATACTACTTGCGTAGTGTTTTAGTCCATACATAATGTAATAGTCTGAAGCAGTAATGGTCTCTCCCTCTATCCCCAGTCACAGTACAACGTTACAGTAAGGAGGACATGGAGAGTCCAGAGATGATGACCCATCAGCAGGTCACTGCTCCAGAGAGGCAGTCCAGAGCCCGGTGCAGACCCGAGGAACAGACCCAGACCGTCCTCACTGAACCCACAGACCTCGCTGGTACCGACCTGGACTCCAAGGTGGAGCGGATCGCCCGCTACAAGGCAGAAAGGCGTCGCCAGTTGGCCGAGCGCTATGGTATCTCGCTGGACCAAGAGCCAGACACCACTGTCACCGACCACTTCTCTTCCCGATACGGTGCCTCCTGTGGACGCAAGGAGTTGGCTTCTTCCTCTGAGAGGCAACAGGGCTACACACACCCAGAAACACGCTGCAGGGCAGAGTCTGTGGGGGACGAACACTCCTACACATCCATTAGATCCAGGGTGGGTAGAGTGGCCCCCCCACCACAGGGCTACGGCAAGCCTGGCCAGGGGCGACCCAGGGTCGACTCGTTCACAGAGAGGGAGAGGGTGGAGAACCTGGAGAACCAGCGCAGGGCAGCTCAGCAGGAGAGGAACATCAAAGCCCCCGAGCCGCAGCCGCCATCTTCCTCCACCTACATGGATGTGACGTCGTTGACCTCTGCCAAAGTGCCCGTTGCTAAGCACAACATCATCATGGGGTTGCCCCCCAGCTCACCCAAGACGAAGTCCTTGCTGCCCTCCCCCAAACAGGAGGTGCCACCTGGGGACCTGTTCATAGAGCAACAGGCCCACAACATCCTCAGCAGACAGGGGTGAGTGTCCCTACCTCCTACACTATGTCTAGATCTGCCTCGAGAGTCTCTGTATCTCCCTCACACACACACACATAATGTACTCCTATGGAAGGATGGGTGGGCTGCGTTTGGGACTGGAAGATGACACATCATCCATTAGGCTTGCAGCACACTCATCGCTCGCCCCCTCACAAAGTCGTGCTCTTGGCAGGAACATTGACTGTGTCCCAAATGGCACCCTATTCCCTATATAGTGCACTACTACTGGGACGCACACATTATTTCAAACAGCAATCTGAACCCAGAGCAGTTGTCTGGAGTGGAATTAAAGTGCAGCGCAGGCAGGCTCAGTCAGTCCAAAAGGGTTCAAACAGACACGCAGCTGGGACTGAGAGAACTTAAATCTGAACTGACCTCAGATCAGGCATTGATGTTGCTGCTGCATGTCTTTCATGTTTAACAACAACCTGTACTGTTAAGATGATAAGTTGACTAGATAAAAGGAGTTGCTTTGGGGATATAGTTGAAGTCAAAATGATATTAAGAATCTACTATAATTGCTCAGTTATCAGACTAGAGCTGTGTTCGAATCCTCATACTAACCGCAGTAACCATACTATTTGTGACGTGAATTAAGTATGTAGTATGCTTATTGGTCATAGCATGGATATAGTTAGTATGCCAAAAGTTCCCGGATGTCGTACTAAATTTGCCAAAATATGAAGTATACACGCAGAGAACACTATTTCGGTACTTTAGGGCCCATAATGCAATTCTTCAGGAAATGGGCGTGGCTCTTCATATCGTTTTCAGATTTGAAGAAAATGGCGGAAAATATGCAGCCAAGTACGACGAGAGCAGATACAAAATCATTGCTTTAACTAATTATAACAAATGTTAAGAAAATGTTGAACAATGTAATTAAGTAATGACTTTTCAAATAAGTTACCTTACATGTTATGTTTGCTGACAATTTGTTAGCTACGCTGTCCTTACGAACCACATAGCATATCATTACAGCAGTATGTACCGGTATGTTAGCTAGCTACCTAACGTTAGCTGGCTAATAATGCATCAAGCTTGCCAGTATATATTAACTATAGGCTGTCTAATTGCTAACTATCCATGTTTATTGACTTGATTATTCTTGTCGTTCTTAGCTAAATGGTATCGTCATTGTGCGTTCTCAATGGACATTCGGGTGCTTTCGTAAATTCGCTCTGGCTATCTAATCTATTTCAGAGCACTCTCCTCTGAGTGTACCAGAGCGCAATTAATTTACTAGCGCTCAACACCCGTTGAATATGGCCGGTGTCTGTAAATGTCGGCTAAAAAAAGTTATTAAATTGTTGCCAGCAGCACATGAATGCCTAACCGGCTCTGCTAGGGCGAGTAAAATGATCAGAGTGGTCTCATTTGTGTCTGGAAGTAACTAGCTAGCTAGCCAAGGTGCTTGACTGCAGTTGTATGGTCAGAATGCTCAAATCAACCCTACTCCTCAGCCCGAGGGTCCAGTGTGAGCTCCCAGAGCGAGATGCTCAGAATTTACAATCTGACAACACGCGCACTCTGGCACTCCAGATTGTGTTTAATAACACACCTGAAGTCGTTAAATGTCTAACTAGTAATTTGTCATGCTAACAAGCTAGCAAAAGGTTGCATAGCAACAGCATCAAGTTCCGGTAGACAGCGAAGAGCTAGTACGCTCAACTGAAAGGATACTGTTCGTTTACAGTATACTAAAATGAACCAATAGTATGCAGTATATACTCATTAAGTATATAGTATACAGTATGTTAGTATGGGTTTTAGAACACAGCTTGTGACTGAGCCAGTCACCCAAAGCCCTTTATTTCAGGATGTGAAACTAATGGTGTCATGTTCTAAAAAATGGCACTGTCAATGTTAGATATCCTCACCAAATAGTTAAGGAATTCTTAATTTGGCATTCACAGTCCTGGCCAATGCAGTTCGGTGTCTGGAGACATTGCATTTTCCAATGTTTTTTCCAGTGCTCTTCATACTCCTCCCCTCAGTCCATCAGTCTTATTTTAACAGCCAGCTCTTGTCCTAGCTGTACCCTGCTGGTAGCAAATGTTGACTCACTAAGGGGGACATTTATATTCCACATCCCACCAGGCATTACTCTTTCCCTCCTCTGTCTCTCTCTGTGTCTGTCGCTCTCTCTCACTTTCTCTCGCTGTCTCTGTCTCTCACTCTCGGGTTTCAAATCTTAGCAGCAGCTGTGTTGCGTTAACCATCAGAAGGGTGTTGGGTTACGGGGCGCACTGTGTGACTCCTCGGTCAGAACTATGACAGCATACAGAGACACAGCTGGGACTGATGAAGGCCAGCAACACTATGCCAAACCGCCTGCTTCGAGAAAGAGTTTAGGGTTTAGGTCATGGGAGCAGAGGGATAGCTGTCTATCACTCACTAGCTCTCTTTTTTCTCATCCTCTCTCTTTCGCTCTGTCATTTCTTTTCTTTAAAAAAAAAATGTTTTTTTAAATTCTCCCCAATTTCGTCATATCCAATTGGTAGTTACAGTCTTGTCGCATCGCTGCAACTCCCGTATGGACTTGGGAGAGGCCAAGGTTGAGAGCCGTGCATCCTCCGAAACACAACCCTACCAAGCTGCACTGCTTCTTGGCACAATGCACGCTTAACCCGGAAGCCATCCGCACCAATGTGTCGGAGGAAACACCATACACCTGGCAACCGTGTCAGCATGCATGCACTCGGCCCACCACAGGAGTCGCTAGAGTGCGATGGGACAAGGACATCCCGGCCGGCCAAACCCTCCCCTAACCCGGACGACGCTGGGCCAATTGTGCGTCGCCTCATGGGTCTCCCGGTCGTGGCCGGCTGCAACACAGCCCGGTATCAAACCAGGATCTTTAGTAACACAGCTAGCACTGCGATGATATACAATTTTCTAGCTCTGAGTCTCTACTTTTATCCAATGTAAAAAAAAATAAAAAATCAAATTTCAAGCCGGTCGGTCACATATCGTCCCACGACACCCTGCTTCCTTCCTTTTATTCTCCTCTACAGAAAGACCCATGACTATTTATTTAAATATCTCTCCTTTGTGCATAGAATAGATATAAGTCAAATGCCTATTCTCAATCCAGTACAGCCCTCTATACTAGGAAGTTATGGCTCTGGATATCGGTAAGACAGATAAGGAAGGACATATACTATGTAGCCACATGGGACAGGACTACACTGGGATTTTTGCCTTCCTTTTTTAGGACCAAATCATGCACGTGCAGTGTTTACAATAGGCTACATCAGTTGACTGTATACCTATTCTTTCCCATATACATTGCCTTTTTATAAAGTATTCAACCCCCTTTACTTGTTCCTCGTTTTGTTGCATTAATGCCATTAAGCAGTTTCCTTACTCTACGGCAACTGAGTTGGGAAGGACGCCTCTATCTTTGTAGTGCCTCAGTGTATAAATACACCATCCAAAGCCTTATTAATAACTTCACCATGCTCAAAGGGATATTCATTCTTCTTTTTTTTTATATATACATATATCTTCCAAGTGGTGCCCGTCTTTGCGAGGCATTGGAAAACCTTCCTGGACTGGTTGAATATGTGCTTGAAATTCACTACCTGACTGAGGGGTAGTTATTCAAAAATCATGTTAACCAATATTATTTCACACAGTGAGTCCATGTAACTTATTATGAAGGCACTGAACATGTACAGTACACTGTGTGCATTGCAATACATGCTGCTGTTTTGTGTTATGTCTGTATTACAGGAGGTTGGTGGGAAATTAATTGGGGAGGACGGGCTCATGGTAATGGCTGGAGAGGAATCGGTGGAATGGTATCCAATACATCAAGCACATGGTTTGATGCCATTCCATTGGCTCCGTTCCAGCCATTATTATGAGCCGTTCTCCCCTCAGCAGCCTCCACTGGTCTGTATGGTCCTATTATTTTTCATAAGCCCCAATTGATGTACAGTTTTTTCATTTTGATTAACGTTCCTGGAGAGGATTTGTTTCATATTTCATTTTGTTGACATTTCTCCAAATACCAGTATCATAACAGCTTGCACTAGACTACTAGAGAATGGGATATCCATTGAAGTACCAGGCAGATGGATGGTCTTTTTTGGTCAAGTTCAATACGAAGTCAATTGTGTGTGCTACAAGTGAGACACTGGGCAGTCTAGCCTTTAACCACTCACTCACCCAGGGTGCGTCCAAAAATTTTGACCAGAGCTCCACAGGGCTCTGGTCAAATGTAATGCACTACATGGGAATAATAGGGTGCCATTTTGGACATAGCCCAAGTGTGTCGCTGACTCACTGCATCTCCCGTCCCATTGGTACAGCCCGGAAGTGAAACCACCCAGTGATTGGTTCCTCCAGACTGATTCGGCAGGCAACACCCAGTCCCTTATCAACTGGCCCTCCAGGTACAGGGTGTGTCTGACCTTCCCTCCCTCCCCTCCACATTCCCATCTCTTAACCTATCACATCATGGCATTGTCGCATCTGACCTCACCCCCCATCAACATTAATGGGTGTTGCTGTGGTTTCATTTCATTGACCAAATTTTCCCCCTCCCCACCTCCATTCAGGTTGTCCAATGACTGCAGATGTTTCTATCTCAATGACTTACTTATAGATTTGTAGAGTTACTTACAGTAAGTGCTCTATTGAGGTACTCTCTCTGTTTCTCCCTGTTTCTCTGCTGACTAGGCCAGACTGAGGGAGAGGGGAGGATGATGCTGGGAGTCAGACAGTGGGGGGAAAAACATTTTAGTCACGACTCATCCCCCACTCCTCTCTGTCTTGACTCAGCAGATATATCCAGTAATGTATCCTCTCTCCCTCAGGCCCACACACACAGTCAGAGAAAATGTGAAATTAGAGCTGGGAAAGGTATTGCTGTTAGCGCCGTTAGCTCCTCTTCATTTCCTTTTTCTAGATTTCAACAATCAGATCATTGGATCTGGGCTCACAGCAGTAGTAACCTTGTGATTACAGACAGACAATGGAGTCCAGTAGAGTTACGCTGACTAAATTTCCATATTCAAGACATTGACATCATAGTAGACCATTTCTGACCCACTAAACCTGATTACTGGATTTAGTCATAAAGGAATGTGTCGTTCAGAGATGAGGAGAAAAGCAGACTGAGCTAACCTTCCACAGCCAGGCCTTATTCACAGCCCACCATATTCACAAAACGAGGAATAGTAACTTTGCTTAACTTTCCTCATAAGTCTATAGTTTAAAGGTCCAATGCAGCCGTTTTCATCTCGATATCAAATAATTTCTGGGTAACATTTAAGTACCTTACTGTGATTGTTTTCGATTGAAATGGTAAAAAAGAAACAAAATAGCTTCTTAGCAAAGTGAAATTTCTCAAGCAAGATATTTGTTAGGATTGTATGAGTGGGGAGGAGAAAACTGAAAACTAGCTGTTATTGGCAGAGCGGTTTGGAACTCTCTTATTGGTCAAACTAATTTACTGCTGGTGATGTCCCCAGGCAGGCCAAAGCTCCCACCCTACCAACACAGGCTGAAATTTCAGGCATTCTTTTCAAACAAGTCTTACACTAAAGGCATTATCATAATTTTCACAATTTCACAGTATTATTCCAACTTGATAGTGTGGAAATATATATATAAAACACAGGAAAATCACGTTGCTGACTGCACTGGGCCTTTTAAGGGAACAATGGCAGTTAAGAAGAGATTTCTTCTGAAGATATGCTATGTGAATCCAGGCCCAGGCCTGCTCAGCTGTGGAAGACTGCTGTGGAAGAGTCTTCCCGGACCTTGAGTAGTAGAGGCCAGTGACGAAAGAAAGGGAAATAAGGAGAGGGCACTCTGTCAACTGTTCCATGAACATCTTAGATGTACTATAGGAATATGCTCAAGAGCTGAGTGTTTTTATGCCATATGCTAGCCGCCTTCCAGAGAGATTAACCTGTACAATATTGCTGGCTTTAACTCTCCCAGAACCACAAAATCAAGTCTTATGGGAAAGAGCTACTGTTTTATATTTAACTACTGTTGAAAAAGCATTAGCCACCACCTGACAACAGCTGTAGCCTAGCGTGTTGTCAACCAACCGACCCCCACCATCATCCAGCATGTGATCTGTCTACGCTCTGCATCCAATTGATTCCCTGTTTGTGTAAGTTTGGTGACTTGGTGTTCATCATGTGTTTCTCATTAGTATCTCACTGGTCAGATGGTATTACATTCATATTTCTGGGTTATATCGTTGATGACATTTTGACCGTTTTCTCTAAATGGAGCCACGCTTGAATAAGAGGGGAAGGAGGCGAGGAAGGGAGGAGGCGAGGGAGGGATGGGGGCAAGGGTATGTTTGTGGCTGAGGGAAGGGGATGTGTTGGGCATTTACCATAATTTATCTCTCTGCACTCTGAGTTTCAGTATAAACTGGAGCGTGTTGTAAACCCTCTGTCTCTCCCTAAAGAATCAGAGTTAGGGAAAGACTGGCCAGGGATGAGGGAGTTCGAAAGAGGAGTCCAGAGCTGGGCCACCATGTCTCCGAGGCCCCCCTGTACAGGAGACACCCCCAGATCAACACCCACTCCACAGCTTACCACCATGACCCCCAGGCTCCGCCGTATACCACCACTGACCCTCCAGGCCCCAAGTCCTACTCTCACCACCAGCCTCAGCTCACCCGTTCTGGGCAGAGTGATGACCCCAGCTATCTGTCCATGACTACTGGCCCCGGTTCCGGGGCACAGCAGCCCCAACAGGCTCCGCCAGAGGAGGAAGAGGAGATGGAGGGAGAAGTGGAAGAAGAGGAGAAGAGGGGAGCCCCTAGGGAGGGCAGACAGGAGGTGAAGACTGAGGGACTACTGAAGAGCAGGAAAGCTGTGCTGCCGTCAGAGATCAGAGGAGTCCAGGGAGTGGGACAGGGGAGGGAGGCTGAGCCCAGAGGAGGGTACATGGGAAGAGGGGGAGAGAGAACCAGGATGAGATGGGGGGAGTCGGACACAGACCCCGAACCAATCAGACCTACGGAACAACCCATGACCCGCCTGCAGGCCGCCGAGGTCAGAGCAGAGCTCAGAGCCTCCAGGGAGAAGGGCCAACAACCGTGGAGTGATAACGCCATCTACATCCAGAGAGGCGTTGTCCCCGCCTCTACCCACATCCAGAACAGGGGAGGAGGCCCAACCACCACCACCATGACCACTGACGCCTTCATCTCCTCCATCCGCTCCTCATCCGACACTGGGCCCCATGGGGCCCCTAGAGGCTCCATCCCCAGAGACCAGGAGCCATGGTCGGTCAAAGAGGCAGCAGGCCTGCGGAGGGAAGCCATCGAAGATGGGATCAGAAATAGAGACCAGAGCCCACTAGAGACCAGGGACGCTCGTATCTCTGTGGCCAAGCTTCGTCACTCCTACCTGGAAAGTGCTACGACTGCTACTGCCCCAGTCGTCAGGAAACCTGAGCTGTAGGTAGTTCTCTAATACAGTGCTGCTCTACAATGCGTTCTGCTAAGAGCTGCGGCTGGCTTCTCTGTTCGGAACTCAGTCATCCGCTGCCTAACACAATGATAATCAGTGTGATTGTTTTCACTGTTTTTAACATGTAGAAACACTCATCTAAAAGCTGATACAGTATAGTTTCTTCAATGCATACTGCTGGGAACTGCTGCTGGCTTCTATCTAGAACTCACTCACTGCCATGCACTACCTAGCTAACACCAACCTCCTGACTGACTGAAATAATCCTTTTGATTATTCTTAACTGTTTCTTCTACTTATAGAAACTCTCATCCAATCACTAACGCTAGCAGTAGTGTGTTTCGCAGCAGGAGGTTTGACTTGTTGCTTTCTCTTGGGGCTTACCTGATGGACAGTATTGTGTGTGTGTCTAACACAACGTAGTGGCCAATCAATCAAACTTCTGCATGAGTGTGGCCTTCATGCTCCTCCAACCAGGGGTTGGGATTCTGTGTGGTGAAACAAACAACACTATGCTTCAATTCTTAAATTACTATTTTCCTGCTCTTACTTTTGTCCTCTCACTTTCCTTTCTTCATCGCCCCGACCCTTCTCCATCTCTTTGTTGTGCTCCAAAGAGAGGAGGAAATAAAGTGGGTGTACCCAGGGGGGGGACGGAGGTCCCTTGGAGAGGGGTGCGGGACAATACAGTGGTCCCATGGAGGGGGGGACGGGGCGCAGGCCCAGACTCTACATCTCGCCTGGAGAGAGTAGAAAGACCTCAAAGAGGTTTAGGACCCAGCCTATCACCACCGCTGAGAGACACCGGTCTGATAGGTACTGTGGGTTGTGTGTGCTGTGGCTAATGCATGGCCAGGGGTAAAGACGTATAGAGGGTCTAGTCTGCTCTGAAGGAACATACACACACACATTCACACAGGCTCATCCAGAAACCTATGCTTTCTCTCTCCGGCCGCATGTACTGTTCCTGAAGTACAGTAAGATGTGTTGCCTTTTTATTCAAATCAAATTGTATTTGTCACATGCAGCGAATACAACAGGTGTAGAACTTACAGTGAAATGCTTACTTACAAGCCCTTAAACAACAATGCAGTTTTAAGAAAAATACCTAAAAAAGTAACAAATAATTACAGAGCAGCAGTAAAATAACAATAGCGAGGCTATATACAGGGGGTACCGATACAATCTGCGGGGGCACCGGTTAGTTGAGGTAATATGTACATGTAGGTAGAGTTATTAAAGTGACTATGCATAGATAATAACTGAGAGTAGCAGCGGTGTAAAATAGGGGGGGGGGGGGGGGCAATGCAAATAGTCTGGGTAGCCATTTGACAGAGAGAACAGTCGATGAATAGGGTGGCTGGAGTGACAATTTTAAGGCCTTTCTCTGACACTGCCTGGTATAGAGGTCCTGGATGGCAGGAAGCTTGGCCCCAGCGATGTACTGGGCAATTCGCACTACCCTCTGTAGTGCCTTGCGGTCAGAGGCCAAACAGTTGCCATACCAGGCAGTGATGCAACCAGTCAGGATGCTCTCGATGGTGCAGCTGTAGAACATTTTGTAGATCTGAGGACCCATGCCAAATCTTTTCAGTCTCCTGAGGGGGAATAGGTTTTGTCGTGCCTTCTTCACGACTGTCTTGGTGTGCTTGGACCATGTTAGGTTGTTGATGATGTGGACACCAAGGAACTTGAAGCTCTCAACCTGCTCTACTACAGCCCCGTCAATGAGAATGGGGGCGTGCTCGGTCCTCCTTTTCCTGTAGTCCACTATCATCTCCTTTGTCTTGATCACGTTGAGGGAGAAGTTGTTGTCCTGGCACCACAAGGTCAGGTCTCTGACCTCCTCCGTTTAGGCTCTCGTTGTTGTCGGTCATCATGCTTACCACTGTTGTGTCATCGGCAAACTTAATGATGGTGTTGGAGTCGTGCCTGGCCGTGCAGTCATGAGCGAACAGGGAGTACAGCAGGGGACTGAGCACGCACCCCTGAGGGGCGTGTTGAGGATCAGCGTGGCAGATGTGTTGTTACCTACCCTCACCACCTGGGGACTGCCCATCAGGAAGTCCAGGATCCAGTTGCAGAGGTATGTGTTTAGTCCCAGGGTCCTTAGCTTAGTGATGAGCTTTGAGGGCACTATGGTGTTGAACGCTAAGCTGTAGTCAACGAATAGCATTCTTACATAGGTGTTCCTTTTGTCCAGGCGTGAAAGGGCAGTGTGGAGTGCAATAGAGATTGCGTCATCTGTGGATCTGCGGGGGCAATATGCAAATTGGAGTGGGTCTAGGGTTTCTGGGATAATGGTGTTGATGCGAGCCATGACCAGCCTTTCAAAGCACTTCATGGCTACAGGCGTGAGTGCTATGAGTCTGTAGTTGTTTAGGCAGGTTACCTTAGTTTTCTTGGGCACAGGGACTATACTATGGTGGTCTGCTTGAAACATGTTGGTATTACAGACTCAGACAGGGAGATGTTGAAAATGTCAGTGAAGACTGCTCGGAATACATGTCCTGGTAATCCGTCTGGCCCTGCGTCCTTGTGAATGTTGACCTGTTTAAAGGTCTTACTCACATCGGCTGCAGAGAGCATGATCACACAGTCATCCGGAACAGCTGATGTTCTCATGCATGTTTCAGTGTTACTTGCCTAGAAATGAACATAGAAGTAATTTAGCTCGTCTGGTAGGCTTGTGTCACTGGGTAGCTCTTGGCTGTGCTTCCCTTTTGTAGTCTGTAATAGTTTGCAAGCCCTGCCACATCCGACGAGCATCGGAGCCGGTGTAGTACTATTCGATCTTAGTCCTGTATTGGCCCTTTGCCTGTTTGAAGTTTTGTCGGAGGGCATAGTGGGATTTCTTAAAAGCTTCCGTGTTAGAGTCCCGCTCCTTGAAAGCGGAAGCTCTACCCTTTAGCTCACTATGGATGTTGCCTGTAATCCATGGCTTCTGGTTGGGGTATGTACGTACAGTCTATGTGGGGATGACGTCCTCAATGCACTTATTGATGAAGCCAGTGACTGATGTGGTGTACTCCTCAATGCTATCGGAAGAATCCCAGAACATATTCCAGTCTGTGCTAGCAAAACAGTCCTGTAGTTTAGCCTCTGCTTCATCTGACCACTTTTTTTATAGACCGAGTCACTGGTGCTTCCTGCTTTAATGTTGGCTTGTAAGCAGGAATCAGGAGGATATAATTATGGTCAGATTTGCCAAATGGGGGGCGAGGGATAGCTTTGTATACGTCTCTGTGTGTGGAGTAAAGGTGGTATAGAGTTTTTTTTCTCTCTGGTTGCACATTTAACATGCTGGTAGAAATCTGGTAAAACGGATTTAAAGTCTCCGGGTACGAGGAGCACCACCTCTGGATGAGCTGTTTGCTTATGGCCATATACAGCTCATTGTGTGCGGTCTTAGTGCCAGCATCGGTTTGTGGTGGTAATTAGAATATAGATAAACTCTCTAGGTAGATAGTGTGGCCTACAGCTTATCATGAGATACTCTGAGGTTGCTGTTCTATCCTGCCGATACAGTGTACAACCCACCAGCTGTATGTTATTCACTTTGTCGTTCAGTCACGACTCGACGAAACATAAGATATTACAGATTTTAATGCCCGTTGGTAGGATATACGTGCTTGTAGTTCGTCCACTTTATTATCCAATGATTTTACGTTGGCCAATAGTACCGATGGCAAAGGCAGATTAGCCACTCGTCGCCAGATTCTCACATGGCACCCCGATCTCCTTCCGCGAATCCTCCGTCTCTTTCTACTGCGAATGACGGGGATGAAGGCCTGTTCGGGTGTCTGGAGTAAATCCCTCTCGCTCGACTCATTGCCTGGCCAGCAAAGGAAAGTATGCAGAATGAAGTGTCCTCCCTCATCACTCCCCATGGGAAAAGACTACAGTATATAGATCATATTGGGTTTAGCGTGCAGGAAGTGTTCGTTTAGGCTGACGTGAGTTCTTCTAAATCAACAGCATGTGTTCAAATACAGTTGGAAGTTTACATACACCTTAGCCAAATACATTCAAATTCAGTTTTTCAATATTCCTGACATTTAATCCTAGTAAAAATTCCCTGTCTTAGGTCAGTTAGGATGACCACTTTATATTTAAGACTGTGAAATGTTAGAGTAATAGTAGAGAGAATGATTTATTTCAGCTTTTATTTCTTTCATCACATTCCCAGTGGGTCAGAAGTTTACATACACTCAATTAGTATTTGGTAGCATTGCCTTTTAAATTGTTTAATTTGGGTCAAATGTTTCGGGTAGCCTTCCACAAGCTTCCCAGAATAATTTTGAATTTTGGCCCGTTCCTCCTGACAGAGCTGGTGTAACTGAGTCAGGTTTGTAGGCCTCCTTGCTCGCACACGCTTTTTCAGTTCTGCCCACAAATTTTCTATGGGATTGAGGTCAGGGCTTTGTGATGGCCACTCCAATACCTTGACTTTGTTGTCCTTAAGCCATTTTGCCACAACTTTGGAAGTCTGCTTGGGGTCATTTTCCATTTGGAAGACCCATTTGCGACCAAGCTTTAACTTCCTGACTGATGTCTTGAGATGTTGCTTCAATATATCCACATAATTCTCCTTCCTCACGATGCCATCTATTTTGTGAAGTGCACCAGTCCCTCCTGCAGCAAAGCACCCCCACAACATGATGCTGCCACCCCCGTGCTTCACGGTTGGGATGGTGTTCTTTGGCTTGCAAGCCTCCCCCTTTTTCCTCCAAACATAAAGATGGTCATTATGGCCAAACAGTTCTATTTTTGTTTCATCAGATCAGAGGACATTTGTCCAAAAAGTACAATCTTTGTCCCCATGTGCAGTTACAAACAGAAGTCTGGCTTTTTTATGGCCGTTTTGAGCAGTGGCTTCTTCCTTGCTGAGCAGCCTTTCAGGTTATGTCGATATAGGACTTGTTTTTACTGTGGATATAGATACGTTTGTACCTGTTTCCTCCAGCATCTTCACAAGGACCTTTGCTGTTGTTCTGGGATTGATTTGCAGTTTTCGCACCAAAGTACGTTCATCTCTAGGAGACAGAACGGTATGACGGCTGCGTGGTCCCATAGTGTTTGTACTTGCGTACTATTGTTCGTACAGATGAACGTGGTATCGTCAGGCGTTTGGAAATTGCTCCCAAGGCTGAACCAGACTTGTGGTGGTCTACAACTTTTTTTCTGAGGTCTTGGCTGATTTCTTTAGATTTTCCCATGATGTCAAGCGAAGAGGCACTGAGTTTGAAGGTAGGCCTTGAAATACATCCACAGGTACACCTCCAATTGACTCAAATGATGTCAATGAGCCTTTCAGAAGCTTCTAAAGCCATGACATCATTTTCTGGAATTTTCCAAGCTGTTTAAAGGCACAATCAACTCAGTGGGAAACTTCTGACCAACTGGAATTGTGATACAGTGAATTTTAAGTGAAATAATCTGTCTGTAAACAATTGTTGGAAAAATGACTTGTGTCATGCACAAAGTAGATGTCCTAACTGACTTGCCAAAACTACAGTTTGTTAACAAGAAATTTGTGGAGTGGTTGAAAAACTAGCTTTAATGACCCTAACGTAAGTGTATGTAAACTTCCGAATTCAACTGTAACACGCACACAGGCTCATCCAGAAACCTATCGATTCACCCTCCCTCCCTTCTAGTCCTCCAATCTCTGATGGCCTAAGCACAGACTCTAAAGCTCTCTGGCCGGGCAGCAGAGCGTGACAGGAGATTAGAACCCAAAGGTCTACTTTGTGGTTGCTGAGTGTATCCTAGCAGTGGACACTCCATGTGACCAGCGCTCGCCTCTCTACGCTCGCCAGGGCGAATGAATCACTCCTATTGTTGTTGTTTACTCGTACGGTCTAACAGTCTTTAATGCCTTAGATTGGGCAACTCTCTCTGTTAGAAACTCTGATTTCTGTGGTTATGGCACCTGGCACCCGATTCCCTATGTAGTGCACTATATTTGAATTGAGCTATTTGTTCCTTGGTCAAAAGTTGTACATAAGTAGGGAATAGGGTGCCGTTAGGGACACATTCTGTTTAATATCCTAATATCCTAAACACCACCTATCACGTTACCTCTGTTTCTACTGCTGGGAAAATCTACTGCTTTCTTTCTGCTCTCAATCTCTCATCTCTGGGTAGCTATACTCACAGTAGCAGTCATTTGCCATCGATTTCCAACAACTTGATTTGATTGTCTATTAATAATGTTTTTTTTTTTTCTTTCTTCTTGCCTTTTCTCCTGAAGGTCTTGTTTGAGCCCAGATCTACCAAGCACTGAAGGTAAGTTATTTTTGAACTTTTTGTAGATTTGTAGATCATTTGTAGATAACTTTGAACAGGTACATGCCATCGAATAAATGTAATATGTTTGCGTTCCGCTAAAGAACATGTCTGTCATTTTTGTTTTAATGATTCCCATTAATCATATAAGCTTAATGATGCAAGGCTTATCATTAAACTTAAACTACATGACCAGAAGTATGTGGAAATGTGCTCATCGAAAATTTCATTCCAAAATCATGGGAATTAATATGGAGTTGTTCCCCCTTTTCCTAATATAACAGCCTCTACTCTTTGAAGGCTTTCCACTAGATGTTGGAACATTGCTGCAGGGACTTGGTTTAATTTAGCCACAAGCGTTGGTGAGGGCGGACACTGATATTGTGCAATTAGATGTGTTTGAGGTCAGGTCTCTGTGTAGGCCAGTCAAGTTCAACACCAATCTCGACAAACCAATTCTGTATGGACCTCACTTTGTGCACGGGGTTATTGTCAAGCTGAAACAGGAAAGGTTCTTCCCCAAACTTGCCACAAAGTTGGAAGCACAGAATCATCTAGAATGTCATTGTATGCTGTAGCATTAAGATTTCCCTTCTGAAACTAAGGGGCCTAGCCCGAACCATGAAAAACAGTCCCAGACCATTATTACTCCTCCACCAAACTTTAAAGTTGGCGCTATGCATTCAGGAAGGTAGCATTCTCCTGACGTCTGTAAAACTGCCAGGTGGTGATAGTGAGATTCATCACTCCAGAGAATGCGTTTCAACTGCTCCAGAGTGCAATGGCGGCAAGCTTTATACCACTCCAGCTGACGCTTGGCATTGTGCATGGTGATCTTAGGCTGTTTGGCATTGGAAACCCATTTCATTAAGCACCTGACAAACAGTTGTTGTGCTGATGTTGCTTAACAAGGCAGTTTGGAACTCGGTAGTGAGTTGCAACTGAGGAAGAGGATTTTTACGCACTTCAGTACTCGGTGGTCCCATTCTGTGAGCTTGTGTGGCCTACCGCTTCGCGGCTGAGACGTTGTTGCTCTTAGACATTTTCACTTCACAATAACAACACTTAGTTGACCGGGGCAGCTCTAGCAGGGCAGAAATTTGACTTGTTGGAAACGTGGCATCCTATGACAATGCCACGTTGAAGTCACTGAGATCTTCAGTTCGGGCCATTCTACTGCCAATGTTTGTCTATGGAGATTGCATGGCTGTGTGCTTGACGTTATACACTGGTCAGCAACTGGTGTGGCGGAAATAGCAGAATCCACTAATTTGAAGGTGTGTCCACATACTTTTGTGTATATAGTGTATGATTCATAAAGGAGAAAGAAAAACATTTTAGTTATTATTGGTGCTCACAGTACAGTCGTGGCCAAAAGTTTTGAGAATGACACAAATATTAATTTCCACAAAGTTTGCTGCTTCAGTGTCTTTTTAGATATTTTTGTCAGATGTTACTATGGAATACTGAAGTATAGTTACAAGCATTTCATAAGTGTCAAAGGCTTTTATTGACAATTACATGAAGTTGATGCAGAGTCAATATTTGCAGTGTTGACCCTTCTTTTTCAAGACCTCTGCAATCCGCCCTGGCATGCTGTCAATTAACTTCTGGGCCACATCCTGACTGATGGCAGCCCATTCTTGCATAATAAATGCTTGGAGTTTGTCAGAATTTGTGGGTTTTTGTTTGTCCACCGGCCTCTTGAGGATTGACCACAAGTTCTCAATGGGATTAAGGTCTAGGGAGTTTCCTGGCCATGGACCCAAAATATCGATGTTTTGTTTTTGCCTGCTGCCATTCCCGAGCAAGCTCTGTACTGGTGGTGCCCCGATCCCGCAGCTGAATCAACTTTAGGGGACGGTCCTGGCGCTTGCTGGACTTTCTTGGGCGCCCTGAAGCCTTCTTCACAACATTTGAACCGTTCTCCTTGAAGTTCTTGATGATCCGATAAATGGTTGATTTAGGTGCATTCTTACTGGCAGCAATATCCTTGCCTGTGAAGCCCTTTTTGTGCAAAGCAATGATGACGGCACGTGTTCCCTTTGTAGGTAACCATGGTTGACAGAGGAAGAACAATGATTCCAAGCACCACCCTCCTTTTGACGCTTCCAGTCTGTTATTCGAACTCAATCAGCATGACAGAGTGATCTCCAGCCTTGTCCTCGTCAACACTCACACCTGTGTTAACCTCTCTGGGATATGTGGGATGGTAACATCCAGTGAAAATGCAGAGCGCCAAATTCAAATAAATTACTATAAAAAATACACTTTCATGAAATCACACATTCAATATACCAAATTAAAGCTACACTTGTTGTGAATCCAGCTAACGTGTCAGATTTAAAAAATGCTTTATGACGAAAGCAAACAATGCTATTATCTGAGGATAGCAACCAAGCAAACAATCACAGACCATCATATTTCAACCCTCCCGGCGCGACACAAAATGCAGAAATAAAGATATAATTCATGCCTTACCTTTGACGAGCTTCTTCTGTTGGCACTCCAATAATTCCCATAAACATCACAAATGGTCCTTTTGTTCGATTAATTCCGTCGATATATATCCAAAATGTCCATTTATTTGGCGCGTTTGATCCAGAAAAACACCAGTTCCAACTTGCATAACGTGACTACAAAATATCTCAAAAGTTTCCTGTAAGCTTTGTCCAAACATTTCAAACTACTTTTGTAATACAACTGTAGGTATTTTTTAACGTAAATAATCGATAAAATTGAAGACGGGATGATCTGTGTTCAATACCGGAGGAAAACAATGTGTAGCATGCTTTCTGGTCACGCACCTCTAACAAACAGTACACTTCACTGGAGCCTCAGTCTGAACATGGCTACTTCTTCATTTCTCAAAGGAAAAACCTCAACTGTTGACATCCAGTGGAAGCGATAGGAACTGCAGGAAGGTCCCTTAGAAATCTCGATTCCCAATGAAAATCAATGAATAGAAAGTGACCAAAAAAAAAAAAACTGAAAATCTGCAGGTTTTGCCTGCCAAATAAGTTCTGTTATAGTCACAGACATGATTCAAACAGTTTTATAAACTTCTGAGTGTTTTCTATCCAATACCAATATTAATATGCATAAATTAGCATCTGGGACTGAGTAGGAGGCAGTTTACTCTGGGCACGCTTTTCATCCAAATGTGAAAATGCTGCCCCCTATCCACAAGAAGTTAACAGGAGAATCACTGACATGATGACAGCTGGTCCTTTTGTGGCAGGGCTGAAATGCAGTGGAAATGTTTTTTGAGGATTCAGTTCATTTGCATGGCAGAGGGGGACTTTGAAATTAATTGCAATTAATCTGATCACTCTTCATAACATTCTGGAGTATATGCAAATTGCCATCATACAAATTGAGGCAGCAGACTTTGTGAAAATGTATATTTGTGTCATTCTCAACTGTACATAACACAGCTACGGTTCTACAGAGCAGAGCACTATACATCCATCTGGTTCCTATAATTACACACACACACACACACACACTCACACACATGGTTTAATACCCACCCTCAGTCAGTCAGCAGTGTAGCGCAGCGTCAGCCAAAGGGGATGCTTTCAAAGTGATGTTCTGTGGTGTTTCTCTTTTGTGTCCAAAATTGCACCCTATTCCCTTTTGTAGTGCACTACTTTTGACCAAAGCCCTGTTGGCCCTGGTCAAAAGTAGTGCACTACACAGGGAATAGGGTGCCATTCCCCGTAACCCTCTCAGATCACACCTGTATGCAGTGTTTCCCCTAGGAATGTTTTCGGCAGGGGTAGCGGTGGGGCTGGGGGGGGCGGGGTCTGGTGGTGCTAGTTGTTCTCATACTTCCAGTTATTGAGCCAACAACTATCCATTTAAAAGTGTGTCTCTGCAGAAATATATATATATATATATATATAGTGCCTTCAGAAAGTATTCACAAAAAATCTATGTAATCAACTTTAAATTCAGGATGTAACACAACAAAATGTGAAAAAAGTCAAGGGGTGTGAATACTTTCTGAAGGCACTTTATATTTATAAAAAAAAAAAAAAAAAAAAAAAAAAGGTGGGCAACTGCTGCTAAATTAATATAGCGGAAACACTGTATGTCTGGCTCTGTCTCCCAGACACACTGCAGTCACTCACACCACATGGAAGTCTCGCTTGTCTTTGTTCTATAGACATTACAGATGGTGACCATCATGATGATTATAAACCTTTGGCTTGTAGTACTTCACAGCACAAGCTGTGAGATCTAACTCAATTTGCAGCCATTGGACTGGCATTTAGTACTTACTTCACTACCGGTGGAACACACTAAGTAGGTTTTAAAGGATTCAAGCATGCTGTTTTATTATGGGAATTGGTTTTCAAGATTCTCAGACTCTTGCTCTATTTGAGACACTTGGAATTTTCCTTGTGATATTTATCTCGCTCTCTCTCTCTCTCTTCCTTCCCCTCTTTCTCCCTTATTTTGTCTCTCTCTCTAGCCGATGAAGAGAAATTGGATGAGCGAGCCAAGCTGAGTGTTGCAGCCAAGCGTTCTCTCTTCAGGGTACGAAAGGACACGATGTTGCTTTGGTGTTTTCTCTCACCTGTGTTTACCTTCCTTGGAGGTAGCAATGAGTGGACATGGCCTTTTAGATGTATGCACATGCACACACGCGCATGTACACACAAGCAGCAACGTACGCACGCATGCCCGTACGCATGCACACAAATACACGCAGCATTCCTCCTCTGACTCAGTTACTCCACACATTGATGTGAGCTGACTCTAAGCTGGTGTTGGGCATGACACAGACAGACAGAGAGAAATATTCTAATGATTTACTTAAGCATTGAGACTGATTTTCCATACAGAATCTTCTATTGGCCAACTCGCATGTGGAATATACTGTCAAGGTATTAGCTAATGCAGTCATAGTAATGACATAGCATTTCAAGTAATAACTCCATTGCTGTCATTGGCATGATAATTCCATTAGGAGTTGGCAAGAGAGCGGAAACAGACTGCCACTCAGGCTAGGTCAAGCACGGCGATCATGTGCTTTCTTGTATCAATCTGTCTCATGCTAACGTCTTGTGCTACATCGTGATTAACTCTTTCCTCATATCGTAAGACAAAGTCCACTCTCTATGCAAATGCCTCTTTGTTAAGGTTTACAATATCAAACCTTGCAACAGCCATTTCTTACCCTATTTTGGTTGGGTACTTGGGTAACTCCAGAGTCTCTGGTTAACTGAACATATTTCTCTAGTCGATGTATTTGAATTATATTTGAATTAATTTATCTTCTATTGGATTATCTAAAACCAACGGATTTCTCTATTCTCTTTCTCTTTTCTATTGAAGTATCAATCTATTCCCTTAAAACAGAGTTTGAGCTTTGAATTGGTTTGAAAACACGGAAGATGACTCTGGTCTCCATGCATGGCCTCCCTAGGAGTTGGAGAGGAACACGGATGGGGGCTCCCCAAAACCCCCATCACGGAACGTGGCCATGGAGAGGCGACTGAGACGCACCCAGGACCGCTCCCATACCCAGCCAGTCACTACTGAGGAGGTGGTCATTGCTGCCACGTAAGTCCCAACTATACCTGCCTCTCCATGCTCCCCTCACCGCCCCCCATTTGTGAAACAACTGTTGTTTTGTTGATTGAAAGCCACAGTCCGTAATTCCCACTCCAGTAAGGCAGGGTCATGTGTTTTGATTTAGAACATGCTCTGTGATTTGCCTGCGGGTTCCGGTCAGTTGATTAATACAAAGAGGGTGGAGAAAGCGGCTGTTACCTTTCTAACTTGCGTCACGTTGCCCTAAAACGGTCACACAGGTTTGACTCTCCAAGGGCTTGACACTGAAACATAGTAAGGATCCACTGAAGCTGATAAACACTTAACACAGTATAAACAGTTTATAGGAGCTTATTAACACTCTGTTTACATTATACTCACTATTCTATTGTGAAATGAACTACCTTAATGTAAAGCTGTAATCCTTAGCGGTCAAACTTTCACAGCCATTTGCGATATTACAACAACAATTACGTTTCTTCAAACAACTCTTTTTTTTTTTTTTTTTTACCCCATCTGACATCATTTGCTCATCATTGCACGCGCAATAGAACAGAGTATGTACTACACTTTGGATGCTAGATTCTAATATCAATGCTGAATGCTAAAATTCTCTGTTTCAAAAACTAAACAAAAACAAATGCGCCTGAGTCGCCCAGTGGCTCTGTTTCGCCTTTCACAGATCTCCGCTTTAAAAGGGAATTCCATTCAAAAGAATCATCTGGACCTCCTCTTCTCCTCCGTCTCCCATCTCTCTTCCCGCTGTCACCTCTGTCTCTGTACGACTCGGTCTCTGTCCCCTCTGTGTCACCCTATGTCTCTGCGACTCTCTCGACTGTCACTGTAAAGTGTATACGGTGGGAGCACTCATCCCTAGCCCCACTCTAGTCCAGCAGCAAACTGACACCATACAGGTACACAGGCATGGAAGTGAGCACACCCGTGTGGCATTAGCAGCCTATGGGAGTTCAGGGGTTATCCTAACCCAGGAACGAACCTAATTAGCCTGCTCCCAAATCTGTATGTGCTGTCTTGCTAACTCCTGTGGTCATAGTTGGCAAGACGGCACAAACGGATCTGGTACCTAGGCTATAACCTAACCACAACAGCTACAGTACACTGGTTGAATGTATCGTTGGTTGTTTGCTGGCTCCATCATCATGACGGAGATATTGTTCATGGAAGCTGACTAGCATTTGGTCCGAACAGAGTATTTGTCTGTGTGTAATTATATTAACCTTTGCGGAAATTTCAACCATCAATCTGTTCTCACAAGGTCAGGAGGGGTGTTTGGATGTTTGGCACCCCCTTGTGTATTTTGAGGGAACAACTTGCATGTAAAGTCTGTTGCATATATTACTCAATTTGGTATCCAGAATCTCCTGCAACCTCTCAAAAGATGGAGCATAGAAATTGTGCTTTGTCAACCGGCCAATACAATGATACTGTATTTGTCCACACTGTAGGCTATGTACTGGACTGTACCCCCTTTCTATCTGTGTAGCATGGCCCTGGCCTGCGTGAACTAGCCTGCCTTCCTGTTCATTTTCTCCCCCCCCCCCCCCCATATCTCCCTATCTGTGTGTAATTCCTCCTCCCAGCCTGCATGCGTCCTCACAGGAGAGTGCTGCAGCCAGGGAGCAGGCCAGGCAGGCCCATAATGCCCTAGAGGTCCAGAGGGAGGCGCAGCGGACCTCCTCCAAGCTCCTCCAGACTTCTTCTCCTGAGGAGAACCAGCCCCAGGCCCAGAATCATGTATGTATTCATGAATGATGTATATTGTTTTAATATATTTATAATCTGGTGTATGTATCATCATCAGTATGCCACCCTCTCCTGCCTTCCAGCCAGAACATACATTTTTAAAAGTTTGTGTTTTCTCTTCGATGGTTTTAAATGCATTGTATCGACATGTGTCAAGTAAATCAAATCCAAAAACCCAGCAGGGCCAGGGGGACGCAGAGCCGGATCTGTCCACCTTAAGCTTGGCAGAGAAGATGGCTCTGTTCAACAGACTGGCCCAGCCAGCCACCAGGGTGATCCGCACCAGGCCTGATAGCAGGGGGCGCAGGGCCAACGCCCGTTACCAGACCCAGCCCATCACCCTCGGAGACCTGGAGCAGGTAGGGAGACAATGGAGCAGATATTATAGGAGGGGTTCTGGCTGTATTCGGTGTGTGACGTGGTCGTAGTGATTGTTGCTGTAATCATATACTTCTATAACCCTTCTTACATAGTGTTGTCCCTTATCTATTTCAACATTGATTCAAGCCTCTTATCCCCTTATTGACTCTCAACATCACCCATTGTGTGTTTAATACCATTTAATAGAAAAAACAAACACACACCGTTTTCCTAAGTGTGTGAGACTGTGTGTGTATTCTCTGGTCCAGGAGCACTCAGACACTGACCCCTGTGATGAGCAGGAGCTAGGTGACGGGGGCCAGTGTGACATCACACAAGTAAGGCTCAACCCACGGCATGGTGGCCAGGGAGTGGAGGCTGATGCAACTGGAGCTATGCTTGGCTCTTGGCAACACCAGCTTTGTCCGTTATGTGCGTGACCAAAATTAAAAGATCAGATTCATTAGTAAACATTATTTTTTTGCTTTTGTTAGTTCTGTGAATAAAATAGCAATAGCATACAATTACTTAGAAAATCTATGGATCATTTGCTGATGCTCTTCTAATGAATCTGAGGCTGCTTCATTTGAAAGTGAAATGCAGTATCATCGCATGCCGTAGCAGCTTTTGACGAAAGCACGATTTTAATTAGAGCACAAGACACAAGTGCTATCTCCCTGATTGGCCTGTGATGTTGATAAGATAATTTAGTTCTCAAGGTATTTAACCCAATTGAATTATATTCCTCAGTCTGAAAACCAGAATTTGTAAGATCCTGGTCGAATGAAACAGACGGAGGCCCAGCTAAAATAGTCAAAGGTTTATTCACGGGAACGTTCTAAAGTCAAGAATACAAAACAATACATTTTATACTGACTTCTCACGCCCACACATTCACACAACCATACGCACACACATACACACACACACACAACCATACGCACACACATACACACACACACACAACCATACGCACACACACACACACATACACACACACACACAACCATACGCACACACATACACACACACACACACAACCATACGCACACACATACACACACACACAACCATACGCACACACATGTCCTGCTACCCAGCCGACAGAGATTAGTGACCTTGTCCTTGAGCCGTACTCCCCGTTCTCTCCCAAATCTCTAGTCAGGTCGGCACCAAGCTCAGACAGTCTGTGTTTAAAATACCATAAAGACATATTGTCTTTACCCTAATTCTGACTAGGACTACACATTTATTGATTATGATTTTATACATTCCAATCAATTCCATACAATTATATGTTTCAGGGCGGAATATTCTTATCATTCAATTAACAGATAATTTTCACCTAACAGATGTCAATTAAGAGATTGTTGTGTGATGATGCGCGGACGAAGGCTGGGCATGGTTTCTCCCAAATGGCACTCTATTCCCAATATAGTGCACTACACTAGGAGGATGGTGGCACCTTAATTGGGGAGGACGGGCTGGTGGTAATGGCTGGAGCGGAATTAGTGGAATGGCATCACATTTATAGTTTACATGTATTTGATGCCATTCCATCATTTTTGAGCCGTCCTCTCCTCAGCAGCCTCCACTGTTGCACTACTTTTGGGCCCTGTCCAAAGTAGTGCACTAAATGGGGAATAGGGTGCCATTTGGGGTGCAGATGCTATTTCACTGAGGCATAAACAGACCCTCTGTGGGAGAGGAAAAGGGAAGAGAATAAAAAGCTGCCCCCTTGTTCATTCTCTGAATGGAGGGATGGACTGAATGCAGTTTATCAGCCGATGTTGATCTCTCACCAGTCACTGTTAGAAACAAGCTTGTTGTGACTGAAAAAGAGGGACGAATAAAGGAATGGGCTTCTTGAGACTGTCGTTAGTGAGCCATACAGTGTAGGGTTGACACAGACAGTAGAGTCTTAACATTATTCACTCCTAAATGGTATCAAAGTTTGAGAACAGCTTGTTCAGACAGCATTGAGGTCTGCCTACTTTCCTCTCATAAAGAGTACAACACTGTAAATGTACAGTACATTGTTGTAATCTGAGCAGATTACCTCAGAGGAAATACATTAGTTAGTTTTCTGTTATGTGTCATGTAAAAGTGATTTCTAGGTTTGTCCTTCGACTTAGACGATGAGGAATTCTGTTTATACCACAACAGGATATGGAAATGATGTAACAACAAAGACGAGATGATTCATAAAAGTGAATGACTTTAGATGTTAGCGTTCTTGATAAACATCAGAGAAATTGTCGTTTTTTTCTCCGTTGAAAATTGACGTTTGAGGGTCAATCCTAAATGAATGGACGATTGTGTCGATGTCTACTGATTCAGTGTTATTATTAGAGCATGATTCTGTGAATAGAGCGGGAGGGAGAGTGTGTGTTTGTGTGGCTGAACTCATCCTTTGCTTCACAGACTGTTGCTGCAGCTGCATCGCATTCATAAGTGCACATCGTAGCAAAACGTTTTGTAACCAAAAACATAAACGTCACTACCTTTGCTTATGTTTGGTGCCCAGTGAATATGACCCTGGACTCATTGTGCTCTGTGGTTGTCAGGGGGTGGGTGGACATGATTGGTTGGGCATGGCTTTGTGACGTGGGCCGTGATTGGCTAGGCAAACTGCAGTCCTTTTGATCCTCACAGGAAGTGCAGTGGGTCAGCCTGTGATTAGTCAGCTTTATCTAGAGTTCCATTGTCTGTTGGTTAGCCTGCTGCCTCACTATTGCTGGGCAGACGCACTCATCTGCTGAGGGAGCTTCTTGTCCACTCTAGCTGACTTTGTTTTCTCTCTCCTCTCTCATCCCGCTCTCTTGTCTCTCTCTTCTCTCTCTCTCTCACTCTCCCTCTTTTCCCTCGACCCAGATCCATAACGGGGCCAAGTTGGGCCAGCTATCCTCATCTGCCCTCAGACCTGGGGCCACGGTCTCCACAGACCACGCAGGGGACATCCACTTAGCCACTGGGGGCGGGGGTAGCCCAGCCGAGGCACCCAACCCTGGGTACTACGAAAGGTCCATCCCCCACCACCCTAGCCCTCCCACCCAGATCACAGAACCCTCCAATGCCGTCTGGAGGTCTGTGCCTGGCCCCCACCACCAAGCCTCTCTGGATCTCCAGGCGCACCAGGCTGACACAATCACCATCCTCCCCCAGGGAGAAGAGGGCGATCTGTGCGGAGGGAAGAGAGAGCTGCCCTCTCCGGAGGGAGGTGTCAGAAAGGCCCCCATGCCCCAGCCTCAGGCCCGGTATGGTGGGAGGGAGTGGGAGGAGGATCAGCATTTGGCCAGGATGGGTGAGGGTGTGGAGCCCCAGCGTGTGTTGAAGGGGTCAGAGAGTGGTGGTGGTGGTCTCCACCAGGACCACAGGCAGCACCAGGAGCAGAGGGGCTATCTGAGACATCAGATATCTGAGTCATCATTAGACCTCCAGGACCCAGACAGACACAGGTCAAAGGTCATCAGCACTGGTAAGCAGAAGCTATTCTGAAAATATAGTTTACCAAGCTACCAATTACTTCACACTGGAATAAGTAAGCTACACTGAAGCTACCCTTAAGAAAAATATAGTGATCAATTATCATATCGAAATGTCATGGAGTACAAATTGCAAGTACAGATCACTCTGCAGTCAGATGTTAACAGAAAAAAAACAATGTTTCAAGTGAGAATTCTGGTAGGTCTGGTGCCGACAAAGAAAGGAAAGTCTTGCACACCCATATTATCGTTTGTGTGTGTAGTTCCAGTAGTTGGCTACATCGCTACATAGCAAAAAAGTAATTAACTACTGAAAACACTAACAAGATTTAAGTTCAACTACCAACAAAAATGTAGTTAAATGACATATAGTTCACTACTCCCCAGCAATGCTGGTAAGACAAGCTTCCAGGGGCTGTGGTCTGACAGGGGGAAAGAGGGAGGAAGGGTTGTCTTTTCTGTTAGTCTTTCACTTTCTCTCACTCTACCTCTCTTTCGCTCATGCTTTAAAAAATCCACATAAAATTCTCAGAAAATCTCCACTCTCTCTCTCACGCTTGCTCACACACACACATACAGTTGAAGTCGGACGTTTACATAGACCTTAGCCAAATACATTTCAACTCAGTTTTTCACAATTCCTGACATTTAATCAGAGTCAAAATTCCCTGTTTTAGGTCAGTTAGGATCACCACTTTATTATAAGAATGTGAAATGTCAGAGTAATAGTAGAGAGAATGATATATTTCAGCTTTTATTTCTTTCATCACATTCCCAGTTGGTCAGAAGTTTACATACACTCAATTAGTATTTGGTAGCATTGCCTTTAAATTGTTTAACTTGGGTCAAATGGTTCGGGTAGCCTTCCACAAGCTTCCCACAATAAGTTGGGTGAATTTTGGCCCATTCCTCCTGACAGAGCTAGCTGGTGTAACGGAGTCAGATTTGTAGGCCTCCTTGCTCGCACACGCTTTTTCAGTTCTGCCCACAAATTTTCTATGGGATTGAGGTCAGGGCTTTGTGATGGCCACTCCAATACCTTGACTTTGTTGTCCTTAAGCCATTTTGCCACAACTTTGGAAGTCTGCTTGGGGTCATTGTCCATTTGGAAGACCCATTTGCGACCAAGCTTTAACTTCCTGACTGATGTCTTGAGATGTTGCTTCAATATATCCACATAATTCTCCTTCCTCACGATGCCATCTATTTTGTGAAGTGCACCAGTCCCTCCTGCAGCAAAGCACCCCCACAACATGGTGCTGCCACCCCCGTGCTTCACGGTTGGGATGGGGTTCTTCGGCTTGCAAGCCTCCCCCTTTTTCCTCCAAACATAACAATGGTCATTATGGCCAAACAGTTATATTTTTGTTTCATCAGACCAGAGGACATTTGTCCAAAAAGTACTATCTTTGTCCCCATGTTCAGTTGCAAACCGTAGTCTGGCTTTTTTATGGCGGTTTTGGAGCAGTGGCTTCTTCCTTGCTGAGCAGCATTTCAGGTTATGTCAATATAGGACTCGTTTTACTGTGGATATCGATACTTTTGTACCTGGTTTCCAGCATCTTCACAAGGTCCTTTTGCTGTTGTTCTGGGATTGATTTGCACTTTTCGCACCAAAGTACACTCATCTCTAGGAGACAGAACGTGTCTCCTTCCTGAGCGGTATGACGGCTGCGTGGTCCCATGGTGTTTATACTTGCGTACTATTGTTTGTACAGATGAACGTGGTACCTTCAGGTATTTGGAAATTGTTTCCAAGGATGAACCAGACTAGTGGAGGTCTACAATTGTTTTTTCTGAGGTCTTGGCTGATTTCTTTTGATTTTCCCATGATGTCACGCAAAGCGGCACTGAGTTTGAAGGTAGGCCTAGAAATACATCCACAGGTACACCTCCAATTGACTCAGGCTAATTGACATCATTTATCAGAAGCTTCTAAAGCCATTACATAATTTTCTGGAATTTTCCAAGCTGTTTAAAGGCTCAGGCAACTTAGTGCATGTAAACTTCTGACCCACTGGAATTGTGATACAGTGAATTATAAGTGAAATCATTTTTCTGTAAACAATTGTTGGAGGAATTACTTCTGTCATGCACAAAGTAGATGTCCTAACCGACTTGCCAAAACTACAGTTTGTTAACAAGACATTTGTGGAGTGGTTGAAAAATGAGTTTTAATGACTCCAACCTAAGTGTATGTAAACTTCCGACTTCAACTGTACATGCATACATACAGTGCCTTCAGAAAGTATTTAAACCCTTTAACTTTTTCCATTTTGTTGTATTAAAACGTGGTATTAAATGATCAAAGTGGAAGAATAATTATAACATTTGTAAACAAATATATCTTGATTAAAAAAGTATTCAACGCCCTGAGAATACATGTTTGAATCATCTTTGGCAGTGATTACAGCTGTGAGGCTTTCTGGGTAAGTCCCTTTCAAGAGCTTTCCATACCTGGATTCTGCAACATTTGCCCATTTTTATTATTGAAAAAATTCTGCAAATCTGTCAAGTTGGTTGTTGATCATTGCTAGACAACCATTTTTAGGTCTTGCCATAGATTTAATTTGTCAAGCAGATCTAAGTTAAAACTGTAACACGGGCACTCGGGAACATTCACTGTCTTTGTAAGCAACTCCTGTGTAGATTCTGCCTTTTTGTTTTAAGTTATTGTCCAGCCTGTGTTTACCTCCACTCTTTATTTTTTATCAGAAAAAACTCCCAGTCCTTAACTATTACAAGCGTACCCATAACATGATGCAGCCGCCACTATTCTTGAAAATATGAAGAGTGGTACTCGGTAATGTGTTGTATGTTTGGGGCAAATCCAATAACACTTTGTATTCCGGACAAAAAGTGAATTCCTTTGCCACATTATTTTTGCAGTATTACTCGAGTGCCTTGTTGCAACAGGATGTATGTTTTGGAATATTGTTTATCTGTACAGGCTTCCTTTTCACTCTGTCAATTAGGTTAGTATTGTGGAGTAACTACAATGTTGATGATGCATCCTCAGCTTTTCTCTTATCACAGCCATTAAAACTCTAACTGTTAAAGTCACCATTGACCTCTTGGTGAAATCCCTGAGCGGTTTCCTTCCTCTCCGAGTTAGGAAAGAGCGCCTGTATCTGTGTAGTGACTGGGTGTATTGATGTGTAAAATCTAACTTCACCATGCTCAAAGGGATATTCTATGTCTGCTTTTTATTTTATTTTAACCCATTTACCAATAGGTGCCCTTTGCGAAAACCTCCCTGGTCTTTGTGGTTGAATCTGTGTTTGAAATTCACTGCTCGATTTAGGGACCTTACAGATAATTTGTGTGGTACAGAGATGAGGTAGTCATAAAAGAAATCATGTTAAACACTATTATTGCACACAGAGTCCATTCAACTTATTTTGTGACTTGTTAAGCAAATGTTTACTCCTTAACATAGTTAGGCTTCCCATAACACAGGGGTTGAATACTTATTGACTCAATACATTTTACCTTCATTTGTAAAAAAAAATAAATCATAATATTAATTCCACTTTGACATTATGGGGTATTGTGTATAGGCCAGCTACAAAATCTAAATGTAATCTGTTTTAAATTCAGACTGTAACACAACAAAACTTCAAAAGGTCAAAGAGTGTGGGAGGAAGGGTTGTTTCTGTCTCTGGACTTAAACCCCATTGAAAACCTGTGGTTTGAATTGAAGAGGGCAATCCATAAGCACAAACGAAGGATATCAAGGATCTGGAAAGATTCTGTATAGAGTAATGGTCTGACGTCTCTCCAATCTCATTATATTGTGAAAGAGGCTCGGTGTCTTTATCCTCGTAACGGGAGGGTGATAGAGTATTGAAAACAGCGGTGTCAATCATTTTAACCCCAAAGTTTTTTAGATTCGTTTTTATTACTTAAACAATCTATTTCTCTGAGCAATTGTATTAGTATAATTTCAATTTTTTTCAGCATACAATTTACCTCAGTATTTGTGTTTATTTATTTTATACAGTCTTTTTTGCTCCTCTTTATTAATGGTGCCAATAATTCTGATCATCGCTTGGCTGTGTGTTTGTGGGAGAGAGTTATGAAGTTATTTCCTATGCCGACCATCTGACAGATCACATTAGCTCAATCAAATTCATTTATTTCCCCCTTGGTACACCCACTATGGCTCCTGTTGTAAAGTAAATCCATGTAGACTACTCGCAAAAAAACATCAACATAGCCAATGCTACGACACGGCGTAAACTTAAGTGTTAAGCTGTAACACTTAAGTGAGATGCTGTATCTCATCAACAAAAAAAACTGCCTGTGTTGTGTGTCTATGAATTATGTTTACACGCAGTGTCTGTGGTTTTCAAGCTTTCCCTTATTTGACAATTCACTGTGGGTGCAGACTCTAGCAAGCTCTCCCCTGTTTTGTCTTGTCACTCTGTATCAGCGTTTGGCTTTTCCCGCAGCCTGTTAGGGCACGGACCAGTCGAGAGCGAGAGACTCCTTTATGGTGTGGCTTCTGTAGAGGGAGGTTCGCTGTACACATCTAGAGGAGCAACAGGGCGGAGGGTTTTAACATTGAGAGTGTTACGCTTTTCTACAGCTGTTTTAGAGATTTTTGATAAGTGTGTTTGCAAACATGATTGTGCTAGGGGAGCTCTCCTAACGCCTTCCTGTGTGTGTGCAGAGCTGCCAGACACTAGTGTGTCATCATCGAGAGCAGCAGAGCAGCTAAGGAGTGCATCTCTCTCTCCACACACACTGCTGCCTCAGGCTCGGGAGCTGGGCGGTGCGGACACACACACGGACGGCAGCAGTGGTCTGGGACACACACACAGCCTCGTCCAGTCGGAGCAAGAGGACATAGAGCTCTCAGAAGCCATGTCGGCGAGACAGATGTCCATCAAAGACAGGTGAGTTCCTTTTCTTTTTCTCAAAGAAACCCTGGTTGATTAGGGAAAGCCTTTTGTCTCTAGACAGCTTGTTTTTGCTCACCATCCCCCGGTTTCCCATTTCACAGGCATTAAACTCTGCTTTAAAGTCACCATTGGCCTCATTGTGAAATCCCTGAGCGGTTTCCTTCCTCTCCGGCAACTAAGTTAGGAAGGGCGCCTGTATCTTTGTAGTGACTGGGTGTATTGATACATGATCCTAAGTGTAATTAATAATTTTTGGCAAGGCAGTTTTGGTCATTCTTTGTACAGTATGTGTGTGAGCATATGACATTCTCCGAATCATTGTCTGATTGGGCTGTGTGTTTGAATGCAGTGTAGTCCTGTTTGTTTCAGTCTGTCAGACAGGACAGCAACAGACACATGCATTATTTTAATTGTTGTTGGATATTGACACTGACTCGGTCAGTATGTTTATGCTTGTGGACTTTTTGATCTGTATGAGGTCAAAATGATAAGATGTAGTGTTTTATTTTCTTGTTCTTATGTTAGTATGTTCGAGAGAGATGGGAGAGAGTTAGACTCACCTTGACTCTCATTGTGGAATGTAGGTTGCAAGAGAGATGGAAGGAAAGAGCGAGAGAGAAAGCGAGAGAGAAAGCGAGGTAGCACTGGGTGCGTTTTGACGTGAGTTAAAGGGATTTGTTTTGGGCGGTAGGTAGGTTGGTTGGTTAGAGCTGTGAGCACCCAAGGAGGAAGACAGCAGTGATGGTCGGCAGAAGAGCGAGAGGGAGAGAGAGCTGCTCAGCTCTAACCCCATTCCTCATCTCTCTGATAAGGAGGAAATTATACTGAACAAAAATCTAAACGCAACATGCAATACATTCCTAGATTTTACTGAGTTGCAGTTCATATTAGGAAATCAGTCAACTGAAATAAATACATTAGGACCTAATCTACGAATTTCACATGAATTGGAAAACAGACCTAGATCTATTGGCCACAGATGTCTTTAAAACAAAAAGGTAGGAGCGTGCATCAGAAAGACAGTCAGTATCTGGAGTAACCAACATTTGCCTCATGCAGCGCGACACCTCTTTCGCACAGAGTTGATCAGGTTGTTGATTGTGGATTGTGGAATGTTGTCCCACTTCTCTTCAATGTCTGTGCAATGTTGCTGGATATTAGCGGGAACTGGAACATGCTGTCGTACACGGGTGGGAAATGGAACATGCTGTCGTACATGTCGATCCAGAGCATTCCAAACATGCTCAATGTGTGACATGTCTGAGTATGCAGACCATGGAAGAACTGGGACACTTTATTATTATTGCTTTTTTGGGGGGCGGGGATAGATCCGCTTTAATATTTAATATTGAAAATAGATTGTAATTGTCTGCATCATTTCCAATCCCCCATATATATATATATATATATATACACTACCGTTCAAAGGTTTAGGGTCACTTAGAAATGTCCTTGTTCTTTTTAAAGAAAAGCACATTTCTTGTCCATTTAAAATAACATCAAATTCATCAGAAATACAGTTTAGACATTGTTAATGTTGTTAGAAAACCCTTTTGCAATTATGTTAGCACAGCTGAAAACTGTTGTGTTGATTAAAGAAGCAATACAACTGGACTAATTTAGACTAGTTGAGTATCTGGAGCATCAGCATTTATGGGTTCGATTACAGGCTTGAAGTGGCCAGAAACAAATAACCTTCTTCGGAAACTCGTCAGTCTATTCTTGTTCTGAGAAATGAATGCTATTCCATAGAAAGCGGAGTGGGAGGCCCCAGTGCACAACTGAGCAAGAGGACAAGTACATTAGTGTCTAGTCTGAGAAACAGACACCTCACAAGTCCTCAACTGGCAGCTTCATTAAATAGTACTCGCGAAACACCAGCCTCAACGTCAACAGTGAACAGGCGACTCCGGGATGCTGGCCTTCTAGGCAGAGTTGCAAAGAAAAAGCAATATCTCAGACTGGCCAATAAAAATAAAAGATTAAGATGGGCAAAAGAACACAGACACTGGACAGAGGAACTCAGCCTAGAAGGCCAGCATCCCGGAGTCGCCTCTTCATTGTTCACGTTGAGACTGGTATTTTGCGGGTACTATTTAATGAAGCTGCCAGTTGAGGACTTGTGAGACGTCTGTTTCTCAAACTAGACACTGTAATGTACTTGTCCTCTTGCTCAGTTGTGCACCAGAGCCTCCCACTCTTTCTACTCTGGTTAGAGCCAGTTTGCGCCGTTCTGTGAAGGAAGTTGTACACCGAGTTGAATGAGATCTTCAGTTTCTTGGCAATTTCTCGCATGGAATAGCCTTCATCAGAATAGACTGATGAGTTTCAGAAGCAAGTTCTTTGTTTCTGGACATTTTGAGCCTGTAATCGAACACACAAATGCTGATGCTCCAGATACTCAACTAGTCTAAAGAAGGCCAGTTGTATTGCTTCTTTAATCAGCACCACAGTTTTCAGCTGTGCTAACATAATTGCAAAAGGGTTTTCTAATGATGAATTAGCCTTTTAAATTATAAACTTGGATTAGCTAACACAACGTTCCATTGGAACACAGGAGTGATGGTTGCTGATAATGGGCCTCTGTACGCCTATGTAGATATTCCATAAAAATATACAACATTAGCAATGTCTACACTGTATTTCTTATAAATTTGATGTTATTTTAATGGACAGAAAATGTGTTTTTCTTTAAAAAACAAGGACATTTCTAAGTGAACCCAAACTTTTGAACGGCAGTGTAATGTATATAAACTAAGAAAAAAAAGCAACGTCCTCTCACTGTCAACTTAATTTTTTTAAAGCAAACTTAACATGTGTAAATATTTGTATGAACATATCAAGATTCAACAACTGAGACTTAAACTGAACAAGTTCCACAGACATGTGACTAACAGAAATTGAATAATGTTTCCCTGAACAAAGGGGGGGTCAAAATCAAAAGTAAGTCAATGCAGCTGGTGGCCACAAAAGATACTAAGTACTGCAGTTCTTGCTGTGAGTTGTTACCCCACTCTTCCACCAAGGCACCTGCAAGTTCCCGGACATTTCTGGGGGGAATGGCCCTAGCCCTCACCCTCCGATCCAACAGGTCCCAGGGGTGCTCAATGGGATTGAGATCCGGGCTCTTCGCTGGCCATGGCAGAACACTGACACTGTCTTTCAGGAAATCACGCACAGAACGAGCAGTATGGCTGGTGGCATTGTCATGCTGGAGGGTCATGTCAGGATGAGCCTGCAGGAAGAGTACCTCATGATGGAGGAGGATGTATTCCCTGTAACGCACAGCATTGAGATTGCCTGCAATGACAACAAGCTCAGTCCGATGATGCTGTGACACACTGCTCCAGACCATGACGGACCCTTCACCTCCAAATCGATCCAGCTCCAGACTAAGGGCCTCGGTGTAACGCTCATTCCTTCGACGATTAACGCGAATCTGACATTCAGCCCAGATGAGACAAAACCGCGACTAGTCAGTGAAGATAACTTTTTGCCAGTCTTGTCTGGTCCAGCGACGGTGGGTTTGTACCCATAGGCGACGTTGTTGCCGGTGACGTCTGGTAAGGACCTGCCTTACAACAGGCCTACAAGCCCTCAGTCCAGCCTCTCTCAGCCTATTGCAGACAGTCTGAGCACTGATGGAGGGATTGTGCCTTCCTGGTGTAACTCGGGCAGTTGTTGTTGCCATCCTGTACCTGTCCCGCAGTTGTGATGTTTAGATGTACCGATCCTGTGCAGGTGTTGTTACACGTGGTCTGCCACTGCGAGGACGATCAGCTATCCGTCCTGTCTCCCTGTAGCACTGTCTTAGGTGTCTCACAGTACGGACATTGCAATTTATTGCCCTGGCAACATCTGCAGTCCTCATGCCTCCTTGCAGCATGCCTAAGGCACGTTCACGCAGTTGAGGGACCCTAAGCATCTTTCTTTTGGTGTTTTTCAGAGTCAGTAGAATGCCTCTTTAGTGTCCTAAGTTTTCATAACTGTGACCTTAATCGCCTACCATCTGTAAGCTGTTAGTGTCTTAACGACCGTTCCACAGGTGCATGTTCATTAATTGTTTATGGTTCATTGAATAAGCATGGGAAACAGTGTTTAAACCCTTTACAATGAAGATCTGTGAAGTTATATGGATTTTTACAAATTATCTTTTGAAAGACAGGGGCCTGAAAAAGGACGTTTGTTTTATATATTGTTACATTTCATATATTTTAAGTACAATGCCTTCGGAAAGAATTCAGACCCCTTGACTTTTTCCACATTTTGTTAGGTTACAGCCTTATTCTAAAATGTATTAAATTATTGTTTTTCTCTCAGAAAGCTAACACAATACCCCGTAATGACAAAGCAAAAATAGGTTTTTAGAAATGTTTGCGAATTTATAAACAAATAAAAAAATGTTACATAAGTATTCAGACCCTTTACTCAGTACTTTGTTGAAGCACCTTTGGCAGCGATTACAGCATCAAGTCTTCTTGGGTATGACTCTACAAGCTTGGCACACCTGTATTTAGGGATTTCTTCCCATTCGTCTCTGCAGATCATCTTAAGCTCTGTCAGGTTGGATGGGGAGCATTGCTGCACAGCTATTTCCAGGTCTCTCCAGAGATGTTCGATCGGGTTCAAGTCCGGGCTCTGCCTGGGCATCTCAAGAACATTCAGACACTTGTCCCGATGCCACTCCTGTGTTGTCTTTGCTGTGTTTTTAGGGTTATTGTCCTGTTGGAAGGTGAACCGTCACCTCAGTCTGAGGTCCTGAACGCTCTGGAGCAGGTTTTCATCAAGGATCTCTCTGTACTTTATTCCATTCATCTTTGCCTCTATCGTGACTGCCCTCCCAGTCCCTGCCGCTGAAAACTCTCCCCACAGCATGATGCTGCCACCACCACCATGCTTCACCGTAAGGATGGTGCCAGGTTTCCTCCAGACGTGATGCTTGGCATTCAGGCCAAAAAGTTCAATCTTGGTTTCATCAGACCAAAGAATCATGTTCCTCATGGTCTGAGAGTCTTTAGGTGCCTTTTGGAAAATTCCAAGCGGCTGTTGTGCCTTTTACCGAGGAGTGGCTTCCATCTGGCCACTCTATCATGAAGGCCTAACTGGTTGAGTGCTGCAGAGATGGTTGTCCTTCTGGAAGTTTCTCCCATTTCCATAGAGGAACTTTGGAGTTCCTGACATTTTAATCCGAGTAAGAATTCCCTGTCTTAGGTCAGTTTGGATCAACACTTTATTTTAAGAATGTGAAATGTCAGAATAATAGTTGAGAGAATGATATATTTCAGCTTTTATTTCTTTCATCACATTCCCAGTGGGACAGAAGTGGGACAGAATACACTCAATTAGTATTTGGTACCATTGCCTTTAAATTGTTTAACTTGGGTCAAATGGTTCGGGTAGCCTTCCACAAGCTTCCCACAATAAGTTGGGTGAATTTTGGCCAATTCTTCCTGACAGAGCTGGTGTAACGGAGTCAGATTTGTAGGCCTCCTTGCTCGCACATGCTTTTTCAGTTCTGCCCACAAATGTTCTTTAGGATTGAGGTCAGGGCTTTGTGATGGCCACTCCAATACCTTGACTTTGTTGTCCTTAAGCCATTTTGCCACAACTTTGGAAGTATGCTTGGGGTCATTTTCCATTTGGAAGACCCATTTGCGACCAAGCTTTAACTTCCTGACTGATGTCTTGAGATGTTGCTTCAATATCCACATAATTGTCCCCCCTCATGATGGCAACTATTTTGTGAAGTGCACCAGGTCCTCCTGCAGCAAAGCACCCCCACAACATGATGCTGCCCGTGCTTCACGGTTGGGATGGTGTTCTTCGACTTGCAAGCCTCCCCGTTTTCCTCCAAACATAACGATGGTCTTTATGGCCAAACAGCTCTATTTTTGTTTCATCAGATCAGAGGACATTTCTGAGGTCTTGGCTGATTTCTTTTGATTTTCCCATGATGTCAAGCAAAGAGGCACTGAGTTTGAAGGTAGGCCTTGAAATACATCCCCAGGTACACCTCCAATTGACTCAAATGATATCAATTAGCCTATCAGAAGCTTCTAAAGCCATGACATAATTTTCTGGGATTTTCCAAGCTGTTTAAAGGCACAGTGTTTGTAAACTTCTGACCAACTGGAATTGTGATACAGTGAAATAATCTGCCTGTAAACAATTGTTGGAAGAATGACTTGTGTCATGCACAAAGTAGATGTCATAACCGACTTGCCAAAACTATAGTTTGTTAACAAGACATTTGTGGAGTGGTTGAAAAACGAGTTTTAATGACTCCAACCTAAATCTGTGTAAACTTCTGACTTCAACTGTAGCTAGTCTCTATGAACTACTGTAACTAGCTGTCAATTGTAGTCCGTGTTGTTCTGTAGCAAATGGGGAATGCAGAATATGTGGAGTTGTGATTTTTAAATCTAGTTCAAGGAATGGGAATGTTTCCGATCCATCAGTATTGCAGACCGGTGATGGTTTCGCACACATCCAATCAATTACATAAGCATGTTCCTATCAGTTCTCCATGTCAACAAGCTGGCCATTGATTGGCTTTTAAATTGATTGATGACATAATGGAACAACATTTGCTTCCAACGACTAGCAAAAGCTGTGTGTGTCTGAGTGTAGATCCACCTCGTCCTTTCAAAACTCTGTCTGTGTGTGTGTGCAAAATTTAGTTTGTCCTCTTGAATCATCCATGAAGTGCATGATGCATCCATCATTGGACGCCCACTCATTTGGGACATAGGGGTGTTTTTGAGAGGAGCAGAGGGCACCACTGGCCCAGGCTTTATGACCACTATGTCCTGTCTCCTACTAGGGATGTGTCCCAAATGGCACCCCATCCCCTATATAGTGGACACATTTTGACCAGAGCCCTATGGGCCAGGCTTAATCTGTGTCCGTGAAACCGTCCCATTGTGACTTTGACTATGATCTGGATTTATGTGATTCTGCTTACAGTAGAATGTCTGCCTTCAAGTTAAAGTTTGGTCACACGTGTAACAGTACTCTGCTTGCGTTGTGTACAATCAATCATCGATACGAACTCCAACGTGTAGCACCAGTCATGGAGATTTATTCTGATAGGAACAGCACAAAATTGCACGTCATGGAATGCACGGCTCACCATCCAACTCTGCACTCACGCACGCAGGTTTGGTGCTTGTTCACTGGGCACATCTCTGAAATTGGAGACTTTTATCTCCCTCAACAACTTTAAACATCTGCTATCCGAGCAGCTAACCGATTGCTGCAGCTGTACATAGTCCATCGGTATATAGCCCACCCAATTTACCTACCTCACCCTCCCCATACTGCTTTTATTTCCTTTTCTGCTTTTTTTGCACACCAGTATCTCTACTTGCACATGATCATCTGATGATTTACCACTCCAGTGTTAATCTGCTAAATTGTAATTATCTGATTTATTGCCTACCTCCTCATGCCTTTTGCACACATTGTATATAGATTCTCTTTTTTTCTTTTTTTCTACCATGTTATTGACTTGTTTATTGTTTACTCCATGTGTAACTCTGTTGTTGTCTGTTCACACTGCTATGCTTTATCTTGGCCAGGTCGCAGTTGCAAATGAGAACTTGTTCTCAACTAGCCTACCTGGTTAAATAAATAAAAAAATAAAACATAGTTACCAAAATAATACAATTACAATATACAATATAATATCTTTAACAATGTACCTGATAGGAACAGCACAAAATTGCACGTCATGCAATGCACGGCTCACCATCCAACTCTGCACTCACGCACTGTACAAAATATTCGAACCCCCCCACCAGACACAGTAAGTTGCTAGCTAGTACTGGCGGGAATTCTTTACAACAAAATGCACAACAAATATTCTCCAAAAAACACTGCATCTTATGTGTGATGTTCGAATAACATTTACAAACAAATTGATATAAATTGTACATTTAAATCATCACTTGAGAGTATAAAAATCACTTTTGACGTACAGTGCTTTGCAACCAACAACTTACCGCTGGTTTGGTGCTTGTTCACTGGGACGATTCTAACTGAAACATCCCCCCTCGTAAGCAAGCTACGCAAACCAGCCAATAAGATGCCATGTTGAGTAGGTGAAGGCAAGACAAAACTAAAACCAAAAACCCATTGGCTTAACAATAAAGTGGCAAGGGGAATCACCAATATAACCCTGTTACACATGCACAAATACAGTGAAATGCTTAACTTGTAACAGTGCAGTAATCAATATTAATATAGTATAATAAATAATTTACATAAATATATAATACAGAAAACATGAGAAATAAGACGGGAAGCTATATACAGTATTTAGGCGGGCGATTAGGAGAAAGTGACTGGTAGCAGGATAAAAAATAATAGTAAACAGTATGGCAACAGCATAAGTGGTGGGTTGGTGTGTGAGGGTGTTAGTGTGTGTGCAGAGTGCCAGTGTAGGCGTGACAGGCGGATATACATGTACACAGGGCTGAAAAGTGACTGGTAAAAGGAGTATATAAAGAATTATAATATATACAGTGCCTTCAGAAAGTATACACACCACTTGTCTTTCTCCACATTTTGTTGTGATACAGCCTGAATAACAAATGGATTACATTGAGATTCTGTCACTGGCTTACACACAATACCCCATAATGTCAAAGTGGAATTATGCTTTTTGAAATTTTTACAATGTAATTAAAAATGAAAAGCTGAAATGTCTTGGCTCAATAAGTATTCAACCCCTTTGTTTATGGCAAGGCTAAAAAAGTTCACTAGTTAAAAAAAAAAAAGTTTAAAAAAAAAAGCATGTTGAAGTTATTAATTACACTTTGGATGGTGTATCAACACACCCAAAAGATACAGGCGTCCTTCCTAAGTTGCTGGAGAGGAAGGAAACTGCTCAGGGATTTCACCATGAGGCCAATGGTGACTTTAAAACAGTTAGAGTTTAATGGCTGTGATAGGAGAAAGCTGAGGATGGATCAACAACATTGTAGTTACTCCACAGTACTAACCTAATTGACAGAGTGAAAAGAAGGAAGCTTGAACAGCATAAAAATATTCCAAAACATGCATCCTGTTTGCAACAAGGCACTAAAGTAATGTGGCAAAGCAATTCACTTTTTGTCCTGATTACAAAGTTTAATGTTTGGGGCAAATCCAATACAACCCATTACTGAGTACCACTCTCCATATTTTCATGCACAGTGGTGGCAGCATCATGCTATGGGTATGCTTGTAATCGTTAAGGACTGGGGAGTTTTTCAGGATAAAAAATGTACGGAATGTAGCTAAGCACAGGCAAAATCCTAGAGGAAAACCTGGCTCAGTTTACTTTCCACCAGACACTGGGAGATGAATTCACCTTTCAGCTGGACAATAACCTTTAACAAAAGGCCGAATCTACACTGGAGTTGCTTACAAAGAAAACAGTGAATGTTCCTGAGTGGCCGAGTTACCGTTTTGACTTAAATCTACTTGAAAATCTGTGGCAAGACCTGAAAATGGTTGTCTAGCAATGATCAATTTGACAGTGCTTGAAGAATTAAAAAAATAATATCTGGAAAGCACTTGGAGACTTACCCAGAAATACTCACGGCTGTTATCGCTGCCAAAGGTGCTTCTAAAAAGTATTGATTCAGGGGTGTGAATACTTATGTAAATGAGATATTTCTGTATTTCATATTCAACACGTTTTCACTTTATCATTATGGGGTACTGAGGTGTCGATTTATACATGTGAACAGGATTAATAGTGAGCAGTACCAGGATAAATAGATACTAATGATAATGGCAGTCAATGAACAAAATCGTAGTGGTAAAAATCAATAATAATTTTAGTAGCAGCGTAGGTGTGAGGGTGAACAGTATGAGTTATCCATTTAACAGTCTTAGGGGATTGTATCTTTGCTTTTACTTGTCAGCACTCTGTAGTATATTTAAAAGTTACAGTATCTGCCTATTTGTGGCTTGATTGAATTTGCTGAATACAGTATTTCTACCTACACTGCATGGCCAAATGTATGTGAACACCTGCTCATCTCATTCCAAAATCATGGGCATTAATATGGAGTTGGTCCCTCCTTTGCTGCTATAACATCCTCCACTGGGAAGGCTTTCCACTAGATGTTAGAACATTGCTGCGGGGACTTGCTTCCATTTAGGCAAGAGCATTCGTGAGGTCGGGCACTGATGTTGGGCGATTAGGTCTGTCTCCCAGGTGGCATTCCAATTCATCCCAAAGGTGGCATCCGCCAAACCCAGATTCAGCCGTCGGACTACCAAGATGGCAAAGCGTGATTTATCACTGTTTGAGTCCAATGGCGGCGAGCTTTACACAACTCCAGCCAACGCTTGGCATTGCACATGGTGATCTTAGGCTTGTGCGCAACTGCTTGGCCGTGGAAACCCATTTCATGAAGCTCCCGACGAACAGTCCCTGTGCTGATGTTGCTTCCAGAGGCAGTTTGGAACTCGGTAGAGTGTTGCAACCCATGACAGCACTCTGCAGTCCCATTCTGTGAGCTCGTGTGGCCTTCCACTTTTCCGCTTAGACGCTTCCACTTCACAATAACAGCACTTGAAGTTGACCAGGGCAGCTCTAACAGGGCAGACATTTGACAAACTGACTTGTTGGATAGGTGGCATCCTATGACGGTGCCACATTGGAAGTCACTAAGCTCTTCAGTAAGGCCCATTCCACTGCCAATGTTTGTCTATGGAAATTACATGGCTGTGTGCTCGATGTTATACACCTGTCAGCAACGGGCGTGGCTGAAATAGCCGAATCCACTAATTTGAAGGTTTGTCTATATACTTTTGGCCATGTAGTGTATGAAGTCTATTTAATATCTCCATTGCCAATGGTACAATTTACTATTTTGATGATGAGTATAAGAACAAACTCCTACAGCTCTTCCTCTGGTAGAGATTTGAAATGAAGCTAAATCAAACATTGGCAGCAGACTCTCAACTCGGGTTTCATCACGACTGACCGTCACCATCAGTGTGTAGCTATGGTCCAGATCCATGGCTGACCTGCTCTAGTCTGCTCTGTTTATTCTCAGCTCTGTTCTGTGCGCCTGTGTCCCAAATGGCACTCTATTCCATATATAGCGCTCTACTTTTGATTGTGTTACTGGTCAAAGTAGTTCACTATACAGGGAATGGGTTGCCATTTCACACTTTTGGAGGATACGCACTAAACCCGGAGTCGTTTTAAGCATCCAGACTATCCCGGCGCTCTGATTGGCTCCTTGTAGAATAGGAGCAAGATTCCAAATTCTAAATAAGGGACGTAGCTTGTAGAGTCTAGGTTCTGACTTTATGACTGAGCTGAGACCATAGGGGGAACGCTTTATCATCCATCTCTCCAGCTCTCTCACAGCTTGTTGTCATTGATCCAATTGACCTTTATTGGACAGGTGGCGCAAACAATCCACTGTGCGTGCTGTATTACGTGTGTCTTTGTGTTATACAATCATGGCCCCTTGGCAGAACCGAGACTGACATCTCTCTCCCCCCCCCCCCCCCCAGGCTGGCCCTGTTGAAGAAGAGTGGAGAGGAGGACTGGAGGAACAGGATTAATAGGAAGCAGGATGTGGTGAAGGTGGCCGTGTCAGAACGTCACGCTCAGCTATGGGAGGTGGAGCAGAGCTTCAAGAAGGTAACCTGACTCACTACTGTATATACTCTACGGTACGCTCCTTTATCAACAGAAAACTATACCCCTACTAAAGACTCTTCACAAGCACATGGTTAAAGTATTTTGACTGACACTTTTATGTGATGAAAAAGTCAATCAGGCCGTTTTTAAGGCATATTTTGGGGGAAGTCACAAACACCTTCATTTGCTTCCTACTTTTCTAATCAAGTAATCCCAAAGGGGGAAATTGTAAGAACACTTGCCTAAATTAATTCATGCTTTTGCCATGTGCTGATGTTGTCGCTTCATTCAGTTATCGCCTTTAGACACCTTTAACTTGTATCACTGAACCATGAATAAAGTCAAATTGTTGGTTTAATATGAACTCGTTGTAAATTCATATCAATACACAGTTGTGGATATCTCTAAACAGAGGGGTTGTGTATTGTCATCGATATTGTGTGTGTGTGTGTCTGTATGTCTTTTCCTTTTCATCTCAGTCATGTTAGAATCACTTATATAGCATGCTTCTTATCATGCTTATAAGCTTATTGAGTGCAGTTTATTTGAGAGTAAACTGCACTTACTCTCAAATATGATAGTCATTGGTGGTTGTTTTGATTTTGGAAACGAGTAGTAGGCCTATATCAGTAGTACTGTATTTACACTGTTTTACCATACTCTGTAAACCTAAGTTCGTTGTCTAAATGGCTATCTCACCATGTGTCTATTCTGAAGACATTGTACAGTAGTTTCCAAGTAAATGTAATACTAAGAAGACCAGATTAAGGTTGGCATCATTTCCTTAAATCCGGTATTCTGGTCAAGATAACTTCCTGAGCAGTATCAGGAATTGTATTAATTGATAAATGTGTGCACATTTATTTGGCAAACATGAAGTGTAGGATATGAATCTAATGCATGTTTGTTGTCATTTCTGTATCTTGTCTTTAGCCTACAATAACCAATGGATGTTCTATGTAATTTCTCCTATTCCATCTATTTGTCTTCCTTCGATTTGCATGTATTTTTTCATTCAAAATAAAACTGTATTTCAATCTCTGCATGCGCACTGTAGTTATGTTGCGTGAGGTTTTTTAAGTGGAGTGGGGAGATTTTTACACTTACCTCTCTGTTTAGAACTATTCACAACCTCGCCTATTCTCTGCCCTTCCACCGAAGCAGAAATACCATGTTTTGTTTTGGCTCACCAATCCTATTTTTTTCGTTGCTTTGTCAGTTTTTATTTTTTTACAGTACGGCTGTAATTGACCTAACTGAATGAAAACATTCCTGTGTTCCACATGGTAACCTCTGCCGAGTCTCCAACAACTGGACGTTCCGGTTTCAGGGGAAATGAAAAGAGAGCCTGTGACTCGACTTCCGCTCTCGGCGACACTCCATCTTAACTCCTCCTCCACATTTACCGGATTGGTGGAACAGTACAGAAGAGAACTTCCCCCGACAGTAAAAAATGTTCTCGTCAAGACCAGTATATAGGGGAATTCGTTTTATGATAGATTACACATGCGATGACAGCTGCCATTTGTCAAGTTATGATAGCCTCTGAAGATTTTGCGATAAACTTGATTTTCTTTCCCCCTCACGAAACCAAAAGGAGGCTGTTGTCAGGCCTGAGTCGTCTGTATTCATCATGCGTCTTAGAGTAGGAGTGCTCTTTTAGAGTACGTTTTTCCTTTAAATCATAATGAATAAGATTACACAGGGGTGGGTCTGATCCTAGGTCGACGTTCCATCTCTGAGACGCTTTATGAATATGGGCCCTGATCTTTTAACTCTGTAGAGTAAGATAAGAACGGTGAGGAAACAAAATGTATAAAGTTAGGATCAAAGCATAAAAGAGAAGAGCAGTGAATCAACTGAAATAAGCCAGTCTTAGGGGCTTCAAATGAGGTCGAGGATCGATGTTTTTGTTTTCAGTCTCTTTTTTTTTACCTCCCATTCAGCCTGGCCAGGAAGCTCAATCAAAACCATGTCCTTCTGACGTCAAAGGAGATATACTGTAGCCTACAGTACAGTAGCAATTAGAAATCAGGAAACCCCTTTATGAGATTATTTTCTAGGATGTCATTGTCCGTGCTTATTAAGAGCTTGAACTGCACTGAATCATTGCTTAAAATGTTAAAGGTACAGCTCACAGCAACTTCAGGGACTCAACCGAAAGTGAAGAAAAGTTGTGTGGTGATCCAAAAAACGTTGTTTAAATCAGGGGTTCCCAACCTAAGGGGCATCGCCCCCCATATGGTGTATGTGTATGCGTCTTGATTTGATAGATTGAGAATGTGTGACTCTGTCACTATCAATTGATCTAATCACTTTCTCTAAAAGAGTATGTGTAATTTAATTAAGTGTTCATATAAGTGATCATAAAACATTTGGTAGTGTAATAACATTTGGGGAAACCAGCTCTAGACTTTATTTTCTTTGTCTTCGTACCTAAAAGATGTAATTAAACTTGTTAAACCACGTAAAATTGCAGGAAATTAGCTTAATTTTCCTAGGTCCCTTAAATTAAACAAAAATAAAGCTGGTGTTTGTATTTAATATAGGGGGAGGGAAGGGGGACATGGGGGGGGGGGGGGGGGTTGGGAACCTCTGGTTTAAATGACACCTGACAAGAATATAGCTTGTATTTCAAAGTCAACATCTCAATAGTCAGTTGAGTTTTATAGGGTGCTGAGGTAGAGGTTGATGTTTTAGCTTAGCCTCAGCCAATCGGATGACAACTTAGTCTACAGACAACACTTGTCTTTTTTCTCCTGGTTGTGCTTCTTTAGGAAGAAGGTATGCTGATTTAATGAGTTGGCTGTGTCTGATCAGCTCTGGGTAAGACCAGTGTGTTAGCGGGGAACCCAACACATACCCTGGTGTGTTGGTGGTATGGTGTTTTATACACAGTAGTATTGATGCTTGAGGGTATAAGGCACTAATGACAGGGGTGTGGTCTCTGTTTTACATAGGGTCGCAAAATTCCGGTAACTTTTCCAGAAATCCTGTTTGGAGGATTCCTGATTCCTGTATTTCCTGCTTATTCCCACCTGATTTTGGGAATCTTCCAACTTGGATTTCTTGAAAAACCTGGGAATTTGGGTGAAGTGTCCAGAAATGTGCGACCCTATCAATGTTTTAATTTATTACAAAGGTAGTGCACTATGTAGAGAATAGGGTGCCATTTGGGTGGCAGCCTTGGTTTCAGACCAACCAATTCACCAGCTCGTAGTCCCTGTCTATACAGCCATTTAAATCCAGACTCATAAACTGCATGACATTGTTTGTGTTGGATGAAGTTGTGCGGGAGGCAATGACAACAATCCACATTTACAAACCTCTGTCAAAGTACAGTTGCATATGCAGCTCTATAAAATATTTGGTTGACGGTATCCCATCTAATGTTTATTCCCCTCTGTCATTGATTCTTTCCATTTGACCTTTCTGTCTGTCTTCCATGGCCCTCCCTCCGTAGGAGCCCGTCTTTACCGTCACTTTCTCTCCTCCTGATCACCCTGACAATGATATTAGTCAGTGTCTTGATCAGTACCGCCAGGTGAGATCATGCATCCAGTTTGATGACCTGCATACTATAGCCAGCCTGCATAGCTTACCTACCTGCTTTATGCAGTTAGTGTTATTGAGTAATACTGTGCTTAGTATCTACACCAAAGATCATGCATGCATCTGTAGGCTTTGCATGGCAAGCTCATCTATATGGATGCATATTATTCACTATATCCATTACTGTATACTCTCTCAAAAAAAAGCCCAGGCCTGTTTTTTTGCTGTGAGCTTGTGTGTTAAATCCGCTACCCTGCAGTTCTATAAGGTCTCTATAGTTGTCCTTACTCCTAAAGTGCTATCCATATGTCTGCAGTCATTGTAATGATGTTACTCGGCTGCTGCTCTCCCTGTCCTACCGCCACAGCACAATTCTGAGGCAACTTTTTTTCATGGCCTATTTAAAAACATGCCTACTCTTCCAAACGCCTAGTTCTGCCAATGAAGAGCATGGTTATTTATAAGCTACTATAGATTTGACGGTCAGTGCTTCTAGAGCTTTGGTTCTATGCATCTGTAGCTTTGACGGTACATAGCTTTGTTGCGTGATAGCTGTGACGCTACATACAGTACCATTTTGGTCATTCCAGGGTTTTTATTTTTACTATTTTCTACATTGTAGAATAATAGTGAAGACATCAAAACTATGAAATAACACATTTGGAATCATGTAGTAACCAAAAAAAGTGTTAAACAAATCTAAATATATTTTAGATTCTTCAAAGTAGCTACCCTTTGCCTTGATGACAGCTTTGCACACTCTTGGCATTCTCTCAACCAGCTTCATGAGGTGGTCACCTGGAATGCATTTCAATCAACAGGTGTGCCTTGTTAATTTGTGGAATTTCTTTCCTTCTTAATGCGTTTGGGCCAATCAGTTTTGTTGTGACATGGTATGGGAGGTATACAGAAGATAGCCCTATTTGGTAAATGACCAAGTCCATATTATGGCAAGAACACCTCAAATAAGAAAAGAGAAATGACAGTCCGTTATTACTTTAAGACATGAATATCAGTCAATCTGGAAAATGTCAAGAAGTTTTAAAGTTTCTTCAAGTGCGGTCGCAAAAACCATCAAGCGCTATGATGAAACTGGCTCTCATGAAGACCGCCACAGGAAAGGAAGAGCAAGAGTTACCTCTGCTGCAGAGGATAAGTTCAGGATAAGTTACCAGCCTCAGAAATTGCAGCCCAAATAATTGTTACACTGAGTTCAAGTAACAGACCCATCTCAACATCAACTGTTCAGAGGAGACTGAGTGATTCAGGCCTTCATGGTCGAAATCAAATCAAATTGTATTTGTCACAACAGGGGACATTTCACCTTACAGTGAAATGCTTACTTACAAGCCCTTAACCAACAATGATTTAAGAAGTTAAGAAAAATACGTGTTAAGTTAAAAATAGATAAGTATTTTTTTTAATTAAAGTTATAAATAATTAAACAGCAGCAGTAAAACAACAATAGTGAGGCTATATACAGGGGGTACCGGTACAGAGTCAATGTGCGGGGGCACCGGTTAGTCGAGGTAATATGTACATGTAGGTAGAGTTTGGGATTTACAAATATGTGCTGTGAGAATATCTAATAATAATAATAGCTTTGTAAATAAGGATGCATTATGAAAGGAAAACAACATGCGCAAGAGACGGTGGTAATATTTTTTCCTTTTAGAGACTATAATACTGTACATGGCATCCTCATCAGATGACACTCATAGGACATCGTTACACAATACATGTATGTTTTGTTCGATAATGTGCATATTTATATCCACAAATCTCAGTTTACATTGGCGCCATGTTCAGAAATGCCTCCAAAATATCCGGAGAAATTGCAGAGAGCCACATCAAATAACAGAAATACTCATCGTAAACTTTGATGAAAGATACATGTTTTACATGTAATTAAAGATACACTTGTTCTTAATGCAACCGCTGTGTCAGATTTCAAAAAAACTTTATGGAAAAAGCAAACCATGCAATAATCTGAGACGGCGCTCAGATATGAACAACATTTCTCCGCCATGTTGGAGTCAACAGAAATATGAAATTACATCATAAATATTCCCTTACCTTTGATTATCTTCATCAGAATGCACTCCCAGGAATCCTAGTTCCACAATAAATTGTTGTTTTGTTCGATAATGTCCATTAATTATGTCCAAGTAGCTACTTTTGCTAGCACGTTTAGTACACATGTCCAAACGCTCGCGCAGGTCCAGGCGAACGTTGGACGAAAACTTCAAAAAGTTATATTACAGGTCGAATAAACTTGTCAAACTAAGTAGAGAATCAATCTTCAGGATGTTGTTATCATAAATATTCAATAACATTCCAACCGGAGAATTCCTTTGTGTCTACAGAAGTAATGGAACGCAAGGCAATATCATGTGGAATGCGCATGACCAGGAACTGGCAATCTGCCAGACCACTGACTGAAACAGCTCCCATCCGGCCCTACATCCCAGTAGAGGCTTCATTCAACGTTCTACAGACTGTTGACATCTAGTGGAAGGCGTAGGAAGTGCAAGCAGATCCATATTTTACTGGGATTTGAATAGGCGATGAGTTGAAAATCAACCAGCCTCAGAATTCTCACTTCCTGTTTGGATTTTTTCTCCGGTTTTTGCCTGCCATATGAGTTCTGTTATACTCAGACATCATTCAAACAGTTTTAGAAACTTCAGAGTGTTTTATATCCAATAGTAATAATAATATGCATATATTAGCATCTGGGACAGAGTAGGAGGCAGTTCACTCTGGGCACGCTATTCATCCAAAGTGAAAATGCTGCCCCCTATCCTAGAGAAGTTAACTGACTTGCCTAGGTAAATAAAGGTTAAATTTAAAAAAAAATACAACTCAATCTTAGTCCTGTATTGATGCTTTGCCTGTTTGATGGTTTGTTGGAGAGCATAGCAGGATTACTTATAAGCTTCCGGGTTAGAGTCCCGTTCTTTGAAAGCGGCAGCTCTACCCTTTAGCTCAATGTGGATGTTGCCTATAATTCCTGGCTTCTGGTTGGGGTATGTACGTAGTGTCACTGTGGGGATGATGTCATTGATGCACTTATTGATGAAGTCAGTGACTGATGTGGTGTACTCCTCAATGCCATTGGAAGAATCCCAGAACATATTCCAGTCTGTGCTAGCAAAACAGTCCTGTAGCTTAGCATCTGCTTCATCTGACCACTTTCTTATTGACTGAGTCACTGGTGCATCCTGCTTTAGTTTTTGCTTGAAAGCAGGAGGATAGAATTACGGTCAGATTTGCCAAATGGAGGGCGAGGGAGAACTTTGTACGCATCTCTGTGTGTGGCGTAAAGCTTGTCTAGAGTTTTTTCCCTCTGGTTGCACATTTAACATGCTGGTAGAAATTAGGTTAAACGGATTTAAGTTTCCCTGTATTAAAGTCCCTGGCCGCTAGGAGCACTGCCTCTGGATGAGCGTTTTCTTGTTTGCTTATGGCCGTATACAGAGTGCGGTCTTAGTGCCAGCATCGGTTTGTGGTGGTAAATTGACAGCTACGAAGAATATAGATAAACTCTCTTGGTAAATAGTTTGGTATACAGCTTATCATGAGATACTCTACCTCAGGCGAGCAAAGCCTCGAGACTTCCTTAGATTTCGTGCACCAGCTGTTGTTTACAAATATACATAGACTTACCAAGGGGTGGCGGTGCTCCTATCCAGCCGAAAAAGCTTAAAACCCGCCAAGCTGTGTCTTATGTCGTCATTCAGCCACGACTCGGTGAAACATAATATATTACAGTTTTTAATGTTCCGTTGGTAGGATATACGTGATCGTAGTTTGTCTGTTAATTTTCCATTGATTGTACGTTGGCTAATAGGATCGATGGTAAGGGGAGATTACCCGCTCGACGTCGGATCCTTACAAGGCACCCAGACCTTCATCTCCGATATCTGCGTCTCTTTCTTCTGCGAATGACGGGGATGAGGGCCTTGTCGGGCGTCTGAAGTAAATCCTTCCCGTCCGACTTGTTAAAGAAAAAGTATTTCTCCAGTATTGGGTGAGTAATCGCTGTCCTGAGATCTAGAAGGACTTTTCGGGCATAAGACACGGTGGCAGAAACATTATGTACAAAATAAGTTACAAGTAACGCAAAAAAACACACATTAGCACAATTGGTTAGGAGATTGTAAAACGGCAGACATCTCCTCATGCACCATTACTTCTATTGCTACAGAATTTCTGCAAAGAAACTACTACTAAAGGACACCAATACGAAGGAGAGCCTTACTTGGGGCAAGAAACATGAGCAATGGACATTAGCCCGGTGGAAATGGTCTGATGAGTCAAAATTTTTGATTTTTGGTTCCAACCGGCGTGTCTTTGTGAGACGCAGAGTAGGTGAACGGATAATCTCCGCATGTGTGGTTCCCACCGTAAAGCATGGAGGAGGTGTGATGGTGTGGGGGTGCTGTGGTAGTCACACTGTCAGTGATTTATTTAGAATTCAAGGCACACTTACCCAGCATGGCTACTACAGCATTCTGCAGCGATACACCATCCTATACGGTTTGCGCTTAGTGGGGCTATCATTTGTTTTTCAACAAGACAATGACCCAAAACACACCTCCATGCTGTGTAAGGGCTATTTGACCAAGAAGGAGAGTGATGGAGTGCTGCATCAGATGACCTGGCCTCCAAAATCACCTGACCTAAACACAATTGAGATGGTTTGGGATGAGTTAGACCGCATTGAAGGAAAAGCAGCCAACAAGTGCTCAGCATATGTGGGAACTCCTTCAAGACTTTTGGAAAAGCATTCCTCATGAAGCTGGTTGAGAAATGCCAAGAGTGTGCCAAGCTGGCATCAAGTCAAAGGGTGGCTACTTTGAAGAATCTAAAATATGTTTAGATTTGTTTAACTATTTTTTGGCTACTACATGATTCCAGTTTTGATGTCTAAACTATTATTCTAATAAATAAAAACCCTTGAATGAGTAGGTGTGTCCAAACTTTTGACTGGTACTGTAGCCCATGATGGTAAATAGATGTGACGCTACATAGCTTTGACACTCTATGGTGATGGTGAGATGAAATGTCACATCTTCTGGCTAGGCTTCTAGCTAGGCTGCATCCTCCCCTCCTGTCCTTCAGTCATTCCTCTCATTTCACCCTCTCTCTTCTTTCCTTTCTCCGCCCATTACACATCTTCCCGGTCATGTGAAAGCTACCAGTCCCTTTATGTCCAGAGTCAACAGCCCCCACTTGTCTGGAATCTTCAGCCCCCACTTGTCCAGAGTGACCAGTCCCTCTATTGTTAGCGATGAGAGGCACCCTTGGAGAAGGAAGGTGAACCATTCATCCGCTCCAATAGTCCAACAGTCACTCACTCACAGATATATAGGCCTACTTCAGCGCTAATCATGGGCTTAAGGTGCAGACGGTACAGCTTTGATGTTGGCTACAGAATTCGAGTGTGTCTGTGTGTGTACTCATGTGAATTAACTTGTTCTCGATGTTTATATTTGTGTGGTTGCTTTCGTATTGTGCTCGTCCTGACATGGTCGTCCAACTCCCATGCTCTGCTTCATTCTGTCATGTGATTGGGTTCTCTCTCATTAAATGAACTGTAAACGAATATTGTGCATTCATGCCATTTCATCCCATACACTGTACATTTTTTCACTTCTCTCTGTCGAACCAGTCAATTCATATGAATTGAAGGCACTTTTGTAAAGGGTAGTCTGTAGATATGCTATAGTAGACACAAGGCATTTTTGTAATAGGGAAATCTAAGGGCATGTCGGGTATGATTTTAATGTTGTTCAATGGAGTGCTACATTAAGTGAATGGTGATTATAGTTAGTACCACACCACAACCGCACAAATATTTCCACCTTCAATGTTCTGAACGTTTCACCTCACAAATCAAATCAAATTTTTATTTGTCACATACACATGGTTAGCAGATGTTAATGCGAGTGTAGCGAAATGCTTGTGCTTCTAGTTCCGACAATGCAGTAATAACCAACAAGTAATCTAACCTAACAATTCCACAACTACTACCTTATACACACAAGTGTAAAGGGATAAAGAATATGTACATAAAGATATATGAATGAGTGATGGTACAGAACGGCATAGGCAAGATGCAGTAGATGGTATAGAGTACAGTATATACATATGAGATGAGTAATGTAGGGTATGTAAACATAGTGGCATAGTTTAAAGTGGCTAGTGATACATGTATTACATAAAGATGGCAAGATGCAGTAGATGATATAGAGTACAGTATATACATATGAGATGGGTAATGTAGGGTATGTAAACATTATATTCAGTGGCATTGTTTAAAGTGGCTAGTGGTACATTTTTACACAATTTCCATCAATTCCCATTATTAAAGTGGCTGGAGTTGAGTCAGTATGTTGGCAGCGGCCGCTAAATGTTAGTGGTGGCTGTTTAACAGTCTGATGGCCTTGAGATAGAAGCTGTTTTTCAGTCTCTCGGTCCCTGCTTTGATGCACCTGTACTGACCTTGCCTTCTGGATGATCAGTGGCTCGGGTGGTAGTTGTCCTTGATGATCTTTATGGCCTTCCTGTGACATCGGGTGGTGTAGGTGTCCTGGAGGGCAGGTAGTTTGCCCCCGGTGATGCGTTCTGCAGACCTCACTACCCTCTGGAGAGCCTTACGGTTGTGGGCGGAGCAGTTGCCGTACCAGGCGGTGATACAGCCCGACAGGATGCTCTCAATTGTGCATCTGTAGAAGTTTGTGAGTGCTTTTGGTGACAAGCCGAATTTCTTCAGCTTCCTGAGGTTGAAGAGGCGCTGCTGCGCCTTCTTCACAACGCTGTCTGTGTGGGTGGACCAATTCAGTTTGTCCGTGATGTGTACACCGAGGAACTTAAAACTTTCCACCTTCTCCACTACTGTCCCGTCGATGTGGATAGGGGGGGTGCTCCCTCTGCTGTTTCCTGAAGTCCACAATCATTTCCTTTGTTTTGTTGACGTTGAATGTGAGGTTATTTTCCTGACACCACACTCCGAGGGCCCTCACCTCCTCCCTGTAGGCCGTCTCGTTGTTGTTGGTAATCAAGCCTACCACTGTAGTGTCATCTGCAAACTTGATGATTGAGTTGGAGGCGTGCATGGCCACGCAGTCGTGGGTGAACAGGGAGTACAGGAGAGGGCTCAGAACGTACCCTTGTGGGGCCCCAGTGTTGAGGATCAGCGGGGTGGAGATGTTGTTACCTACCCCCACCACCTGGGGGCGGCCCGTCAGGAAGTCCAGGACCCAGTTGCACAGGGCGGGGTCGAGACCCAGGGTCTCGAGCTTGATGACGAGTTTGGAGGGTACTATGGTGTTAAATGCTGAGCTGTAATCGATGAACAGCATTCTTACATAGTTATTCCTCTTGTCCAGATGGGTTAGGGCAGTGTGCAGTGTGGTTGCGATTGCGTCGTCTGTGGACCTATTGGGTCGGTAAGCAAATTGGAGTGGGTCTAGGGTGTCCGGTAGGGTGGAGGTGATATGGTCCTTGACTAGTCTCTCAAAGCACTTCATGATGACGGAAGTGAGTGCTACGGGGCGGTAGTCGTTTAGCTCAGTTACCTTAGCTTTCTTGGTAACAGGAACAATGGTGGCCCTCTTGAAGCATGTGGGAACAACAGAATGGGATAAGGATTGATTGAATATGTCCGTAAACACACCAGCCAGCTGGTCTGCGCATGCTCTGAGGACACGGCTGGGAATGCTGTCTGGGCCTGCAGCCTTGCGAGGGTTAACACGTTTAAATGTTTTACTCACCTCGGCTGCAGTGAAGGAGAGCCCGCAGGTTTTGGTAGCGGGCCGTGTCAGTGGCACTGTATTGTCCTCAAAGCGAGCAAAAAAGTGATTTAGCCTGTCTGGGAGCAAGACATCCTGGTCCGCGACGGGGCTGGTTTTCTTTTTGTAATCCGTGATTGACTGTAGACCCTGCCACATACCTCTTGTGTCTGAGCTGTTGAATTGCGACTCTATTTTGTCTCTGTACTGGGACTTAGCTTGTTTGATTGCCTTGCGGAGAGAATAGCTACACTGTTTGTATTCGGTCATGTTTCCGGTCACCTTGCCCTGGTTAAAAGCAGTGGTTCGCGCTTTCAGTTTCACGCGAATGCTGCCGTCAATCCACGGTTTCTGGTTTGGGAATGTTTTAATCGTTGCTGTGGGTACGACATCGTCAATGCACTTTCTAATGAACTCGCTCACCGAATCAGCATATTCGTCAATGTTGTTGTTGGACGCAATGCGGAACATATTCCAATCCGCGTGATCGAAGCAGTCTTAAAGCGTGGAATCAGATTGGTCGGACCAGCGTTGAACAGACCTGAGCGCGGGAGCTTGTTGTTTTAGTTTCTGTTTGTAGGCTGGAAGCAACAAAATAGAGTCGTGGTCAGCTTTTCCGAAAGGAGGGCGGGGGAGGGCCGTATATGCGTCGCGGAAGTTAGTATAACAATGATCCAAGGTTTTACCAGCCCTGGTAGCACAATCGATATGCTGATAGAATTTAGGGAGTTTTGTTTTTAGATTAGCCTTGTTAAAATCCCCAGCTACGATGAATGCAGCCTCAGGGTGTGTGGTTTCCAGTTTACAAAGAGTCAGAATAAGTTCGTTCAGGGCCATCGATGTGTCTGCTTGGGGGGGAATATATACGGCTGTGATTATAATCGAAGAGAATTCCCTTGGTAGATAATGCGGTCGACATTTGATTGTGAGGAGTTCTAGATCAGGTGAACAGAATGACTTGAGTTCCTGTATGTTGTTATGATCACACCACGTCTCGTTAATCATAAGGCATACACCCCCGCCCCTCTTCTTGCACTGAATACACCTAAGGGGTGTGTCCCATATTGCAGCCTATTCCATATGTGGTGTACTACTTTTGACCAGGGTCCATCAAAAGTAGTGCACTATACATTGCATTCGGAAAGTATTCAGACCCCTTGACTTTTTCCATGTTTTGTAACGTTACAGCCTTATTCTAAAATGGATTTTTAAAAATCCAATCTACACACAATACCCCATAATGACAAAGCAAAAAGAGGTTTTTATACATTTTTGCAGATTTTTATATATACACTGCTCAAAAAAATAAAGGGAACACTAAAATAACACATCCTAGATCTGAATGAATGAAATATTCTTATTAAATAGTTTTTTCTTTACATAGTTGAATGTGCTGACAACAAAATCACACAAAAATTATCAATGGAAATCAAATTTATCAACCTATGGAGGTCTGGATTTGGAGTCACACTCAAAATTAAAGTGGAAAACCACACTACAGGCTGATCCAACTTTGATGTAATGTACTTAAAACAAGTCAAAATGAGGCTCAGTAGTGTGTGTGTGGCCTCCACGTGCCTGTATGACCTCCCTACAACGCCTGGGCATGCTCCTGATGAGGTGGCGGATGGTCTCCTGAGGGATCTCCTCCCAGACCTGGACTAAAGCATCCGCTAACTCCTGGACAGTCTGTGGTGCAACGTGGCGTTGGTGGATGGAGCGAGACATGATGTCCCAGATGTGCTCAATTGGATTCAGGTCTGGGGAACGGGCAGGCCAGTCCATAGCATCAATGCCTTCCTCTTGCAGGAACTGCTGACACACTCCAGCCACATGAGGTCTAGCATTGTCTTGCATTAGGAGGAACCCAGGGCCAACCGCACCAGCATATGGTCTGACAAAGGGTCTGAGGATCTCATCTCGGTACCTAATGGCAGTCAGGCTACCTCTGGCGAGCACATGGAGGGCTGTGCGGCCCCCCCCAAAGAAATGCCACCCCACACCATGACTGACCCACCGCCAAACCGGTCATGCTGGAGGATGTTGCAGGCAGCAGAACGTTCTCCACGGCGTCTCCAGACTCTGTCACATCTGTCACATGTGCTCAGTGTGAACCTGCTTTCATCTGTGAAGAGCACAGGGCGCCAGTGGCGAATTTGCCAATCTTGGTGTTCTCTGGCAAATGCCAAACGTCCTGCACGGTGTTGGGCTGTAAGCACAACCCCCACCTGTGGACGTCGGGCCCTCATACCACCCTCATAGAGTCTGTTTCTGACCGTTTGAGCAGACACATGCACATTTGTGGCCTGCTGGAGGTCATTTTGCAGGGCTCTGGCAGTGCACCTCCTGGCACAAAGGCGGAGGTAGCGGTCCTGCTGCTGGGTTGTTGCCCTCCTACGGCCTCCTCCACGTCTCCTGATGTACTGGCCTGTCTCCTGGTAGCGCCTCCATGCTCTGGACACTACGCTGACAGACACAGCAAACCTTTTTGCCACAGCTCGCATTGATGTGCCATCCTGGATGAACTGCACTACCTGAGCCACTTGTGTGGGTTGTAGACTCCGTCTCATGCTACCACTAGAGTGAGAGCACCGCCAGCATTCAAAAGTGACCAAAACATCAGCCAGGAAGCATAGGAACTGAGAAGTGGTCTGTGGTCACCACCTGCAGAATCACTCCTTTTTTGGGGGTGTCTTGCTAATTGCCTATAATTTCCACCTTTTGTCTATTCCATTTGCACAACAGCATGTGAAATTTATTGTCAATCAGTGTTGCATCCTAAGTGGACAGTTTGATTTCATAGAAGTGTGATTGACTTGGAGTTACATTGTGTTTAAGTGTTCCCTTTATTTTTTTGAGCAGTGTATAAAAAAAGTTATATTACAGTTACATAAGTATTTGGACCCTTGGATCCTCAGTACTTTGTTGAAACACCTTTGGAAGCAATTACAGCCTCGATTCTTCTCGGGTATGACGCTACCGGCTTGGCACAGCTGTATTTGGGGCGTTTCTTTCCTTCTTCTCTGCAGATCCTCTCAAGCTTTGTCAGGTTTGCTGGGGAGTGTTGCTGCACAGTTATTTTCAGGTCTCTCCAGAAATGTTTGATCGGGTTCAAGTTCAGACTTTGGCTGTGACACTCAAGGACATTCAGAGACTTGTTCTGATGCCACTGCTGCATTGTCTTGGCTGTGTGCTTAGGGTCGTTGTCCTATTGGAATAAGAACCTTTGCCCCAGTCTGAGGTCCTTAGCGCTCTGGAGCAGGATCAAGGATCTCTCTGTACTTAGCTCCATTCATCTTTCCCTCTATCCTGACTAGTCTCCCAGTCCCTGCCGCTGAAAAACTTCCCCACAGCATGATTCTGGCACCACCATGCAACACTGTAGGGATGGTGCCAGGTTTCCTCCAGACGTGAAACTCAATCTTGGTTTCATCAGACCAGAGAATTTTGTTTGTCATGGTCTGAGAGTCTTTAGGTGCCTTTTGGCATACTCAAAGCGGGCTGTCATGTGCTTTTACTGAGGAGTGGCTTCCGTCTGGCCTCTCTACCATAAAGGCCTGATTGATGGACTGCTGGTTTTGATGGTTGTCCTTCTGGAAGATTCTCCCATCTCCACAGAGGAACTCTGGAGCTGTGTCAGTGACCATCGGGTTCTTGGTCACCTCCCTGACCAAGGCCCTTCTCCCCCTATTGCTCAATTTGGCCTGGTGGCCAGCTCTAGGAAGAGTCTTGGTGGTTCCAAACTTCGTCCATTTAAGAATGATGGAGGCTACTGTGTTCTTGGGGACCTTCAATGCTGCAGACATTTTTTGGTACCCTTCCCCAGATCTGTGCCTCGACACATTCGTGTCTTGGAGCTCTACGGACAATTCTTTCGACCTCATGGCTTGGTTTTGCTCAGACGTGCACTGTCAACTGTAGGACCTTATATAGGCAGGTGTGTGCCTTTATAAATCATGTCCAATCAATTGAATTTACCACAGGTGGACTCCAAGTTGTAGGAACATGTCAAGGATGATCAATGGAAAGAGGATGCACCTGAGCTCAATTTCGAGTCTCATAGTAAATGGTCTGAATACTTAAGTAAATAAGGTATTACTGTTTTTAATTTAATACATTTGCTAAAAATTATTAACCTGTTTTCGCTTTGCCATTGTGGGGTATTGTGTGTAGATTGATGGAGAAAAAAATGTATTTAATCAATTTTAGAACAAGGCTGTAATGTAACAAAATGTGGAAAAAGTCAAGGGGTCTGAATACTTTCCCGAATACACTGTAGGTAATAGGCTGCCATTTGGGAAACAGACAATATTTCACATCACTGAATACACCCAGAGTCTCCCTATCCCCATGTCTCTGTGTTCTCCAAGCAGAGGATGGGAGGGGGAGAGGAGAGTACGGAAAACCAGAACCAGCGTATAGAGATGTCTATCCATGAGAGGAAGCAGCTGATCGTGGCCCGAGAAGAGGCCTGGAAGTCCAAGGGCCACGGGGCCGCTAACGACTCCACACAGTTCACTGTGGCCGCACGCATGGTCAAGAAAGGTCGGGTCATCTAATGCACAGACACATGCATGGGCACACTTGCACAAAAACACATGTATTTGCACACGCATCTGAGCGCACACGGAGCTAGGGTTTGTGTCAGTCAGTGGATAGTGGTCTTCAGTGTCAATTCGCAATTCAGTTACACTCATTCCATATAACCCTGCAGTTTGTTTTGGCAGCCAGTGACTACAATTCTCCCTACAGCCTTCCCAGCTCCCATAGAGTAGCAGCAGTCAGTGTGTATTTCACTCGGGCCGAAAACTATATAGTTGGTCTCCTATTGTCCAGTTAGCAGTACTACAGAGGGTCTTGTCGGTTCCTGGTTCAGTCAGGTTTACTGCCAAGTGAGATTGAGTGAAGCACGGTGCATTACTGTAAGAAATGGAGGGGGGGAGAACACAAACACTGACATACTGTTACAGTACTACTGTTGCTGCTAGGTGGGTGGCTAGCGTATCGCTACAGTAGCTCAAACACTATATATATATATAAGTCTGTAAAATAGAAGGAGCTGCAGCATGATCTACATTACAGTAGTTCATTTACATTATGCCCTAACTTTTCAGGTCTCTTCTGTTGTTCCATGTGGTGGAACATCCAATTATATTGTTAATGTCTGTCTGTGTGTGTTTCAGGTCTGGCTTCTCCTTCTGCTCTCTTGAACCCTGTGACGTCTCTCCCTTCCAAACCCAAGAACACCACTCCTGCCATCTCCAAGCCCCTGGAAGGTCAGTAGTCCCAATTCAGTTTTTCCCCTTTCTCCCTCACCCTCAAGGATTCAAAAGCATTGGACAGATTGTCTACCATGTTTATTATACCAATCCAAAGCTTTAAACTTTTGAGTGGGATTGAACGAGTTCTCGTTTTTGTGAGAAAGGGACAAATCATAATTGGACAACAACCTCTCTCTCCTCTCTGGTCTATGAGTCACCTTAAAGGGAAACTCTACCCAAAAACTATCTTTCAAAATACAGGAATCATCTCTGTATGATGTATTTTGCATCATATGATACAAAACGCAGCATCATATGATGCAAAATGTATCATAAGGGGATAATTTCTCTATTTTGAAAGTTACATATCTTGAAAACTTGATTGCTGGCAAGCAAAACAGTTTGGGACTATGTCAACAATGGATTATTGAAACAAATACCAAAAGATTGTTTTTGGTGGAATTTTCCTTTAATATTATTTACAGTAAATAGTTTTGACCAGGGGTTGGAACCGGTTCAGGGAACATAACTGAAAAAGAACACAAACATTTTAGGAACAGAAACAGAACCTGGCACGAAAGTGATCTCTAGTGTTCCAGAATAGAACTGTTATTTTAAGATCTTGAGAACCGGTTAATGTAATTTTTTTGTTCCAAAAATATGCCTAATGTCTAGTATATAATTCTGTAACGTTATAACACATTCCAGTTCACGTCATGTCATGATGTTCAAGCCGAGCCCCCTCCTTGTCCACCCCTCATTTTACATTTTAGTCATTTAGCAGACGCTCCTATCTAGAGCAACTTAAAGGGGCAATTACACTTAAGTGCCTTGCTCAAGGGCATGTTGACAGATTTTTCACCTAGTCCGCTCTGGGATTCAAACGAGACCTTTCAGTTACTGGCCCAGTGCTCTTAACAACTAGGCTTCCTGACGTCGATCTCTCCTCTCTGGTGAGATTTCAGTCGCATCTCACGCATGCATTTATCTGACCAATCAAACATGTACGTAAATAACTAGCAAGCTTCTCTATCCATGCTAATGTGTCGAGTAAATTAATGCGCTGTTCTGTTCAGAACGATTGGGAAATTATTTCAGTTCCAACCCCTGGTTGTGACTGCATTATGTTGTTTGGGGTAAAAGGTTGTGACTGGGTTATGTCCTTTACTGTCATTAGACGCATGCTGACCCAAATGTAAACGCTACTGAGGAGTTCTTGTGAATAATGTTATATTACTCATCTTCATCATAAAATGTGTGTATCAATAGCCATTCAATATAAAATACACTAACACTGATATGTCAAGAATCACCTCAACGTAATCCAATCACTGCGTAGCTATTGTAGCCTCTGTGCGGTTTGACTCACGATCAAACTACAGTGCAATACTTATTTTGCCAATGCTAACATTTGGTTATAATCAATTGTCTTTGTTTTTATTCTTTAAGAAATGGAGGATTTATCTGATACTGAAGGTGTTTTAAAATTCCTTTTGCTGTTGTATTGTGTGCATCATATCGCCTGTACTTGTCATGTGTAATCCCTGTGACATTAATCATTGTGGTCATTGTTATCTGGCAACCAATGTCTGATAGAATATGATCCCCGGGATAGTGTTTGGTTGCCCTCAAACTTAAACGCTGTGTTGATGCATGAGACAGATGTCACCTTCATTGCTATTGTGATTGACATGTCTTCTGATTTCATTGAAAAGTGAGTCCCAAATGGCACCCTATTCCCGTGCTGACTAAGTGTAGATGTCAGTCTCTCTCCATTCATAGAGTAACTCTTGTGTGTTGCTTTGCAGAGATCGAGGCCAAACCGGACATGAACCTGGAGTCGGACAGGAAACTCGATAAGCTGGAGTCTTTCCTGGGCAGGTTGAACAGTAAAGGTAAGTGTCTTGTTCTAGTACACTGTCTCCGTCTTTCCCAATTCACTCCCAACCCCTCCGCTTTGGCACTAACTCTGGGATGTTTGCAGATCTGTAAGGTGGAAGGAATAGGGTGGAAGCTCCACCACTACACTGCTTATTCCTGTCCAGAACCTACAGATCTGCAAAAATTGAAGATTTAAAGCCAAGGGGGAGGGGTTGGGAGCGAATTGTGACCGACGGTCTCTGTCTATTGAGGCCTTAGTGACTGGGTCATGTCAAGACTCATCTTGTCTTCCATGCTTCTCCCATCAGTGGGCGGCCTGCAGGAATCCACCATCACAGTGACGAAGAAGACGGTCAAAGATGTCATGAATCTGGATGATGAGATGTTCGACAAGTTTTACCGCCACATGGCCGAGATGCCCCTCAACATGAACAGCAAGGTGGACATCAATGACGACTTTGACGACATCTTCGGCGGTACCCAGATGCCCAAGTAAGCATGTGCGCACACATACACTCACACACACACATACACAGTGCACAGGTCAGGGGTGAGTCAACACTGTAAAAATCCGTCACCTGCTTTCTGTTGAACCCTAACTTCTGACCTAGGCTGACCTCAGCCATGGTGGAGCACAAGCGGTCGGTGCGTCCAGTGCGCAACGTCCAGTCGTCCAGGAACCCTCTGAAGATGCTGGCGGCCAGAGAGGACATCCGACACGAGTACACAGAGCAGAGACTCAACATCGGCCTGCTGGAGAGCAAGAGGATGAAGCAAGAGAAGAGTGAGTACACGAGAGGGAGTACATAGAGCAGAGACTCAACATAGGCCTGATCTAGAGCAAGAGGATGAAGGCTTAGAAGGGTTATGGTTAGTCCACAATATGTTTTTGCCATATTGCTTAACTTATACCTATCCATCCCTTCAGATCTACAAAAGTGCTTGTGGTTGGGGGAGTTTAGATGACTAGGAATATGGGGGCAATAAGCTTTTGATCTGATTGTGCTTGTATTCAGTTGTAAATGCATTGTCAGTCTAGGCAGAGGTGGATGCTGTGTGCTGTGCTTTAAATTGCTTGCTTTACAGTATGTGAGACTGTGGTTGAGACACACACATTAACAGAACCACAACAGCTCTATGAGAAAATATTCTCTAACACTTCCCACGACAGAAAACTTTCCAGAGCACACTTTCAATCGTATATTAATAACTCTCTTCCTCCCTACACTACAGTACTTTAACTGATTGAAATCAGGCTGAATGGGTGAGTTTGAGTGCGGTTGGCAGCTTCAGTAGGTCAAGGAGGAGCTGGTACTCAGGCCTTGTACTGTAGTTCTATTCTATAAATACATTCACACATTGCATTCTGGGATAGCAGACGTAAACGCTGTAAAAGTGACCTACATTTAAATGCCTTGTCTGAGTCCCAAACTGGCACAGTATTCCCGTATGTAGTTCACTACTTTTAACCAGGGCCCATGGGGCTCTGGTCAAAAGTAGTGCACTTCATAGGGAATTAGAGCGCATTATGGATACAACCTTGCCTTAATTTCCTGGTATTGTGCAGAGCAATCATTCAAATGTTCACTGTTGTTTTTCTACTATTATTGGTTGGGTAACGTGCTGTGGGCTGTGTTGCGAAACACTCTTTTCATGCCAAAACCAATTTTCTGTATAAATGGCCTTGATAAATGGCCTTGATGAAAACAGGCCATAAATGTCTCAATTCTTGTTGTCTTGGAAAGCTGTGTGTTATTACACTACAATATCAGTACTTGTTGCATTTATACAACTTGTCTGTAAGTCAACTGATTTCAGCCAGTATCTGGCTGTGGATTGACTGCATTGTTTGAATGAAATGTTGGCATATTGGCAGTTAATTAGAAAACAATGGAATCGTTCCACTAAAACTCTCTGGATAGTTAACAAACATTCTTCAAATTCATTGCACCAGCAAACCATGGTTGACCAACTCCCATACCATAATGGCTGACATTTTATAGATGCGGTAAAGAGGTCAATCGAAATCAACCAAAACAGTGGAATTGCCATGGAAACACGTGGGGGAAAGATCCCGAGTCACCTCATTGCCCCCCAGCAAAATGTATACATTTAGGCTATTGTTTTAATGTGTATTTCATATTGTTTTGAGGTAAAAAATCTGCGTATGATGCTTGTATGGATGTCAAACCCAACATATGTTCATGTCATCGTTACAAATCAACTGTGTTTACAGTTAAGAACGTCTGCGTTCCATTGACTCCCTTACCACATCTATGCCATCGTAAGAAGGTTAATTTCCATTCAAGTGTTCCGATTCCTAATTATATGGTATATTGTGTTTCTTTATAACTCCTCTAACTTATGGCTCCATCTCTTTGTTCCAGTGAATAAAAATAGTGGATTCTCTGAGGTGGCTCTGGCGGGTTTGGCCAGTAAGGAGAACTTCAGCAGTGTCAACCTGCGTAGTGTCAACATCTCCGACCAGATGTCCAACAACAGCGCCGTGCCCTACAAGAAACTCATGCTCTTGCAAGTCAAAGGTGAGATGGACAGATGACCACTCAACCCCCCCCCCCCCCCCCCCAAAAGGTACAAGGTCATCAGTCAGTCATGCCCAGATAAAAACAAAAACAGGGAAAGAATGTGGTTATGTCACGTGTGCTCCCTCTCCGGCCTCTAGGTCACCAGTCCGCTCATTATGCCGCACACCTGTCACCACCGTTACGCGCAACAACACATTATGACACTCACCTGGACTCCATCACCTCCTTCGTTACCTGCCCTTTATATGTCACTCCCTTTTGGTTTCTTCCCCAGTCGTCATTGTTTCTGTTTCATGTCTGCGCGTTGTTTGTTTCTTGTTTTGTGTTATGTTTTAATTTATTTATTAAATGATTCACTCCCTGAACTTGCTTCCCGACTCTCAGCGTACATCGTTACATGTTAGCCCCACACACACAACCCTCTAAGCAGAAATGTTTAGATACTGACAGGTATGTTACTCTCACCTTTCATGGGGATATAACATATTTTCTGCCCAAAGGTTTCTTTATGATATGTATTACTCTCTATGCCTGACCCTGCATTTTTTTCATCTATTTTTATATTTTTAGCAGACACACGCCCCCTTTTTTAAATGCCTTGGAGTCAAAAATAGAACAAATCCTTGGTTCTCTGTAGAATTTACAGATCTGTTTATTATGAGAAATCAGGCCTGTGCTAAAGCTAGAAACTCTGTAGCTGATTGGCAGCTTTTCAGGCAGCTGCGAAATAGATGCACCTCCGCAATTAAGAAAGCCAAATCAAGTTACTTTTTTTTATCCGACTCTGCTTGTGCTCTGTCAAAATGCTGGAAAACAGTTAATGCACTGAAGCGTGGAAATTCCTCTCCTTCCCTGCTTAAGCAAGTTGTCAGACTACTGAGATTTATTTCTATCAGTGACGCTTTTAATTAGCATTTTAGAGAAGAGGAGCTCTGTTTTGTCGAGCTGAGATGTCTGCCAGGCACACAGAGAGGCCTGTCGCCAACTGGGTGTCGGAAGGGGGGGAAGGAGAAAAGTGGTTGAGTGTCATCCGTACAGCAATAATAGGAGAGACCATGTGAGGATATGACGGAGCCGAGTGACTTGGTGTAAAGAGGAGAGGGCCTAGAACCGAGCTTGGGGGACACATGTAGTGAGGGCACGTGATACAGACACAGATACTCTCCACACCACCTGGTAGGAGTGACCTGCCAGGTTGGGGGAGAGCCTGAGACGCCCAACCCTGAGAGGGACAGAGGAGCGAGTCAGCTTTGGCAGAGCGGAGAGCATTTGTGACACAAAGGACAGTGGTCTTAGTGAGCCGCCTTGAAGCCTGACTGGTTAGGGTCAAGAAGATCATTCTGAGAGAGATAATGAGAGCGTTGGTCAGAGACCATGCACTCAAGTGTTTCAGAAAGAAATTAAATAAGGGATACCAGTCTCTTGTTTTTGACATTAGAGTGGTCGAGTGTTGGTTTCTTGAGGAGGGGAGAGATTCTGGCCATCTTAATGTCAGAGAGGATGCAGCCAGTAGTCAGGGATGAGTTGATGAGGGAAGTGCGGAATGGGATAAGGTCTCCAGAGATGGTCTGGAGAAGACAGGAGGGGACGGGGTTAAGTGGGCAGGTTGTTGTGCGGCCGGACATCACTAGTTGCAGGATTTCATCTGGAGAGAGAAGGGAGAATAAGGGAAAGGTAGTTCTGTGTGAGTGGGCTCAGTAGGCTGAGTGAATGAGGAGCGGATGTCGTCAACTTTTTTTCAGTGGTCCGCTTAGAGGGAGGGGAGGAGAGGAGGTGGAGGATTAAGAGAAGTTTGGAGAAGTTTCTCAGGGTTGGAGGCAGAAGCTTGAATGTAGAGTGACAGAAATAGGCGATACAGAGGAAAGGAAGGTAGAGAGGAGGGAGTGGGAGGATGATAAGTCCTCCGGAAGTTTCGTATTCCGCTCAGCGGTCCGCAGCCCTGTTCTGTTAGCACGCAGTGAATCACTCAGCCCCAGAACGGAACAACAAAAAACAAATTATTGTTATTTGTTAATAATGATAAACCTCCTGGCATTAACAGGGCGGCAGGTAGCCTAGTGGTTAGAGCATTGGGCCAGTAACCGAAAGGTTGCTGGATTGAATCCCCGAGCTGACAAGGTAAAAATCTGTTGTTCTGCCCCTGAACAAGGCAGTTAACCCACTGTTCCATGGTAGGCCGTCAATGTAAATAACAATTTGTTCTTAACTGACTTGCCTAGTTAAATGAAGGTAAAATATATATTTATTTTTTGACAACTTAGATGGAAAACTACTGAGGATGGTAGCTGACTCCTATCTGCCATATCTTTAATCTGAGCCTAGAGGAAAGTCTTTGTCCTCAAGCCTGGTGGGAGCCCAAAGACTTCCGCTACGCAAAAGTGGTAAAGCGGCCTTTACTGGTTCTAACAGCAGACCTATCAGCTTGCTGCCAGATCTTAGCATTAGCCTGTTTGACCAAATACAATGCTATTACTCTGTAAACAAATTAACAACATACTTTCCGCATGCTTATAGAGAAGGGCACTCAACTTGTACTGCACTGACACAAATGACTGATGGTTGGCTGAAAGAAATTGATAATAAGAAAATTGTGGGATCTGTACTTTTAGGTTTCAGTGCAGCCTTTAATATGATTGACCATAACCTGTTGTTGAGAAAACGTATGTGTTATGGCTTTTCAACCTCTGTCATATCATGGATTCAGACCTGTCTATCTTATATATCTCAGAGGGTTTTCTTTAATGGAAGCTTCTCTAATGTAAAACACGTAAAGTGTGGTGTACCACAGGGCAGCTCTCTAGGCCCTCTACTCTTTTACCAGTGACCTACCACTGGCATTAAACAAAGCATGTTTGTCCATGTATGCTGATGATTCAACCATATACACATCAGCAACCACAGCTAATGGAGTCACTGCCCTTACCAAAGAGTTGCAGTCTGTTTTGGAATGGGTGGCCAGTAAAAAACTGGTCCTGAACATATCTAAAGCTAAGAGCATTGTATTTGGTACAAATCATTCCCTAAGTTCAAGTCCTCAGCTGAATCTAGTAATGAATGGTGTGACTGTTGAACACGTTTAGGAGATTACTTGGTGTTACCTTAGATTGTAAATTGTCGTGGTCAAAACATATATATTCAAGTCCTGCTGGATCTAGTTTTATCTTACGGGGATTATTGTCCAGTCATATGGTCAAGGCTGCAAAGAAAGACTTAGTTAAACTGCACCTGGCCCAGAACAGAGCCGCAAGTCTTGCTCTTCATTGTAATCAGAGGGCTAATATTAATACTATGCATGCAAGTCTCTCTTGGCTAAGAGTTAAGGAAAGACTGACTGCGTCACTTCTTGTTTTTATAAGAAACATTAATGTGTTGGAAATTCCAAATTGTTTGCATAGTCAATTTACACACAACACTGACACGCGCACAAATGGTTGACTTGCTTAAACAAATGTGGTTTCTACTGACAATTGAGATGTACAAACAATGGCAAAAGGGGACGACGAGTGGATATCCATGATTTCGATTAAGACATTAATGAGCAAGCTAGGTCAGACGTAGTCAATATAACTATTTGTTCAGCACTTTTGAAATGTACAGTGACAGAATTCAGAACATGGACCGTTTTGACAGTGTTCTCCCTGTACACCAAGTCAGAACCGTAGGATAAGGGGGCATATAAGCAGGCAATGAAAGCTCTTACAATATTCAAAGATCACATTTCTCTAAAACAGGCTGTAGGCTACAAGTGCACCACCAAGTCAGAACAGGAAGGCGAAAGAGGGGGAAATGAGACAATTATTAGGGTGGGCTATTGGGCTATTAACAGCTTACTACACAACATACACAACATACACTTAGTATTACTTTCCTGGCATATTACATAATTTAAGCAGCAGCATACAATACATTTTTGGCGGCACAGCGCCTCTCCCCCATGTGACCTACTCATTGTATGTGCTGACGTATGTGTAACTGATAGATGCACACACACACTAAATGTTAACATTTTTAAAGGTATGTAAATTATAAAGTATTTTGTCTGTAATGTCTTTTTCGTTATGTGTCAGCACCCAGTAAGACTAGCTGTCGCCATTGGGGTCGGCTAATGGGGATCCAAATAAATCAATAAAATCAGCTAGGAGGAAAGGGAGGAGAGGAAAGGGGACAGTGAGACAAAGGATGCGGAAAGGGAGGAGAGTAGGATGAAGAGGCATATTAAGGAGACAGGAGGGAGAAGAATTTAGCAAAAGAGGCAAAAGGATAGAAGAGGAGAGAGTAGTGGGAGAGCAAGAGCAAAGATTGCGGCGGCACATGACCATCTGGGTCGAGGCTGAGTGGGTACGGTTGGAGTAAATATGGTGAGAAAAAGAAACAAAGTAGTGATTAGAGACATGGATGGGGTTGCAGTGAGGTTAGTAGGTGAGAACAGCCTATAGTGAAGATGAGGTCAAGTGTATTGCTTACCTTGTGGGTGGGAGGTGACTGGGAAGGGTAAGGTCAAAAGAGGAAAGGAGTGGAAACAGAGGTAGAAAGAAAATCTGCAGTCCTCATGCCTCCTTGCAGCATGCCTAAGGCACGTTCACACAGATGAGCAGGGACCCTGGGCATCTTTCTTTTGGTGTTTTTCAGAGTCAGTAGAAAGGCCTCTTTAGTGTCCTAGCTTTTCATAACTGTGACCTTAATTGCCTACCGTCTGTAAGCTGTTAGTGTCTTAACAACCGTTAAGAAACAGTGTTTAAACCCTTTACAATGAAGATCTGTGAAGTTATTTGTATTTTTACGAATTATCTTTGAATGGGGCATTTCTTTTTTTGCTGAGTTTATGATATGAGTAATGTAATAATATGAGTAATGTGAACATTATTAAAGTGGCATTGTTTAAAGTGACTAGTGATCAATTTATTAAAGTGACCAGTGATTGGGTCTCAATGTAGGCAGCAGCCTCTATGAGTTAGTTATTGCTGTTTAGCAGTCCAATGGCTTCGAGATAGAAGCTGTTTTTCTGTCTCTAGGTCCCAGCTTTGATGCACCTGCACTGACCTCGCCTTCTGGATGGTAGCGGTGTGAACAGGCAGTGGCTCTCGTGGGCCTTGTGGTTGAGGGTGGTGCAGTTGCCGTACCAGGCTGTGATACAGCCCGACAGGATGCTCTCGATTGTGCATCTGTAAGTTTGTGAGGGTTTTGGGTGATAAGCCACATTTCTTCAGACTCCTGAGGTTGAAGAGGCGCTGTTGAACATTCTTCACCACACTAGCTGTGTGGGTGGACCATTTCAGTTTCTGTGATGTGTACGCCGAGGGATTTAATCTTTCCACCCTCTCCACTGCTGTCACTTCGATGTGGATAGGGGGGTGCTCCCTCTGCTGTTTCCTGAAGTCCACGATCATCTCCTTTGTTTTATTGACGTTGAGTGAGAGGATGTTTTCCTGACACCACAGTCCTAGTGCCCTCACCTCCTCCCTTTAGGCTGTCTCGTCGTTGTTGGTAATCAAGCCCACTATTGTTGTGTCATCTGCAAACTTGATGATTGAGTTGGAGGCGTGCATAGCCATGCGTTCGTGGGTGAACAGGGAGTACAGGATGGGGCTGAGCACGCACCCTTGTGGGGCCCTAGTGTTGAGGGTCAGCGGGGTGGAGATGTTGCTTCCTGCCTTTACCACCTGGTGGCGGCCCTTCAGAAGGTCCAGGACCCAATTGCATAGGGTGGCGTTGAGACCCAGGGCCTCCAGCTTGATGATGAGCTTGGAGGGTACTATGCTGTTGAATGCTGAGCTGTAGTCAATGAATATCATTCTTACATAGGTATTCATCTTGTCCAGATGGGATCGGGGCGGCAGGTAGCCTAGTGGTTAGAGCATTGGACCAGTAACCGAAAGGTTGGTTGGATGAATCCCCGAGTTGACAGGGTAAAATCTGTAATTCTTCCCCGAACAAGGCATTTAACCCACCGTTCCTAGGCCATCATTGTAAATAATAATTTGTTCTTAACTGACTTGCCTAGTTAAATGAAGGTTAAACAAAAAATAATAATTAAAATAGGGCAGTGTGATGGCGATTGCATCGTCTGTGGACCTGTTGGGGTGATATGCAAACTGAAGTGGGTCTAGGGTGGCCGGGTAACATGGAGGTGATAAGATTCTGGACTGGTCTCTCAAAGCACTTAATGATGACAGAAGTGAGTGGTACGGGGCGGTAGTCATTTCATTCAGTTATCTTTGCCTTGGGTACAGGAACAATGGTGGCCATCTTGAAGCATGTGGGGACAGCAGACTGGGATAGGTAGCGATTTAATATGTCTGTAAACACACCAGCCAGCTGGTCTGCACATGCTCTGAGGACGTGGCTTGGGATGCCGTCTGGGCCAGCAGCCTTGCGAGGGTTAACACGTTTAAATGTTTCACTCACATCGGCCACGGAGAAGGAGAGGGGGGGGGGGGGGGCAGTCCTTGTTAGCAGGCCGCAACGGTGGCACTGTATTATCCTCAAAGCGGACAAAGAAGGTGTTTAGTTTGTCTGGAAGCGTGACGTTGGTGTTCGTGACGTGGTTGGTTTTCTTTTTGTAGTCCGTGATTTCCTGTATACCCTGCCACATAGGTCTCGTGGCTGAGCTGTTGAATTGTGACTCCACTTTGTCCCTGTTCCGGCATTTCTCCTGTTTGATTGCCTTGCAGAGGGAATAACTAAACTGTTTATATTCAGGCATATTCCCAGACCTCTTTCCATGGTTAAATGCGGTGGTTTGCACTTTCAGTTTTGCGCAAATGCTGCCATCCGTCCACGGTTTCTGGTTAGGGTAGGTTTTAATAGTCACAGTGGGTACATCTCCAATGTACTTCTTTATAAACTCACTCACCGAGTCAAACCAACATTGAAGCGTGGATTCCAATTGGTCAGACCAGCGTTGAATGGTTCTAGTCAATGGAGATAGGGCGGGGGAGGGATTTGTATGCATCACGGAAGTTAGAGTAGTAGTGATCAAGTGTATTACCCCCGAGGATCCACTTCGGGAAAGTCGTATTCCTGGTCGTAATATTGGTTGACGTCACTCTTATATCCAATAGTTCTTCCCAGCTGTATGTAATACGACTTAAGATTTCCTGGGGTAACAATGTAAGAAATAATACATTTAAAAAAAAATACTGCATAGTTTCCTTAGGACTCGAAGCGAGGCGACCATCTCTGTCAGCGCCATCTTGCATGGGCAGCGACCATGTAACGCTTTTACAACATACAGAATTGTATGTTGTCAAGGGGCAAAGTATTGACACGTTTTTTTTAATTGAGAGATGAGCTTAAAGTTTTCATTACTGACCATAATTTCCAGTTGTCTGATGACGAGTTTCTCACATGACTGGCCTATCTGGGTGATGTTTTTTCTCACCTGAATGATCTGAATCTAGGATTACAGGGACTCTCCGTAACTATATTCAATGTGCGGGACAAAATTGAGGCTATGATTAAGAAGTTGGAGCTCTTCTGTCTGCATTAACAAAGACAACACACAGGTCTTTCCAATATTGTATGATTTTGTTGTGTGCAAATGAACTCAAGCTTACGGACAATGTCAAATGTGATATAGCGAAGCACCTGAGTGAGTTGGGGGAGCAATTACGCAGGCACTTTCTTGAAACGGATGACACAAACAACTCGATTCGTTATCCTTTTCATGCCCTGCTCCCAGTCCAATTACCGATATCTGAACAAGAGAGACTCATTGAAATTGCAACAATCGGTTCTGTGAAAATTTTATTTAATCAGAAGCCACTGACAAATTTCTGGATTGGGCTGCGCTCAGAGTATCCTGCCTTGGCAAATCGCCATGTCCTTTGCAACCAAGTACCAATGTGAGGGTGGATTCCCGGCCATCACTGGTATGAAATCTAAATACAGGCACAGACTGCATGTGGAAAATGATTTAAGACTGAGACTCTCCAATACAATCCATTGCAGATTTATGTGCATCCTTTCAAGCACATCCTTCTCATTAACTTGTGGTGAGTTATTCACAATTTTTGATGAACAAGTAAGGTTTTATATGTAAGATGGTTAAATAAAGAGCAAAATTATTTATTATTATTATATTATTATTTGTGCCCTGGTTCTATAAGAGGTCTTTGTCACTTCCCACAAGCCGGGTTGTGACAAACTCACACTCATTCTTATGTTTAATAACTGTATTGTGTGTGGCAGGCTTACAATGATGGCAAAAAACAACATTTGAGAGTGTTCTGACCCTGGTGCTAGAGGGGGTACTCAGCTGGAGGTTGAATCTTTGAAGGGGTACGGGACTATAAAAAGTTTGGGAACCACTGCTCTAGAGAATTTTTCTTGTTGAGGATATTTTGAATAAAGAGTATTTGTTTTCTATGATTGCTTTGTATCTGTTTTGCTTTTTATATTTATTAATTTGTATTTCTGTAATTACATGGCTCATCTGTAAAATAATCCTTGGTCTCAGCATGACTCCCTATCAAAGTCAAGGTTAAATAAAGAAACGGCCTTGAAATCAACAACGCGCTCTCTCCATTGACATATGCTCGTAGTTCTTTGGAGAGACATGCAGGTCAACAATGCTACAGTAAACGCAACAGTTTAGAGGATAAATCTGAGCTGGAATCCCAAACACATTTCACACAAAGTAACAGACAGTCTCATAGTATATCATCTTACAATGACAAGAAAGGGACTGGAGTAATACTTTATGTGTAGTATTCTGATAATGGTTTCATCCTCACAAAGAAGGAAGGCAGTGTTTTCTTTGACTGTCGCATCACATTGAGGAGAAAAATATCTCAGGCTGTGTCTCAAATGGCTCCCTATTCATTATGTAGTGCACTATGTAGGGGATTTGGGATGCAGCCTCAGTCATCAGAGAGGTCATTCGCCTAGATTAGACAGATATTGAGGGCAGGAAGCACATCTTCCTCTTCCATGTATCAAGGAGACTGTAGCCTATAACAAGCATGCTAAGGCAAACCATCCAGAACAGTGAGCAGCAAAACGTTGGCTACATCCTCAATGGCACCCTATTCCCTATATAGCGCACTATTTTTGACCAGAGCCCTTTGGGAATAAAGGGAATGGGGTGCCATTTGGGATGCAGATGGCTGTCTGCTGCTGCATGCTAATTGGCTGAATTATATTATTGTTTTGCCCTTGTTGTCTTTTAGTTTGGGGAAATAAGAAAGGATCGTGTAAGTTGTGCCTGTTTGCACTGCTTATTGCAGCCACATCTGTCACAGTAGTAACCCATTTCCTAGTGCTGCTGTGCTTGGGTCCACAGAGAAAAATGGCCTAATTGGCCATTTTTACCCAAAGCAACGAAGGATGCTCTTGAAGGGTGTCCTTTCTTTTCCAGAGGATGTTTTTGTGTTTTTTTGTGGTTGTTTTGGTTCCTTCTCTACACCTCTTCCATGCAGCTGTGGTGCTTAATCATGTTACCCAGGTCACCTCACTCTACCCTGGGCTAGCCTGTCCTGCCAATCCCCCCCCTCCCTAATCCAGCCCAAATCCAATAAAACCAACCAGACCTAAACCAACCAGACCTATTCTAATCTTAAAAACACCCTTAGGGTATGTCCAAAATGGCACCCATATTCCATACAGTGAGGGAAAAAAGTATTTGATCCCCTGCTGATTTTGTACGTTTGCCCACTGACAAAGAAATGATCAGTCTATAATTTTAATGGTAGGTTTATTTGAACAGTGAGAGACAGAATAACAACAAAAATATCCAGAAAAACGCATGTCAAAAATGTTATAAATTGATTTGCATTTTAATGAGGGAAATAAGTATTTGACCCCCTCTCAATCAGAAAGATTTCTGGCTCCCAGGTGTCTTTCATACAGGTAACGAGCTGAGATTAGGAGCACACTCTTAAAGGGAGTGCTCCTAATCTCAGTTTCTTACCTGTATAAAAGACACCTATCCACAGAAGCAATCAATCAATCAGATTCCAAACTCTCCACCATGGCCAAGACCAAAGAGCTCTCCAAGGATGTCAGGGACAAGATTGTAGATCTACACAAGGCTGGAATGGGCTACAAGACCATTGCCAAGCAGTTTGGTGAGTAGGTGACAACAGTTGGTGCGATTATTCGCAATTGGAAGAAACACAAAAGAACTGTCAAACTCCCTTGGCCTGGGGCTCCATGTAAGATCTCACCTCGTGGAGTTGCAATGATCATGAGAATGGTGAGGAATCAGCCCAGAACTACACAGGAGCATCTTGTCAATGATCTCAAGGCAGCTGGGACCATAGTCACCAAGAAAACAATTGGTAACACACTACGCCGTGAAGGACTGAAATCCTGCAGCGCCCGCAAGGTCCCCCTGCTCAAGAAAGCACATATACATGCCCGTCTGAAGTTTGCCAATGAACATCTGAATGATTCAGAGGACAACTGGGTGAACGTGTTGTGGTCAGATGAGACCAAAATGGAGTTCTTTGGCATCAACTCAACTTGCCGTGTTTGGAGGAGGAGGAATGCTGCCTATGACCCCAAGAAACCATCCCCACCGTCAAACATGGAGGTGGAAACATTATGCTTTGGGGGTGTTTTTCTGCTAAGGGGACAGGACAACTTCACAGCATCAAAGGGACGATGGACGGGGCCATGTACCGTCAAATCTTGGGTGAAAACCTCCTTCCCTCAGCCAGGGTATTGAAAATGGGTCGTGGATGGGTATTCCAGCATGACAATGACCCAAAACACACGGCCAAGGCAACAAAGGAGTGGCTCAAGAAAAAGCACATTAAGGTCCTGGAGTGGCCTAGCCAGTCTCCAGACCTTAATCCCATAGAAAATCTGTGGAGGGAGCTGAAGGTTCGAGTTGCCAAACGTCAGCCTCGAAACCTTAATGACTTGAAGAAGATCTGCAAAGAGGAGTGGGACAAAATCCCTCCTGAGATGTGTGCAAACCTGGTGGCCAACTACAAGAAACATCTGACCTCTGTGATTGCCAACAAGGGTTTTGCCACCAAGTACTAAGTCATGTTTTGCAGAGGGGTCAAATACTTATTTCCCTCATTAAAATGCAAATCAATTTATAACATTTTTGACATGCGTTTTTCTGGATTTTTTTGTTGATATTCTGTCTCTCACTGTTCAAATAAACCTACCATTAAAATTACAGACTGATCATTTCATTGTCAGTGGGCAAACGAAAAAAATCAGCAGGGGATCAAATACTTTTTTCCCTCACTGTATATAGTGCACTATTTTGACCCGAGCCCTGTTAATGACTCTTAATGATTTCTTCTTAAATGCCGTTAAGATCAAGATCAAAACATTTGATAATATATGCCTATCTGTGTCTGTCTGTCTTTGTTTGTTTCTGTCTGGTTTATAATAACCAGGCCGACGGCACGTCCAGACCAGACTAGTGGAGCCCAGAGCGTCCTCTCTAAACAGCGGGGATTGCTTTCTGCTCATCACTCCCCATCACTGCTATGTCTGGACCGGAGAGTTTGCCAACGTCATCGAGAAGGCCAAGGTGAGTCTGCCATGTTAATTTTCATTCAGTCTTCTTGCTCTTGGTGTTATATGTAACTTATTGTCCCTAGAGGGAAATTCGGTTCATGAGCAGGGGTAACATGATAAAAGTACAGGCTTATCAGACACACTGATCAAAACACATGCACCAATGTTGTCATACATATATTGTAAGGATTGCTGCTCAGTGTTGTCTTATTTATACTGAACAAAAATATAAACGCAACAATTTCAAAGATTTTACTGAGTTATATAAGGAAGTAGCTCAATTTAAATAAATTCATTAGGCCCTAATCTATGGATTGCACATGTCTGGGAATACAGATATGCATCTGTTGGTCACAAATAACTTTTTAAAAAGGTAGGGACGAGGATCAGAAAACCAGTCGGTATCTGGTGTGACCAATATTTGCCTCATGCAGCGACACAAATCCTTCGCATAGAGTTGATCAGGCTGTTGGTTGTGGCCTGTGGAATGCAAACAAATTTGAGCACAACATTTTAGAGAAATACGCCTTTTATGCATATGGAAAATTTCTGCGATCTTTTATTTCAGCTAATGAAACATAAACATGTTGCGTTTATATTTTTGTTCAGTGTAGTTACATTAGGTATGTTTCTATACTCCATAGATGAACGCGAGTAACCATCTGTCAGTGAGGTTTAAAGGGACTTTGTTATTATTAGGCGTGTGCTACATCACGTGTAGGAAGTAAATACTATTTTGCTTGTTATTTTTGATTAATGTACTGCATTGTAGTGGGAGCTAGCAACACATGTGTGTGGGGAGCTGCAGTAACAGGAAGCCACACAGTGACACATCAACCCAGACCTAGAGCCATTGTTTTAGACATACTCTGCTCAACTGAACTCTAAACTCTGTATGGCCAGGAGGAACACAGACTTCATTCTAAAATTCTATAAAAAAAAACTATAATTCAGACTATAAAACCCCAAGCAGATTGACATAAAGTGTAGACCACTTTGTTCTAATTGCAGAAATAATTTGATTGGTTTAGGGCAGAACAAATTCGATTGGTTGCTGCTAGCGTGCTACATTTGACTCTTATGCTCTTTAGAAATGATGGTGCTGACAAACATGGTCACCCTGTTTTTAGCTACTAGCTAACTTTGCAAAAATTTGTGTCTGTGTTATTTCTTACATTATTTTTGTGAATGTTTTTAGTATTATTACCTACTTTTTGAAAATAACTTTTGGGATGTTAGATTGCGGTCACTCACCAGAAATTCGACTTTCCTGACCTGGCTTCTTTGTCTAGACTTCCTGAGGCAGCCCCATTCATCCCGGGTGCTACACCAAAACTTTGATGCTGGAGAAGATGGAGGGGTGTTTGTCAGGCTCAGGCGGCGAGCAAACCATCCCTCGCTTCTGAGTATATTTCTTGCTGACGTTCAGTCCCTGGACAATAAAGTAGACTAGCTCAGGGCGAGGATCTCCTTTCAGAGAGACATAAGGGACTGTAACATACTCAGTAACATACCCCATAGACGATTCTGTGCTTCCAACTTTGTGGCAACAGTTTGGGGAAACGCCCTTTCCGGTTTCAGCATGACAATGCCACCATGCACAAAGCGAGGTCCATACAGAAATGGTTTGTCGAGATCGGTGTGGAAGAACTTGACAGAGCCCTGACCTCAGCCCATCGAACACCATTGGGATGAATTGGAACGCCGACGGGGAGTCTGGCCTAATCGCCCTACATCTGTGCCCGACCTCACTAATGCTCTTGTGGCTGAATGGAAGGAAGTCCCCTCAGCAATGTTCTAACATCTAGTGGAAAGCCTTCCAGTGGAGGATGTTATAGCAGCAAAGGGGGACCAACTCCATATTAATGCCCATGGATTTGGAAGGAGATGTTCGACGAGCAGGTGTCCGCATACTTTTGGTCATGACTCATGTAGCGTATTTATATTCTTGACTCGGGTTAGGAAGCTAATTTCCTGCAATTCTATCCATTTTGCCATGGGGTTGTGTACTGTGTATTTACAGTAAATACTGTATTCTCGACATGGCTCACTAATATTTCTACTACTGTACATTGCATTTTAGTTACTGTTTATATACACCGTATATGTATTTATATACTGGATTCTTGACATAGCCCACTCTAATATCTACTGCTGTACATATCATTCATGTTGTGTAAATTCGTCCAGTGTTGGGCGTCACTCTAAAGTGGGAAGGTGGAACAAACGAGTCAGGAGTAGGTTTCTTGATTGAACACAGTTCTATATTGAGGGCATTTGGTCAACACAAACACTCCAACATAATCAATGAAAATCTTCTTCTCCAGATCAAACAGGAACACAATACGATTGTCTTTAAACTACAACAAAAGTCACCGGATTGTCACCGTCTTAATGGTTCTTCATAGATAGCTCCTCTCTCTCGGTGGCCATCTTCCAGAGCTAGTTCTTCCCCCTTCTCTGCTGGTTCCATACTCTCTCTTATAGGGGAAGGAGAATATCTCATTAGTAGTGTCAGCTGTGCTTAATTGCCTCTGGTTACCTTGTCTCCCATGCCTTGTTGGGCTACCATCTGTGAGCCCAGCCTGCCCTCTGGTGGTCCTTCCACAATAGATTGAATTTGGATTACTGTTAGTGCTATTTGGGTTGTTAACGAGTCACAAACCCGGATCCGGGATCCCCCCCCATCAAAAAAGCTGACTAGCATAGCCTAGCCTAAAGCCACAGGGATATCATATAATAAAATGTTCATGAAATCACAAGTCCAAGACACCAAATGAAAGATACACATCTTGTGAATCCAGCCATCATTTCTGATTTTTAAAATGTCTTACAGGGAAGACACTATGTATTTCTATTAGCTAACCACCATAGCAAAAGACACAACTTTTTTTCTCCACCATTCTTTTCCTGCATATAGGTAGCTATCACAAATTCGACCAAATAAAGATATAAATAGTCACTAACCAAGAAACAACTTCATCAGATGACAGTCTGAAAGATTTGCATATTTCAGGTACAAATCACAGTTCTACATTGCAGCTGCAATCTGAAATAGCGCCGAAGCAGCCAGAATAATTACAGAGACCAACGTCAAATACCTAAATACTCATCATAAAACATTTCTGAAAAATATATGGTGTACAGCAAATGAAAGACAAAGATCTTGTGAATATTTCCAATTTTTTAAGTGTTTTACAGCGAAAACACAATATAGCATTATATTAGCTTACCACAATAGCCAGAAACACAAGCCATTTACCAGCAGCAAAGGTTAGGGATCGTAACAAACCAGCAAAAGATATATAATTTTTGACTAACCTTCATAAACTTCATCAGATGACAGTCCTGTAACATCATATTACACAATGCATATAGGGTTTGTTCGAAAATGTGCATATGTAGCGGCACAAATCGTCGTTATACAATGTGATTAGTAGCCAAACTTCAAGCAATCTGTCCGGCGCCATCTTGGAGAGGCACCTAATCTAATCAATAACTAATCATAAACTTGACTACAAAATACAGGTTGGACAGCAAATGAAAGATACATTAGTTCTTAATGCAACCGCTGTGTTAGATTTTTAAAATTAACGTTACTACGACATACAGCTTGCGTTAAAGCGAGACCGCACCGAAATTAATGGCGGAATAGTAGTTTTACATTTTTCAACAGAACAACGAATTAACATCATAAATAGTTCTTACTTTTTGATGAGCTTCCATCAGAATCTTGGGCAAGTTGTCCTTTGTCCATAATAATCGTTGCTCGGCTGTAGAATGTTGTCTTCAACCGTGTAATTAGCAGAAAACATTAGCTATGTGGCCCAGACATGCCCAACTCTTCAAAACGCAGGACAAAGAAAATTCCGAAAATCGCAATATACTCATATAAACTGATATAACTCGGTTTAAAATAACTACGTTATGATGTTTCTAACACCTATATCGAATAAAATCAGAGCCGGATATATCTAACGCCGATAACATGAGCTTCTCAGAATGCCATCCTGAGGTCTGCTTTGCGCCATGACGAACGTTGAAAAGGGTGCACCCCTCGTGCCAAGCCTATTTATACTGCCTCAGATCTACCTAGCAACACCATTCCAATTCTCAACGCTTGCTGACATCTAGGGGAAATCGCATGCAGTGCTTGTCGACCAATAGAATAATTGCAAATTATTTAACTGACCCAGGAACAGAGTTCAGATTTCTCACTTCCTGACAGGAAGATTGCTCCAACTCGAGTTCTGTTTTACTCACAGATATAATTCAAACGGTTTTAGAAACTAGAGTGTTTTCTATCCAATAGTAATAATAATATGCATATTGTACGAGCAAGAATTGAGTACGAGGCAGTTTAATTTGGGAACAAATTTTTTACAAAGTCGAAATGGCCCCCCCTATTGACAAGAAGTTGGATTTCGAGATTTCTTGATTTGTTGTATTTTTTTTATTAAAATGTTTTATTTACTGCATTGTTAGGAGCAAGTAGCATTACAAATGTTACAACTAGTTTTATTTACAAGATTCTCAATTAAAACCTTTACCATGTTTTTAAAAGTTGTGCTTCTGCTAGACGCCCATTGACCTTTTAGAAACCAATCAGATTTGATCTGCCCTAAACCAAACAGATTCTTTCAGCCCTTAGAACAAAGTTGACTACACTTTGTCAACCTGCAAAAACCCCTGGGGGTTTGTTCAAAACTCTTGCATAGGAGGCCCATCTCAGGATATGCTTCTTAAGAACATATCTATTTACCAATAGCTAAATATCTAACTGTGGAACAATGAGACATCAAAACATCAGTGGTGAATTACTTATTTTAGTCCTCGAATGAACTGTTTTCTTATTGTCTGTGTCTTTCTTTCTCAGGCTGCTGAGCTGGCCCAGTTCATCCAGACCAAGAGAGATCTGGGCTGCCGTGCCAACTATGTAGAGCTGATCGAGGAGGGTATCAACACACACAGCTACGCTGCTAAGGAGTTCTGGAAGATTCTGGGCGGACAGACCAGCTACCAGTGTAAGGCTAACTGTCTGTTCATATTTTAATCAGTTTGGGGGACGCCCCATCTTTTGTCTTTGCTATGTAGGAGCAATCCCAAATTAGTAGAAACTTCTTATGAATGTGATATGTAGGGGTTATGAATGTGTTCTGAAGTCCTTATGTAGGTACCCTTCCAACTGAAGTGGTACCCAGAAAGGCTTCCCTGTTTTCCCGGTATCGTCAGTTTCTGACATTGATGATAGTTTTATGAAATTTCGTGACAGTTTCTAACTTCCTGTGTTCTTCCTGTAGCCGCGGGGACACCAGACGAGGATGAGCTGTATGAGAGCGCCGTCGTAGAAACCAATTGCATCTACCGCCTAGTGGACGACAAACTGGTCCCCGATGATGACTTCTGGGGGAAGGTTCCCCGATGCACGCTGCTCAGCCCCAAACAGGTCAGACATTACTTCTACTAACATTGTTTGGGCTGGATTTAGATTTCCATTCTGACTGGATCCTGGCTGATCAGACACTGCTGTAACTCCTTAATAGAGATTGTTAGACACTGACAGGTACACTACTCTGACCTGACCTGCTACAGTTCCTCACTTCCAAATGACCATTTTGAGCTGAAGTGCATAATAGCATTGTACTGGTACTGATTGCTGCCTCTCTGCTCTGCTCTCCTATAGGTGTTGGTGTTTGACTTTGGCAGTGAGGTGTATGTGTGGCACGGTAAGGAGGTGACTCTGGCCCAGAGAAAAGTTGCCTTCCAGCTGGCTAAACACCTGTGGAACGGAACCTTCGACTACACAAACTGTGACATTAACCCCCTGGACCCTGGAGAGTGCAACTCACTCATACCCAGGTATGGCTCACAGACACTTATACTCAGGTATGTTTCAGACACTCATACCCAGCTATATATCCACTCATATTCTGTCTCCCACACAAACACGCAACACACAAGTATAATAATTACCATGAAAACATTTCTCATTAAAGTCCACCACTTTCAGTTAATTTGCGTTTACAAATAACTTTGAGCTGCCTTCTTAAAACCACCCAGGTGAGTACAGGTTGTACAACATGCCCCCCTCTGTGGGGCGACGCACAATTGGCCTAGCGTCGTCCGGGTTAGGGAGGGTTTGGCCGGTAGGGATATCCTTGTCTCATCACGCACCAGCGACTCCTATGGCGGGCCGGGCGCAGTGCGCGCTAGCCAAGGTCGCCAGGTGCACGGTGTTTCCTCCGACATAAGAAGCAGTGTGGCTTGGTTGGGTTGTGTTTCGGAGGACGCATGGCTTTCGACCTTCGTCTCTCCCGAGCCCATACGGGAGTTGTAGCGATGAGACCAGATAGTAATTACTAACAGTTGGATACCACGAAATTGGGGAGAAAAAGGGGGTAAAATTACAACAACAATTTTTTTTTTTAAACATGCCCCCCTCCAATAGGTACCCTAGCCAAGTATTCCACTATGTGTAAACAGCTAAGAGGCTAGGGGAGACTCCTATAAATGGGCAGGAGTGTCATCGCTCCGCTCTGCACAAAACAACCTGTCTCTGCCTCTATCAAATCAAATCAAATCAAGTTTATTTTATATAGCCCTTCGTACATCAGCTAATATCTCGAAGTGCTGTACAGAAACCCAGCCTAAAACCCCAAACAGCAAGCAATGCAGGTGTAGAAGCACGGTGGCTAGGAAAAACTCCCTAGAAAGGCCAAAACCTAGGAAGAAACCTAGAGAGGAACCAGGCTATGAGGGGTGGCCAGTCCTCTTCTGGCTGTGCCGGGTGGAGATTATAACAGAACTATGCCAAGATGTTCAAAATGTTCATAAATGACAAGCATGGTCAAATAATAATCAGGAATAAATATCAGTTGGCTTTTCATAGCCGATCATTAAGAGTTGAAAACAGCAGGTCTGGGACAGGTAGGGGTTCCATAACCGCAGGCAGAACAGCTGAAACTGGAATAGCAGCAAGGCCAGGCGGACTGGGGACAGCAAGGAGTCATCATGCCCGGTTTGCCGTGACGTATGGTCCTAGGGCTCAGGTCCTCCGAGAGAGAGAAAGAAAGAGAGAACGAGAGAATTAGAGAGAGCATACTTAAATTCACACAGGACACTGGATAAGATAGGAGAAGTACTCCAGGTATAACCAACTGACCCTAGCCCGCCGACACATAAACTACTGCAGCATAAATACTGGAGGCTGAGACAGGAGGGGTCAGGAGACACTGTGGCCCCATCAGAAGAAGCCCCCGGACAGGGCCAAACAGGAAGGATATAACCCCACCCACTTTGCCAAAGCACAGCCCCCACACCACTAGAGGGATATCTTCAACCACCAACTTACAATCCTGAGACCGAGTATAGCCAACAAAGATCTCCACCACAGCACAAACCAAGGGGGGGCGCCAACCCAGACAGGAAGATCACGTCAGTAACTCAACCCACTCAAGTGACGCACCCCTCCCAGGGACGGCATGAAAGAGCACCAGTAAGCCAGTGACTCAGCCCCTGTAATAGGGTTAGAGGCAGAGAATCCCAGTAGAGAGAGGGGAACCGGCCAGGCAGAGACAGCAAGGGCGGTTCGTTGCTCCAGAGCCTTTCCGTTCACCTTCACACTCCTGGGCCAGACTACACTCAATCATATGACCTACTGAAGAGATAAGTCTTCAGTAAAGACTTAAAGGTTGAGACCGAGTCTGCATCTCTCACATGGGTAGGCAGACCATTCCATAAAAATGGAGATCTATAGGAGAAAGCCCTGCCTCCCGCTGTTTGCTTAGAAATTCTAGGGACAATTAGGAGGCCTGCGTCTTGTGACCGTAGCGTACGTATAGGTATGTACGGCAGGACCAACTCGGAAAGATAGGTAGGAGCAAGCCCATGTAACGCTTTATAGGTTAACAGTAAAACCTTGAAATCAGCCCTTGCCTTAACAGGAAGACAGTGTAGGGAAGCTAGCACTGGAGTAATATGATCAAATTTCCTGGTTCTAGTCAGGATTCTAGCAGCCGTATTTAGCACTAACTGAAGTTTATTTAGTGCTTTATCCGGGTAGCCGGAAAGTAGAGCATTGCAGTAGTCTAACCTAGAAGTAACAAATGCATGGATTAATTTTTCTGCATCATTTTTGGACAGAACATTTCTGATTTTTGCAATGTTACGTAGATGGAAAAAAGCTGTCCTTGAAACAGTCTTGATATGTTCGTCAAAAGAGAGATCAGGGTCAAGAGTAACGCCGAGGTCCTTCACAGTTTTATTTGAGACGACTTTACAACCATCAAGATTAATTGTCAGATTTAACAGAAGATCTCTTTGTTTCTTGGGACCTAGAACAAACATCTCTGTTTTGTCCGAGTTTAAAAGTAGAAAGTTTGCAGCCATCCACTTCCTTATGTCTGAAACACAGGCTTCTAGCGAGGGCAATTTTGGGGCTTCACCATGTTTCATTGAAATGTACAGCTGTGTGTCATCCGCATAGCAGTGAAAGTTAACATTATGTTTTCGAATAACATCCCCAAGAGGTAAAATATATAGTGAAAACAATAGTGGTCCTAAAACGGAACCTTGTGGAACACCGAAATGTACAGTTGATTTGTCAGAGGACAAACCATTCACAGAGACAAACTGATATCTTTCCGACAGGTAAGATCTAAACCAGGCCAGAACTTGTCCGTGTAGACCAATTTGGGTTTCCAGTCTCTCCAAAAGAATGTGGTGATCGATGGTGTCAAAGGCAGCACTAAGGTCTAGTAGCACGAGGACAGATGCAGAGCCTCGGTCTGACGCCATTAAAAGGTCATTTACCACCTTCACAAGTGCAGTCTCAGTGCTATGATGGTGTCTAAAACCAGACTGAAGCATTTCGTATACATTGTTTGTCTTCAGGAAGGCAGTGAGTTGCTGCGCAACAGCTTTTTCTAAAATTTTTGAGAGGAATGGAAGATTCAATATAGGCCGATAGTTTTTTATATTTTCCGGGTCAAGGTTTGGCTTTTTCAAGAGAGGCTTTATTACTGCCACTTTTAGTGAGTTTGGTACACATCCGGTGGATAGAGAGCCGTTTATTATGTTCAACATAGGAGGGCCAAGCATAGGAAGCAGCTCTTTCAGTAGTTTAGTAGGAATAGGATCCAGTATGCAGCTTGAAGGTTTAGAGGCCATGATTATTTTCATCATTGTGTCAAGAGGTATAGTACTAAAACACTTAAGTGTCTCTCCCGATCCCAGGCCCTGGCAGAGCTGTGCAGATCCAGGACAGCTAAGCCCTGGAGGAATATGCAGATTTAAAGAGGAGTCCGTAATTTGCTTTCTAATGATCATGATTTTTTCCTCAAAGAAGTTCATGAATTTATTACTGCTGAAGTGAAAGCCATCCTCTCTTGGGGAATGCTGCTTTTTAGTTAGCTTTGCAACAGTATCAAAAAGAAATTTTGGATTGTTCTTATTTTCCTCAATTAAGTTTGAAAAATAGGATGATCGAGCAGCAGTGAGGGCTCTTCGGTACTGCACGGTACTGTCTTTCCAAGCTAGTCGGAAGACTCCCAGTTTGGTGTGGCGCCATTTCCGTTCCAATTTTCTGGAAGCTTGCTTCAAAGCTCGGGTATTTTCTGTATACCAGGGAGCTAGTTTCTTATGACAAATGTTTTTCGTTTTTAGGGGTGCAACTGCATCTAGGGTATTGCGCAAGGTTAAATTGAGTTCCTCAGTTAGGTGGTTAACTGATTTTTGTCCTCTGACGTCCTTGGGTAGGCAGAAGGAGTCTGGAAGGGCGTCAAGGAATTTTTGTGTTGTCTGAGAATTTATAGCACGACTTTTGATGCTCCTTGGTTGGGGTCTGAGCAGATTATTTGTTGCGATTGCAAACGTAATAAAATGGTGGTCCGACAGTCCAGGATTATGAGGAAAAACATTAAGATCTACAACATTTATTCCATGGGACAAAACAAGGTCCAGAGTATGACTGTGGCAGTGAGTAGGTCCAGAGACATGTTGGACAAAACCCACTGAGTCGATGATGGCTCCGAAAGACTTTTGGAGTGGGTCTGTGGACTTCTCCATATGAATATTAAAATCAGGAATTCAGGGAACTCAGAGAGGAACGCTGTATATGGCCCAGGAGGCCTATAAACAGTAGCTATAAAAAGTGATTGAGTAGGCTGCATAGATTTCATGACTAGAAGCTCAAAAGACGAAAACGTCATTTTTTTTTTTGTAAATTGAAGTTTGCTATCGTAAATGTTAGCAACACCTCCGCCTTTGCGGGATGCACGGGGGATATGGTCACTAGTGTAACCAGGAGGTGAGGCCTCATTTAACACAGTAAATTCATCAGGCTTAAGCCATGTTTCAGTCAGGCCAATCACATCAAGATTATGATCAGTGAATAGTTCATTGACTATAACTGCCTTTGAAGTGAGGGATCTAACATTAAGTAACCCTATTTTGAGATGTGAGGTATCACGATCTCTTTCAATAATGGCAGGAATGGAGGAGGTCTTTATCCTAGTGAGATTGCTAAGGCGAACACCGCCATGTTTAGTTTTGCCCAACCTAGGTCGAGGCACAGACACAGTCTCAATGGGTATGGCTGAGCTGACTACACTGACTGTGCTATTGGCAGACTCCACTAAGCTGGCAGGTTGGCTAACAGCCTGCTGCCTGGCCTGCACCCTATTTCATTGTGGAGCTAGAGGAGTTAGAGCCCTATCTATGTTAGTAGATAAGATGAGAGCACCCCTCCAGCTAGGATGGAGTCCGTCACTCCTCAGCAGGTCAGGCTTGGTCCTGTTTGTGGGTGAGTTCCAGAAAGAGGGCCAATTATCTACAAATTCTATCTTTTGGGAGGGGCAGAAAACAGTTTTCAACCAGCGATTGAGTTGTGAGACTGCTGTAGAGCTCATCACTCCCCCTAACTGGAAGGGGGCCAGAGACAATTACTCGATGCCAACACATCTTTCTAGCTGATTTACAGGCTGAAGCTATGTTGTGCTTGGTGACCTCTGACTGTTTCATCCTAACATAGTTGGTGCCGACGTGGATAACAATATCTCTATACTCTCTACACTCACCAGTTTTAGCTTTAGCCAGCACCATCTTCAGATTAGCCTTAACGTCGGTAGCCCTGCCCCCTGGTAAACAGTGTATGATCGCTGGGTGATTCGTTTTAAGTCTAATACTGCGGGTAATGGAGTCGCCAATGACTAGGGTTTTCAATTTGTCAGAGCTAATGGTGGGAGCCTTCGGCGTCTCAGACCCCGTAACGGGAGGAGTAGAGACAAGAGAAGACTCGGCCTCAGACTCCGACTCGCTACTCAATGGGGAAAACCGGTTGAAAGTTTCTGTCGGCTGAATGAGCGACACCGGTTGAGCATTCCAACAGCATTTCCCTCTAGAAGCCATGAGAAAATTGTCCGGCTGCGGGGACAGTGCGGGGGGATTTATACTAACGTTACTATCTGTACTTACTGGTGGCACAGACGCTGTTTCACCCTTTCCTACACTGAAATTACCCTTGCCTAACGATTGCGTCTGAAGCTGGGCTTGCAGCACAGCTATCCTCGCCGTAAGGCGATCATTCTCCTGTATATTATGAATACAGCGAATGCAATTAGAACACATCATGTTAATGTTACTACTTAGCTTCGGCTGTTGAAGGTGCTGACGAACCATGTCCAGATAAAGCGTCCGGAGTGAAAAAGTTGAATGAGGGAAAAAAGTTGTGATGGAAAAACTAAAAATATAAACGGTAATTAAAAAGAAAAAAAAAACGTAAAGTTGTCAGCTAGCAAAGCAAAGCTAGCAAAGTAAAGTTGGCAACAAAACGCACAGCAACAAAACGCACAGCAACACGTCTGCAAAATTATGCCCATGGACAAGTTGGTAGGCTTCTTTAATCCCACTTGCCAGGTTGTCATTGGAAATATTAAATAGTTCTGAACTTATTTTCCTGGAAAAATAAAGGTTAAAATATTTTTTTCCTGTGTTTTATATCATATTGTACAACAGCTGTGAAAACTAACACTGTAAAACTATGAAAACATTTTGTCAGTGTTATTTCCTGATAGTTGCTGGTTAAAAATACAATCTACACAGGACCTTCTAATCAGCAGGTTTGAATGTGCAGGTGTTTTGGCTCTCTGTAGTGACATCATCATGCGGTAAATTGGTTAATAGACCAATAAGAAAGAGAGTTCCTTTCTGCCAATAACAGCTAGTTTTCCCCTCCCCACTCAGACCACTCTGAAAGTTCTAGCAAAATTATTGCTTGAGAAATAGTGTTTTGCGTAAAAAAAGTTAGCCATTTAAATGGATATCTTTTACAGACATGTTATTGATATAAAACTTCTGCATTGGGCCTTTAAATAAAATATCAAATTATAAGCTACAAATAGCCTCTGTCCTCTCCACCTCTACCTCTCCCATTATAAACTCTTTTACCTCTCTACCCCTCCTCTCCCATTTCAACTGGTACCTTTCCATCTGTCCTCTATCTCCCTCTGTCGAGTGCAGGAAAGGCCAGGGCCGTCCAGACTGGGCTATGTTTGGAAGGTTGACGCAACACAACGAGACCACCCTGTTCAAGGAGAAGTTCCTGGACTGGACAGACTCCAAGAAGAAAGGTACCATCAAGAACGGCCATGAGCACCTCAACGAAAACAACAAGGTACAGCTCCAAATAGTTTTTAACATATTTTATTTCGTTCACCTCCTTACAACCAATTGTCCTGTAGCTTCTCAAACATTCCTTATTAGAATGTAAGCCATAATACTGGCCAAATCATACAAGATTAGACAAGACAACAAAACCTAATTCTGTTCCAACAACCTATCGCCCATTTCCACCTCTCCTCCCTCACAACAACCATCACACGCATCTTAACCTCCCTACTCACCCTTCTCTTTCTAAACCCTTTTTGTTGCTTTCCCCTCCCCCCAGGAGCAGCAGAGCCCAGAACAGAACATGATGCGGGCCTATGATGCCTCCCTGATGCTGCCGCTGCTCCAGACCCCGGTTCGTACGGTGTTGGATGGGGTGGACCTGGGCCGGGGCTATGGCCCGGTGGCGGGGGATGACCGCAGGCACTTTGAGATCAGCACCACCGCCGTGGACATCTGGCACATACTAGAGTTTGACTACAGGTGGGTGTGTATGGCTGTGTAGCAAATGGCACCATATTCCCTACATAATGCTCTACATGTAAGTTCTGAGCAGGGCCCATAGGGCACTGTATAAGGAATAGGGTGCCATTTGGGATGCGTACTATGTGTGTGACGCTGTGCGGTTGGGTTAAAGGACAATTGACAGAGTATATCTCATATCCTACAGCCGGCTGCCCAGGCAGAGCATCGGACAGTTCCATGAGGGAGACACCTATGTGGTGAAATGGAAGTACATGGTGAGCACAGCAGGTTAGTATCGACCCACCGTTGCCCACATCTCTACACCATCACACACCACAAAGTTATCTCTCTTTCTCGTTCTCTCTCGCGCTCTCTTTTTATTTTATTTATTTATTTTTTGTCTCTTTTGCTACTGTCGCTGATGACACACCCTAAACCAGTGCAGGTGTTTGAAATCTGGATTTTTACCTTGGTTATTTAACGGAAAGACACCCTGTGTTTCCTCTCTTAGACTGAGCGCAACTGACCTTTGAGTAAGCTTGAACATATCCTCCTTGATTTATACACTTTTCTTCTCCATGTAAAGACCATATAAAGATTGCCCCCTGTCACCCTCCCCCCTCCTCTCCCTCGCTATGTTAGGGTAATAATTAACCATCACATAAACTCATGGATACCGACCGTGCTGTTCAAAAGCCTAGCTCCCTGTAGGAATCCATGTTCTATAATTTGTCATGGCAGGGCCAGCCCAGTGCAACCAAACAGTAATTCATATCACTACTAGTGGGAAGAGAGTTCGAAAGGGGCGCTGGGAAGTGGCTGTGATTAGTTTTAGTGGTTAGCAGTAGTACGGCTAGTTCTCTTCCGCACAGAGAGAGAGAGAGACCATAGGACCTGTCAATGTATGGGCTGCTAAACATGCCAGCCGATTACAGTAATAGAGTATTATGTTTCATCTATCTTACATAGTACACAGATACAGGCACACTGATGTACCATTGTCGTGCACATGATTTCACAGATACACCGAATGTGCACACAAGGGGTGCTATTCAAAAAAGAAAAATAATAATAATAAAAAAATATATACAGTTCCAGTCAAAAGTTTGGACACACCTACTCATTCCAGGGTTTTTCTTTATTTTTACTATTTTCTACATTGTAGAATAATAGTGAAGACATTAAAACTATGAAATAACACATATGGAATCATGTAGTAACCAAAAAAGTGTTAAACAAATCAAAAAATATTTTAGGTTCTTCAAGGTAGCCAGCCTTTTCCTTGATGACAGCGTGGCACACTCTTGGCATTCTCTCAACCAGTTTCACTTGGAATGCTTTTCCAACTCATCCCAAACTGTCTCAATTGGGTTGAGGTCGGGTGATTGTGGAGGCCAGGTCATCTGATGCAGCACTCCATCACTCTCCTTCTTAGTCAAATAGCCCTTACACAGCCTGGAGGTGTGTTGGGTCATTATCCTGTTGAAAAACAAATTATAGTCCACTAAGCGCAAAACAAATGGGATGGCGTATCGCTGCAGAATGCTGTGGTAGCCTTACTGGTTAAGTGTGCCTTGAATTCTAAATAAATCACAGACAGTGTCACAGCATAGCACCATCACACCTCCTCTTCCATGCTTCACGGTGGGAACCATACATGCGGAGATCATCTGTTCACCTACTCTGCGTCTCACAAAGACACAGAGGTTGGAACCAAAAATCTCCAATTTGGACTCATCAGACCAAAGGACAGATGTCCAACAGTCTAATGTCCATTGCTCGTGTTTCTTAGCCCAAGCAAATCTCTTCTTCTTATTGGTGTCCTTTAGTAGTGGTTTTATTGCAGCAATTTGACCATGAAGGCCTGATTCACGCAGTCTCCACTGAACAGTTGATGTCTGTTACTTGAACTCTGTGAAGCATTTATTTGGGCTGCAATTTCTGAGGCTGGTAACTCTAATGAACCAATCCTCTGCAGCAGAGGTAACTCTGGGTCTTCCTTCCCTGTGACAGTCACCTGGAGACATTTTTGCAAATGTATTAAAAATGGAAATATGACTTTTACATAAGTATTTTGACCCTTTACTCAGTACTTTGTTGAAGCAGTGATTACAGCCTAGATTTTTCTTGGTTATGTTTCACCGTAAGGATGGTGCCAGGTTTCCTCCAGACTTGGAGCTCTATGGACAATTCCTTCGACCTCATGGCTTGGTTTTTGTTCTGACATGCACTGTCAACTGTGGGAATACAGTGGGGCAAAAAGGTATTTAGTCAGCCACCAATTGTGCAAGTTCTCCCACTTAAAAAGATGAGAGAGGCCTGTAATTTTCATCATAGGTACACTTCAACTATGAAAGACAAAATGAGAAAAAAAAATCCAGAAAATCACATTGTAGGATTTTTAATGAATTTATTTGCAAATTATGGTGGAAAATAAGTATTTGGTCAATAACAAAAGTTTATCTCAATACTTTGTTATATACCCTTTGTTGGCAATGACAGAGGTCAAATGTTTTCTGTAAGTCTTCACAAGGTTTTCACACACTGTTGCTGGTATTTTGGCCCATTCCTCCATGCAGATCTCCTCTAGAGCAGTGATGTTTGGGGCTGTTGCTGGGCAACACAGACTTTCAACTCCCTCCAAAGATTTTCTATGGGGTTGAGATCTGGAGACTGGCTAGGCCACTCCAGGACCTTGAAATGCTTCTTACGAAGCCACTCCTTCGTTGCCCGGGCGGTGTGTTTGGGATCATTGTCATGCTGAAAGACCCAGCCACGTTTCATCTTCAATGCCCTTGCTGATGGTAGGCTTTGTTACTTTGGTCCCAGCTCTCTGCAGGTCATTCACTAGGTCCCCCCGTGTGGTTCTGGGATTTTTGCTCACCATTCTTGTGATCATTTTGACCCCACAGGGTGAGATCTTGCGTGGAGCCCCAGATCGAGGGAGATTATCAGTGGTCTTGTATGTCTTCCATTTCCTAATAATTGCTCACACAGTTGATTTCTTCAAACCAAGCTGCTTACCTATTGCAGATTCAGTCTTCCCAGACTGGTGCAGGTCTACAATTTTGTTTCTGGTGTCCTTTGACAGCTCTTTGGTCTTGGCCATAGTGGAGTTTGGAGTGTGACTGTTTGAGGTTGTGGACAGGTGTCTTTTATACTGATAACAAGTTCAAACAGGTGCCATTAATACAGGTAACGAGTGGAGGACAGAGGATCCTCTTAAAGAAGGTCTTACAGGTCTGTGAGAGCCAGAAATCTTGTTTGTTTGTAGGTGACCAAATACTTATTTTCCACCATAATTTGCAAATAAATTCATAAAAAATCCTACAATGTGATTCTCTGGATTTCTTTTTCTCATTTTGTCTGTCATAGTTGAAGTGTACCTATGACGAAAATTACAGGCCTCTCTCATCTTTTTAAGTGGGAGAACTTGCACAATTGGTGGCTGAGTAAATACTTTTTTGCCCCACTGTATAGACAGGTGTGTGCCTTTCTAAATCATGTCCAATCAATTGACTTTACCACAGGTGGACTACAATCAAGTTGTAGAAACATCTCAAGGATGGTCAATGGAAACAGGATGCACCTGAGCTCAATTTCGAGTCTCATAACAGTGTGTCACAACTATTTATAGTTGCTCATTCGAGTTGTTTGTGAGTCCATGTCTCTGTCTGTTGATCCTAGTTGGGAAGAGGCAGAATCCGGACGCGGTGAGGAGCGCAGGAGCTGGGAAGGAGAAGTGTTCCTATTTCTTCTGGCAGGGCCGGAATTCTACCGTCAGTGAGAAGGGAACGTCAGCGCTAATGACTGTTGAACTGGACGAGGAGAGAGGAGCACAGGTAGTGTGTGTGTGTGTGTGTGTGCATTTCATGCACGCGCCAGGGGAAAATGACTGCCCCCTCTCATTGAAGTTAAAGGCTGTACTGCAGGCATTGTTAGCAGAAAACAGGATCCCCATTATAGTTAATGTAAAAATGTCAATATTTTCTTTAAGACAATCATGGTACCAATAATTGCTTCTATTACCCCAGATGTATGTCATTGAACCGATTTATAAAAAACATTTAAAAATGCATTCAGAATAAGTTATATGGATAATTTAGTTACTAATTGCAGCCTGCAGTACCCCGGTCGGCCTTCAACTTGAATTACTCAATAAGTTACTCAATAATTACTCAATAAATCAGCGGCACTGATTTAGCCTACAATGTCACTTCCTGGAGTAGCTCAAACTTTTCATGTTATGTCTCCATGAGACGCACGCCATCTTAACAACCATTTGCCTTCAATGCGCTGTTGAGTCTTCACATAGGAATGAATGGTGTCATGTCATCGATGGCTTTGTCCATTCATATATACAGTCATCGGTGTGTGTGCGTGCGCGTGCCTCCTTGTCTGTGTGTGTATGTAACCACTCTCTCCTCTGCTCTTACAGGTCCAGGTGCAGCAGGGGAAGGAGCCTCCATGTTTCCTTCAGTGTTTCAACGGAGGGATGGTGGTCCATGCAGGGAAGAGAGAAGAGGAGGAGGAGAACTCACAGAGTAAGTTACCATCCACACCTTTCCCTCTCATTATTACTATCCTCTTTTCTCCTGCGATCAGCCCACTGTTTTTTCTCTTTCTTTCTGTGAGTGTGTGTCAGAGAGAGATGGATGATACGCTTGCCTTATCTTTCCGCTCTTGTCTATTAGATATGACATGTTTGAAACTGGATAGGGGTGTAGAACTCCAATGGAAACCCATTAAAAAATATATTTTTCTCCACAGGTGTGATTTATGTATGGTCTTTCACCTGTCATCGGTGGGGGTGTCTGTACGTTGTGTGTATGTTCGTGTTTGTTATATTTGCACGTAACTGCATAGTAACTGCATAGTATTAACTGTAGTAACAATGTTTCGTTACATAGAAACTGCTATGTAATTACATTGTTATATAGGTTATTACAATCCCAGGGCTTCATCTTTCTGACCTCTAACTCCTCTCTCCCAATCAGATGACTGGCGGTTGTACTGTGTGCGGGGGGAGGTCCCGGTGGAGGGCCACCTGCTGGAGTTAGCATGCCACTGCAGCAGTCTGCGCTCCCGGACCTCTATGGTGCTTCTCAGCGTCTCTAAAGCAACCATGTACGTGTGGCACGGCTGCAAGGCCCAGCTCCACACCCGCGTGGTGGGGCGCACTGCCGCCGACAAGATCAAAGAACAGTGAGTACCAACATTCACAACACTTTACAACGATTTCTTTCCTAGTATTCTGACATGGCAGGCAGAAGACGGCACATTTAATCTCCCTGACGTGTTATTGTCCAGTTGGGGTTTGGGTAGTGGCCTACCGTGCCACTGTGAGAGGTCAAAGGGCTCATCATGAAGACTGATGTTGAGCACTCTCTGATATGACTTGTTTGAAGTCTAAATAATGTTAATGTCTCCAATCCAATTGAATAAATTGATCTCATTAGTATAACTGTGTTCAATAAGCCTGGGTCAGGCATAAGTACTTTATGAGTGTGTGAGCCATACAGTACCTGGGTATGAGTTAGTTGAACGCGCCAAAGTCAACGGGATTGATGTCACAGTTGGTGTAGTCGATGGTTCCGTTCCACAGGTGTTTATCCAGTTGTTTTTATGCAGGTGTCCGTTGGAGGCGGGGCTCCACAGCAGCAGTAAGGTGACCATCCATGAGTGTGACGAGGGGGCGGAGCCTACGGGATTCTGGGAAGCTCTGGGAAGGAGAGATAGGAAGGCCTACGACTGCATGCTCCAAGGTTCGAGTCCTTTTCTTTAATTAAGGGTCGATTTCTGGTAGTCCATGATCCTCCTGGTTGGTTGATGTGATGACCTTCAACCTTTGATCCACAGATCCAGGGAAGTTCAACTTCACCCCTCGTCTCTACCAGCTGAGCAGTACGTCTGGAGAGTTTATTGCAATGGAGTTCTTCTACCCAGCCAGAATAACGGAGGAGGTCAACTCACTGCCCTTCCTACAGGAGGACCTCTACACTGCCTCTCAACCAGGTACTGTACAGGATATACACACACACACACACACACACACACACATACAACCTAGGCTTGGGCGATACCCTGGTGTATGATATAATGGTGTATTTCGAAATACAGATGGTATAATTTTCAATACCATAAATGTTTTTTAGATCTAAGATGTCAACTGTAATTATATCCAGCTCAGTGCTTCAGCTATGCATTTGGTTTGCTAACTTGCTAACCAACCAAGCTTCTTGGTTACAGCAGAGACATTCAATCCCTTCTTGGATCAAGATCCCTGTTGCCTAAATTGTTTTGTGCAACAAAAAAAAGGGATTATTATCCAAGAGGGATTGATTGTCTCTTCTGTAACCAGGAAGCTTGACATCTAGCCACTTAGCTAGCAAGTTAGCAAACCAAATGCATCGCTTGAGCCCTGAGCTGGATATAATTTGACACATCTTGGATTTCTTATAGTCATACTTCTAATTACATTTTAAGCAGTTGCTTATACTCAACCCCCCCCCCCCCCCCCCAAAAAAAAAAGAATATATATATGCAAAGTTGTCATCAAGGCAAAGGGTGGCTACTTTGATTAATCTAAAATATATTAAATACTACCCGCAAAACACCAGTCTCAACGTCAACAGTGAAGAGGCAGCTCCGGGATGCTGGCCGGCCAATAAAAAGAAAAGATTAAGATGGGCAAAAGAACACAGACACTGGACTGCGGAACTCTGCCTAGAAGGCCAGCATCCCGGAGTCGCCTCTTCACTGTTGACGTTGAGACTGATGCTTTGCGGGTACTATTTAATGAAGCTGCCAGTTGAGGACTTGTGAGGCGTCTGAAACTTGGATTAGCTAACACAATGTGCCATTGGAACACAGGAATGATGGTTGCTGATAATGGGCCTCTATACGCCTATGTAGATATTCCATAAAAAATCTGCCATTTCCAGCTACAGTAGTCAGTTACAACATTAAGAATGTCTAAACTGTATTTCTGATCAATTTGATGTTATTTAATGGAGAAAAAATGTGCTTTTGTTTATAAAACAAGGACATTTCTAAGTGACCCCAAACTTTTGAACGGTTGTGTGTGTGTGTGTGTGTGTGTGTGTGTGTGTGTGTGTGTGTGTGTGTGTGTGTGTGTGTGTGTGTGTGTGTGTGTGTGTGTGTGTGTGTGTGTGTGTGTGTGTGTGTGTGTGTGTGTGTGTGTGTGTGTGTGTGTGTGTGTGTGTGTGTGTGTGTGTGTGTGTACGGATGTATGTATGCACAGTTAAAGTCAGAAGATTACATACATATAGGTTGGAGTCATTAAATCTTGTTTTTCAACCTCTCCACAAATTTCTTGTTAACAAACTATAGTTTTGGCAAGTCGGTTGGGACATCTACTTTGTGCATGACACAAGTAATTTTTCCAACAATTGTTTACAGACAGATTATTTCACTTATAATTTACTGTATCACAATTCCAGTGGGTCAGAAGTTTACATACACTAAGTTGACTGTGCCTTTAAACAGCTTGGAAAATTCCAGAAAATGGTTTCATGGCTTTAGAAGCTTCTGATAGGCTAATTGACATCATTTGAATCAATTGGTGGTGTACCTGTGGATGCATTTCAAGGCCTACCTTCAAACTCAGTGCCTCTTTGCTTGACATCATGGGAAAATCAAAGGAAATCAGCCAAGACCTCAGAAAAATATTTGTAGACCTCCACTAGTCTGGTTCATGCTTGGAAGCAATTTCCAAATGCCTGAAGGTACCACGTTCATCTGTACAAACAATAGTATGCAAGTATAAGCACCATGGGACCGCTCAGCCATCATACCGCTCAGGAAGGAGACGCATTCTGTCTCCTAGAGATGAACGTATTTTGGTGTGAAAAGTGCAAATCAATCCCAGAACAACAGCAAAGGACCTTGTGAAGATGCTGGAGGAAACTGGTACAAAAGTATCTAAACGAGTCCTATATTGACATAAAACGAGTCCTATATTGACATAACCTGAAAGGCCGCTCAGCAAGGAAGAAGCCACTGCTCCAAAACCGCCATAAAAAAGCCAGACTACGGTTTGCAACTGCACATGGGGACAAAGATCGTACTTTTTGGAGAAATGTCCTCTGGTCTGATGAAACAAAAAAATAACTGTTTGTCCATAATGACCATCGTTATGTTTGGAGGAAAAAGGTGTAGGCTTGCAAGCCGAAGAACACCATCCCAACCGTGAAGCACGGGGGTGGCAGCATCATGTTTTGGGGGTGCTTTGCTGCTGGAGGGACTGGTGCACTTCACAAAAAAAGATGGCTTCATGAGGAATGAAAATTACGTAGATATATTGAAGCAACATTCAGTCAGGAAGTTAAAGCTTGGTCGCAAATGGGTCTTCCAAATGGACAATGACCCCAAGCATACTTCCAAAGTTGTGGCAAAATGGCTGAAGGACAACAAAGTCAAGGTATTGGAGTGGTCATCACAAAGCCTATAGAAAATATGTGGCCAGAACTGAAAAGTTGTGTGCGAGCAAGTAGGCCTACAAACCTGACTCCGTTACACCAGCTCTGTCAGGAGGAATGGGTCAAAATTCACCCAACTTATTGTGGGATGCCCATGGAAGGCTACCCGAAACGTTTGACCCAAGTTAAACAGTTCAAAGGCAATGCTACCAAATACTAATTGAGTGTATGTAAACTTCTGATCCACTGGGAATGTGATGAAAGAAATAAAAGCTAAAATAAATAATTCTCTCTACTATTATTCTGACATTTCACATTCTTTAAATAAAGTGGTGATCCTAACTGACCTATGACAATGAATTTTTACTAGGATTGAATGTCAGGAAGTGTGAAAAACTGAGTTTAAATGTATTTGGCTAAGGTGTATGTAAACTTCCGACTTCAACTGTATGTATGCATGTACGTACGTACGTACGGATGTATGAATGTACGTACGTACAGCTTGCAATTGCTGTGTGCTTTTCTGCAAAACTGCAGTTAATGGAAATTATTCTGTATATTTCAGAGATATAGCTAGTTCTAGAAATGACAGTATATTTCATGGAGACCTAATCTTAACAGAAAGCTAGTCCTATAGCGATGACCCCAATAATATAACTCCATAGAGATACACTAGCTACCGTGGCTATTGCAGGTTGATTTGCAGCAAATGGAGAAAACCTACACTGAACATAAATGTAAACGCAACATGTAAAGTGTTGGTTTCATGAGCTGAAATAAAAAAATAACAGTAATGTTCCATTCGCACAGAAAGCTTATTATGCTCAAATTTTGTGCCCAAGTGTGTTAATATTCCTCTTAGTTAGCATTTCTCCTTTGCCAAGATAATCCATACACCTGACATGTGTGACATATCAAGAAACTGATTAAACAGCATGATCATTTCACAGATTAACCTTGTGCTGGGGATAATAAAAGCCAACTTTAAAATGTACAGTTTTGTCACACAACACAATACCACAGATGTTTTGAGGGAGGGTGCAATTGGCATGCTGACTGCAGGAATGTCCACCAGAGCTGTTGCCAGAGAATTTAATATAATGTTTTCTACACCAAGCAGCCTCGAATGTCGTTTTAGAGAATTTGGCAGTCCAACCGGCCTAATTTTTTTATGTATTTATTATTATTACATTTTTTAAGTAGCGCCCCTTGTGTGCACATTCAGTAATACCGTATACCCCAGTGTAGTACAGACACGGTATGACGGTATGAAAATCGGGATACTGCCCAACCCTAATACACATACACCAGAAAATCTTACAACATGGCTAAAGACTACACTACAACATGTCACATAGATTGGAGCTCTCATTGTGTATGTCTATCATGACATTACTTCCTGTAGCCCTCTTCCTGATCGACAACCACCACGAGGTCTACCTGTGGCAAGGCTGGTGGCCCCAGGACAGCGAGAGCCCCGGCTCTGCCCGTATCCGCTGGGACGCAGACAGGAAGTGTGCCATGGAGACGGTGCTGCAGTACTGCACAGGTACTTGAACACTATTTTATTTTTATATTTAACCTTTATTTAACTAGGCAAGTCAGTTAAGAACAATTTCTTATTTACAAAAAATATATCTAAATATAGGACATAACACACATCACGACAAGAGACAACACTACATAAAGAGAGACCTAAGACAACAACATAGCAAGGCAACAACACATAACACAGCATGATAGCAACACAACATGACAACAACGTAGCAGCACAAAACATGGTACAAACTTTATTGGGCACAGACAACAGCACAAAGGGCAAGAAGGTAGAGACAACAATATATCACGTAAAGCAGCAACAACTGTCAGTAAGAGTGTCCATGACTGAGTCTTTGAATGAAGAGATTAAACTGTCCAGTTTGAGTGTTTTGTTGCAGCTCGTTCCAGTCGCTAGCTGCAGCGAACTGAAAAGACGAGCGACCCAGGGATGTGTGTGCTTTGGGGACCTTTAACACAATGTGACTGGCAGAATGGGTTTTTTATGTGGAGGATGAGGGATGTAGTAGATATCTCAGATAGGGGGGAGTGGGTTTTATAAATAAGCACCAACCAGTGGGTCTTGCGACAGGTATACAGAGATGACCAGATTACAGAGGACTATAGAGTGCAGTGATGTGTCCTATAAGGAGCATTGGTGGCAAATCTGATGGCCGAATGGTAAAGCACATCTAGCCGCTCGAGAGCACCCTTTCCTGCCGATCTATAACTGATATTTCCATAATCTAGCATGGGTAGGATGGTCATCTGAATCAGGGTTAGTTTGTCAGTTGGGGTGAAAGAGGAGCGATTACGATAGAGGAACCAAGTCTAGATTTAACTTTAGCCTGCAGCTTTGATATGTGCTGAGAGAAGGACAGTGTACCATCTAGCCATACTACTTGTACTACTTGTACCTCAAGTACTTGTACCTAAACTCTTAGAGGTAGTAATCACACCTGTGGGGAGAGGGGCATTCTTCTTACCAAACCACATGACCTTTGTTTTGGAGGTGTTCGGAACAAGGTCAAGGGTAGAGAAAGCTTGTTGGGCACTAAGAAAGCTTTGGTGTAGAGCGATTAACACAAAATCCGGGGAGGGGCCAGCTGAGCATGACTCTCTCATCTGCATATAAATGGATGAGAGAGCTTCCTACTGCCTGAGCTATGTTGTTGATGTAAATGGAGAAGAGTGTGGGACCTAGGATCGAGCCTTGGGGTACTCCCTTGGTGACAGGCAGTGGCTAAGACAGCAGATGTTCTGACTTTATACACTGCACTCTTTGAGAGAGGTAGTTAGCTTACCAGGCCAAAGACTCCTCAGAGACACCAATACTCCTTAGCCAGCCCACAAGAATGGAATGGTCTACCGTATCAAAAGTTTTGGCCAAGAAAATAAAAATAGCAGCACAACATTGCTGAGAATCGAGGGCAATGGTGACATCATTTAGGACCTTTATTCTCCTTTAGTAACCGTTTTCTATAACTTCTTGCCGTTAGACCCACAGAGAGAGATCTGCTCCTTAAAGTAACTAACTTTGGCTGCCGTCCCCCTTAAAGTAACTAACTTTGGCCTTCTGGATAACCTGAGTGAACTTATTTCTCATTTGCCTGAACGAGAGCCAGTCACCCTGAGTATGCGTGTGCCGAGCCTTTCGCCAAATGCAATTGTTGAGGTGGACTAACTCAGCAAGATCACGGTCGAACCAGGGGCTGAACCTGTTTTTTTAATTCTCATTTTCTTTATGGGGGCGTGTTTGTTAACAATACCACTGAAAATGTCAAAAAAGAGAAACAAAACCAAACAAAATAAACCCTTATAAGATATTAAGTGTTACTATTGACTTAGTTGAGTTTGAGTTTAATGAATCTTGCTCACAGATAAAACTGAAGAAATGCAGAATTTACATAATAAAAAAATTGCTAAGCAATCACTTCAAATACATATTACACGGCATAGATAGAATACTAGACACTTAAAACATCACAGGAAATGTTTTCATGGTGGAAACAAATGTTGAAATGTGATAGTTAAAAATATAATTTTAGGGAAAACATTTATGAGCTAGAGTTGTTGTACAGTCTGACAACAGTGGTTAGAGTTTTTCAGGCGGTTCGTAAGTGCACTTACACAGGACAGTTTGTGATTATTTTCAGGAGCCTGGTAGTGTAGTTGCCTCTTTTTGGAGGGAGCAGGTCATGCAGAGGGTGTTCAAGAGTGTACATTTCCTTCACCAGGTGCACTGCAGCCTGCTCTGCAGTGACGGGAGCTGTGGTTAGACTGCTTCACCTCTGGAGATGATCCACAGGGCCCTCCTCTGCACCCTGTCAAGTTGGGCCTGCTGCTTTTTGTTGCATCCAACTAACACTCCACCGTATTCCAGACAAGGCCTGACCAGTGTTGTGTATTATGTGGCCAGATCTTCAGTGGGTAGGCCATTTCTGGCAAGAACAGTCAAAAAAGTGCAGGCATTTTGAGTCCTTCCTCACTGACTGCTCCACATGTGTCTCACCACTGAGGTTAGAGTCTAGATGAAAACCAAGATACTTGGACGTTGTTGTCACTGGTACTTCCTGTCCCCCTAGGACGAGTGGTGAAGGTTGTGGAGGGTCTCTTAAAAATCATATCTGGATTTCCAGACTTTTTCCCCATTCAAGAGCATGTTGTTGGATGTGTCCCACACTTCTAGCTGGTTTGCCTCCAAGCCCATGGATGTGTCCTCCTGGATGCTGTTTAGTGGTATGGCTCGGGACAACCCTACATTATCTGCATACCCAGTGTCCAGAGTGTCACTGAAGACAGCTTTTCGGGTGGACATGTGAAGGAGAAACCGATATGGTGAGACCATGCCCCCTTGTGGCACACCAGAGGCCACCTCTGATCAAGGGCTGAATGTGCCATTCGCCATCACCCTCTGCCTTCTTCCGGTGGTGTAGCTGTGGAGCCAGACTAGTAACCTGGACAGTTCAATGTCAGGAGCTTTGCGTAATCTACTCTATCAAAGGCTTTGGACAAAAAGTAACACCCTCACCATTGTTTGGTTTTCTGGAGTCTGAAGATGTCAGCCAGGAGTGTTTGGCTTTCACAAGGGATAGTAATGCTTGGCTTTGGGAGGTAGGCATACTGGTTCGTGGACTCAGAGAGGACTGTTGGCATGAGTTTTTTCATGATGAAGCTCTTCTGGATTTTTCCAAGGCATGAAGTTAGAGATGGGCCTCCAGACACTCATCTCATTGTACATGGGTTTGACACTTTAGGTATGAGACACACATTGGCAGTCTTCCAGGCAGCAGGAACAGTCCCCTATCGGTAGGAGGTGTTAACAATGTGTGTGATGACAAGGGCATGCTCTTTTAGTAGCCAGGCTGGAATGGCATCAGGCCCACATGCATTCCTTGGGCTGAGTCTGATCAGAGCTTGCTTTATCTGGCCATTGCTGCACAGCTCAACCTGCCTGGTAGGCATGGGCAGGGGGATGGTGGCGAGAGGTGTGGTGCTTGTCCATGCCTCAGCAAAGATGCCATTTAAAACATCAGCCACGTCGTCTTCAACTCCCTCGACCTGTATGCTCTCTCCTGATGTTTTCTTTGGTCCCAGTCCTTTTGTTAATGAAGTCCCACCATTCCTTGGGATTTTTCTTCTTTTGGTCCTGGATTTCAGTTTTGTAGTAATTTTCGTTTGTTTCCTTGATAAGCATTTGCACTGTGTTTCTGTATTTTCTCCATTTCATGGTTTTCCCCATCTGTTGAACGTTTTCTGTCTTTTCCTGATGGTAGCCTTTTATTTGTTCGGTCATCCAGAGCTTCTCCAGTGTTGTTGTTTTTCTTATTTATGATTGGCATGCATGCGTTCAAGTGCAGTTTGAATGCAGGAGTTGAACGTCACCACCTTCACATGAACGCTCTCCACCTCATCAGTGGCGTACCAGTCAGTAATGGCCATACACCATGCCAAGGATGGTATACCTTGTTCTAGGTATATCATCAAAAGAGAGAGGCAATGTGGAACTGTTTGATTTATACTAAACATAAAAAATGTTGCCCCCCCCCCACAGAAAAGAATGAGAAGAAGCCACCCAAGGCGTATCTGATCCATGCGGGACTTGAACCTCTAACCTTCACCAACATGTTTCCATGCTGGGAACACAGAGAGGACATAGCTGAGATCACTGAGAGGGTGGGTCACCTATCCATCAGCTGTTTCCCATCCCATACCCATTACACCAAACACATCCCTATCATCCACCTAAATATCCATTAGATCTATATTGTAACCAACTCCTCCTGTTGCCGACTTATTCCAGACTGATTTCCTCCTGGCCAGCCCGAGGTTTCGAATTGGCAACCCTCAGGGTACTGAGGATAGGGATGGGATTGATTTTGAAAGTGTGTGTACTGACCATGACGTTGTATTTATATCCTTGTGTGTCCCAGGAGGCAGAGGTTTGTAACCAGATAATTCTGGTAGAGGATGTGTTGGCACGGCTGTGTAAGACCACCTACCCCCTGGCAGACCTGCTGGCACGGCCCCTACCCGACGGAGTCGACCCCCTACGCCTGGAGATCTACCTAGACAATGATGACTTTGAGGTGAGGCCACGCCCACACCTACGGTACCATCAGCTCCCTGGTGAATTATGACTTTTTTGTCTAGGTTTGCCTTGGCTCAAACCATATTATTACAGGTATGTCTACTCAGTCTGTGGTTGAGCTATGTTTGCCTACAATAATGAGACTCTCTCCAGTGGTGTGACCAGGGATCATACTGGAACATTGTACACTGGTAGTCAAGGCAAACGAGTCTAAAACAGTCCTTCTTTCTAAAATCCATACAGTAGTCACACTGACGTGTCCTTCAGTCTCCTTGAACTTTTTGTTGTCTGTGTTTTTATGTAAATAATATGTTCTCCATCCCTTCATCCCCTTCTGTCCTCATTTTCTCTCTATGACTCATCATGTGTTTAACTCTGCCAGGGTGTAGGGGCTTATGGGAAGGTGAGTTCTTTAAATTGAGAGCACAGGTGGCCCCAGATATGTACACAGCATCCTCACTTTGACTGATTAACTACATCACCCATAATCCGGTGTGTGTTGCTTTCTGTCTCACCACCCTCCTCACTCTGTGTCTGGATCAACACACTCTCACTCTGAAACCTCTCTTGCATGGTTTGGTCTGTTTCCACTCACTAAGTAATAGCTGTGTGAATTTTCTGTACTAGATGCTCCTGGAGTGATGAGCTGGACCACTGACCATGTTGTGACCTTGAATTTACTTATGGATATTGTTTTTTGCAGTTCATGCGTTAAAGTAATTTCACAAGAGTTGACATAGCGGTTGACAGATTTTGTGTTTATTGTGTGGTAACAATGTGTATTTGGCCCCCCTGTAGAACGCTCTGGAGATGTCGAGGGATGAGTATGAGGTGTTGCCAGGTTGGAAGCAGGTGAACGTGAAGAAAGCCAAAGGATTGTTTTAGTACTTTGGACAGAAGGCTTGACCAGCGGATGACATCATCAGCAAGCGACGGTCAGTGCATCGTGGTTCAGTTGTAACAGGAACCCGCCACTGAGAACTTTTTAATTGAACATTATACCCCTTCATCTCCGGACTGGAGAGGGCTTGGGACACACACACACTTCTGAGAACCCTACCCTGGTTGGAGGGAGGGAAGAGGAGGAGAGATGCAGTGGTGGAAGGAGTGAGGATCAACAGATTTGTGCCAGCCTCGTGTATAGTTTTCTTCTTTTCTTTATTTTATTTGTATGTGTTACCAGTTTTGTTTTGTAATTCTCAATGTAGGTAGTTCAGAGGTGCGTGTGAGTGAATGTTGAGTGGATGTTTACGTAATGTGTCGGCACCCGTTTTTTTAAAATCCACACGGTGTGTGTGTGTGTGCTTGCATGCTCGTATGTCTGTTTGTGTGTGTGTGTGTGTGCTTGCGTGCTCGTATGTCTGTTTGTGTGTGTGTGTGCTTGCGTGCTCGTATGTCTGTTTGTGTGTGTGTGTGTGCTTGCGTGCTCGTATGTCTGTGTGTGTGTGTGTGTGTGTGTGTGTGTGTGTGTGTGTGTGTGTGTGTGTGTGTGTGTGTGTGTGTGTGTGTGTGTGTGTGTGTGTGTGTGTGTGGGTGTGACCATGCTTTTACAGTATCGACAGCAGTCTGTCAGTTTGTCTGGGAGCAGGAGAACCACTCTGTTTGACACACCCTAAACAGACTCTCTGCAAGCTGTTCTTTGTGCATTTGTGCATTAGAATAAATTATTTATATTTACTCCATATTAGGAATAAAAAGCCTTTTGAGTATTGTCTGTGAGATAAGAAATGAAATACATTGTATTGATATTCATGTTGAGGTTGTCATATGTTGATAAGTAGTTGGACAATAATGCTCCTTTCCCAAGAGACTGTGCATGTTGCCATTTTATTGAACAAATCATGTATCTACCACGTTCTGAAGTGTCTTGTCATTGCTAGGCTGTCCTGCATCATTCAGGTGCTCAGATTGAAGAGAATTGTTGTATTTTACAGGCATGAATTTACAGAATCTTATAAATTCAACATTGTATAGTGCCTTGCTTTTATGTACAGTTTATATACAGAACAATATTAGTCTGTGTTTTAAAGACTCTCTTTGTGATATAAAGGATATTAGAGAAATAAACATTGAAATGAAATCCAAGGATGTTGTTTTACATCTTTATCACCTGAAATGATCTAAATGGATATGTCACAAATGGCAACCTATTCCCTTCATAATGCACAGCTTTTGAACAGAACCCTATGGGCCATGGTCAAAAGTAGTTTACTATATAGGGAATAGGGTACCATTTGGGACATACGCATTGTTTCTTTAATCCCTAGGCTTTCAGTTTCCATATAATGCCTAAACCCTCAATGACACAGAAAACTGGTAAGTCTGGTATGTTCTCTCAGATTAAAAACAGAGGTTTATGCATATGTGTCAATTGATTTTGTATTTAGTATGTAGCTTAAGTATTTTGTTCCAAGGGTATGTTGTTGCACAGTTTCTCCAACAGAGTGCGCTGAAAGACTGCTTATAAAGTATGTTCTTGTCACCTCTACAGTGGAGAGGATGATGCTTAAACACAGATAGATACTATGGGAGAATCTCAATTCCATTTCCTTTCCTCAGCTTCTCAAATCACGTTGGATGGGTTTTGAGAAGGAGGCACGAACACTCAGTGAATGAAGAAAATTCAATTGAGATTCTCCTCTTGGTTGCTGTTGAGTCATAGGGGTCATTTCAGGGTGTTGCTTGAGTCAAGTCAGGTTGCTGTAAATTGCAGGCTTGTTTGCTTGCCAACATAACTAATGGTGTCACTGCGTAAAGTGCAGTCTGATTGAATAGTACACCCACAATTTGTAGTTTGAGGTCCTGTATTAAATGTTGTTATTCCAGACTACATACATCATGATTGTCTCATGTAAAATGGACATCTGAAATTTGGCATTGACTGGTGGTCTCTGTAGCTCAGTGTCGGGCATACAGACCAGACTAGACCGTGCTTTAGAATGTCATCACATAGACTTTTTTTCATTATCAGCCCCAAATATTTTTTTGAGAGGGGGTAGATCAGGTTTAATATTGCACATATACTGTATTGTCTGCATAATTTCCAATCCCCCATATATTCTTTTTGTGAATATATCTTTTTTTATAATATATTTTCCTTTATTTTCCCCAAACCCTACCACCCCTCCCGTAATTGGACTAAACTAATGGACAACAATACTTGGGTTTCTACTTCCAGCTTATACATACTACATACATTTTACGGACACAGGATGTTTTACATTAGTTATCTTTTTTGTTGTTGTTTTTAGTCCCACCATTCAGCTACCTTCAACCCCTCCCATCTGTCTCTGAAAACCATCCGGTTTTCATTTCTAATCGCCATATTTTTCAACTGTGCTGTGATGTTTCGCAAAAGTTCTGAACCGTTCTATTCTCATAGTTTCTACAGATTTGTAAATTAAAGATGAACTTTTTTTGCTAAGAGTATTATATTATTGATCGATTGACTATGGCTTTTCAGGTCACCCAGCAGTGCTATTTGCGGAGTTGGCTCCAGGTAAATGTTGCAATGCAGTAGAAGTTCGTAAAGTGGAAGATGATAATATTACAGATCTTATTTTTGTATTTTTAGGTGGGGGGGGGGGGGTGAGAAATGTCAAGATCTGAGCTTTCATGTCGTATTCATGATCGTGTCTGAGCGCGTGCATGTCTTTGAGATTGTGACGAAAGAGGAATGAGGGCCAATTTGATCAAGTTTGGTGCAAATCACAGAACAATACAGTATACACCACAACCTGTTACTGTAGCTGTCTCTGTTCTGCTCATTGTGGATCCATCACTGTTCTGTTGTATTCATTGGAAGGGCAGGGCGTTTGTTTGCTTCAACATTACACAAAGTTCACAGGGTCTCTGTCTGACAGGCAGCGCACACTTTGAAACTAACGTCTCCTCCCTGCGCGCAGGATGGCACAGTTTTCTGTCTCTTCACACACGCACCAACACAAACACACACGCAGTGCTGAACACAACAATGTCAGATCTACTGTGTGTTTATTTGTGCGTGTACTAGCGTGCCACATTTCCTGATGCACTGCAGCAGCTCCAAACTTCCAGTCTGTTTGTGAAGTCTCTTCTGAGCTCGTCCCAGTCTACCCTCTGAGGGCTTTGATACGCGACATGTGATTCCTCCCACTCTACCACCCACTCACTGGAAGATGCTCTGACTCTCCCTCTCTCTCCTTTCTCTTCCTCTGTTTCTCTCTCTCCCTCTTCAACTCTCGCTCTCTCCCTCCTCACTCTTCATCCCTCTCTTGCAACCCTCCTCCCTCCCCCTCTCTTCTGTGTACCATCCATAATCCATAATACCGTGCAGAAAGAGACACACATAAAAGAACTGTAGGTAGTCCCAGGTGTGGGTAGAATTGTTGCACATCCAGTCCGTCTTAAAGCAGGTCTCTTATGTGTTTGTGTGTTACTCCTATGCATGAGTGACTCTGTATCACAGCCAGGAGTCCGTCTTGGCATCACATTCACATCATGTCAAGCTGCTCAGGGTAAGAGCCTGTCTCCGGTTAAGAGCCTGTCTCCGGTTAAGAGCCTGTCTCCGGGTTAACAGCATTAGAGTAAATTATCCAACAGTAGAATGGAACAAATCCAAGCAACTGCCAGCCACGCACATTATCATTACCTCAAGTTTCTTATCAAATAGACATGATTCCTCTATTTTGCCTACTCTCTTAAAGGGGAATTCCACCACTTTAAAAAAAATCTCCAGCACTGTTTGTGATGAATTATTAGTTTATGCAAAGTATAATTAACATATCAGTAAATATTTAGCCTAGCTCATCTATACACTACTAATAGACTAAATGTAGGGGGAAGCAAATGGAACCCTATTCGCTATATAATGCACTATGGGCCTACAGGCCCTGGTTATAAGAGCGTCTGCTAAATGACTTAAATGTAATGTAAATGTAAAAGTAGTGTACTATAAAGGGAATAGGGTGCCATTTGGGACACAGCGTTTGGCAGCTATCTCCATAATACTCTTAACCATCTGTCGTTACTTAGGCCCTTTCCACGAGAACATAATGTTTATGATAAGTGTTAATTCAACACGCTGGCTTGAGGTGCGAAGTGGCACAGTTGAGTTTTAGCACCTTTTTTTCACAATATTTGCATTTGGCCTGGTGCCGCTCTCCTCCATCTCTAATCCCACTCTTCTTCCTCTCTTCCCTCTAACAATCCTCGCCTCTCCTCCCTCGCTTCATCTCACCCCTCTTTCCAGAATCCATAGAAGATCACAAGCCCATAACAATGACAGGCGTAATAAGGTTGAGCAGGTATTCTTCATTGCTTCTGTTTTGGTTTTGTTGTTTGAGTTTCTATTTATGTTGGGAGCATCACAGAGATCCTCCATGCATCACAAAAGAGCTATGTTTCTTGCTTGTCTCTACTCCTTCTCTCCTCCTGCGTTCTCTCCTCTCTTCCTCCAACTCGTTCCCTCATTTTATGGTTGGAAAGGAAAAGCCCCCTGGAGCCAGAGAGTTTACTATCCAAAGAATACGACTGTCTCAAATGGCACCCTATTCCCTATATAGTGCACTAAAAGTAGTGCAATGGGGTGCTATTTGGGACATAGCCTAGGGAAAGCCACATCTGAACGACCCTGAGCTGAACAAGTGAAATTATTTATGGGAAATAAATGTTTTCTTTCCTTTCACTCCTGCCCAAGCTTAGTCCTCTCAGTCAGTCCTTGTGTTGATCTGTACTTATTACCCCAGATTTAAACCTGACTGGATTTAGCTATGTTGCATGGATGGAGTCTGATTGTGGACTATAGCCTCCTGCCTGTTGTAGATTTTGTAACTAACAGTGCACACCCTATCCCCTATGTAGTCAACAACTTTTTTTTTTACCCCGGGCCCTGTTTTTGGGACAACATCCTTGTCTTCCAGTTCAGCTCAACCTCCGCCATTTTGTTTAATAATACTGTTAATTAGCAGGAATACATTGTGACAGCAGGTCAGTCAACATAGATCTCAGGCACAAGGAGAACTCAAACAGTGCTCTCCATCTAATAATTTACCCAATCACCTCTTTCCATCACTGTGTGTGTGTGTGCGTGCGTGCCCATATATGTGCGTGTGCCACACAGAGATGCGAACCCAGTAGTTGGACCTGATGCAAGAGCTTGCCCTCCCACTGCCACCTGGCATCATTACAGATCCTGCTTCTCTAATCAACAAGAACAAACAGAACTCCTCCTCCAACCCCCTCTCCTCTCGTTTCCTCTCCTCCATCCCCCTCTCCTCCATCCCTCCTCCCTCCTTGCCTTCCACCTTCTCTGCTCTCCATCCCTCCCTCATGAGTCCTACCTCCATCCTCCTCCTCCTCCATCCCTCCACCCCCCCTCTCCTCCATCCCTCCTCCCTCCTTGGCTTCCACCTTCTCTGCTCTCCGTCCCTCCCTCCTGAGTCCTACCTCCATCCTCCTCTCCTCCACCCCCCTCCCTCCTTGCCTTCCACCTTCTCTGCTCTCTGTCCCTCCCTCCTGAGTCCTACCTCCATCCTCCTCTCCTCCACCCCTCCATCCTTTTTAAATAACATCTCTATAATTTCACCAGTGTGGACAACATACATTAACTTGACAATATACATTTTTTGGTGAGTATTTTTAGGAAAGGAGAGAGGGAGTCAGGTGCGGTTTGGGACTCACATGGAGAAAAACTAAATCACAAAGATGTGTTACCATGGAGAGAGTGACTCAGCCAAAGTCTTTCTTTCTCTCACCCGCTCTCTCTCTCTCTCTTTCCCTCTCCTCCTCTCACTCATTCTCTATCTCTCATACTGTCCCTCCTCTCTTTCACAGCCCAGATCCAAGGAAACAAAAACATTATCCCAACTTTAGATCCCAAGGTCTGACCGACCGCTGTTGTTTATTTTAAAACCTGAGGTCCAAACTGATGCCCGGTATCCTGTTTCATTGGCAGCAGTGGTGTAAAGTACTTAAGTAAAACTACTTTAAAGTACTACATAAGTCGGTTTTGGGGTATCTGTCAATTTATTTAACTATTTGTATTTTGGACAACTTTTACTTTTACTCTACTACTGTACATTCCTACAGAAAATACAGTGCCTTCAGAAAGTATTCACACCCCTTGACTTTTTCCACATTTGGTTGTTACAGCCTGAATTTAAAATGGATTAAATTGAGATTTTATGTCACTGGCCTAGACACAATACCCCATCATTTCAAAGTGAAATGTCTTGAGTCAATAAATATTCAACCCCTTTGTTATGGCAAGCCTAAAGGTCAGTAGTAAAAATGTGCCTAACAAGTCCCTTAACAAATTGCTTGGACTCATTCTGTGTGCAATAATAGTGTTTAACATTATTTTGAATGACTACCTCATCTCTGTACCCCACACATACAATATCTGTCCCTTAGTCGAGCAGTGAATTTCAAACACAGATTCAACCACAAAGACCACAGAGGTTTTCCAATGCCTCGCAAAGAAGGGCACCTAGTGGTAGAAGGGTAAAAAATTTAAAAAATCAGACATTGAATATCCCTTTGAGCATGGTGAAATTATTAATTACACTTTGGATGGTCACTACAAAGATACAAGCGTCCTTCCTAACTCAGTTGCCGAAGAGGAAGGAAACCGCTCAAGTAATTCACCAATGGTGACTTTAAAACCGTTACAGATTTTAATGGCTGTTATAGGAGAAAACTGAGGATGGATTAACGACGTTGTAGTTACTCTACAATACTAATCTAAATGACAGAGTGAAAACAAGGAAGCCTGTACAGAATACAAATATTCCAAAGCATGCATCCTGTGTGCAATAAGGTACTAAAGTAAAACTGTGGAAAAGAAATTAACTTTAATTCTTGAATACAAAGTGTTAAATATTAAAAATAAATGGAATAGAGCTAAGTACAGGTGAAATCCTAGAGGAAAACCTGGTTCAGTCTGCTGTCCAACAGACACTGGGAGACAAATGCACCTTTCGGCAGGACAATAACCAAAAACACAAGGACAAATATACACTGGACATTGAATGTTCCTGAGTGGCCTAGTTACAGTTTTGACACCCTGCATCCCACTACTGGCTTGCCTCTGAAGATGAACAGGGTTGGTCCCTGGATGGGAGACCAGATGCTGCTGGAAGTGTTGTAGGGCCAGTAGGAGACACTATTTCCTCTGGTGTTAAAAAAAGATCCCAACGTATAGGGTTCCGTCTTTCAGATGGGACATTAAACGGGTGTCCTGACTCTCTGTGGTCACTAAAGATCTCATGGCACTTATCATAAGAGTAGGGGTGTTAACCTGGGTTTCCTGGCTAAATTCCCAATCTGACCCTCAAACAATCATGGGCACCTAATCATCCCCAGCTTCCAATTGGCTTATTCATCCCCTCTCCTCTCTGTGAGAATGTTTTCTCAGTCAACTTACCTGGTTAAATACATAAAAATGCAGTTTTTACTTAAATCAGCTTGAAAATCTATGGCAAGACTTGAAAATGGCTGTCTAAGCAATGATCAACTACCAACTGGACAGAGCTTGAATATTCTTTAAAATAATAATGTGCAAATATCTTACAATCCAGGTGCGCAAAGCCCTCAACATTTAACATCTCTGTTATGACCTAGTTCACTGCAGGTGACAAAAGCCTTGTTTTCCCGTCCAACACACACACACACACAAATGGTGGCGTGCTAAACAGCTGGTCTCTGTCTGATGCCTAATTAGTCTCTAATAAGGTGAGTAACTAGGATGTTCTTTCAAAACAGCCTGGTCATGTTGCTTCAATGAAATTTGCCAGGAAGAAGATGAGGGAGGCCTAGCAGCGTGATCATATTGGAAATCATGATGACCTATTCTTGTCCCCTCCTAATATAATTCGCCTGTACCTGAGAGAAAAACGTTCAATGTCAATATTTGAAGATAATAGTAAACTTTACCAACAGTATCTCAACTGTGTAACCTACCCTTATTGTGCTTATGCAGTCTGGCTTTCCTCTGTTTTGTCAGAACCTCTTCCCACTCTTCTGCCCTCTCCCCTCTCTCCTCTCCCATCTTCCCTCTCTCCTCTCTTCTTGTGCCTCTCTCCTCTCCCCTCTCCTCTACGCCTTCCCTCTGCTCTCTCCGACCTTTTCCCTCCAGCCTGATAGCAATATGATTTATCCTCAACAAAACTGGTCAGAGAGTATACGTGTATAGAAAGGCTGCAAACTCCTACTACCCATAAAAATGATTAAAGTACCTGTTGTTGCTAAATCAGTGCCCTCCCCACAACTGCATATGATTTCTGTGTAAACCAAAAACACGTGATGTTCTATGGATCCTTCAGACTCTTTTCTTCTGAGTTTCAGGAAATTAAAACCATGATGGAAAATGGGGTGGGGGCGTTCTGAATGGTTAATGGGGAGGGTGCGGGCTCAGATGTGCTTTTGCTGTTCACCTCTTGCCAAGATGATACAAGATATACAAGATTATTGTAACGTGGAGCACATTGTCTTCAGTCCTCAGTCAACTTATTTTAATATCACTCAGACATTTGAAATTCAAAACACCCGTAATAATAGATATCTTTAATATGGTTTATTCAGGCTATAATGCGACCGTTATCAAAAAATGCCACCATGTATTACACATGTTATAAAGATATATCATGCCTGACCCAAGAGAAAACTCTTGGGTGATATTTACTACAAATACAGTGCTTTCAGAAAGTATTCATAACCCTTGACTTATTCCACATTTTGTTGTTTTACAGCCTGAATTCAAAATGGATAAAATAAAAAAAAAATCATTACCCCCCTCTACACACAATACCCCATCATGTTTGCAAATGTATAGAAAATTAAATACAAATATCTCATTTACGTAAATATTCACACCCATGAGTCTTTATAGTTTATAGAAGCACCTTTTTATACTTTATAGAAGCACCTTTGGCGGCGATTACAGCTTTGAGTTGTCTTGGGTATGTCCGTATCAGCTTTGCACGTCTGGATTTGGGGATTTTGTCCCACTCTTCTTTGCAGAATTTCTCAAACTCTCTTAAATTAAATTGGGAATCTTCAAGTCGTTCCACAGATTATTTATGGTATTCAAGTCTGGGCTTTGGCTGGGCCACTCAAGGACTTTCACATTCTTGTTCTGAAGCCATTCCGGCGTTGCTTTGGCTGTATGCTTGGGGTGTTTGTCCTGTTGGAACGTCAATCTTCGCCCCCCCAGTCAAAGGTTGTTTGCACTTATCAACGATTTCCCTGTATTTGGCTCCATTCATTGTTCCCATATCCAGTTCCTGCCACTGAAAAGCATCCCCATAGCATTATGCTGCCACCTCCGTGCTTCACAGTAGGGATGGTCTTAAATGGGTGATGAGCTGTGCCTGGTTTTCTCCAGACATAGTGCTTTGCATTCAGGCCAAAGAGTCAAATGTTTATCTCATCAGACCACAGAATAATTTGCCTTAACCGGTTGCTCAGTTTGGTTGGAGTCTGGGTAGTTCCATATTTTTTTCCATTTCCCAATGATGGAAACAACTGTGCTCTTGGAAATGTTCAACACTCTATTTTATACCCTTCCTCAGATATATGCCTCCATCTCGGAGATCTACACACAGTTCCTTCTGCTCTAACATGCACTGTCAACTGTGGGACCTTATATAGACCGGTGTGGTTCTTTCTAAATCATGTCCAAACAATTGAATTGGCCACAGGTGGACTCCAAGTTGTAGTGACATCTCAAGGATGAGCAAAGGAAATTGGATGCAGCTGAACTCAATTTTGTGTGTCAAAGCAAAGGGGTATGAATACTTATGGAAATTAGACATTTATGTATTTAATTTTCAATAAGTTTGCAAACATTTCTAAACTTGTTTTCACTTCGTCATTATGGGGTTTTGTGTGTAAAACATCAATTGAATCAATTTTGAATTCAGGCTGTAACAACAAAATGTGGAATAAGTCAACGTACTGTACATGCATCATGCTATTAAAATATTTAGTCAAGGGAATTCATTTCCACAATATGTCCATTTCTATCAAAACTGAGCGGTGAAAAATGTTAGGGAAAATGTCTCGCTTTTTTAGCAGTATTTTTTTGTCAATTTTGGAGATCAAAACAGGCATATGGAATGGAATAACCTTTTAAAACCAACAATGATTCAGTTTTCTCTGGCATAGAAAATAGTGTGCCGAGGAATCTTTAGCGAAAAGAAAAAAGAAAGAAAACAAATACTTCAGCTTTTTTTTAGGTGAGGGCCTCCGGTGCAGTGGAGTGAGTAGTATAACGTTTTCTTGTGCTGTGCAGGACTACGGCATGTCATCTCTATTTAGGTACACCTCAAAGAAAACAAACTCCTTCCATGCACTGCCCTGTAAGAGATCTCAGGTGAGTCAGGACGTTACCTGGTGTGTCAGTTGTTTCCCATTTCCTTACCAATTTTGTTTTTTTAAGCTGCCGGTGTCATGGTACAGAAACTCGGGTGCCGCCAGCTAGCCCTAACAAGCCATCTCTCTCTTGCTTTCTACCTTTCCTTCTCTGCCTCTCTCTCTTTCTCTGCCGCTCTCTCTCTCCCGCTCTGCCTCTCTTCTCTCCCTCTTCTCTCCCGCTCTGCCTCTCTCTCTCTCGTTCTCACATGGCACACACGCTCGCACACTAGGCAGAAGAGAGTGATGAGAGAGAGTGTTGGCCCGTCTGTGCTCACAACAGGGCAGTGCTGGGCCTGAGCCCTGCAGTATCTAGTAAACAGTCGCTCTCACACAGCCAGGGTGACCTGTGCTTAGCTGGCATGCTGGGACGACAGAGCAGCACAACACAGGAGACTCCGCCTGTCCTCTTTAGTGTCACAAAGAACACACACACTGCAGGCATGCACACAAACACACACTAACTCTTTTGACTCATCACATGCACTGCTGTAACTGTTTATTGTCTATCCTGTTGCCTAGTCACGTTATCCCTAACTATATGTACATATCTACCTCAATTACCTCGTACCCCTGCACATCGACTCGGTACTGGTACCCCGTGTATAGCAAAGTTATTGTTACACATTGTGTATTTATTCCCTGTGCTATTTTCTTAATTATTTTTCTTTTTTTCTCTCTGCGTTTGTTGGGAAGGGCCTGAAAGTAAGCGTTTCACTGTTAGTCTACACCTGTTGTTTACGAAGCATGTAACAAAGAAATGTGATTTGATTTGACATCCACCCCACACACACACACACATGCTCTCTTTCTTTAGCCTCAGAGAGAACAGGAGAAATGAGGGGTTTTGCTGTAAAACCCAGGTAGCTGACACGGACAGCGCTACAGGCTAAATGATGTGAAGAGACGAGAATGATAATTCTGCTGTGTCGGCCATTTGTGTGGCTGACTAGCCGCCAGGCTAACAACAGGGGCAACCTATCTCCTATGTAGTGCACTATTTTTGACAATTTCTGTCCCAGTCTTCCCTGGTTGCAAATGAAAAACCCTGTGGCTGTAAAAACGCCACGCTCCCCTCTCTCCTCTTCTGCTCTCACACGACTGAAGCTGCCATCTTCTATCTACCCTTTAGAGGAGGGGGATGGCTTCAGACAACCAGCTAACCGGCAGGGATAGCACAGTCAGATCTATCTACCTATCCCCAAAAAGTGTCAGGAGTGCCTTCACACACACGCACAACCACACACACACACATGGGAAGATTTACACTTGTCAGCGTGAAGGGCGGTGTGATGTGGACATCACATCTCACCTAGGTGAGAGAGAATGGAGAATGGAGCAGAAGCAACATGGTTTTAAGATCTGTTTCACATTGGTTCCACCATGATTAGATCCGGCTGGAGTCTGGGTTTTCTCTCTCTTGCCAGTCAGACCTCAGTGGAACTCTACTTTAGTGTGAGTTTGGACGGTTCTGCCAGAACCTACAGTCTGAGCTGTGTGTTTTTATGATGATGTGTTCAGTGTGTGTGTGTGTGTGTGTGTGTGTGTTGCAGTTGTGATAGAGGATATAAGGCATTGATATTTTCCCTCGGCCGTCTGTGTCTTTGGGTCTGCCGTCTGCCTGAGCAGATAGTGGCATGAGATGTCTTGCATTTCAAAACATTTAGAGAAAAAGGCGTCCGTGTCCTTGCTCAGTAGAGATGTTTAGTTTTGAATGAGGAGAGACCGCATGAAACAGTAACATCAATTTGTTCTCATCTGGGAAAACCTCACCTCTGCAATTTGTCAGTGACATGGGTCAGAAAATGCAGAGACCATGCCCGACAACCTGCCCACTCGACCCCATCCCCTCCTCTCCAGACCATCTCTGGAGACCTTCTCACTTCCCTCATCAACTCACTTCCCTCATCAAAAATGGCCATAGTCGCTCCCTTTCTCAAGAAACCAACACTCGACTCCTCTGACGTCAAAAACTACAGACCGGTATCCCTTCTTTCTTTTCTTTCCAAAACACTTGAGCGTTCTGTCCCTGACCAACTTTCTCTATCTCTCTCAGAATAATCTTCTTGACCCTAACCAGTCAGGCTTCAAGACGGGTCAATCAACCGAGGCTGTTCTTCTCCAGACTGCCAAAGCTGACGCTCTCTCTTCTTTTTCTCATCCTCCTAGATCTATTGGCTGCCTTCAACACTGTAAACCATCAGATCCTCCTCTCCACCCTCTCAGGTCTGGGCGTCTCTGCACACTCTTGGATTGCATTCTACCTGGCAGGCCGCACGTACTCTCACTACTCTCACTACTGGTGTGTCCCAGGGCTTGGTTCAAAGCCCTCTCCTCTTCTCTCTATACACCAAGTCACTCTGCGCCATCATACCCTCACATAGTCTCTCCTATCATTGCTATGCGGATGACACTCAACTACTTTTCTCCTTCCCCCCTTCTGACACCCAGGTGGTGACACGCATCTCTGCGTGCCTGGCAGATATCTCAGTTTGGATGCTGTCACACCACCTCAACCTCGACATGATGGAGCTGCTCTTCCTCCCAGGGAAGCCCTGCCCGCTCCAAGACCTTTCCAAGAAGGTTGACAACTCCACGGTGCCCCCCACCCACGACTAGCACTGACTTTGTTGATAGCTACATTATTGAGGGGAAATTAAGTTACTATGACTAAGAAATGTGGTTGTCCCACCTAGCTATCTTTAGATTAATACACTTAACTGTAAGTCACTCTGTGTGTGGTTGGCCAGTAAGTATCTGAGCGCCAATCTGCCCTCTATCTCTCTCTCTCCCTCTAATTAACCCCACACAGCAGGGGTTAGAACACAATGTCCTCTACATTTATAGAGGAGAAGAAGAGGAGAAGGGAAGGGCTGCTAAACAGAGAGAAGGATGGAGGGAGGGAGGGATGACGAGGAGTAGAGAAATGCATTCTTTGTTGCATGATTCGCTCCTCACTCCCTATTGTAATCCTGTTGTTATTTGGATGTTAAAGGAAAGTGTTTTGCAACTTCCTTCTTCCTCTTTCTCTTTTCCCTCTCTGCTTTGTGTGATGGATGTTCCTTAAGTAGCCAGAAGTGCTGTTTATAAATGCATTGTGCCCCGAACATTTCGAAATCAAGTTAAGAGGGGAAGAAAAATTACCTCAGGAAAAGAACTAAACCTGAGCAATAAAAACGTACTCTTAATCTTACCTTGAAAGCCGCCCGGCGATAGAGGTGGGTGCCTCCCTTTGGAAAGAAAAACAGGACTGCAGATTATTTCCATTTGAAAGAACACGCCAAATTACAGAAATGTGTTTTCAATCGCTCTTTTTCACAAGCAGAAACAGATGGATGGAAGCTGGGCTGTGTGCGTGTGCGTGCGTGCGTGTGTGTGCGTACATCAGCAGATCGTCTGTGTGTATGCGAAATGGAACTTTGCAGCCAGCACCTTCCTGTCTCAGTGATTATCACATACACTCAGATACATAATGAGTAAATCTCAGCGACAACAGTATGTGTCACGGAACAAGACAAAATATGATGAAATAACTATCTGTATCTCAAATATGAGAAAAAAAACTGAAGGATACATTTTTTGAGCGGATCTTGTCTTACAAAAATAGTCTGTGAACAGTATCGAGAACTAGATCCAGATATTTATTTATTTATTTATTTCACCTTTATTTAACCAGGTAGGCAAGTTGAGAACACGTTCTCATTTACAATTGCGACCTGGCCAAGATAAAGCAAAGCAGTTTGACACATACAACAACACAGAGTTACACATGGAGTAAAACAAACATACAGTCAATAATACAGTAGAAAAATAAGTCTATATACAATGTGAGCAAGTGGGGTGAGATAAGGGAGGAGAAGGCAAAACAAAGGCCATGGTGGCGAAGTAAATACAATATAGCAAGTAAACACTGGAATGGTTGATTTGCAGTGGAAGAATGTGCAAAGTAGAGATAGAAATAATGGGGTGCAAAGGAGCAAAATAAATAAATAAATACAGTTGGGAAAGAGGTAGTTGTTTGGGCTAAATTATAGATGGGCTATGTACAGGTGTAGTAATCTATGAGCTGCTCTGACAGCTGGTGCTTAAAGCTAATGAGGGAGATAAGTGTTTCCAGTTTCAGAGATTTTTGTAGTTCGTTCCAGTCATTGGCAGCAGAGAACTGGAAGGAGAGGCGGCCAAAGGAAGAATTGGTTTTGGGGGTGACCAGAGAGATATACCTGCTGGAGCGCGTGCTACAGGTGGGTGCTGCTATGTTGACCAGCGAGCTGAGATAAGGGGGGACTTTACCTAGCAGGGTCTTGTAGATGACCTGGAGCCAGTGGGTTTGGCGACGAGTATGAAGCGAGGGCCAGCCAACAAGAGTGTACAGGGTCGCAGTGGTGGGTAGTATATGGGGCTTTGGTGACAAAACGGATGGCACTGTGATAGACTGCATCCAATTAGTTGAGTAGGGTATTGGAGGCTATTTTGTAAATGACATTACCGAAGTCGAGGATTGGTAGGATGGTCAGTTTTACAAGGGTATGTTTGGCAGCATGAGTGAAGGATGCTTTGTTGCGGAATAGGAAGCCAATTCTAGATTTAACTTTGGATTGGAGATGTTTGATGTGAGTCTGGAAGGAGAGTTTACAGTCTAACCAGACACCTAGGTATTTGTAATTGTCCACATATTCTAAGTCAGAGCCGTCCAGAGTAGTGATGTTGGACAGGCGGGCAGGTGCAGGCAGCAATCGGTTGAAGAGCATGCATTTAGTTTTACTTCTATTTAAGAGCAATTGGAGGCCACGGAAGGAGAGTTGTGTGGCATGGAAGCTCGCCTGGAGGGTTGTTAACACAGTGTCTAAAGAAGGGCCAGAAGTATACAGAATGGTGTCGTCTGCGTAGAGGTGGATCAGAGACTCACCAGCAGCAAGAGCGACATCATTGATGTAGACAGAGAAGAGAGTCGGTCCAAGAATTGAACCGTGTGGCACCCCCATAGAGACTGTCAGAGGCCCGGACAACAGACCCTCCGACACACTGAACTCTATTAGAGAAGTAGTTGGTGAACCAGGCAATCATTTGACAAACCAAGGCTGTCGAGTCTGCCGATGAGGATGTGGTGATTGACAGAGTCGAAAGCCTTGGCCAGGTCAATGAATACGGCTGCACAGTATTGTTTCTTATCGATGGCGGTTAAGATATCGTTTAGGACCTTGAGCGTGGCTGAGGTGCACCCATGACCAGCTCTGAAACCAGATTGCATAGCGGAGAAGGTATGGTGGGATTCGAAATGGTCGGTAATCTGTTTGTTGACTTGGCTTTCGAAGACCTTAGAAAGGCAGGGTAGGATAGATATAGGTCTGTAGCAGTTTGGGTCAAGAGTGTCCCCCCCTTTGAAGAGGGGGATGACCGCAGCTGCTTTCCAATCTTTGGGAATCTCAGACGACACGAAAGAGAGGTTGAACAGGCTAGTAATAGGGGTGGCAACAATTTCAGCAGATCATTTTAGAAAGAAAGGGTCCAGATTATCTAGCCCGGCTGATTTGTAGGGGTCCAGATTTTGCAGCTCTTTCAGAACATCAGCTGCTTGATGGTCACATTGACATGCAAAACAAAAGCATAGCATGATGATTATGATGATGATAATAATTATGATGATGTTTATGATGACCATGATGATGACAACAACGATGATGACGATGTTGACGATGATCACAATGGTGATATTGATGGTAATGATGTGATTACACACTCCTGTTCCCCACAGAGAGAGTGAAGTAATAACAGCCAGACCTAGCATCAACAACAGTGTTAGCATGAGTCACAGGGAAGATGAGGTGAGTGAGTGGTAAATTACAGCAGTGACTGTAGATGAGTGGTGAGCTGCTGGCAGACTGAATGACTGTGAGTGGACGGTGACTAATGACCTGCCTAATCAATTTCACCTGAAAGCAGGAAAGGATGGGAGGAGGAGGAGAGGGGAAGGATGGATGGAAAGGAGATGAGGGAAGGAGAGTTTACCATGGTGGCAGGCGGCTAAGTGAGAAAAAGTGTCTCGTCTTGTTCTGTTCTCTCTTCTGAGCAACCTGTCTGTCCTTTTCTTCCCCCTGAGAAGCACTGCCCAGGCTGAACTCTGACCCCCTCCCCTCCTTACCACACTCCTCTCCACCGGGTTGAGGGAGGGAGAGAGAGAGAGGAAAAAGGAAAGGATGGATGGATGGCGGGATGGAGGGACGTCAGGAAGATGGAGTGGTTTGTGAGAGGACACCTCTTCCCAGCGGCTCGTGGTCTGATTTGAATTATTCAACTTGTCATGCCCACCTCCAATACTACGCTCTCTTGCTCCTCTCTCTCTCATCCCTCTTTTTCTCTCTCCTCGCTCTTTCTATTCACCTCTTTCTCCATCTCCCACTCTCTCTCTCTCACACGAGCGTTGAGCCAGGAACCGAAAGGTCGCTGGTTCAAATTCCCGAGCTGGCAAGGTGGAACAATATGCCGTTCTATCCTTGAGTAAAGCAGTTAACCCCCAACAACAACTGCTCCCCTGGCGCCGATAACGTGGATGTCGATTAAGGCAGCCCCCCCGCACCTCTCTGATTCAGATTTGAGAAAATTAGACATGTTTCTCAAATGTACAATTTCAAAGTTGAACCAAACATAACATTTTGAAGTGTTTAAGTGGCACAGCGGTCTAAGGCACTGCATCTCAGTGCTAGAGGCGTCACTACAGACAACCTGGTTCGAATTTAGGCTGTATCACAACCGGCCGTGATTAGGAGTCCCATAGGGTGGCGCACAATTGGCCCAGCGTCGTCCGGGTTTGGCCGGAGTAGGCCGTCATTGTAAATAAGAATTTGTTCTTAACTGACTTGCCTAGTTAAATAAAGGTTTAAAAAAAAATAAGGTTAAGTTCAGGAATTAAATCAGAATGGTTAAGGTTTAGGATGCCAGCAGCATACCACCCTGCATACCACTGCTGGCTTGCTTCTGAAGCTAAGCAGGGTTGGTCCTGGTCAGTCCCTGGATGGGAGACCAGGTGCTGCTGGAAGTGGTGTTGGAGGGCCAGTAGGAGGCACTCTTTCCTCTGGTCTAAACAAAGATCCCAATGCCCCAGGGCAGTGATTGGGGACACTGCTCTGTGTAGGGTGCCGTCTTTCGGATGGGACGTTAAACGGGTGTCCTGACTCTCTGAGGTCATTAAAGATCCCATGGCACTTATCGTAAGAGTAGGGGTGTTAACCCCGGTGTCCTGGCTAAATTCCCAATCTGGCCCTCAACCATCACGGTCACCTAATAATCCCCAGTTTACAATTGGCTCATTCATCCCCCTCCTCTCCCCTGTAACTATTCCCCAGGTCGTTGCTGCAAATGAGAACGTGTTCTCAGTCAACTTACCTGGTAAAATAACGGTAAAATAAAAAAATAAAAAAAATAAAAAGGATGGGCTTAATTAAAAACAATCAAAAAAACAACTTTCTATCACAGGATTCGGGCTTGCAACCAGAGGCAGATGCTTACACCCATCCGCCATCCCTGTCCACAACTCCCAAGCAAAGCCGGAACCTACTTGAAGGTAACAGCGCTCACTGTTGCCCCTAGTGTCTGATTTCCACGTAATTTCCAGACATTCTCAGACATGGATGTCGAATGCTGACTTGTATCATGGGTGACCTGGCTGTTCTCTCTCTCTCTCTCTCTCTCTCACTCATTCTCCTCAAAAGGCTTGATTCAAAAGCGGTAATCAGTGAACTGTCAGGCTGACGAGGGCCATTAGTTCAGGTGAAGAGAGAAAAGATGGGGCCCTCCAGCTCTCCTTCCCTCCTTCCCTACCTCCATCCCTCCTTCCTCCCTCCTTCACCTCCTTCAGCTGACAAATGCAAAACATCCCCTCAGGGTTCCACTCCATAATCTCCAATCACCAACACCTCGGATGAGTCCCAAATGGCACCCTATTCCCTATATAGTGCATTACTTTTGACCAGGGCCCATTTGGGACAAATCCCTTGAGGTCTGTCAGGACAGTCCTCCAACACAAATATATTCTCTCATTTGGGAGATGGATTACAGTATATGAAATGAAACCAACCTGCAACAGACTGATGTATCCAATGTGTTATAGAAACATATTTTACTTATGTCATGATGAAAGCTCTTTACAATGATGTAATATAATACATTTAGCAGGAAAGTTGTCACTTGACAGCCACGATTGTGAAACATGCTAGGGCCATGATACTGTTCAGCACTTCGTCAAACATCCAGGCACTCAGGGGAATACTACCAGTGTGATGGAAAGAAGAACATGTAGAGAAGGCCTTTCTGGACACGTCCGAAATGGAACCCTTTTCTCTAAATAGTGCACTATTTTTGACCCAGGCCCCTTAATCGATCGCCATTGACATTATCAGGGGGCACAGTACTAAGTCAAATGCAGGCTAGGAAAGGTATCGCCAGCAGCCTGGCCTCTCTCCCCCTCTCTCCCCCTCTCTCCCTCTCCTCTCTCTCTCTCTCTCTCTCTCTCTCTCTCTCTCGCCTCTCTCTCGCTGCTCTCTCTCGCTGCTCTCTCTCTCTGTACCTTCTGCCAGGGGAAGAGAGAGAGAGAGGCATTGAAGTCGATCCCACTGTGAATAAAGCAGAGGCTCCTCTGAATCTAATTTGTGAAAGGAAACGTAGTCAGCAACACGAGGGACGTACTAAAACGGGTACAGTACAGGCAGATGAATCAAGAATATGAAGCTGCCTTCAGGTTTGAAATATCAAAGGATTTATGGAAAGGGGGGAAAGGCTATTAGAGGTTTTTTTGGAAGGTCTTCAGGGGTATTTTCCACCTCTGAGGTCCCTGGTCTGCCACTCAGTCTGCCAGTGCTGCTGCTGAAAGCCCACAACTAAACTACCAGGTTCCAGAGCCTCGGGTTCTTCTGAGGGTCATTATGCATGGTTAATTTTGAGTATTACCTTTTCCTTGTAGAGCTTTACCACATTTCCTGGATGAAGGGCCAGCGCATCAGTTTAGAAGTGATTGATTATGAACTTTCTGAGAGGTCTCAGTTATATGCACATCAAATCTACACCTCACATTCCAGGGTTAGAATGTATTTAGTTAATGATCTATTGTCTTATCAAAATTGTGAAGTAGTGAGACAAAAAAAACAACACACTAAATCTATATAATCTGTGTTGGAGAAAGATGAGCCATCGTTCACCCCTGGCTCTGAGGAGCTATATGTAGCTGGTGATACAGGGCAGCCATATGGTCCCATGGTGCTGCCTGTCTTTCTGCCCACTACCCAGCCCTGCCCATGGCCATGGAGGAGATCCAGCCCTGTGAGGGGTGTGTCACCATTTGTCTACCCGGTTGAGGCTGCCTGTAGCTGGGGATAATTTGTACCGCCTGTGCCCTACAGGGCTCTGCCTCCACATGGGGACTGACTGACATAGGTTGTGTCCCAAATAGCACCCTATTCCTATATAGTGCGCTACGTTTAACCAGAGCCCTATGCACAAAAGAAAAGTCACAAAACTGCAAACTTGCCCACCTGGCACTGCAGACTCAAGCAAACGCTCAAAGTATTTGAAAATATTTCCATGTATTTGATCCCAGATCTGTGTCAAATATGAGGGATTCCTCAGGGTTATGTTGTGTCACCACTGGAGGTCTCTGTGGTGCTGTCTGTCTGTTTAGAAGAGGTGTTACAGTACAGGGTGTGTTGTCTACAAAGACTACGAACAGATGATTCTACTTTCAGTCAAAGAGATAGGATTGGGGTTGAGGCTAGGGTTAGTGTTACATACTGTAACACTGTTGATACTGTACACCGCCCTGCTTATTAACCTCTTTTTGTGTCTTAAATGGCACCCTATTCTCTACCTAGTGCACTACTTTTGACCAGGGCCATAGGCACTCTGTAATGAATAGGGTGCCATTTAGGATGTAGAAACTCTCATCAGAGACCAGAGGACAGGAGGGTTAGTGAGGTATTGTGGGAGTGAACAGAGCTGTCATGTCATGCCCTTTTATGGGCTTATCCCCTGACCTATAAACTGGGTGGGACAGAGATTACACGCTAAGGTCCCAGCATCCCTGAGGAGGGGGAAGATGATGGGGAAGTGGAGGCGATGGGATTATAGAAGAGAAGAAAAAGACAATAGGTTAAATAGAGGATAGTGTTACGGAGAACAATTGATGTCAAGTGAAGGACAGATGCAATCCTTGTTGTGTATGTACTGTATGTGTGAGTGTGTGCTTGCGGAGGTATATTTAAGCAATAAGGCATGAGGCTGTGTGGTATATGGCCAATATACCACGGCTAAGGGCTGTTCTCATGCAAGGCTGAATCCAACGTGGAGTGCCTGGATACAGCCCTTAACCGTGGTATATTGGCCATATACCACACACCCTCATGCCTTATTGCTTAAATATACCTCCGCAAGCACACACTCACACATACAGTACATACACACACACACAACAAGGATTGCATCTGTCCTTTACTTGACATCAATTGTTCTCCGTAACACTATCCTCTATTTAACCTATTGTCTATTTAACCTATCTCGGCGCCGACCGAGATGGCCGCCTCGCTTCGCGTTCCTAGGAAAATATGCAGTATTTTGTTTTTTTATGTGTTATTCCTTACATTGGTACCCCAGGTAATCTTAGGTTTCATTACATACAGTCGGGAGGAACTACTGAATATAAGAGCAACGTCAACTCACCATCGTTACAACCAGGAATATGACTTTCCCGAAGCGGATCCAGTGTTTTGCCTTCCACCCAATACAATAGATCTGATCCCAGCCGGCGACCCTAAGCGATGCCGAAAAAGGGGCAAACGAAGCGGTCTCCTGGACAAGCTTCGGAGACGGGCACATCGCGCTCCACTCCCTAGCTTACTACTCGCCAATGTCCAGTCTCTTGACAATAAGGTTGATGAAATCTGAGCACGGGTAACATTCCAGAGAGACATCAGGGATTGTAACGTTCTCTGCTTCACGGAAACATGGCTCACTCAAGAGACGCTAACGGAGTCGGTGCAGCCAGCTGGTTTCTTCACGCATCGCGCCGACAGAAACAAACATCTTTCTGGTAAGAAGAGGGGCGGGGGTGTATGCCTTATGATTAACGAGACGTGGTGTGATCATAACAACATACAGGAACTCAAGTCATTCTGTTCACCTGATCTAGAACTCCTCACAATCAAATGTCGACCGCATTATCTACCAAGGGAATTCTCTTCGATTATAATCACAGCCGTATATATTCCCCCCCAAGCAGACACATCGATGGCCCTGAACGAACTTTATCTGACTCTTTGTTAACTGGAAACCACACACCCTGAGGCTGCATTCATCGTAGCTGGGGATTTTAACAAGGCTAATCTGAAAACAAAACTCCCTCAATTCTATCAGCATATCGATTGTGCTACCAGGGCTGGTAAAACCTTGGATCATTGTTATACTAACTTCCGCGACGCATATAAGGCCCTCCCCCGCCCTCCTTTCGGAAAAGCTGACCACGACTCCATTTTGTTGCTTCCAGCCTACAAACAGAAACTAAAACAACAAGCTCCCGCGCTCAGGTCTGTTCAACGCTGGTCCGACCAATCTGATTCCACGTTTCAAGACTGCTTCGCTCACGTGGATTGGGATATGTTCCGCATTGCGTCCAGCAACAATATTGACGAATACGCTGATTCGGTGAGCGAGTTCATTAGAAAGTGCATTGACGATGTCGTACCCACAGCAACGATTAAAACATTCCCAAACCAGAAACCGTGGATTGATGGCAGCATTCGCGTGAAACTAAAAGCGCGAACCACTGCTTCTAACCAGGGCAAGGTGACCGGAAACATGACCGAATACAAACAGTGTAGCTATTCTCTCCGCAAGGCAATCAAACAAGCTAAGTCCCAGTATAGAGACAAAGTAGAGTCGCAATTCAACAGCTCAGACACAAGAGGTATGTGGCAGGGTCTACAGTCAATCACGGATTACAAAAAGAAAACCAGCCCCGTCGCGGACCAGGATGTCTTGCTCCCAGACAGGCTAAATAACTTTTTTGCTCGCTTTGAGGACAATACAGTGCCACTGACACGGCCCGCTACCAAAACCTGCGGGCTCTCCTTCACTGCAGCCGAGGTGAGTAAAACATTTAAACGTGTTAACCCTCGCAAGGCTGCAGGCCCAGACGGCATTCCCAGCCGCGTCCTCAGAGCATGCGCAGACCAGCTGGCTGGTGTGTTTAAGGACATATTCAATCAATCCTTATCCCAGTCTGCTGTTCCCACATGCTTCAAGAGGGCCACCATTGTTCCTGTTCCCAAGAAAGCTAAGGTAACTGAGCTAAACGACTACCGCCCCGTAGCACTCACTTCCGTCATCATGAAGTGCTTTGAGAGACTAGTCAAGGACCATATCACCTCCACCCTACCTGACACCCTAGACCCACTCCAATTTGCTTACCGACCCAATAGGTCCACAGACGACGCAATCACAACCACACTGCACACTGCCCTAACCCATCTGGACAAGAGGAATGCCTATGTGAGAATGCTGTTCATCGACTACAGCTCAGCATTTAACACCATAGTACCCTCCAAACTCGTCATCAAGCTCGAGACCCTGGGTCTCGACCCCGCCCTGTGCAACTGGGTCCTGGACTTCCTGACCGGCCGCCCCCAGGTGGTGAGGGTAGGTAACAACATCTCCACCCCGCTGATCCTCAACACCGGGGCCCCACAAGGGTGCGTTCTGAGCCCTCCTGTACTCCCTGTTCACCCACGACTGCGTGGCCATGCACGCCTCCAACTCAATCATCAAGTTTGCGGACGACACTACAGTGGTAGGCTTGATTACCAACAACAACGAGACGGCCTACAGGGAGGAGGTGAGGGCCCTCGGAGTGTGGTGTCAGGAAAATAACCTCACACTCAACGTCAACAAAACAAAGGAGATGATTGTGGACTTCAGGAAACAGCAGAGGGAGCACCCCCCTATCCACATCGACGGGACAGTAGTGGAGAAGGTGGAAAGTTTTAAGTTCCTCGGTGTACACATCACGGACAAACTGAATTGGTCCACCCACACAGACAGCGTTGTGAAGAAGGCGCAGCAGCGCCTCTTCAACCTCAGGAGGCTGAAGAAATTCGGCTTGTCACCAAAAGCACTCACAAACTTCTACAGATGCACAATCGAGAGCATCCTGTCGGGCTGTATCACCGCCTGGTACGGCAACTGCTCCGCCCACAACCGTAAGGCTCTCCAGAGGGTAGTGAGGTCTGCACAACGCATCACCGGGGGAAAACTACCCGCCCTCCAGGACACCTACACCACCCGATGTCACAGGAAGGCCATAAAGATCATCAAGGACAACAACCACCCGAGCCACTGCCTGTTCACCCCGCTATCATCCAGAAGGCGTGGTCAGTACAGGTGCATCAAAGCAGGGACCGAGAGACTGAAAAACAGCTTCTATCTCAAGGCCATCAGACTGTTAAACAGCCACCACTAACATTTAGTGGCCGCTGCCAACATACTGACTCAACTCCAGCCACTTTAATAATGGGAATTGATGGAAATTATGTAAAAATGTACCACTAGCCACTTTAAACAATGCCACTTAATATAATGTTTACATACCCTACATTACTCATCTCATATGTATATGTATATACTGTACTCTATATCATCTACTGCATCTTGCCATCTTTATGTAATACATGTATCACTAGCCACTTTAAACTATGCCACTTTGTTTACATACCCTACATTACTCATCTCATATGTATATACTGTACTCTATACCATCTACTGCATCTTGCCTATGCTGTTCTGTACCATCACTCATTCATATATCTTTATGTACATATTCTTTATCCCTTTACAATTATGGAATGGTTAGGTTAGATTACTTGTTGGTTATTACTGCTTTGTCGGAACTAGAAGCACAAGCATTTCGCTACACTCGCATTAACATCTGCTAACCATGTGCATGTGACAAATAACATTTGATTTGATTTGATTTGACCACAAACCCCCGAGGTGCCTTATTGCTGTTATAAACTGGTTACCAATGTAATTGGAGCAGTAAAAATAAATGTTTTGTCATACCCATGGTATACTGTCTAATATACCAACGGCTGTCAGCCAATCAGAATTTAGGGCTTAAACCACCCAGTTTATAATTGCATTTAATCATAAGCAAACATGTCCATTGGTTGGGTGTGGTTTGGTTGTACTGTCCTTGTGGGGACCAGAAATCCTCACAAGGATAGTAAAACAAGGAAAATTCGGACGTGTGGACATTTAGATGGTCCCTACAAGGAAAAGGGCTTTTTTTAGGCTTAAGTTTAGGGTTAGGGTTATAATTAGGGTTAAATTTAGGGTTAGGATTTAGGTTTTAGTTACTGTTTTAGGGTTAGGGTTAGGGGTTCGGGTAAATGGGATTTTGAATGGGAATCAATTGTTTGGTCCCACAAGGTCAAGGACAGTAAAACAAACGTGTGTGTCTGTGTGCACATGCTCAGGTGTTTCTGTGTGTGTGGGTTGGTGGCGGTCACACTTTAAAGGAGTAGTCATACCATTTAATTGAATTCTGCAGAGCTACTGTGCCTTGTTATTCCAGTCATGATTGAAAGCTCTGCTGTGTTTTCCTAGCAGTGTAGGAGTGCAGAAACAGACACACCTGGAGACAGTGACTAGCCCTAGGCGCGTACACATAGGCAGTCATAGGGCTGTTACAGTGACCATATTACGGCCACACCGGTGGTCACAAATCATGATGGCAGTCAAATTCCACATGATCGTTTTGTCACAGTAATTAGGCTTCTCCAAGCTCTGATGCTGCTGATGGTCATTAGTAGCCTACCTGTCACGACTTCTGCCGAAGTCGGGTCCTCTCCTTGTGCGGGCGGCGCTCGGCGCTCGGCGTCGCCGGTCTTCTAGCCATCGTCGATCCACTTTTAATTTTCCATTTGTTTTGTTTTGTTTTTCCTCACACCTGGTTTCAATTCCCTCATTTACTTGTTGTGTATTTAATCCTCTGTTCCCCCCATGTCTTTGTGTGGGATTGTTTATTGTAGTGCTTGTGCACATTCCCCTGGAGCGCACAACGGGTTATTTTGTACCCATTTACTCTTGTTGTTCTGGATGCCGTTGGTTTTGCTTAATAAATCTCCGGTTATTACCAAGTTCTGCTCTCCTGCGCCTGACTTCTCTGCCGCCCATTACGCACCCCGCTACACTACCAAACTTGCAATTATTATTACAATATATCCTACCAGGTAGGATTACAATATATCCTACCTGGCTGGCATGAAAACAAACCACTGGAAAAGCGTCCTCCATTCGTTATTTAAGTGCATAGATTACATATTCTTCCCCCTGCCCCTGTTCTGAAACAGGTGCATGATAATGGTCCATTCTAAATCAAAACTTATTTCACACATCTTATTTAATATATGTAAAGACAACATTGAATTAAGAATGGTCTGATGGGTGACAATATTAGCCTATCACTTGTGAATGATGTAGTAGGCTATCACTTGTGAATGACGCCCAGCGTGTGCAGCAAAGCAAGAAACACTGCATACCTTTTTTTGTGACTTTTTCAAATCATAGTAGCCCTGATGTATGTACTAGCCCATAGGCTTATGTGTTTTGATAAAGCTTGTTTCACAACTAAAGTAGCCCAAAAAACTCTTACAATTATGCACATTAATCCACTTTATAACCGGTGTAGACCCTAACTGGCATACATAGGCTACGTATGAGTTTCATGTTTGGGGAAGATCATTTTCACCAAAGAAATGTACATTTATAATAAAACGTTACATGCGTAATCGCATTTGGCGTCACTTTCGAGAACAGTGTTTCCCCGCTAATTGATTGCGTTTTGGAACGTTTGTTCTTATATCCTACTGACATGTTCGGCATCGCTGTGCTTATAATGTGAAGAAATAGCCTGATAGTTGATCAACATTTTAAACTAAACGTTCTGATCTGTTGCATCAGCCTCATTGCTTTTAAACAGGTTTTTTTATGTGAATGGTTGAATTAATTTGGGATATATTGCATCCCACAACTGTCCCAGAGTATGTTTGGAATATGTATTTCTTGCACAGAAGGACAAGTTGACCAATAGAATAGGTTAACTTTTGTACTGTGGAGAATAGTAGATTGTCATCTTGTTTGCTGATGAAAGTAAATGTGGACAGTTCTAACATCTTCAATATGTGCCTTGGTGTTCGATATGAGGGACTCGTGCATTTGCGTCCGTGATGTGTCTGTCTTCATTCACTTGTAGCCTACTTCTTGTGAGAAGGACCCTATCACATGAGGGGCATTGGCTAATAAGAATTGAAATATCTGAGAGAGCCATGTGAGTGAAAGGTGCTTCGCAGTACGGCAGCCAGTAGAAGGGAATTATAATGATTATATTCAGCCTAGGGCACAACTGGCACTTTGACCACAAAAGGCATGGATTTTTTAGGGGGCATTACGGCCACACAAGGGGGATGCTGCCGGGAAATTTGAGGCCTGGTGAGAATATTATCAAGTGCTTGTCAAACTGTGAATGAGAGACTGATGAAGTGTGTGCAGCTTGCAACTTTTTTCAGATCATTATTAGAGTCCCATCATGCAGCCTTAGAATGTATTAAAAGTCTAAACATTGCCCAATGTTTGTATCACAACTAAAGTTGCATAAACAACTCTAAATATATGAGGACCAGTTTCTTTGTTAACCACTCAACACAGAATAGCCGCATGTGCGCACTTCCTTTGAAATCGATTGGAGAAAATATCCTTTCTAATTTTATTATGCTATGTTCGATTGTATTCGTCATACTATAAAATAATAAAAAATAATTCCACAGAATTCTAAGCAAATCTTGTCTGCTAAATGAACTAGTGTAGCACACAGCCATATGGCTTAGCCATATCAGAGCCTAACATAAGGACAACTCAGAGTATGCTATTCTTCTGAAATAGATTGCATTTTCTTCATATCATGTTTCTTTAGACCTGTCTAAAATAAATAATGGATTTATTGTGAAGGTGTAGGCTATATTAAATTGATTTATTATACGTTTTTTAATTGTAAATGTTCCAAAGGTGGTTTGTGTGGAAGCCAGGACATGCTACACGTGTTTATGTTAATTAACGGTCAATTACTGTGAGACAGGCAGTTATTTGCTTGACAATCAGCAGCTGACAAAATGGCATGACCTACACACACACACACACACACACACACACACACACACACACACACACACACACACACACACACACACACACACACACACACACACACACACACAGACACAGACACAGACACAGAGAGAGAGATACTGAAGAGAGGGGAGTTTTGGATGGACTCTGGAGGCCCCACACCACTAGGTCAGTCAGGGCTTATAGGTACATTATGAGAGGGTTACGGGGTGGTTGTGGTTAATTGCAATGTTTTTCTAACAGATCTCAGAATCCCTGACTGGTAACTCCAGGGGAAGTGATGAAATTGAAAGCAGTAATCTCTGCAACTCTGGAAGGCTCAATTAGGGAGCATTTCAGAGTCTCAAAGTGGTAAAAGTGTATTAGAGGAATGGATGAGGAGAGTAATTGTGAGAGCAGAGAGGATATGATGTATTAGTGTCACTGTTCAGCTCTCTTAACTCACTGCATCATTTATCACACCTGGAGTACAGAAAACGGACTGGTCTGTACGCTATCACTGAAGTCCCGATGGGTTGTGTGCGCAATGTACTATGCACATGTATGTGCTGTGGTCTATAGATTTTTTTATAGATTTTTATTCAGATCCCCATTCAAGAAGCAGCAGCTATTCTTCCTGGGGTCCACACAGAACATAGAACATGACAAAATACAGATCACTAAAGGAAAATAACAGCAACACAAATTGTTACTTAGAACAATACGACTAAAGAACAATACGACTATTTAAAAAATAATAATAGGAAAGAAAAAATAAAGAAAATAAAGGAACAAATAATACTCATCTCAAACAATCAAGAATGTGTGTGTGTGTTAGTGTATGTGTGTGTCTCTTCACAGTCTGTGTTTTATCTGTTTTTTTTAAACTATGAAATAACACATATTATTCATTGTTTTGATATCTTCACTATTATTCTACAATGTAGAAAATAGTAAAAATAAAGAAAAACCCTTGAATGAGTAGGTGTTCCAAAACTTTTGACCGGTAGTGCACATGAAATATGACATTTTGTTATTTGTTTGCTCAGTGTTAACTGGCTGAACAAACCATTTGGTACTTTCAGAATGTCAATACTTCTTACAAAGACAAGCAGTGATGCAGACAATCTCTCTTCCACTGAATCAGGAGAGACTTACATGCATGTTATTGACATTTGCCCTTCATGTACATTTGAAGGCCAGACGTGCTGCCCTGTTGTGAACCAGCTGCATCTTGTCTAGGTCCTTTTTTGCCCCACCTGATCATACAACTGGGCAATAGTCAAGATGTGACAAACCAGAGCTTTCAGGACTTGTTTGTATGTGATGATATAAAACAATCTCAGCATCTCTTTATCACAGACACAGTCCTCTCCCCATCTTTACAACAATATAATCAATGTGTTTTGACCATGACAGTTTACAATCTAATAGAACACCAAGAAGTTTTGTCTCTTCTACTTGCTCAACAGCTACATTATTCATTACCAGATTCAGCTACCTAGGTAGTGATTTGTACCAAATACAATGCTTTTGGTTTTAGATGTCTTCAGGACTACTTTATTCCTAGCCACACATTCTAAAACTGACTGCAACTCTTTGTTTAGGGTTGCAGTGATTTCACTAGCTGCCGGTGCTGACATGTACACAGGCTTTGTTTAACACTAATGGTAGATCATTAGTAAAAGAACAGTAAAGGGCCAAGACAGCTCCCTTGTGGAATACCACATTTGACATGTTTTACGTTGGAGAAGCTTCCATTAAAGAAAAACCTTTGTATTCTATTAGATAGATAGCTCTCTATCCATGATATGGCAGATGGTGTAAAGCCATAAAACACATTTTCTTCAATGACTACTTATGGTCAATAATAGGCTGCACTGAAATCTAACAATAAAGCTCTCACACTCTTCTTATCAATTTATTCCAGCCAATCATTAGACATTTTTGTCAGTGCTGTACATGTTAAGTGTCTTTCCCTATAAGCGTGCTGAAAGTCACCGGGAAGTAGCATTGTATCTGGTCAAACACAATATTTTTCCTAAGAACTGTCGACAAGCTGATTGGTCGGCTGTTAGAGCAAGCAAAGGGAGCCTTATCATTTTGGGGAAGCGGAAGGAGTTTAGCTTCCCTCCAGGTCTGTGGAAAAAAACTTTTCTCCAGACTCCAGATAGATTAATTTCTTGCCGCATGGATCATTTTCGTAAACAACCGCTGAATTACAGAGCGCCAAATTCAAAAATAATACTAAAAATATTTCTAATCATGAAATCACAAGTGAAATATACCAAAATACAGCTTAGCTTGTTGTTAATCCACCTATCGTGTCAGATTTTGAAAATATGCTTTACAGCGAAAGCAATCCAAGCGTTTGTGAGTTTATCAATCACTAGACAAAACAGTAAGAACAGCCCCAAATTAGCTTGGTCACGAAAGTCAGAAAAGCAATAAAATGAATCGCTTACCTTTGATAATCTTCGGATGTTTGCACTCACGAGACTCCCAAGTTACACAATAAATGTTCTTTTTGTTCGATAAAGATTAGTTTTATAACCAAAAACCGCCTTTTGGTTTGCGCGTTATGTTCAGAAAACCACAGGCTTGTTCTGGTCCTGAAAGGCAGACGAAAATTCCAAAAAGTATCCGTAATGTTCGTAGAAACATGTCCATTTGGAAGACCCATTTGCGACCAAGCTTTAACTTCCTGACTGATGTCTTGAGATGCTGCTTCAATATATCCACATAATTTTCCTGCCTCATGATGCCATCTATTTTGTGAAGTGCACCATACCCTCCTGCAGCAAAGCACCCCCACAACATGATGCTGCTACCCCCGTGCTTCACGGTTAGGATGGTGTTCTTCGGCTTGCAAGCCACCCCCTATTTACTCCAAACATAACGATGGTCATTATGGCCAAACAGTTCTATTTTTGTTTCATCAGACCAGAGGACATTTCTTCAAAAAGTACAATCTTTGTCCCCATGTGCAGTTGCAAACCGTAGTCTGGCTTTTTTATGGCGGTGTTGGAGCAGAGGCTTCTTCCTTGCTGAGCGGCATTTCAGGTTATGTCAATATAGTACTCGTTTTACTGTGGATATAGATACTTTTGTACCTGTTTCCTCCAGCATCTTCACAAGGTTCTTTGCTGTTGTTCTGGGATTGATTTGCACTTTTCGCACCAAAGTACGTTTATCTCTAGGAGACAGAACGCGTCTCCTTCCTGAGCGGTATGACGGCTGCGTGGTCCCATGGTGTTTATACTTGCGTACTATTCTTTGTACAGATGAAAGTGGTACCTTCAGGGGTTTGGAAATTGCTCATGAACCAGACTTGTGGAGGTCTCCAATTTTTTTATGAGGTCTTGGCTGATTTCTTTTGAATTTCCCATGATGTCAAGCAAAGAGGCACTGAATTTGAAGGTAGGCCTTGAAATACATCCACAGGTACACCTCCAATTGACTCAAATGATGTCAATTAGCCTATCAGAAGCTTCTAAAGCCACGACATCATTTTCTGGAATTTTCAAAGCAGTTTAAAGGCACAGTCAACTTAGTGTATGTAATCTTCTGACCCACTGAAATTGTGATACAGTGAGTTATAAGTGAAATAATCTGTCTGTAAAAAATGACTTGTGTCATGCACAAAGTAGATGTCCTAAACCGACTTGCCAAAACTATAGTTTGTTTAACAAAACATTTGTGGAACGGTTGAAAAATACGTTTTAATGACTCCAACCTAAGTGTATATAAACTTCCGACTTCAACTGTAGTTACGAGGCAAGGTATGGATTTGGACAACTAAATTCACAGTTTATCTTTACAAAAACACTATCTTTGATCGGGATAATACACACAGTATGTATATATTATGAAAACTTTTCAAGTTCCAATGTTTTCGTAGACTTTTAATAACATAACAAAAACGACAATAATTTTCATATTCCATATATCGTTGTTACCACCTTTTTGGCTGATGAAATATGTTGTCCCAAAGTCCATTTATTGCATGTTACCATTCTGAGGTAGTTTCTCCATAGACCCACCATACATTTCAATCCTCCACACTGAGAGGACAAATGATTTGTTTGCTGCCTAAAGATTTACAATGGGCGTGTGGTGTCATAAACTAAATCCAGCACATTGACAATCCAATCACCGGCATCCACACATTTAGGACTTCCACATTGACCAATGCAACCAATTGACATTGGAGGTGGGGGGTCTTTTTCTAATGTTATGACTGCTATGACGAGACAACTTCTTATGGTACCTACTTCTGTTTATGGTTCTATAGTATATATGTAAATGTTCATGAACTACTCCAGCAGGTATATTTCAATGGTCATCCCCAAAGCCAACACTTACTTTGGCCGCCTTTCCTTCCAGTTCTCTGCTGCCAATGACTGGAACGATTTGCAAAAATCACTGAAGCTGGAGTCTTATATCTCCCTCTCTAACTTTAAGCATCAGCTGTCAGAGCAGCTTACTGATCACTGTACCTGTAAATAGCTCACCCAACTACCTCATCCCCATATTATTACTTACCCTCTTGCACCCCAGTATCTCTACTTGCACAGCATCACTCCAGTGTTAATGCTACATTTGAATTATTTAGCCTCTGGCCTGTTTATTGCCTTACCTCCCTACTCTTCTACATTTCCACACACTGTACATAGATCTTTCTATTGTGTAATTGACTGTACATTTACATTACATTTAAGTCATTTAGCAGACGCTCTTATCCAGAGCGACTTACAAATTGGTGCATTCACCTTATGATATCCAGTGGAACAACCACTTTACAATAGTGCATCTAACTCTTTTAAGGGGGGGGGGGGGGGGGTTAGAAGGATTACTTTATCCTATCCTAGGTATTCCTTAAAGAGGTGGGGTTTCAGGTGTCTCCGGAAGGTGGTGATTGACTCCGCTGACCTGGCGTCGTGAGGGAGTTTGTTCCACCATTGGGGTGCCAGAGCAGCGAACAGTTTTGACTGGGCTGAGCGGGAACTGTACTTCCTCAGAGGTAGGGAGGCGAGCAGGCCAGAGGTGGATGAACGCAGTGCCCTTGTTTGGGTGTAGGGCCTGATCAGAGCCTGAAGGTACGGAGGTGCCGTTCCCCTCACAGCTCCGTAGGCAAGCACCATGGTCTTGTAGCGGATGCGAGCTTCAACTGGAAGCCAGTGGAGAGAGCGGAGGAGCGGGGTGACGTGAGAGAACTTGGGAAAGTTGAACACCAGACGGGCTGCGGCGTTCTGGATGAGTTGTAGGGGTTTAATGGCACAGGCAGGGAGCCCAGCCAACAGCGAGTTGCAGTAATCCAGACGGGAGATGACAAGTGCCTGGATTAGGACCTGCGCCGCTTCCTGCGTGAGGCAGGGTCGTACTCTGCGAATGTTGTAGAGCATGAACCTACAGGAACGGGTCACCGCCGTACATTTGTTTATGTGTAACTCTGTTTTGTTTTTTACCTTTATTTAACTACGCAAGTCAGTTAAGAACAAATTCTTATTTTCAATGACAGCCTAGGAACCGTGGGTTAACTGCCTTGTTCAGAGGCAGAATGACAGATTTTTACCTTGTCAGCTCAGGGATTCGATCTTACAACCTTTCGGTTACTAGTCCAACGCTCTAACCACTAGGCCACCTGCAGCCCGTGTTGTTGTTTTTGTCGCACTGCTTTGCTTTATCTTGGCCAGGTCGTAGTTGTAAATGAGAACTTGTTCTCAACTGGACTACCTGGTTAAATAAAGGTGATTTTTAAAATGTTATTATGTATGTGTTTCTTATTATGGTAGAGAAGTAATGGAGGATGTGGGAGGAATTACAGCAGTAGGGTAGTAGTCTGAGTCAATGTGCTGATTGATTTTTTTATACTCTGCACACCTGAAAGCAGTAGCACTTACTGTGATGAAAGGTCTCTAGATTGATTTTCAAGCAATGGTCACTTTTTGGATATGTATATCAAACCTGACCACATGCTGTTGGCCAAAGAAGGACCATTTGTCCCAAATAAATATTCTGAATAAAAACACTTATTAAACATGTATTGCACAAACACACACTCATACATGTTTACATTGACATTTTAGTCATGTAGCAGACACTATTATCCAGAGCATACATTTTCATCCTTCTTTTTTTACATACTGGTCCACCATGTAAATTAAACCCACAACCCTGGTGTTACAAGCGCAACGCTCTACCAACTGAGCTACACGGGACTCACGCACACACAGACACACACAGACACACACACACTGTATACCGTACAATCCGGTATTTAGTGGTTGAGTAAATGGCCATGATATTTTAGTGAGTGCTATTTCCTGAGCACCATTTTTTCTCTCCTATTGGCTTTTCCTCTAAATTTCCCCTGGGACACTGTCCCTGGGTTTGGTTCCATGTCAGAGACACAGCAGCCATGATAGCTCATCAGGCTTCTGCTCCATTATTGGCACCGGTGCGTCATATCCTCTTAGCAGTTATCCTCTTAGGCTGTGTACCAAATGGCACCCTTTCCCTATACAGTGCACTAACCAGGGCCCATAGGCCCTGAAAACCTTTATGCTATTGGTCTGGAACAACCTGTTTTGACACCTTGTGATTTTACTGGCTTACATTAAAAAAAACTTTTTGCTATTGATATCAAAATCATAAAACTGAAAAAAAATTGTCGTAATTAGTGAAGGCAGTTGGACATGACAATGTTACAGAAGATAATGTCATTATCATAATGCTATGGTAGCGCTGAAAGATTTAACCTTATCCCTCCTCCCCCACCTACTCAGCAGACACAATCACCAGCTCACTAAGTGCCATGTGACAGATTATTCTCTCACACACACACTTTGGGAACATTCGAGCAGAGCACTTTGTCAGGTCGTTGGGCATCGTTGGTCACCGCCTTCCAAAGTGTGTTGCATTATGGGATATAAATTGTCCAACTTGCGCCTACAGACGACTGCATGAACTTTACAAAAATCATGTTATCAAAGGTCATGAAGTTTTGACTGCTGTCCACTACAAGTTTCTGCAGTTGCTCTTCACTGACTTCATCCTGCAGCAATCACCTGCATTGTGGGATGATCTTTTGTCAACCAATCAATAGTTTTTTTTGGTTTGACTTGTTTGGATATACAAATGAATGTGATATTTGAGGCTCTCTCTCACTGATTGATTGTACAATGTACACACACATATTTCAGTTTGTGAGTGCGTGATCTGGGTTTGGAGAAGAAAACCTCCCATTAATGTCCGACTTTCGGTTGTCAGTTGCACCTCTCCCTGAGTTTCGTCTACAGTCGTTTGCTTTAGCCTTACAACTCAAACACACCCATTCTCTTCTCCACATTCATCATACCCACTCTCCACATAGACAAGGGAGGCACTGCAATTGTTGAATCCCCTCCCACACAAACACACCCACACCTGCTCTCAATTTCTTTTAACCATAGAAACAGATGTATTGTATACTGTCTCACACCTACAGACATGGACCAAATCCCTCCTGAAAGTATCCCTTTTCCAGTCCTAAGGTTGAGAAGAGTAACAAGTAACAGACATGTTAGAGTATTGTATCATTTTCAGCTCCTCATCAGACTATAGATTTTGGGTCCCTTCCATTACTAATTCATGTTACGGGTCGACCCTCCTTCTCCTTGCAGGAAACCTGAGCTAGATCAATAGGAATGACCTTAGGCTGGTCTGGGCAATGTTCAGGAGAGTGAACACAATCAAATCAAATACTTTTATTTGTTACATGTGCCGAATAAAACAGGTGTAGAGCTTACTTATTTACTTAAGAAAATATTTACTAAATAAACTAAAGTAAAAAAAATACAATAAAAAGTAACGCAATAGGCCTCCCGGTGGCGCAGTGGTCTAGGGCACTGCATCGCAGTGCTAGCTGTGCCACCAGAGATTCTGGGTTTACGCCCAGGCTCTGTCGCAGCCGGCCGCAACCGGGAGGTCCGTGGGGCGACGCACAATTGGCCTAGCGTCGTCCGGGTTAGGGAGGGTTTGGCCGGTAGGGATATCCTTGTCCCATCGCACACCAGCGACTCCTGTGGCGGGCCGGGCGCAGTGTGCGCTAACCAAGGTTGCCAGGTGCACGGTGTTTCCTCCAACACATTGGTGTGGCTGGCTTCTGGGTTGGATGTGCACTGTGTTAAGAAGCAGTGCGGCTTGGTTGGGTTGTGTTTCGGAGGACGCATGGCTTTCGACCTTCGTCTCTCCCGAGCCCGTACGGGAGTTGTAGCGATGAGACAAGATAGTGATTACTAACAAATGGATACCACGAAATTGGGGAGAAAAAGGGGGTAAATGTTTTTAATAAATACATTAAAAAAAAAAGAAAAAAAAGTAACACAATAAAATAACAATAACGAGGCTATATAAAGGGGGTACTGGTACCGAGTCAATGTGTGGGGGTATAGGTTAGTCGAGGTAATTTGTACATGTAGGTAGAGGTAAAGTGACAATACATAGATAACAAACAGTGATTAGCAGCAGTGTAAGAAGAAGCATGGGGGGGGTCAATGCAAATAGTCCGGGTGGCCATTTGATTAATTGTTCATCAGTCTTATGGCTTGGGGGTAGAAACTGTTAAGGAGCCTTTTGAAACTAGACTTGGCGCTCCGGTACCGCTTGCTGTGCGGTAGCAGAGAGAACCATCTATGACTTGGGTGACTGGAGTCTTTGACAATGTTTTGGGCCTACCTCTAACACTGCCTAGTATATAGGTCTTGAATGGCAGGAAGCTTGGCCCCAGTGATGTACTGGGCCGTACGCACTACCCTCTGTAGCGCCTTACAGACAGATGCCGAGCAGTTGCCATACCAGGCGGTGATGCAACCGGCCAGGATGCTCTCAATGGTGCAGGTGTAGAACTTTCTGAAGATTTCAGTCTCCTGAGCGGGAAAAGGTGTTGCCGTGCCCTCTTCACGACTGTCTCGGTGTGTTTGGACCATGATAGTTTGTTGATGATGTGGACACGAAGGAATTTGAAACTTTCAACCTGCTCCACCACAGCCCTGTTGATGTGAATGGGGGTGTGTTCAGCCATCCTTTTCCTGTAGTCCCCAATCATCTCCTTTGTCTTGCTCATGTTCAGAGCGGTTGTTGTCTCTGACCTCCCTATAGGCTGTTTCATCATTGTCGGTGATCAGGTCTACCACTGTTGTGTCGTCAGCAAACTTAAAGATAGTGTTGGAGTCGTGCTTAGCCACACAGTTGTGGGTGAACAGGGAGTACAGGAGGGTACTAAACTCACACCCCTGGGGGGCCCCCGTGTTGAGGATCAGCGTGGCATATGTGTTGTTGCCTACCCTTACCACCTGGGGGTGGCCCGTCAGGAAGTCCAGGATCCAGTTGCAGAGGGAGATGTTTAGTCCCAGGGTCCATAGCTTAGTGATGAGCTTTGTGGGCACTGTTGAACTCTGAGCTGTAGTCAATGAACAACATTATCATATACAGTGGGCTCCAGAATTACTGGCACCCCTGACTGGCAATGCACAAACGATACTTAAAAAATATAAACAATATAATTACAGAGATAAACTCAAAATACCAACATGTGAGAAATACTGTACTTTATTAATGTTTCAATGGAACCAACCAAAATCATACAATTATTTAATACGAAATAAATTGAACCAAAATCAAGGTTTCATAATTATTGGCACTCCTCATTTAGTACTTAGTGCAACCACCTCTGGCAAGGATAACAGCATGGAGTCTTTTCCTGCAATGTTTGACAAGGTTAAGGAACACATTTGGAGGGATTTTGGACCATTCCTCTATTCAGATCCTTTCAAGATCCATCACATTCTTGGGCTTGCGCTTATCAACTGCCCTCTTCTACTCAGCCCGCAGGTTTTTGATTGGATTGAGGTCCGGCGACTGAGATGGCCATGGCAGAACATTGATTTTGTTGTCACAGAACCATTTCTGTGTGGATCTTAAGGTATGTTTCGGGTCATTGTCTTTTTGGAAAGTCCAACTACGGCCGATGCTGTATCTGACCAAAACTTTCAATTTTGGTCTTATCTGACCAGAGCACCTTCTTCCAGTCATAATTTAAATGACATTTGGCAAACTCCAAGAGCTTGCGTCTATGTCTTGTGGTCAGAAAGGGCTTTCTTCTGGCAACCCTTCCAAAAAGCCTGTGGTTGTGGAGGTGGCGTCTGATGGTGATTTTTGAAACCTGCTGACCCCAAGACGCCAACAAGGCCTGCAATTCTTTCACAGTGATTCTTGGGGATTTTGTTGCTTCTCTCACCATCCTCCTTCCTATCCTGGGGGGCAAAATGCATTTGCGTCCTCTACCTGTGAGGTTTTCAACTGTTCCATATCTTTTGCATTTTTAAATAATTGCCCTGACAGTGCTCAGTGGTATATTCAATCGTTTGTGGATCTTCTTGTAGCCATTACCAGATTTATGAAGGTCTACGACCATCTGTCTCTTTTGAACTGCCAGTTCTTTTGTTTTCTTCATGGTGTTGGATGACAGTGGGATATTGAATGTGTGTTACCTCATTTTTATACCCTAGTGAAACAGGAAATGATGTAATGGCTCAATATAGTTCCTTAACTTAGATAAACTTAAATAAGTGGCCTTAATTTGTGGTTTAATTTATTTACAATAATCTTTAAGGGTGCCATTAATTGTGAAACCTTGATTAGGAGGACATTGATTTTTAATTAAATTATTTTGGTTGGTTCCATTGAAACATTAATAAAGTATCGTATTTCTCACATGTTGGTATTTTGAGTTTATCTCTATAATTATATTGTTTATATTTGTTTAAGCATTATTTGTGCATTGCCAGTCAGGGGTGCCAGTAATTTTGGAGCCCACTGGAGATGTTTCTTTTGTCCAGGTGGGAAAGGGCAGTGTGGAGTGCGATTGAGATTGCATCATTTGTGGATCTTTTGGGGCGGTATGCAAATTGGAGTGGGTCTAGGGTTTCTGGGATATGATGGTGTTGATATGAGCCATGACCAGCCTTTCAAAACACTTAATGGCCACCGACATGAGTGGTACGGGGCGTTAGTCATTTAGACAGGTTACCTTCGCTTTCTTGGGCACAGGGACTATGGTGTTCTGCTTGAAACATGTAGTCATTAGAGACTCGTCAAGGAGAGGTCGAAAATGTCAGTGAAGACACCTGCCAGTTGGTCCGTGCATGCTCTGAGTACACGTCCTGGTAATTCGTTTGGCCCCACGGCCTTGTGAATGTTGACCTATTTTAAGGTCTTGCTCACATCGGCTACGGAGAGCGTGATCACACAGTCGTCCGGAACAGCTGGTGCTCTCATAAATACTTCAATGTTGCTTGCCTCGATGCGAGTTTAAAAGGTATTTAGGTCGTCTGGTAGGCTCACGTCGCTGGGCAGCTTGCGACTGGGTTTCGCTTTGTAGTCTGTAATAGTTTGAAAGCCCTGCCACATCCGACGAGCGTCAGAGCCGGTGTAGTAGGACTCAGTCTGAGTCCTGTATCGATGTTTTGCCTGTTTGATGGTTCATCTGCGGGCATAGCGGGATTTCTTATAAGCGTCCGGATTAGTGTCCCACTCCTTGAAAGCAGCAGCTCTAGCCTTTAGGTTGGTGCGGATGTTGCCTGTAATCCATGGCTTCTGGTTGGGATATGTACGTACGGTCACTGTGGGGACGATGTCGTCAATGCACTTATTGATGAAGCTGGTGACTGAGGTGGTATACTCCTCAATGCCATTGGATGAAACCCAGAACATATTCCAGTCTGTGCAAGCAAAACAGTCCTGTAGCTTAGCATCCGCATCATTTGAGCGCTTACGTATTTACTGGTACTTTCTGCTTTAGCGTTTGCTTGTAAGCAGGAATCAGGAGGGTAGAATTATGGTCAGATTTGCCAAATTGAGGGGGAGGGAGAGATTTGTATGCGTCTCTGTGTGTGGAATAAAGGTGATCTAAAGTTTTTTTCCCTCTGGTTGCACATGTGACATGCTGGTAGAAATGAGATCAAACTGATTTAAGTTTGCCTTGCACATGCGCATGTTGATTTTGTCCCCCTACACCAGATGCGATTAGGACACACAGGTTGAAATATCAAAACAAACTCTGAACCAACTATATTAATTTAAGGACAGGTCAATAAGCATTAAGTGTTTCTGGTCATTTAGCTAGCTAGCTTGCTGTTGCTAGCTAATTTGTCCTGAGATATAAACATTGGGTTGTTATTTTACCTGAAATGCACAAGGTCCTCTACTCCGACAATTAATCCATATATAAAATGGTAAAAGGTTGTTTTCTAGTAATCTCTCCTTCCTTCAGGCTTTTTTATATGGCTGTTGGCAACCAACTTTAAGGTGCATTACCACTATCGACTGGAGTGTGGACCTCAGTTCATCTTTCAATCACCCACGTGGGTATATACTCCAAAAAACAAATGAGGAGATGGCATGTGAATATATGCTCCTAAAAACCAATGAGGAGATGGGAGAGGCGGGACTTGCAGCGTGTTATGCGTCACAAATAGAACCAAGTTCTATTTTAGCGCCTGGCTACTCAGACGCTCGCAAGCGTTGTGGGTGCAGTGATTGAATAATATGTATGTGTACATTTATTTTGCAACGGTCGCGACGCGAGCGGTGTGGTCAGCATGTTAGTGCCAGCATCGGTTTGTGGTGGTAAATAGATGGCTATAGCATGCTTGACATTTAAAGGTCATTTCCAATTGAGCCTACATCTGCAGCGTTTACCTTGAATACAATCTGCAAACTTTGAAGATGGAATCCGCAGTATGGGAATCAGCGCCACTGTCTGCCTAACGGCCGTTGTTGTCGTTTTTATTTAGTTGACAAAGCAGAGCTGGCGAATGTCTCGCATCGTGGTAAAAACAATTGTAGTACATATGCTCGCTGTTCTATCGCGCACGCAATAATGACAGAGCGGAAAAAGCCTAATTATGCAAGCTAATATAAGACATAGATCAACAAACAAGGGGTATGTAATTGATGTATTTTATTGTGAGATGGGGAGTCATAAAAAAACAAAAGCAAAAACTATCACTATAAAAATGATTGTGGATTAAAACAGGGACATATAAAAAGAGGTTGTGGCCTTGACATAGCAGACATACAAAGTAACAAATTGGCACAAATAAAACAAAAAAGGTCAATATTATTTTGGCTTGGCAAAAGGACAGATTCATGGTTATGGATCATCTGTCAAAACAACAGCACACTCATGCTATTAGACATACAGTTAGTTCTCAAAGAGTTTCAGTAGCTTCATATTAAAGTGGGCAAAAGGTCAAAACTAACATGAGAATTAATGGATGCAGGAAGGCAACATGTTCAAATTTCCTGCTTGTGGGGTGTGCTGACAACTTGAGATAGCAGTACATTTTATTTTTGTTCTAAAACATACTTCAAAATGCCAGACTCTTTTATGTTCCAGCTTTGTTGTAGTCATTTTACCTTTCAAATTATTTTCATACTAAAATATATTATTGTGTTAATACAAACTACAGTATTGTACACTACACTGTAATAAATAACCATAAAGAAATATAAAAAAATAAGACACATAAATACAAAAGTTTTCTATAACTAAACAGATAACCCATATCATTGGGAATGGTAATAATACCGACATTGCTGAAAACATACAGTACACACATTTAACATATACAAAAAAACATCAACAACATAATAATACTGACAGGTAAAAAATATTGTCTGAATAACCATTCTGGTATCATATTTGCCTACTTTTGTTACCTGAAGAGAGAGAGTTTCACAAGTGTTAAACAAGTGCACTGGGACTGGACTGGGGAAAAGGATACATTTCAAGGCAGGAAATACTTCAAAATCATGTTTCATCATCCCGTTACAAGTCCTTTTTGCCGTTGATTGCTCTGATTATAAAAGAGGCAGATTTTTATCTCAAATATATAATTCCAGTCTAAATTATAATTCATGGTAATGCTATCTTCTACAACATCAGGACTAGTGGTAGTGAGCCAAAAACAGTATATCAACTCAGAGTTGACATGTTTGAGCTACTATCAAATCTGGGCCTTGAAACAACCTGACAACAGCTGCTAAGGAGAAACAGCAGTATGCAATGGCACTTTTGATATGCATGGTGTATTTTTTTTATATATATTTTTTTGCATAAGGCTGGGAGTGGGAATAGGGTCCAGGGCTTAAGGGTCAAATGATCTCTACTTACTAGGCCTAGATCATGAATGTTCTTCTTTATTCTTCTGCTTGATCTGATTCAGTAATGATGAGAACAGATTTATTAAATGAACAAAACGAACTAACAAAACATTTAGAACAATGTGTCATTGCAGACTTGTGTACCTCCTTCCATACTCCCCTTGACGTCTTCTTCATCTATAAGGTAATAATCAACTACTGGAACATCATCATGGCTGAACTTCATCACCTCACCATAGTTTTCATCTTTAAGGCTCACAATCCATGTAAAACAAACAAAAGGTATGCTAACATTATCAGCTAACGTGCTGATGCTGTATACTGTAGGTCTAGTGCGATAATACTGAAGGGTAGACAACACATAACTGTTAGAGCCATAAGTAAACCAAGCCACTTGTAGTGCACAGGATCTTTTTTTCCTCCAACTTAATAAAATACTGATTTTTTTGTTCATTGGCAATAAAAAGGTATAGAAATCTCTCCCAACTGTACAGCTTTTTAAAGGTTAAAATATGAATAATAACACTGATAAAAAGAAATGACCCAAGGTTGTTTTAGTAATAAAACATTATCTAAAACGTGTCGGTTCTAGCTTACAAAGTCTGTATAATGCATTTTTTGTCTTTAAACTTTGTTTTTGATTTTTACAAATACATTTTCCAACACTGAAAATTGTTTCTCCTTCTGTGGAGTAAGTCACTAGTATTTTTTTCAGGCACACCTGGATTCATACACAGTAGTGAACTGAAATGCATCGTCCGTCAGAGCAACCCAAACGTTATCCCTTTCCTCTCCCCCAACGTCATGGGGAGAAAAAGGATCCTTCCATTTCATAGAGGAAGAAATACAGGTCTGCTTCCTCCCTGTTTTATTTTGTATCTCCTTTCGCTCTGGTCGGTGTTTGATTCTAGTCTTCTGAAACAGTGTTCCCGTTTGTTTCACCTTCATTCTCTTTCATGACCTCCCCTGATTCTTCCTTCTCCTCTGAGGTCACCGCTTCCTCTGTGTCCATTGTCTCCTCCTTCACCTCCTGAGCCTGCTCTGACTGCTCCTCCTCCACCTCCTTCTCAGCCTGCTCCTTCTCTCCTCCATGTTCCTCCTCTTTCTCACTGTTCTCCTTCACCTCCTCTTGCCTTGTATGTGCCTTTTCCCCTGTAACCTCCTTTTCTTCCTGCTCTTCCTTTACTTCAAACCCCACTACCCCCTCCTCTTCCTCTTCTTCTCCTTCCTCCTCTTCACCCCCTACCACTATTCTCTTCACTTCTTGCTCTTCCTCTTCTTCATTCTCTCCCCCCTCCTGACCAGTGTCTTCTCCCTCCTCCTCTCTTCCCTCCTCCTCGTCCCCTCCCTCATCTCCTATCCGCACCACTTGTATATCATCCATATCCAGAACGCTGTCCGGATCTCCCTCCACCGCCTCCCCTGCCACTGTCTCCATGTCCTCATCACTCTCCTCCTCGTCCTCCCTGGTGCTGCTCCCTCGCTCGTCAGAGTCCAGGTGGGAGGGAGGGGAGGAGGTGGGCCTGCTGTCTGACTGCTCCTGCTGCTCCTCTCCCAGGCCCAACCCCACGGGGCTCTCAATCTCCAGCACTTCCTCCCCTACACCTCCCTGACCTCCCCCCTGCGCCTCCTTCTTGCAATAGGAGTAGCGGTGGTTCATGTGCTGGGAGTAAGAGCCTGAGTGAGAGAAGCGCTTGCCACACTTGTCGCACTGGTAGGGTTTCTCTCCGGAGTGGAGACGCATGTGTTCTATCAAGTGGTGCTTGTGTTTGAAGGCCTTCCTGCAGATGCCACACTCGTGGGGTCTCTTGCCTGTAGCACGGGAGAAAATAAATATACAGTAAATAAAAATATATCTCAGACAGAAATTGATAAATCATGTCAAATTGTTGTAATTCCCCAGACAGGTGTGCTTGTGAAACGGTTGATATTATAGCGCCAAAGGTCGGGGAAATCTATATTATTTATCATCACGTATCCATGGGAAATATCTTAAAACAACACACAACAAAAGAGCAAACCTGACCAGAAATGCTTCAGGGTTGAAGGCTGAACATTACACCAACGAGAGGAACGGGTAGTTCCAGGCTAAGTGAAGTCACTTGGATGTAAAACGGTGGTTCTACGCCAGGTATCAAAGTCATAAAGACAGAACGCCTCAGAGTAGGTTGACCTGTGCTTGGCCACAACACTACCCATGTTCTCATGTAAAATTACTAACAGAGCTCTTTTGCAACATCCCTCCAACATTTCATATGGGAAGGTAATGTCGTTGGCAGGGGGAGCTTGGCGGCAAGCAATTCCCAGGCTTTACAGCGTGTGTGTGTTTGAATGAGTCTGTGTATGTGTTTGTGTGTGTATTGGATAAAAGCTACCCAAGATTGTGTGTATGTGTATTGGAGGTGTCTTCCACCCTTTTGCAATACACAATAGTAATAACAACACTGCAGTCAGTCTGTGTGTGATTTCTGAAATTACCCCCTTCAGTTTCACTTTGCCTCATATTTCCCTGAGGTTTCTCTGGAGAGGTGCAGTAAGGATGATAATCAGTAGGTATGAAATGGAAGAAAACAGTCTGAAACGGGGAGGTACTATCTAAACATAACCAATAACAAACACTCGCTTTCATTTTCAGTTGCAAAGGGATTCGCTACGTTGCACCCTAATGAACATGACCCAGATTTGATTGATCTAGTCCCCGACGTACCTGTGTGTTCGTATTTATGTCGGAGCAGAGAGCTGCTCTTTTGGAAGATCTTGTCACACAGGTCGCAGGCGTACATCCCACTCTCCGTCTTCCTCATCTTCTTCCTGGAAGGGGTGGTGTCTGAGTCATTCTGCTCCTCCATGGTAGACACGCCCTCTGAGCTTGTGTCCTGACGCTCCTCCTGAACAACAAATATAAATACATGTGAATATACACTCGGCCATTTTATTAGGTACACCACCCCATTCATAAAAATGGTTCGCTCCTACAGACAGTGAGTCATGTGGCTGTGGCTTGCTATATAAAGCAGGCTGACAGGGACTGCATTTCAAACTCAAAGTAGACAACCCTCGGCCCTATAATGATGTTTAACATCGTCACATTCCGAGTGTACCTTAAATGTCCCTTGCCAAGCGAGGGAGAATGATGATCGGAGAGGTAACGTCCTTGGTGGAAATCTGGAAGTTGAGCTTAAAAGCAACCAACTTAAAGCGATTAATGTACCTACTAGTAAGCCAACATATCTTGCTAGCACTCCTGTCAGGTAGCTAGCTACAGTTACCCATAGCTGGCAAGCTAGTTTTATACTTTGGTCATTTATTCCAATACATTTCAGAATTCCCCAAAATATGTTTATGAATCTAGCTATGTTTTATAAGCTCCTCACTATGAGACTAAGCCAATTTGCCAATGGTAAACTCAATGTCTGTATATATTTTTTAGCAAGCTAGTTTCATATTTTTTTCCTGACATGCCGAAAATGCAGCCTTGTTGATTAATTTGACACTTTGCGGCCACCAGAGTTTGACACGTGACTACAGTTTGCTACTTTTAATTGTGGGTTTGCTACATTGAATTGTGGGTCATATCAACCCCACAAGTGACCAAAGTTGTTCACTCGCTCCCTCGAGCTAAATCGAAGGGGCAAGGTAAGTGAATTGGACCACTTAAGATGGCAATGGGGATGGGGATGGGGATTAAGATGGGGATTCCCCCGAGGGAAAGTGGCTAGCGCAATAGCTGAGGGGGTAAAAATAAAGTGTTTGAACTCCAGCCAGGCATTTAGTTACTGTTTGATTGAACATTCGAATGAGCAGAACGAGTGACCTAAGCAACTTTGAGCATGGTATGATCGTCGGTGCCAGCCGCAAGTTCCAGTATGTCACAACCGGCCAGCCTCCTGGGCTTATCACGCACGACAGTGTCTAGGGTTAGCGAGAATGATGCGACAAACAAAAATCATCCAGTCAGCGGCAGTCATGTGGGGAAAAAACAGCTTAATTATGAGAGGTCGAAGGAGAATGCCAAGAATCATGCAAGCTAACAGGCGGGCCACAAACAGGCGAATAACGGCACAGTAAAACAGTGGTGTGCAGAACGGCATCTCGGAACGCAAAACTCATCAGTTCTTGTCATGGATGGGCTATTGCAGCAGACGACCACACCGGATTCCACTCCTATCAGCTAAAAACAAGAAGAAGAGGCTCCAGTGGGCATGCGATCACCAACACTGGACTCCCAGTTTCTGATGCGTCATGATAAAAGCAGAAAAAGGATTTGATGTAAGCAGCATGAGTCCATGGCCCCATCCTGCCTGGTGTCAACGGTACAGGCTGGTGACAGTTTTGTAATGGTGTGGGAAATGTTTTCCTGGTACACATTTGGTCCTTTGATACTAACTGAGAATCCATGTCCCGAAGAATTCAGGCTGTTCTGAAGGCAAAGGGGGGTTCGACATGGTACTAGATTGGTGTACCTAATAAATTGGAGTATTTGTTATATAATGTATTAGAAAGAGGTGTGATTATTATAACGATCTGAGCTGATGTTCTGCCTCTCCTCCTTGGGATAGAAGGGAATAACATCAAATCAAATTTTATTGGTCACATACAAGTGATTAGCATGTTATTGCGGGTGTAGCGAAATGCTTGTGCTTCTAGCGCCGACAGGGCAGTAATATCTAACAAGTAATATCTAACCAATTGCACAACATATACCCAATACACAAAAAGCTAAGTAGGAATGAATTAAGACTATATACATACGGACGAGCGATGTCAGAGCGGAACAGACTAAGATACCGTAGAATAGTATAGAATACAGTATATACATATGAGATGAGTAATGCCAGATATGTAAACATTATTAAAGTGACTAGTGATCCATTCCTTAAAAAGCACTTCATGATGACAGAGGTGAGTGCTACTGGGCATAGTCATTAAGTTCAGTTACCTTTCCCTTCTTGGGTACAGGAACATTGGTGGCCATCTTAAAGCATGTGGGGACAGCAGACTTGGGATAGGGAGAGATTGAATATGCCCGTAAACACACCAGCCAGCTGGTCTGCGCATGTTCTGTGGACGCGGCTAGGGCCTTGCGAGGGTAAACACGGTTAAATGTTTTACTCACGTTGGCCACGGAGGAGAGCCCACAGTCCATGGTAGCGGGTTGCGTCGGTGGCACTGTGTTATCCTCAAAGCGTGCGAAGAATGTGTTTAGACTGTCCGGAAGTAAGACGTCAGTCTCGGCGACGTGGCTGGTTTTCCTTTTGTAGTCCGTGATTGTCTGTCGTCCCTGCCACATACGTCTCGTGTCTGAGCCTTTGAATTGCAACTCCACTTTCTCTCTAAACTGACGTTTAGCTTGTTTGATTGCCTTGCGGAGTGAATAAATACACTGTTTTTATTCTGCCATATTACCAGTCACCTTGCTATGGTTAAATGCGGTGGTTCGCGCTTTCAGTTTCGTGCGAATGCTACCATTTATGCACGGTTTCTGGTTAGGGTACATTTTAATAGTCACCGTGGGTACTACATCTCCTATAAACTTCCTTATAAAATCATTATCAATAATCATTAGATTATTTTCGCAAGCTACCTGGAACATATCCCAGTCCACGTGATCAAAACAATCCTGAAGCGTTGATTCCGATTGGTCAGACCAACGTTGAATAGTTCAAAGCACGGGTACTTCCTGTTTGAGTTTCTGCCAAAAGGACGGTAGGAGCAAGATGGAGTCGTGGTCAAATTTGCCAAAAGGAGGGCGGAGGAGGGCCTTGTAAGCATTCTGTAAGTTTGAATAGGAATGGTCGAGTCTTAGCAGCGCGAGTAGTACAGTCGATATGTTGATAGAACTTCGGCAGCCTAGTCCTCAGATTTGCTTTGTTAAATCCCTAGCTACAATAAATGCAGCCTCAGGATATGTGGTTTCCAGTTTGCATAAAGTCCAGTGAAGTTCTTTGAGGGCCGTCGAGGTAACGGCTTGAGGTGGGATATAAACGGCCGTGGCGATGACAGAGGAGAATTCTCTTGGGAGATAATATGGTTGGCATTTAATTGTGAGGTATTCTAGGTCGGGTGAACAAAAGGACTTAAGTTCCTGTATGTTTCTAGAATTACACCATGAGTCATTAATCATGAAACACACCCCTCCACCCTTCTGCTTCCTGGAGAGATATTTATTCCTGTCTGCGTGATGTACTGAGAATCCTGCTGGCTTTACCGACTCCGACAGACTATTCCGAGAGAGCCATGTTTCCGTGAAACAAAGGATGTTACAGGCCCCGATGTCTCTCCAGAAAGAAATCCTTGCTCCATGCTCATCAACTTTGTTATCCAAAAACTGAACATTAGCGAGTAATATACTCGGAAGTGGTGGGTGATGTGCGCACCTCCTAAGTCGAACCAGCAGGCTGCCTCGATTGCCTCTCCTCCGCCGGCAATGTTTTGGGTCGGCCTCTGGAATAAGTTCAATTGAACAAGTTCAACAGAGGGCGGCAGGTAGCCTAGTGTTTAGAGCATTAGGCCAGTAACCGAAAGGTTGCTGGATCGAATCCCCGAGCTGACAAGGCAAAAATCTGTCATTCTGCCCCTGAACAAGGCAGTTAACCAACTGTTCCCTGGTAGGCTGTCATTGTAAATAAGAATTTGTTCTTAACTGACTTGCCTAGCTATATAAAGGTTAAATAAAATAAAAAAATTGCTCTGGGGAGAGTGAATAAAGGATCTGCTCCAGGGAAGTTGTAATGCTGGTAGTTCTGATGAGTTACCGCTGCTCTGATATCCAATAGTTCTTCCCGGCTGTATGTAATAAAACAAAACATTTCCTGAGCTAATAATGTAAAAAAAAAAAATACGTAAAAAAACTAAAAGTGCAAAGTTTCCTAAGAGCTAGTCGCGATCCTGCCATCTCTGTTGGCACCATCTTACTTATAGATATGTAATTTACGTGAATCTAATTTACGTCACAATCTTTGCATTCTCTCAACCAGCTTAAAAACAAAATGTGCCAGGTCAATGACCCAACACACCTCCAGGCTGTGTAAGGGCTATTTAACCAGGAAGGAGAGTGATGGAGTGCTCCATCAGATGACCCGGCCTCCACAATCACCCGACCTCAATCCAATTGAGATGGTTTGGGATGAGTTGGACCGCAGAGTGAAGGAAAAGCAGCCAATGCTCAGCATATGTGGGAACTCCTTCAAGACAGTTGGTAAAGCATTCCAGGTGAAGCTGGTTGAGAGAATGCAAAGAGTGTGCAAAGCTGTCATCAAGGCAAAGGGTGGCTACTTTGAAGAATGTGTAACACTTTTTTGGTTACTACATGATTCCATATGTGTTATTTCACAGTTTTTATGTTTTCTCTATTATTCTACAATGTAGAAAATAGTAAAATAAAGAAAAACCCTTGAATGAGTAGGTGTGTCCAAACTTTTAACTGGTACTGTATTTAATATAGTGTTTACTGTTTTTAAGTATCAATTCTAACAGTAGTACAGTAATACAGTTATGGAGAAGCCTGGAGAAGTAGTTTCATTGTCTGATTAAAACAGCAAACCAAATGTGCAGGACAATAATACAAAACAAGTGATATGGAGCTAAAATGGATTTATAACTGATTTAGTTTTAAATGGTCCATTGGTGTGTCATTCTGTTTCCCAGGAAAAAGAGAGTATCAGGAAGGGATGGTGTAGGTAGGCTGACTAATACCACTTCCTGTTTATGGCTCTCAGGGAATCATAACCTCGCCATAACAATTTCACAGTTAATCTTTTACTGGCTGAGTGAAAAATACCATCATGATGACATCATCCCACCTTGGTGTGTTGGCCCTGAAAACCAGTCCTTACCCTCATCATGACTCATCAATGGTGAGTAAAAACTTTTCATGAGCGTAGGCTACGGCTGAGTTGCAAATGGCACGGCATCCTATTCCCTTTTGACAAGGACCCATACAGCTCTGATCAAAAGTAGTGCACTATATAGGGAATAGGGTGCCATTTGGGACACACAAACTACTTTTGAGTATTCAGCAATGAGAGACAGAGAGAAAGAGGAAGTGTGGCAGGCAGCATCATCATTAAGGAACTGATATACAATAGCTTTATGGACAGCTATGGGTTTTAACAAGGCATGCTCTATGCCAATCCACTTAATAGTTCAACATAATGCAACAACAAGTCAATGGTGAGACAGGAGCCTGTGCGTTTAAACAGATTCCTACAGATCAATAGGTCTCTACAGTAAGTGCTGCCTCATGTCTTCTGGCTGGGTGACAGCAGCAGCAGCTCAGGTCTGTGCTCGGGGAGTGATGGCTCTCACACATCTATCCATCATTATGGATTCATTACATGTCCTGGCTCTGACTTTACCACTGTATTAGAGTTTGCTGGCAGAATTCAGCACTTTCTGTATAATGTAGAGTAATTTATTAGGCCAGTTTCCTCTGTTGTATAGCATTGTCAAAACATTTTGACACTAACACTTTTAGTCATTTTGAAATGTTTGGCAGTATACTCTAGCATGAATACCCACTTAATATCCTTCTACTATTTCTCCCTACATCCCTGAGAGAGAAGGGAAGAGAGAGAGCATGAGAGAGAGAATGATCGAGAAGAGAGGAGAGCTAGGTCTTCTCACTAGAGTCCTGTCCACCTTTCCCCCTCTCCTCCTCCCCCCAGCGCTGAAACAAAACAGTTCATCACAGGAGACACAGACAGTGGTGCCAAAATACCACCACCTCCACCCAGAGCTACAGGAGAGAAACTCATTCAGCTGGGAGAGTTCCCAGCTCAATAGGTGGAGCTTAACCTTCTCAGTATGGCTGAGCTGTAGTGGAACAGAGCCAAAAGAATTGAAGCACTAAAGGGGCAATAGACTGACTCCTGAGTGTTGAGGCCGTGTTGTTTCACTCAAAACAAATAAGACACGGGTAGAATGAAAAATAGGAGGAATGATTACATCTCAGAACTTCCCATTCTTCCAGCACCTCCTCCCTCACTAAACCTGAGCCAAGTCAGGCATTGAGTAACAAGCAGCAACATACCAGACGAGGGACTTAAGCAAGAGAACATGATTCTCAGTCATGCACCTGCAATACCGATCATGGTAGACTGTTTCCATGTAACAGGGTAATTTTCTCTAACCGGCAAACACATTCAAATACATGTAGTTAAGGCCATACACACAGCAGATGATTTTCTTGCAACTGACTGAATAAGAGCATCTGCTATGTAAAAGACCAAAATGTAATGTAAATGTAAACGGCTGCTTTCTCTTAGCTGGGTTACTGTAAAGAACTTTGACTGCTGCTTTGAAAAGAGCTATACAAATACATTTAAATTACTGATTGATTGATCCACTGATTAACAAACCTTGATGCCGTTGATCTGCAGTGTGGTCTTCTCCTGTGTCTCTGTCCCTGCAGGGCTGCTGGCTGTAGCTGTAGTGGTATAGGTGTAGGCCAACTGCGGGATGAGGATAGTCTGGTTGTTATTGGTGGTGAGCGCCCGGAGGCAGGGCACACCCGTGCTGCCCTGATCAGTGATGGCATAGATGGTCCCGCTGGGCAGCTGAGTGGTCATGATGCTGATGGGGTTGGCACTTTGTGGGCCGGCGGTGTACAAGGACAAGGTTTGGCTAGTCACGTGGTGGCCTGCGGCGCTGGCAGAGAGCGGACGTTCTTTCTTGGTTGTGCAAGTCTTCGTCAAGTTCAGGGGTTCGTCCTGATGGGAGTAAACAGTGGCTTGGTAGGAGGCCGCGGTGGCAGCGGTCTCCTCTCGGGTGGGCTTTGGTAGCGACAGGTCCAGGGGGACCTCCGTGCTGTCTGGGGAGGAGGGTTTGGCTGGGACGGGCCCCCCGGTGGTCAGGTTTAGTGGTGTAGGGGAGGCCGGGCAGGGCCCAGAGCCGTTAACCTCAGCCGGAGTGGCCTCAGCTGGGCTGGACTGCATCAGGGTGGGGCTCTCTGTGTCCTGCTCTGATCTTACTTTAGGGGACACAACAATGGCCCCATGACACTCAGACAAGGGCCCCTCTTCCTCAGACGGAGGGGTCGGGGCCCCTAGTGAGACCTGACCGCTCTGCATCTTGTCAAACCACTTCTTGACTACGTCGGCAGGCAGGCTGACCGAGTCGGAGATCTTGCTGAGCTCCTCCTTGGTGGGCTCAACATTTAAGGCGAAGTAGGCCTTGAGGAGAGACAGAAGGTTCTTGGGCTGGTCCCCGAACCCCTCAGACAATAATGAATCGATGGCAGACTTTGATTTGTCCCCATTGATCCTGAGGCCTGAGGCTTTCTTACAGTGCTTGAGTGTGTGGAGAGCGTCCAGACCATCGGGGCACTCGTTACAAAGCAGGCAGGTCTTAGTAGTCTCCTCTTCCATCTTCTCCTCTTTGCTCCTGGGGGGCCTGCTAACTGTCAGGTCCTCTGGGAGTTTTTGCTGGGTCTTGCTGGAGGGCTCTGTCTGGGCCTGGCCTGGTGTTGTAGCCAGGGTCGGGGGCTCCTTTTTCAGGTTCTGGGCAGTGAGCTGGGTGTGTGTCTGGCTGGGGTCCAGGCTGTAGTTGATGATGATCTTGGTGGCGTTGCCGTCCTGACCCATAATGGGCAGACTGATGGCTGAGATGAGCTGCTGGTGAGGAACACCTGTCGCCCCCATGCCAGTCCCCGCTGACTTAGCGTTGTTCTCCAACATCTGTCTGATCATGTTACTGTCCACCGCCACCTTCAAGATTAAGATGAAAATGGTTTGTGCATTGTTTAATAAATCATTGTACAAATAGCAACAACAAGCGCATTACAAGTATTTCATGAATTCTAAGTTGTATTTTGGTATTCTATTATGATAACCATTAACTGTTGCAAAAGCAGCAGCTGCTCTTCCTGGGGTCCACACAAAACACGAAACATGACATAATACAATACATTAATAGACAAGAATAGCTCAAGGACAAAACTACATCAATTTTAAAAAGGCACACGTATCCTACATATCAATACATATACACAAACTATCTAGATCAAATAGGGGAGAGGCGTTGTGAGGTGTTGCTTTATCTGTTTTTTTAAACCAGGTTTGCTGTTCATTTGAGCAATATGAGATGGAACGGAGTTCCATGCAATAACGGGTCTATATAATAAATACTGTGCGCTTTCTTGAATTTGTTCTGCATTTGGGGACTGTGAAAAGACCCCTGGTGGCATGCCTGCTGGGATAAGTGTGTGTGTCAGGGCTGTGTGTAAGTTGACTATGCAAACAATTTGGGATTTTCAACACAATGTTTCTTATAAAAAGAAGAAGTGATGCAGTCAGTCTCTCCTACAGTCAGTCTCTCCTGTACTTGAATTACAAATACATTATTAAATACAGAGTACTATTTTTAGTCCTATTACAAATGTACAAATCACCTTCAAGACGTTCTGTAGGTCTGCCAGGTTGATGCTGATCGGAGAGACCAGGCCCATGGTGGGGAGCATCACCGCCTGCACCGCGCCCTGCAGGGGGGCAGCCGCACCCCCGTTGAACACCCCTCCTCCGTGACCGTTCACTCCTGTTGCCCCCGCTGCTGGAGACACTACCATGGGCTTGTACTCGTAGTCCATTGGCTCGCTCTTGATCTGGTTGAGGGGTAGTTGTTCCTGCAAGGGTTTGTCTCGGATCTGGGTGTGTGTGGTGGAGGAGGGCGAGGCGGGCATGGCTGGGGATGGGCATTGGGAGGCCTTTGCGGGCAGGGGTCGGCCGTTGACTGCTGAGATCACGCCGATGCACTTCTTACTGCTGATGTGGGAGCTGTAGGAGCCGGAGTGGGAGAACCGCTTCTTACAGTTGGAGCACTCGTATGGCTTCTCTCCTGTAGGGACAGACACATACACGCACACACACACACACACACACACACACACACACACACACACACACACACACACATACAAGACCTCCATTAGGAGCAGAAGTAAATGAATAAACCTCCCAGGGAAAAAGGGTCTAATGCATTTCAAAAATGCTTAAACGCTGAGGTAATGGCACCATTGGGAAATACTCTTTAATTGTTGGCCGGCGCGCCAACACAAACACAATTATATCACATTAGGACAGAGCACAATGCTCTGAAACTCAATCAAGGACACATAAATACACAGAGTTACTAAACATAAATATTTGTTTGACGGAAACAGAAACATCTGGGCGGATGGCGTGGCCAATAGTAACTAACTTCTACAATTACCCCAACCCTTTTCCACATTAAAGAATACACACGCACACGCACAAACACACAAACAAACAGGGCTGCCATGGTGACTGAGGGGTCCACTCACCGCTGTGGATGCGTAGGTGCTCTTTCAGGTGGTGCTTGTACTTAAATGCTTTTTCACATTCAGTGCACTTGAATTTCCGGTTGCCCCCCGACTGTGTCATGTGCCTCTGTCAGACACAGGAGGAAAGGCGGGAGGGGATGGTCAGTCACACAAAAATTAACTTTGTACTAGTACAAATGTATGCAAGAGGAACATTAGACAATGGCCATTGGCCCCAAAAAATCCAATCCTTGGATATGAAATGGTCAAAATGTCTATTAAAAAATAATTAAGTTATGAGGGAATACTGATCAACACCTACTTTCCCACTTCCTGGGTTTTGGACACAAATTTCACATCACATTACCTTTTATCTACATAATCTTCATACACTATGCGGTGCTGCACGTAGTAGTTGACAAACAGCATGTATTTTTGTGTATCTATCTAGTGTTATGTTATGTTACCAGGTACCTGGTCTCTGCCAGCTTTGTGGGCACTCATGTGTCTCTCCAGCTGAGTGCGGTAGGCGAAGGTGTAGCTGCACTGGGAGCAGCTGAAGTTGTCCTCGCTCTTCTCATGGCGCAGCTTGATGTGCTCCTTCAGGGACGTGTAGCGCTTGTAGCCGCGGGCACAGTAGGGACAGGTTAGGAGCTGTGAGAACGCATCCGGAGTGCCTGGTGGGGGGGAGAGAGCGAGAGGAAGGGAGCACGTAAGCGAGCGTGTGTGTGCGTGTGTGTGTGTGTGTGTGTGTGTGTGTGTGTGTGTGTGTGTGTGTGTGTGTGTGTGTGTGTGTGTGTGTGTGTGTGTGTGTGTGAAAGAGAAGGGGGAGTCTGTGTATGTATGTATGTGTGTGTGTGTGAGTGAGTGAAAGAGAAGGGGGTGTGTGTGTGTGTGTGTGTGCGCGTGTGTGTGCGCGTGTGTGTGTTCGTGCGTGTAGTATGGAAAGGGGGCTAGTCTGTAGAGTAATCAGAGGGTCAATAGATAGTAAGGGTCATTTGATTATGATGATTGATAGACACAGGAGCTCTGGACAGTTTTTTTTTTGTTACCTATTTCACCAGGTACTAAGCGATCCTCTATTAAGACTCACAGTTTCCACACTAACTACATGACAGATGCAACATACTCTCACTTGCATTCAAGAGAGCTGGATACTGTAGATGCTGTTGGTAATTCATGAATAACATAGTAGGTGTTGTAAATGTGCAATCAATGGCACTAGTATACATGAGTAACATAAGTAATGTCTTTAAAATATTGGAATTCTAAGCCTATATCTTTCTCTAAAAAAACACCCACTGGTTTCAAATGAATGCCCAGACATTCAATAAAAGCCTGCTGGAAACACGGTAGAACACGGCGAGAAGACCTAATGCACACCGAGCTCCAGTTCCCCAGGGTTGTTTTGCTGCTCCAGTGGGTCCCACACAGGTAAAGTATTACCTGTTAACAGGTGATGTATTAAGCCTTCCTACTGGCCACACATAATGTCTCTCACACACACACACACACATTATCACCCAGGTACTAGTGAATCATCACTGACACAGGTGTGAGACATTTGCTCAGGTGTTGCTGTTTTCAAACTCTCTGGGGATGACAGGTAACAGCCAAAAGCTCTTTGGACACAGACTCGGCTTTTATGGCCTTTCACAGCTGTGTGTGTGTGTGTGTTCGTGCGTGTGTGTTAATGTGGGGGGAGTTAACACCTTTAGATGGAGAGACAGAAGCCCGAACAACAAATCAAGGTGTTGGCTGGAGGCATAACACCTGTAGAGGATGGGGGGGTGGTGTCAAGGTACAAAGTATTTTTGGGGGGATGTGTGCTACCCCTGCTCTGTGCTGAGCTTGACTCAGAGGGGAATCTATGGCCAATCAGGGACACTATTTAATGAAAACTGGTACTTTGAACCAGTACAAAGCAGAGGAGTGATGAAGTGAGGTGTGTGTGTGTGTGTGAGAAAGGTGTGCAGGTGAGGTGTGTGTGTGTCTTTGTACCATTCTCGTCATGTCCGCTGGCCTCAGGCGTCCCCTGGCGGGGCTCGTCCTCAGGGGCTTCTGGGTAGATGATGGTCGTGTCTCCCTGCTGCAGTATCTCCTCCACCAGAGCATCTGTACTGCCGTCATCCTCCCCATCAGAACCACACTCCTCCCTCACTGAAACACAGGGACAGGCAACTATTTGGACAAGAACATGAGGAAAGGGACATCAAAGATCCTCTCCATTGTTATAAAACATCACAATTGTAATACATTAGAACTGTGACCTACAACTAGGTGAGTTAGTAAATCTAATGTATCCCTAGAATCAACCAATCCCAATGCAATAGACTTCAAACATAAACGTCTCTCTGCCTCCTCAAACCCCAGGCCTAGATCAACCTCCTCTCTGGATAAGAAAGAACAACCTGGCCACTGTGGGAACTAATATCCTAATACAACAGTAAATGAGATCTGTTATCAGGGAGCATATTCTCTCCTCCGCATCACATTTGCTGCCGTTGCGCCACTAATGAGGGCTAATTGACGAGCTAAATAAGGCTGTAGGAAACAGCATAACTCGAGGACACATTTAGGAAGTGGAATGCTTCCGTCTCTCTGCTCGGCTTCGCTTCCTGAAGCACGTACACAACAGGGTATAGCGTGTCAGCAGTTAAAACAATAACGAAATACACCTAGTTATTATCATTATTACTAACCCTTATTTTGCCAGGTAGGTTGACAGAGTAAGAACACATTCTATTCGACAGGAAGTGAGAAAGTATGATTATAAAACACCTAACGGCATTGTTTACCTCCCTAAAGAGAGACAACTTTTATTTACTGAGCAGATGTATCAGGCTAGGGGAATTTAATTCTCCTGTTAGTTTCTTTAGTGTCGAGGTTTTTCTGTGCGTGTAAAGGTCTGTGATAGTGAGACCCAGCTGTGTGTTGCTGTGTCAGAGGGGAGCTTGTACGCTCCGTGACTCAGCCAGGCAGGCCCAGTAAATTCCAACAGCCCTCCTACTTAACAGGGCCCAGCCCTTGGCTGGCTCTCTCCTGGCTCGCTCCTTGCTCTCTCCTAGCTCTCTCCTGTGCACTATAACAGTGGATGAGACAAGGTGAGAAATGGACGGTTCCACTACACGGAACACACATCCCTACTCCAACCACACGGTACACACACACAGTTATTGGTTACCATGGTTATTAAACACATTCAGCCGAACCTCCTCCATCCCGCTGCCTCACAGCAAAAAAGGAGAGGGAGGAGAAGGAGAGCGAGTGAAAGTGAGTGTGAAAGAGAGAGTGAAAAAAATCCAGTGGCCAACACAGTGTATGTGAGAAAGAGAACCAGAGAAAGACAGCGAGAGATACAGAGAGAGAGAGAGAGAGAAAAAGAGAGATGTAATCACCAGGTGCTGAGAAAGTCTGACTGCAGGATTATATTCATCCTCAGTATAGGATGGAGGGGGAGAAACAGATGAGTGCCTCCTAACCCTCACATTAAGCCACAGCGTTACTTCCCATGACCTCAATGGATCCCTCACTCTCTCTCTCAACCATTCAGAAAAGTCTTACGTTTTTCACCGTTGAGCTAGATTTGTAAGATTACATTTTTCTTGCAGTTCAACGTTCTTTTAATAACACTAAGCAGCTAAATAACAACCTATTTCAACAGTCACACATGTTGCTGTTTTCTGTATCTACAGTCCACTACCCTGGCCTGAAGTTACCTGATCCCTGCCTCACTCAGGGTCTCAGAATGATGTAACAGCCTACATCTCCAACACACACACCAACTCGGGACACTGAATGTCGAGTGTGTGTGTGTGAGATAGGGTCGCTCTGGCGGTCGGCTCTGAGGTGTTACAGGTCTCTGGTTGTTACGGTTACGGCCCCATTCACCGTCTCTCTCAGACCTCTGCTACAGTAAATAAGAGCTGAAGGCCACAAGGGTCAAAGCCAGTCAGGCAGTCTATGAAAAGTCAGTTTATCAGCATGTTTCAACATGGCCAAACATGACACATGGACGTGAACTCACTGAAGCATGAGTGGAAAACTTGGACAGGTTCTGGAGTTCTCACTAGACCCTAAAGAAGATTTATAAAAAATGTATTTTGTAATTGTCTGTGGCAGGGCTTGCAAAACTATTACAGACTACAAAGGGAAACCCAGCCACGAGCTGCCCAATGACGCGAGCCTACCAGACGACCTAAATGCCTTTTATGCTCACTTTGAGGCAAGCAACACTGAAGCATGCATGAGAGCACCAGCTGTTCGGGACGACTGTGTGATCACGCTCTCCATAGTTGATGTGAGCAAGACCTTTAAATAGGTCAACATTCACAAGGCCGCGGGGCCAGACAGATTACCAGGACGTGTACTCAGAGCATGCGCGGACCAACTGGCAAGTGTCTTCACTGACATTTTCAACCTCTCCATGACCGAGTCTTTATTACCTACATGTTTCAAATAGACCACCTTAGTTCCTGTGCCCAAGAAAGCGAAGGAAACCTGCCTAAAAGACTACCACCCTGTAGCACTCACATCGGTAGCCATGACTTACATCATCATCCTGGAAACCCTAGACCCACTCCAATTCACATACTGCCCCAACAGATCCACAGATGACCCAATCTCAATCGCACGGCACACTGCCCTTTCCCACCTGGACAAAGGGAACACCTATGTGAGAATGCTGTTCATTGACTACAGCTCAGCATTCAACACCATAATGCCCACAAAGCTCATCACTAAGCTAAGGACCCTGGGACTAAACACCTCCCTCTGCAACTGGTAGACAACAACACATCTGCCATGCTGATCCTCAACACTGGGGCTCAGGGGTGCGTGCTTAGTCCCCTCCTGTACTCCCTGTTCACCCACAACTGCGTGGCCAAGCACGATTCCAACACCATCATTACATTTGCTGACGACACAACAGTAGTAGGCCTGATCATCGACAACGATGAGACAGCCTATAAGGAGGAGGTTAGAGACCTGGGTGCCAGGACAACAACCTCTCCCTCAATGTGAGCTTCCTGCCATCCAGGACCTATATACTAGGTGTGTCAGAGGAATGGCCCAAAAATTGTCAAAGACTCCAGTCACCCAAGTCATAGACTATTCTCTCTGCTACCGCACGGCAAGCGGCACCGGAGCACCAAGTCTAGGTCTAAAAGGCTCCTTAACAGCTTCTACCCCAAGCCATAAGAATGCTGAACAATTAATAAAATGGCCACCTGGACTATTTACATTGACACCCCCCCACACTTTGTTTTTACACTGCTGCTACTTGCTGTTTTATCTATGCATAGTCACTTTACCTACATGTACAAATTACCTCGGCTAACCTGTACCCCCGCACATTGACTCCGTACCGGTACCCCCTGTATATAGCCTCGCTATTGTTATTTTATTGTGTTACTTTTTATTTTGTACTTTAGTTTATTTAATAAATATTTTCTTAACTCTATTTCTTGAACTGCATTGTTGGTTAAGGGCTTGTAAGTAAGCATCTCACGGTAAGGTCTGCACCTGTTGTATTTGGCGCATGTGACAAATAACATTTGATTTGAGTCGGTATTAAAATGTCCCCACCGCGGGGGAATTCTCATGTTGCTTATGAGTGCATTTCACACTACTTTTGGATTATAATTGGATTGTAAGGCTCGTATGAATCTCCTGCATACTCCTGCTTAATATAATGTTTGTGTCATCGTTGCCAATCAACTGCATTATACTTATAAAATACTTCAACCAGTATAAATGCCCTTTGGCTAACTTCGCTACAGCCTATGTCAATGAGCATTAGCATACTAGCTAACAACTACTGCATCAAGAATAGGTATTTTGCAAAAAATACCAACGAAATATAATCTTAGCGACTGTTCAAGCAATAATCAAATCAATGTTGTAAGCATATGAGAACCCCCAAAAAGCGTATGAGAACCCTAAGCGTATGTTTAGAAGTAATAACTATGTACATCTATGCTATGCTGTATGAGTGCAGATCGGGAACAGCAGCTGTTTTCCCCCATGGTGGCCGTTGTTCAGGGACTACTTGTTTATGACGTGAATAGCGACCTTGATCCTTGATATAAAAATCCTCTTTCCTTGTTGTGCTTAAATAAAGAGTTCAATTCTAGCTTACGCTAGAAGGCCAGAATCATCAGAACACCCACACACTATCTCTGTAACCTGATACAGAGGGGTCCCATGAGCGTAACTATACATGACGACCACATCAGCATTTCCTGTCCTGGGTGAGCTGGACTCACCTTTGACCCCTACTTCCTGTGGCCGTGCATCCTGCCCCTACTAGGTGTCTTCTATCGGGGAAGGAGAGGGGGAGCCAGCATGTCTCTGCGATAAGCAGTGAGTGATAGACCCAGTCTGTTAAAATAATCTTGAAACAACAGGATGCAAGCCAGTGGGATCTGGGATGAATGTGAGGTTTATCTTATCTAGGCTCGGGATGATTTACTTAACTTGAGTTCAGCATTATCACAGAGTCAGTCCCTGAGTATCCACCACACAACTTTCCCAGTGCTCTATCCCTCTGTCGGTTTCCCTTTCCTTTCCTGTTCTTCCATGGTGTCTTAACTTACTGACTGAGAAATATCATGACTTAAGCCCTACAGGAATTTATTATGTGCTCCGCAATGCCCATGACTCCTGCTGTAGCTATTATCCTGAGTTAGGACATTCAAATGTTTTATTGAGACTCATCTTCAGGGGAAACGCATGGCCCATTGCCGATGAGCTATTAGGTGAACGGCAGTGACCAGACAGAAGGAATTTACTCAAACGAAATCATCATACTGTGTATCGACCATATGACGTGAGCACATGCCATGCCTAATAACACACTAATCTTACAGAGTGGAAAGAACTCTGTATATTTCCATAAGGCAGGTCAGTTAAACCTGGGTTTCATGAGATCATTGTATTAGTTACCTCCACTGACTATATATTAGTGGCTACCTCCTAGTATTAAACCACACATTCTCCTTTCCTCTCCTCCCTACCCGTTCACTCTGAACTGAACAGAGAATACAGTCATTATTGAATCAGTAATGGAACAAATCCCACCTCAATACATTTTTTTCACCTCTCCTTGGTACATTGAATCATCCGGCCTCTTCACTGAGGTGGTGGGTACGGCAATGCTTTACTCCAAGGGCTGTGGCAGTACTACAGTGGATATTCATTTAGAACGAAATGAGTAATGACAGTGAGCAGGGGGCCAGTGATACCATATGATCAGGAGAAATGATTCAGGAAGAGAGGGGGAAAACGGAGGGAGGGAGCGAGGGACTGCAGCAGGGTGAAAACCACGTCAAGACTTTAATTTGAGCCAGCGCCACAAGCAGCCAGGGTAAGGGAAAGATTAGTGGGTGGCTGCAGCTTTCAATGGTTACGCCGACCTAGAGTACCGACAACTGTTTTCCATAGAGAAAAGCAATGGGGACAGAGAGAGAGAGAGAGACGGAGGATGAGTGTGGAGGTGTGTTTGTTTTTAAAGGAAAAGGGCTGAGACTTGCAATATGTTTCATCAGTTTATTCCCACAGAGCTAGCCTTTATTAGAGAGAGAGAGAGAGAGAGAGAAAAAGAGAGAGCGAGAGGGACGAGGAGAGAGAGTGGAGGACGAGCAGGGAAAGAGAGAGAGAGAGAATTAGGAGGGAGAAAAGAGGAAGGGAGAAGGAATGTGCCTGATCAGGCCAGCAGCCAGCTTTCTAAAGCCTCTGCAATTTAAGTATAACTCATGCTTTTGAAGTGTTTAATGTTCTCAGAGACCAATGACATTCTTCCCCGACTTCCCCTTTAAGAGGGAGCATGCAGATGGACAGGGGTGGATATGGCATAATAGTGATGTCAATGACAGCAGGATCTGTCTGGAGAGTAGGCTACAGTATGTCAGTCAGGTGTGAGACAGCTGTTGAGAGCTTGAAACTGTCTGCATCACAGGCAGTCCACAAAAATAAATGCTCAAATCGGTTCTGTACTGGCAGCTATACTGATTACCATACTCATCTATCTAACCATGAAGAACATTCTGTTCTATAAGTCTGTTTACGTACATAGTCACCATCATCTAAACACAACTCTGTCACATCACACTGTGTCAAATAACCTGTCCCTTCCATGTCATCCACTAGCTAACATACTTAGTAAATGTCATCCACTGCATATACCATAGCTAAGACACTGGGCAAACTGAACCAGCTCCATACAATATAATCAACGATCCAAATCAAACAGCCCTGCAAATGACCCGTTACATTGCATGTACAATGCATGAATTTTTCCACATTTGGTTACGTTACAGCCTTACTCTAAAATTGATTAAATAAAAAGAAATTTGCATCAATCTACACACAATATCCCATTATGAACAAAGCGAAAACGGGTTTTTAGAAATTGTAATAATACATTTTTAGAAATGTATTGAAAATAAAAAACAGAAATACCTTATTTACATAAGTATTCAGACCTTTTGCTATGAGACTCAAAATTGAGCTCAGATGCATCCTGTTTCCATTGATCACCATTGAGATGTTTCTACAACTTGATTGGAGTCCATCTGTGGTAAATTCAATTGATTGGACATGATTTGGAAAGGCACACACTAGTCTATATAAGGTCCCACAGTTGACAGTGCATGTGAGAGCAAAAACCAAGCCATGATGCCAAAGGATTTGTCCGTAGAGCTCCGAGACAGGATTGTGGCGAGGCACAGATCTGGGGAAGGGTACCAAAACATTTCTGCAGCATTGAAGGTCCCCAAGAACACAGTGGCCTCCATCATTCTTAAATGGAAGACGGTTAGAACCACCAAGACTCGTCCTAGAGCTGGCTGTCTGGCCAAACTGAACAATAGGGGGAGAAGGGCCTTGGTCAGGGAGGTGACCAATAACCCGATGGTTACTCTGACAGAGCTCCAGAGTTCCTCTGTGGAGATGGTTGTACTTCTGGAAGGTTCTCCCATCTCTGCAGCACTCCACCAATCAGGCCTTTATGGTTGAGTGGCCAGACGGAAGCCACTCCTCAGTAAAAGGCACATGACAGCTCGCTTGGAGTTTGCCAAAAGGCACCTAAAGGACTCTCAGACCATGAGAAACAAGATTCTCTAGTCTGATGAAACCAAGATTAAACTCTTTGGCCTGAATGCCAAGTGTCACGTATTGAGGAAACATGGCACCAACCCTACGATGAAGCATCGTGGTGGCAGCATCATGCCTTGGGGATGTTTTTCAGTGGCAGGGACTGGGAGACTAGTCAGGATGGAGGGAAAGATGAACAAGCAAAGTACAGAGAGATCCTTGATGAAAACCTGCTCCAGTGTGCCCAGGACCTCAGACTGGGGCAAAGGTTCACCTTCCAACAGGACAACAACCCTAAGCACACAGCCAAGTCAATGCAGGAGTGGCTTCGGGACAAGTCTCTGAAAGTCCTTGAGGGGCCCGGACTTGAACCCGAAAGCTTCAAGTGTGCAGCAACGATCCCCATCCAACCTGACAGAGCTTGAGAGGATCTGCGGAGAAGAATGGAAGAAACTCCCAAATGACAGGTGTGCGAAGCTTGTAGCGTCATACCCCAAAAGACTTGAGGCTGTAATCACTGCCAAAGGTGCTTCAACAAAGTATTGAGTAAAGGGTTTGAATACTAATGTAAATATCATATTTCAGTTTTTTTTTTTATACATTTGCAAAAATGTTTTTGCTTTGGCATTATGGGGTATTGTGTGTAGATTGATGAGGGGAAAAAACATTTTAATCAATTTTTTAACAAGGCTGTAATTTTTTGGGGAAAAAGTCTAGGGGTCTGAATACTTTCTTGGGGACCAAACAATTAATCCCATTCAAAATCATATTTTCCCAAACCTAACCTTTAAGCGAAACCTAACCTTAACCTTAACCCGAACCCCAAACCCTAACCCTAATTGTAACCCTAACCCTAAACCTACTGTAACCCCTAAGCCTAAAATAGCCTTTTTCCTTGTGGGGACAGGCGAAATGTCCCTACTTGCCTGAATTGTACTTGTTTCACTATCCTTGTGAGGACTTCTGGTCCCCATAAGGACAGTAAAAACAAAAACACACACACACACATATATACACACCATGAGCTAATTCTCTATGCGAGATTGCCTTGGTACAGCTGTTGAAATGTTAACATCCTTTAATAACACCTCACATTGTTGTGTTTTGGGACGTGACATCAAACCCTTCTCGCGGTGATGTCAATTTCACGTGATTGTGTGTGTGTGTGTGTATATGTAGGTTTGTGCGTGTGTATATACTGTTTGTGTGAGTATGTGCGTAAGGTAAGCTCAGTTCAGTCACAGCGCGGTACATCACTCCAATGCCCACTAGCAACATCAAGCTCTCACCATGGCAGGACTATTTTGGAAAGCTGAAGGTCTCCACCCTGGTGGCATTGTCCTGTTTGAATACCAGGATTCCTGTCAACCCTGCAGCCTGTAGTACCTGTTTCCTTTTACTGTATCACAGTTACACGCAGATAGAGCCCGGTCAAGGTACTAGGTATTCTTAACTGACATCACCTTTTACTGAGTTCAGTGCAAGGAAAAATCAGTAAATCGGTACTACAGTAAACGCTCAGCAAAAAGCACACAGAGAAACAGACACGGAGAGAGAGACCGAGATCTGTCTGCGTGCGTGTCCCACTCTGTGTGTGTGTGTGTGTGTGTGTGTGTGTGTGTGTGTGTGTGTGTGTGTGTGTGTGTGTGTGTGTGTGTGTGTGTGTGTGTGTGAGACCATCACCTTCATCCCAACGGTCTCCGTTGTGATCTTCACTGGGTACGTTGCTGTCACAGTCAGCCCCGTCTGCCAGGCTCCCGTCCTCCTCCACGATGTGCAGCTTGTCCTCATCATCTGAATCTGAGCCTGGGGCCTTCACCACATTACTGTAGTTGGTTACTGCGGGCGGAGAGAGAGGAGAGGGGTTGGTCATTTCACTGTCTATCAACCGTTAATATGATAGAAGTGAGACGCGATTTAAGACAATGAAGATGGAAGGTGCTGTATTGGATGAGAGAATGGTCCCCAGTAGGGATGCAAATTTTGGTAAATTTTGCTGTCAACTAACTGACCATCATTAACCGGTAAACAATTTTTTTCCCCAAACAGTATAATGACGTGGCCAGCAGAAAATACTATCAGAGATCTTCATATAATGATGAGATGCTTATGTTTCTGCCCTAACAATGGGAGTCGTCTAAAGGCAGGGAACAAGTTTAGGCCCAAAATAAGCCCATAGAAACGCATTGGACATATTTTGGACATATTTTGGCGAGAGTGAAACCTCTCACTTCGCCTCTTCCTCTCTGATACATACAGTACATGCATACACGGACCGGACATTTTTCATGAAGAGCTTAATGGAAACATGCAACAATAGCAAGCCTATCGTCTTACAGTCAAAAGGCTATATATAGCCTATTACTGAACATGCAACTCCTGTAATGAAGCAGCTAATAAAACGTTCTTTTTTTCAAACATTTGCCAAAATGCAGTTTGCGGGAAACACAGTTCTAAACAGAGCGCCTAATGCCAGCAGTTCCAAGTGTGACAGAGATGAAAATCTATAGACCGATAAGCATGACCGGTCAACTGTATTTTCGGCAGCTAACCGATTAACGGTTAACCATTAACATCCTTAGTCTCCAGTCTTGGAATATAGTCAGTTATGCCTGCAGATTAGCCAAATCTAGACAGAAAATACACAAACAAATCAAATGTAGGCTAAAGCCAAAGCACGGCATTACTAACAACCAAGGAAACAGAGCACTCCTGAATGGTATCTTCTCGACACAGAACGGCTTTTCTCAAACCACCTCTCTAAATTCAGTATTTTACTCCTGGAGGTGCCCACAGCCAGCGACCTCCATTCCATTTCAGCGTTAGTTTACACAGTGGAATGGGAGATAAGGGAAATGGGTTTGATTCTGTGTAGCAGCCTAAAGTCTAATTATCTGTGGTGTGCTAAGGTATATGCTAGCCTAGCCTAGCATAGCACACTGACATTCTATTATACAGCAGGAGAACAGAGCGTTCTGTGAAATGGTTATGTACTGCTTATGAATATGATATGTATGGGTTATAAATATGTAATGAAGTGTTCAGACCCATAAGAGGATGTACAGTAAAGGGAAAGATTCATATATTGGAACTCGTGTGCTTACTAATAGCCTATAGTCAACATATATTAAACCTTGAACTCTCCCCTCCCCCATCCATGTGTACATCTTTACCTCTACATTATTACTGGCAGAGTGAGATGTGTAAGGGTCTCTTTCGCTCTCTCTCTCGCTCTGTCTGTGTGTGTGTGTGTGCTACAGGGTTAGAGCGCTAGGAGAGCCTCAGTCTACAGAAGTGATTATTAGAGACATACATAACACTGATGCTCTACAGGAGGTGTGTGTGGTTGCTTGCGAGTGCGCTAGTTGTGCGTGGGTCAGCTGTTTGTTCACCTGCATCCGCCCGCAATTGCTAATAATCTATCAGCAACTACCCGACTGTATGTGATAAAGGGAAAATCTGAGGCCCGCACCTGACCCTAACCCGCTAATATAGAAAATGCTCTATAGGCTACAGTCAATTTCTATTTTTTGACAGGGAAGGGAGTTTTTTTGTTGTTGCTTGATGTAGATATGTTTCTGCTTATAATTTCCAACATTTAGGTAGGCTATTTGTTAGTCAACTTGTCTATAATTAGATACATGCAGTTATCACAATGATAGTGATTTTATCTGTCATAAAATGTTGCCCTAGAAGACTAAATAAACCCTTGCTCAGCAGAATGTAATAAATCGATAGAATTGAATGCTTCAATCTAGTTGACAGCGGTAAAGTTATCTCTGTCATCTCTGCTTCTTACACAGAGCAAAGGTGTTAAGGGACCGGGAATAAAATGCAATAACAAAACAAAACAAAAAGTGATGTGCAACATTTTCAAATGACATCAGTTTGACCGGTTGTAAGGAAATAGAAAGTTGTGAAAACAAACCAACATGTTTCTGATAAGATTTCAGTTCTGCTTGGATGCATATTTTAAGTGGTTAAAATAAATCAGCTTTTATGATGCTGATATTGATGATGAAACCGTGGATGGATGGTGGCATTCGCGCAAAACTGAAAGTGCGAACCACCGCATTTAACCATGAAAAAAGGTCTGAAAATATGGCTGAATATAAACAGTGTAGTTATTCCCTCCTCAAGGCAATCAAACAAGCAAAATGCCAGTACAGGGACAAAGTAGAGTCGCAATTCAACGGCTCAGACACGAGACATATGTGGCAGGGTCTACAGGAAATCACAGACTACAAAAAGAAAACCAGCCACGTCATGGACACCGACGTCACACTTCCAGACAAACTAAACACCTTCTTTGCCGACTTTGAGGATAATACAGTGCCACCGTCGCGGCCCGCTACAAGGACAGCCCCCCCCCCCCCCTTCTCCTCCGTGGCTGACGTGAGTAAAACATTTAAACATGTTAACCCTCGCAAGGCTGCTGGCCCAAACGACATCCCTAGCCGCGTCCTCAGAGCATGCACAGCTGGCTGGTGTGTTTACAGACATATTCAATCACTCCCTATCCCAGTCTGCTGTCCCCACATACTTCAAGATGGCCACCTTTGTTCCTGTACCCAAGAAGGCAAAGATAACTGAAATAAACGACTACCGCCACGTAGTCAAGGATCATATCACCTCCACCTTACCGGCCACCCTAAACCCACGTCAGTTTGCATACCGCCCCAACAGGTCCACAGACGATGCAATGCAATCGCCATCACACTGCACACTGCCCTATCCCATCTGGACAAGAGGAATACCTATGTAAGAATGCTGTTCATTGACTACAGCTCAGCATTCAACACAATAGTACCCTCCAAGCTCATCATCAAGCTGGAGGCCCTGGGTCTCAACCCCACCCTGTGCAATTGGGTCCTGGACTTTCTGAAGGGCCGCCCCCAGGTGGTGAAGGTGGGAAGAAACATCTCCACTTCGCTGACCCTAAACACTGGGGAGAGCCCCCTCCTGTACTCCCTGTTCATCCACAACTGCGTGGCCATGCACGCCTCCAACTCAATCATCAAGTTTGCAGACGTCACTACAGTAGTGGGCTTGATTACCAACAACCACGAGAAATCCTACAGGGAGGAGGTGGGGGCACTCGGAGTGTGGTGTCAGGAAAACAACCTCTCACTCAACGTCAACAAAACAAAGGAGATGATCGTGGACTTCAGGAAACAGCAGAAGGAGCACCCCCCTACCCACATCGAAGGGACAGCAGTGGAGAAGGTGATAAGTTTCAGATAAACTGAAATGGTCCACCCACACAGACAGTGTGGTGAAGAAGGCACAATAGCGCCTCTTCAACCTCAGGAGGCTGAAGAAATTTGGCTTGTCACCCAAAACCCTGACAAACTTTTACAGATGCACAATCAAGAGCATCCTGTCGGGCTGTATCACAGCCTGGTACGGCAAATGCACCGCCCTCAACCACAAGGCTCTCCAAAGGGTGGTGCGGTCTGCACAACGCATCACCGGGGGCAAACTACCTGCCCTCCATGACACCTACAGCACCCGATGTCACAGGAAGGCCAAAAAGATCATCAAGGACAACAACCACCCGAGCCACTGCCTGTTCACACCGCTACCATCCAGAGGTCGAGGTCAGTACAGGTGCATCAAAGCTGGGACTGAGAGACTGACAAACAGCTTCTCTCTCAAGGCCATCAGACTGCCAAACAGCAATCACTAACTCAGAGAGGCTGCTGCCTACATTGAGACCCAATCACTGGCCACTTTAATAAATGGATCACTAGTCACTTTCAACAATGCCACTTTAAATGCCACTTTAATAATTTTTTACATATCTTACATTACTCATATCATATGTATATACTGTATTTTATAAGATCTATTGCACCTTGCCTATGCCACTCGGCCATCGCTCATCCATATATTTATATGTACATATTCTCATTCACCCCTTTAGATTTGTATGTATTAGGAAGTTGTTAGATTACTTGTTAGATATTACTGCACTGTCTCATGGAGTTAATATTAAAGGTATGTGAGAGGTTATGTCAAAATTTCAGTTTCCATTAAACCCATCTGAACAGTAGGCTACAGTTCCCTTGACGTGCCATAGGCCTATTTGAAATCCCGGTCTTGTGACTTGAATTTGTATAGCACCTCACAATCATCACACGTCACATTCTCTTTTACCACTTCACCAAAACATTCACAAACATTACTTTTCTGTCCCTCCTTTGGTCAAAAATCTATTTCGCTGCTTTTCTCTGATTTAATTAAACTCCAACATTGTCCTTTTTGCCTTCGTGGAACAACTTTCACTTTTCTGCCCATTCCAAAAAGCTTTTGGTGCGCGTACAGTTAGGCCCTAAAGCTTAGGATTATGCACTAATGCCAGATAGCCTAAAATAATGAAAGAAAAACAAGAATGATACATTTAGATTTATTAAGGTATTGTTTGTTCTTTATTCAACCGCCACACACCTGCCCTTCGTCCACACAATAGCTAATGACCCTTAATCCACCCGCACCTCAGATACAACCGCGGGGACTGCGGGTTAAGAGTCAACACGTGCATCACTAGTGTGTGTGCTATTGAGCTTTACAGTCATGGGAGTAATCATACTTCATACTGCCTCTCGTCTCTTTTCATTTCAACCTGTTTCTTCATCTCTCTCTATTCCACCTGTGGTCACCCCCTCTCCCTATCTCACTTTCTCTTTTCATCTCTTTTTCCCCATCTCTCAGCACTGTGCCTCTCTCAGGCCAAATCAATTCTCCTCTGAGAGGCGCCCAGTCAGCAGTGGGCTCAAGCTGCAGCGCCAAAACACAGATCACACACACACACTACACAACCACCCACACACACTCCCTCCCCAGCCCACGCTCTCTGGCCTTATCGCCCACATTTACATTAAGCTGATTTGGTGGTTCTCTTTCCTAACCCCACTCCATCTTCTCTCTGTCTCTCTCTCTCTCTCTCTCTCTCTCACTCCCCTTCTGGAGCATAGTGGTGGATGATGATAATGTGGAGATGCGGCAGCCTGTGGCTGGGGAATGATGTTCTGTAAGAATAGTTCTGCAGAGCTGAGAATCACGGGGAGGTTCGTTTTCTGCATAGAGTACACATGGTTGATATTCACAGAGACTCCCCATAGGCACACACACAGCTCAGGAAGAGAGAGATGGGAGGGAGGCCATTATATGGAGTGTGTTCCCAGGGTCAACACGGCTCTGCATCTGCAGAATTCCACAGCTACAGTATCATCGGGAGACTCATCTCTCTGTCTATCATCTCTCTGTTCTCCCTCCTCTTTATCTCCCCACTCCCACCCCCACACTCCTGTCAGGCTGAGTCAGGTGATGTATAGACCCTCTGGCCGGAGTAGAAGCAGCAGTGCTGAGTGACTCTTCAATCTGAAACAAGAGCCATACAGTCAGAGGTACAGGTGCTAAAGTCAGCAATAAAAACACGTACAGGACCATCACTGAGAGCGGATTCAGATGTGTCAGAGAAATGACAAACGGCAAGCCAGAGCCACCACAAAGTCGTTTGATGGATAGGTAAAAGTGAAAGGGGTTTCCGGCAGTGAGAGGGAAAAAAAATAATCCGAAATTATAAATCCTCACTAGACACAGCCATGTTTGTTCGCGTCACCTCAGAACTGACAGAGTAAAAGGATGGCACTTAGCACTGACCATTAGCTGGATAGGAAGTGAATTCCTCTGGGCCACAATAGTGTGTTTCTAACAGCGGTAGGTAAGCAACACCTAGGGAAAACAAAGCAGGAACAGAGGTCCCTCTCCGTCAGCCTGACCTGTTTAGACAGCTGTGTTCATTAGCACTAGCACGCTAACAGACACCAACACACAACAGGACTCTATTGCAACTCATCTGAGGAGAGGAGAAACCTCTACCACCCTTTAACTTGGAACACCAAAGAAGAACATTTTTACATTCATTTCCTCTAATCTTGGCACCCAGAACCAAATCGCCAAATACAGAACCAGTAGGAAATACGTTCCACTGAGAATAACTAGTTAGGCTATACAGATGATGTAAACCTAAGCCAAAAGTCAACCACATTTTCACAGCTTATCTGGGAAGACATCCAGTTCTCTGGTCCCAATGCATACATTGGTGTTTCTCACAAACTACCTAGTGCAGGAGGTGAAGAGACCACCTAACACGGGTGTGTGAATGAAAGCCTGTTCTTTAAGAACAGAGCAGAGCAGTCAGTAAAACTCTGACTAGTCTCTAGACTGATCTACCATTACACAACAGTCACATCCGCTCCTCTCTGGTGTAGTGGCCACCAGTCAGGTATCAGGCCAACCCTTTTAAATTGTGTGTCCCGAATAATGGCACCCTATTCCCTGTATGGTGCACTATTCGACATACAGGTGTATAGTTCACCATACAGGGAATATGTACAGAGCTATATGGGCCCTGGTTAAAAGTAGTACACTGTAAAGGGGATAGGGCAAGTCTGATAGGGCAAGTCTGGGTTGGCACCCCCCCCTTGGGTTGTGCCGTGGCGGAGATCTTTGTGGGCTATACTCGGCCTTGTCTCAGGATGGTAAGTTGGTGGTTGAAGATATCCCTCTAGTGGTGTGGGGGCTGTGCTATGGCAAAGTGGGTGGGGTTATATCCTTCCTGTTTGGCCCTGTCCGGGGGTATCATCGGATGGGGCCACAGTGTCTCCTGACCCCTCCTGTCTCAGCCTCCAGTATTTATGCTGCAGTAGTTTATGTGTCGGGGGGCTAGGGTCAGTCTGTTATATCTGGAGTATTTGTCTTGTCTTATCCGGTGTCCTGTGTTAATTTAAGTATGCTCTCTCTAATTCTCTCTTTCTCTTTCTTTCTCGGAGGACCTGAGCCCTAGGACCATGCCTCAGGACTACCTGGCATGATGACTCCTTGCTGTCCCCAGTCCACCTGGCCGTGCTACTGCTCCAGTTTCAACTGTTCTGCCTGCGGCTATGGAACCCTGACCTGTTCACCGGACGTGCTACCTGTCCCAGACCTGCTGTTTTTAACTCTCTAGAGACAGCAGGAGCGGTAGAGATACTCTCAATGGTCGGCTATGAAAAGCCAACTGACATTTACTCCTGAGGTGCTGACTTGTTGCACCCTCGACAACATTTACATTTACATTTAAGTCATTTAGCAGACGCTCTTATCCAGAGCGACTTACAAATTGGTGCATTCACCTTATGATATCCAGTGGAACAACCACTTTACAATAGTGCATCTAACTCTTTTAAGGGGGGGGGGGGGGGGGGGGGGGTTAGAAGGATTACTTTATCCTATCCTAGGTATTCCTTAAAGAGGTGGGGTTTCAGGTGTCTCCGGAAGGTGGTGATTGACTCCGCTGACCTGGCGTTGTGAGGGAGTTTGTTCCACCATTGGGGTGCCAGAGCAGCGAACAGTTTTGACTGGGCTGAGCGGGAACTGTACTTCCTCAGAGGTAGGGAGGCGAGCAGGCCAGAGGTGGATGAACGCAGTGCCCTTGTTTGGGTGTAGGGCATGATCAGAGCCTGAAGGTACGGAGGTGCCGTTCCCCTCACAGCTCCGTAGGCAAGCACAGACAACTACTGTGATTATTATTATTATTTGACCATGCTGGTCATTTATGAACATTTGAACATCTTGGCCATGTTCTGTTATAATCTCCACCCGGCACAGCCAGAAGAGGACTGGCCACCCCTCATAGCCTGGTTTCTTCCTAGGTTTTGGCCTTTCTAGGGAGTTTTTCCTAGCCACCGTGCTTCTACACCTGCATTGCTTGCTGTTTGAAGTTTTAGGCTGGGTTTCTGTACAGCACTTTGATATATCAGCTGATGTAAGAAGGGCTATATAAATACATTTGATAAAGCCTTTCTTCCCTGAATATCCTCGGCCTGCTCTGCTTTCTTCTGTGAAGTGCCTATTTAAAACCAAGCCGATGGCAGCTCTGCCCAGCCAATGCCCACACCTACTGTCACCTACTGTACCATGCGCCTTTGGTACTCAGAAACCCTGTTTTGACACATGCCAAGCTGAGTCAATAAAAGCCTGTGAAACAGGAGCGGGGCAGGACAATCCTTTTGTGATAACCTAACCACCTCATTGGCCCCCTCACAAGCCCCTGTAACCTCAGTATACTGGGATCATTTCAACAGACTTAAATATTCTGATCTGATGTTATGTCACAGATTTACCTTCTTAGCTCAGTGACGGACGGTCAACCGGCCTACCTACTATACCTAGGACATTCTCTAGAGTGGACGTTGGGTGGGCACTGAACGGGGGTGAAAAAGTTGTGGATTCAATCAATACACAGATCAATACATTGTTGGTTCTTATTGGAAAATACTGTGCAAGAAATGGAAACCAAGAGTAAAGGAAGTCTTTAGATGAATGCAGAAACCTACAGTACAACACATACTGCACTATGGTGTCCGAACTATGCCTGGAATGTCCAACCAAAACACCTCCACAGTGTTTGGGCCTTAAAGAGACAGGTAGGTGTGTGTGTGTGTGTGTGTGTGTGTGTGTGTGTGTGTGTGTGTGTGTGTGTGTGTGTGTGTGTGTGTGTGTGTGTGTGTGTGTGTGTGTGTGTGTGTGTGTGTGTGTGTGTGTGTGTGTGTGTGTGTGTGTGTGTGTGTGTGCTTTCTCCCTCTCACTCTCTACAAAACGAATCACTTGCACTCGTTCAGGATCCTTTGTTGCAGCGTTTAGTTCGTGTGATTGGACAGACAGGAGCAGCTTTCACACCACTTCTATATTTAACCCACTAGGCTACACTCTCCTCTCGCTGAAGTATACCATTTACACACACACTCACACACACACACACACACACACACACACACACACACACACACACACACACACACCACTTATTTTAGAAAGGCCACGCAGCACAGCAACTCACAGAACAGCGCTGCCAGGCAGTCAACGGACGGTGAAAATACCACAGGCATCCCCCTCTAAAGAGAACAAACCAGCGCCGTCACAGTCTGCTGCAGAGCAAGGTACTTTGCTTTCCTCACGGAACCCACAAAAATTAAACAAACCAAACTAAAACAAAGCCGTGCCATTCAAAACCCAGTATGCAGACTCAAGGTGAGACGCCCTGTACTTGACTGAGGCAACGGTACTGTTATTTAAAACAAAACCATGCACTCCAGATAGGACTAGACAGGAAGGTCACCTAAACAGTTAGGTGACAAAACATATATTTTTTTAAATAAAAGGCACCTTCTCACCTCACTTCAAAAAGACACATACAGTGGGGAGAACAAGTATTTGATACACTGCCGATTTTGCAAGTTTTCCTACTTACAAAGCATGTAGAGGTCTGTAATTTTTATCATAGGTACACTTCAACTGTGAGAGACGGAATCTAAAACAAAAATCCAGAAAATCACATTGTATGATTTTTAAGTAAATAATTTGCATTTTATTGCATGACATAAGTATTTGATACATCAGAAAAGCAGAACTTAATATTTGGTACAGAAACCTTTGTGTGCAATTACAGAGATCATACGTTTCCTGTAGTTCTTGACCAGGTTTGCACACACTGCAGCAGGGATTTTGGCCCACTCCTCCATACAGACCTTCTCCAGATCCTTCAGGTTTCGGGGCTGTCGCTGGGCAATACGGACTTTCAGCTCCCTCCAAAGATTTTCTATTGGGTTCAGGTCTGGAGACTGGCTAGGCCACTCCAGGACCTTGAGATGCTTCTTACGGAGCCACTCCTTAGTTGCCCTGGCTGTGTGTTTTGGGTCGTTGTCATGCTGGAAGAACCAGCCACGACCCATCTTCAATGCTCTTACTGAGGGAAGGAGGTTGTTGGCCAAGATCTCGCGATACATGGCCCCATCCATCCTCCCCTCAATACGGTGCAGTCGTCCTGTCCCCTTTGCAGAAAAGCATCCCCAAAGAATGATGTTTCCACCTCCATGCTTCACGGTTGGGATGCTGTTCTTGGGGTTGTACTCATCCTTCTTCTTCCTCCAAACACGGCGAGTGGAGTTTAGACCAAAAAGCTCTATTTTTGTCTCATCAGACCACATGACCTTCTCCCATTCCTCCTCTGGATCATCCAGATGGTCATTGGCAAACTTCAGACGGGCCTGGACATGCGCTGGCTTGAGCAGAGGGATCTTGCGTGCGCTGCAGGATTTTAATCCATGACGGCATGGTGTGTTACTAATGGTTTTCTTTGAGACTGTGGTCCCAGCTCTCTTCAGGTCATTGACCAGGTCCTGCCGTGTAGTTCTGGGCTGATCCCTCACCTTCCTCATGATCATTGATGCCCCACGAGGTGAGATCTTGCATGGAGCCCCAGACCGAGGGTGATTGACCGTCATCTTGAACTTCTTCCATTTTCTAATAATTGCGCCAACAGTTGTTGCCTTCTCACCAAGCTGCTTGCCTATTGTCCTGTAGCCCATCCCAGCCTTGTGCAGGTCTACAATTTTATCCCTGATGTCCTTACACAGCTCTCTGGTCTTGGCCATTGTGGAGAGGTTGGAGTCTGTTTGATTGAGTGTGTGGACAGGTGTCTTTTATACAGGTAACGAGTTCAAACAGGTGCAGTTAATACAGGTAATGAGTGAAGAACAGGAGGGCTTCTTAAAGAAAAACTAACAGGTCTGTGAGAGCCGGAATTCTTACTGGTTGGTAGGTGATCAAATACTTATGTCATGCAATAAAATGCAAATTAATTACTTAAAAATCATACAATGTGATCTTCTGGATTTTTGTTTTAGATTCCGTCTCTTACAGTTGAAGTGTACCTATGATAAAAATTACAGACCTCTACATGCTTTGTAAGTAGGAAAACCTGCAAAATCGACAGTGTATCAAATACTTGTTCTCCCCACTGTATGTCTAACCAATATGAACCTTGATTATCCGACTTTCTCACGTTTGCTACAATAGCTGGGGCGGCAGGTAGCCTAGTTGTTAGAGCGTTGGACTAGTAACCGGAAGGTTGCAGGACCGAATCCCCGAGCTGTCAAGGTAAAAATCTGTCGCTCTGCCCCTGAACAAGGCAGTTAACCCACAGTTCCTAGGCTGTCATTGAAAATAAGAATTTGTTCTTAACTGACTTGTCTAGTTCAATAAAGGTTAAACAAAAAATGTGCTGAAGGAATGAGACTTGGAAGAGTGGCAATGCGAGACTAAACCAATGCAAATGCTGGGTTCCAGGAATTGTGATTATGGCCATTAGAGGCTGGTGGGAGGAGTTATAGGAGGACTGGGCTCATTGTAATGGCTGGAAGGGAATCAATGGAACAGAGTCAAACACGTTGTTTCCATGTGTTTGATATGTTTGGTACCATTTCATTCTAGCCATTAAAATGAGCCTGTTGTCCTATAGCTCCTCTTACCAGCCTCCTCTGATGGCCATGTATGATCAGTCACTTTATGAACTCTCTATCAGCCTCTTGCCGCAACAAAATATTTCACATGAAACCATGTGGTTTTGGAACACTTCACATGTGATATTTCACATCAAGTTTCAATGTGGATATTTTTCACATGAGGTGACACAGGTGATGCCCTGCAAACACAAATGAGTCGTTAGGATGTTCCCGGAACGTCACGCAGTCAAAGTGTTTCCAACTGATATATTTGACACACACAATTACATTGTGTATGTTTATTTATACAGCAATTATTATTCAACGTGTCCTCACCTGGGATTTGAACTCATAACCTTTTGGTTCACGGTATTCTGATCTTCCTGCTACAACGCCATATCAATAACACATTTTACTTGGATTCCTACACTTTGGACTTCAAAGCAAATCTCAGATTTGTGGGGGGAAAAAAATAGTATATTTATCATATTGATTCAGGAGTAACATTGAAACAGAATAATATGTCCCACCAACATTAACTATACAGAAAACCCTCAAATTCCTCAAATAAGTAAATGAAATCAACGATGAGAGAATAGTCAGATTAACTGATAACTAAAATAGCAGTGCAGATGGCACTCTTTGCTAAGTGCAGAGATGTATTATAGGTAATTAATCTGTAGGGGACTTCTGAGCACAGGAGGTTGGTGGCACCTTAATTGGGGAGGACGGGTTTGTGGTAATGGCTGGAGCGGAATTAGTGGAATGGTATCAAATACATCAAACACATGTGTTTGATGCCATTCCATTTGAACCGTCCTCCCCTCAGCAGCCTCCGCCGCATCTAAACATTTTACAGACTTTGTGGCGCAACAGAAAGTTCAGCTTACCACAAATTCAGAGATGTTGAGTTCAAATCCTAGGTGGGGTCATATTAAAATATCAGGTCTAAGTGATCATGTCAAATGTAATCATATTGATTAAAGATGTTTACAATATTTTATCTTGAACAGTGTATCACTTGCTTTTCAACGCCATGCCATTTTATTACTTACATTAACAAAAAAACAAACATGTGAAATAGCTGTTTTCACATGTTGAGCTGAAATGTTCACATGTCAAAACAAAACAGTTCACATGTATTACATGTACAGTTCACATGTTAACATCACCTTTTTTCATTAGGAGAATAACATGTTCACCTCACATGTTACAAACTTTCACATGTGAAAATCTAACTCTCACATGTGAAAAACATTCATATGTAGAAGTCGAATTTGCAGTTTTACATGTGAAAAGCATTCAAATGTTGTCACGTGTCGTTTCATATATTTACCAAGAAAAAAAGAAAAAAAGTTAAATAATTGATATTTTGTCTCTCTGTGTTTTCATAATTTTGAATGTACATGAACGTACTGTATCCCACCGAAGAAAGCATCCGAGCGAGCCAAACAGCGCCCCTCTGTCTCTGTAATTGTAGGACATCTATCTGATGCGGTCTGGTCATAAAGAGTATGACATTGTTCCTGCCCGTAGCATTGAATGCATGGGAAGCCAGTGTGCATTTGGCCTCCCTTGATAAAAAAGTATAAAATAATAGCCAATCTCCTCCCGGTATCGAACCAGGATCTGTAGTGATGCAACTAGCACTGCTATGCTGTGCCTTAGACCACTGTGTCACTACAGATCCTGGTTCGATACTGGGCTGTGTCGCAGCCGGCTGCGTCCGGGAGACCCATGAGGCGGCGCACAATTGGCCCAGCGTCATCCGGGTTAGGGGAGGGTTTGGGCGGCGAGGATGTCCTTGTCCCATTGCGCTCTAGCGACTCCTGTGGCGGCCCGGGCGCATGCACGCTGACACGGTCGCCAGTTGTACGGGGTTTCCTCTGACACATTGGTGCGGCTGGCTTCCGGGTTAAGCGAGCATTGTGTCAAGAAGCAGTGTGGCTTGGCAGAGTCGTGTTTCGGAGGACGCACGGCTCTCAACCTTAGCCTCTCCTGAGTATGTACGGGAGTTGCAGTGATGGGACAAGACTGTAACTACCAATTGGATATCACAAAATTGGGGAGAAAAAGGGGGTAAAAAAATATATATATATATTTTTAAAGACCAATCAGCGTTGAGCTAAACTGAGTGAGCTCAACTGTGAATGGTCCTGGCACACCAAAAGAAAAGTGTCAAGGGAAGCGGATTTGGATTTGTGTTCACTCCTATCACAAAGAAATACGTAATTGAACAACTTGAATTGTTGCATTCCGTTGTGTTGTTGTCTTCCGGTGGCTAGCTAGCAGCGGTGGAAAAAGTACCCAATTGTCATACTTGAGTAAAAGTACAGATACCTTAATAGAAAGTTACTCAAGTAAAAGTGAAAGTAGGCCAGTAAAATACTACTTGAGTAAAAGTGAAAGTATTTGGTTTTATACTTACGTATCAAGTAAAAGTATAAATAATTTAAGATTCCTATTATTTAGCAAAGCAGACGGCACAATTGTCTTGTTTAAAAAAAATGGATGCCAGGGGCACACTCCAACACTCAGACATTATTTACAAAAGATGCATATATTTAGTGAGTCCGCCAGACCAGAGGCAGTAGGGAATGACCACGTGTTCTCTTGACAAGTGCGTGATTTTGACTATTTTCCTGTTCTGCTAAGAATTTAAAATGTAATGAGTACTTTTGGTTGTCACGGAAAATGTATGGAGTAAAAAGTACAATATTTTCTTTAGGAATGTAGTGAAGTAGTAGTAAAAGTTGTCAAAAATATAAATAGTAAAGTAAAGTACAGATACCCCAAAAACTACTTAAGTAGTACTTTAAAGTATTTTTATTTTGTACTTTACACCACTGATAGCTAATATTGGCCCTTTCCTAAGTAAGCCATGGATTGAGATAGGGATTTGGACTTGTGGGTTTTACTTAATTCTCCGTACTGGCCAATGATTATAACGGCGATTCTGATCCAACCATAAAATACATTGTGAGGGCCTCCCGGGTGGCGCAGTGGTCTAGGGCACTGCATCGCAGCGCCAGCTGTGCCACCAGATACTCTGGGTTCGCGCCCAGGCTCTGTCGCAGCCGGCCGCGACCGGGAGGTCCGTGGGGCGACGCACAATTGGCCTAGCGTCGTCCGGGTTAGGGAGGGTTTGGCCGGTAGGGATATCCTTGTCTCATCGCGCACCAGGGCCGGGGGCAGTGCGCGCTAACCAAGGCAGCCAGGTGCGCGGCGTTTCCTCCGACACATTGGTGCAGCTGGCTTCCGAGTTGGAGGCGCGCTGTGTTAAGAAGCAGTGCGGCTTGGTTGGGTTGTGTTTCGGAGGACGTATGGCTTTCGACCTTCGTCTCTCCCGAGCCCGTACGGGAGTTGTAGCGATGAGACAAGATAGTAATTACTAACAATTGGATACCACGAAATTGGGGAGAAAAGGAGGAGAAAAAGGGGAGAAAAAATACATTGTGCCCCTGGACTGAGAGGATGGATGGTCAATATGTAGCTAGATGTAGGATAACGTTAACTACCTAACGTTGCCCATGAAAGGAAGTTAGGCTAGCGAGCAAGCATTTTAGCCAGTTAGCCTAGGACAACAAAAAATAAAAGCAAGTACAGAGTCATAAATCGTTTCGTCAACATGAACGAGAGGAGGATGGCATTGGTATTTCTCTACAAATCAGAACCATGGACAGCCACATCATATTTAGCTTACATAGATTGGACTAAATTATTTTAGGTATCTTTTAGTTGTCACTGTTGTAGATGAAGCATAGGGGATTTGATGATGTTGAATTTGAAATGTTGCTGGAATAGTGGAGGCAGCTCCTGTTTTCTTTGCGACTTGCAGTAACTCTCCGTTGTTCTAAATTAATAGTTGTTCAGAAGTCAGAAAATTGTCTGAAACATTTACTTTTTTGACCATGCTTTAGGTCATGTAACTGTTTGTGACATGCAATATGCTTTGTGGACTTCACCGTACAGAGGTTGCTCTCCGGTATTGTGATGAAATAAAGGTCTGGTTGAATTTATTCTGCCACTGTGTCTTCTTATTGTCTCGGCCATAGGCATATATTGGTAGGCTGTCATTGTAAAATAAGCATTTGTTCTTAACTGACTTGCCTAGTTAAATAATGGTTAAATAATACAAATAAAAAAATATCATGGTCGCATTACCCACGCATTGCTACTGCTACTTAGTCCAGAGGTTCTTAAACTTTTTGGGGCAGGGGACCCTTACTGTGTTAGCAAATTCATCAGGGACCCCCTCATAATGAGAACACAACTCGAGTGAGATAGAAATAGCATACACAGAGTTTTACTATAACTTTGGCAGTGCATGGCCGGACAAATCAAGTCTCGGGCCCTCTGAAGGAATTCTGTAATTCTACACATTTTGTCATGGGGCAGAGAGATGTTCTATTATTGCATCTTTAAAGATAATATCCTGCAATTCTAAAAAATCAAATAAAAAATTAGGGAGAGAGAAAATGTATCGGTTTTAGAGCTTAAATTACAGTGCATTTATGTAAAAATAAAAACATTTTGGGGGAATACAAGAAGTAGTTGAAAAATGTATAATTGGTGGAGTACTGTTGATAGAAATGTCCCTGTGAGCCTCCCAAGCCCATGTTGTCCAGGGTTAAGAACCTATATTGTAGATGAATAATATTACATTGTATAACACGCTCTGAACATATTCCATGGATCCCTTGGCTAAAATATGTTCAATCTGTTGTTAGTAATAATACTTTTTTATACGGCCGCGGACCCCTGCAATAACTCCGCGACCCCATTTTGAAAACCCCTGACTTAGCATATTCTCAGCCTAACATTCACCCATTCACCCACTTCACCACAGGTAGGCTATCCCAGCCATCAGAGCCCCCAACTCAGTGGAGATAGCCTGAGTGCAGTCATATCCAGCATCAGTTATCTTTCCATGACTACACAACACAGAAAGAATCATACAAGTCTGAATCACTGTTCTAAGTTTAATATTAGCCCTAAAAAGGAAGAGAAAAAAACAACGTTGCCATAATAGTAACACCTACACCAAGGGGGCTTCAGCAGTGAATCATTCAAATCTAAGAACCAGCATAGGGCTCCTCATATTCATCAAGTGAGGAGACAAAAGACTTGTCATCTTAATGGTGCTAATCAGCTTTAGCATAGAAGCTAATGAGTCTCCCCACAGGTCACACGCTCCTCCTACAGTATCTCTTCAGGTAGAGTGTGTTGAGGCTGAGGGCTCTACACTGCACTACAGTGGCTTGCGAAAGTATTCACCCCCTTGGCATTTTTCCTATTTTGTTGCCTTACATCCTGAAATTAAAATAGATATTTGGGGGGGGTTGTATCATTTCATTTACACAACATGCCTACCACTTTGAAGATGCAAAATAGTTTATATTGTGAAACAAACAGGAAATGAGACAAAAAAAGTGAAAACTTGAGCGTGCATAACTATTCACACCCCCAAAGTCAATACTTTGTAGAGACACCTTTTGCAGCAATTACAGCTGCAAGTCTCTTGGTGTGTGTCTCAATAAGCTTGGCACATCTAGCCACTGGGATTTTTGCCCATTCTTCAAGGCAAAACTGCTACAGCTACTTCAAGTTGGATGGGTTACGCTGGTGTACAGCAATCTTTAAGTCATACTACAGATTCTCAATTGGATTGAGGTCTGGGCTTTAACCTGTCTCGGACTGTCTCGGACAGTTAAAGCATTAGGAAGTGAAAAATAACTCATATCCCACTGTGCATTCGATAGGGGTGAGTTCAAAAACTACAAACCTCAGATTTCCCACTTCCTGTTTGGATTTTTTCTCAGGTTTTTGCCTGCCATATGAGTTCTGTTATACTCACAGACATCATTCAAACAGTTTTAGAAACTTCAGAGTGTTTTCTATCCAATACTAATTATAATATGCATATATTAGCATCTGGGACTGAGTAGGAGGCAGTTCACTCTGGGCACGCTATTCATCCAAAAGTGAAAATGCTGCCCCCTATCCCAAACAAGTTTAAACTAGGCCACTCCAAGACATTTAAAATGTTTCCCCTTAAACCACTCGAGTGTTGCTTTAGCACTATGCTTAGGGTCATTGTCCTGCTGGAAGATGAATATCTGTCCCAGTCTCAAATCTCTGGAAGACTGAAACAGGTTTCCCTCAAGAATTTCCCTGTATTTAGCACCATCCATCATTCCTTCAATTCTGACCAGTTTCCCAGTCCCTGCCGATGACATGATGCTGCCACCACCATGCTTCGCTGTGGGGATGGTGTTCTCAGGTTGATACGAAGTGTTGGGTTTGCGCCAGACATAGCGTTTTCTTTGATGGCCAAAAAGCATAATTTTCGTCTCATCTGACCAGAGTACCTACTTCCATATGTTTGGGGAGTCTCCCACATGCCTTTTGGCGAACACCAAATGTGTTTGCTTATTTTTTTCTTTAAGCAATGGCTTTTTTTCTGGCCACTGTTCCGTAAAGCCCAGCTCTGTGGAGTGTACGGCTTAAAGTGGTCCTATGGACAGATACTCCAATCTCCGCTGTGGAGCTTTGCAGCTCCTTCAGGGTTATCTTTGGTCTCTTTGTTGCCTCTCTGATTAATGCCCTCCTTGCCTGGTCCATGAGTTTTGGTGGGCTGCCCTCTCTTGGCAGGTTTGTTGTGATGCCATATTCTTTCCGTGGGATGTTCAAAGTTTTGGATATTTTTTAAAAACCCAACCCTGATCTGTACTTCTCCACAAATTTGTCCCTGACCTGTTTGGAGAGCTCATTGGTCTTCATGGTGCTGCTTGCTTATTGGTGACCCTTGCTTAGTGGTGTTGCAGACTCTGGGGCCTTTCGAAACAGGTGTATATATACTGAGATCATGTGACACTTAGATTGCACACAGGTGGACTTTATTTAACTAATTATGTGACTTCTGAAAGTAATTGGTTGTACCAGATCTTTTTTAGGAGCTTCATAGCAAAGCGGGTGAATACATATGCACGCATCACTTTACCGTTTATTTTTTAGAATTTTTTGAAACAAGTAATTTTCTTCATTTCACTTCACCAATTTGGACTATTTTGTGTATGTCCATTACATGAAATCCAAATAAAATTACAGGTTGTAATGAAACAAAATAGGTAAAACGCCAAGGGGGATGAATACTTTTGCAAGGCACTGTACATCAGGGAGGGAGGTTAATGGAGATAATGCTTCTTCCACCGTTTTAATGTTGTCAACTTGAGTACGACTTCCAACTTCATTGGCTGATCCCTCCTCGTGACCCTGTTGGAGTCATGTCCAACCGGGTTATCAGAGGGATCAGCCAACTGTAAAAAAGAAAATAGACTACTTCACACCGGGGATAGGCTCAATGGCGCTGCCCATGCTGTCACATGCTATAACGGTACAGATACAAAGATGAACGCTCTATCTATATCTATGGGAGAAAGGCTTTTCAATAGGGCTGTGACGATACCAGTATATTTCTACCATGGCATAAATGAGAACACGAAACAGACAAACTTTTTGGGTCCTTTAAAAAACATGCTGTATGTAAAATAGTGTGCTATAGCTTGGAAAATAAATAAATACGACTCTGGACAACACAACATAATGATGTTTGTTTCCAACACTGGGGCATGTTTTCATAAAGAAGTTAAATCTGATTTGTGTTTTGTTTTTCCGCGCCACGATACCAACGAGTATGGCGATACTGGTATCGTCCTGGCGCTACTTTTCAATAACTCCAGGAAAGGAATGACCTCTCACTGAAGAAAGAATCCTTGTTGTTTAGGTTAGGAATACAAAAACATTACAGAACATGAGAAAACTATTTGATAAAGTGTTTAAGTTTAACCTGAAATACCTGAAGAAGACATAGCATAGGCCTAATTCGCATATAAGAAAAGCTGTAGACTACTAGTACCTGGAGATAAAACCTTTAAACCACATAGGCCTACCCAATGAACATTAAGATGAGCCACAGCCACACATAGACAATCTTTGTCCTCAGCTAGTAGTGTTTGCCTGGCTCTCCAGAGCTCTTCTAAATAAGGCCAGGTAGACCGGTGTAAGTGATGTTAGCTGGGCTACTCCACCACTCAGAGCTCAGACACGTTCCTCAGAAATGCCCCTGCCTGCCAAGGTGTTTACACTCACACGCTACCTGTTTACGTTAGAGGTGAGACAACCCCATCCACAGCAATAACAGCGTACCTTAATAAGCTGCTCACCTCGTAAGGGAATGGAATGAGCAGTGGGTGGGTGGGTGGGTGGGTGGTTGGTGGGCAAACTCTGTGTGTGCGTAGGTGCATGTGGGTGTATATGTTTGTGTACTTCTACGCGGGCTGGAGAATGTGTGCGTATGGCAGTGCATTACGCTACACAGGCAGGGGAAAGTGTGTGCGTGCTGTGGCCTACATGAAGCTGTTAAAAGGCATGCCTGGTATGTAAAAAGCCCTCCATCACTATCAGCAGTAGATGGAGCACACTGTGTCACATGACCTCAACAAGGACAAGCTTCAAGGGAGTGGACAGTCATATGCACACACACACACACACACACACACACACACACACACACACACACACACACACACACACACACACACACACACACACACACACACACACACACACACACACACACACACACACACACACACACACACACACACACACCTCTATAGGCCAACCTAGTCACATAGCCCAGCACTTTACATTTGAATATGAACATTCGCAACACCCCTTACCCCACACACACACATACAAGTCCTAACACTATGCAGGTCCATACTGAGACCTGATGTTATCGTTCCATTGTTTTATCGGTTGTACTGGGTGGAGTCTAGCTGTTTTTTTATAGACTGTCTATATAAAGCCAAGGTGGCTGTGAGTGTTCTAGCAGGGCAGTGAGATGTAGAGGAGAGGAAACAGCTGGCGTAGCCTCTGGGAGGTACAGTACCTGCACCTTCGCTCCAGCAACCTCTCACGGCCTGGTCTGCTTCACTTCTCTCACCACCTCCCTTTATTTATCTTGCCCTAGAACTCTCCTTCTCTTTTCTACCTTTCATACCTCTCCAGCTGGTACAGGTTTTGTTTAGTCAGCCAGTTTGAGAGAAACCTGATGGCTTCAGTTACTAAAAAAACACACCGCAACAACAACACCAGCTACACAGCAATCCAAATATTGTGATAGCAATATCACTATCACACACCTGGATAAACAACTCTTCCTCTCCTGGGGAACCGGTTTAACTGTAACACCTCTAGAGGGAAATATTTAACTGTAACACCGTACAGATCCACATACACTGAAAAAGCAGTTAAATACATAGGCCTAACTACTTCACGCCTTCAAACCCCTCCACCCTCAGAGGTGACAGAATATGTTGTCCAGTGTCCCTCTCCACTGTCAGATCTCACTGAGAGAAACAGACAGACAGGGGCAGTGAGTGAACACCAATTTAAATTTCTCTTAATTTTCCCTTACCCTTGGTTACTTTTCTCTGACATTTCCCCCCCTAACTGACACTTGATGCGAGAGAGAGGACAGAGGAGGTTGTCTCTGGGTGGCTAATATTAGAGCAGCTTCCTGGTGCTTTCCAGGCATGTACTGATGTGCCATTGATTGTCTGAACAAACACACACACCATTGGGCACACGGCATCACCATCACCCGGAATCAGATCAGCTGTTTCAATTGCTGCTTTGCTCTCACCACTTTGAATAGCCTAGCTAGCTAATAATCATGATAGGACAGAAAAGATGAAAAAAAAGTATTCTCCATCGTCCGTCCATACACTGTCCGTATACTATTTCTGTAGCCTAATACATGGCTAAAGTGTGAAGCCTGGCCAGCACTCAGCTGTTGCAGTCTAGGAGCAGGAGACTGAACATTCCAAGCCCTATTATCCTTGCTAGTGTGACTGTAGAGGAGGTGGAGTAGAGTAGAGTAGGGTACGGTAGAGTAGTAGAGTAGGGCCGTGGGTGAGGGGGAAAGGCCATTGGACATCATGCGAGAAGTACGTAGGGCAGGTGGTGTGATACTACCGAGCCATAGTAACAAACAGTAGAGTGCATGTGCACACAAACACACGTCTATTGCCATTCTCTTTCACCTCAACAGCACCCTGTCAAGTCAATGTCCTCCTGCTAATGTAACACAACAGGTTCACAGGTGATGTGGTAAGAGTAGGCAGTACAGTACTAGACTACTAGAAGGCACTGTGGTTCTCTGCAATCCATGCATTATCAGTCAGCAGAGCAGTCACACACTTCACATACCTGCCAGATGTAGGAAAATCCAGTGAAAAGGCATGGACACACATATAGGCATGGACACACACATGCAAATGTATGCACACACACATACACACACAGTCTTGTACAGCTAACCTTGTGGGGACACACAATTCAGTCCCATTCAAAATCCTATTTTTCCTAACCCCTAACCATACTAACCGTACTCTTACCCTTACCCTAACCGTATTACTAACCCTAACCTTAACCCAAAAACCTAACCTTAACCCTAACCCTAAATCTAATCCTAGCTCCTAACCCTAACCCTTAACGTAATTCTAACGCTAACACTAATTCTAACCTTAACCCTAAACTCCCTAGAAATAGCATTTGACCTCCCCAGCTGGTCAGATTTGTGTTTGTTTACTATTCTTATGGGGACCACACACACAAACACACAAGCATAGACACACACACAAGGCAATAACAGTTTATTTCCTCAGAGCTTACACACACACACACACACACTCCCCCCTCTGTCGTTTTCTTAATATCTAAAATCACTTCCATATCACAGAGCCGAGCCCCCCTACCACCCTCGCATGTATCCCCCTCTCTCTTCTTCACCCTGTGGATCTGGCTACAGATGGAGAGTAAAGAGGGGACAGAGAGATTTTTTTTAAATTACGAGAGGGAAGGGGGGAGTAGGCAGCTATGCGACAGGGGCGTGAGGAAGGGGAGGAGGGAGAATCCACCAAGAAACTGCTAATGACTTACAAAGACAAAGCTGGCCTGTCGGATACAATGCTCATCTGTGCCTGGAACTGCCCGAGGGAGGCAGTGTCACAAACAGTCAGAGTCTGTGACTCCCTGCCCTGCCAAGCAGAGCAGGGAGGGAGGGACCATAATATACTATAACATTTGAAATGTCTCTATTCTTTTGAAACTTTAGTAAGTGTAATGTTCACTGTTCGTTCTGATTATTTATTTCACCTTTGTTTTATCTATTTCACTTGCTTTGGCAATGTAAACATGTTTCCCATGCCAATAAAGCCCTTTGAATTTAACTGAATAGCGAGAGAGAGAGAGAGAGAGAGGACTGTAAGAACAGAAAAATTTGGAAAGAGTAGACAAAAATGAACTAGAAGAAATAGAGTCAGTGAGCGAGACTTGACAGAGAGGAAAGAGAGTTAAAGGAAATCACACTACAAACTATCACCGTCAGGCACTTAAGGAAATCATGAATGTCATGGATATATTGGAATTAGCACCTGGATGTTCCACAGCGCTACTGGCAAAATATTCTGTGGACAAATTAAACTACATTTGAGTTGTTTTGGAAGGAACACAAAACACTATGTGTGGAGAAGAAAAAGGCACAGCACACCAACAACAAAACCTCATCCCAACTGTAAAGTATGATGGAGGGAGCATCATGGTTTGGGGCTGCCTCAGGGCCTGGACAGCTTGCTATCATCGACGGAAAAAGGAATTCCCAAGTTTATCAAGACATTTTGCAGGAGAATGTTAGGCAATCTGTCCGCCAATTGAAGCTCAACAGAAGTTAGGTGATGCAACAGGACAATGACCCAAAACACAGAAGTAAATCAACAACAGAAGAAAATACACCTTATGGAGTGGCCCAGTCAGAGCCCTGACCTCAACCCGATTGAGATGCTGTGGCATGACCTCAAGAGAGCAGTTCACACCAGACATCCCAAGAATATTGCTTAACTGAAACAGTTTCGTAAAGAGGAATTGTCCAAAATTCCTCGTGACCGTTGTGCAGGTCTGATCCGCAACTATAGAACACGTTTGGTTGAGGTTATTGCTGCCAAAGGAGGGCCAACCAGTTAGGGTTCACATAATTTCCCCACCATGCACTGTGAATGTTTACACGGTGTGTTCAATAAAGACATGAAAACGTATATTTTTTTGTGTGTTATTAGTTTAAGCAAACTGTGTTTGTCTATTGTTATAACCTAGTTGAAGATCAGATCAAATTGTATGACCAATTTATGCAGAAATCCAGGTATTTCCAAAGGGTTCACATACTTTTTCTTGTAGATTATCAGACACGCAACAAGGTCTGATTTCATTATTACTGAAACAGGATCCATGTGGTGTATATATAAAGATCCAGTCCATTTAAAAAAATTGAAGGACTCATATACTTCAGTGTTGTGATGCAAAAATTCAAGGTTTTGTCAGATATTTATCCTAATCAGACAGGTTTTTTACATGGACGATACATTGGAGATAATATAAGATCATCTCCAAAATATAGTTATTTTTTTAAACAAGCCTCAAAGTTGGTTGCAATTTCAGTTTAATCCACCTTAAAAAACAGAAATAATACAACTCAAATATACTAACCATCACTCCTGTGTTCCAATGTCACGTTGTGTTAGCTAATCCAATCCAATTTTAAAAGGCCAACATCATTAGAAAACCCTTTTGCAATTATGTTAGCACAGCTTAAAACTGTTGTCCTGATTAAAGAAGCAATAAAACTGGCCTTCTTTAGACTAGTTGAGTATCTGGAGCAGCAGCATTTGAGGGTTCGATTACAGGCTCAAAATGGCCAGAAACAAAGACCTTTCTTCTGAAACTCGTCAGTCTGTTCTTGTTCTGAGAAATTAAGGCTATTCCATGTGAGAAATTGCCAAAAAACTGAAGATCTGGTACAACGCTGTACCTCCCTTCACAGAACAGCACAAACTTTCTCTAACCAGAATAGAAAGAGGAGTGGGAGGCCCCGGTGCCCAACTGAGCAAGAGGACAAGTACTTTAGAGTGTCTAGTTTGAGAAACAGATACCTCACAACTCCTCAACTGGCAGCTTCATTAAATAGTACCCGCAAAACACCAGTCTCAACATCAATAGTGAAGAGGCGACTCCGGGATGCTGGCCGAAGACGGCTAGGCGAACCGAACTAGTGTGCTCGCATACTCCCTTAAAAGACCTTCACCTGAAAAACAAGACCATTTTTGAGATGCCGTAGCCAGTATTCACTTCCTCAAAATAGTCTGAATTAATCTAAGTTTGGCGGGTCATGTTTCGGAGGACGCATGACTCGACCTTCGCCTCTCCCCAGCCCGTTGGGACGAGACAAGATCGTAATTGAATATCACGAAATTTAGGGGAAAAAGGGGGTAAAATGCAAATTATTATTAATAATAATAATATATGCACAAACTCTTATGAATTGTTTCGGCTGGGAAGCATGCGGACGACTTTAGACTGAGAGAAGACGATGTGATAAGGAGATATAGCTTACTGAAAGTGCACCCAGAGTTCCAGGGTGGCAGTAGTGATGGTAGTCCATGTAACCCTGTCTCTGTCTGTCTCAGAGGGGTTGAGTTAAATGCGGAAGACACATTTCGGTTGAATGCATTCAGTTGTGCAACTGGCACCCCCTTCACCTTTCCTCTTCTCTGTGGTTCCCTGGTCCCCAGTTAAAGGTCAGGTGTTGATGCGGTGGCAGAGTAGTAGTCAGACGGCCTGACAGATGCCTTGCTGAGCAGAGCCCCAGGGGCAGGTCAAAACCACCACACAGGTTGCTCACACACACACATGCACGCACACACTCACAACTGGACACACGCACACACACACACTGAAACAGGAGGAAACGTTGAAATAACGAAACAGAAGTGACTTTTTGTTTGTCTGCAAAATTGTATTTCTACAACCCTTGCAACCTGCACGTTAGAATTATGATCAGCACACCTATGAAACCCCGACAACCAGGATTCATGTAGACAGCCTAGCTTGACTAATTCTGACACCTACACAAATGGCATATATAAGCCTTTTTTTATTTATATCTGAGAAAATGCTTTGTCAAATTTCTAAGGACGTTTGAGAAATCTCCCCTTCTCTCGGTTCTAGAATGTCAGCCGTCACAGATGACCCTCCGATGACCTCACTTCCTGCTTACAAACCCTGCCTACCCCCTTCACAATGCTACAAGCTGTGCTGCTGTTCTCATGTGACATTAGCCACTTGTTACTAGGCAGAGCTGTAAGAAAGGGTTAACGCCATCAACTTTAATCAACAAAGAGTCCTTCTGTCAACCCTACCATACCCCACACAGACCCCCACAACTCCCTACCACTCTGCCCCAGGCGTAGTCCCCCCTCACTGGGCTTTCAAGCAGGGTTAAGCACCCCCAGACACCAGCCCTAGCCCCAGCACCAGCGTATCCTTCAGCCCTACCCCGATCATTAGAGCGGTCAGCCAGCACAGCTAAGACCATTACACTGCTCCTAAATGACCAGGACAACCATCACTTAAACCCTCCATCGGGCCGGCTGGGGAAATCTGTCTTGTTAAACCAGGTGAGGGGGGAGATGGAGAAAGTGAAAACGAGGTTGACTTGAAAAAGCCTTTCCCTGATGACACCTTCAATCACTGTGCTGTTCTGTGCTGGGAGTGACTGACAAACTCTATGGGTGTCTACAATAGGATCTTAATTTGAGCCAGTTTGCTACAACAGGAAAATAATCCTGCAGCAACAGGAAAGGTGAATTATTATGTGCATTATAATTAATGGACATTTTTGTAGTAATTTTTTCCTAATTACAAAGTAGAAATGACAAACTTCAGAAGGCTTTGCAAACCTCAAATACACTACAAGATTTAAATGTCATGCATTGCAGGAAGGTTCTCCTGCAACAGGGTGATTCAATTAAGCTCCTACATCTGTATAGGAGACTAACACACACATTAACCCCATCATTTCTTAACATTAGAATGACGAATGAAAAATAAGAAATCGTACCTCAATGAAACATGGTCTTATATTAGCCTACAGTGCATTTCGGAAAGTATTCAGACCCCTTAACTTGTTCCACATTTTGTTACGTAACAGCCTTATTCTAAAATGTATTAAAATCGTTTTTTCCCCAATCAATATACACACAATACCCCATAATGACAAAGCAAAAAAAGGTTTTTAGAAATGTTTGCAAATGTATTAAAAATATAAAACTGAAATATCACATTTACATAAGTATTCATGCCCTTTACTCAGTACTTTGTTGAAGCACCTTTGGCAGCGATTACAGCCTCAAGTCTTCTTGGGTATGGAGCTACAAGCCTGGCACACTTATATTTGGGGAGTTTCTCCTATTCTGCTCTGCAGATCCTCTCAAGCTATGTCAGGTTAGATGGGGAGCATCACTGCACAGCTATTTTCAGGTACCTCCAGAGATGTTAGATGGGGTTCAAGTCCGTGCTCTGGCTGGGCCACTCAAGGACATTCAGAGTTTTGTCCCGAAGCCACTCCTGCGTTTTCTTGGCTGTGTGCTTAGGGTCGTTGTCCTGTTGGTAGGTGAACCTTTCATCAAGGAACTCTCTGTACTTTGCTCCGTTCATATTTCCCTCGATCCTGACTAGTCCCGCAGTCCCTGCCGCTGAAAAACATCCCCACAGCATGATGCTGCCACCACGATGCTTCACCGTAGGGATGGTGCCAGGTTTCCTCTAGACGTGACGCTTGGCATTCAGGCCAAAGAGTTCAATCTTGTTTTCATCAGACCAGAGAATCTTGTTTCTCATGGTCTAAGAGTCTTTAGGCAAACTCCAAGCGGGCTGTCATATGCCTTTTACTGAGGAGTAGCTTCCGTCTGGCCACTCTACCATAAAGGCCTGATTGGTGGAGTGCTGCAGAGATGGTTGTCCTTCTGGAAGGTTCTCCCATCTCCACAGAGGAACTCTGGAGCTCTGTCAAAGTGACAGATCAGGTTGTTGGTCAGTTCCCAGACCAAGGCCCATCTCCCCAGATTGGCCAGGCAGCCAGCTCTATGAAGAGACTTGGTGGTTCCAAACTTCTTCCATTTAAGAATGATAGAGGCCACTGTGTTCTTGGGACCTTCAATGCTGCAGACATTTTTGGTACCCTTCCCCAGATCTGTGCCACGACACAATCCTGTCTCAGAGCTCTACGGACAATTCCTTCGACCTCATGGCTTGGTTTTTGCTCTGACATGCACTGTCAACTGTGGGACCTTAAATATTTTTAATTTAACCATAATTTAACTAGGCAAGTCAGTTAAGAACAAATTCTTATTTACAATGACGGCCTACCGGGGAACAGTGGGTTAACTGCCTTGTTCAAGAACAGAACATCCGATTTTTACCTTGTCAGCAACCTTTCGGTTACTGGCCGAACTCTCAATCCACTAGGCTACCTGCTGCCCCATTGACAGGTGTGCCTTTCCAAATCATGTCCAATCAATTGAATTAACACAGTTAGACTCTAATCAAGTTGTAGAAACATCTCAAGGATGATCAATGGAAACAGGATCCACCTGAGCTCAATTTGAGTCTCATAGCAAAGGGGCTGAATACTTAGGTAAATAAGGTAAATCCGTTTTTCATTTTTAATACATTTGCAAAGTTTTCTAAAAACCTGTTTTCACTTTGTCATTATGGGGTATTGTGTGTAGATTGAGGAGGAATATTTTATTTAAATACATTTTAGAGTAAGGTGTCAAGTATATTCCTCTCTGCTCCCGCGCCTCAGCCGGCTCGTCAGGTTCCCGTGCCTCATCAGAAGTGTCCGGCCCACTCCTGGTCCCAGGGACCGTCCCTCTGGTCGGCGTCCTGCGGCTGGAGCCACGCGTCAAAGCGGGGGTACTGTCACGTATACTCCCTTTCCGGCGTTTGAGGTCAACAGGCTGCTCATTATTACGCACACCTGTCACCATCGTTACACGTCCCAGCGCCTCATCAGACTCATCAGGACTCCATCACCTGCCACCTTCCCTATATATGTCACCCCATTTGGTTCTTTCCCTAGGCGGTGTTGTTTCTGTTCCAGTGTTCATGTCTGTACGTTACCTGTGTGTTTTGTTTTATGTTAATTTATTTATTAAATACACTCCCTGAACTTGCTTCCCTACTCCCAGTGTACACATTACATAAGGCTGTAACATCATTTTCGGGGGAAAAAGTCAAGGTACCTGAATACTTTCCAAATGCACTGTAAATGCCCTTTCCCTGCACTGGTGCTGATGTGAACAACAGAGTCAAATAGCTGTCTTAGCAGGTAAGCTCTGTCATCAGTTATTGACGTATTAACAGCCTTCTGGTGTGTAACAGACAAAAGAAGTGCCGCACTACACAGTGGAGGTGTGTGTGTGTGTGTGTGTGTGTGTGTGTGTGTGTGTGTGTGTGTGTGTGTGTGTGTGTGTGTGTGTGTGTGTGTGTGTGTGTGTGTGTGTGTGTGTGTGTGTGTGTGGTGTGTGTGTGTGTGTGTGTGTGTTGTGGAGCTGGAGGGGGGGTCATTACCACTGGCAGAGGGACCATTAGCTTTCTGTGGCAGAAATCGAAGAGAGCATCAACACTCTCTGGGGGCAGTCGATAGGCACAGATCTCTCATTCCCTCTCCCTCCCTCCCTGACTGCCTGCCTCTGACCCAGCCAGTACTAATAAGAGCATAGCCCTGCTCTATCTAGGCCCCACCCATCTGATATAACCTGACACAAACACAGAGAGGTCAAGGATACGAACTATGAATACTTATCTTGCCTCAATTTCTCCATATAATCTGTCCTACAGTATATCAGGAGTTCAGTATGGTGGCTGCACAGGGACAAACATAGCACTGACTGTGTGAACTGAACTTCCCTGGCTGGGGGAATTCCATGAGGCAATGTGACCGTGAACAGTGGCCTTCCTGTTTACCACTTTTTTTGCTCTCATCGACCAATAGAAAGAGGAAATAAAGAATGTTCTATGCAGAGTGAAGGATGAGCAGCTACTAGACTGGTCATACCAATGTGAGATTGACTAGAAGTGATGGGAGTCTAATGATTTTTTGTGACTTTGTGGCTGTGCTATCTAGTGGCTACTCCTGCCTGCTGGAAGGCCAAAACATTTTCTGGTTTGGGATTTTTGTTTGCTTCTTCAAAGATCTGTAACTGTTGCTACTGCTGGGTGAGGTGTGAGTGTGATGCTCGTCTTTATCTGTGAGTGTGATGCTCGTCTTTATCTGTGTGTGTGTGTGTGTGTGTGTGTGTGTGTGTGTGTGTGTGTGTGTGTGTGTGTGTGTGTGTGTGTGTGTGTGTGTGTGTGTGTGTTGTCAGCCAGATCAGCGATCACACTCAGGCTTTTAATAAACCCAGCAGACGGGAGTGGCCGGCCACGAGGTGTGCTGAAAGGCCATGGTGGTGTGATGGATGGCAAGCCTAGCACCGATCCTCCTTACTGTAAACACGCACACACGGGTACACACACAGAAAGAAGAGGAGAGAAGGAGGAGAGGGGGAGGGGAGGTATACACTGACGATCTGATAACATTATTCATCCCTCTGCTCATCCATGCGAGCGAAGCCCCCTGTCCTGTCTTCCACATTGATGAGCTGTGTCTGGGAATTAGTCATTTTATTTACATAGAAACACAGGTTGGAAACACACACTGAGAGAGGGACACTATCTAGTGGAAACCCTATCTAGGGTTTCCACTAGATAGCACAGCCACAAAATCAAAATGGCTATTTCATAAAAAGTTATAAAAAAAACATTTGCTTTTTGGTCTTAATTTAAGGTCAGGGTTAGGCATGAGGTTAGCAGTGTGTTTAAGGTTAGAGTTAAGGAAGGTTAGGTTTAAAATCACATTTGAAGATGATAAATTGTAGAAATAGGCGGGGTTTATGACTTTGTGGCTGTGGGAACTAGTGACGAACCTGCTGTGGGGTTTTGACAGCCAGGATTGGGAAGACTAAGATGTGAGACTACCTTAAACATCTAAAGTTGAACAACCATTTCAGTAACAGGTGCAATAAGTCCAAGTAACAGATTGGAATAGTTTAGAAAAATGTATCTTATTTATAAGACAATAAAAATGTGTACTGTTGGGGTACTGGAGGACCAGGAGTTGGGAAAACACTGGTGTAGAATCATCAATGACAGTTTTAGTTAGCCAGGTCAAAAGGGCATGTTCGTCAGATTAAGGAATCAATGTACATGCAAAAACATAGATATTGAAACAAACTATTCTAAAAATAAACCTGCAATAGAGGGAAATATGATAATGATGGGCGTGGTTTTGGTTCAACCCTGGTAATTAACACAAACACTGGGGTTCTTTTACACCACTGAGTGTTAAATTTAACTCTTGAATCAACACTAGATATGTAACACTGAAAATTCAATACTAGTTAACACTGGCCAGTTTACTGTGTGTTATGAAAGGGATACATCTACAGGCTTCCATACATTTCAGGAACCTTTCGGAATTCTTAAGAACCGTAGATGCTATGTCAAGAACCCCACACCTAACTCAAAGACTCTTTATTTGGCAAGAGTTCTTCAAGAAACCTTAAGAGTGAGGAATAACCATTTAAGTAGACAGACAGGCAACGAGATATGAGTATGTTTTGGTGTGATGACTAACCTCATGGTTATTTATTCCTTCCTGTCTACAGGTTTTTTGGGGGGAAATAACGAGTGGCTCTAAGGAATGACGAGGATAATAGGAAACCTAACACACTATTAGACAACGTGACTTGCAAGAAAACAAAACTGAAAGACGTAAGAGACACGCCGGGCAGGAGAAGGAGAAGTGTAATCAGAACCTCCAGTGGCTTCCTGAGGTGGGGAGGGAGGGAAAAGGAAAAATTAAGACAGCAACAAGAGTCACATTAAGAACCGGGTACATTTTAGGTACATTTTAGATAGATTGCCTCTGAAAGGACCAATTGAAGTGGAAGTGGGGATTTGGGAAATTGGCTGTCATCATGTCAACTCACAGACACTGACCCAAGATATTGGTACAAAAAAAAAAAAAAAAGTAGGCTGGCCTATCATATGAACACAACCACATTTTTCCCAGTCTGCTAAGCGGTCACACTACATTCCCCTTCAGGATGTAGTGATAGAGGCTGTAGGGGCCTAGTTGGCAGTGGGCAACGGCTTGGGACTGGGACAAGAAGTAGTCATAGCAGAAGGACGATTAGAAGGGATCACAGATCACAGAGCTGACACCACACTTCCACAACCTGAGGGTTAGGATGCCAGGGTCCGAAACTCTACTATGGCTTCATCCTAAATGGCACCTTATTCCCTTTATAGTGCAATACATTTGACCAGGGCTCATAAGAAATAGGGAATAGGGTGCCATTTGGGATGTACTGTAGCCTAAGTCTCTAGGTCCGGCTCAGCTACGGAGGGCAGTGACAATAATTATGGACCTGACTGTATATCATTTATGCATGAGCCAGAATAATTCCCATCTTTCACTGTAACGTGAAATGGCCATGGTCAATGTTAATCATGTACTGTACGTAAACAAGAAGTGAAGAGGTGCGTGTTTAGGCTATGTCGATTACCTAACGTTGTTAACTCAAGCAAGCGTTTCTATCACTTAGTCCCGAGACTAGCTAATGAGCTGAAGTGGTCCGTGTTAACGAAATGGTGCCTTGACATAACATTGGTGTGCTAAACACATAGGCTACCGTAGGCCTTTAGATGTGCAAGGTCAAGGTACTGTACCGCTGATTGAAACGCCATGACACACACGCACAAGGACACTAACACACAGACACTAATGCACGCACACCACACACACACTAACACAAGTACACTAACACACAAACACTAATGCACACACACACACACTAACACAAGTACACTAACACACACACACACACACAGAGTGAGTGGTGCTGCAATACATTTTTCCCACAGGGGAGGGCAGGGTGCACAACGGTGCGTCACAGTAACTCATCCTCCTATTATTGTCACATAAAAATGCTGCCGTCCATGAGCCATGTCACCAGCCACAGCTAGTCAGCCGCCCCTGTTCCGCTCACTCCATTTTCAGTCTGTACAGCACTTTTACTAGCCATCTACATCCACCAGTCATCCCGAGCTCACTGCTACGCTACAGTAAATATAGGCCTGGCTAGCGGATAGCATACAGTACTGTATACACAGCCTGTTACCTTATAGACCATGTCACTAGCCTATACTGTACCTTTACAAGGCCCCGGGTTCACAGCTGTAGTGTGGTGTTCCATCTATACACTACATTGTGCGGATATGGACAGTAAATCGGGTGCTTGTTCACCCCTGCTCAGGTCTGTAATCTACCTATAAGCTATAGTTATAGCTATAGAGTCTAGCTAGAGTTCACAGTGGTTGATGTTTTTTTAAGTGTGTCTAGTGTGATTCGTTCACTACAGTTTGTGGACATGCCTCTATACGCAAGAGTGGAGGCTGTTTCCTTGAGCAAGGATAAATCTGGCCCTTATCCTTGCCCAGGGCTATAGTCTAGCTCTATAACTATAGCCATGGACATGCACACTAAAACTCTTGGCTTAGAGGTAAAACATAGCCTAGCTATAGCGTAGACCCAGTAATTGCACCCGTCAGCAGATCTCAGGCCTGTATTTATGGTGCTGGTGATGGAGGCTTTGTTTTATGAATTGTTGGGATCAAACTTGTAACTGTAACTCTTCTGGCTGTACTGGTTATTATAGACACTGTCAGCGATGTGTTGTCTATACTATTAGGAGTGTGTGTGTGTGTGTGTGTGTGTGTGTGTGTGTGTGTGTGTGTGTGTGTGTGTGTGTGTGTGTGTGTGTGTGTGTGTGTGTGTGTGTGTGTGTGTGTGTGTGTGTGTGTGTGCCAAGTCACCAGGCTCCACTCGACCTTGTTTCCCTACTTAATATATTAAAAACACTCCATCCCTTTAAGTGTTCAGGACTGTCTCACCCAGCAACACACCAGCCTCTGTACCAGTCAGCCATATCATCTTAAACAAACAAGCAGACACTGAATAAAAGGTTCCACTTTGTCACTGATGCAGAGGACCGCTTTAACCGTGAAGCGATCATGTTACTAATGTGGCAGATGGCTACCTGCTCTCTCTCTCTCGCACACACACACACACACACACACACACACACACACACACACACACACACACACACACACACACACACACACACACACACACACACACACACACACACACACACACACACACACACACACACAAAGTTCATAGTTATGTAGCCATGCAGAACAAAGATCAACACAGTAACATAAAATGCTCAAAATGACTGAAGGTGAAAGGTTATGTATGACACAATGTCATCCTCTTTAAGCTGACAATCAGGTTGTTACAGAATCAATCCTGTCTCCAAATAAGCCGTAGGATCAAAGCCCGAACACAGCCTGCCTGTTTGTGTGCTGTATTGTGACGGCCACACATCTGCTACTTTGCTGTAACACCCGTAGGATTCTGATTAGGGCTCCAACAAAGGGACATGTAGGTGCGTAGAGGTTTTATCTCACCTATATTTAACCAGGTAGGCTAGTTGAGAACAAGTTCTCATTTACAACCGCGACCTGGCCAAGATAAAGCAAAGCAGTTCGACACATACAACAACACAGAGTTACACATGGAACAAACACACATACAGTCAATAATACAGTAGAAAAAAGTATATATACAGTGTGTGCAAATGAGGTAGCATAAGGGAGGTAAGGCAATAAATAGGCCATGTTGGCGAAGTAATTACAATATAGCAATTAAACACTGGAATGGTAGATGTGCAGAAGATGAATGTGCAAGTTGAGATACTGGGGTGCAAAGGAGCAAGATAAATAAATAAATACAGTATGGGCATGAGGTAGTTGGATGGGTTGTTTACAGATGGGCTATGTACAGGTGCAGTGATCTGTGAGCTGCTCTGACAGCTGGTGCTTAAAGCTAGTGAGGGAGATATGAGTCTCCAGTTCAGTGATTTTTGCAGTTCGTTCCAATCATTGGCAGCAGAGAACTGTAAGGAAAGGCGGCCAAAGGAAGAATTGGCTTTGGGGGTGACCAGTGAGATATACCTGCTGGAGCGCGTGCTACGGGTGGGTGCTGCTATGGTGACCAGTGAGCTGAGATAAGGCGGGGCTTTACCTAGCAGAGACTTGTAGATGACCTGGAGCCAGTGGGTTTGGTGACGAGTATGAAGCGAGGGCCAGCCAACGAGAGCGTACAGGTCGCAGTGGTGGGTAGTATATGGGGCTTTGGTGACAAAACGGATGGCACTGTGATAGACTGTATCCAATTAGTTGAGTAGAGTGTTGGAGGCTTTTTTGTAAATGACATCGCCGAAGTCGAGGATCGGTAGGATGGTCAGTTTTACGAGGGTATGTTTGGCAGCATGAGTGAAGGATGCTTTGTTGCGAAATAGGAAGCCGATTCTAGATTTAATTTGGATGGGAGATACTTAATGTGAGTCTGGAAGGAGAGTTTACAGTCTAACCAGACACCTAGGTATTTGTAGTTGTCCCCATATTCTAAGTCAGAACCGTCCAGAGTAGTGATGCTGGACGGGCGGGCAGGTGCAGGCAGCGATTGGTTGAAGAGCAGGCATTTAGTTTTACTTGCAGTTCGAGGCCACGGAAGGAGAGTTGTATGACATTGAAGCTCGTCTGGAGGTTAGTTAACACAGTGTCCAAAGAAGGGCCAGAAGTATACAGAATGGTGTCGTCTGCGTAGAGGTGGATCAGAGAATCACCAGCAGCAAGAGCTGTATACAGAGAAGAGTGTCGGCCCGAGAATTGAACCCTGTGGCACCCCCATAGAGACTGCCAGAGGTCTGGACAACAGGCCCTCCGATTTGACACACTGAACTCTATCAGAGAAGAAGTTGGTGAACCAGGTGAGGCAATCATTTGAGAAACCAAGGCTGTTGAGTCTGCCGGTAAGAATGTGGTGTTGACAGAGTCGAAAGCCTTGGCCAGGTCGATGAATACGGCTGCACAGTAATATCGCTTATCGATGGAGGTTATGATATCGTTTAGGTCCTTGAGCGTGGCTGAGGTGCACCCATGACCAGCTCTGAAACCAGATTGCATAGTGGAGAAGGTACAGTGGGATTCGAAATGGTCGGTGATCTGTTTGTTAACTTGGCTTTCAAAGACCTTAGAAAGGCAGGGTAGAATAGATATAGGTCTGTAGCAGTTTGGGGCTAGAGTGTCTCCCCCTTTGAAGAAGGGGGATGACCGCGGAAGCTTTCCAATCTTTGGGGATCTCAGACGATACGAGAGGTTGAACAGGCTAGTAATAGGGGTTGCAACATTTTTCGGCAGATCATTTTAGAAAGAGAGGGTCCAGATAGTCTAGCCCGGCTGATTTGTAGGGGTCCAGATTATGCAGCTCTTTCAGAACATCAGCTATCTGGATTTTGGTGAAGGAGAAATGGGGGAGGCTTGGGCGAGTTGCTGTGGGGGGCGCAGGGCTGTTGACCGGGGTGGGGGTAGCCAGGTGGAAAGCATGGCCAGCCGTAGAAAAATGCTTATTGGAATTCTCAATTATTGTGGATTTATCGGTGGTGACAGTGTTTCCTAGCCTCAGTGCAGTGGGCAGGTGGGAGGAGGTGCTCTTATTCTCCATGGACTTTACAGTGTCCCAGAACTTTTTGGAGTTTGTGCTACACGATGCAAATTTCTGCTTGAAAAAGCTAGCCTTAGCTTTCCTAACTGCCTGTGTAAGTTGGTTCCTAACTTCCCTGAAAAGTTGCATATCACGGGGGCTATTCGATGCTAATGCAGAACGCCACAGGATGTTTTTGTGCTGGTCAAGGGCAGTCAGGTCTGGAGAGAACCCAGGGCTAAATCTGTTCCTGGTTAAAAAAAAAATGAATGGGGCATGCTTATTTAAGATGGTGAGGAAGGTACTTTTAAAGAATAACCAGGCATCAACTACTGACGGGATGAGGTCAATATCCTTCCAGGATACCCGGGCCAGGTCGATTAGAAAGGCCTGCTCGCTGAAGTGTTTTAGGGAAGGTTTGACAGTGATGAGGGGTGGTCGTTTGACCACCGACCCATTACGGATGCAGGCAATGAGGTAGTGATCGCTGAGATCTTGGTTGAAAACAGCAGAGGTGTATTTGGAGGGCAAGTTGGTTAGGATGATATCTATGAGGGTGCCCGTGTTTACGGATTTGGGGTTGTACCTGGTGGGTTCATTGATCATTTGTGTGAGGTAACGTTAGGATCTAGTACAGTCTAGGGATCTATTGAGGTAGATAGATATTTTTACTCCTTTTCCATCCATTGTTTGTTTGTTTCCAATTGGTCACTGGATTGTGTATCTCGGATCTCGGTGTGTGTGTGTGTGCGTGTGTGTTCCCATGTGGAGCATTAAAAGGTGTGTGCTACCCCTCTAATGGTATAGGCCTACTCCCTGTTGGGTTTTAACAGGGCACAGATCCAAAGTAAGCCCCCAAATAATCTTGCTACTCTACTGCCAGGAGAGGAAACGAGAGAGGGATTATGGAAAACATTTACCTTTATGCTTTCTGCTCACTTAAATGGCCTCTCTCTCTCTCACTCTAGAAATATCTAGCCCAGTGGTTACCAAACTTTCTATAGTCCCGTACCCCTTCAAACATTCAACCTCCAGCTGGTACCCCCTCTAGCACCAGCGTCAGCGCACTCTCTAATGTTGTTTTTTGACATCATTGTAAGCCTGCCACACATACACTATACACCACATTTATTAAACATAAGAATGAGTGTAAGTTGTCACAACTCGGCTCGTGGGAAGTGACAAAGAGCTCATTATAGGACCAGGGCACAAATAATAATACATTATTTTGCTCTTTATTTAACCATCTTACATATAAAACCTTAATTGAAAATGGTGAATAACTCACCACAGGTTAATGAGAAGGGTGTGCTTGAAAGGATGCACATAACTCTGCAATGTTGGGTTGTATTGGAGAGAGTCTCAGTCTTAAATCATTTTCCACACACAGGATGTGCCTGTATTTAGTTTTCATGCTAGTGAAGGCCGAGAATCCACTCTCACATAGGTAAGTGGTTGCAAAGGGCGTCAGTGTCTTAACAGCGCGATTTGCCAAGGCAGGATACTCTGAGCACAGCCCAATCCAGAAATCTGGCAGTGGATTCTGATTAAATTAAATTTTCACAGAACCGCTTGTTGCAATTTGGATGAGGCTCTCTTGTTCAGATATCGGTAAGTGGACTGGCGGCAGGGCATGAAAGGGATAACGAATCCAGTTGTTTGTGTAATCCGTTTCGGGAAAGTACCTGTGTAATTGCGCACCCAACTCACTCAGGTGCTTCGCTATATTACATTTGACATTGTCCGTAAGCTTGAGTTCATTTGCACACAAAAAATCATACAATGATGGAAAGACCTGTGTGTTGTCCTTGTTAATGCAGACAGAGAAGAGCTCCAACTTCTTAATCATAGCCTCAATTATGTCCCACACATTGAATATAGTTGCGGAGATACCCTGTAATCCTAGATTCAGATCATTCAGGCGAAAAAAACATCACCCAGATAGGCCAGTCGTGTGAGAAACTCTTCATCATGCAAGCGGTCAGACAAGTGAAAATGATGGTCAGTAAAGAAAACTTTAAGCTCGTCTCTCAATTAAAAAAAAACGTTTCAATACTTTGCCCCTTGAGAACCAGCGCACTTCTGTATGTTGTAAAAGCGTTACATGGTCGCTGCCCATATCATTGCATAGTGCAGAAAATACACAAGAGTTCAGGGGCCTTGCTTTAACAAAGTTAACCATTTTCACTGTAGTGTCCAAAACGTCTTTCGAGCTGTCAGGCATTCCCCTTAGCAGCAAGAGCCTCTCGGTGGATGCTGCAGTGTACCCAAGTGGTGTCGGGAGCAACTGCTTGCACGCGCGTCACCACTCCACTATGTCTCCATGTCATGGCTTTTGTGCCATCTAACATGAGCAGCAGCTACGTTAGTGGAATTCCCGCGAGAGAGTAACGGTTAATGTGATTGGATGTTAATTATTTGACTAGGCTAGCGGTATTTGACATTGTTGTTATTTGGTGAATCACATTTTGATTTGGCGTACCCCCGACGGCATTGGGAATACCTGATCTAGTCAATGGCACAACTGAATGCACCAAAATGTATCTTCCGCATTTAACCTAACCCCTCAGAGAGATAAAGACTTAAAGAGTGAAAGAGGATGGATATCATCCTGACAGCATCAGCGTAGCTTGCAGTGAGCCCACAGGAAGTGCTGATTCAATTTACCTCGAATTCCAGTAGCCAGAGGAACTTGCTCTGGGAGAATTGCTGGCTATGCACTTTTTCTAAATTCATCTACATTTTCCTTTACCTTTTCTGTTCTTTTCTCCCACCTCTGTCCTTCTCTCTCTCTCTCTATGTCTCTGTTTAGCAGTCCCATGGCACACTAAACTGTGGAGGAGAAAGGTAGGTAGAGGCTGATCTGATGTTGTCTGGTAGGCCCTATTTGTAATATGCAGGCTGGGGCTAGCAGGCTGACTAGTGGCCTGTCAAACCAAAAGGCTTCCATAGACACAGACAGCGGTGCCAATGCCGATTGAAACAGTTTATCCATTTGTAAGCTGAATATACACAATATTGTTTATTGTATTCATAGGCCTAATTAATTCAAAGATTTCAAATTTGGCCATCAGTGCCTTCCCAGAAAAAGTAGGTGCATGATGCCATGTGCATATGCCAAGTCATGCATAGAGTATGTTGATATGGGAGTTTGAAGGTGGGAGGAGGATGCCTGGCTCTCTCATACCATAACAAACTCTGTCCATCTAACACCAGTGTCCACCAGTATATGGCCCGCCCGAACCAATATGATTATTATTTCATCATCCCCATCCAATAATGTACTTCGCCGTGTGCATTTTCCTATCTATTGGAGAGAGGTACAGCAACAACTGGCAAAGGCAATTCTCATGCTGTTTTAATGGAGATGAATAAAGGATGACGTCTCAGGGACCGACAGATCCGACAGTAGTATTTATCTTCCCCAACACACACATACGCACACACACACACATACACACACACAGGATGGATGGGAGAATAGAACCGAACAAGGTTCAATGGTACATCAGACTGAAGCAGAGAAATTACTATTTTTGCTAGCCTAAACTTTTAAGGACACCTTTTAAACCCCCCCCCCACCCCCCCACCCCAAAACTTCACATCGACGTATAGGCATATGTGTAAAAGGCTGTCACTTTTTAAATGTAAAGGAAACTTTTTCAACTTCCCCAAAACTTCACAAATAAAAGTTATTACGTGGGTAAAGAAGGCTGTGTGACGCCACTTCCAAAGAAACCATGGCCAAATACGAACATTACAAGAGAATGCCCTTCTAGAAAAAGGAGAGACAGAGAGAGGGTGCTTGTTGTCACTGGGTCTATACTTTGTTCGCCTCCACAGGCCTTTGTCTTTGATCTACCTTGGGAAGAAGTAAAAAGAGCTCCACATGGAAGGGGAAAGAAAAAAGGAAGAAAAATAACAGAAAAAGGAAAGCAAAACAAAGTGAAATACCTCTGTTCCATTCCCAAGGTGTCTTTCTGTCAGTTTCGGAAGGTGGGGGGGGGGGGGTTCTGTAGAACACTGCACAGAGTAGCTTAGTCAGCTAAGTCAATAGCTATACCTCGGAACCCATTGCGGGCAGAGAAAGCAGAATGGTCTGCAACATCTCTGGCGGCAGAGTAACCTCACCTCTGTCTTTTCATGTAATGGCTGCCAACTGCTTCTGCTGCCCAACCGACCAGGGCTATCAAAAGACGGTTAGCTGAACTAAAGCGTAGCTAAGTCTGACCATGTCTCAGGCATGGTCAGGCCTACACATCAAGCTAGCATGTTACATGACAGTAAGACTACTGTATACATTCTACTTCTGTTTAAGGAAGATATATAAACTATAATTTTTGGGAAACACGTTTTAACATATGTGAGAGTTGAGGATTAGGTGTTTAGAGGAGGAGGGGGGGGGCAACTAGTTAGCGCTCTCTGCTCTCCCTCTACATGCCCCTTGTTCCTCTATCTATCTATCTATCTATCTAGTCCTCCAGTCCTCTTTAACCTAACTTGACTCTTGCTCTCTGTTGCCTGAGGTACGTAGAGTCAGTGGTTCTCTCCAGTTGGGCTCCCCACCCTCTCTTTCTATCTCTCCTTCCCTCTTAAGGCGTCTGCATGCTTCCCAGCCGAAACAGTTTGGAAGAGTTTGTGCATATATTATGACGACATTTTGTGACGTTTTTGTTTGTTTTGGACTTCGGTAAGGTTTTTTGTCGGTTGTTCGGGCACACAAAATGTTTTCCGAAGTCTACGCCTCTTCATTGGTGATTGGTCAACAGTAGGGATTCTTCACTAAAGTCTTTGTCATTCAACGAGAGATGACTTGTTTTCATGCACATTTTTCATTGAGAAATACTGCACCAAACATCTTAGTTAGATGTAAAGTTGCTGTATGGGATCTCCTAGGGCAAAAACATCAAAATGAATGACATATTTCTTGAGTTATCTTTTTAGGAAGTGTATAGCCAATGCACGGCATCTCAAAATGGACAAACAGTACTATTGCCACTTTTTTCACGTTTTTCAAGCGAAGGCCTTTTCAGGGAGTAGTAGAGCACACTCGTTCGGTTCGCCTAGCTGACTTCGGCTAGCCGCCAGCTGAACTGAAGTATGGTGACGCCTTTACCCTCTGTCTCTCTCCCCTTCTTCTCCCCAGAGCACTCCTCTGCCCCATACAGCAGTTTATTTAGCTCCCCTGTTTACACTCCAGAGCAGCCAGACATGCTTCTCCCTCTTTGGGAATGACTGACTGGACCCTCTCTCTCTCTCAGTTCACTTCCTCTACGAACCTCTGCTGAGGATTTCTGGGAGACACACCAACCCACACACAGCTTTTACACCAATTAATGCTTAGCAATTAACCGAAATGTCCGTTATTTTTTTAAGCTACTAATTGACCAACATTGGTTAAATGATTTGAATTCCATTTTATTCTTTTTTTTCCTGTGAGCTCAATGCGCACATTGCAGTTTCTCTAGAGATAAATCAGATCAAGCCCGGACTGTGTGATGTACTAGGGAGTTGTAGTTTCCAACAGGCCAATATTTTACATAGTTTAGCACAGAAAATGTGGTAATTAAATACAATGACGATAATCGATTGCACGCCTCATTTACACTTGCTATGTTAAGTTAGTGTGGTGTAGACACAGAGATCGAGATAAGAATGCACGTTCGAGAGAGATACGAGTAGTTGCTTCGTGAGGTATCTCTACCAGACAATACATGATCTAAGTGATTGACAGATGGTATTCAGCAGTCATAAAAGTATGCCTTATTTACTTTGAAGAACTACTAAAATTGTGATTTTGTCAGACAGCATAGGCAGCAGCTCTATAGAGATGAAATGGAATTAAATAATAACGTAATCAAATTAAATCAATTCAATTTACACAACAACTAATCAAAACACAGACAGACGAGCTGCACACTTTATAAAAATAACATGTAAAGCAGAATCTCCCAAGTCTTACGTGACAAAGGCCACTGTATTTCTCAGTGCAGGGAGGCTAAACGGTACAGACATAGCGGCGATGGTACAGCTGTCTACCTGTCACTCAGGCCTGGCCCAGGTTAATGGGAGCTGACACACTGGCTAAACTGGCCCGCTAGGACGTTCTGAGCATTTAAACCAAGCTCTTTACCAACCGTCCTCAGACTGACTGACTGGCTGGCTTCCTCTCTGGCCTCCAGGAGAATGCTGTCTGGCTGTCTGCACATCTAATGAATGCTGAGTCACAACCCGGTTAGCACATTTGGTTCTTTGGAAGTTGTGGGAATGTACGTTTTTGGTTTCCCATTGGTTCTGGGAACGAAGCCATGAACCAAAATGGAACATTTTGTAAACGTTCTGGGATCTTAGGAACAATTTCACCTGTTCTGGGAACGTACATTTTAAGGTTGCAGGGAGGTTCTGATTATGTTATAATGTGGTTCCCTGAAAGTTTTCCTGGGATGTTTTATTAACGTTCTTAGAACAGAAATTATAGGTTATTTGAAGGTAATTAAATAACATTTTGTTATTAAAATACACTTAATAACGCTGCTACTAGCTTAGTTTAACTGTTTTTTCCACATGGAAATTCATTCTTAGGTATTAATCATGCAAACACATTTCTGTTTTATTGTGGCATCAGTGAGATTCAAACCTATGATCTTATGTTCTCTATCCATGGAATTAGTCCACTGCTTCACCAGGATGGCGCTAGCATGCTATGTTTTTTTTTACTCATACAAAGCTGTCATTTTAGTCTATTCAAACAGGAAACAAAGCACTCATTAAGATCAGGTGTGGCCAATTAGTGGGCACGGCCAACACACCTGAACACACTTAACAAGATAGAGGATAGAGAGAGCTTTGTTGAAGGAGAGAACGGAATGTATATGTTTTTAAATAACATTCTTAGAACATTCTTTGAACTAGCGTTTTCTTGTGGTGTTTATGAAAGGTTGTCTTAATGTTCTGATAACATGACTTTAAATAAAACCATAAGGAAACTCGCAGAAAACGTTATGCTGAAGTACTGAAATTCCCACAGAATGTTGTTTCTTAACGTTCTCTGAACATTCTAAGAACATTACTTTAAATTGAACCTTGAGGAAATGCTATGCTGAAGTCCCACAAAAGAAACATATGGTTCTCAGAGCATTGTGCGCTAGCTGGGAAGGTTGTATGCAAATAACCTTTGGACAGCCTTGCTCTCACCAACCTCTAAGAAACATATGGTTCTCAGAAAGTTATGTGCTAGCTGGGACAGATTTTCATTAAACAGGACTTTGGTTTACTGAGCTGTAGGTCCAGAATCCTCACTGCTACAATGTGTACTTTTACTCCAGACTCTAGGGGTAACTCTCACTATAACTAACCTCTCTAGTCATCACACCAAGCTCTCAACATTGGTGTGGAAGTAGCCTAAGTGTATTGGAGGCTGGTATTCAGTTCAGCAGTCATGGGTTAACAGGGCAGGGTCACGCCTATCACACAGATGAGCCCCGGACAGAGAGCTGCTCTGTCTTCTAGTCGAGTGTAGTGTGACTGGGGGGGGTGAGGAGCTAGAGACAACTCCTAATCTGGGAGAAGGGGAAGGAGCTTGTGCTGCTATCTCCTGCATAGCTGGGCTGTATCAGGGGTGATCATCACAGTAGGCCTGTGTTAAGGCTAGCAGGAAATCCCATCTTTGAGTGGTACACAAGGGAGTACTTCTGCCTCCTTAGCCTCAATTTCCATGCTTCTCCGCCTCGCAAAGCAAGTCTGCCTATGTGTCATGAAGTTCTCTCAAAACAGAGATATTTTGAAAGTACAAGACCGCAACGTCAGTCAAGCCTCAACACACCAGATATTGTACAGACAACTCCCCAACTGGGAAGACCCATTTATACCAAGTTACAGAGGCAAACCCAGGAGAAACCTAGGATCACAGGGCTGTATTAAAAGGTATAGCCTAGGCCTCCTACTCATTGTTCCCCCATGCCCCTCCAGTTGCCAACCAGGCTGTTGTCTGGCAGAGTACTGCGTCCCTGACGGGGCTCCACCATTCCTCCATTAGACACTGTCACAGTGTCCTATAGCCTAGCACTCCGCAGCCAGAGCAAGAGCCAGGCGTGACCATAGCACTGGGTGTGTGAGTGGGAGAGGAGAGACATCTGGTAGGGATTTGAGATTGGGCAAGATGACCAGTGACCCTGTCCTGCACCCTCTGCTCTACAGAGAGAGAGGGGGGGGGGGTAATCTGGTTTACACTGAAAGAAGATACCACGAGGGTGTCAACTTTCAAGTCAGCCAAACACACTGCAAACTATTCAAAAGTTGTAGGCCTATACACCGCCAGCAGGTAATTATGAATAGGATTTAATCTATAGGCCCTACAGTACATCATGATCATTGCATTTACAGCAAATGCCTTAAATCACTGGGTCTGGGCAGGGCTGGTCTGGTCGAGTGTCCCTCTATTCTAGTTAAATGGGAAAGCAAAATCTCCATGTATGTCACAGCCCCGTGAATCCGGCTGAACCATGTGAGTTAAAGCTGTGGGAACACCCAATGAAACGTCTCAGCACACACCCTTATATAGAGACACAGACTGGAGAGAGGGAGAGAGTGGGGAGGAAGAGAGAGAGGGGGGAGGGAGGGGGAGAGAGAGAAGAGAGGGAGAAAGATAGAGAGGGGGAGGGAGAGAGAAAGAAAGAGATAGTATTTGGTACAGAGAAGAGTAAGAGGACTAGGGCCTTTGAGCACAGATGTAAACATGTTTTTGAGCCCCTCTTCAGAGACAGAGAGCAGTGCATCACTCCTCCTCTCCTTGTAAAAGGACCAGTACCATCTCCACTGGGAACCCTGGTTGCTGCATGAGCTCAGAGATGACCGTTTAATCAATAACGCCAGGTTGCCACGGCAACCTTGCTATCCTGTTGCTGGTTCCTGGTATCTGATGATTGCACTCCCCGTTAGCTGCACCTGCCTCCCATCTCTCCCTGTCTCATCCACACCTTATCCATCAACCCATTGGCTTTGTCTTCATCTCAAATGGCACCCTATTCCCTATATTGTGCCATGGTCAAACAAAGTACATCCCATGGGCTTTGTCACATAGGAAACCTCACTTAGTAATCAGCACACTAGATACATATAAAGCAAAATTATATTAAACAATAGACAGATAGGATTTTCATTCAACAATACTGAGAGAGAGATGACTGTAAGAACAGAAAAATAACACAAAGAGAAAGAATAGAGGCTTTGATCCAGACAAAAATACAGTAAGGGCTGTAATACCCAGACACACCCTCTCTGTTATGGATAATAAACACAGAGCTGATAGATATCATATCTCCCTCAGAGAGTGATGTCATTCTACCTGGAGAGTGCTCAGTGCTTCGCATCATATTTCCGTCCCCCCCTCCCTCTTTCTCTCTCTCTACAGTATCTGTTCCTCTCTATCCCCCCCTCTCACTCCTTCCCTCCGCCCTCTCTTGTACAGGCTGGTGTTAAACGTGTAGAGGATAGCACATCCTGCTTTTTTCATTAATGGAGAGCTCATTAATCTAGGGTGATAACGAGGACATGTGTCAGTGAGATGATTAAACCTCCCCTGCTTTACAAATAGGCACCCTTGGGGATAAACAAGCTAGGGACAGACTCAGGCAAAAGGTTTGACTCACACACACACACACACACACACACACACACACACACACACACACACACACACACACACACACACACACACACACACACACACACACACACACACACACACACACACACACACACACACACACACACACACACACACACACACACACACAGATAGCAAATACTCACACATCAACAAACAAATATGCACGTAAGCACACATCTCTTAGGACACCTATTGCCTATCTGGAGGACATCTGGGTGTTGTGATACTACATGTGTATGTACTTACACACCCTCACTACCTCCACCTAACACTACGTCTCTCAACAGCCTAAAATCTTTTATCAAATCAAATTGTATTTGTCACAAGCGCCGAATACAACAGGTGTAGACCTTACCGTGAAATACTTACTCACAACCCCTAACCAACAATGCAGTTTTAAGAAAAATAAGAGTTAAGAAAAGATTTACTAAAGTTAAAAAAAAGTAAGAGACAATAAAATAACAATAACGAAGCAATATATACAGGAGGTACGGGTACCGAGTCAATGTGTGAGGATACAGGTTAGTCGAGGTAATTAAGGTAATATGTACATGTAGTTAGGGGTAAAGTGACTATGCATAGATAATAAACAGTGAGTAGCAGCAGTGTAAAAAAAAAAGGGAGGGTCAATGCAAATAGTCCGGGTAGCCTTTAAATTAACTGTTCAGCAGTCTTATGACTTGGGGGTAGACGTTGCTAAGGAGCCTTTTGGACTTACACTTGATGCTCCAATACCACTTGCCGTGCGGTAGCAGAGAGAACAGTCTATGACTAGGGTGGCTGGAGTCTTTGACAACTTTTAGGGCCTTGTTCTGACACCTCCTGGTATAGAGGTCCTGGATGGCAGGAAGCTTGGCCCAGTGATGTACTTGGCCGTACGCTCTACCCTCTGTCACGCCTTGCGGTCGGATGCCGAGTAGTTGCCATACCAGGCGGTGATGCAACCAGTCAGGATGCTCTCGATGGTACAGCTGTAAAAGTTTTTGAGGATCTGAGGACCCATGCCAAATCTTTTCAGTCTCCTGAGGGGGAATAGTCCTCTGCTCTCATCCTTCTAGACCTATCGGCTGCCTTTGATACTGTGAACCATCAGATCCTCCTCTCCACCCTCTCCGAGCTGGGCATCTCCGGCGCGGCCCACGCTTGGATTGCGTCCTACCTGACAGGTCGCTCCTACCAGGTGGCGTGGCGAGAATCTGTCTCCGCACCACGTGCTCTCACCACTGGTGTCCCCCAGGGCTCTGTTCTAGGCCCTCTCCTATTCTCGCTATACACCAAGTCACTTGGCTCTGTCATATCCTCACATGGTCTCTCCTATCATTGCTATGCAGATGACACACAATTAATCTTCTCCTTTCCCCCCTCTGATAACCAGGTGGTGAATCGCATCTCTGCATGTCTGGCAGACATATCAGTGTGGATGACGGATCACCACCTCAAGCTGAACCTCGGCAAGACGGAGCTGCTCTTCCTCCCGGGGAAGGACTGCCCGTTCCATGATCTCGCCATCACGGTTGACAACTCCATTGTGTCCTCCTCCCAGAGTGCTAAGAACCTTGGCGTGATCCTGGACAACACCCTGTCGTTCTCAACTAACATCAAGGCGGTGACCCGTTCCTGTAGGTTCATGCTCTACAACATTCGCAGAGTACGACCCTGCCTCACGCAGGAAGCGGCGCAGGTCCTAATCCAGGCACTTGTCATCTCCCGTCTGGATTACTGCAACTCGCTGTTGTCTGGGCTCCCTGCCTGTGCCATTAAACCCCTACAACTCATCCAGAACGCCGCAGCCCGTCTGGTGTTCAACTTTCCCAAGTTCTCTCACGTCACCCCGCTCCTCCGCTCTCTCCACTGGCTTCCAGTTGAAGCTCGCATCCGCTACAAGACCATGGTGCTTGCCTACGGAGCTGTGAGGGGAACGGCACCTCCGTACCTTCAGGCTCTGATCAGGCCCTACACCCAAACAAGGGCACTGCGTTCATCCACCTCTGGCCTGCTCGCCTCCCTACCTCTGAGGAAGTACAGTTCCCGCTCAGCCCAGTCAAAACTGTTCGCTGCTCTGGCACCCCAATGGTGGAACAAACTCCCTCACGACGCCAGGTCAGCGGAGTCAATCACCACCTTCCGGAGACACCTGAAACCCCACCTCTTTAAGGAATACCTAGGATAGGATAAAGTAATCCTTCTAACCCCCCCCCCCCCCTTAAAAGAGTTAGATGCACTATTGTAAAGTGGTTGTTCCACTGGATATCATAAGGTGAATGCACCAATTTGTAAGTCGCTCTGGATAAGAGCGTCTGCTAAATGACTTAAATGTAAATGTAAATGAATAGGCGTTGTCGTGCCCTCTTAACAACTGTCTTGGTGTATTTGGTCCATGATAGTTTGTTGGTGATATGGGCACCAAGGAACTTGAAGCTCTCGACCTGCTCCACTACAGCCCCGTTGATGAGAATAGGGGTGTAGTCCACGATCATCTCCTTTATCTTGACCGTGTTGAGCGAGAGGTTGTTGTCCTGGCACCACACTGTCAGGTTTCTGACCTCCTCCTTATAGGATGTCACAACACATACTACCAAAAAAAAGAAAAGACACACATCTTCCCTGATTGATCTGTCTTTCCTCAAAACGTCCCTGGCTATAGCAAGATGGGGTAAGAGGATGGAGGCCCAGTAGAGAGGAAGGGCCTACAGCAGAGCTGGGTGAGTAGATAGGAGAAATGAGGGAAAGGGCAAGTGGGTAGGTCTAGGACACTCACTGGGAGGAAGCAGGACTTACAAATACATCTCTGGAGATAATTTTCTCTATTTTCAACAGGATGTAGGGATGATGAGTCACAGGCATTATTCAGGAGTAACCAGACCAAACCGAACCAACACTGGGCTCCCGAGTGGCACAGCGGTCTAAGGCACTGCATCTCAGTGCGAGAGGTGTTACTACAGACACCTTGGTGCGATTCCAGGCTGTATCACAACCGGCCGGGATTGGGAGTCCCATAGGGTGGCGCACAATTGGCCCAGCATCGTCCGGGTTTGGCCGGTGTAGGCCGTCATTGTAAATAAGTATTTATTCTTAACTGACTTGCCTAGTTAAATAAAGGTTATCTTTTTTTTTTATTGCCTCCCTCCACTGCATCCTTTACACACTTGGATGATTCTCATAAAACCAGTTTTAACCATAGCAGCAGCATATTGAGTTATAAAACCATTATGCATCTGCAACAATCAACTATGATTCTGAAGACTAAGATGCCTAGTTAGTTGTAGCCTAGTTGTCTTATTTATTTATTTATTTTTATATTTTCGCCTGAATTGTGTACATTAAATTCTCTGGTATTTTTATACAATTTATACAAAAAAACGTAACTAGCTGTTGTTTGTTCATAAATCTTTCAGAACATCAGCTATCTGGATTTGGGTGAAGGAGAAATGGGGGAGGCTTGGGCGAGTTGCTGTGGGGGGTGCAGGGCTGTTGACCAGGGTAGGGGTGGCCAGGTGGAAAGCATGGCCAGCCGTAGAAAAATGCTTATTGATATTCTCAATTATTGTGTATTTATTGGTGGTGACAGCGTTTCCTAGCCTCAGTGCAGTGGGCAGGTGGGAGGAGGTGCTCTTATTCTCCATGGACTTTACAGTGTCCCAGAACTTTTTGGAGTTTGTGCTGCAGGAAGCAGCAGGAACCTTTGCTTTCCTAACTGCCTGTGTATATTGGTTCCTAACTTCCCTGAAAAGTTGCATATCACGGGGGCTATTCGATGCTAATGCAGAACGCCACAGGATGTTTTTGTGCTGGTCAAGGGCAGTTAGGTCTGGAGTGAACCACGGGCTATATCTGTTCCTGGTTCTATTTTTTTTTGAATGGGGCATGCTTATTTAAGATTGTGAGGGGAGCAATTTTATTAAAGAATAACCAGGCATATTCTACTGACGGAATGAGGTCAATATCCTTCCCGGATACCAGGGCCAGGTCGATTAGAAAGGCCTGCTTGCTGACGTGTTTTAGGGAGCGTTTGACAGTGATGAGGGGTGGTCGTTTGACCGCCGACCCATTACGGACGCAAGCAATGAGGCAGTGATCGCTGAGATCCTGGTTGAAGACAGCAGAGGTGTATTTGGAGGGCAGGTTGGTTAGGATGATATCTATGAGGGTGCCTGTGTTTATGGATTTGGGGTTGTACCTGGTAGGTTCATTGATCATTTGTGTGAGATTGATGTTATAAAGCTTAGATTATAGGATGGCCGGGGTGTTAAGCATGTCCCAGTTTAGGTCACCTAACAGCACGAGCTCTGAAAATAGATGGGGGGAAATTAATTCACATATGGTGTCCAGGGCACAGCTGGGGGCAGAAGGTGGTCTATAGCAAGCGGCAACAGTGAGAAACGTGTTTCTGGAAAGGTGGATTTTTAAAAGTAGAAGCTCAAATTGTTTGGGTACAGATCTCTGCAGTAGACTGCAACTCCGCCCCCTTTGGCAGTTCTATCTTGTCGGGAAATGTTATAGTTAGGGATGGAAATTTCAGGGGTTTTGGTGGCCTTCCTATACCAGGATTAAGACAAATGCATAATATCTGATCAATAAACAAAATAAATACTATGAAATAGAGAAATACAGATCCTAATCTTAATGCTCCAAGTGTAATTATGGTGGAAAATTTATTTATTTTTTTGTCAGTTTTATGAGAATCACCCACCTAGGCTAACCATAGCCTCCTCCACTAAACAGCTGGGACTTGTGATGAAACCTCTGAAACCTCTGGTTCTGTTGGGGGCTGAGCAGGAAGTTATGCTTAGTGCCTACTACTGTCTGTCTAAGCATCATGAGGATATTTTCTGTCCTGACAGACAGACTAGTCACGCTCTTGTTGTGCTTCCTAAAGTAGGGGCCCTGTGATGCTGTAATTATCACCCATGCATGAGGGAGGGAAGGGAGGTGTGTGTGTTTGTGTGGTTGCGAGCGTGTGTGTATACCATGCAGGGGGTAAGGGGTAGACTTGCAGAGATCATTCCCTACATGAAGGCTTTGCGATCCATCAGCAATCATTTAGTCGAACACACACATTAAATCCAATCTGTCTGCCCTCCGCCACCTAATCCTCTTTCCACGGACAGACAGACAGAGACCGTAATCCTCCATATCTACATTTACATTTAAGTCATTTAGCAGACGCTCTTATCCATATCTGTATTTTAATAGCAAGCTAGGCCCCCCCACTTGCCTATATCATGATGTATGCTTTATTGGTATGTTAATCTGGTTGTTGATCACACAACCCCATTTAAAGCAGGCTTTAATATGCATCTCTAGGGGATTAGATTAGCAATCCAGGGATAGGACTATAGGATAGGAGCATGATTATGATTTGGCTCAATGGACTCATCATCTACAACAGCATCTACAATTGGGGCACATATACATAATCTTACATTATTCTAATCTTACAAGATACAGGAGATCCTCCTCCCCCAGTTAATGCAAAAGGAAACATTTCATTTTGAGAACTTGTTACTGTTACAGCTACCTTAAAAAGTATCCTTGTTTTCAGAGGTTTAATCGGACCCTCCTATATATAGGATATAAATACAGCTTTGTGGAATTGATTGAATCACAACTCATTCCATGCCTGCAGATGGAATCAAAGCCTACTGTCTGTAGGCAAGATTCCTTCTGTTCTAATTCTAAAATTGATTGACAACTCATTCCATGTTTCCTGACAGAGAGGATACAGTAAGACGACTTCAGTTGTGACTCTACAACTGCGTAGCAACATTCTCTCTCCCTGTCTAGACGTTCTGTCCCCACGCGCCAGCCAGAGTGAGGAGATTCCTTTTGATCTAATAGATTTATTAGACAGACATTCGATTAGGAAGCCACTGCTTTAAATTAGCCAGCCAGGGGGAGGAAACAGGGGCTGCTTAACTCAGGGAATTAAGGCCTAAGTGGAGAGTCAGTGCCCTCTATGCTTTACCTTGCCGTGGCCTTTACCATGTTAAGACATTTCCATTTGGGGGAAATAACATCACGTCATCATTTCTATTGCCAGATTCAAAGAAAAATGTAATCTTCCTGAGTCGTAGATAGATCACTCTGAATCTGATCAAGCAAAGCATTCTATTATTTCAAGTATGATGGTATTTTACATGAGTGGATCATGTAAAACAATGTAACAGTGCCCACAAAGTATGTGTATCCATTCCAGAAAGACAGGTGTGGGCCAAAATACATGCCCATGTTATTGAGTGGCAAAGGAGCCGTGGTCCAAACATCTGTTAGTAACAGCCCCCCATGTGAAACGCTTCTCTGTGACTCTTTTTAAGGTTTACTGCCTGGGCTGGATGGGAGGGGGGCACAAGGCATGAGGCCTCAGAAAGAAACGGTTCACTCACAGGTTAGCATTCAGGTGGAGGTCAGGAATGCATTAGCAAACTAACACACACCTACAAACACGCACGAATGCAGGCACACACACATGCACATACACACACACACACACACACACAGCCTTAGACCCATGCAGAGAACACTATGATTCTCATGAGGTAATCTCATGGGTGCATCTCCCTCCTTTACCTTCCTTCCTAACCTCGTTCACACAACAGCTACAGCACCGTTCACCGACAGGAAGTGAGCTTCCACTGACCCTGACCCACCTCTCAGCCGTGTTAGCTACAAGGACTTTCTAGGTAGAAAGGATCAGCTTGCACAAATCCTAAACATTACTGGGGGAAACGTAAAACTGACCCAAGACCAGTAGCTAATTTAGTTTCTACACTCACCAGAGATACATTTATCAGTTAATGGTACATGGTACAGGGCAGATGGTCGAGGGCACCGTGCCACGAGACGTGCTACATCCTGGCACTAGAACAAGGAAGGCACAATCGCACACTGTTTACTGGTTGAATGAAGATTCTTTATCCTCCAGACTTCTACAGTGAAGGGGGGCAGTTAGCATAGCTGCCAGAATAAGGACCGGGTCATTTGTATTCAAGGCAGGTTGGTGTTTGGGAAACATTGGATGTCAGTGGCACACACTCAAAAGGTGAAAGCGTGAAGATTTGACTTGATACAGCATTGGGTGACAGGGTTAATAGACAATTTTCTATCAATCAAATGAGTACCAACTTTGAATGACTCCTCCAAATGAACCATTCACCTTAAGTCAGCCCACCGGGTCTATCTAAGACAGAAGGGAAAATCACTTCAACAATGCATGCATGGCCTCCGGGGTGGCGCAGTGGTCTAGAGCACTGCATCGCAGTGCTATGCTGCGCCACCAGAGTCTGGGTTCGCGCCCAGGCTCTGTCGCAGCCGGCCGCGACCGGGAGGTCCGTGGGGCGACGCACAATTGGCTTAGCGTCGTCCGGGTTAGGGAGGGTTTGGCCGGTAGGGATATCCTTGTCTCATCGCGCTCCAGCGACTCCTGTCGCGGGCCGGGCGCAGTGCGCGCTAACCGAGGGGGCGGGTGCACGGTGTTTCCTCCGACACATTGGTGCGGCTGGCTTCCGGGTTGGAGGCGCGCTGTGTTAAGAAGCAGTGCGGCTAGGTTGGGTTGTGCTTCGGAGGACGCATGACTTTCGACCTTCGTCTCTCCCGAGCCCGTACGGGAGTTGTAGCGATGAGACAAGATAGTAATTACTAGCGATTGGATACCACGAAAATTGGGGAGAAAAGGGGATAAAATTTATTAAAAAAAAAAAAAGAAAAAAAAAAAAAAAAAACAATGCATGCATTGAGACTCTGGGATTACAGGTGGCAGCTCTATACATTCTGCAGTGTGAGGAGCCAGACCTCCTTTATGAACCTGTATCTGCTGCTATTTGAAAAAAAGAGTCACAAAGAAAGAGAAATTTGGAAAGAGATCGAGAGATGGGGAGAGAGAGAGGTAGTGCAACACCAGGCATGTTGTGATGTTAACTCAGTGCTGCGCAGCTAACAGATGAGACACCTAATGATGCCTGGTTGTAACGTGTACGCTAAGAATCGGGACGCAAGCACAGGGAGTGAATTTAATAAATTAATGAAACAAAACAAGAAACACGAGTAGCGTACAGACATGAAACACAGGAACAGAAACAATAACACCTAGGGAAAGAAACTAAGGGAGTGACAGATATAAGGGAGGTAGTGGTTAGAGCGTTGGGCCAGTAACCGAAAGGTTGCTGGATCGAATCCCCGAGCTGACAAGGTAAACGTCTGTCGTTCTGCCCCTGAGCAAGGCAGTTAACCCACTGTTCCCGGGCGCCAAAGAAAATGAAGGCAGCCCCTCACACCTCTCTGATTCAGAGGGGTTGGGTTAAATGCAGAAGACACACATTTCAGTTGAAGGCATTCAGTTGTACAACTGACTAGGTATCCCCCCCCTTTCCTAATCAGGAAGGTGATGGAGTCCAGGTGAGTCTCATGAAGTGCAGGTGCGCGTAACGACGGTGGCAGGCGTGTGTCGATTAACAGCAGGAAACAACTAACAAACACACAAACAAACACCCAAAGACTATTAAGCACTAAATAAATGGTGTCATATGACTTTAAACATGATCAATTAGAACCCACAGTTCATTGGCTCTCCCTCTGTCTAAATGGGACAGGAGGCTGGGTGCCAGTCTGCCAGAATAATGAGCACGACCAGGATGATATCTCTATGAGTAAGAGGAGGACAGATGTGGTACTGTCTGGCTATATGGCTGACCTCGTTTTTACTCCTATTCTCCGTCCACCCCAACTCTGTGGGTGAAACGTGTGTAGCGAGGCTGAGGCCAAGGTGTGTTTTGATGGCCAACACCTGAACGATAGATACAAAAAAATGTATCAACCCCTACAAAAATGTCTATTAATATAATCCACATAATAATTAACATTTCCTGTTGCTGCAGGATCAAATAAAGATCCTACATCTGTAGTGGTTCCTATAGGGTTCTCTGTTCCCGGAGTTGGCAGAGAGAGTTGGAGGGGTTGGAGCTTGGACAGACTAGGTGTACTTTGCTCTAGTCTCGAGTCAATGACATAAGGTGAGTATTAGGACGGTAGTTAGACACACCAAAACCTGATCAAATTAAGGACCATAAGCAAATGAGACGATACAGCCTCTGATCAACAGGCATAGTGGTGAATGAAGCTTATAAAGCTGTTTATAGACCAAACTCATTCATCAACCGGGCTGCATCCCAAATGGCACCCTTTTCCCTATATATTGCACTACTTTTGACCAGGGTTCATAGGGCTCAAAAGTAGTGCACTCTATAGTGAATAGGGTGCTATTTGGGACGCAACCCAGAGGGATGTGTGTATCCAGAGCCATCCTAATGATATGAAAATGTTGACAGAGACTAAAATGGCCCCTGTGATGTCCCTGTCCCCAGGATACAGTGAGTGACTAACACAGGGCCACACAGTCACACTGTGATAGGTAGCTAGCCAGCCTACAGCTTTAACAGAAACCCTGAGTCACCTTGTTTATAAGTCAGGCAGAGAGGAGAGGAGTGGAGAGGAGAGAGGCTGGCTGCTACGCTGAATGTCAGAGTCTGTAAACATCACAACACACAGGACTAATGAGAGTGAGATAAAGTAAGTTTAGTAAGTTGAGTAAGTTGAGTAAGTTGAGTGAGTGAGTGAGTGAGTGAGTGAGTGAGTGAGTGAGTGAGTGAGTGAGTGAGTGAGTGAGTGAGTGAGTGAGTGAGTGGCTGTGCCGGCCCGGCCTGGCCCTGCCAGTGCGATAGAGATATAGTGAGTGAATAGTATTTTTCAACAGAGCTCAATGCTAGGTGTAGTCAGTGTGTGAGACAAGACTGCTCTCACATTCTGCCATTAAAGCTTCCTCCCAAATGGCACCCTATGCCTATAAAGTGCACTATGGGCCACTATAGGCCCTGGTCAAAAGTAGTACCTAAATAGAGATTATGTTGCCATTTGGGACTCCCGTTATCAGTCTGCTTCAGGAAGAGAAAAGCAACAAACGGTTTTGTTATATTTCAGTCTTCTGTGATGTATATAAAGTGTAATATTGGGATGCAAACTCAACAATGAACACATGTCAACTCTACATCTGACATGGTACAGGTGTGTTGTTTTCTGTAAACCCATAACCATGTGTGTGAGATGTATACTTTTGTTTCAAAGTAGATTTGTTTAAGACTACCAAGAAACACTCCGTGTGACCCTGATTTAGCCCACTGCAGTAAAGGTTCATGATATAGTAACTAAAACAAATGTGATGCAGGTACAAAACCTTATGATCTCTGCATATATACAGCCGCCATTTTGCTTCAACAGTTGTGCATTGTCAGGTTTTGAGGAAAAAATGGTAGTGAAATGTCAGGTTAAATGTGAGGAACAAAGATTCCACTGATGAGTTTGTGGCCCAAACACAAGCTGGCATGATGAGGGCTGGCGGCCCAGCGCCTGCTGCCTGCCTATTGTTAACACAGGCCTTTCATTAACCGCTCCACTGGGGAACAGGGGAGGAGAGGAGGAGGGAGGAGAGGCTGAGGCAATACATAGTGAGGAGGAAGGGAGGAGAATGGGAGAGGAGGAGGGAAAGAGAGAGAGGGAAGAGAGGCTGAAGCGAAAGACACTGAGGAACAGGGGATAAGAGGGAGGACAGGAGGGTAGAGTAGAGGGAGGAAAGGGGAGGTTGAAGCTACAGACAGTAGTGTCAACACCCAACAGGACTAGCCCAGCCTAAAGATCAGCCACCAAACACATGATTAAAAAAGACACATAAACCTGCTCACAATGAATAACCCCCAAAGGATGGCAATTTAGAGCTGCCATCTCCCCCAGGTATAGGCTATACACAACGGTACACTATAATTTCAGCTCCCACCTGGCGTGGGATGTTCCCCAATGATGTAAGGGGGGCCCTGAGTGAAAAAGTTTGGGAAACACTGGTCTGGGGAACAGGCTTAATTTGTTTTTGGACTATCATTTCAACTCCCACCTGTTTCTATGTAATATGGAACAGGTAGGAGGAAAAAGAGAACAAAAGAGAAAGAGGGAGGGTCGGGAGAGAGGGAGGAGGGAGGAGTAGACACTTAATATGTTTTTGGACTGTAATTTCAACTCCCATCTGTCTCAATATCCAGGTAGAGAGGGAGAGAGGGAAGAGTAGACATTGAATTTATTTCCCTAAGAAGCGATACACAACAAATCCTGAGGCCTGTGGGCTGGGTGAGGTCATCTTACCAACATACCTGTCTGGCATGTCAGAGTGGAGGAGAGGAGGAAATGTCATTGGTCAAATCAATGCATTTTTTTCAATTGCTGAAGGACAAAAATAGGAAATAGGCCTATATGAATCACTCAATAGTGTGATAGCAGGGAGCTTGACAATATCTCATTGCTTCCTTCAAGGTCCCATTCTCAGTCCGCTGAGTGCATCTGAAACCACTGAGGAAGGCTCCTGACCTGATCTAGCTACAAGGAGCTATCCTATTCTATTCTGGAGCCCAGTCTCCCTCTCGATCCTTCTGAGCCCCCCCCTCCCCGGCATGTTTTTGTTCAGTTCAGTGGACCTGACGCCTCGCTGCATAGCCTACTCCCCCTGATACACACACACACACAGCTCCACCTCCCCCTCCCCCTCCCTGTCCCGCCAACCCCCAACTGAATAACTACACAATATTTCTGTCCTTTCAACAACAGTGTTGACACTTCGTTGCTTATTCCTCCTCATTCATTATGTCAGCCCCCGCATTGCCCCCCGGCACCTCCAGCCCTGGCAGCCCAGTCACGCTGCTCTGTCGTGGGCCCTGGGTTATAGAGAGGGGGACTCCTGCCTGCTGCTGGAGCACATTATAGGACTCATCCTCAGTTTAACGCACTCTAAATACGTGGCTTAGACAACACGCAGGAAAAACAAAACACAAAATGACACAGTCAGGAGGCATCGGCAGTAGTCACAAACAAGCCTTCAGCAAAAAATGTGCATGACACAGACAAATAGCCTAAACACATTCTCAAAACAAAAGAGGGGTGCGCACATCCCCCAAAAAATGCACACGCACACGCAAACGCAAGAACCTGAGCATTGCGTGTCGGGAGACTGAGGAAGATTGTGATGAATTCTCAGTGTTCCACAGATTCCTTCGTCAGTCTTGGGGTCTCTGGGAAGAGAATGGGTCATATGCAAATGGCCATGCCCAGTACAGATAGAAGTTTCCCACAAGCAGAGTGTGAAAAGGTCTTTCCCTCCCCACGCCAGCCCCACTCAATGGGCCTTTTCTTCTTCCACTGAAAGTGTATGAAGTATAGCAGGCAGACTGCAAAGGTAACTAGGCTCTTTCTCCTCAGGCTTTCTCCAACCAAAGCCTTAACACACAATGGTTCATTTAAGCATTCATCCACATACAACCCCAATAAAGCACATTCAAACACAGTTAAGGGGGTTAATGAAACTGACTTGGGTTTTAAAACGGCTTTTCTAAGGCAAGAGAAAGCACCTTTTTATAGGGTAATGCAATGCCTCTACAGGAGCTTGCTAATCATTAAGCTCCCTCAACAACAGTGGGAAAGGGTTTGAGTGCGTTACCTCAGATTATGGGCACAAACAGAATTGTCTGCCGGGAAATCATTGAAATGTGTGACATGGTGAATTGAATGGTGTAAATTAGAATTTCATATCATACATTTTAAAAAGCCTGGAGATACATAAAAGTGACAAACAATAACAACAAAAAACGGATTATTCAAGACACAAGACAGAACCTCGGAAGTCTATAAAGCCAATACCTAGGCTATAGTTTGCCTCGCTAACCTAAATTAATCCTCTCCATTCCGTTCCATAGGAAACACTCACACGATTCTAATGTAAAAGGAGCTGTCATGTTTGACAGAGTGAGGGAGTGTCCACCTTTCTTCCCACTGGCTCTCCTCTCCAGCAGCACCTCAGTGTCACTCTGCCAGCTCTCACAGCCCCTCTCCCCCCTTATCCTTCTCCCTTGTCCCTCTTCCTCCCCACCAAACTCCACAGGACTGAGGGGCTGTACTGGTCAGGGGGATGGAGGGCGACAGAGAGGGATTGAGGGAGTAGGGACAAGGGTTTTTACCCCTCAGGATCCTTTTATTGAAAGGACTTAAACACAAACGCAATTGGACATGCTGGAAGGAACCCAACAATGGCACAGGGGGGAAAGTGAAGTCATAGTGGAGGCACGCATGGGTGCCTAGGTCAGGGGGCAATCAACAGCACCCCTGGCTACTGTGTCTTCCCCCTGGAATAAAGGACTGGTGGAGGAGAGGGGGGGGTGAGTGGGGATGAGAAGAGGGGGCGGGGGATTTTCCTCACACTTGGCACTTTCATATGCAGCAGAGGAAGTTGCTCCAAAGCAAAATAACTGATAAATGAAAATTTCCTCTACTGCTAAACTCCACTCACCAGGGGTAGTAGACCTTTAAATGTTAACAGCTGGCTTTTAAAACACTAAAGCAGCATGCCGGCCCACAGAACACCACCCCTCTCCCCCTGAAGCCTTTGGAATGGCCAAAACATCTTATTTTCTTAAGAGTGTTAGCTTAACCAGTGTTTCTTTATTGTTCTCACACAACTTTACAGCGTGTGGTTACATTCAATATTATTTAGAGGGAAAAATGAGTCCAGCACACTAATTATACTTTTGCCAGCCAAATAAACATCCTCTGTTACATCATACAGCTTTACAGAAGCCAAAACTAGACCCACAGACCCATTCTTCTTCTTCTGTAGCATTGAGACAAAAACCTTCCAAAACTGTTTTGTACTGTATGTGTGTGTGTTACAAAGAGACAGACAGAGAGACAGAGACTCCTTTGATAAATTCAAAGAAATAGAAATCCAACCTATATACAAATACTGAGCGTACAAAACATTAGAAACAATATTGAGTTGCACCCCCTTTTTCCCTCAGAACAGCCTCAATTAATCAGGGCATGGACTCTACAAGGTGTTGAAAGCGTTCCACTGGGATGTTGGCCCATGTTGACTCCAATGCTTCCTACAGTTGTGTCAAGTTGGCTGGCTGTCCTTTGGGTGGTAGACCATTCTTGGATCACACGAGGAACTGCTGAGTGTGAAAAACCAGCAGTGTTGCAGTTCTTGACACATTCAAACCGGTGCGCCTGGCACTTACTACCATATCCCGTTAAAAATCCTTTGTTAACCCGTCTCCTCCCCTTCATCGACACTGATTGAAGTGGATTTAACAAGTGACATCAATAAGGGATCATAGCTTTCACCTGGATTCACCTGGTCAGTCTAGGTCTTGGATGTTTTGTATACTCAGTTCCTTTGAAATGTAGGCCCAATACCCTCCACTCGCACTCATCTACAAAGACAGGCCAAAAGTGTTAAGGTTAATACCATGCCACATTCCTCTTTTCCCAAATTTGAAGTGTTAAATTGCCATTCCAGGAAATGGCCACTGCTATTCCTGAGGGGAGCTGGACTAGACCTGGACGGGATAGGAGAAGTGACAAAGGAAGCCAATGGAAACACTAGTATCCCACAGATTGCAAACACCTGTCGTCCTGCCAGCTGTTAGCACCTCCATGTTTACAGCTGTGACAGGAGCTCACCTTGGTCTTAGCCTGCTCTGCCCGACCCAGGAAGACAACCAATACAGGACAGGGGAGGGCCAGACAACTAAGTACCTTTTGGCTTCAGTAACCAACACTACAGACCCCTGCCCCTAAAAGGCTTTTAACCTGATGACAAACATAACACCCCCGCCAAATATGAGGTATTGGATCAACCCAGGTTCTCTCTGTCTCACATTGTATTGGTACAGTATATTGAGCCCTTCCACCCAGCAGGTTGATGCACCCATATCACATGATTAAGACATCACTATGGTCTCCTGAACTTTATGTCCGATCCCCCCCTCTTGATGTATTATATAGTAGTCTATGTATTTGAAAACATATAACATTTCAAATTGATAACATGAATACAAAGAATAAGGTATAAAACAGAACTCAATTTATTTCTGAAACGAACATCAGATGGACAAAGTTTACAGTGACAAAATGTCGTAAATGTAGCCTATAAATAATGTAGGCCTACCATGACAGATGCAAATGCGCTAGAACAGGTCCGTTATAAGGTGTGTACCTTACAGAATGCACAAAATGAACCGTCGTCAATCAAGAGCGGACATGATATGGACCGGTAACCAACACCTTTTCAGCCAAAAAGCAATAAGGAGCACACTAAATATGTCGATGTCATACAATGACAGTAAGCGAAAACAAACAAGGAGAGTAAGCACAACAAGCAACTCCAAGAGAAAAATCACATTAAATTCACTCATGATGACAGCATGCAGCGCCTACAGACACGGTTGCCTTTTCTACCTGCACAAGTTGCCATTTGTTGCGGCGCACCGCACAGGGACCGCTCTCCGCTGCTTTGGAAAGGGAAGATAGAGAAGGAATCGTCTCACAGGAATCTAACAGCGTATTCAGTCCCCCGAAATCAGACTCCTGGTTTGTTTTTATGTTTTGACAGAGGGGTGTTTACAAAGACCAAAGACCCGTTTTCCGGATCAGGTAAACATGTTCTCAGTTCCTGTGTGCTGGGTGGCTCGACCACTTGCGATGCTGTGCTGGTGACTGTTCTCACGAGGCTGTAAGTAGACTACGCATGTCGTCAGCTAGCCTACAGGAGAAAAACACATATGCCTCCAAACAGCCTACAACACAAACATTATTCCTATGTGTGAAAAACTACCACCTCCGATGTTGAAACAAAAGTCACAAGTCCCTTAACTAAATAAAATGAGAACACACGAGACTAATAAAATGCACAAGGCAAAGACAAGCAACCCGAAGATCATGATCTTTGCAAGTCAAATAGGGTTTAACATGATTTCCCGATAAAAGCCTTCCACTATTAAATTGATTAAATTACTGGCGAGAAAGAAAAAAAAATATTCCTGAGAAACGCACTGGCTACCCGGACAACTCTACAATGCAGCCTTTTAACCACACACACAAAAGCACAAACAAAAACAAAATAACAATTATTTAAGTATAAAAACTCTGGATGAACAGATTGGCTCCAACTTCAAGTTTCGCTCCCACGCCACCAAACCTTGAGTGTGTAAAATCAGAATTCCCAGCGCAGGACTGTGGATGTAAACCCACACTCCTTATATAGGCTGTGCCTTGTTTATATAGGCTGTGCCTTGTTCACACAAACAGCGCTTGATATATTCATCCCATTCTCTGAAACGTTACCCAACAATGCATGCTACAGAAACAACGTTTTTCGTTCGAAGTTCATTTGCATTTATGTTTATTAATTATAGCTACTTTACCTTGTTCTGCATATTTTCTACTTATCTAGCAATAACTTTTCGAATGATTTGTAATGCACACTTGCCATTGTCAATTGTGAAAACGCGTGCATCACGCCTACACATCTTTTACAAATAAAAGTAGTGAGAAAATAGATGTGTAGCCTACATAAACATAACAGCATGCATTTTAATATAATATGAAGCAGCAGAACAGCACAATTTCCACAGTAAAAACATTTCCTAAAGCCCGAGCCCTCAATGTAGCAACAGTGTCTTGTCATGGTTCGCGCTACCTGCTACGTTGCGACAAAGAGAAAAGCGACAGAAACAGTTATTTTTCTCGAAAGAGCATTGAAGAAATAAACCTTATACACATATTCACTCATTTCAGAACATCAATCTATATTCCATATTGATGGAAAAATACCGCAGTCCGCAAAAACAACCAGGTAACGTTATTTCCCCAGGCACATGTTTTAAAATGCTACCCAAAGGCGAGAGACGGTGAAACAAGCTATCAAGTTGAAAACTAAAAAACAATGGAAAAGTTAATTTAAATAGAATGAAAAGGGACTGGACGGGAAACAAAATCCAAAAGCGAGTGAAGTGACGGGATTAGGTGCGTATAACGGTCCAGGGTGGTGCACTCAACCGCTAGGCGGAGGGAGAGTCGCGAGACAGGTATAACGGTACGCCACATAGGGCTATAATGGTGCGCTTACTTGCTACTTTCCAGCACTTTGACCCACTAAAACCGGGACTCCGGAGGTACTAAAGTCTTCGGAGAATAGAGCATTCGATAGAACACATTCTAGTCCACTTCACCACATGAAAAGAAGGGACATCAGAGTAGTTTTACATACCGTTATTCCTCCTCGGATTTGCCTGCTTTCTGCGCTTACACCTGGGGCCATCCGCCATGATCCTTTCGCTGTGTCTAAATGCTGCTGGAGAGTCACCTCCTCTCTCTCCCCCACTCCCCCCGCTTCACCTCCCCTCCCTGCACCTGGTTTACGACACTCTGCTTTACGACATTACCTTCTACCTCCCAAACCCTAGGGTGCGTCCTATGGTATCCGGGATCCTTGGGACGTCCCTATCCCAATGAAGTTTACAGTTAAAAGAGTAAAGGTAAGTGTTAAGGTTAGGTACGGGTTATGGTAAGGGTTAAGGTTAAGGACCCTAGTGACCCAAACCATAGGACCAAGAAAACTAAACTCCTACTCCATGCTTTCTTTCTGCCCGTGATCATCGCACTTTTCAACATGCTTATATAAAAAAAAAATATATATATATATAAACTTCAGAGTTTCTGGTAGGGTTGGGGCCATGTCATTATGGAAGCTTAAAAGTAATTGACCAAGACTCTAGTGAGTCTTATGGTTAAAAACAATTCCTTAGTAGAGCTTATGTTTTAATTTAGGTTCATTATGACAGTGACACAACTGGTACATGTAGTGGTGGGTGGAGCTTAGCTATTTGCACCTGTTATATCACTCCTCTGTGGGTGTTGTTTTTGGTTGCATGGACTGAGTAAGGCTATAACATGGAGCAAGATTAATCAATCCAAAAAACATTTTAAAATGCAAAAGTCTTACAAATATATATATACATTTTTACATAGAATTATTGTAAAAAAATACAAAAATAATAATATAAATGAAGAATGTTTCAGAGGTTTTTCACCAAATTTGGAATAGATTTGCTTAGGATACCATCAAATGTATGATGCATCTAAACAAGCTTTTCTCTCCACAAATCTCATAGCCTACTCTCTGGGAGAAGAGAGGGCACGTGTAGGATGAAGGAATGCGATGTGATTGTTCCGAGACTGCAGAGAGGGAGAGAGAGAGAAAGAGAGAGAGAGGGTCATGAGACCGTCAGCCAGCCAGCCAGTCAGCCCAGCGGTGATTCAACCCTCCTGCCTCCTACCTAAAGAAAGGCCTGGCTGTTCTCCTGTAGCACCAGGGTTCACTGCAGCGCTGGGGACGACAGGGCCCACACCTGGTTTCAAATACTATTCAAAATCACATCAACTACTTTATCTATGCTTGATTGAGTTTGCCTGGCTAGTTCCAAAACTGCAAATCCCACCCATCTTGCACTCTATGTTCAGACTAGCACAAACGCTCAAAGTATTTTGAAAAATGTTGAATAGTGTTTGAACCCAGGTGTGGCGTACGGGAGGAAGACAGGGCCATGCAAAAACAATCTGCAGATCCAACTGTGTCTAATCAAACCTGACCCTCCACAGTCACACAATGGCAACCATTTGGGATGCAACATGTGTGTGATAAGAGTTGTGTGACTGTGCACCACTTTTGATCAGAGCCCCAAAGGCCCTTGGGTATGATGCTATAAGCTTGGCACACCTGTACTTGGGGAGTTTCTCCCATTATTCTCTGCAGATCCTCTCAAGCTCTGTCAGGTTGGATGGGGAGCGTCGCTGCACAGCTATTTTTAGGTCTCTCCAGAGATGTTAGATCAGGTTCAAGTCCGGGCTCTGGCTGGGCCAGAGAACATTCAGACACTTGTCCTGAAGCCACTCCTGAGAGTCCTTTATGTGCCTTTTAGCATATTCCAAGCAAGCTTTCATGTGCCTTTTACTGAGGAGTGACTTCCGTCTCGCCACTCTACCATAAAGACCTGATTGGTGGAGTGCTCCAGAGATGGTTTTCCTTCTGGAAGGTTCTCTCATCTCCACAAAGGAACTCTAGAGCACTGTTAGAGTGCCCATCGGGTTCTTGGTCACCTCCCTGACCAAGGCTCTTCTCCCCCGATTGCTCAGTTTGGCCAGGCGGCCAGCTCTAGGCAGAGTCTTGGAGGTTCCATACTTCTGTACCTCGACACAATCCTGTCTCGGAGCTCTACGGATAATTCCTTCGATCTCATTGCTTGGTTTTTGCTCTGACATGCACTGTCAACTGTGGGACCTTATATAGACAGGTGTGTGCTTTTCCAACTCATGTCCAATCAATCAATTTTACCAGAGGTGGACTCCAATCACATTATAGAAACATCTCAAGGATGATCAATGGAAACAGGATGGACCTGAGCTCAATTTCGAGTCTCATACCAAAGGGTCTGAATACTTATGTAAATATGGTATTTCTGTTAATAAATTTTTTCTACATTTGTAAAAAATTCTAAAAAACAATTTTTGCTTTGTCATTATTGGGTATTATTGGGTAGATTGATAAGAGAAAAAAAATATTACATCCATTTTAGAATAAGGCTGTAACGTAACAAAATGTGGAAAAAGTCAAGGTGTCTGAATACTTTTCGAATGCACTGTAGCTGAATAAAATACATTTCTGAGGGAATACCCACACTATTCTGCATTGAGCGGTTCACAAAGAAACAGGTCCTCTTACAGTATATGCTTAATTTAGAGTATTTTTTAAAAATTGTATTTAACTAGGCAAGTCAGTTTAGAACAAATTCTTATTTACAATGACGGTCTACCGGGTAACAGTGGATTAACTGCCTTTTCCAGGGGCAGAACGACATATTTTTACCTTATCAGCTCGGGGATTCGATCCAGCAACCTTTCGGTTACTGGCCCAACGCTCTAAACACTAGTCTACCTGCCGCCCCAAGTTATGCAACTTTAGTTGTGATACAAATGTTGGGCTGTATGTTTAGATATCCACCATAAACTTTTTTTAATTTGGGCTGTGACAGTTTATTACAAATCAGTCTGACATTACTTTTGACAGTATTTCAATCTGAAGACAGTATGGTTTTAAGTGACTGAAATGCATCAAAAAGGTATTGTCACACCCTGACCATAGTAAGTTGTTTATTCTCTGTGTTGGTTGGGGCGTGATAGTGACTTGGGTGGGTCATCTAGATGAATTTGTATGTCTATGGTGGCCTGATATGGTTCCCAATCAGAGGCAGCTGTTTATCGTTGTCTCTGATTGGGGATTTAGGTAGCCATTTCCCCATTGGTATTCGTGGGATCTTGTCTATGTTTAGTTGCCTGTCAGCGCTAGTTGTATAGCTTCACGTTTCATTTGGTTGATGGTTTGTTCAGTTAGTTTCAGTTTATAAAAAATATTTGGAACTCTAAGCACGCTGTGCCTTGGTCTACTAATTTCAACGATCGTGACAGGTATTGGGAAGTTCAGAAGATCATCAGGCAATAATGTTGTATAATATTCTGTGTAAAAAAGAGCCTCATCTTTGATGATGTTCTTTTCCCCCCAGTTTGATTTAGTGCCTGGTTTTGTCCACTTGGTCCTAACGGCTTGTGGGAAAACAGTATGTACCTGAGAGTCTTATCTTTCAGTGATGGGGTCATTTTATTGTTCAAAATATGGAGCTACATTTGTAGGAAGACAACAGAAACCACTCAGTTTATTACAACTGCATCTAGCGGCTACCAGAGGTTACTGACATAAGTGATGTGGGTGATTGTGCCGGATCCCAATGGTTGATTATCCAGGGCTTGGACCGGTAAAGGAGATGAGTGGGTACGAGGTGATGTTCAGGGAGGAGGCAAGGGCCTGGTCGATGAAATTCCCGATGAGTCCACTAGAGCTGTAGAGACAACACCTGAGGGATAAGACAGCCAGTAAAATGGAAACCAGGAAGGGTTTGTAGGAAAGAATTATGATGGAATACTCACGCCTACCTATTATCATGGGGCCACACCGCTGAAGCTGGTGCCCCTACTGGCCGCAATAGGAACACAGCCCCAACTGTCTCTGGTGACGCCGCTCTGCCGTGGAGAGGTGTGTGGGCCCTACCTCCATGGGTTCAGACTCTGCCTCAGGTAAGCGAGGGGTGAGGGAGGTGCCAGCGCTCTTGAAAAAGGTTGTCCAGACGGATGGCCATCGCGGTGAGCGCGTCCAAGAAAGGTCGTCGTCCCGGCACACCAACTCTGTCTGGACCTCCTCGCGCAGTCCTCTTTGGAATAGGGTGCAGAGCGCCGGTTCATTTCATCTGCTGCAGGCTGCCACGGTCCGGAAGTTGAGGGTGTACTCAGCAGCGGTCTGGGCACCCTGCCGGAGTTGGAATAGTCGCTCACCTCCCTCTCTCATCCGGTGGATGATTGAAGACCACCCTGAACCTCTCATAGGAACTCAGCTCTTCCTCTCCTCTCTCCCAGACAACTGTAGACCACTCCAACGCCCTCCCGGTCAGCAGGGAAATGACTGTGGCCACCTTGGAGCTCTCAGTGATGGGGGCTCCCGTCTGACGGCCGAAATAGAGGGAGCACTGGAGTAGGAAGCCACGACATTTGGATGGCGTCCCGTCATACTTGTCTGGGAGGTACAGTCAGGCATCGCCTCCCTGGGCAGATTGCTGGGTGGGTTGGGGGACTGGCTTGCTGGGACGACTCCGTGGTCCTCCGCAAGTTGGAGGCAAATCCTCTCGGGTGGACGATTCGTAGGACCTCACCCATAGCCGCACCCAGTTGCGCTAGCTGATTGTGTTGTTGGTGGGGTAGGTGTCCCTGTTCTCCGACCATCTGGGAGATGTCTTTCTCTTCTGCTCCTTCCATAATTTGTGAGGCAGTATTCTGTAACGTATACGCTGGGAGTCAGATAAAACGCAGATAAACAAAACAGGAGAAGCGTACTAAACGAGACCAAACCAATACTGCCTGATGACTGAGGCTACTGAGGGCTAAATAAAGGGAGAGTAATCAAGGTGATGATGAGGTACAAGTGTGCATAATAATGAGGATCAGGAGTGTGTAATGATGGTGCCAGGACTGGTTGTCATTAGACCGGTGATGTCGAGCACTGGAGAGGGGGATAGAAGAGGAAATTGAATTGAATTCAATTATATTTCCTTTAATTCAAATTCGAATTGCAATTCTGTATCCTGTTTACCACTTAAATTCAAATAAAATTCAAGAATTGAATTGGAATTGATGAGGCATTCTCAATTCAACTCTGAATTGAGCACAATCCTGCTTGCTAAGGTCAAAATGAAATTCTTCTTCTTGAGGTCCCATGATAGGCAGGCAATTATAGGTCACACACAGGAGCAACTGTTGCTGTTTGGCCAAGCTATTCTTATACCTACAGACTATGGGGTTTCTTGTACACAGACTTGAGGCGTTCCTTTTGTGTGGAGAGAGAAGGCTTGGCATTATGTCTTCTTAGTATATTTGAGCCAAGAGCCAAAGGGTAAAAATAACTAAATTTCAGCTTTTAAACTTAAGACAGATTTTACAATCAGATTGTTTTACAGCAAAGATATTTTACCTGTTCAGCTTGTATGTCACGTTCCTGACCTTATTTCCCTTGTTTTGTATTTATTTAGTATGGTCAGGGCGTGAGTTGTGGTGGGCAGTCTATGTTATTTGTTTCTATGTTTAGGTTTGTTCGTTTGGCCTAATATGGTTCTCAATCAGAGACAGGTGTTTGTCATTGTCTCTGATTGGGAGCCATATTAAGGTAGGCTGTTTTCACTGGTTGTTTGTGGGTGATTGTTGCCGTGTCTGTGTTTGTTCGCCACACGGTACTGTTTTCGTTCGTTTGTTCACGTCGTTTATTGTTTTGTAGTTGTCAAGTGTTCTTCGTGTTCGTCTTCGTTTAATATATTAAAGTATGTATTCAAACCACGCTGCGCTTTGGTCCGATCCTTGCTCCTCCTCAGACGAGGAGGATTACGACGAGCGTTACATTGTAACTAATAACACATCTATTATCATGTTACCTATATCATTCACTGTTTGGTCAAACACCTCTAGAAGGGTCCCCTCTCACCTGCATACATTAATTAGAAAACTAGAGAAAACTGACTGTTTATGGGACTGCAGGCTAAATAATTCAGCAGAGTGGTCGGTCGGTCGGTCCACAGTGAACGGCCATGCGGTGGGGCCTGGGTTGTCCTGACAGGGAATAATAGTTTTAGCATACCCAATGAGTCCCTCCTAACCTGTTTCAGTTTCCCACGGTAGTCAACCCGCCAGGCCATGTTGGATGGGGGGAGGTGAGAGAGGAACGGTTTCACCCACGCCCCACCCTCCCTCCCTCCATCTCTGATGAAAAAAGGCCCAGAAACAGTCTACATCAGCAAAGATCAATGATGAGGCGTTTAGCTAAACCACGTTCTGTTCCTGTTCATACCCTGCTCGTGCTATTCAAAGACGACTGACTGGAAAAAGAGATGGTTGTTATCCAATGGAAACTCTCTCAAATCTTTCCCATTTTCCTTGGATTATGCCACTGTTAGCGTGAAGTCATTTTTAAAACGAAACGTCTGTGGAAAACAAAGAATAATAATAATATGACTACCAATAATGAAACGGTCTGAAGAGAGGGAGAGTGCTCTCTGGTGTGTTTAAAAGCAACTAGAATAAAATAGCTCAATTTATTTTCTTTGGCAGAACTATTAGGATAAATTCATATACTGGGGGATGAAGACTGATGGTTATGCTATTATATACATACACCCTTCAAGTTGACCCTACAGCTAGAGTAAGATGGTTCAAAGAGGTCAATTACAATGCATTGACTTCATTTATAAAAAATTGGCACCAAGGACCAAAAGCAATATTGTAGCTAATAATACAGATATTGAAAGATACAGCATTCTCATGAATCTAAAATTCACGAACATCCTCCCAACACGGCATAACCTACTACAGATGTTCTTAAAGCGGCACAATTCACAGAAATAATGAAATCAGCAATAAAAGAGGATATTGTCTTTAACTAACTAACCCCATCCCAGGAAGTGAGAGAAATGAAAGGATGACTAGAGCTGCTTGCGATGGCTCCTGTCGAGAGACAGAGGCAGGGGATGGGGGAGAGGAGGCAAGGGAGAGGGGAGGAGGGGATAAGAAAGCCATCCTCCTCCACTACATTAAGGAATCATGCTCCTCCCTTAAAATTAGTATTGATCCTCTTATGGCTAGGGTCGTTTAGGAGTTTTATGTAACAGCGGCGTGGTGCAGTGGAGCTCCTACCGGCCTAGCCAGAGCAGGAGGCAGGAGACAGGAACCTAGCTAGCAGCCTGCCGGTGGGCCTGTGGATCTGTGGAGGAGGGCTCTGCACTCTATTTTCTATATAGTGCACTACTTTTGACCAGGGCCCTGGACAAAAGTAGTGCACTATATATGCAATAGGGTGCCATTTTGGGATAGACCTGTAGTAGAGGGCTCTGGAGCAGAACAAGAGACCCGGTGTGGGATTGGGTTGCAGAGAGGGGCCCAGTCTAGGCCTGGACCCCACCAAGCCATCTGGGCTGTCAGTTAAGAGCATCAGCTTTGCTGGGGAGGGACTGAGAGTGAGAGAGAGAGAGAGATGAGGGGGGGGGGGGGGAGAGATGGAGCTAAAATGAGAAAGGGGTAGTGTTGGCACACTTCAAGATAACAGAGAGGGAGGGAGGGAGCGAGAAATAGACACCGAAAGGAAAATAGAAACAGTTCAGGTTGAGACAGTGACAAATGGGGATGCGTGATAAGAAGGAAAGCAAGAGCAGAGGAATAGAGAGCAAAGAGGAGAGAAACAGAAAGCACAAAAAGAGAGCAGAGAGAGAGAATAGAATAACACACCATTGGTTCCAAACAAAGAGAGGCCAGCAGCAGTGAGCAGTCAAAGTGTGGCAGTGATAGAGAGAGAGACACCAGAGCCTAAACAGGCTAATCTCTCCCTGGAGAGCACAGTTAAATGTGAGGCCCAGGCCTTCCTCCACACATCCCTTACATCACCACACCAGACTCAGAGTTGTAGTGATAGATGATAACAAACTAAAGGAGAGTGTACTACACACCCACAGCTGCCCGGGTGGGGCAAAGATGGTTATTGATAATAATAGAGAGATCCATTACCAATAACAGGCAAGACAAACTCATTTTCAAGACTTCACTAATATCATCAAAATCAATCAATCACAGCACATATTTGGGCTCCTTCTGTAGATTTGACCTGATTAAGTAGAATCCTGTTGAAAATAATGTTAAAGTACCAATTATATTCCTATATTCCTTTTTATTTATAGCCGAGTGTCAAAACACTGGTTTTAAATGTCCAAATGCATAATCAATATGCTGAAATGTCTTGATATTTTGAAGACCAAGACATAAAAATGACTCCCTACACACATGTCACACTTGTGTTCAGATAACTTGTATTTTGCTTAATTAGTACATTATAAACTGCTCAACATTTACCAGGCAGTCACTCAAGACTGGAATTGATTAGCTTGTTCTACTGTAATCAATAGCGTGCGCAAATTAATCACTCACGTCAATATTTGTATTGAAATCAATGAGGGGATTCGATTAATCTGGCCCGGGCGCCCCTGATAGACGTGTTTTGCACCGGGTGAAAGTTGATTCCATTCGTTTTTTGGGACCGTGTGGCGAAGTCGGAACGGAACAAAACAAAAGCGACGTAATTAAGCTTGTGGAGTAATGAGTAGGATTCTGATTTTAAATACAAATGCTTTATCTGCCTTCAATGAAAACTATTATGAAAATTCAAACAAATATTTTATGGAAAATAGTTATGTTTCTGGACCACGCACCTTGCTGCCTTGTTGACAACATGACTGAGTGGCGCAGACTAGTTTGATTCGAAAAGAGCGCTCCTCCCTCACCACTTTTGCCCGTTCACGTCTCAGGCCATAGACTGGTGCCCCACGGCTCAGCATAATCGAATCCGCCCAATGGAACTGGGACCACGGTCACAAGAAAAATGGGGGCGCTCTTCCTACAAACGTCTCTGGCCTTAATAACACATACGGATTTGAGGGTCAAATTATCACTCAAATGAAAGCCAGCCCCTATCGCTATTTAGAAATCGACGTGAGAATATGATTTGCTGAAGTTGTATTGTAGTAACACGTTCTGTCCACCATGGGGAAATTAATGTAAAATAAAATAATACAATATGTCAAAATAATGTTTACAACAATGACATATATTTCGTACTACTTTAACCATGGAGTGAGTAAAGAAAATGCTCCTAAATACAATTTAAGCTCTAGACTAGAGCATCCATGGTGACTATAAACCTTTGACGTCCCTACTAATAAGCAATAATAGTTACTACTACCAAAATACCAATGTATATTACCGGATAGTTTGTCATAAACAAACAATAAATGACACAAATAAACAAATGTTATTGCCACATTTTTCTCATCCATACTCTCCGACCGAAATTCTGAGTCACACACACACACACACACACACACACACACACACACACACACACACACACACACACACACACACACACACACACACACACACACACACACACACACACAAAGACCCTGCAAACCCAACAATGTTTGAGGACTAGATTTCAATCTTAGTCCGTTTCCCTCCTAAACACCAGGTCATTCTGAACTCACTTCCTGTCTGCTATGACCTAATTTTATTTATTGTTACATACACCAAATAGGTGCAGTGAAATGTGTTGTTTTAAAAGGGTCAGCAATAGTAGTACTGGAGCAAATGAGGGTTAAGTGCCTTGCTCAAAGGCACATTGACAGATTTTTCACCTTGTGGCCTCAGGTATTCGAACAAGCGACCTTTCGGTTACTGGCCCAAAGCGCTAACTGCTAGGCTACCTTCCCATCTGCTCTATGGATTTTTCTCCTCACCAGGAAATATTTGACTGACACAAACAATCCGAGTCAGGACAGGGGGAAAGATCCAGGGCATTCACACATTGTTGTGAAGTAATGCAGGACAGCACTGGTCATCTGAGTGCACCACCTTCTTTTGGGAATCACATTCAAATGGCCTCATATTTTTCTCTCTGTATAAGATGAGACCTGAAAAGGTTTTGGATAAGGGCCCAGTATCACCCAACTAGACACACACACACACACACACACACACACACACACACACACACACACACACACACACACACACACACACACACACACACACACACACACACACACACACACACACACACACACACACACACACACACACACACACACACACACACACACACACACACACTTAAATTAACAAACACAAACTCACTCATATGAATTTACACTGACTGTGTCATTAGCTGAGGGACTGAGGTCTTCTAACCTCAGGGTGAATACAGTAACGTCTGTCAGCCCAACTATCCAAGATACATACTTACCTTGGCCGCTCAGTACAGCGCTCTCTCGCTCGCTCCGTGAGAGTGTGTGGTACATGCGTGTGTGTCATGAATGGAGACTTTGGAGCTTTCGAGTATGGCAAGGAAAGCATACGTGTTTTTGTGTGCATACATATGTGTGTGTATGTGTATGCATAAGTGTACGTGTGCCTCACACGCTGAGCCCCAGACAATCTTTCCTTCCCCAGTCTTCCCCCTGTTGTGATTGTCAAAAGAGACAGCCGTCCCCTGGAAACCACTGTTTTAAATTTATACTGTATTTATTGGAGCGCCTGTTGTATTTTACTGCTCATTTGTTCCTGTTGCTGGAACGGCCACCCTTACGTTTTGCAAAGACGTCAAGCTCAGTATATCAAGGTGTTATTGTTGGAGGCATCTTCTCACATTTTAAAATCGCTCTGCGATGAAATAATACCTGTTTGGTGAGATGTAGTGAGAAGGAAATTATTACTCAGGTGTTACAGGCAGAAGGAAGGATTTTCCAGACCACTCTTCTCTTTCTCCCTTCATCCTTACTTTAATATTGATCTACCGTGCTGAATGAGAGTCTTCCAAATGGCGTATCTGACTGCAGCTCCATTCTTTTCTATTGTGGCGATGGGAAAGGGTTTTCCACAATGGTTTTACGGTCAGTTACCATGATATAAGCATGTATGACCACACAAAACAACCAAATGTATGATTATGATGAGTAGAATAAAACAACTTCCACTGACATTTCAAATCCATTCCTGTGCCACAAGAGTAAGACATTTCAAATACATACCCGTGCCTTCATTGCATGTTTACTCTATATGCTGTTGTAACGGAGGTAGTGTGCCGTGTCATAAAGTATGTGTTCATCTTAGATGACAATGGGCATAACTGCATCTGAATGACTGCAGTTTCCCTCCATTTAACTTCCCCCTTATAAATCACAGTTGCCAAACTCCAACAGACCTTCTCTGGTCCTCTACTCTGTAAAGTAACTTAGGTTTCATTAAAGGGAGGATTGCCTGGGCTCCTCGCCTTACCATTATGACTTTAAAACTGGCGACTTAATGCAATTTCACATCTCAAAGTCCACGCGTCCGCTACAGGGTCCAAACCCCTGACTAAGACTGAGCCCGACCACCCACACCTTTACAAGCACCGACCGGCGAGGTGCTGAAAGGGTTACGGGACCGCCGGGGAGTATGGGTAGTAAGGGAAACCAGAAGCCACAGTTTAAATTCCAGAACAGGAAACGACTGTAATAACACAACATTGTCAAAGGGCTAGCTGGAAATAAACATCCTACAATGATATTCTCGTTTATTATTCATAATAAAGATGGTAAACGGGGGAAAAATAGAAGTTCAGCAGTGCATGAATTCTATAATTGGTGCCTAATCCGGCCTCTCCCAATAACTCATGGATTGGTTGACAGGAAGTGGGATAGAAACCTTCTACAGCACTAAATTCGTTTTTTGAGGTTTCAAAATGATCACTTACAGTTTGTAATAAGTTGTGTGAAACACTCACTCAACACAGACCTGCACCTAAAGAGTAAAACCATGACCACCAACTGAGTATACGTAGACTCCGTGGAGTAACGCAAGCCATACACCAAAAGTCACTTCCTTACGGCACACTGAAATTCATTTTAATGTTTTACAGCTCTGGAGAGTGCGATCGAGGGAGGGCATACTGCCTTGCCTTGATCGCTGGGAGGAGAAATATAGGTGCAGAGAGAGAGGGACAGAAAGAGGCGGGGGGGGGGGAATCGAATTTTGTTCATCCATCCAGGTCCCAGATGTTTGAACCTCTCGGCCATAGAAATATAATTTCTAGAATGGACATCCCCATTCGAGTCAATGGGCTGTGGGTGAGTATTTCTATGCTGTTTCCTTCAGTGCCTCTAGATCTGTTATTGAACATGGCCCCACAGAAAATATCTAATACTCAACCCACCTTAACAGCATGGCTTGGATGGGACAAAACTGTTCATAGATAGAATATGTTTGAAAAACACCAATGAGGTGTGTTATACACTCTCCTCATTTCCATAAGGTTGCATACGAGTGTACCTAAGAAATCCCTATAATAAGGGGGAAATGTATTCCGCACCATTGGCATAAAGGTGCGCTTGAAATAACACCATCACAGGAGCATGAGTTTCAACTTGACAGTGGACACGTACATACATAATTAACCAATCTAAAAAAATGCATATTTAATCTCAAAGCATTTCATCTCCAAACATCAAAACACCCTCACTACACTGACATAATGAGCATGGTACTGGAGCCTAAATTATTTGTATTTGTGGTAAGAGAGAATTGGCATGGGAATCTTTGCAAGATCATCCTCTACCTGCAGAAAGCTGCAAAAAAATTGCTATGAAAAGTAACTCCTTGTTTTGGTTTTGGGTCAAATTAAATGATATGAATGGCTGATTGCATATATACAAATCAAATCAATTTTATTGATTATTATTTTATTTTATTTGTCACATACACATGGTTAGCAGATGTTAATGCGAGTGTAGCGAAATCGTTGTGCTTCTAGTTCCGACCATGCAGTAATATCTAACAAGTAATCTAACCTAACAATTTCACAACAACTACCTTATACACACAAGTGTAAAGGAATGAATAAGAATATGTACATAAAAATATATGAATGAACGATGGCCGAACGGCATAGGCAAGATACAGTAGATGGTATAGAGTACAGTATATACATATGAGATGAGTAATGTATGGTATGTAAACATTATATAAAGTGGCGTTGTTTAAAGTGGCTAGTGATAGATTTATTACATCAATTTTTCATTATTAAAGTAACTAGAGATGAGTCAGTATGTTGGCAGCAGCCACTCAATGTTAGTGATGGCTGTTTAACAGTTTAACAGTCTGATGGCCTTGAGATAGAATACAAAGTGTTGTTTTTCAGTCTTTCAGTCCCCGCTTTGATGCACCTGTACTGACCTCGCCTTCTGGATGATAGCGGGGTGAACAGGCAATGGCTCGGGTGGTTGTTGTCCTTGATTATATTTTTGGCCTTCCTGTGACATCGGGTGGTGTAGGTGTCCTGGAGGGCAGGTAGTTTGCCCCCGGTGATGCGTTGTGCAGACCTCACTACTCTCTGGAGGGCCTTACCGTTGTGGGCGGAGCAGTTGCCGTATCAGGCTGTGATACACCCCGACAGGATGCTCTCGATTGTGCATCGTAAACACACCAGCCAGCTGGTCTGTGCATGCTCTGAGGACACGGCTGGGGATGCCGTCTGGGCCGGCAGCCTTGCGAGGGTTAACACGTTTAAATATTTTACTCACGTTGGCTGCAGGGAAGGTTTTGGTAGCGGGCCGTGTCAGTGGCATTGTGTTGTCCTCAAAGCGAGCAAAGAAGTTGTTTAGTTTGTCTGGGAGCAAGACATCGTGGTCCGTGACGGGGCTGGTTTTCCTTTTGTAGTCCGTGATTGACTGTAGACCCTGCCACATACCTCTCGTGTCTGAGCCGTTGAATTGCGACTCTACTTTGTCTCTATACTGACGCTTAGCTTGTTTGATTGCCTTGCGGAGGGAATAGCTAAACTGTTTGTATTCGGTCATGTTTCCGGTCACCTTGCCCTGATTTAAAGCAGTGGTTCGCGCTTTCAGTTTTGCGCGAATGCTGCCATCAATCCACGGTTTCTGGTTGGGGAATGTTTTAATAGACGCTGTGGGTACAACATCACCGATGCACTTGCTAATAAACTCCCTCACTGAATCAGCGTATTAATCAAGGTTATTATCCGACGCTATGCGGAACATATCCCAGTCCACGTGATCGAAGCAATCTTGAAGCGTGGAATCCGATTTTTCGGACCAGCGTTGAACAGACCTGAGCACGGGCGCTTCCTGTTTTAGTTTCTGTCTATAGGCTGGGAGCAACAAAAAGGGATGGTGCCAGCAACTGCATTCAGCATGAGTAGCAGGGCTGCCGTTGGGGTGAGAAACACTCCAGATTGGAGAGAGAAAGAGTATTGGTAAGATAAAGAGAAGAGAGCGGTACACTGCCAGATGGTGCCCTATCAGTCAGCTAGGCATGTACAGTGCCTTCGAAAAGTATTCAGACCCCTTCACTTTTTCCACATTTTGTTACGTTACAGCCTTATTCTAAAATTGATTACATTGTTATTTTTCCTCATCAATCTACACACAAATCAAATCAAATAAAAAATGTTTTGTCACATACACATGTTTTGCAGATGTTAATGCGAGTGTAGCGAAATGCTTGTGCTTCTAGTTCTGACAATGCAGTAATAACCATTGAGTAATCTAACGTAACAATTCCACAACTACTACCTTATACACACAAGTGTAAAGGGATAAAGAATATGTACATAAAGATATATGAATAAGTGATGGTACAGAACGGCATAGGCAAGATGCAGTAGATGGTATCGAGTACAGTATATACATATGAGATGAGTAATGTAGGGTATGTAAACATAAAAGTGGCATAGTTTAAAGTGGCTAGTGATACATGTATTACATAAAGATGGCAAGATGCAGTAGATGATATAGAGTACAGTATATACATATACATTATATTAAGTGGCATTGTTTAAAGTGGCTAGTGATACATTTTTGATCAATTCACATCAATTTCCATTATTAAAGTGAGATGGAGTTGAGTCAGTATGTTGGCAGCAGCCACTCAATGTTAGTGGTGGCTGTTTAACAGTCTGATGGCCTTGAGATAGAAGCTGTTTTTCAGTCTCTCTGTCCCTGCTTTGATGCACCTGTACTGACCTCGACTTCTGGATGATAGCGGGGTGAACAGGCAGTGGCTCGGGTGGTTGTTGTCCTTGATGATCTTTATGGCCTTCCTGTGACATCGGGTGGTGTAGGTGTCCTGGAGGGCAGGTAGTTTGCCCCCAGTGATGCGTTGTGCAGACCTCACTACCCTCTGGAGAGCCTTCCGGTTGTGGGCGGAGCAGTTGCCGTACCAGGCGGTGATACAGCCCTACAGGAAGCTCTCGATTGTGCATCTGTAGAAGTTTGTGAGTGCTTTTGGTAACAAGCCGAATTTCTTCAGCCTCCTGAGGTTGAAGAGGCGCTGCTGCGCCTTCTTCACAACGCTGTCTGTGTGGGTGGACCAATTCAGTTTGTCCGTGATGTGTACGCCGAGGAACTTAAAACTTACTACCCTCTCCACTACTGTCCCGTCGATGTGGATAGGGGGGTGCTCCCTCTGCTGTTTCCTGAAGTCCACAATCATCTCCTTTGTTTTGTTGACGTTGAGTGTGAGGTTATTTTCCTGACACCACACTCCGAGGGCCCTCACCTCCTCCCTGTAGGCCGTCTCGTCGTTGTTGGTAATCAAGCCTACCACTGTAGTGTCGTCCGCAAACTTGATGATTGAGTTGGAGGCGTCCATGGCCACGCAGTCGTGGGTGAACAGGGAGTACAGGAGAGGGCTCAGAACGCACCCTTGTGGGGCCCCAGTGTTGAGGATCAGCGGGGTGGAGATGTTGTTACCTTCCCTCACCACCTGGGGGCAGCCCGTCAGGAAGTCCAGTACCCAGTTGTACAGGGCGGGGTCGAGACCCAGGGTCTCGAGCTTGATGACGAGTTTGGAGGGTACTATGGTGTTAAATGCTGAGCTGTAGTCGATGAACAGCATTCTTACATAGATATTCCTCTTGTCCAGATGGGTTAGGGCAGTGTGCAGTGTGGTTGCGATTGCGTCGTCTGTGGACCTATTGGGGCGGTAAGCAAATTGGAGTGGGTCTAGGGTGTCAGGTAGGGTGGAGGTGATATGGACCTTGACTAGTCTCTCAAAGCACTTCATGATGACGGAAGTGAGTGCTACGGGGCGGTAGTCGTTTAGCTCAGTTACCTTAGCTTTCTTGGGAACAGGAACAATGGTGGCGCTCTTGAAGCATATGGGAACAGCAGACTGGTGGCCTTCTTGGAGTCTTCTTGGATATGACACTTCAAGCTTCGCACACCTGTATTTGGGGAGTTTCTCCCATTATTCTCTGCAGATCCTGTCAAGCTCTGTCAGGTTGGATGGGGAGTGTTGCTGCACAGCTATTTTCAGGTCTCTCCAGAGATGTTAGATCGGGTTCAAGTCTAGACTCTGGCTGGGCCACTCAAGGACATTTAGAGACTTGTCCCGAAGCCACTTGTCTAGGCTGTGTGCTTAGGGTCGTTGTCCTGTTGGAAGGTGAACCTTCACCCCAGTCTGAGGTTCTGAGTGCTCTGGAGCAGGTTTTCATTAAGGATCTCTCTGTACTTTTCTCTGTTCAACTTTGCCTCGATCCTGACTAGTCTCCCAGTCCCTGCTGCTGAAAAACATCCCCACGGCATGATGCTGCCATCACTATGCTTCACCGTAGGGATGGTGCCAGGTTTCCTCCAGACGTGATGCTTGGCATTCAGGCCAAAGAGATCAATCTTGCTTTCATCAGATGAGAGAATCTTGTTTCTCATGGTCTGAGAGTCTTTAGGTGCCTTTTGGCAAACTCCAATTGGGCTGTCATGTGCATTTTACTGAGGAGTGGCTTCCATCTGTCCACTCTACAATAAAGGCCTCATTGGTGGAGTGCTGTAGAGATGGTTGTCCTTCTGGAAGGTTCTTCCATCTCCACAGAGGAACTCTAGAGCACTGTTAGAGTGACCATTGGGTTCTTGGTCACCTCCCTGACCAAGGCCCTTCTCCCCCGATTCCTCAGTTTGACTTGGCGGCAAGCTCTAGGAAGTCTTGGTGGTTCCAAACTTCTTCAATTTAAGAATGATGGAGGACACTGTGTTCTTGGGTACCTTCAATGCTGCAGAAATGTTTTGATACCCTTCCCCAGATCTGTGCCTCTACGGACAATTCCTTCAACCTCATGGCTTGGTTTTTGCTCTGACATGCACTGTCAACTGTGGGACCTTATATAGACAAGCGTGCCTTTCCAAATAATGTCCAATCAATTGAATTTATTACAGGTGGACTCCAATCAAGTTGTAGAAACATCAAACAAGGATGATCAATGGAAACAGGATGCACCTGAGCTCAATTTCGAGTCAAAGGGTCTGAATACTTATGTAAATAAGGTATCTGTTTTTTAGCTGTAATAAATTTGCTAAAATTTCTAAAAACCTGTTTTCGGGTTTGTCATTATGGGGTATTGTGTGTAGATTGTTGAGGATTTTTTTAATAAGGCTGTAATGTAACAAAATGTGGAAAAAGTCAAGGGGTCTGAATATATGTATGTGACTCGTAATGGGTAAGGATTGCCTGACTAAATGGGCAAACCTCCTGTCTCTGTCTCTCACTCCCCCTTCACCCTATCCATCCATGGAAGACACTTTGTGATTTCCAGCCAAACACCTGAAAGGGCTTCTGTGAACCGATCAATATTGTCATTAATGCCACAGCACAGCCCATTCTTAATTCTATTTGGTGATGAAGCAAAGATTTAGGTATTGATCACAAAAAGTTGTGAAGTGCCACCTACTTTCCCCAAGTCTATTGTGCATAGGCACAGGAACTCTATGCATGGCTCTGTAATACTAGTAATATATAGTAACATAGAATTTCATATTTAAACATATTAATAATTTCATAGGATCTCTGGAAGTCGTAATCTATTCAACGTCAATAATCTGTCTGAGGGAAAAATGAATGCTGCCTCGGTAAGTCATTAGAAGGTAGTCACCTATGTTTTTCGCTTGCTGCTTTGGGAGATGTGAAATATTGATAAGCTGCCTCTGGATCGCTATCAGCATGAATGATAACCACATCGTTCATTATACACTACCTGTAACTGTATTTCACCAACACTAAAAATATCCTATAGGAAGCAAACTATGCTTTAGCCTGTAATATGCGTTTTCAATCATAACATCTGTACACCTTATTTTGTATGTGAGACTGAGAGAGAATGTGTGTGTGTGTGTGCCTCTGTGCGTGCGTGCATGTATGTCTGTGTGAAGGGGATTCCTCAGCAGCAGGGCAGCCCCAGCATGTCTCTCTCGCTCAGGCTGTGAAAGACCCCCTCTATCTCTCTCTGCCTCACTACACAGCCGCAACAGTGAGCAACACCACCTGCCAGGGACCATTCACTAAAGCCTGTGACAGTGGTTAACTGAACAGGACATGTGTAGCCTGAAGTGACTCCGATCGCAGCAAAACTAAAAACATTACGCCTGAATACATCCAGGAAGTCAGAAGCATACTGTTCTACACCCTCAGGGAGCTGCCAGGGACCCAGAAGCTGTGAACGAATGTGTGTGCTGTTTGTGTGTGTGTGTGTGTGTGTGTGTGTGTGTTTGTGGAACTGAATACACATACATGTTACAGAAGCAACATGGTGTGCGTCTATCATGGAACTGTCATCAGAATAGCGTACTACTACTACTGCTAGTAATACCACTACTACTATCACTATCACTACTAGTACTACTACAACTACTATACTTTACTAACACAACAGAACAATAAGGCTTCTCATTATTTGATTAAACCTACTGTAGTGTTTCTTTTTATGAAAAATAATGACACCCAAACTGTTTGTGGTCCAACTATAGTCACTTATGGATGTTTCTGCAGTATTTACCAAGATGTTCTAATAAACCTAAACCTAGGCCTATGCGAAATCCACATATATTGTAACCAAGGCTGGCATAGGCTATTATATTGTGTGTACAGATCTTGACAGGCAGCATAGAACATTGCAGAGCTGTCCTCTCAAACATGTACTCATGTTCTCATCATTCCCTCCACTGTATGTGCAAGCGTCAGGCAAAGGACAACCCCTTTCCTCTTGACAACATTGGAGGTTTACATTTCAACGCCGCTTATTGGCTACATTCTACGAGCCATACCATTCCACTCGAAAAGAGGGTTTCGGGAAACTATGCGATTGCGACACATTCCATTCTTTACAAAATGCGTGAAAAATATTGTAATCAAAGCATACTATATTTACAGTATCACATTTTCTCACTATTAACAGCAGACATTTGACTACAATTTGGATTGAAACACGGTCTACTTACTACTATCTCACCTGCCGTCCCTGGCTCGAGGTACTGCTCAAAATGTCTGTCGAGAAACAGTTAGGAAGATCCGCCGTTCTGCAAGAATTGAATATGTCGCAATTTACAAATTAACGAAGAAGCCTCCAAAACAACTGGGGATACAGGTGAGATGTCTTAAAATACCTCGACAATTTCGTCAAAGCCTAACCCAATGGGCTTGCTGTATTGTATTACGGAGGTCATTTCAGCCAATAGGAATGTAACGATAGAGAGCGATAGCAGGCTTAGGCCTTTCCATAACATTGTAAATCAGGAAATCATAAATAACCAGTGTACTATCCGTTTATTTAGGTGTGCGAAATATCTGCGAATGTGTGCTTTCCACTCCTTTGCAAACACGACAGCCGTGTATTTACAGTCATATCAGCACACGTCATATAGGTCAGTCGTCCATGGCACTTTCAGGATCAGACAAGATCAGAAAACAGATTAGCTTTATGCCTTTCGTAGTTGCAATTGGAAAATCTATATGATACCAATCATGTATCTGGGTAGTTTTATGCACTGTATACTGATACTACATTTACCTGTGCAGGTGCCATAGCACTATAAATGACGCCGCGCGTCATTTATAGGGCTACAGGTGCCATAAATATCAAATTGTATTGGTCGCGTACATATGGTTAGCAGATGTTATTGCGAGTGTAGCGAAATGCTTATTTGCACTGATGGTTGCCTGGCCTATATAGACAAATCCCCCATGCAATAGTTTCATTGGGCCGATTGAATTATTTCTAGTAAAAGAAAACACAGTAGAAACGTTCACTAAGTTGTTTTGTAAAAGAGAATTGGAAGCCCACCTGTAGCAAGGCTTTTCTCACGGGATGATTTCACTTCCACTCATGTGCAATTAGCTTGGGGAAGAGGTTACTTCTCGGAAGTACTTTGAAGGTACTGCCATTTGTTAGCGCAATGTTAACTTATTATGATGCATGTTATTGTTAAACATGCCTCCCTTAAAACATTGCATGTCCTGTTTCATGATGACAGAGGAAAGAACAGCATGCAGTCAGATGAATGGCAGTAAGGCCTAAATGTCTGGAGCAACACTGAATATGCACTGTCAGTGTTTCAGAGGACACACCAAGGGAGGGCTATGGTGTGATTCACTGAGGTGGCTTTATGATGGCAGGGGGGAGCTTTCCACTAATGGGAAAGACATCTCAAATCTTAGCCCTGGACAGAGTGATGAAAATGTCTCCTTACATGTTTGTGTTGTGTTCCAGGGTGATTTCCTTACCAAATCTATGGTGTTTGTTTTGCTTTCCCTCACGCAGCATGTGGACAAATATACCTACTTCTACCTCTATCAAATGGACCACAGTCCTACGAATAGCTTGCCTGACAACTCAAACTGAATTATTCTGCTGCTCTATCATTCACTAGCTAGCATACTTCAGTCTGAGACTGCCATAATTGAAGTCGTTTGTGGTCACATCAAAACGAGGGGTGTTGTACAAAACAAAGCGGTTGGATAATCTAACCAATCAGAATATCAAAGCCAATGACACATTTTTAAACGCCGCTTTACCCACGTGTGTTCTGGCTCTGGCCCAACCCATCGGTTTCTGCGACTAATCAGACAGTCTACAATGGGATGTCGTCGGGGTTGTAATCAGATCCAGACTACGGAGAAGAAACTAACATCCGTGGGTGTGGCATAGCGTTTGGGTAGCCAGGCAAACAAATAGCATGCAATGCTAATGATAAAGTATTCTTAATTATGCCTAATGCATTTCTTTCCTGTAACACTGAAAATATATTCCCTCAGTTTTTAGTAATAAGGTCAGATACCGTACAGTGTTATCCAGTGGAAATGTGGGACTCTGATCTAGTGTAAACACACTGTTTGAAAGATGTGGGACGTTTACTTTGGCATGTTAGGCACTACAGTGTGGTTTCACATGTGGTGAGGGGGAGAGAGGGGAAATGGGAAGAGAGAGGTGAGGGAGGGGAGAGAGAGTTAAGGAGGAATGGCTGTTTATTTAACATTTCCGGTCAATCATAACCAAGTCAATATCGCTCGTATGATGTAAGAGAGAATGGAGAGAAATTGCTTTACTGAAATTGAACTAGTGCTCAACTCTACTGTTTGACTCCCAACTATATCACATCCCGAATCTCAAGAAAGAAAGGAGAGGTGTATTCATTCCACCGATTCTGTTGCAAAATGTTTCTTAAACGGAACGAATTTGGATTTGTCTAATAGAAACCCTCATTTTAGTAACAAAACAAAACATTTTGCAAGTGTTTGGACTAATGAGTACAACCCTGAACTAGAGCTAAACTCTACTCATCTTAAATGCAGTCAGTACATTTTAAATGAAAGAACAAGAAAGTATGTTAGACGTGTGCCAAGTCTGGAGAATGGTTAGTTCTAGAGTTAGTTCTGGAGAATAGTTAGGTTGTACAGGAAGAGTATCATTTCATGGTATGAACTGAGAGATGCTATGCACGGTGAGACTACATGCCAAAATATACACAGTACATTCTGTATTTTGTGTGTAATGCATTCTCAATGATATGGTCATTGATGGTGTAATCTTGCTGTCAAAATGGTTATGCCCCAGTATGATTCTTAGCTAAATTTACACAATGAAAAATATTAGTATTACCATTTTGCTAAATTTTGATAGCCTATGTAATGAATCACTAGGTGTGGCTGGTTGGATGGCAATGATGAGGAACAGTGAGAGATTCAATACACAGAGGCACGTCTTAAACCAGGCAAGGCTGGCATATTTATTCAAATAAAAGGGTTCACAAAAAGGGCGATAAATACAGAGGCTGCATTTAATTTAGTCTGGAACTTAATTTAGAAGATGGAGGGGATGGCTGCCGTTTTACGGGCTCCTAATCAACTGTGTTATTTTGTTTGTTTTTTTTCACATTTTTTGTAACTCTTTTTACATAATATTGCTCCTACTGTCTCTTATGACCAAAAATAGCTTCTGGACATCAGAACAACTCAAACTGGACAAATATTTTTTCTTTAATGAGTCTGACGCGAAGGATATACTGCTTTGTCGAGACAAGGCCCAAATCCCCATCATCCGCGTGAAGAAAATAAAAAGTGGGAGGAGGGCGGGATGCCTTGTAAGATTTTGCCGACGACTAGGTAAACCACCACTACCCTCCGTATTATTGGCCAATGTGTAATCATTGGAAAACAAACTGGACGATCTACGATTAAGACTAATCGGTTGACCTCTAATCCACACGGCAGACATTGCAGACATTGTGGGCTAGGTTAGGAATGCTGTGTTGCACGTGTAGTGCAACATTTTGCGTGGCGTCATTATGTCATGTACCTACGTTATATTAGTATGCACGTCAGCTTTGACCTCGATTTTGCACATCTGCGTTAAACTAGACATCAGGTCGATGTCTGTTGGCATTTGAAGAGGGCGACTGTCCAGTGTTTGTGTTATTTTGCCCGGCTTAATCTTTTCTTTTTATTGGCCAGTCTGAGAGAGAACTCTGCCTAGAAGGCCATCATCCCGGAGTCGCCTCGTCACTGTTGACGTTGAGACTGGTGTTTTGCGGGTACTATTTAATGAAGCTGCCAGATGAGGACTTGTGAAGCGTCGGTTTCTCAAACTAGACACTAATGTACTTGTCCTCTTCCTTAGTTGTGCACCGGGGCCTCCCACTCCTCTCTCTATTCTGGTTAGAGCCAGTTTGCGCTGTTCTGTGAAGGGAATAGTGCACAGCGTTCTCACATGGAATAGCCTTTATTTCTCAGAACAAGAATAGACTGTCAAATTGTTTTGTTTCTAGCCATTTTGAGCCTGTAATCGAACCCACAAATGTTGATGCTCCAGATACTCAATTAGTCTAAAGAAGTTTGTAAGTAAGCATTTCACAGTAAGGTCTACACCTGTTTTTATTCTGCGCATGACAAATAAAATTTGACTTGATTTAAATAGCTGGCCTGCTATCCAGTTTACCAGCCGATTGTCCTTTCCTGCAGCCTAGCTCGCTGCAGCCTAATCTGCTGGTTATGGGGTGTGGATGTAGCTCCAAACAGTGGCATTCCCTCGCCAAACCTACTTCTGAATTTTTCTGCACAATGAGTTATTGAATGTAAAAGCTTTATTTCTCTCACTTTTTATCAGCTTGAATGGTGAAAACATCTGTAAAAGAAGTTTACCAACCTGACCTCAATTTAGCCTATAGATTATCCTGAAAGGTATTTCATGAAATATCAAGCGATTCTACCTTACACGGAACCCAAACCGGCTGCGCGCGTGAACCATCGTGCATACATTTATTTTGTCCCCCCACACCAAACGCGATCACGACACGCAGGTTAAAATATCACAACAAACTCTGAACCAATTACATTAATTTTGGGACAGGTCGAAAAGCATTAAACATTTATTGCAATTTAGCAAGCTAGCTTACACTTGCTAGCTAATTTGTCCCATTTAGCTAGCTTGCTGTTGCTAGCTAATATGTCCTGGGATATAAACATTGAGTTGTTATTTTACCCGAAATGCACAAGGTCCTCTACTCCGACAATTAATCCACACATAAAACGGTCAACCGAATCGTTTCTTGTCATCTCTCTTCCTTCCTATTGGGCAATGAATGGAGGAATGTATAATGCCTCACACAGCTGACTCTAGACCAATCGCGTTCACGTTGTCATGGTGTGTCACGCGGTTGCTAAGCTAATTGTCACGCAATCTCTTCTCCAAAGTAAGGGTATTAGTCGAGAAATGTGCCTATTTTCCTCAAGTACATGTCACGATTACAAAGCTATATGATATTACAGTAAACAAGTTAACTATTTCTACTGTAGTTCTTGTAAACTAAATTCATGCTAATGTTGGGTTTTTGAGCTAGCGCTCAATTGACTCCCAAATCAAATTTTATTGGTCACATACACGTCTTTAGCAGATGTTATTGCGCTACAGTCAATTATGATTGCGTGTCTACTTATCTTAATAATGATATAGTTAATATACGCCTACTGTATGATAGCTAGCAAATTAATTAGCTAACTAACGTTAGCCTGCCTAGCTGTACCTTCTGAAGAAGGAAAATGTTCTACAATTTCCAAAAGCTAACCAAACAAAAACATCATTACTTCTACGAGACGTGTTTGTGCCGTCATGTGCATTAGTATCAACATTTTTTACCTTTTTACATTAGTTTTTACTTACTTACTATGCTGACTTATCCATATTGACATTGAGGTTTTAAGTTTCGGCAGACTTTTCTTAGCGGATGTACAATCATTGCGAATTGAATTATGGGGCGTTTCAGTCCCCGAAGTGAACATAATTGTACACTCGCAAACTCGATCAAAAACGTGGGTTTATGTTGCGAACTTCCCTTGTTTGGCTAATCGTTTGGACCGACATCCAAGATGGTGACGGGGATTCCCCCAAGGGCACAAGGTGAGGGTAAGTGGACAAAGGTGTGTCTTTTAAGTGTTTGAAACAGCCTATGTATATAGGGCAGCAGCCTCTAATGTGCTAGTGATGGTTATTTAACACTCCTGGAGGGCGGGTAGTTTGCCCCCGGTGATGCATTGGGGAGACCGCACCACCCTCTGGAGAGTCTTGCGGTTGCGGGCGGTGCAGTTGCCGTACCAGGCGGTGATACAGCCCGACAGGATGCTCTCAATTGTGCATCTGTAAAAGTTAGGTGCCAAGCCAAATTTTCTGCCTCCTGAGGTTGAAAAGAGCTGTCTCGTCATTGTTGGTAATCAAGCCTTCTACTGCTGTGTTGTCTGCAAACTTGATGATTCAGTTGGAGGCGTGCGTGGCCAAGCAGTCATGGGTGAACAGGGAGTACAGAAGGGGGTTGAGCACACACCCTTGTGGGGTCCCAGTGTTGAGGATCAGCGAAGTGGAGGTGTTGTTTCCTACCTTCATCACCTGGGGGCGGCCCGTCAGGAAGGCCAGGACTCAGTTGCACAGGGCGGGATTTAGACCCAGGGCCTCGAGCTTATTGATGAGATTGGAGGGTACTATAGTGTTGAATGCTGAGCTATAGTCAATGAACAGCATTCTTAAATGGGTATTCTTCTTGACCAAATGGGATAGGGCAGTGTGATGGCAATTGCATCGTCTGTGGATCTATTGGTGCGGTTTCCAAATTGAAGTGGGTCTAGGGTGACAGGTAAGGTGGAGGTGACATAATCCTTGACTAGTCTCTCAAAGCACTTCATGATGACAGAAGTGAGTGCAACGGTGCAATAGTCATTTCGTTCAGTTACCTTTGCTTTCTTGGATACAGGAACAATGGTGGCCATCTTGAAGCATGTGGGGACAGCAGACTGGGATAGGGAGAGATTGAATATGTCCGTAAACACACCAGCCAGCTGGTCTGCGCATGCTCTGAATACGCAGCTAGGGATGCCGCCTGGGCCAGCAGCCTTGCGAAGGATTACATGCTTAAATGTCTTGGTCACGGAGAAGGAGAGCCCACAATACTTGGTAGGGGGCCGTGTTGGTGGTGCTGTGTTATCCTCAAAGCGGTGAAGAAGGTGTTTAGCTTGTCCGGAAGCAAGACGTCGGTGTCCACGACGTGGCTGGTTTTCCTTTTGAAGTCTGTGATTGTCTGTAGACCCTGCCACATAAGTCTCGTGTCTGAGCCGTTGAATTGCGACTCCACTTTGTCTCTATACTGACATTTTGCCTGTTTGATTGCCTCGCGGAGGGAATAACTACACTGTTTGTATTCTGCCATATTCCCAGTCACCTTGCCGTGGTTAAATGCGGTGGTTTGCGCTTTCAGTTATGCGCACATGCTGCCATCTATCCACGGTTTCTGGTTATGGTAGGTTTTAATAGTCACAGTGGTTACAACATCTCCTATACACTTCCTGATAACCTCAGTCACTGTATCAATATATTTGTCAATGTTATTATCGGAGGCTAACCAGAACATATTCCAGTCTGCGTGATCAAAACAATCTTGAAGCGTGGATTCCGATTGGTCAGACCAGCGTTGAATAGTCCTTAGCACGGGTACTTCCTGTTTTTGAGTTTCTGCCTATAGGAAGGGGGAGCACAATGGAGTCATGGTCAAATTTGCCGAAAGAAGGGCGGGGGAGCGTCTTGTAGGCATCCTGGAAGTTGGAGTTTCAGTGGTTGAGTGTTTTAGCAGTGTGAGTACTACAGTCAATGTGTTAGTTCTTTGGCAGCCTTTTTCTCAAATTTGCTTTGTTTAAATCCCCAACTACAATAAATGCGGCCTCAGGATATGTGGTTTCCAGTTTGCATAAAGTCCAGTGGAGTACTTTAAGGGCCGTCGTGGTATCGGCTTGAGGGGGGATATATACGGCTGTGACTATAACCGAAGATAATTCTTTTGGGAGACGATACGGTCGGCATTTGATTGTGAGGTATTTTAGGTCGGGTGAACAAAGTGACTTGAGTTCCTGTATGTTATCACAATCACACCATGAGTCGTCAATCATGAAACATACACCCCTGTCCTTCTTCCCGGAGAGATATTTATTCCTGTCTGCGCGATGTACTGAGAATCCTGCTGGCTTTACTCACTCCGACAGAGTACCCCGAGAGAGCCATGTTTCCGATAAACAGAGTATGTTACAATCTCTGATGTCTCTCTGGAAAGAAATCCTCACCCTGAGCTCATCAACTATTATCCAGAGACTGAACATTAGCGAGTAATATACTCGGAAGCGGTGGGTGGTGTGCGTGCCTCCTAAGTCGGACTAGAAGACCACTCTGAGTACCTCCTCTTCGCCGGCGGTGTTTTGGGTCAGCCTCTGGAATCAGTTTAATTGCCCTGGGGGGGTGCGAACAAAAGATCAGATTTGGGAAAGTTGTATTCCTGGTTGTAATGCTGGTAGTGCTGGTGAGTTACGGCCGATCTGATATCCAATAGTTCTTTCCGGCTGTATGTAATAACACATTTCCTATGCTAATAATGTAAGAAATAATACATTAAAGAAATGAAATACGGCAAATTTTCCGAGAAGTACGGCAGCCCTTTCTGTCGGTGCCATCTTCTCAATCGCACGGAATGTACCGCACGGTCCATTGACGACGCATGGGAAACTTACTCAATGGGCGTTAATACAATTCCAATGGAGTTTCCCAGCCCTCCTCAAAAGTTCTCTGAACAAACTCTCATTGCATGATTGCCATAAAGTATTTATATGACCTTTTAACTGTTGTAAAGCACTGTAGTGAATCTACTCAATACAAAGTGATGACATTATGAACTGCATGTCACAGGATTTCACTGTGTTTTATCTTGTGACAAGTGCAGTTTCAGATTCACTTGAGACTAAATGTAATACTTTCTTGTTTATCAGTGTGCTTGTGGTGCCGAAACAATTCTGCATTCTTATACACTGCCATCGATACAACATAAAAATGTGTCTATCTAAGAAGGTAAACTGAAGTGTTTATTTACTTTTGTATTTATAGAGGATTGCTTTTTGGTGGTTATCATGTAAAGCTGATTAAATCCCATATCGGTCGGGCTCTAGTCTAGATTCAAGGTGACATTACTCCATATAGGCTAGTAGAGAGACACCCATTACTAGCCTACACGTGCCGGGCTTTCCCCCTCTAAATCCTCTAAGTTGTATTTATTCATATTTTTCAAATCTATGCCTGTTAAGTCACTCAATTGCGCAAGCATTGGAGAAAATGTAGACCTAGCTCGTTTCATGTGGGCTTTTTGGATTGAAATATGTCTGTGCCATGGCATGTGGTGAGGTTGAAATCCAAGCCCACTCCCTGTCATCTTTCTGAGTAACTCCCCAGCCCAGCAGTGGGTGTGGCATGTGCGTGTGCTCAGAGGCGGAGGGGGAAGTTTAGTTTACTTTTATCCTCTTGTCTCCGGGCCTCCTCCCAAACCTCTCTCGGTCTCTCTCTCCCTCTCTCTCCCTCCATCTTCCTGCTATGATTTAGGCATCAGCATGGCTCACTCTCTCCCTCCCTTCCTCCCTCCGGCTGGATCAGGTTACCCTGCCATTACTCAGACGTTCCCCAGCGCGGGTGCTCTGTGTCAGGGGCGGGCAGCCTACCCTGCCGCAGTGCCTCACCGGCCCAGTACCAGACCAGGCCAACTGCCTGGCGCTCAGAGCAGACCACAGACGCCCCTGGTCAGTGGATCTGCTCCAGCTATGGCACTGGCTCAGAGGAAAATGACACAATCGGGTGAATGGCAGCTCAGCTGGCTCTCTTTAAACCCTACAGCAGCATTTCATGCTCTATTACAGAATGGGATGTGGACCTAGGAGCTAGCTAGGCTCTTTCTTATTTTAAATATACTTTTTGTGCTTGAATAGAATTTTAGGTACTTTGTTAAAACTCTTGAAAATGTATTTTCTTATTTTGCAAGATGTTTTGCTGCTCAAGTAGGCAAGGCAACCCAAAATCTTTGCCTCGCTATACTATTTGAATGAAATGCTGTACATGGAGGACCGCACAATGAGCCCTGCTTGCAATGCATCACCAGTCAGACAGAGATTTGTGGGCCTCATCGTTTTATGGTTGTATAATGTCGTGTCCCTTGATGAGTAAAATGTCTTGTTAAACCCTACACCACCTTACTTCCATAAAAGTGAGTGATGTAGGCCATAGATATGGGCCTTCTTGCCACTCTGTTAAGGATGGCCCTGCTGTAGTACTGTAGTGCTGCTTCTAAGGGGATGTGGGATGGGATGTGAGTGGTCAGTCGGTCCGTATAGAGGCTACTTGGTCAAGGATGACGCTGCAGTATTTTCACTGTCTGATCTTTATCGACTGATAAAAGGAAGCTGAGTGAAACTCTAAATCTCAGAGGAGCTGGTTGTGAGATACTGTGTGTGTGTGAGATCTCTGCTGTGTGTATATGTGTGTGTTAGGCTTAGGCTGTATACTGGGGTATTTTGAAATAACCACAGTATGATTTTCGAGCTAAATATCTTAACTTAGCTGGCAAACTTAAAGTTAACTATATACACTGAACAAAAATATAAACGCAACATCCAACAATTTCAAAGATTTTACTGAGTTACAGTTCATAAAAGGAAATCAGTCAATTGAAATAAATAAATAAATTAGCCCTAATCCAGTGTTTCCCAACTGGTGGTGGCTTTATTTGGCCCCCCAAGATTTCTTATATCTATTTTTATTGTTGAGCATAAGACTGTAAAAACACCGGGAAATCAGCTCCAAGTGATTTTTAATTTAAGAAATCTGTTCCCAACTATTCCCACGCCAATAGAGACGTGATCATATACAAATGTAAGAAAGCTTTCAAATGATTGTTTTAGTCAAACATTCTTGTGGTAAATTTGCAGTCCAGAAATTATTTGTGAAAATGTTCCGGCCCCTCGACCATCAGCTCCACCAGAAATCGTCCAGCCGCTAAATCTATTTGATGATCCCTGCCTAGTCTATTGATTTCACATGATGGGAATACAGATGTGCATCTGTTGGTCACAAATACCGTTAAAAAAAGGTAGGGGCATGGATCAGAAAACCGGTCAGTATCTGGTGTGACCACCGTTTGCCTCTTGCAGTGCGACACATCTCCTTCGCATAACGTGGATCTGGCTGTTGACTGTGGCCTGTGGAATGTTGTCCCACTCCTCTTCAATGGCTGTGCGAAGTTGCTGGATATTGGCAGGAACTCGAACATACTGTCATACTCGTCGATACAGAACATCTCAAACATGCTCAATGTGTGACATGTCTGAGTATATAGGCCATGGATGAACTGGGACATTTTCAGCTTCCAGGAATTCTGTACAGATCCTTGCGACATGGGGCTGTGCATTATCATGCTGTAACAGGATATGATGGTGGGAGATGAATGGCACGACAATGGTCCTCAGGATCTCGTCACGGTGTATCTGTGCATTCAAATTGCCGTCGATAAGATGTAATTATGTTGGTTGTCCGTAGCTTATGCCTGCCCATTCCATCACTCCACCTCCACATCGCTTCACAACATTGACATCAGCAAACCGCTCACCCCGGATTCATTAGTGAAGACTTCAGCACACTTCTCCAGCTTGCCAGTGGCCATCGAAGGTGAGCATTTGCCCACTGAAGTCGGTTACGATGCCAAATTGCAGTCAGGTCAAGACCCTGGTGAGGACGACGAGTGTGCAGATGAGCTTCCCTGAGACTGTTTCTGACAGTTTGCAGAAAATCAGCTGTCCGGGTTGGCTGGTCTCTGGCGACAGCTCTGATGAACATTCCTGCAGTCAGCATGCCAATTGCACGCTTCCTCAACTTGAGACATCTGTGGCATTGTGCTGTGTGACAAAACTGCACATTTTAGTAGCCTTTTATTGTCCCCAGCACAAGGTGATCATGCTGTGTAATCAGCTTCTTGATATGCCACATCTGTCAGGTCAATGGATTATCTTGACGAAATGGAGAAATGCTCACTAACAGGGATGTAAACACATTTTTGCGCAAAATAAGCTTTTTGTGCATATGTAACATTTCTGGGATTTTTTTATTTCAGCTCATGGGACCAACACTTTACATGTTTATATTTTTGTTCAGTGTAAGATGTACCAAATTTAAATTTGCTCCAGCTATGTATTTGGTTTTCTAACTTTCTAGCTAAGTGTCTAGCTTGCAAGTTCAAGCTTCTTGCTTACAACAGATCCCTTCCTGGATCTGGATCAAGATCCCTGCTGTATGATATTTGTTTTATGCAGCAACCTGTGAGTAGCCTTTTGAGATAGTTATATAACTTTTAACTGGGTTGTCTGTCCTTGCAATTCGTTTATGTTCGCTTGCACTTGTTAGCATTTAGCTAGCATCCACTATGGGAATTTGCTTATACTTTGTTAGCAATCTTTATTTATGTTTGAGAAAAAATAGCACCAGCTTGTGTGCGTGCACTGCTGGTAATACCGTATACCCGGTATGGTACAGAAATGTATGAATATCTAGATACCACTCAACCCTAGTGTGTGTGTTACTAAGAACAAGCCTCAGTCTGAGAGATTGAGGTCACTTCCAGGTCAGCCTAGAACTAGGCCATCCGTCCTGTGATGCTGGAGGAGCTTCTTCTTTTATTGGCGAAAGGTTCTTTCAGTTCCTCTGCAATAAAAGGCTCTTATCCACCATGCGGGCTCTCCCTTTGAACAACCCAGGCCATCATCTAGGCTACTATGAAAACCTATAAGACCCCTGTTCTCTCTTTTCAGCTGAGCTCCATTCTCTTCTTGGCTTTAGTCCATCATTGACAAATGTCTATGCGTGATGTCAATAGCCATGTCGAGTTAACATCATCACAAGGTACAGTAGCTGTAGCAGCAGCATAATAATAATAATCACTTTCTATAGCACTTTTCAATTCAAGTAACAGTGCTTCACATCAATAATAACTAACAAATAAAGACGGGAGGAAGGAGAATAAAAAAGATAGCTAATTAAAAGCAGCTGTATAAAAGTGTGTCTTCCACATGATTAAAAAAAAAAAAAGGCACTGAATCAGCAAGCCTGATAGCCTCTGGCAAACCATTCCAAAGTCTAGGGGCCCTAATGGCAAATGCCCAGTCTACTTTTATTTTCAACCTAGACTGGTCCGCAGTGCCCTCCCTGCTAGAGGATCTCTGGCTGCGTCCTGGCTCGTGGGGAGATATATAATGATATATAGCCTTAAACGTGATACATACAATTTTAGAATCTATTCACTGAAGTGACTGGTAGTCAGTGTCGAGAAGCTAAAATAGTTGTGATTTTCTGGTGCCTGTCTAAATGCAGTTTAAAATGCTGCAGCTTTAACTATAGACAATAGAGAGATTTCTGACTGACATGCATACAAAGAGTTACATTCATTTAGGCATGAGGAAATAAAAGCCTGTATAACTTTCTCCAGATCAGTGACTGAAATAAGAGGCTTGAATTTATTTTTTTAGATGATAAATCTATTTTTTTAGATGATAAAAGCAGGACTGGACAACCTTCTTTACATGCAGCTGGAGGTTTAGGTCAGAGTCAAAGAAGACACCACGTTTTCTGGCCGTGCTGTTTTATTTTGGTGGACAAATTACCAATATTATTTACAATCTGGATTCTAGCAGGGTGGGGGCCAAATAAAACCACCTCAGATTTCTTATCATTGAGCTGGAGAAAATTGTCAGACATCCAACATTTTGATGTCAGCAAGACACTTGTGAAGGGTAGCTAAGCTAGCTTGGTCACGGGGTCTGATTGGTAAATAAAGCTGCGTGTCATCCTCATAGCAGTGAAACTGAATGTTATGATTGTGGATGATGTCACCAAGGGGAAGCATGTACAGCGAAAAAAGGATGGGGCCCAGAATTGACCCCTGAGCAACACCATAGTGATGGGGACAATACTGAACCACCAATGCTCACTGAGAAATGTCTGCCACAAAGATATGACCTGGATCATGACTATAGGAGAATAGCCTTACAGGGGTAATTCAGTATAATTAAGAAGGGAATTCACGTCGTCGGAGGTGAAGGGAGGGCTCAGGGCAGTGATATGTTCATTCCTCATCTCTCTAGATGTTTTATAGTAATTAGACATCTGTGCTTGGGAATAATTGTCTAGTAGCAGCAAGAGACTGTTCCTGTGCCTGAGGGGTTGTTGTTCTGTCACAGACTAAACAATAGGGCAGCAGACAGGCTGACTGCTTGTTTATTACAGCCTGTTTCATTGCCTTCGACTGACTCTGTCCTCCTTCCCTGTGCAGGCTTTGGTGTGTATGTATGTGTGTGCGTGCGTGTGTGCAGTAGGCTTGGGCAGTATACTGTATACCAGGGCATTTGGAAATAGCCACGGGAAGGTTTTTCAATACCGTTGAAACTATTTCTTTGAAGTTTATCAATACATTTTAATATTTGTAGCAATTTTAAGTAAATACCTTCAGTCAACTTTTGCAATGCATTAGGCGATGAAACCGATCGCGTTCTTATTTCACCTGTCATATTATTTTATATTATGAAGCTTACTTAGTACCCCAGCACAGTTGAAGCCAGTCACGTGTTTGTTTGTAAATGGCACAACAAGAGAAAGCGGGAGCAGGTGTATTGACAGGGGTCCTGTTTTATATTGAAAGTCAAGTGTTGTTTTTTTTGCCTCAACAGAGTGATTAGGGACATGCAACTATCGTTTTCCCTCGCAGAAAATACATTAGTGCAACACATTTGACATAAAATAGCTTCATTATCAGATGAAAACAGAAGTGCAACGCTATTTGGCTGGCAGCCACACAAGTAAATGAGCTTACAATGAAAAAGCAAGATTTTTTTTTTTGCAAAAACGATGCATGGCCATCATTTCTAATGTTTAGGCCTATCATAGAAGGACTATAGCCAGCTACATTTAGTTTTTAGGTGCCTTTTGGCAAACTCCAAGCGGGCTGTCATGTGCTTTTTACTGAGGAGTGGCTTCCGTCTGGCTACTCTACCATAAAGGCCTGATTTTGGTGGGGTGCTGCAGAGCTGTTTGTCCTTCTGGAAGGTTCTCCCATCTCCACAGAGGATCTCTGTCAGTGACCATCGGGTTCTTGGTCACCTGCCTGACCAAGGCCCTTCTCCCCCGATTGCTCAGTTTGGCCGTGCGGCCAGCTTTAGGAAGAGTCTTGGTGGTTCCAAACTTCTTCCATTTAAGAATGATGGAGGCCACTGTGGTCTTGTGGACCTAAAATGCTGCAGAAATGTTTTGTTCCCTTCCCCAGATCTGTGCCTCTACGGACAATTCCTTCGACCTCATGGCTTGGTTTATGCTCTGACATGCACTGTCAACTGTGGGACCTTCTATAGACAGGTGTGTGCATTTCCAACTTGTGTCCAATCAATAGAATTTACCACAGGTTGAATCAAGTTGTAGAAACATCTCAAGGATGATCAATGGAAACAGGATGCACCTGAGCTCAATTTAGAGTCTCATAGCAAAGTGTCTGAATACTTATGTAAATAAGGTGTTAATGAATTTATTTTTAATAAATTATCAAACATTTCTAAAAACCTTTTTTCGCTTTGTCATTATGGGGTATTGTGTGTAGATTGCAGAGTTTTTATTTATAAAAAAAAAATCTATTTAGGATAAGGCTGTCACAAAATTTGGAAAAGTCAATGGGTCTGAATACTTTCTGAAGGCACTGTATGTATAATTTTATGAGCTGGATTGCCTGTCTTTGCAATTCATTTATTTTTGTTTGCGCTCGTTCGCATGTTTAGCTAGCAGCAAATTCGCTATTACTTGCGCTAATTTTGTTAGCCCATTGGGTGTCTATTACCAGAATGCTATTTTGAATTTTTAGCGCCCACTTGTGTAGTAAACTGGTAATACCGTAAATCCTGGGGTGAAAGAAAGAAAGGTATGAAAATCTTGATTACCGCCCAACCCTAGTGTGCAGCATTATTTGCACTGAGGGGATTTTTTATTGTCTCGTGGAATTGTATATAGGGTTTGGATTATTTAGAACGACCTAGATCCAGGGCTTATTTTTGCCCTGAAGAGGAACCATTAGACAGATCTTAGAATGTTATAGGCAGCAAGGAGATCTTCTGTTTCTCTGATCTCAGCCCATGAAGTCTGATTACAGTGCATCTTTCTGCTGATGTTTTGAAATCAGACCTTTTAATGTCACTATGAATGAAGCAAATAGTTTAAGATGCCAAAACTGCTCCATCTGAACATCTTTTTGATGAATAGTCCCTCTCCTTGTTTGGTATTAGAGGGAGATTCCACTCCTGACCTCTTGTGATGTGATCACTCCCTGGTTGCTGGTTTTTATGGGTCAGTGGTCACTCTTTCTATGGCCTTTGGTTGCGGTTAGACTCATTCACCCAGCGCTGTGGAGAGAGTGACTGTATAGTCCCTCAGTTTAAGTTGGACATGCTAAGCCTTCTACAGCTCACAGGAGACCTCTAAATTACTGCTTTTCATGACCAAAAAAGTGCTTCGGATGTTTTAGGAGTTTTCGTCTGCTGTTATGTTTTTCCTGTCTCAGAGGCAACAGACCCTTGACATACAAACACTGTAAAGGTATGAGACTAACCTTGGCAGCAGAGAAAGGTGCAGCGAGCCGTAGGGTTAATGTTAAACTGCTGTAATACATTATTTGTTAGGTTTTAGAGCAGAGATGGCAAGGTTCAGCATGTACCTGTCAGTACTAAATGATTTCTCATTTCCTGCGGAGGGGGAATGGAGTAATAGCAGGCAGCTGTCTCAGCTGGACCTTACCTTTCCTTCTCCTGCTCTCTCTCTCCCTCTCCCTTTACCTTATTCTCTTGCTCTCATCCTGTCTTTCTCAGTCTTTCCAATATTTTCTAGCCATGACAGTGTTCTCAGACCTTACTGAGATAGGGTTCTATTAAAGACAATATACAGTGCATTCGGAAAGTTTTCCTTTACGTTAAAGCCTTATTCTAAAATGTATTTAATATTTTTTTCCCCTTATCAATCTGCACACAATACCCCATGATGACAAAGCAAAAACTATTTTTAGGGGAATAAACTGATATCACATTTTAGACCATTTACTCAGTGCTTTGTTGAAGCACCTTTTGGCAGCAGTTACAGCCTTGAGTCTTCTTGGGTATGATGCTACAAGCTTGGCACACCTGTATTTGGGGAGTTTCTCCCATTCTTCTCTGCAGATCTTCTCAAGCTCTGTCAGGTTGAATGGGGAGTGTCGCTGCACAGCTATTTTCAGGTCTCTCCAGAGATGTTTTATTGGGTTCAAGTCCGGGCTCTGGCTGGGCCACTCAAGGACATTCAGAGACTTGTCCCAAAGCCACTCCTGCGTTGTCTTGGATGTGTGCTTAGGGTCATTGTCCTGTTGGAAGGTGAACTTTATCCCCAGTCTGAGGTCCTGAGCGCTCTGGAGAAGGTTTTCATCAAGGATCTCTGTACTTTTCTCCGTTTATCTTTCCCTCGATCCTGACTAGTCTCCCTGTCCCTGCTGCTGAAAAACATCCCCCCAGCATGATGCTGCCACCACGATGCTTCACCGTAGGGTTGGTGCCAGGTTTCCTCCAGACGTGACGCTTGGCATTCAGGCCAAACAATTTATTCTCGGTTTCTTCAGACCAGAGAATCTTGTTTCTCATGGTCAGAGTTTTTAGGTGCCTTTTGGCAAACTCCAAGCGGGCTGTCATGTGCCTTTTACTGAGGAGTGTCTTCAGTCTGGCCACTCTACCATAAAGGCCTGATTTGGTGAAGTTCTGCAGAGATGGTTGTCCTTCTGGAAAGTTCCCTCATCTCCACAGAGGAACTCTCGAGCTCTGTCAGTGACCATCGGGTTCTTGATTACCTCCCTGACCATGGCCCGTCTCCCCCGATTGCTCAGTTTGGCCGGACGGACAGCTTTAGGAAGAGTCTTGGGGGTTCCAAACTTCTTCCATTTAAGAATGATGGAGGGCACTGTGTTCTTGGGGACCTTCATTGCTGCAGACATTTTTTTGGTACCCTTCCCCAGATCTGTGTCTCGCCACAATCCTGTCTCGGAGCTCTACCAACAATTCCTTCGACCTCATGGTTTGGTTTTTGCTCTGACATGACCTGTCAACTGTGGGATCTTATATAAACAAGTGTGTGCCTTACCAAATCATGTCCAATACATTTAATTTACCACAGGTGGACTCCAATCAAGTTGTAGAAACATCTCAAGGATGATAAATGGAAACAGGATGCACATGAGCTCAATTTTGAGTCTGAGCAAAGGTTCTGAACACAAAAAAAAAAAAAAGTATACATTTGCGAAAATGTCATTGTTTTCGCTTTGTTATTATGGGGTGTTGTGTGTAGATTGAGGACATTTTTTATTTGATCAGTTTTATAATAAGGCTGTAACGTAACAAATGTGAAAAATGGGGCTTTAAGTCTGGAGGCTTCTGAGGGGTTGGTGATGGCCTATCTAGGCTCAACCACGCTCCGGTCCCATAGAAGGCCACGTGACCAAGTGTGGCAAACCTCTTGGTCAGATCATGTTTGTTCTAATGCTAATGGTGTTCAAGGCTGCTAGCTATTCAGTGACCAACAGACATGGTGACCTACAGTATATGAGACAGGTAGCCTAACCCAGTTCTAACCTGGGAAAGCTAACCCATACATCCGGTCCATTTGCCCAATGATTGATAAACCGATTGGATTTGCTCAAACGCATATTGCTGTTATGTCTATCCTTATTCTTCCTACGGACACTTTCCTTTTGATTAGCTAAATGCTTAATTGATCCACCAGGGGAAATGCCTTGTGGAGCAGTGTGTTATGTGAAGGTGAAACCATATTTATTGCAGGCTCTGCTCCAAGCATCCTACAGAAATGATGTTGGCAGCTTCCACAAGCCAGCCCTATTTCATTGGAAAACGATAAACGTAAATCTTGGGAATGTGACCGTCCTATAAGTCTGCAGAAGTGGACAAGGAAAGGCTGATCTGTTCACATTTCCAAGCCACTGGAATTAGATATAGGCTATTATTATAGAGCTTGTATGTGCTGAAGGTGGTCTTTTTCCTCCAAATGTCAGCAAAAAGACACTTGCGAATCAGTGTCACGTGTAATTATGAGAGTGAAGATGTCGGTCTACATTTTCCAAGGCCTGTGATTGTGTAAAAGTGACATGACTCACGGTTTTCCTGAGAATCACAGATAATTAAGAAAGTAATTAAGATTGTAATCTTTACAGAGAGCAAAAGCCACAACTTGTCTGTATATTCAAATCGACCTTCAAAATGAAATCCCTCCTCCGTTCATGAAAGGGGTCCGAATTAAACTGTAAGAATCCCCTTTTTTCTCTTTTTCTACTCTGTCCTTTCCTGTGTCACCCAGGACATCTGTTGACGAGAGCAGGCCAATGTCACGCCGAGTAAAAATCCCCTCTATGTACTCTCTGAGCTACTGTTCATAATTCATTCGCTATACATCTAGTCAACTGAATGTATTTCAATAAATTGTTTCACTCCAAGGACACACTTCAATTGATCTCCCATTGTCCCATATGGTCCCTTAAAGCCAAACCATGTTGTTATCTCATCCATTCCTCATGTGGTGAATGGTAGATTAACAAACATATTAAAGGCTTTCCATAGAGCATGTCCACTCTTTGTTTATCACCGCTATGCTATGCCAAAAGAACCTCTCTCTCTTTTTACAAGGGATTCATGGATTTGGTTCCAGTTATTCTTAGAGTGATTTAGTGTAGAACTCAGGCTAGGGATGCAGCTCAAATGCCAGTCTATTCCCTTATATTAGGATGTCCGGGGACAAAATGAAACTTTGGTTCTAGTGTTATACTTTGTATCCCATGTTATATAGAAGCTTTATTTCATGAGGATGGGATTTACCATTGCTGAGATTTTTATTTTCAAGTGATCGGAAAAGGTCAAAAAGGTTGCAGACAGGTTCATGTTAATCCCTAGTCAATAATGGCACAAAATCACATGGATTTTTAAATTCAACACGTTTTGTCCAATATCTCAAGATATGGTGGTCATATTGTTATGACATGTTCAGGGCTGATGTAGAACACAGAGATAATTCAAATAAAAATAAAATGCGATATTATGCAAATTAGGTACATAATATGTAAATTAGGCAGTATGGAATATATTATTACAGTAATTTAAAACCAATAATGGAAGGTAGCATCCCTGTGCCCGTGCCTTCTGCATACACACACACACACACCACATCACACACAGGCTGTGTGTGTCTGTGTTTGGCTAACACCGATACACACTTCTCACCAAGTCTGAACTGTAACTAAATGGCTGACCCCATTTAGTCGACTGGTCGGTTGTTTGATTGATAGGCTGGTGGTCGACTGAGATTTCTTTAGTCAAGCAGTAGCAAAAAATACAATAATAATCATGATGTACCAGAGACCTGTCCTGATTCTTGAGGCTGTGGGGATGGCGCAGTCCATCACTCTGACATGTGCTACTGAAATTGTATATGGTTATATTACGTAAGAACAATGGTGCAACACTAATAAAACAATTATTTTATAACAAACGCGCTTTCTCCAGCATTGGATAGCGGTCACTGTCCACGGTTCTGAAACATCCGTACGCTGTTGAATTGGCGCCTTTTCCTAGACCATGTTGCTATGTGTGTAATAGCAAAGTTAACCAGCATATTGGTGTTGACATCAAGGTGGAGGTCGAAGCAGTGAGGTTAGGAGACGAGAATACAGCCCTTGCCTTAATTGTCTAAAAAAAGTGAGGAGAGTGGAAACGCCAACATAATTAGGTCTATAATCAATAGCCTAACTGTTAAATGTGCCTGGCTTTTTAAATCATCCATATATATCTACAGAAATAAGACAGATCCTGCTTCTGTTTGAGTGTTTGTTTAAAAGCCTACTGATTCCTTGAGGACCAAGCCTCACACAACCACATGTCGGATAAACTATTTCACAAATTCAATTTTTTTTTAACAATGCAGCAAGTCTGAGCACAATCAAATCAATTGCGGTCGGACTCCCTCTAGTCATGTGTGTGTCTTAATTATTTCATCATACAGTGCGCTTAAAGTGTCAGTGCATATAGTTGATTTGATTATAACACATAAGATGTGTCTATATATAGAAAATACACGTTAAAAAAAATTGGTCGGGGACAGCCCTACTAATAACATACGTGACCGACAAGCTCGATTCGGTCTTATATAGCAAAATTTGAAATGGTGTTTTTATACATTGGCTAAAAGTAGAGACTTCGAGCTAGAAAATTGTATATCATACACTGCAGTTGAGGAACAATGGGGAAGTAATTCTGCTTGAAATTTGATAAACTTCAACATTTTTGAGAAAATGGGCCTTGAATGTTTGGTACCTACTGGAGAGTACCTCTTTGTCTATACCCATTCAGCACCGTTCACACCCTTTTAAGCTTTATTCCCAACTATCTCTTTAAGGATTCACATGAGGTTATATACTAAACAACCAAAAATGTTAAGACAAAATGCTGGTTTATACTAGGGGTGTGTTCGTAAAATGTTATTTTGAGTGCCAGAGTGTGCTCTGGGCGTTCGCAAACTCAGAGCGTTGTCAGATTGCCCGTTCATAAATTCAGAGCCTTTCGCTCCCGGAGTGCACACTGCACACTCTGGCCGAATTTGTTTTATTTTTACTACCCCTAGCAGAGCTGGTTAGGCTGTTTTTATGTTATGCAGAGCTTTAGTGACTGCAACCTTGCTGCTGGCAACAATTTAATGACACTTTTTTCCCAAAGTTTACTGACACCGGCCATATTCAACGGGTGTTGAGCGTTCCTAAATTCGTCAGTTATTCTGCGCTCTGGCACACTCAGACGAGAGTGCTCTGAAGCACAAGACAGTTGTGAAGAGGGCACGACAACACCTTTTCCCCCTCAGGAGACTGAAAAGATTTGTCATGGGTCCCCAGATCCTCAAAGTTCTACAGCTGCACCATCGAGAGCATCCTGACCGGTTGCGTCACCGCCTGATATGGCAACTGCTCGGCATCTGACCGTAAGGCATTATAGAGGGTAGTGAGTACGGCCCAGTGGGATTTGGAGGATGATGGAGGCAACAGGGGAAAGAGCCTCAGATCCATAAAGTCCTCTTCACCAGGTGGCTGATGAGATATGTTGGCACAACTGCCATATTTCATCTCCATCGCAAAGCTCTTGCTTGGAAGTGTACTTCGCCCGACTGCCAAGAACCTTGCCCTCATCCAGGCCAAGTTGGCGAGACACGGTAGTGATGACCCCATAGGCCTTGTTGATCTCTGCACCAGACAGGATGCTCTTGCCAGCATACTTGGCATCCAACATGTACGCTGCGGCGTGTATGCGCTTCAGGCAGAAGTCTTCACGCAGAGTTTTCTCTACTTGACTACTGCTATAGGTTTCAGGAGTTTTAGGATGCTTACCACTCTCTCCCAAAATACATCATCCAGGAGGATCCTCTTGATGGGGCTGTCCATATCGGCAGACTGTGATATAGCCATTTCTTAGAGAGACTGCCATATGACTCCTGCCCCTCCAGGAGACTGTCAAACATGATGACAACACCACCCCAACGGGTGATGCTGGGCAGCTTCAATGTGGTGCTCTTATTCTTCTCACTTTGCTTGGTGAGGTAGATTGCTGCTTTTAACTTGATGACCCTTCACATACCTAACCATTTCCTTGGCTCTCTTGTAGAGTGTATCCATTGTTTTTAGTGCCATGATGTCTTTGAGGAGCAGATTCAATGCATGAGCAGCATAGCCAATGGGTGTGATGTGAGGGTAGGACTCCTCAACTTTAGAACAAGCAGCATGTTCGCAGCATTGTCTGTCACCAGTGCAAATACCATCTGTGGTCCAAGGGCATGGACTGCCTTCAGCTTATCTGCAATGTAGAGACCGGTGTGTAGAATACTGGTTGAAGGGTGGAGATGATGTAATTTAATTATTCCTTGCCCGCAAACATTCGACTACCCATCAGAGATGATTGCAATACAGTCTGCTTTCACTATGATTTGCTTGACATTCACTTGAACTCTGATGAACTCTGCATCCGTCAAATGAGTAGATAAAGCATGTCTGGTTGAAGAGGTGTATGCTGGACAAAGAACATTCAGATGTCTCTTCCAATACACATTGCCTGTGAGCATCAAAGTTTAACCCGTTGCATACACAGCTCGAGCAAGACATTCCTCAGCATTTTTCTGACTCTGATTCCAGGAGGACCATGAGCTGTTGCTATTGATAAGGTGTCTGATTCATAATTTTCAGCTTGAATATAAGTAGAGGGACTTTTGTCAGAGGTTGCTTGTTGTGAGCGCTGAGGGAACTTTATGCACTTGGCCAGATGTTTCTGCATCTTTGTTGCATTCTTCACATATGATTTGGCACAGTATTTGCAAATGTACACAGCTTTTCCTTCTACCTTAGCTGCAGTGAAATGTCTTACCAGAAAGCATGTAGTCCTTGGCTCAGACAGTGTAGTAGTGTGGGCTCAATAGCATCTCATTAGTGTGCAATATCTTGAGAGTCAGCTGTACATGTGATGGAAGAATGCGCTGTGCATGCAGAGGGTTGCAATTCCATGGAATTGGGGATAGTTGAACCAAAATATGCCACAAGACCTAGAATTGCCTTGTGTATCCCACAAAAAAGGTTCACCGTTATAAGCTAGCTTTTGTGATGAATTTAAGAAAAATTCCCCAAATCCAGGGCTTAACTTCCCATCAAAAATGTTGGGAAAAATTCCGGAAATTTACCAGAAAGTTTCCAACCCTTTGCAACCCTACTGGCGTCTGACAATTTTTAGGGCCTTCCTCTGACACTGCCTGGTATAGAGGTCCTGGATGGCAGGGAGCTCGGCCCCAATGATGTACTAGGATGTACGCACTACACTCTGTAGCGCCTTGCCAAGCAGTTGCCATACCAATCGGTGATGAAGCCAGTCAAGATGCCCTCAATGGTGCAGCTATAGAACTTTTTCAGGATCTGAGGGCCCATGACAAATCTTTTCAGCATCCTGAGGGGGAAGAGGCGTTTTTGTGCCCTCTTCACAGCTGTTGGTGTGTGTGGACCATGATAATTCCTAAGTGATTTGGACACTGAGGAACTTGAAGCTCTTGGCCTGCTCCACTACAGCCCCATCAATGTGGATGGGGGTGCTCGGCCCTCTGTTTCCTGTAGTCCGCAACAGCTCCTTTGCCTTGCTGACATTGAGGGAGAGTTTTCTTGTCCTGACCCCACACTGCCAGGTCTCTGACCTCCCTTTAGGCTGTCTCATCGTCGTCAGTGACTAGGCCTACCACCGTCATGTTGTCGGCAAACTTAATGATGGTGTTGCAGTTGTGCGCGGCCACGCAGTCATGGGTGAACAGGTAGTACAGGAGGGGACTAAGCACGCACCGCTGAGGGGCCCCTGTGTTAATGGTCAGAGTGGTGGATGTGTTGTTGCCTACCCTCACCACCTGGGGGTGGCCTGTCAGGAAGACCAGGATCCAGTTACAGGGGAAGGTGTTTAGTTTAGGGATGAGGCTGGAGGGCACTATTGTGTTGAACGCTGAGCTGTAGTCAATTAACATTATTCACACGTAGGTGTTCCTTTTGTCCAGGTGGGAAAGGGCAGTGTGGAGTGTAATATAGATTGTTTCATCTGTGGATCTGTTGGAGCAGTATGCAATTTGGAGTGGGTCCAGGGTGTCTGGGATGATGGTGTTAATGTGAGCCTTGACCAGCTTTTCAAATCATTTGATGGCTACAGATGTGAGTGCTATGGGGCTATAGTTATTTAGACAGGTTACCTTTGTGTTCTTGGGCACAGGGACTATGGTGGCCTGCCTGAAACATGTAGGTATTACAGACTGGGTCAGGGAGAGGTTGAAGATACTTGCCAGTTGTTCTGCACATGCTCTGAATACGCGTCCTAGCAATCCGTCTGGCCCTGCTTCCTTGGGAATGTTAACCTGTTTTAAAGGTCATTCTCACATCGGCTACGGAGAGAGTGATCACACAGTCATCCAGAACAGCTGGTGCTCTCATGCATGGTTCAGTTGTGCTAGCCTCGACACGAGCATAGCTGGTATTTACAGTAGCTCGTCTGGTAGGCTTGCATTACTGGACAGCTCATGGCTGGGTTTCTCTTTGTAATTCGAGATAGCTGGTAAACCCTGCGTCAGCCGGTGTAGTAGGATTCGATCTTTGGTGCTTTGCCTGTTTGATTGTTTGTCGGCGGACGTAGCAGAATATCTGTTAAGCCTCCGGATTAGTGTCCCGCTCCTTGAAAGCAGCAGCTCTACCCTTGAGCTCAGTGTGGATGTATCTTGTAATCCACGGCTTCTGTTTGGGATATGTACGTACGGTCACTGTGGGGACAACGTAATCAATGCACGTATTAATGAAGCCGGTGACTAATGTGGTAAACTCCTCAATGCTGTCGGATGAATCCCGGAACATATTCCAGTCAGTGCTAGGAATACCTAGGATAGGATAAAGTAATCCTTCTAACCCCCCCCCACCCCCCCTTAAAAGAGTTAGATGCACTATTGTAAAGTGGTTGTTCCACTGGATATCATAAGGTGAATACACCAATTTGTAAGTCGCTCTGGATAAGAGCGTCTGCTAAATGACTTAAATGTAAATGCTAGCAAAACATTCCTGTAGCTTAGCATCTGCTTCTCATCGGACCACTTCCGTATTGAGCGTCAGTGGTACTTCCTGTTTCAGTTTTTGCTTGTAAGCAGGAATCGGGAGGATAGAGTTATGGTCTGATTTGCCAAATCAAGGTCGAGAGAGAGCTTTGTATGCGTCTCTGTGTGTGGAGTAAAAGGTGATCTGGAGTTTTTTTCGCCTTTCGTTGCACAGGTGACATGCTGGTAGAAATGAGGTCAAACGGATTTCAGTTTTCCTATATTAAAGTCACCAGCCACTAGGAGCGCTGCCTCTGGTTGAGCACGTTCTTGTTTGCTTATGGCCTTATACAGCTCGTTGAGTGTGGTCTTAGTGCTCTCTTGGTAAATAGAATGGTCTACAGTCTCACGCTACAGAAACAGGAGATGGCTCTTGCTCCGATGAGCCGTTCCGGCTCGCACGCGCCATGGCTCATGCAAGGCTACTTCCTTATTTACAGCTTATCATGAGGTATTGTAACTCAGGTGAGCAGAACCTCAAGACTTCCTGAATATTAGAGATTGCGTACCAGCAGTTGTTGACAAAGAGACATGCACACCCTACCCTGAGGTTCCCAAACGCCAGCTAGATTTATTTTGAACATGTCCTTGTTCAGCCTCGACTCGGAGAAACGGGATATTACTGTTCTTCAGATCCCACTGATAGGATAGTCTCAAACAGAGCTCATCCAGTTTATTCTCCAGTGATTGTACGTTAGCCAATAGAATGGAGGGTTGAGGCGGTTTGTCCACTCTCCAATGTAGTCACACCAGGTATCCCGCACGCCATCTCCTCCTTCGTCAGGGATTTGGTCCTGGTCCGTGATAATCAGTATGTCTTTCGCTTCCAACTCATTGAAGTAGTCCTCATCCAAGTCAAAGTTAGTGATAGCTGTTTTGATGTCCAGAAGCTAATTTCAGTCATAGGAAACAATGGCAGAAACATTATGTACAAAAAAGTTAAGATCAGGGGGGAAAAAAGACTCAAAATAGCACAATTTGTCAGGAGCCCTTAAAACTACAGCTTTCCCTCCAGCGCCATTCTTTATATTTCAGTCAGAAGACGTCTGTGAAACACCATCAGGACTTCCCCATACTTCTTGGCAATACAATGTCACATCGGGTAGACGAATACCCTTCTCAAAGAGCAAATAGGAACACACCGATTTCGCGGGTTTCACAAAAAGGGCTTTCCCACAGATTTTAACGTTCTTAGCACAGCACTTGATTTACATTTGGGCTCATATTGCAGAAATATCAAAATGTACAGTATTGGGTTTGTTAGACATGGGTAACAACTGCCACAATGTATTCAAATTATTTATGTATTTTGACAACCATATTATTGACATTGAGTGAAAACGTGGGATTTTGGAAGATTGTTATTGGTCATTGAAATGACCGGTGTCTCCGTTATAATCCTCTCCTCTGCTCCTGACTGCATGTGCTGCTGCTGGGATGGGGTGTTTGCTTCAACACCTTGCTTGTTAAAGCAAAACAACCTGGTTATGGCGGTTATTTTATTTTCATAACGGTCTTCATTTATAATCATTGTTTACACAATTATATTGTAATTGTGCCAGCCGTACCCCTATAGTGCACTACTTTTGCCCAGGGCTCTATTCATGCGTTGCACCTACATCACTCGGTCGCGTTGTTGCAATTGTCATATTGTCATACAGCCATATTGATGCCCGCCTGATGACTAATGCCCAGTCTTTCTGAACAGGTGTTAATGACTGTTTCATCTAAATTTCACTAATAGTGGCTTGGAAATACAATGGCATTGCTAAAGTAGGCAAATAATTAGTAGGAAACAATTTTGCAAAACAATTATGATGTTGTCAAGTTGACTTTAGAGAGATGGTAATGTTGCCATTAGCTAGCAAAGTTCGCAATGCTAGTGTTAGCTAGCTACAATTCTGTGCTTTCACCTCAATCTTAGCAAGCTAGCTAAAGTTATACCAAATATTTGTAAAACTAAACCAAGATAGACCACACCCTGTTGTTTCAAATGCGAAAAGTAGCCATAGTGGGCAGCATAAGCAAGGAGGTGGGCAGAGCCCAAGCACATACTAATGAGATCCTATTGGCGAGTTCTAGCAAACATTTGCATATTTCCGTTGGGGAATGCCTACTCTGTGAAGTGTGCAATAATTTAATTCGCCTTTGCACTCCTTCTAAAAAACGCAATTTTTTAAAACTTTGGCAAAGGGTAAAGCCTAAAATACTGTTTGTAAAAAACAATTGTAGTTTCGGGAACAGAAAACTGTACTGAGATCAAATGTTTCATCGATGAGTAAATTTAAATGAACAGAATGTCGGCCATCTTCTCCCACTGCCGACTAGCTACTATTTGGTAGTGAGTGGAAACGCCAACCGGATGCTTCGCATTTATACATCCGGTAAAATATGTCTCATTGTTCTGTGGTTATACTGCATCTAAAGTCAATCTGACGACATCATCATAGTGACAAGGGTTGTCCTACAAATGTTTTGCTTCCCTTTTGAAATGTCATCGTGTTTCCAAGCCACAGTAATGCACTTTAGACTACATCTTCATCAGTCCATTGGGCATCAGTCCTGAAACGAACGTTCAAAACAATGTTGTGAAGAAACATGCAACCCATGAATATAAGTAGTGTACTAGATGAATTGCTAGAATGCCATTTGGGACTAAGCCAGGGTATGAGGCTAGATTCTCAATGTAGGGATCTACTCTATGATGCAAAACTAGGCTACATCTTTGGCATGACGGCATTAATGATGCAAATCTTTGCTGTGATGTTGGCCAATGGAATGTGATTAGAATGCCTGCCACATCTTTGTTCTGGCGCACCAAGCAGAATTCCTCTCTTATCTAGCCTATGGTAAGTGCTCCCTTACAAAGAAAAAACAAAGTATTGACTTGGTTTTTTCGAGCATCCAGCGTGTTTTGCATAGTCATTTACACTATAAAAATGGAAGATTTGGGCACTAATAATCACCTAAATTGGAACATAGTGTCTGTACAGTAAAATGTTATACAGTACATGACGTCAGAGGAGTATAATAAAAAACACTCATGTCATACAAGCAAGCCAAACACCCATGAGAATAAAACTCGTGTCAATGTTTATGATCACTATGTTTGATGTAGTTACAAGATGACATGGCGTCATACCCTGGGTTGTTCTGAACAGAATGGCCTAAGTTTGTTTATTGTGAAGAAAATTCACCCGGCACACATACCTGAATGCACTCATGACTCCTTTCTATGCGCACCAAAATTACATAAATATTGATACATTACTAGCTCAAGCACTTAATCTGTAAAAATGACAAGTTAAAAAGTGGGTAATGGTGATTTTCAGAACCAAAGTGGGGAGACAAAAACAGGCTACATTGCCCCACCTAATCTGATAGTGATAGGCGGGTACTAGATGGCTAGTCTCCCTTATAGCTCGGATCAGGTGCCGACATATTACATACCCCATCGACATACAGTGCATTCGGAAAGTATTCAGACCCTTGACTTTTTCCACATTTTGTTGTGTTACAGCCTTATTCATAGTTTTGATGTCTTCGCTATTATTCTACAATGTAGAAAACAGTACAAAATAAAGAGAAACTCTTGAATGAGTAGGTGTGTCCAAACTTTTGACTGGTACTGTATATATTTACAAAAACATATATGGGGGATTGGAAATGATGCAGATAATTACATTGATGGAAGCTACAATCTATCTGCAATATTAAAGCTGATATACCCCCTTTGTCATTATGGGGTATTGTGTGTAGATTGAGGATTTTTTATTTTGTAATCAATTTTAGAATAAGGCTGTAACGTAACAAAATGCGGAAAAATTCAAGGGCTCTGAATACATTCCTAGGGGTGAATAGAAAAAAAAATCACTTTTCGGTACGGTTTCGATACATCAACAAAATAAATGCCTGAGAAATTTGTATTTAGATTTTCCATTTATTAAAATAGTAAACATGGGTAGCTTGAATTCACAGGAGCATATGGAAACAAAGGGACAACAAAAAACAGCAGTGCCTGCCTTTATAACATGAAATAAAATAGCCATTTAAAACAGAACTTCAACAAGAGTGCATAGTCCAGCAGCATATATCAAAATGAAGTCGCATAGCAGTGCCTTAAAGAAAATAGGACCACTTGAAACACGTTACTTACAAAGAAGGAAAAAAAAGATGATTTGTACCTGGGGGAAAAAGTATTTTAAATTTACCATGTTTAACAATAAAAAACATTGGGTGGCTTCGTTTGTAGCAGCATAAGGAAACATACACAAAACAGCAGTGCCTGCCTTATCACATAAAACAATAAAATAGTAATTTAAAATACAACATCAACAAAAGAGTGCATAGTCCTGCAGCATATTGAAAAATTGAGTCAAATAGCAGCGCTTTAAACAATATAGGACTCCTTGAGACTGGTTACTTGAAAAAAAATAAATCATATTTTCAAGATTTTCTTTAAGAAGATTAGTCTATCCACATTATCTGCGGTGAGCACAGATCGGCTTGCTGTGACAATATCAGCCGCTGTGGAGAATACCCTCACTAGGGACAGCGGTCCTAGGGACTACGGTCCCTAGGACCCAGGCACAGCCAGGTAGTGCCTTGCTAACATGGCAACATGAGGGTATATTAACTCTTTGGTCTTCCACCATGTAAGTGGATCAGCATCCAGGGGAATACAGTCCACTTCCCTGTATGAGGTCACCTCCTCCTCTATGACCTTGACCTTTGACTTGGTTCCCTGCTCCTGGGTCGTGAACAACTCCCCAAAAAGCTCAGCCAAGGGAGACATGTTGGCTTCTGTGGTATCTATGGCTTGACCCTGCCGAAATAAATTAGATGAAAATTACAATCTCTGAAGTGGCTTTAAAAATATGATTTGTCGTTAGAAATATATATCAGACTCTATTGTGACAATTACAATTATTACTTTATAATTGTTAAATCACTAATTAATAAAATAATAAATGTCACATTTAACAAAATGAATACAATACATGTATATTGGTCACAATATCTCCTGTGAGTTCATTGTAGACTCTCAGAAGAGCAGCAGCATCCAGGTGCAGCAGGGACTTGAACCAGGGGCCTAAAGCGGTGCTCTTGTGTAAATCTTGGACACCAGGGTCAGCATATCTAGGCTCCAGATTAACTCTGACAGTATTCTTGACATCCCTTATTGCAGGTTCATCTTCATCAGATGCCACCCTTGATTTCAGGATCATTGTTTTCATAGGAGGGACCATGGAAACTGATGGAATGCTCTCAGTGCATATCAGTGTTGTGACTGTTTTGAGAGATTTGCACACTTTGATAACTTCCTCTGCTAGTCTTATGTCATTTTCAGACAAAGTCACAATCTTTGACATTTTTCCTCACAGCTTGATCAGTCAGTGTAGAATACACCGCAACTTTCTGCTCAAGGTATCTCTCAACCATGTCATGGCTTGAATTCCATCTAGCGGTGACATCTTGGATTAGTTTGTGGTTTGGCAGCTCCAGCATCTTCTGTTTTGTCTTGAAAACATGTGCAGGAGTTGTGCTTTTGTGAAAGGATACCACCTTCCTGATCTTTGCTAGGAGGCGAGAGATTGGATTCACTGACATTGCTTTTTGAGACGCTAGATTAATAACGTGAGCAAAGCATCCTATCTGTGGCCCCAATACAGCTTGTGCAACTGCATTTAAAATATTTCTAGCATTGTCAGTGGTTACAGGAATTGTTACATTATCCCTCTCCAACTTCCACACTGCAACTACTTCCCTTAGCTCTTCCCCCAACTTTACACTGGTGTCACTACTATCAAGAGGACGTGTTTGAAGGACGTGGCTTTTTATCTCCCACTCTGCCGTAATTAAATGAACCGTTACAGTAAGGCAGCTCTCTGTAGCTCTAGACGTCCAACTGTCTGTTAGAGCAACAGACCGCGTCTCTGACAACTCCATCTCAAGTTGTTCTTTTGTTTTTTGTATAAGGCAGGTATTAATGTCTGGGCAAAATGAAGGAATAGTGAAGCGCGGCCCGACCACTTTAAACATTTTTCTGAACCCCGCATTCTCTACCACAGAGGTGGGTCTCATATCTGCCGCTATGAATTGTGATATATTTGTGTTGATTTCTTTAGCCCTACCGGAGTCAGCCGCATATTGTTGCCTGAAAGGTGTGGGGAGAAGTGGTTGCCGTTTCATTTTTTCGCCTAGTCCCACCCATTGGCACTTTGGGGTGATGTCGGCGCAAATGAGTAGTCATTTTGCCAGACCTGAATGATACTGGGGCGTCTTCTAGTTCTGGCTCGCCAATGCTTGCCATGTTGCTCCTTTGCATTTAGCTAACTGCTAATTCCTTCATAAGCTAATTGCTGCTACGACGGTCTCTCAGCTCTGTTCTCGCTGGAGTGAAATAACTATTGAGCGAAGCTGCATACAGTTACGAGACTAATTATTATTATTTTTTAAAGACAACTTTATTACTATGTGGATATTTTTCCCACGTGAATTTATACGCCATTGGTTTATGCAATAATCTTTTTTTTACAGTTAAATATATAGATATTTTCCTAGCTATAATATATGATTCATGTATTGTTCGGTTCGCAGTGCGTACCGAACCGTGCACCGTGGACCCTGTACCGAATGGTTCAATACGAATACACGTACTGTTTCACCCCTAATTCCAAATGCACTGTACATCTTTTATACACGCACACACACAGTACATACATAATTTACACAAATGTGCGCACACACACATACACAGTCAGCTCAGACAAATGCAGCACAGAGGCCCAGCAGATTTTAATTTAGAATGGAAAATGAATGTGTTTGTGCAACAAATGTTAGTGCATCAAATTTTTTCACACGAATTCTTTCTCTAATCAAACCGAATCGTTTCAAACCTAAAGCGTATTGTTCTTGTATCGTATTCGAGCCCATGTATCTACACTGAACAAAAATATAAACACAACATGCAACAATTTCAAAGAGAAATGAATTCATTAGGCCCTAATCTATGCTTTTCACATGACTATTAATCTGTTGGTCACAGATACCTTAAAAAAAAGTAGGGGCCTGGATCAGAATACCAGTCAGTGTCTGGTGTGACCACCATTTGCCTCATGCAGCGCAGCACATCTCCTTCGCATAGAGTTGCTCAGGCTGTTGATTGTGGTCTGTGGAAAGTTAGGCCACTCTTCTTCAATGGCCATGTGAAGTTGCTGGATATTGGCAGAACTGGAACACACTGTCGTACACGTCGATCCAGAGCATCCCAAACGTGCTCAATGTGTGACATGTCTGAGTATGCAGGCCATGGAAGAACTGGGACATGTTCAGCTTCCAGGAATTGTGTACAGATCCTTATACATTGTGCCGTGCGTTATCATGCTGAAAAATTAGGTGATGGCGGCGGATGAATGGCACGACAGTGGGCCTCAGGATGTCGTCATGGTGTCTCTGTGCATTCAAATTGCCATCGATAAAATGTAATTGTGTTCTTTGTCTATAGTTTATGCCTTTCCATACCATCACCCCACCACCACCATGGGGCACTATGTTCACAACATTGACATCAGCAAACCGCTCGCCCACACAACGCTATACACATGGTCTGCAGTTGTGAGGACGGTTGGACGTACTGACAAATTCTCTAAAATGACGTTGGAGGGGGCTTATGGTAGAAAAATTAACATTAAATTCTCTGGCAACAGCTCTGGTGGACATTCCTACCGTTTGCATGCTCCCTAAAAACTTTAGACATCTGTGGCATTATGTTGTGTGACACAACTGCACATTTGAATGGCCTTTTATTGTACCCAGCACAAGGTGCACCTGTGTAATGATCATGCTGTTTAATTAGCTGCTTGATATGCAACACCTGCCAGGTGGATTGATTATCTTGGCAAATGTGAAATGCTCACTAACAGGGATGTAAACAAATTTGTGCACACAATTTCAGAGAAATAAGCTTTTTGTGCATATGGAACATTTCTGTAATATTTATATTTAGCTCATGAAACATGGAACCAACACTTTACATTGTTGCGTTTATATTTTTGTTCAGTCTAGTTACGTATCGAATCATCTTGAAAGGGGAAGATGCACATCCCTAGTATTCTACTATTCTAACTCTCAACAGTTGAGACCCTGACTGAGTTTAAAAAAATGAATTGATCTGTGAGTGTACAAAAAGGGGGCTGCGGGCCAGTTACCCATCACTGCTCTAGTTCATTCATCTTTATTTTCAAGCCTGTTGAAATTATTTAGACTGGAGCATTCTTCATGGTGTCCAGCTGGCCTCCAGTTTCTATATTTGAATCTGTTTTGGTTTACTTGTCTGTTTCATACTGTAGGCTCCCCCTGTGTTACAGTAAGCACAGTCACATGACTTCCATAGCATAGGGCTACTCAGAGTAGGACATACTGGTGATGAGTGTTCTCTGCCTGGGTTATAAAGAAAACCTCTGTTTCCTAATAAGCCTTAATTTGTGTGTGCATCGGTAAAGTGCCAGAACATTTTCCCTCTAAATGACTTGGCAAAAACACATTTGATGTGTATGGAGACCAAACCAATAGGGAATTTCATATATTAAGCTAGAAACGGCAAATGTTGTTTGAAGGTCTGTTTTAATGTATAAGTCTAACTATATCCTATTTTCCTTTCTTCTACAGTTCGTACTTATAAAGGCAGACAGCCTTTCGCTCACATTAGTGTGGATTAGAAATAAGTCAAATTGAAAATATTTTCCCTCCTGGTTTTCCTTTCGTTCCTCTGGCAGGCAGGAAAGGGTTAATGTCCATGTTTCCTGCCTTATTCCCAGTGCTCTTGCTATGTTCTGATTCCCTTCTTGATGTTCAACATTCCCAGGCTCTTATAACCTTCTAGCTAGCCTGCACCGGCCAAGAGTTGTCCCAGGTGAACGAGTGGGCGAACCTCCTGTTTTTTAAGGATAAAATCTCTTCAGTTTTTTTTTTCCCCCCCGTGGGAGTGATGCGAAAGCATTCTCTTTTTTTGCATGCATTTCTTAAAACCACACCATGGGAAAGCATGTTTCCCGAACCATGTTTTGTTGAAATGGCTTAGGTCTATAAAACCATACTGTGTAGGTATGCAAGCCTTGATTTTACTGGAAACAAGAAATGCTGAACCTCACTAGTAGCCTGCACTGTGTCTGAGCCTATGCATTGCACTGAGCTGGTTTAAGAACTTCTAGGGTTGGTAAGGTAGATAAGCCCAATGACTGAGGCCACTCATTGACTCAGCCTAGAGCTGTCAAAATGAATAATGTGTTGCATTGGGCTCGTTGTACTGGGGTCGTTGACCGTACCCTTAAAATATCAATGGTGTACCAGTTAAATTACAGTGGTCTGAAGAGAGAGAAATATAATTCATAGAATGGACCTATTATTGAAATTACACCCAACCTGTATTCAAGAGTGTGCTGTGTCTAAACCGATGGCGGGCACAACACAAACATCTCAGATGCGAAAATGTATAATAAAATTGTTTTACACGTCCAAATTCTTAAACGCTTAAGCCGTGGGGTGGGAGAGGGGGGGTTTTAAGCTGACATATGAAATTGTTTTAAGAATCATTTAGCTATTAGATTTAGAATTGTAGTATAAAAAACCTCATGGCTTGGTTTTTGCGCTGACATGCACTGTCAACTGTGGTACCTTTATATAGACAGGTGTGTGCCTTTTCCAAATCATGTCCAATCAATTGAATTTACCACAGGTGGAATCAAGTTGTAGAAAACATCTCAAGGATGATCAATGGAAACAGGAAGCACCTGAGCTCAATTTAGAGTCTGAATACTTTGTGAATGCACTGTATGTTGGTGTGGTGCTGGAGATAATGAATATGAAGGTGAGCATTTTAGAAATGTCCTTAAAGTAATTGATGTTAAAGAAAAAATAAATGTTTTTTATTAAATACATTTTTTTCAAGAAATTATAAAATACTGTACTTTGACAAACCTGTTTGTAAGCTTTTAAATGATATCAAACTCAACCGTTAATCTTTTCCAGTAATGAAGACATGGATATGGTGGGGTATGCAAAATGAGTAAACTTTGAGCACCTCTATCTCCTGAATGATTTGGCACTTTCTGACCATTTCTACCATGAGCAAATACATTTGAAGTCGGAAGTTTACATACACCTTAGCCAAATACTCAGTTTTTCACAGTTCCTGACATTTAATCCTAGTAAAAATTCCCTGTCTTATGTCAGTTAGGATCACCACTTTATTTTAAGAATGTGAAATGTCAGAATAATAGTAGAGAGAATGACTTATTTCAGCTTTTATTTCTTTCATCACATTCCAAGTGGGTCAGAAGTTTACATACACTCAATTAGTATTTGGTAGCATTGCCTTTAAATTGTTGAACTTGGGTCAAACGTTTTGGGTAGCCTTCCACAAGCTTTCCACAATAAGTTGGGTGAATTTTGGCCCATTGCTCCTGATGTAACTGAGTCAGGTTTGTAGGCCTCCTTGCTCACACACGGTTTTTCAGTTCTGCCCACAAATGTTCTATAGGATTGAGGTCAGTGCTTTGTGATGGCCACTCCAATACCTTGACTTTGTTGTCCTTCAGCCACAACTTTGGAAGTATGCTTGGGGTCATTGTCCATTTGGAAGACCCATTTGCGACCAAGCTTTAACTTCCTGACTGATGTCTTGAGATGCTGCTTCAATATATCCACCAAATTTCCTCTCTCATGATGCCATCTATTTTGTGAACTGCGCCAGTCCCTCCTGCAGCAAAGCACCCTAACAACATGATGCTGCCACCCCTGTGCTTCACAGTTGGAATGGTGTTCTTCGGCTTGCAAGCCTCCCCCTTTTTCCTCCAAACATAACGATGGTCATTATGGCCAAACAGTTCTATTTTTGTTTCATCAGACCTGAGGACATTTCTCCAAAAAGTAAGATTTTTGTCCCAATGTGCAGTTGCAAACCGTAGTCTGGCTTTTTTTATGGTGGTTTTGGAGCAGTGGCTTCTTCCTTGCTGAGCGGCCTTTCAGGTTATGTTGATATAGGGACTCGTTTTACTGTGGATATAGATACTTTTGTACCTGTTTCCTCCAGCATCTTCACATGGTCCTTTGCTGTTGTTCTGGGATTGATTTGCACTTTTCGCACCAAAGTACGTTCATCTCTAGGAGACAGAACGCGTCTCCTTCCTGAGCGGTAGGACGGCTGTGTGGTCCCATGGTGTTTATACTTGCGTACTGTTGTTTGTACAGATGAACGTGGTACCTTCAGGCGTTTGGAAATCGCTCCCAAGGATGAACCAGACTTGTGGAGGTCTACAATTTTTTTCTGAGGTCTTAGCTGATTTTCTTTTGATTTTCCCATGATGTCAAGCAAAGAGGCACTGAGTTTGAAGGTAGGCCTTGAAATACATCCACAGGTACACGTCCAATTGACTCAAATAATGTAAATTAGCCTATCAGAAGCTTCTAAAGCCATGACATAATTTTCTGGAATTTTCCAAGCTGTGTAAATGCACAGTCAAATTAGTGTATGTAAACTTCTGACCCACTGGAATTGTGATGCAGTGAATTATAAGTGAAATAATCTGTCTGTAAACAATTGTTGGAAAAATGTATTGTGTCTTGCACAAAGTAGATGTCCTAACCGACTTGCCAAAACTGTAGTTTGTTAACAAGAAATGTGTGGAGTGGTTGAAAAACGAGTTTTAATGACTCCAACCTAAGTGTATGTAAACTTCCGACTTCAACTGTATATATGTGGTCAAAAAGTGATTGAAATGAATTGACTAGTTTAATTAGCCTAGCTGAGAGGTTATTTTGACATAGCAGAAACATGTCCTTGAATAGAAAATGTACTAAAATGTATGAGCATCAGGTATGGCTATGCTTCATTTCAGTGCATCATCTACACCACAGGCTCCAATTTGAATAAAGATCAGATCGTCCTTGATCATTTACAAGCCTCATAGATTCCTCCTCTGTAATTGGAGACTGTTTGCCAAACATTTCTTCCTGCATCCAAACATTTCTGCAGGAACATTCCCACGTTCTTTCTTTCTTATTTTCTCCCACCACATTTTTTCCCACGCCATTCCAACTCTCTCGGGACACCTGATAGACGGACCGACGGACATGTTTGGGCTGTGTTCACGTTGTCTTTTCAAATAAATCAAGCCCAGATTGGAATAACAACAGGAGGGACTTCTCGGCATGGACCTCACCCAGGACCCCAGGAGCAGACCTGCCAAGGAAGCCTGTCTATATTTAGCCTAGTGATGCTCCAGCTAATTGCCTTCCTTGGCCTAATCATTTACAGGCTACAGGAGCAGCTCACAAATGACTGCAGAGGCCAGAACACTCCTAACCCTGATGTTAAGATCCCAACACCGACTGTGATCTCAGAGCTCTACAAATAAGACTGGCAAATGAGGGCATCTTTAGACTTTATCTACCATCTTGGATCTGAGTCTGGCTGCAACACTCCTACTTTGCATAAGTCCCAATGTTGCTGTCTTGAGAACAAAGCTTTTCTATGAGATCTAAATCAGCTGATTGTGATCTTGATTGTGATATGTAAGCCAAAGCCATGTATGATAACAGACTATAGGTATACTTCAACAGTCCAGTGAAACACACTAAAACTGTACTAACAGCAGCACTAACCCACACAAATTTAGCACAGGTTTGACACAGGAAGCAGCTCCCACCCACTTGATAGCTGCACCATATGGGCTCCATTAGGACTGATGGCAGACCAGACCTGGCAGTATGGGCTTGCCCATCCCTCGCTATCTGGTTGCCAATATAGGCCTACAATATGGTGGTGTGCTGGTTCTGGTGGCAAAGTTTGCTTACCGCTCCATTTTTTATTTTTTTTACCCCCATCCCCCTATGTGTGTTGGGTTACAGCAGCGTTTCCTGTGTGGTTCCTGTCCCCGCTCTCGCCTCGGTGAAGTCGCGGACACATGATCGCCAGGGGTTGCGGTGGGAGATGGTACATAGGAAGAGCGGAGAGGGAGAATTCCGAACGGGGGCCTTGCCTCGAGCCTTATAAAGCACCAGGAAAGAGGCTTTCCTTCCTGGTTGTTCTCTCACAGGAACTCTGGTAAATCTGTGGCCTCCCAGGCCTTTCCAAGGGCATATCTATCACATTGGATACCTGCCTGTGCCAGGTTGGGGGAAAAGGTAGGAATAGTTTTTGGTGCCATCAATTAGTTATTGAAATGTCCTGTATCTGTAGGGCCTACAGTTTTTCCTGATCTTGCCCTATATACAATAGCCTACAATGTGATACATACAGCACCTTCAGAAAGTATTCACACCCCTTGACTTTTTACACATTTTATTGTGTTGCATCCTGAATTTAAAATTGATCAAATTTAGATATTTTTGGGGCACTGGCCAACACACAATGCCCCATAATGTCAAAGTGGAATTATTATTTTTTATTATAAATTTTTTACAAATAAATGAAAAGCTGAGATTTCTTGATTCAATAAGTATTCAACCCTTTGTTATGGCAAGCCTAAATAAGTTCAGGGGTAAACATTTGCTTAGCAAGTCACAATAAGTTGCATGGACTCACTCTGTGAGCAATAATAGTGTTTAACATTATTTTTGTACAATTATCTTTAGGTCCCTCAGTCGAGCAGTAAATTCAGATTCAACCACAAAGACCAGGGAGGTTTTCCAATGCCTATCAAAGAAGGGCACCTATTGGTAGATGGGTATAAAAAAGCTAACATTATTAAGTTACTAATTACACTTTGGAAGGTGTATCAATACACCGAGTCACTATAAAGATACAGGCGTCCTTCCGAACTCAGTTGCCGGAGAGGAAGGAAACCGCTCAGGGATTTCACCATGAGGCCAATGTTGACTTTAAAACATTTACAAAGTTTAACGGCTGGACGTGGAGGACGTAAAGGTAATGGCGGACTGAACGAAGTTATGTAGAGCACCTCAAGATAAAACGTAATATTCAATATCGGCAAGTTAGACTAAAACATTAGCACTACATAATCTGGTGGGTGATAACCTTCAATCTGGATAATAACACAAAACAAATCTTAAGACTAGAGACATTTATCGACAAATATTACGAAAACAAGCAACACCCAAACATGACGGAGAGTAAGACAGGGGAACCGATTTCAAAACGGAAACGTGACTCTTCTACAGACAGAAGATTTAATATTTTCACCGCCGGGAATGGTAAAAGTCGAAACCGATCTGTTAAAATCAATAAATGACAAACTGGGTATACTTGAATTAGTTAGTAAGGACATAAAAGAGTTGAAGGCAAGCCTAGAGATGAGTGATGAAAAAGCTGCGACATTGGAGAAGGAGACACACAAGCTAAAAGGGACAGTCAATAAGATTGAAACCAAAATGAATGAAATTAAAAAGGAGAACACCGTTCTGAGGGAAGCCTTACTGGACATACAAACTAGATCAATGAGAGAGAATCTGGTACTTACAGGTATCCAGGAGAAAGAAGGGGAAGTTCCTGAATCTGTAGTTAGAGAGTTCCTCCTTACAGTGCTTCAGATCCCACGCGAAGTTATCGACAAAATCCAACTTGAACTTGTACACCGCTTCGGACAGAGAGGCCAAAGGTATGAACGCCCAATCGTTGCCAAATTTGCTTCATGTAAAGATAAAATAATGGTTAAAAGCCTGGGTAAAAGACTTGCTGGGACCAAAATTGGCATGAATGATCAGTTTCCGAAGGAAATTGCAGAACAGCGTAAAGTTCTGTATCCAATTTTCAAAGAAAATAGATTAAAAGCGAAATGAGTAGCTCTCGTCGTTGATAAACTATATATTGATAACCAGTTGTTCAGAGACACAAAGACTACTCCATGGTTATTTTAAAAATTACAAAGTTCTCATAGATGAGGAAAATAAACAATTCTAGCCCGGTAATGGATAGTAACAATACAATAAAAAATATAGCTTTTCTATATATCTTTACATATAACTAATTGAATACACAATAACTAATTCAACATAGTGAAGATAAAAACTATGTAAACAGAAGGCACAGTATGTGTGGATGGTGTGGTGTGTGTTTATTTTTTATTTGTTATGTTTGGAAAGTGTTTGGAAAGTTTGAAAGCTTTCAATGTTGTTCAGATGATGGATATACCTTTATAGTGAATTATATGTCTTATTTATTTATTGTCCTATCATGGTGGAACAGTTTTAAAATAAATGATACATTTGATTTATTATTGTCCTATCATAGGGAACTACATTTTAAAAATAAATTATCTAATTATTTATTTATGATCCTATTTTTATAGGTACAGTCCATGACCAAATACCATAGACACCCACCTGAATGACCCAGATACTAAGGAGAAGTCCCTAACTGTTTTATGTGCCTGCTGTAAGCGGTCTATGCAGCCAAAATGAGGTCAGAGACCAAGAGCAGCACCTCCCCCTCAAGATTCTGATCCTGCTTGGCAGGGTTGGTCCTGCAAAGCCAAAGCCCCCTAAAGGGAGAGCATACTACACAAGGAAATTCTCAAAGCTCCTAATGAGAACCTTGACGACCTTGTACCTAGCCAGCAGGGATTCCGGTGGGGTGCGCCCACCCAGGCAGTGGCAGTGCTGGCAACACTAGCTGCAGTAACCCATGGGGAGGGGTCACACTCGGACATTCAGAGAGGGGGTATATTATTGTGACCCTGGTGGCACAAAATCAAAGTCGGACTGCATGGAGATGCTTGGGAATATGGTCAATACGGATGACCGTATTGTGGGTGTTTCAGGGATAAGGTGTGCATTTGACCTCCATCATCTAGGATGTGACAATGGTAAATAAAATCTACATTTTTGCCCATTTTTTTTGCGCTGTCTTGCAGGCCTTCTCATACAGCTGCAACTAAGTGCATTTGTAAATCAAGACCTATCTTGAGTTGGGCTTTGGGATGGTGCAATTGTTGAGAAAGTGAGCTTATGGTTGTGTGGGGGTAAGGGTTGAGTGTGTATGTGTATGTGTGTATCCCACAACTGTTGCGAAGGAGTAAAAGATGTTAGGGACAATAGAGGATGATCCACAGCTATATATAATACAAATCGAGGTGAGGGCGATGGAAATGCATTTGGCAGTTGATCTACTTCAATTCGGTAAATGGCACTGTGTGCCATAAAAAGCCAGACTACGGTTTGCAACTGCACATGGGGACAAAGATTGTACTTTTTGGAGAAATTTCCTCAGGTCTGATGAAACAATGGCCATAATGACCATCGTTATGTTTGGAGGAAGAAGGGGGAGGCTTGCAAGCCGAAGAACACCATCACAACCGTGAAGCACAGGGGTGGCAGCATGCTGTGGGGGTGCTTTGCTACAGGAGGGACTGGCGCACTTCACAAAATAGATGGCATCATGAGAAGGAAAATTATTAAGACATCAGTCAGGAAGTTACAGCTTGGTCGCAAATGGGTCAAGGGGTATGAATATTTTCTGAAGGCACTGTATCCATCCTTACTTACCGCCATACCTGGCTTCTCTACCTCCCCTCTTGCTGTACTTTGGGGCTGTCAAGAAGATGCGTGCTTGAGGCCGAGGGAGAGAGAGAACTGTGTTTGTCAGCTTTTTAAACCCCAGAAATTGATTCTACTCTCCTCCACTCCTCATCCTAATGACAAGCTAATCTCCCTCTCCGGTTCCTCCTCTCCTCTGCCGATATAAATAGAGGTCTCTTTCTCTCTTTTTTTTTCTCCCCATTTTCACACTGGAAAAATAGCCAGGATGATGAGTTTGCTGTTGCAAGCAATCAATTCTCTGCATTAAATCTCCCAAAAAAAAGGTTACCTATGGCAATAGAAACCCAGGCAGCCACGTAACCCCAATCCTGCGCCTCCTGCCAGTTTTCTATTCAACTAATTAAATAAATGGCTTCGGTCTGGAGAGTGAGCTGGATGAAATGTTAAAATATTGATGTTAATAGTGATGTGAGTTTAGGGCGTTTGTTATGGGGAGCGACAGGCAGACAGGCAGGCTGTAGCTGTGTGGAGGGATTAGGAGTGGCTGTGCCAACCAGGGGGTACCTTAATGATATTAGTAGTGATCTGGTTATTTATGAGGCTAAGTTATTCATGCCCCGTGCTGGCTATCCATCACAGCTTGAGCTGAGTGCTTTGACTGGAGCCAATTATAGTCCAGCTAAATACTGGCGGCCTCTATGGATCGGTACCTGAACATCTTAAAATCATCTGCTGTCTTCCCTACTAGGCCTATTACTCCTCTGCCCCTAGTGATGGCCGTATGTACTGCAACCAGGGTGGTGTTCAGTAGGGAGGGAACGTTTTGAAACACAGTGAACCTGGAAGGTATTACCAGAATGTTGGTCCGTTGGACTCCCTTTTCCTCTCCCTGTCTGAACTCCCCCTCAAACTGCTGTTGACCTGGCTAACAGGCCTGCATCTGAGGGAGAGAAATTAAATTATTAGGCCTACGCAAACACACACCATTTAATCCACATGTGTTGAGTCTCTGGGCTGCAGCGATAATGTTGTTCCTTGGAGTTCCTTGTACCTATGGGATTAAACAGGCTGATGTGGTCCAGAGTCTGATCTCAGGCCAGTCCTTAATGAGCCAAAGCTTAATCTGCCAGAACCGGACAGAATAAAGACACTGCTGCTAAAGTACATCATCAGGATATGTAACATTGGCTATTTGTAATAGTTGATACTCCAGGCTCTCTGTCTGTTGGCATCATATCCAGGGAGGGCTTGGATGCTGTCCGGGTAGTACAGCCCCAGAGACTGAGCTCAGCTCTCTGGTCTCCATCTCTTGTCACCCTGCTTTCTTCTCTTCTATCCCACTCTGTGCGGGGTCGGGAAAAAATGATAGTCATTCTGTTTTCAGGGAAAAAGGAAAAGAGCATGTAATGCGACTTCCACTTTTGGATGTGTGCCTCGTATTACTAAGACTTCACTCCATCTTAACTCATCCTCATTGTGACTCATTCTCGCCATGACCACAATGTGGGGCATCCCGCTCCGGCGTTTCTCTTTCTCCTGCTACGTTAGGTTACTTCTATCCTTGCCGCAACTGTCTCTCTCTCGCTCTGTCTCTCTCTATATCCCTCCCTCTTTCTCCAGTGAGCTGTACGGTGCCTCCTCAGATCTGTGGGGCTTGGAGAGTTATCTCTCTGAGTCCTAGGGAACCACGAGGGTCTCTGTGGGATCAATTTAAAAGGGAAGCGCTTGCCTCTCATCCTCCTCTCCTGGCCAGGCCCTCCTAGCTGATTGGATCTGCTCGCCTGGAATACACAGGCTTTTATCTCTCCTTCTTTAAGTTTTCCGAGCTCTCAGTCTTGTCTTCATAATACAACAGGGTTTCTGTTCCACTTTACAGAGTATCTGTGTGGCCTGGGTTTGCACCTGTGAGACTGTTGTTTCAATCTTCTCAGTTTATTTTTGTACCAACCTATCGGGTGGTAAATCTTTAGTGAGTACTGCTTTTTCTCTGAAGGGAAAAATAAAACGCCTCCCCCTGGTTGACTCCTTAGGCAGCTTTGCTTCTTCACAAACATAACTGTATTCTGGTTAGAAGTGACTCGCAGCTCAAATGTATTATTCACACACAGTGGATATTTCTCCCGTTGGTCACAAAGAGGAGGAGAGGAAAGCTGATGGCTCCTGTGAGCACTCTCTCTGGTCCCTGGCTGAACAGCTGAAGTGTGTCTCTTTTGTAAGACATGAATTACCAGTGACCCTGATGTAAGAACAAGTACAGCGACCAGGGACAGACTGTAGGCTTGTAGAGGGAGAACGCTGCAGGCTTCGCATTGCCCATCTCATAGGGAATTGAGATTGTGGTTTTGTGCCTACCCCAACCATGGCAGGAGGACCCTATGGGCTCTGGTCAAAAGTAGTGCTACCCCAACCATGGCAGGAGGACCCTATGGGTTCTGGTCAAAAGTAGTGCTCCCCCAACCATGGCAGGAGGACCCTATGGGCTATGGTCAAAGGGAGTGCACCATAGAGAATAGAGTGCAATTTGGGACACACACATGCTCTTTTCAGTCACTATAGAGGGCCACCCTGCTTTATTTTCTCATATACAGTTGAAGTCGGAAGTTTACATACATACACTTAGGTTGGAGTCATTTAAACTCGTTTTTCAACCACTGCACAAATGTCTTGTTAACAAACTATAGTTTTGGCAAGTCAGTTAGGACATATACTTTGTGCATGACACAAGTCATTTTTCCAACATTTGTTTACAAACAGATTATTTCACTTATAATTCACTGTATCACAATTCCAGTGAAATATAAATGAAATAATCTGTTTTAACAGTTTTTAAACGGATTTTAAACGGTCGACCTCTACTTGCTACATTGTAAGCTAATTTACTTGTGTGGCTGCTAGCCAAATAGCGTTGCACCTCTGTTGTCATTGATGAAAACGATTTTATGCCGAATGTGTTGCACTAATGTATTTTGTGTGTGAAGCTATCGTTGCACGCCCCTTATCATTCTATTGAAGCCAAAAACACTGACATTCAACTATATACGGTGCATTCGGAAAGTATTCAGACCCTTTGACTTTTTCCAATTGTGTTACGTTACAGCCTTATTCTAAAATGGATTAAACAAATATATTCATCAGTCTACACACAATACCCCATAATGTCAAATCAAAAACCGGTTTTAGTCATTTTTGCAAATTTATAAAAAATGTAAAATGGAAATATCACATTTACATAAGTATTCAGACCCATGAATCAGTACTTTGTTGAAACACCTTTGGCAGCAATTACAGCCTTGAGTGTTCTTGTGTATGACACTACGAGCTTGGCACACCTATATTTGGAGTTTCTCCCATTCGTCTCTGCAAATCCTCTCAAGCGCTGATAGGTTAGATGGGGAGCGTCGCTTCACAGCTTTTTTTTAGGTCTCTCCAGAAACATTCGTTCCGGTTCAAGTCTGGGCTCTGGCTGGGCCACTCAAGGACATTCAGAGACTTGTCCGGAAGCCACTCCTGTGTTGTCTTGGCTGTGTGCTTAGGGTTGTTGGAATTTTAACCTTCGCCCCAGTCTGAGGTCATTAGCCCTCTGGAGAAGGTTTTCATCAAGGATCTCGCTGTACTTTTCTCCGTTCATCTTTCCCTCGATCCTGACTAGTCTCCCAGTCCCTGCCGCTGAAAAACATCCCCACCTTTTGGCGATCTCCAAGCGGACTAACAAGTGCCTTTTACTGAGGAGTGGCTTCCGTCTGGAAACTCTAACATAAAGGCCTGATTGGTGGAGTGCTGCAAAGATGGTTGTCCTTCTAGAAGGTTCTCCCATCTCCACCTTCAACACAGAGGAACTCTGGAGCTCTGTCAGAGTGACCATTGCGTTCTTGGTCACCTCCCTGATCAAGGCCCTTCTCCCCCGATTTCTCAATTTAGCCGGGCAGACAGTTCTAGGAGGTATCTTGGTGGTTCCAAACTTCTTCCATTTAAGAATGATGGAGGCCACTGTGTTCTTTGTACTCAAAACAACTAGAAAACTGACAGTTCAAAGCACGCAGCAGTGATGTATACTTCTCCCGCTGGTCATCTGATAGGGAACAGACTAATAGTGTCGGAATGTGGGTGAGCTTGTTGGCTTCTACTTAGTGGGTCAGGAGGAGTAATTTTCCCTTGAAGGCTTTGACAAGGCTGTACATCTGATTTTTGAAAAGGCCCTTCCCTTGTAGTTTGGAATTCCGTTTATTCGTTAGGGCCATGATGTCCACTGTGAAGGCAAAATCAGCCAACCATTCTTTATCTTGCAGTTGAGGGAACTCATATAACACATGTTCCTTTTCATTTGAAAAAACGCAGCAATCTCCGACTTCAGGTCCCAAACCCTTTTTAGCACCTTAACCAAACTCAGCCATCTCTCGTTTGTGTGTTAGGGGAGATCTGCTTGACCTGTCTCTTCCAACAGTGAGACAAACTGCCTGTGGTTTAAAGATTTTGCTCTTATGAAGTTTACCACTTTAGTGACAGTATCCACAACATGGCTCAATTTCAGAACACATTTACAGAGCACCTCCTGATGAATAATGCAATGCAGGGAAAATAATTTTCTGATCTGGGTTCAGGTCACCTACTTGATCTTGTATCCTTTTCAAAAGGCCAATGTTTTTCCTGTCAAGTTTGGGAACCCATCAGTGGTCACACTGGATAAGTTTTCAAAATTCAGTCCCAGCTTTGCCACACACTTATTAACCTCGTCCAATAAATCTTTCCCTGTGGTTGTGCTCGTCATTGACTGCACTGAAGCAAGCTCCTCTAATTTCAAAGTCTGGGGTTATGCCTCGTCATGTGCATCACTGCTCTCATCCAGGGCCAAGGAGAAATAGGTGAAATCCTTTACCTTGTCTTTCAACTTTTGTTCTATATTCTCTGCGACGTCCTCAACACACTTCATCTTGACAGGGAAACATTTTCAAGCAATTATTTTTTGTCGGGGAAAAGTATTGCCTGCAGAGTCAATTAAACATTCTTTAATGAATTCACCCTCAGTGAATGGCTTGCTGCTTTTGCAACTGAGAAAGCAACTCATTCGATGCACTTGCTCTCTGCTCAGAAGACACATTCCTATATTTCTCTGCATGCTTCGTCTGGAAGTGTCGGGACACCCTACATTCATTGTCTACTTCCTTTTCTTTTAAATCTTTGAAGAAGTAATTTTTGCGCAATTTCGAGCTAGCTTCTATTTGTAACTGTGACGTGTGTGTGTGTGTGTGTGTGTGTCAGCCCGTCAGTCACTGTCTGTCCTCGTGCAGTTATTTTATACGTTGTTTCAAAATAAATGTCCCACAAGCGTTGGGAGTTAAATTATTTCACAAAGGTGAGTTATTCATTCGGCTTTTAATTTGAATAACAATAAAGTTTTTCAAAACTTTACTATCGCAAATTCTTTATGTGATCTGAGCATGATTCCACGGGCCGTATTGAATCAGGTCACTGGCCGCATATGGCCCCCGGGCCGACCTTTGCCCAGGCCTGGCCTAGTAGCTTCCCAAATGGTAATGATGGAATACATTTGAATTGTAACGTTAGTGAGGCACCATGGTAGCCCAGTTCTTGCCAGTTGGATGGGATCACCAACTTTTTCTGTATTACCCATAAGCCAAGGCTTGGCCTACACTAGCCCTCTATACACAAAGTTAACAAACTAACTTCTTAGGTGTTTTTAGATATGAGTCTATTTAGTGAAGCACCCTGCTGTGTCAACAACAGAGCCCTTAGCCTTCTCCCTGGTGACATCACTGCCGTGCACTAATTGAGGTTTAATACCAGGGCACATAGTGGAGAGGGGTGTAATTTTCCTCCCCTACCCGAAATAGAGATGGCAGCTTTTCATGTGGTCGAGGTTAATTTGGGATGCAGTGGTACGGTGCAGCTGCGTGTGATTTTAAACAAACACCTTGCCCTTTGTTTTTGTCTCCAACTTTTAGCGTGAGGTTCGAGGGGAATGGGAAGCAAGACCACCTGTCGATCGGTCATTTTGTTTTGTAATCAAAACAATGACAAGGTGAAGTGTTCTTTGTTATAGCATAAAACTAACTAGACAGATATTGTGTGCCAAATGGCACCTCATTGCCTATATAGGCCTAGTACACTACTTTTGAGCAGGGCGGGTAGGATTTCCATTTGGGACGCAGCAAGTGTTTGGCATTTACTCAGTTAACCAGTAGACATTTGTGAGTAAAATGGAACTGAAGTGAAAATGGTTTCAAGAGCTTTTCAATTAATTTAATCCATAAAACAAAAGGCTACCCATTTCCTCTGTCACCACCATCTAAAGAAACCTAATCACTTTGAATCCAAATCGACATATGCCATTGCCAATCCTTTGCCCTGCGGCTGAGTTGATGTTGAGTTTATAGGCTAGCAGAACGAGAGGCATCGATAGCCCTGTATTATGTAGATAGAATGGCATTTGTGCGTCATTATAAATAACGCACGCACACACACACACAGAGCCTTAATGTGGCTAATGACATTCAACACGCCCAGGAAAACACACATCTCTCTGGCCGCTTGCTCTTTATCCCCGCTATATCAGCGCCTGTATAAACAGCAGGCCTGTTTGAAGTGGAAAGCTTTAATCACAAATGTAATGATTTACATTGCAAGGGGGTTGCTGGTTACTGCCCGGATGTTGATGCTGAAGGAGGGAGGGATGGTCCAATGTAAATGCCTGCCCAGCTCTGTGGAGGGAAAATTAACCTGATAACAGCAATGGATTGTTGGTCAGGACAAAATCAGAATCGCAGTTTTAACAGAAGGTTTGGGTTTAGTTGAACATCCTGGTAGATATGCAGAAACATACACATACACAATGTGATGCCATAGAATATATATAAAAAAACAGGCAGCATACCTTTTCGCCTCCTGTTGTACGTAGTGTAGCAGCCTTGCTCCACTAGTACATACAGCAGTGTTTTAGTGCGTGAAAATTAGATTAGCTACTTAGGTAGCTGACAGAAGCATGCTCTGGTCATCATACTAAGCCTGAGGTTATATTTGAAAAGGTTTGTGGTTTTAGAGCTGACCCCTTAAACGGTTTCTCATCACCATGTCTCTCACTCACTCACTCACTCACACACACACACACACACACACACACACACACACACACACACACACACACACACACACACACACACACACACACACACACACACACACACACACACAGCAGCCTCATGGATCTCTGCTGGGCCAAAGCCTGTTAGCTCCAATTCGTACCGTCTGAGTTCATAACGCGGAGTGTCAGTCAGTTGACTTAAAGCCTCACAGATATGGGACTAGTTCCCTTTCAGTCGGTCACACGGTATACCATACTATGGGGAGTCAACGACGAATCGTATTCACCTGAAGAAAAACTGAAATCGCGCCCAATAGGATAATGGATGCAGAGCCCGGCTTTTGAAGCCCCGCCTTCCTGGGTATAATTCCAGTACTCGCATTAATTTCCTAAATTCTTTGCTCTTCAGTTCACCCGAAGTAAGAACATGACATGCAAATTTACAAACTTTTCAAGCACACACAGACTGCAAGATTCGGCTCGGGACTTGGGTGTATGTTAGTGGGGAGAGAGTACTCGTTCCCTAGATGTTGCAAATTTTGGGTCTGGGTATCGGTTTTTATTTGCTAAAAGCTACCTACTTTCTGCTCTGCTTGTGTAGCTAATTTTTTCCTTGCTTGGTTTGGACTTGTGTTTGCTAAAAACTAGAGGTCGACTGATTTTTCAAGTCCAATATCGATACCGATTTATTGGAGGACCAAAAAAAGGCGATGCCGATTTTTATATATACAGTGGGGAGAACAAGTATTTGATACACTGCCGATTTTGCAGGTTTTCCTACTTACAAAGCATGTAGAGGTCTGTCATTTTTATCATAGGTACACTTCAACTGTGAGAGACGGAATCTAAAACAAAAATCCAGAAAATCACATTGTATGATTTTTAAATAATTAATTTGCATTTTATTGCATGACATAAGTATTTGATCACCTACCAACCAGTAAGAATTCCGGCTCTCACAGACCTGTTAGTTTTTCTTTAAGAAGCCCTCCTGTTCTCCACTCATTACCTGTATTAACTGCACCTGTTTGAACTCGTTACCTGTATAAAAGACACCTGTCCACACACTCAATCAAACAGATTCCAACCTCTCCACAATGGCCAAGACCAGAGAGCTGTGTAAGGACATCAGGGATAAAATTGTAGACCTGCACAAGGCTGGGATGGGCTACAGGACAATAGGCAAGCAGCTTGGTGAGAAGGAAACAACTGTTGGCGCAATTATTAGAAAATGGAAGAAGTTCAAGATGACGGTCAATCACCCTCGGTCTGGGGCTCCATGCAAGATTTCACCTCGTGGGGCATCAATGATCATGAGGAAGGTGAGGGATCAGCCCAGAACTACACGGCAGGACCTGGTCAATGACCTGAAGAGAGCTGGGACCACAGTCTCAAAGAAAACCATTAGTAACACACTACGCCGTCATGGATTAAAATCCTGCAGCGCACGCAAGGTCCCCCTGCTTAAGCCAGTGCATGTCCAGGCCCGTCTGAAGTTTGCCAATGACCATCTGGATGATCCAGAGGAGGAATGGGAGAAGGTCATGTGGTCTGATGAGACAAAAATAGAGCTTTTTGGTCTAACTCCACTCGCCGTGTTTGGAGGAAGAAGAAGTATGAGTACAACCCCAAGAACACCATCCCAACCGTGAAGCATGGAGGTGGAAACATCATTCTTTGGGGATGCTTTTCTGCAAAGGGGACAGGACGACTGCACCGTATTGAGGGGAGGATGGATGGGGCCATGTATCGCAAGATCTTGGCCAACAACCTCCTTCCCTCAGTAAGAGCATTGAAGATGGGTCGTGGCTGGGTCTTCCAGCATGACAACGACACGAAGCACACAGCCATGGCAACTAAGGAGTGGCTCCGTAAGAAGCATCTCAAGGTCCTGGAGTGGCCTAGCCAGTCTCCAGACCTGAACCCAATAGAAAATCTTTGGAGGGAGCTGAAAGTCCGTATTGCCCAGCGACAGCCCCGAAACCTGAAGGATCTGGAGAAGATCTGTAGGGAGGAGTGGGCCAAAATCCCTGCTGCAGTGTGTGCAAACCTAGTCAAGAACTACAGGAAACGTATGATCTCTGTAATTGCAAACAAAGGTTTCTGTACCAAATATTAAGTTCTGCTTTTCTGATGTATCAAATACTTATGTCATGCAATAAAATGCAAATTAATTACTTAAAAATCATACAATGTGATTTTCTGGATTTTTGTTTTAGATTCCGTCTCTCATAGTTGAAGTGTACCTATGATAAAAATTACAGACCTCTACATGCTTTGTAAGTAGGAAAACCTGCAAAATCGGCAGTGTATCAAATACTTGTTCTCCCCACTGTATATATTTGTAATAATGACAATTACAGCAATACTGAATGAAAAATTAACACTTTTATTTTAACTTAATATAATACATCAATAAAATCTATTTAGTCTCAAATAAATAATGAAACCTGTTCAGTTTGGTTTAAATAATGCAAAAACAAAGTTTTTGTAGAAGAAAGTAAAAGTGCAATTTGTGCCATGTAAAAAAGCTAACGTTTAAGTTCCTTGCTCAGAACAGGAGAACATATGAAAGCTGGTGTTTCCTTTTAACATGAGTCTTCAATATTCCCAGGTAAGAAGTTTTAGGTTGTAGTTATTATAGGACTATTTCTCTATACCATTTGTATTTCATATACCTTTCACTATTGGATGTTCTAATAGGTACTTTAGTATTGCCAGCCTAATCTCGGGAGTTGATAGGCTTGAAGTCATAAACAATGCTTGAAGCATTGCGAAGAGCTGCTGGCAAATGCACGAAAGTGCTGTTTGAAAGAATGCTATGAGCCTGCTGCTGCCTACCACTGCTCAGTCAGACTGCTCTATCAAATCATAGACTTAATTATAATATAATAACACACAGAAATACGAGCCTTAGGTCATTAATATGGTCAAATCCGGAAACTATCATTTCGAAAACAAAACGTTTATTCTTTCAGTGAAATACGGAACCGTTCCATATTTTATCTAACGGGTGGCATCCATAAGTCTAAATATTGCTGTTACATTGCACATCCTTCAATGTTATGTCATAATTACGTAAAATTCTGGCAAATTAGCTCGCAACGAGCCAGGCGGCCCAAACTGTTGCATATACCCTGACTCTGCGTGCAATGAACGCAAGAGAAGTGATTCAATTTCCCTAGTTTAATATTGCCTGCTAACATGAATTTCTTTAAACTAAATATACACGTTTAAAAAAAAATATGCTTCTGTGTATTGATTTTAAGAAAGGCATTAATGTTTATGGTTAGGTACAGTCGTGCAACAATTGTGCTTTTTTCCGCAAATGCCCTTTTGTTAAATCATCCCCCGTTTGGCGAAGTTGGCTGTCTTTGTTTTGAAGAAATAGCCAGGCGGCCCAAACTGCTGCATATACCCTGACTCTGTTGCACAGAACGTGACAAAATTGACAAAAAGTGACAAAATTGCCCTAGTTAAAAGAAATTCATGTTAGCAGGCAATATTAACTAAATATGCACGTTTAAAAATATATACTTGTGTATTGATTTTAAGAAAGGTGTTGATGTTTATGGTTAGGTTAACATTGATGCAACGACAGTGCTTTTTTCGCGAATGCGCTTGTTAAATCACCGTTTGGCGAAGAGGCTGTGATTCAATGATAAATTAACAGGCACCGCATCAATTATATGCAACACAGGACAAGCTAGATAAACTAGTAATATCATCAACCATGTGTAGCTAACTAGTGATTATGTTTAGATTTGTTTTTTATAAGATACATTTAATGCTAGCTAGCATCTTAGCTTGCTGCACTCGCATAACAGGTAGTCAGCCTGCCACGCAGTCTCCTCGTGGAGTGCAATGTAATCGGCCATGATCGGTGTCCAGAAATGCCGATTACCGATTGTTATGAACTTGAAATCAGCCCTAATTAATCCTACTAAAAACCCACTAATTTCTGTTCTGCTTGTGTAGCCAGTGCTTCCTTGCTTGAGTAAGATGGCCAGTGGTAAGAGTAAGTTCAAAAAAGGCTGACCAGCCAAGTTTGAACCTCCGACCATGCCCTTGCTCATATGGTTTCACAATGAAATTTAAAGATACGAGTGCTCTCCTGTTTGCCTGGTGTGAAAATACTCGCAGGAAGCTTTGGCTCGAACCAGTTCGTGTGACCATGGTCTCTTGCTGGGTTCACCTTCCGTTGGAGTAGGGCTGACTTTGTGAGAAAAATTGGGGCTGCTAGTAAAGGGTCTTCCAGTGAAGCGACCTTGGTAATGGGGTTGTCTGAGGTAGGGAGAGAGCAACGGTGGTCAGCATTAATTGGGATGTCATCCCAGCCGAGTGAGGCTCATTCCGGTTTCTCTGGCAGTGTTCAGAGTCGGGATTCCGAGGTAGTGTCCGAGGCAGCCTAAAGCCCCGGCTTTGGATTGCGGCTGGGGAGAGTGAACCATTGGTGGTTAATGCGCCTTTGATGGAGCTGTGTCGTAGGGCAGCAGATCACCTGGGGGTGGATTGGCTGTCTTCTCCCCCGCAGTGGAGTTCCTCTAGGTTTGGGGGAACGTATTTACCTCCTGTCCCTGCAGCGGTGAAGCGTCGCTTACCCCTGTTTTAAAGGTTTCGCCGATGAGCTAAAAGCGACCTGGGATCCCTCTGTCTGGTGATACCAGGTTATGGCGAGTTAATGAATGTGGAGGCTATGAAAGAGGCAGGGCTCGTTTGCTCACCTCCGATATATGGAAAGTTGGCGAGTTACTTAGTTCCGGAGGCTAACAAGGGGGCTAATTCTAGCACAGTGCTTCTGAATAAACAGTGTCGGTTCTCGGTGGATCAGCTGGACAAAGTGTACCAGGAGAGGGCAGTATCATCCAGGTGAGGGCATAATAAACACAGTTCCTTCCCCACATTCAGACACAAGGTTGTCAAGAGCGGTGGATATGAAAACAAGCATTCCAATAAGAACAAAAATTATCCCAGTCCTCAGGGTGGCGCTCTGCCCCTTCAGGAAATAATGTATAGGAGACTGGCAGCGTGACCCGTCCAGTGGCGTGGCATGCGCAGTTTCACCATGGGTGATGACAGTGACTAAGGGATACAGTCTCTGCAGTTCGCTGTGGTCCCTTCTTCGTTTCGTGGTGTAATAAAGCCAATTGTCCTCGAGGTCAAAGCCCAGGCTACTCGGGTGGTCCCCGTCTCACATGTACAGAGCGGTTACAGTGTGTACTACTTAGTTCCCAAGAGCGATGGAACGTTTCGTCCTATCCGGGACTTGGGTGTTTTAGAAAAGCACATCAAGGTTTGCAAGTTCAAAATGCTCACACTAAGCCGGCGATTGGTTCATGTCCTTGCATATTTGCATGTGGCTACACATCTTCCCCACAGAAAGTTTTGGAGGTTTCATTTCGAGGGTGTGCCCTAAGAGTTTCTGGTCCTGTCTTTCTGTCTCTCCCTATCGCCCAGCACATTTTCTATGGTAGTGGAAGCAGCTTTGGCACCGGTGTGGTGCCAAGGCAGCAGGTGGAACGCCACGCTGGTTTCCCATATTCAGTCTCTGGGGTTCATAGTGAATCACAAGAAAATCACAAGACTCCCGCTGAGCGCATTCAGTTTCTGGGTCTCTTTCTGGACTCTGTTCTGAATCGTGTTTTGTCCCAGCAGAGCAGGGTCACATTCCGGCTCTGTCTGGCACAATTTCAGCTGGGGCACACTTTTTTTGCTTGTGCCTGCGGTTATTGGGTCTGATGGCCTCTGATAGCTGTGGTGCCTCTGAGACTTCTGCTGATATGTGTGTTTCAGCGCAGACTGCTATGTGTCTTGACGCATCTCGCCACTGCCATCAGTTGCTCAAGGTATCCCCGTTGTACCTAAGGGTGTTGACTCCTTTGAGGGACGCGTGACTGCTGTTGCAGGGGGTTCTCATGGGCCGGGTATTGTCCCGCAGGCGGATCATGACACACATCCTTATTGGGATGGGGAGTGCTGGTTGTGGGCTACTGGGAAAGAGGGATTTGGTCAACAGCACAAAGGGCGCTGCATATCAATTACCTAGAGCTACTGACTGCTAGCACTGAGGCGTTTCCTTCCGATGTTGGAGGGCCAGAATGTGTTGGTAAGGTCCGACAACCTAAACCCTGGCCAGTTATTTGCTCGTATGGAGCAGTGCGCATTTCCTGTTGCGCAGGGCGACGTATCTTCCCGGATCTCTGTGTGGGAGCAGATCTAATTTCCAGGAGTAGAGACTGCACCCCTTGGTGGTTGCCCAGGGGCCGATGTATATCTGACGTATATCTTTATGAATCGCGAAAGCGCGTATTGTCGTCCGTTCTTCTCAATGAGGGATCTAGGCGCACCGTTGGGAACGGATGCTTTGGCGTATCAGTGGCCTCGCACCCTGCTCTATGCGTTTCCTCCGTGGGACCTAATTCAGGCCACCGTGGAGAGGGTCCGTCAGAAGGAGGGTCTGTTGTTGATTCTGGTGGCTGCCCATTGGCCCAGACAATCCTGTTTCCCGGAGATCATCCACATGGTTCCATGTCGTCGGGATCTGTTGTCCCAGGCACACGGGAGAGTTTGGCACCGACGACCGCAGATAAGGGATCTGGGCGTTTGGCCCTTGAAAAGTTTAATTTGACGGCTAGGAGTTTACCCTCAAACTTGATTACGACTATATAGTTTGCACGTGCGCCCTTTACGAGAGGGAATGTATACATATAAGTGGCACGCATTTTAAGGGTTAGTGTCAGGTTAAGAGTTTCTCCTTTTCAGAGTTCTTTGGTGGACATTTTGATGTTCTTGCAAGAGCTTTTTGAGCAGGGCCTTTCTTTTTTCCACATTGACGGTTTATATGGCAGCCATCTCGGCGTATCATGTAGGGATTGACGGCTCTACCCTGGGGTCTCATCCTCTGGTGGGTGTGGTTCCTGAAAGGCGTACGTCAGCTCAGACCAGTGTCTTAAGTCTATGGCACTGACTTGTGACCTGGTTTTGGTCCTGGACATTATGTGTGAGCCTCCGTTTTAACCATTGGATTTGACCTGATACCTCATTCCCTCCTTCAGGGAACAGTAGCTATATTCATAACTGTATGCTCACTCACTCACTCACTCACTATCTCTCCCTCTTTCTCATGCTCTGTCTCTCTCTCTGGAAAGAACATGCATATTACTGTGGGATATTCAAGAACTTTCTGTACTGTGGTTGTATTCTGAAATTCTGACTCATATTACAGCACTGTTGTTATATTTAGGGGCGGTTTCCCGGACACACACTAAGACTAGTCTTGGACTGCGAAACACTTTTAATTGAGATTCACCATTAATCTTGCTTTTAAATGTATGTTTAGAGTTTAGTGTTCCTATTTACATATGTTGCTTAAGGTTTTACTAAAGCATTTATTTAGACTAATCTTTGTAAAGTAGAATTAAAGCTGCTTCGCCCAGATGAGTCACTATATGTTGTAAATTAAAAACAAGTACTTAAGACTGCAGAAGAACAGAGGCAGCATTCCAGAGTCGCGTGTCCACCCTTCTCATCCTCTATAATTCATCCTGACATCTAGAGCCATTATTCTATGAATATGCACTGAAAACACTGCTCTGCACTTGTGTGTGCGCGTTACCGTTACTCTGAAACAATGGAGGTGTCAGGGTGAATTCTCTCTCCTCTGGCAGAGTACTCCGAGAGCTTAGTGATGTACCCAGGGTTTTGCTGAGTTGCAGGTGAATGATGGTGTCTTGAGGTTTTCCTCTTTATTTTCCCTCCCTTGTCTTTTCCCCCTTTTTTTTCTCCTGCTTTTCAATCTTGAGTTGTTTTAACAAGGTTGTTGGAAGAGGATAAGGCGTGTTAAATGAATAATTTACACACTAGAGCACTCTTTCTTTATTTAATATAGAGCCTCACAGGGTGGCTGGGCCGGCCGACCTGGTACGCTAAACGAGGCGTCGCTCTGGTTAATGTAGTGGCAGGTGGCAGCAGGCCTTTAGTTTGTGTGTGCGTGGGTACGTGTGTGTGTGGGGGAAATAAATGTGATTTTACAGTAGTATATTTAGTTTCATTCATTCAGTATAGTATACTCAGTTGTCTTGTTGTGTTTGTGTTCCAGGGGCCCGTGGAGAGGGTCAGGGACAGGATCGGACCCCTGTCACTGTCGCTGGGAGAGAGGAGGTGCCACAACACAGGAAGTAGGAGCCACAACAGAGGTAGGAAGAGGAGGGAACAAGCACATTGGTAATAATAAACGCTTCTCCAGGCATCACAAAGATATGTCTACATCTTTGTATGTCCAACAGGCACTGTTTGGTCACGTAAAATAACTAGGTCTACGTGAAGACGGAGAAACCCCTAAAAGTGTACCGTACCTCTTCATGTTCAGGGCAGGGATAAGTGTTCCTCTGCTCTCCTCATCATCTCCTGTTTACACAGACAGCCAGAGCAAAAGGAGCGCCAAATGAACCGTCCACATCTCCTCTTCTCTGTGTGATCCTCCTCTCTCCTCCTCACAGGAGAGTCAAATCCCTCAGCTATCATTGACCTCGTTCTAACAATAGATAATCTAACTCAGCCATCACATCTTTCACCATCTCCCGTTTTCTTTTTTTCCCATCAACCCTTACTGTAATGGCTGAAAAGGACTGGATTAGTTTATCCTGAATGGCTTTCACCTGTCCTGCCGTGACAGGTCAGTGTTCATGGAGGAAAGGTCACGAGGAAAGGAAGCTAGCTGCCTCGATTGAGACAAAGCCACTGTCTTCCCTCTGCCTTATGCCTGCTCTCCATTCCTCTCTTGAGCCTAGTACAGTCCGTTCCTGTCTCTCTAACCTAGCGCAGTGCTTACCCTCCCCCCCACCATAAAGCTAGCTAGTGAGGGTAAGGTTGTGTCTGTCTATCTGTGTGTTTGTGGTTAATTTAACAGCATCACTGAAGGTAACTACAGTAATTATCCAGGGTTCCCTTTGATCTTGCCAGACAATGTTTCCCAGGTTCTAATGCCCATCAAAGACTCTGGAGCAGCTGCTCAATTAGTGCAGTAACCTTTTCTAACTTTGTGTGAGAGAGGGAGAGCGAGAGAGACAGGCTTTCACCTTTCCCTCCCTATACCTCAGGAATGAGCACTGTGTTCTTCAGTTCAGTGCTAACTAACCAGACCTGGGTTTAAGTGGTATTTGATTTTTATTCAAATATTTTTAGCGTTTGATTGGAGTGTCAGACTGGTGGGTTTTTCAGTTTCTGAACTATTCCATTTGTTCCATTGCGCCAGACAAGCTCAAACAAGAACAGTTAAATTATTTGAAAGATTTCAAATACGATTTGAACCCAGGTCTTTTGAGTGTCATTCTTCAGCACTAACAGACAAAATTGCTCTCATTCAGTTCGTACATTCAGTATGCATTAATGCACAGGCACAAACACGCACACACACGCACAAACAGGACGCGACTGCGTTGTCTGTGAGGGCTGTGTGGACTGTTTCTGGGTCTTTATAGTGTGTGTGTGTGTGTGTGTTCATGTGTTTGCAAATGCATGCATGTCTGTCTTTGTTAGTGTATGGAATTTGAGCTAAGCTTTCATCTGTAAACAGGTGCTCAAACAGAGCCACAAGACCCATTTTTATACTAGTGAGGTTCTATATAATAAGTACTAATACTCCAGGCTACTCGATGTAAAGTAAGAGAATGTTGCCTTAACTTGAGGTGACCTGCTTTTAGAAACTTCACATCACCTCTTAGAGGAGGAGAACCTGTGGGATGATATTCCTCTGCATATTCCTTTGATCTCAGGGAGCAGTCATCATTAAAGAAGAGAGGACCGAGTCAGGGTGCCTCTTACTTTAGCCCCTCTGCTACCTATACCTGGTGCATCTAGCACTACCACACCCCCACCGTAAGATCACCCTTCTCTGAAGCATAAAGCTGCCCTTCACTTCAAACAGCTCCTTGAGGTGCCTTGGTGTAGTCAAAGCCAATGCCACCCTGTCCTTCACCACCCAGTCTGCTGATAGTGGTACACTGCCCTTGGATTGAGGGATGTTAATTTCTCCTCCCGTCCTCTCTGTTTATTGGTCTCTCTGTTCCTCACGTCCCTGAACCTGCTTGAGGGAGAGAGAGAGACTTTCTTTAATGATACATTTTCATATCATTAAAACCTCACCACCCCCTTTCAAAAAAAAGGCTGCAAACTCAGCTTACCCTCTACCCACGAAACAAAACAACATCACAATAACCAAAACCTCACCCTTTCTACAACCGTATATCATGAAAACTATTCATTTAAACAGAGTATGAAGGTAGACCCTTAAGCAAGGTTGTGACCCACTTCCTCAACCTAAAACATTTCCTGGGTGAGAGGACACCATAACCCTAATTTTTCACAGTGTGTTGTACTGATCTTACAAACTTTCCCAGATCGCAAAAAAAATGCTTCAAGATTAACCTTATTTTCCCCTTAGTCTCATTCAGGAAACTTGACAGTTCCCTCACCGTGTACCTTGACCCCTCTGCCTGACTGGCTGTCAGCTCTGGACCCATTGAGGAGGAGTCTGAAAAGAAAGCCTTCCTTATCGTCCTCTTCCTCAGACTTGCCTTCCTCTTCCTTTTCTCCATCTCCCAACCTGACCACCTGCCCTTGGGGTATATACGTACGGTCACTGTGGTCCCCACTGTTCCTTGGTGTCTTTGACCACACCAGCCTCTCCCCTCCCACCTCCTTTCTTCTCCCACTTTTTCCTCTTCCACATGACACCCTCCTCCACCCCCCTAGTCGCTTACCCTTCCCCACTATACTCTCCTCATCCACTAGCATAGCCTGACTAGGCCCAGTCTCATCTACACCACCATCTATAGCATGACTAAGCCCAGCCTCTGCTGCCTGCGCCTCATGGCCCCCTTGACCTGCATTTCCCCAACTGGCGCTTGTACCCTCACCTTGTCTACGGCCTTAATGTGGGCACCGCTGCTCCCAAGTGGAGCTGCGGTCTAAGGCACTGCAGATTGTGATTAATAAAACGGCGCAGGAGTAGAAGGCTGACGTTCTATGTGTCCCCAACCGATTGTGTTTTTTTTATTTTTTTTATTTGCGTTGTTTGTAACTTTAGTTTTTAACTTATTTTGTACATAATCTTGCCGCTACCGTCTCTTATGACCAAAAATTACTTCTGGACATCAGAACTGTGATTACTCACCACGGACTGGCAGAATCCTTTTTTTCCTCTAACGAGTCTGATGAGCCCGACGTGAATGAATTACTGCTTTCTTGGGAACAGGCACAGATCCCTGTGATTTGCGTGAAGAGGAGGCCATGAAAAGGGGCCAGAGGGCGGGCTGCCTTCTGAGAATTCGTAGGCGATCAAATAAACCCCCACTTCCTTCCATTCTGCTAGCAAACGTGCAATCTTTGGAGAATAAATCGATGACCTACGCAGAAGATTAAACTACCAACGGGACATTCAAAACTGTAATATCTTATGCTTCCCGGAGTCGTGGCTAAACGACGGTACTATCAACATACAGCTGGCTGGTTATACACTCTACAAGCAAGAGCGAACAGCGGCGTCTGTTAAGACAAGGGGCGGCGGACTATGTATTTTTGTAAATAACAGCTGGTGAACGATATCTATGGAAGTCTCAAACTGTTACCCACCTGAGGTGTAGAGTATCTCATGATAAGCTGTAGACCACCCAATCTACCTGGAGAGTTTTCATCTGTATTTTTCGTAGCTGTTTACATACCACCAAAGACTGAGGCTGGCACTAATAGAGCATTGAATGAGCTGTATTCCACCATAAGCAAACAAGAAAACGCTCACTCGGAGGCGGCGCTCCTAGTAGACGGGGTCTTTAATGCAGGGAAACTTAAATACGTTTTACCAAATTTCTATCAGCATGTTAAATGTGCAACCAAAGGGGGAAAAACTCTGGACCACCTTTACTCCACACACAGAGAGGCATTCAAAGCTCTCCCTCACCCCCCATTTGGCAAATCTGACCAAATTCCTGTTTACAAGCAAAAGTTAAAGCAGGAAGCACCAGTGACTAGATCAATAAAAAGTGGTCAGATGAAGCAGATGCTAAGCTACAGGACTGTTTTGCTTGCACAGACTGGAATATGGTCCGGGATTCCGCCGATGGCATTGAGGAGTACACCACATCAGTCATTGGCTTCGTCAATAAGTGCATCAATGATATCGTCCCCACAGTGACCGTATGTACAGTTGAAGTCGGAAGTTTACATACACCTTAGCCAACTACATTTAAACTCAGTTTTTCACAGTTCCTGAAATTTAATCCTAGTAACAATTCCCTGTTTTAGGTCAGATAGGATCACCACTATATTTTAAGAATGTGAAAGAATAATAGTAGAGAGAATGATATATTTCAGCTTTTATTTCTTTCATCACATTCCCAGTGGGTCAGAAGTTTACATACACTCAATTAGTATTTGGTAGCATTGCCTTTAAATTGTTTAACTTGGGTCAAACGTGTCGGGTAGCCTTCCACAAGCTTCCCACAATAAGCTGGGTGAATTTTGGCCCATTCCTCCTGACAGAGCTGGTGTAACTGAGTCCGGTTTCTAGGCCTCCTTGCTCGCACATGCTTTTTCAGTTCTGCCCACAAATTTTCTATAGAATTGAGGTCAGGGCTTTGTGATGGCCACTCCAATACCATGACTTTGTTGTCCTTAAGCCATTTTGCCACAACTTTGGAAGTATGCTTGGGGTCATTGTCCATTTGGAAGACCCATTTGTGACCAAGCTTTAACTTCCTGACTGATGTCTTAAGATGTTGCTTCAATATATCCACATCATTTTCATTCCTCATGATGCCATCTATTTTGTGACGTGCGCCAGTCCCTCCTGCAGCAAAGCACCCCCACAACATGATGCTGCTACCCTCGTGCTTCACGGTTAGGATGGTGTTCTTCAGCTTGCAAGCCTCCCCCTTTTTCCTCCAAACATAACGATGGTCATAATGACTAAACAGTTATTTTTTTTGTTTCATCAGACCAGAGGACATTTCTCCAAAAAGTACAATCTTTGTCCCCATGTGGAGTTGCAAACCGTAGTCTGGCTTTTTTATGGCGGTTTTGGAGCAGTGGCTTCTTCCTTGCTGAGCGGCCTTTCGGGTTATGTCGATATTGGACTCGTTTTACTGTGGATATATATACTTTTGTACCTGTTTCCTCCAGCGTCTTCACAAGGTCATTTGCTGTTCTTCTGGGATTAATTTGCACTTTTCACATCAATGTACGTTCATCTCTAGGAGACAGAACGCGTCTCCTTCCTGAGCGGTAGGACGGCTGCGTGGTCCCATGGTGTTCATACTTGCGTATTATTGTTTGTACAGATGAACGTGGTACCTTCAGGCTTTTGGAAATTGCTCCCAAGGATGAACCAGACTTGTGGAGGTCTACAAATGTTTTCCTGAAGTCTTGGCTGATTTGTTTTGATTTTCCCATGATGTCACGCAAAGAGGCACTGAGTTGGAAGGTAGGTCTTGAAATACATCCACGGTACACCTCCAATTGACTCAAATTATATCAATTAGCCTATCCGAAGCTTCTAAAGCCATGACAACATTTTCTGAAATTTTCCAAGCTGTTTAAAGGCACAGTCAACTTAGTGTATGTAAACTTCTGACCCACTGGAATTGTGATGCAGTGAAATAATCTGTCTGTAAACAATTGTTGGAAAAATTACTTCTGTCATGCACAAAGTAGATGTCCTAACCGACTTGCCAAAACTATAGTTTGTTAAGAAGACATTTGTGGAGTGGTTGAAAAACAAGTTTTATTGAGTCCAACCTAAGTGTATGTAAACTTCCGACTTCAACTGTATATACCCCAACCAGATGCCATGGATTATAGGCAACATCACTGAGCTGAAGGCTAGAGCTACCACTTTCAAGGAGCGGGACTCTAACCCGGAAGCTTATAAGAAATCCTGCTATGCCCTCCGACGAAAACCATCAAACAGGCAATGCATCCATACAGGACAAAGATCGAATCGTACTACACCGACTCATTGGAGCAAACTATTACAGACTACAAAGGGAAGCACAGCTGAGAGCTGCCCAGTGACACGAGCCTACCAGACGAGTCAAACTACTTCTATGCTCTCATCGAGGTAAATAACACTGAAACATGCATGAGAAAACCAGCTGTTCCGGAAGAATGTGTGATCACGCTCTCCGCAGCCGATGTGAGTAAGACCTGTACTGCGAGCATGTGCTGACCAACTGGCAAGTGTCTTCACTGACATTTTTAGCCTCTCCCTGTCCGAGTCTGTAATACCAACATGTTTTAAGCAGACCACCATAGTGCCTGTGCCCAAGAACAAAAAGGTAACTGGCCTAAATGACTACCAAATCGTAGCACTCATGCCTGTAGCCATGAAGTGCTTTGAAAGGTTGGTCATGGCTCACGTCAACACCACTATCCCAGAAACCCTTGACCCACTCCAATTTACATACCGCCCCAACAGATCAACAGATGATGCAATCTCTATTGCACTCCACACTGCCCTTTCCCTCCTGGACAAAAGGAACACCTATATGAGAATGTTATTCATTGACTACAGCTCAGCGTTCAATACCATAGTGCCCACAAAGCTCATCACTAAGCTAAGGACCCTGGGACTAAACACCTCCCTCTGCAACTGAATCCTGGACTTCCTGACGGGCCTCCCCCAGGTGGTAAGGGTAGATACAATGCATCCTCCACGCTGATCCTCAACACAGGGGCCTCTCAGGCATGCGTTCTCAGTCCCCTCCTGTACTCCCTGTTCACTCATGACTGCACGGCCAGGCACGACTCCAACACAATCATTAAGTTTGACGATTACACAACCGTGGTAGGCCTGATCAACGACGAGGCGACGAGCCAATAGGGAGGTCAGTGACCTGGCCGTGTGGTGCCAGGGCAACAACCTCTCCCCCAATGTGATCAAGACAAAGGAGATGATTGTGGACAACAGGAAAAATAGGACCGAGCACGCCCCCATTCTCATCGACGGGGCTGCGGTGGAGCAGGCTGAGAGCTTCAAGTTCTTGGTGTCCACATCACCAACACACTAACATGGTCCAAGCACACCAAGACAGTCGTGAAGAGGGCACAACAAAAACTATTCCCTCTCAGGAGACTGAAAAGATTTGACATGGGTCCTCAGATCCTCAAAAGGTTCTACAGCTGCACCATCGAGCATCCCGACTGTTTGCATCACTGCCTGATATGGCAACTGCTCGGCCTCAGACCGCAAGGCACTACAGAGGGTAGTGTGAATGGCCCCGTACAAGCTTCCTGCCATCCAGGACCTCTATACCGGGCAGTGTTAGAGGAAGACCCTAAACATTGTCAAAGAATCCAGCCACCCTAGTCATAGACTGTTCTCTCTGCTACTGCACGGCAAACGGTACCGGAGCGCCAAGTCTAGGTCCAAGAAGCTTCTAAGCAGCTTCTACCCCCAAGCCATGAGACTCCTGAACATCTAATCAAATGGCCACCCAGACTATTTGCATTGCCCCTCCCCCTCTTTTACACCGCTGCTACTCTGTTGTTATCGTCTATGCATAGTCACTTTAAGAACTCTACCTACATGTACATATACCCCCCTGTATATAGTCTCGCTATTGTTATTTTACTGCTGCTCTTTAATTACTTGTTACTTTATTTATTATTCTTATCTGTATTTTTTTAAACTGCATTGTTTGTTAGGGGTTCATAGGTAAGGTCTACACATGTTGTATTCGGCGCATGTGACTAATAACATTTGATTTAATTGTTTGGTCAATAGGCTGTTGGTTGACTGAGATTTATTTAGTCAAACAGTTGCAAATTATATATATTTTTCAAACACAAGACACCTGTCTGATTCGCGCCTGTCTCAGAGGACTAATCCATTGCAGAGGCTGCGGGGATGGCACAGGCCATCACTCAGGCATCAGCAATGGAAGGCACTCGTGCCGTGAGGGTATTTGCCTTCTCAGTGCTTGAAACGTCACTATAGACACCATGGTTCGAATCCAGGCTTTACCACAACCGGCCGTGATTGGGAGTCCCATAGGGCGGCGCACAATTGGCCCAGCATCGTCCGGGTTTGGCTGGTGTAGGCCGTCATTGTAAATAAGAATTTGTTCTTAACTGACTTGCCTAGTTAAATAAAGGTTACATTTAAAATTTAAATAAAAAATTATGCCCAAAATCACCACACTCAAAACACTGCAGACTGTCTGTGCTGGCAAACCCCGCGTAGAGCCTCTCCTCATGCCTTACTTTAAAATGCACATTTAACTGTTATTCATTGTTGTTCAGAAATATGAACACTTGCCTTACGGATTGAAACAACAAATATTCCACTAGCAATCAGCCTGCAGTCAACTCTTTTCATGAACACAACCACCGCTTTTGTTCATTCTGTATAAATTCAGCTCCTACCTGTTCACCGACTTTGAGCAGAGAGAGCTCCCCCTCAAACTTCACTTGACCTGGCTGGCAGGCCTGCATCTGAGGTGTTGGAATGCTATAGATCCAGTGACGCTTTCCTTTCCTTTAGCTAGCTCCCCCTTATCTCAACAACCCCTTCCCGGCTCACTTCCTGTAAGGAGATCCTACATCACAGAGAGATGATGGAGAACTTCCCCACCTCTCTGACTGCGCCCCATGTTCTACCATTTAATCTGTGTAGTGTACACAGTACATAGCGCCTAAAATTAGAAGGCCACAAGATTCCTTCCATCCTAGTGTTGTTTTGATGTGTTCTACTGTTTCGTGATGTGTTGTTGGTTGTGTTCTGTAGCGTGATCATTAAGGTGGGACTGGGGAAGCAGGTGTTTTCTTAGTGTCCCTCTCAAGGTTGCCACAGCATCACTTTCCCCCACTGGGGGAGAACTTAATTAAAATAGTTTGTGAGCCAGCACTAGAGGAGAGGTTGTGTATATCTCTCTCTCTTGTGTGTGTGTGTGAGAGAGAAAGGGAAAGCCTACTTTGTAAGGAGAGCAGCACATCACTTGTTACTGCCCTTCCATCTTGTGCTTTCCAATCTTTCTATACTAGTTAGGCTCACATCTATATATTTTCTCTACCTCCACTAACAAATGACAGCACAAACCCCCCCCCCCCCCCCCCTCTCTTCCTTACCACTCTTTAGTAATGTCTGACCTATTCTACGTTTGCGTCTCAAATGGCACCCTATTCCCTAGTGCACCGCTTTTGACCAGAGCCCTATGGGCCCTGTTCAAAAGTAGTGCCCTACATATGGAATAGGGTGCCATTTTAGACACAGTGGGTCCAAATGTGTTAGAGAAGTGAAAGGTCAGGTAAAGGTTTAGTGTGGAACACTGTTAGAAGACTAACACACACTTCCTGCTCCTTAACCCTCTGGAAATGTTGGTCTCATCCAGAGTCTGCTTCCCAAATGGCACCCTATTTCCTTTATAGTCCACTACTTTTGATCAGTGCCCATATAGCGGACTATATAGAAAATAGGGTGCCATTTGGGACACAGCCAGAGAGCTGAGAAAAAAACACACTCTCTCGCTCTCTCTCTTCTAACCCGGACGTGACATCACCTAGGCCTGGTGACAGACGGGACCGTTGGTGTGACACACACACAAAAACACACACGCACACGCACAAGACTTCGATCATCCAGGAGGACACGGACATGTGTACGTGTGTACCCGTGAAAGAACCCTAACAGTGTTATGGAAATGACACACAACCACACACACACGTCCTCGTCAACAACAAGGCCAGGTCAAAGTTGATTGGCTGGTTTGCAGCATCCTGCCTTTCTCCTCTCCTCTCTCTTCTGCACAGGAAATGAATACCTCTCTGTCCACGGTGGCTCCTTCCGACAGAATTCTCACTCTAGTATATGGAAGTCTACAGCCATATATTGTCATTTTCGAAGGAGCACATTACATATGGAGGTCGGCTTGAACAGATCCGATTGTATCACAAAAGTAGACAGAATATCTTCACTACTCTATCAATTAAGCAAGATTTTGCTTAAAAAAACGAATTACTTGGAAACATCATTTGAAAAACAACATGGAATCCTTTCTCTTTTGGCAGAATTCAGAATGCTGAGGGTTTATCCTCTTTCCCCCCTCCATTGACTTGGGTATTGATTGATCCACATCCCTATTCAGAGCCAAGCGGCTAGATCGTAATTGGAATGCCATTTCTCTCTTATTGATCTGTTCAGGTGACAGCTAATGACACACGGTGGTCTGCTTCTGTTCCTGTATGTCCACTCTGCATGGGACTGTATACCATGGGCTACGTCCTAAATGGCAACCAATTTCATATGTGGTGCACTACTTTTGACCATTGGGCATGTACACTGAGTATACCAAACATTAGGAACACCTTCCTAATATTGAGTTGCACCCTCAATTTGTTGGTGCATGGACTCTACAAGGTGTCGAAAGCGTTCCACAGGGATGCTGGCCGATGTTGAGTCCAATGCTTCCCACAGTTGTGTCAAGTTGGCTGGATGTTCTTTGGGTAGTGGAACATTCTTGATACACACAGGAAACTGTAGCGACGAAAACCCTAGGACCGTTGCAGTTCTTGGCTCAAACCGGTGTGCCTGGCACCTACTACCGTACCCCGTTCAAAGGCACTTAAATATTTATGAAATTTTGTCAGCCGGTTATTGTCATGCAAAATACTGCCGATCTGACGTTAATTTACTGATAATTAACATAAACACGTTTAGCATCTCCAGGCCTCTGCATACAAGCCACTGATGCACGCCTTTGTAACATCTACATTTTAAAAAGTCTAATAAATGTATTTCATTTGCACCATAATACATCAAATATTTATTTTAGTCAGGTCTAAAGAAACATGATATGAAGAAAATGTATTTCAGAAGAACAAAATATGAGTTGGCCTACTGTAGGCCTATGTTATTTGGCTATGCGCCATGCTGTAGGCTGGTTCATTTAGCTGAGAAGATATGCTTATAAGTCCTGTGACATTATTTTATATGATTTTCATAGTAAGAATAATATAATTGAGCTGAATAAAATAGAAAGGATATTTTTCCTATTATGGTGCGAGGGCACATAGGAAGTGGCTATGTTGAGCGTAAAAGTGATCATTTGATGTAACAGGTCCTATATGCTAGATTTAGAGTTAATTTGGCAAATTTAGTTGTGAATGATACAAAACTTAGACTGTCTTACAAATCAAAACATATATGGGCTGCATGGTGCAACTATAGGCTATTGATGATTTGAGAAAGTAGGAAAAAGGTTCTGCTGCACAGCTGTTCTCTCATCAAATGGCCATATTTTCACCGATCAGAATATTCTCAATTTAATCTTGTCTTTACTTATCTGTCACATTGTTTTCAATTTAGAATGGAATATTATCAAATGGGCAGGAACAGGGTTTTATAGCTGAACATTTGCTTAATATGAGCAGATGAGACACTCCATGCATCAACCACTGTTTGATGAGCATGCTCTCGCTGCCCAACAGGTGGACCTTGTTCCTGCATCTACCCAGTGCTTAATTTGGGAAACAATCTGTTCGGGAACATTGATAGTAACATGTTTTCGCAACTAAACTGTTGACAGCACTTCTGCATGGCCCAGTAAGGAATAAAGGAGAGCGAGGAGGAGATGGAAACGCATGGTTGTGACATATTATGTATAGCTAAAGGTAATGTGTCACCTACTTAATTATAAAAATATAAAAAACTATTACTAGGCTATTCAAAATTAAATACAAATTCACTAATTGTAGGCTAACTGCACAATCAATGAACCAAAAGCATCGCCTAGGGCAGGGGTGGGCAAACTTTTCCGCTCAAGGGCACATCGGGATTTTGAAATTCAACGGAGGGCAGAATTGTTTGGGGGACCAATTGTTTGTTAAAATTAATTTGCGGGGCCTCCCGAGTGGCGCAGCGGTCTAAAGCTGATATGCATACCTATATAACGTAGGTAGATGATGTAATGGCGCAACAAAAAATACTGCGCTGCACAGCATTCCTAACCTAGCCCACAATGTCTGCTGTGTGGATCTGTTTTCAAGTTTCAAAGGAAGATAACCAAAAGGCCATATGCAACATTTGTGCTGCTATTATTTCCCGAGGAGGGGAGAAGGTGAAATCTTTCAATACCACAAACCTAATTGCTCATTTGAAAGTGCACCACCCCCAGACATTCAGCGACTACTTCGAACAAAAGCAGAAAAATAAGAAAACAAGTTCAAGTCGAGCAGTCATTTGAAAGAGTAAGAACATTTCTCAAAGGCGAAATCCATTAACGCCAAGATAATGGAATGCATTGCCCTTGACAATCAACCGTTCTCTGTCGTGGATGATGTTGGATGTCAGAATGGACTCACTGTTCCAAAATGTGAATTACACGCAACAGGCCAGTTAACACGTGCTGCCTGCTAATTATCTATAGGCTGTTTCAACTTGTCAATTTCAAATTATTTTCGAACAAGTTGTATTTTTTAACAGTTTGAATTGAGGTGTGTTCCACCTCCTCGTTAATTCACATAGAAGTAGTAAATTTCAGCTTTGCGGACAACGTTGCTTTACTGAGCCGGGTAAACTTCTCTCATCCAGGAGAGCCCACCGCACTTCCCTCATGTTTGCGCATATCAAGTATGCATATATTTGCGCAGTCTTGCAAGAATTGGAACATTTTCTTGCTGGTGCTCGCTTTGCCTTCCTTGTTGTTTTCCTTACCCATAATAACTTTGGACGTGTGTGTTCCTATCAAAGTAAGTTCCTTATTTTCAGTATATTGTGTTGTCGTTTCTACTGTAGGCGATACAGTATGTGTGGAGGATAATGTATTTACAGTTTTATTCACATGTTTTCAATTACTGGTGACAAATAATGCATTCCGATTAATTCATATATTGTAATGGACACCTATGATGTGTGTGAAATACTTTTTTGAAGGTTGTACTGATTATAATGAGCTAAGCTGTTTGCCAGCTATGTGTGGCGCCATGTTTGTTGACATTATACAATGCATTCTGGGTGTCACGTAATCTGCCAGACCAAAGATGTTATAATGAGGTGAAGAATGGTTGACTCATCTTTCGGGTAAACTTCTAGAAGTGAATGAAGGGAAGTGGATGATCGTAGATGACACACCCCCTTCAACATGCATACTGTAAACAGACAACTCATCTTGTCTCTTATCTTTGGTTGATGTGGGAAAAAAACAAGCATGGCGGCGCACACAAACTACCCATCAGATTACTTTCGATTTCTAGAAAGTGTTTTACTCAATTATTTTGATCAATGGTGAGCTCACCCGTGATGTGATGGTAGTAATTGCTATTACCTAATTCTTATTGTAGTTTGTCAGCCGAGAGTTATAAAAGTATGTCCGCTTGTGTTATGTCAATCTTTCCTCAGTTAGCACTAGGACAAATTTTTCCGGGTTTGGATGATTCTGTTATGCTGTAGCTACTTCTGTGAATGTGTGAACATTGATTGCATCCAAAAATAAACTACTCACATTCTGGACATAAGATAAGGACTGTGTTTGTGCAAAATATTTCTGAAAAAACTATGTGCCCAGCTCAAATGCTGATTGTTGCGTCATTCGAAACTGGACATTCTAAGTATGCGTTCTAATCACACCAGTTTGATCGTACGCTACTGGGACCACTAGAATGATCATACCCCTGTGTTGGTACATGTGAAAAGGTTAAAAGGCAGCAATTTTTTTATCGGAATCGGGAAGGGAAATATCGGATATCAGTATCGGCCAAAAATGTCATATCGGTGCATCACTAATAATAATACAGTCCACACTCAAAGGTGATTACTAGAATTAGTTTAATTTTGGAGTGAAGGCTAGACCAATTATGTACCAAATACATCTTAAATCAGTTCTGTTTTATGTTTTTCTTGTGTAATATGCGGTAGACTATGTATTGTATAACTGCACAATCATAATTTTAATTCAGGCTTGGGCTCATATGCATAAGCTCGAATATGCATATGGCTCCTCTGAATTAATCATCACCTTAGAAAGCGCTGTCCATTACACTGTTTCAACCTGCTGTAGAACTTCTTTCTTCAAATTGATCACCACAGTGAGGTGGGTTTTGAAAGTACGATACTATTTTGATGATAATTGTTTGATGTGATTTTCGATTGCATTTGCATTGACGTCAGAGTGGTTAGAGGGACAATAGAGCCAATAGAGTACAAGGCCATTAGGACCTAATGGTAGTTAGCAAGTTGGGTACTTCCAAAGCATATCCAGAGTGTATAACAGGGGATTACCGTGACTCAACGGTCACATCACATTTGTGACCCGATTCAGGAAACTAGGCATATGTCTCAAGTCACGACTTCACAGGAGAGTTTGAACGTTAAAAAAATTTATAAAATTGATCAAAATGCGGTTTTTGGCAAAAATGCCTTCGCAGAACTTTCATGTGCCTTAATACAAACTTTTATGCCATCTCTAAATATGAATAAAGTTGTTAAATTACGAGGTTTAGCCAACGAAAAAGGAACTTTCCCGCTAGCCATGATTGGCTGAGATAATGCCGAGAGATGAGTTTCAGATTGGTCTGCGGTGTAGCATCTTGTGTCTATAAAATGAGCTGCTCGATATGTGTAGATAATCCTTTCTACGGCAGTTTTTTCGAAAGATATAGCGTTAGCCATGGAGAACTGCAAATATGTTGCTACTGCTCTCAATAAAATTGCTGCCCTGAATTTATCAGGCTCTATCGACAAAGATCAGTTGGAAGAATTTCTGGAGGACGATCGTGACATGTTGACTCGCTCTGACTCGGCGATCAACAGTGTTGTTGTCACGGAAGAAGTGGACCGAGTTTTGAAATCAGTGGAACACAATGGGCCAAACGAGCTGTGCAAACTAAACGGAAACGACACAGGATGTCTTATTTAATAAAAGGGGTTGCAGTCTGCCGTGAAGCTTTCGTCCATGTATACGGGTAAGAGTCAAGCTACAGTTTCAGATATTATACGTTTCTAATTTTGTCAAAGTTGTTTTCATTGCAAGTTGAAGCTTGCTGTTAGCTAGCCAGCTGGAGTTCGATGGCTGCCTGGGGAGGCTATATAAGTTGCAGGATGTCTTAGACACCTTGCAGAACCTGGGGAGAGCTATCATATACTGTACTCTGTACCAACTTCTGCCTACAATTGTATTACTAAAGGAGAATTTTAATACTTAAACAAAAAGTGTATCCTTTCTACTACCGATATATATCAGTTTGAGAATTATATAGAACTGATCATCTGTTGAAGAAATTGAAATTGACCAACACTAGCTAACATTGAAACTATTTGGTTTACTTTAGCTAGCTATGACAATCGAGCTGTGTTTGAATACCCATACTAACATACTGTATACTACATACTTATGAGTATATACTACATACTATATACCATTAGTTAATTTTAGTATACTGTAAACAAACAGTATGCTTTCAGTTGAGCGTACTAGCTCTTCGCTGTTGCTATGCAACCTCTTGCTAGCATAACACATTACTAGTTTGACATTTTACAACTTTGGGTGTGTTCTTAAATTCAATCTGGAGTGCCAGAGTGCGCTCGTAAATTCATTGCGTTGTCAAATTGTCTGTTTATAAATTGAGAGTAGGGTTGATTTTGAGCGATCTGACCTTACAACGGCAGTCAAACATCCAAGCTAACGTTGGCTAGCTTGCTAGCTACTTCCAGACACAAAGAGACCACTCTGATCATTTTACTTGCCCTAGCAGAGCTGGTTAGTCAGTTTTCATGTTATCCAGAGCGTTGGTGACTGTAACTGTGCTGCTGGCAACAATTTAATTACGCTTTTTTTGCTGACATTTACTGCCATATTTAACGGGTGTTGAGCACTCGTATATTCATTATTCTGCACTCTGGTACTGCTCTGAAATCGGAGTAGATTTTATTTTTGTCTTATTTTATATAACCTTTATTTAACTAGTCAAGTCAGTTAAATAACAAATAAGAACAAATTCTTATTTACAATGACAGCCTAGTGGGTTAAACTGACTTGTTCAGGGGCAGAACGACAGATTTTTACCTTGTCAGCTCAGGGATTCGATCCACCAACCTTTCGGTTACTGGCCCACCGCTCTAACCACTAGGCTACCTGCCGCCCTAGATGGCCATAGTGAATTTACGAAAGCACCCGAATGTCCAGCTAAGCTAAGAATGACAGGAATAATCAAGTCAATATGCATTGGGTAGTTAGTTAGACATCAAACTTGCCAGTATATTAACTATAGGCTAAGTAGCCAACTAACGTTAGGTAGCTAGCTAACGACATACTGCTGTAATGATACACTATGTGGTTCGTAAGGACAGCATAGCTCACAAATTGTCAGCCAGTATAACGTGTAAGGTAACTTATTTGGAAAGTCATTACTTTATTACATTGCTCAACATTTTATTAACATTTGTCATAATTAGCTAAAGCAATGAATTTGTATCTGCTCACGTTGTACTTCGACTGCATATTTTGTACTTCGTTGTACTTCGAATGCCCATTTCCTGAAGAATTGCATTATGGGCCCTAAAGTACGGATATAGTGTCCACTGCGTGTATACTTCATATTTTGGCGAATTTAATAGGACATCCGGGAACTTTTGGCATACTAACTATATCCATTCTATGACCAATAAGCATACTATATACTCAGTTCATATCACAAATAGTGTGGTTAGTATTGTTAGTTAAAGCTTACTGTTAGCTAGTCAGCTGAAGTTCGATGGCTCGCTTGCTAGCTAACATTGAACCTATTTGGTTAACTTTAGCTAGCTATGACAATTGGTTTGTAAAGCTAGTAACGTTACTTTATGGATTGGGATTATATTTCATTTTTTAGCTAGTTAACGTCACATGTCTAAACAAAAGACCCCAAGTTAAAGCTTGCTGTTAGCTAGCTATCATTAGCTGAGGTTAGATGGCTGGCTTGCTAGCTAACATTAACTTACGTGTATGAAGTGTGTGTAACGTTAGTGATGTTTTCTCAGAATGCCATTTCGCATTGCTAGTTATAGCCTAATGATAATGTTAGCTAGCTAACATTGAACCTATTTGGTTAACAATCGGTTTGTATTACTAGTTAAAGCTTGGTGTTAGCTAGTCAGTTGACGTTTGATGGCTGGCTAGCTAGCTAACGTTACGTGTATGAACTGTGTGTAGTGATGTTCTCAGAATGCCATTTCGCATCTATTGTATAATAATGCTAAAGTATTTGTATCTGGAATTTGTCTTTCAGCATCAGTAGAACACGCCTGACTCTCCTCCACCAGTCATACAAGGAGAATGGTCTAATGCAGTGTATGATATACCATTTTGTAGCTTTGAGTCTCTACTTTTATCCAATGTAAAAAATATAAAATGTTGCTACATAAGACTGATTTGAGCCGGGCAGTCACATTTTACTGCGGTCATGACTGCCGGTGTGGCAGTAATATGGTCACCGCAACAGCCCTAGTCATAATTACTGTGTAACTCTATGGAAGGGGGTGACAACCATGAGCCGCCTCGGTTTTGTATTGAGAATAGCTGTCTTACGACTACACCATGGTGCTACCCTGCTGTTGAGGCTACTGTAGACCTTTGATTGCAAGACCATGTGTGTTAATCAGTTATTTTGTGACACAAATATATTTAGTATAGTTTTCTCTAAAAAGGAATCGTTTTTTAATGTTTCAACATAAAAAATTTAAGAAATGAAATTCACTGAGTAGGATGGTCCTCCCCTTCCTCCTCTGAAGAGCCTCCACTGTTGCCTACCCTCACCACCTGGGGGCAGCCCATCAGGAAGTCCAGGATCCAGTTGCAGAGGGAGGTGTTCAGTCCCAGGCTCCTGAGCTTTGTGATGAGCTTCGAGGGCACTATGGTATTGAACGCTGAGCTTTAGTCAATGAACAACATTTTCACATAGGTGTTCCTCTTATCCGGTTGGGAGAGGGCAGTGTGGAGTGCAATAGAGATGGCATCATCTGTGGATCTGTTGGAGCAGTATGCGAATTGGAGTGGGTCCAGGGTGTCTGGGATGATGATGGTGTTGATGTGCGGCATGACCAACCTTTCAAAGCATTTCATGGCTACAGATGTGAGTCCTAATGGGCGATTGTCATTTAGACAGGCTACCTTGGTGTTCTTGGGCACAGGGACTATGGCGGTCTGCTTGAAACATGTTGATGTTACACAGGGTCAGGGAGAGGTTGAAAATGTAAGTGAAGACACTTGCCAGCTGATCAGCGCAAACTCTGACTAAGCGTCATTGTAATCCATCTGGCCCCGCAGCCTTGTGAATGTTAACCTGTTTTAAAGATCTTACATCAGCTACAGAGATCGAGATCACACAGTCGTCCGGAACTGCTGTTGCTCTCATGCATGGCTCAATGTTGCATGCCTTCGAAGCGAGCATAGAAGGCATTTAGTTTGTCTGGTAGGCTCGCGTCATTGGACAGCTCACGGCTGGGTTTCGCTTTGTAATCCGTGATAGTTTGCAAGCCCTGCCACATCCGATGTAGTAGGATTCCTTGTCCTGTACTGGCACTTTTACTGTTTGATGACTCATTGGATGTTGTAGCAGGATTTCTTATAAGCTTGTCGGATGTCGAAGTGGGATTTTTAAGTGTCCGGATTAGTGTTCCGCTCCTTGAAAGCTAAAGACTTTAGCTCAGTGAGGCTGTTGCCTGTAATCCATGGCGGTCACTGTGGGAGACGACGAGCTATCAAACAGGTCGGGATGACGTCGTCGATGCACTTATTAATGAAGCCGGTGACTGATGTGGTAAACTCCTCAATAACTGTGCTAGCAAAACAGGCCTGTAGCTTAGCATCCGTTTCATGGGACCATTTCCGTATTGAGTGTGTCACTGGTACTTCCTGTTTAAGTTTTTGCATGTAAGAAGGAATTAGGAGGATAGTGTTATGGTCAAGTGTTATGCAGCTCTCTGTGTTTTGATAATGAACTGGCATGTGCTGTCAGATCAGTTTTATGCCAAAGTGCATGAAGAAATAATATAAAAAGCCTATTGCTGTAATTTGTTGGACACAATGATGCTGAACTGTAGATGATGCCCGATACCTAGTGTACACTCGTATTCAGTACCATACAGATCGTAGTATAATTCAAGGCCCTAGTACCACACACACTCAGAGACTGTGTTCCTGGTTAGCTTGAGGAGAGTACCTTGATTATGGGGGGTGGCTGAGAACATGCCCGCTGGACATGGCTGGCTATGAAGGCTTTCCCCCGCATCCTGCCCTTATCTAGCAGAGATCCAGACCTTTAATCTGGGCTAAGACCTGGGGGAGGTTGGCCTGGCCTCCACTGGGCTGGTTGCTGCTGTGCTCGCCCTTCCCACTCTCCCCTCCCCCCGGCACTCCATTCCAGACCGCCCTCCATCCTCCACCTCCAGCCGTGTCAAATTTGTCTCCACTTTTGTGGATTGGGGTGATCAGACCTTGGTTCCAAATATTGGGGAAAATGCCAGAGCTGAGGATGATGTTAAAACGTTTAAGTATAGCCAATTTGGAATTTGTGGTCTGTATATTTTATCATTTCATTTAGTGATACCATCAACCCCACAGGCCTTTTTGGGTTGGAGGGTTTGTATTTTTTCCTGTAGTTCATTCAATGTAATTGGAGAATCCAGTGGGTTCTGGTAGTCTTTAATAGTTGATTCTAAGATTTGTATTTGATCATTTATATGTTTTTGCTGTTTGTTCTTTGTTATAGAGCCAAACAATGAAATGGCGCTGACAGAGAGGGCTGCCGTACTTCTAGCTCTTAGGAAACTTTGCAGTATTTCGTTTTTTTATAAGCATTTTGCTATACCCGCAATAACATCAGCTAAACCTGTATGTGACAAATAAAATTTGATTTGAAGATTTTGATTGAAAAAGATTGGAGAAGTGGTTTATCCATGCATCTCCGGTTTGGATAGATAACTCTTCGTGTTGTTTGTTTTGAGTTTTCCAATTTTATGGATTCTATGGATTCTTCAATTACATTGAGCTGATTTCTGACGTGCTGTTCCTTCTTTTTCCATCGTTTATTTCTGTATTGTTTTAGTGATTCATCATATGTTTTTGGTTGAATAAGTTTCTCCATTTCTTTCTTAGGTTTTTGCATTTTTCATCAAACCAATTGTCATTGTTTTTAATTTTCTTAGATTTGATAGAGAATCTCAGAGGTCAAATACACTGTTTAGGTTTTCTACTGCCAAGTTTACACCTTCACTATTACAGTGAAACCTTTTGTCTAGGAAATTGTCTTGAGGGGATTGAATTTTTTGTTGCCTAATTGTTTTTTGGTATATTTCCACACTATTTTCCTTAATATTATTCAGTTCCTTTGGCTTTGATGCCTCATGATTGAGCATAGCTCTGTTCAAGTAGGGGTGTCAGTGGACTGACTGTGAACGCTCTAAGAGACTCTGGGTTGATGTCAGTGATAAAGTAATCTACAGTACTACTGCCAAGAGATTAGCTATAGGTGTACCTACCATAGGAGTCCCCTCGAAGCCTACCATTGACTATATACATACCCAGTGTCCAACAGAGCTGCAGGAGTTGTGACCTAGAGGTCGACCGATTAATCGGAATGGCCAATTAATTAGGGCCGATTTCAAGTTTTCATAACAATCTGTGGATTGTTTTTGGACACCGATTTGGCCGTTTAATTTTTTTTTCTTTTTTTTAACTAGGCAAGTAAGTTAAGAACATATTCTTATTTTCAATGACGGCCTAGGAACGGTGGGTTAACTGCCTTGTTCAGGGGCAGAAGGACAGATTTTTGCCTTGTCAGCTCGGGGATTCAATCTTGCAATCTTACGGTTAACTAGTCCAACGCTCTAGCCACCTGCCTCTCATTGCACTCCACGAGGAGCCTGCCTGTCACGCGAATGCAGTAAGAAGCCAAGGTAAGTTGCTAGCTAGCATTAAACTTATCTTATAAAAATCAATCAATCATAATCACTAGTTAACTACACATTGTTGATGATATTACTAGTTTATCTAGCGTGTCTTAGTTAATATTGCCTGCTAACATGAATTTCTTTGTGTCACTTCTCTTGTAACAGAGTCAGGGTATATTCAGCAGTTTGGGCCGCCTGGCTCGTTGCGAACTGTGTGAAGACTATTTCTTCCTAACAAAGACAGGCAACTTCGCCAAACGGGGGATGATTTAACAAAAGCGCATTTGCGAAAAAAAAGCACAATCGTTGCACTGTACCTAACCATAAACATCAATGCCTTTCTTAAAATCAATACACAGAAGTATATATTTTTAAACCTGCATATTTAGCTAAAAGAAATCCAGGTTAGCAGGCAATATTAACCAGGTGAAATTTGTCACTTCTCTTGCGTTCATTGCACGCAGAGTCAGGGTATATGCAACAGTTTGGGCCGCCTGGCTCGTTGCAAACTAATTTGCCAGAATTTTACGTAATTATGACATAACATTAAAGGTTATGATTTGATTTAACTGTCATGTGACATAAGTACAAAAAAAATCTCACACATGACAGTAAAGGGCTTACATGTGTTTCATATATATATACTGTATGTTAAGTATTGTGTGTAACAGTGATAACACCATGTAAAACTGAAATAACTTAAAACACAAAATATAAATATCAATTAACAAACTTCTTATAGCTTAGACTAATTTCCACTTCCTGAACACATACTACTTAAATAAAAAACATAGCCTTTTCTTAGTAAAACGCAAAAGTAAAAATGAAATAAATACAGTACTTTCCACCATATAGTCAGACACATTCTATTCACAGGCTTGTACACAGCACAGAGGTTGTAGTAGCATTTTAGCAGTGCAGGAGATGCTGATATGGAACTGTAATGTAACAGGAATATTTAGACTTATGGATGCCACCCGTTAGATAAAATACGGAACGGTTCCGTATTTCACTGAAAGAATAAATGTTTTGTTTTCAAGATGATAGTTTCCGGATTCGACCATATTAATGACCTAAGGCTCGTATTTCTGTGTGTTATTATGTTATAATTAAGTCTATGATTTGATAGAGCAGTCTGACTGAGCGATGGTAGGCACGAGCAGGCTCGTAAGTATTCATTCAAACAGCACTTTCGTGCGTTTTGCCAGTAGCTCTGCTGTTTATGACTTCAAGCCTATCAACTCCCAAGATTAGGCTGGTGTAACCGATGTGAAATGGCTAGCTAGTTAGCGGGGTGCGCGCTAATAGCGTTTCAAACTTCACACGCTCTGAGACTTGGAGTAGTTGTTCCCCTTGCTCTGCATGGGTAACGCTGCTTCGAGGGTGGCTGTTGTCGATGTGTTCCTCGTTCGAGCCCAGGTAGGACCGAGGAGAGGGGCGGAAGCTATACTGTTACACTGGCAATACTAAAGTGCCAATAAGAACATCCAATAGTCAAAGGTATATGAAATACAAATGGTATAGAGAGAAATAGTCCTATAATTCCTATAATAACTACAACCTAAAACTTCTTACCTGGGAATATTGAAGACTCATGTTAAAAGGAACCACCAGCTTTCATATGTTCTCATGTTCTGAGCACGGAACTTAAACGTTAGCTTTCTTACATGGCACATATTGCACTTTTACTTTCTTCTCCAACACTTTGTTTTTGCATTATTTAAACCAAATTGAACATATTTCATTATTTATTTGAGGCTAAATTGATTTTATTGATGTATTATATTAAGTTAAAATAAGTGTTCATTCAGTATTGTTGTAATTGTCATTATTACAAATATATATTTTTTTTAATCGTCCGATTAATCGGTATTGGCTTTTTTTGGTCCTCCAATAATCGGTGTCGGTATCGGCGTTGAAAAATCATAATCGGTCGACCTCAAGTTGTGACCCATTTCTGTTGGTTGTGTTGTCGTAGTTGTGTCTTGGGGGGCATATGGGGGAGGGAATGCTGTCACCTCCAGGTAGGTGTTTGTCCCCCTGTGTGCTGAGGGTGACGGGTTCTTGTTCAGTTCTGGCATTTAGGTCGCCACAGACTAGTAAATGTCCCTGAGCCTGGAAATTGTTGATCTCCCCCTCTAGGATGGAGAAGCTGTCATCGTTAAAGTATTGAGATACTATTGGGGGGATATAGGTAGCACACATGAGGACATTTTTCTCTGTTGAGATAATTTCCTAATTAATTTTTAGCCAGATGTAAAATGTTCCTGTTTCGACTCATTTAATAGAGTGGGTTAGGTCTGCTCTATGCCAAATTAGCATACCCCCTGAGTCTCTTCCCTGTTTCACACCTGGTAGTTTGGTGGATTGGACTATCAGCTGTCTGTAACCTAGAGGGCAACCAGTGGGTCCGTCTCCTTTATACCATGTTTCTTGTAGGGTGACAATGTCTGTATTTCCAATTTCTTGATGAAGTCTGGGTTCCTGCTCTTCAGGCCAAAGGCAGATGACCTCAGACCTTGTATATTCCAGGATGAATTAGTAAAAGCTTTGTGTTCCATAGTGTCTAGTATTGTTTTTGTGTGGTTTAGGCCCGGACCGTCACAGTAGGTGTGAGCAGAGCATCTGATACATACCTCTTAGGTTGCAGGATGGGGCTTGGGCGGGTGTAATAGTGGGGGTTGGGCCTGTTGCTCTGCTTACGGCCTGGGCATATGTCCTGCTGTCATGTTGAAGTCCTTGCCCCAGGGGCGGGGGGCATGGGGTGGGCAGAATGGGCATAGGTCTGATATGGGGGGAGCTATATAGGGTATGTCTCTCTGTCCTGCTGTTTGAAGTTTCTGTTCTAATGCAACGTGAAGCACCAGGTTTTCTTGATGGAATTTTTAACTACAAAACAAAATCTGAGAAGAAAAAGAAGCCTCCTCTTTCTTTATTCCACGGACTGAGACGAGACAAGCACTGCTCTATCTTGGGCTGTATCAGGGTTTTCGTTTGACTATCAATCCCATTGCAAAATAATTATTTGTATTTATTTATTGATTGAAATATCAGTCGATGGAAATACATTTGCCCATCATGCTTATCCTTCTATAGGTTAATTTGCACCCCAAAAAATCATTAAATTGGAGCGTGTGTATTTTCATTCATCGTTAATTGTATTTATCGCACAATCACAGCATACAGACCTTTTTTTATCATTCTGCTGCTTCTACTTCTCAGCTCATTTTGAACAGTTTGATTTTCAGGACTAAAGAGAGCTACTATTTATTTACATTTTTTCTCAAATGGTAATTGAGGCATGCCTCCCATTTGCCATTCAAGTGCATGGGCAATGGTAGGCAGGCTATCAGCGCATCACCCACCACTTTGCAATGAGAGCTGAAGGCAGTATGCATTTTGAAACCATTGTTTGAATCCTGAATGTTTTACTTCACATTGAGGCAGGTCTTACCTTGCTTCAAAGTAGCCTAGGGAAAATCGCATATGGAACCGCTCTCATCAGGTGTGCTGTTTAGAAGGGCGCAAATGTTTGAAAATTATGTTTTATTGGCTGCTTCAATACAGGAGTTGAATGTTTTGTTACGATTAATTACCATAATCTAAATGTGATTTCTGTCATTCTGAGCACCGTGGGTGGATGACCTAATGGGTATATTAGTCCGGTAAATTTCTCAAATGGCCGGTAAATTAAAATCATCCCGGTCACGTTATCCGTCACCTAGTTTTCCTAATGGAAACCCTGGGCTGTATTTATCATAGGAATCATAGCAACAGAGTAGGATTATGTCCACCCTGTCTATGAAATCGCGTTATTTGTGATCTAAAAGGCAAAACTGATCTTAAGTCAGCACTCGTGCTCTGAGACACTCGGCACATACTGCCCCTGATTACCGGCTGTCTTGTAGAAATGGATGAAGATGGAATTCTCACAACTCCATTCATTTCATTCTCCATAATATCTTGTACTGTTTGTGGGACAGAGCCATGACCAGTCTGGAGCCAGACAAAGTAAGGGCCACAACAGTGGAGAGAGAGGGGCAGTGCATGTCCAATGCTCCTGGACCACAACATTGGACTTGTCTTGACCGTTCGTAACTGGGTTGTCATTACAACCAATTATAGGCCTAAGTTCCCACATGTAAACCAATCAGGGAGACTTCAGATCAGCGGTCGGTCAGTGAATTATTTGGGCTACTGGCTGCTCTCTTTGTCTGGCTGTGTCTCAAAAGTAGAGCACTATATAGGGAATAGGGTGCCATTTGGAACATAGCCTATGTCTGTCTGGCTGCAGCATGACCCATTGACCGCTGGATTGTATCCATCTGATCAATCCGGCCTCTTCAGCACATTCCATTCCACACGGATGGATATATCCGTGAACTGTCCGACCAAAGCAATGCCCTAGCCCTACCGTAACCCTGGTGGACCTGACTGTTAACGTAAACACCAGACTTCACCTTTCACCTCTTGGCCTTACCTGCTAATGCTGGGAAGGCCTGGCTCGGACGGCACAGCCATAATTTACTGGTCTCGCTCTCTTTCTGTCTCTCGCTCTCTGTTTCTCTCTTTCTCTTGCTTTCCTTGTCTCGCTCTCTCTCCATGTCTCTCTTTCTGACCCCCCCGAAACCCTGTCTGTCCGTCCTCAGCCCATCCCTGACCCCTGAACCATTGTAGATTAGAGTGGCTGGCGTTTTGAAACCTGCACCAGATAAAGTGTCTTTGTTCCTTTGAGGCTTGGGTAAAGACGTCTCTACTGAAAAAGACAGAGAATATGATGTACATATAGAAAGCTCATTAAATATAACACTAGTATATTGAGGTTAATTGAAACTGTATAGACGCGTATTATCACATACAAAGAAATTGATTTCTGCCATATTTGTTTTATGTTTAGAGCTCATACTTATGTCATATGACGCTAGCCTGCCCTGTGTTAATGTTGATCTCCTCCTTGTCTGTGTGCTCAGCCAATCAAAATGCTCTCTACTCCAATAACAACAACAATGTAGCTGTCTGATTTGAGTCCAGGTTGGGAGGAGCAGTCAGAAATCGTCCTATCCCCTCCTCCTCTCACCCGTTCTCCTCTCTCATCATGCTCTCTCGCTCCAGTTAACCCTACTAGTTTGCCACTGGGCCAACCCTGTGTGTGTCTGCTGCTGCTCCCTGCTGTACTTATATCATGATCATCAGTCGCAGCTGTGTTGGGGAAGCCGGCCCTAATACGCTACTATACCACCACCCCCAATGCAAAATACACCACCCCCTTATACACCACTGTACTACTACCCCGTTGGCCTACCATACACTGGGAGAAAGGACAATGGGTCACATGGGTTTACTACACATTCACTACCTTTCTCTTTGTCAATCTCTTCCTCTTTCTATCTTTTCATTTATTTCATTCTTGCTTGCTCTCTCTCTCTTTCTTTATTTCATCTGTTGTGGAGCTATAATGTGATTGACACTGGGGCCTCAACAGCGAGGCCCCTCGCCGCAGGGCAGGTCGACATGTGGCTAAAGGGGGGAGGAGTGAGGGAGGGATGTTGGCATCATCATTATGCAGATAGGAACGCACATTGAGAGAATCCCTAAACAAGAGAGAGGGAAACAGGAGGAGGGGCCTGAAGAACGGCAGAGGAGGAGAAGGAACAAGAGAGATACATGAGGGAGAGGGGGGGGCTGGTATTTTTTGAAGCCGCGAGGAGCAGGGTGCAAAGCAACAAATAGAAGGCAGAGGGGAGAGATGGCAGTTGTAGGATTTTGATCTGGAATTTGTGGTTTAAATACACTCTGACTGGATGACAGGATGTAGCTAGCCTGAGGCTATAGTCTTCAACACCACTCCAGTCCTTCTGTCTGTGTCCTACCCCACCACTGTACTTCCTGTGGCAGCCCTATTCTGGGAGGTTATCTGGTGTGTTTTACTGGAGCAGCACATCAAATCAAATCAAATTTTATTAGTCACATACACATGGTTAGCAGATGTTAATGCGAGTGTAGCGAAATGCTTGTGCTTCTAGTTCCGACAATGCAGTAATAACCAACAAGTAATCTAACCTAACAATTCCACAACTACTACCTTATACACACACAAGTGTAAAGGGATAAAGAATATGTACATAAAGATATATGAATGAGTGGTGGTACAGAACGGCATAGGCAAGATGCAGTAGATGGTATAGAGTACGGTATATACATATGAGATGAGTACTGTAGGGTATGTAAACATAAAGTGGCATAGTTTAAAGTGGCTACTGGTACATGTATTACATAAAGATGGCAAGATGCAGTAGATGATATAGAGTACAGTATATACATATCAGATGGGTAATGTAGGGTATGTAAACATTATATTAAGTGGCATTGTTTAAAGTGGCTAGTGGTACATTTTTACATAATTTCCATCAATTCCCATTTTTAAAGTGGCTGGAGTTGAGTCAGTATGTTGGCAGCGGCCGCTAAATGTTAGTGGTGGCTGTTTAACAGTCTGATGGCCTTGAGATAGAAGCTGTTTTTCAGTCTCTCGGTCCCTGCTTTGATGCACCTGTACTGACCTCGCCTTCTGGATGATAGCGGGGTGAACAGGCAGTGGCTTGGGTGGTTGTTGTCCTTGATGATCTTTATGGCCTTCCTGTGACATCGGGTGGTGTAGGTGTCCTGGAGGGCAGGTAGTTTGCCCCCGGTGATGCGTTCTGCAGACCTCACTACCCTCTGGAGAGCCTTACGGTTGTGGGCGGAGCAGTTGCCGTACCAGGCGGTGATACAGCCCGACAGGATGCTCTCGATTGTGCATCTGTAGAAGTTTGTGAGTGCTTTTGGTGACAAGCCGAATTTCTTCAGCCTCCTGAGGTTGAAGAGGCGCTGCTGCGCCTTCTTCACAACGCTGTCTGTGTGGGTGGACCAATTCAGTTTGTCCGTGATGTGTACACCGAGGAACTTAAAACTTTCCACCTTCTCCACTACTGACCTGTCGATGTGGATAGGGGGGTGCTCCCTCTGCTGTTTCCTGAAGTCCACAATCATCTCCTTTGTTTTGTTGACGTTGAGTGTGAGGTTATTTTCCTGACACCACACTCCGAGGGCCCTCACCTCCTCCCTGTAGGCCGTCTCGTCGTTGTTGGTAATCAAGCCTACCACTGTAGTGTCATCCGCAAACTTGATGATTGAGTTGGAGGCGTGCATGGCCACGCAGTCGTGGGTGAACAGGGAGTACAGGAGAGGGCTCAGAACGCACCCTTGTGGGGCCCCAGTGTTGAGGATCAGCGGGGTGGAGATGTTGTTACCTACCCTCACCACCTGGGGGCGGCCCGTCAGGAAGTCCAGGACCCAGTTGCACAGGGCGGGGTCGAGACCCAGGGTCTCGAGCTTGATGACGAGTTTGGAGGGTACTATGGTGTTAAATGCTGAGCTGTAATCGATGAACAGCATTCTCACATGGGTATTCCTCTTGTCCAGATGGGTTAGGGCAGTGTGCAGTGTGGTTGCGATTGCGTCGTCTGTGGACCTATTGGGTCGGTAAGCAAATTGGAGTGGGTCTAGGGTGTCCGGTAGGGTGGAGGTGATATGGTCCTTGACTAGTCTCTCAAAGCACTTCATGATGACGGAAGTGAGTGCTACGGGGCGGTAGTCGTTTAGCTCAGTTACCTTAGCTTTCTTGGGAACAGGAACAATGGTGGCCCTCTTGAAGCATGTGGGAACAGCAGACTGGGATAAGGATTGATTGAATATGTCCGTAAACACACCAGCCAGCTGGTCTGCGCATGCTCTGAGGACGCGGCTGGGAATGCCGCCTGGGCCTGCAGCCTTGCGAGGGTTAACACGTTTAAATGTTTTACTCACCTCGGCCGCAGTGAAGGAGAGCCCGCAGGTTTTGGTAGGGGGCCGTGTCAGTGGCACTGTATTGTCCTCAAAGCGGGCAAAAAAGTTGTTTAGCCTGTCTGGGAGCAAGACATCCTGGTCCGCGACGGGGCTGGTTTTCTTTTTGTAATCCGTGATTGACTGTAGACCCTGCCACATACCTCTTGTGTCTGAGCTGTTGAATTGCGACTCGATTTTGTCTCTGTACTGGGACTTAGCCTGTTTGATTGCCTTGCGGAGAGAATAGCTACACTGTTTGTATTCGGTCATGCTTCCGGTCACCTTGCCCTGGTTAAAAGCAGTGGTTCGCGCTTTCAGTTTCACGCGAATGCTGCCGTCAATCCACGGCTTCTGGTTTGGGAATGTTTTAATCGTTGCTGTGGGTACGACATCGTCAATGCACTTCCTAATGAACTCGCTCACCGAATCAGCATATTCGTCAATATTGTTGTTGGACGCAATGCGGAACATATTCCAATCCGCGTGATCGAAGCAGTCTTGAAGCGTGGATTCAGATTGGTCGGACCAGCGTTGAACAGACCTGAGGGCGGGAGCTTGTTGTTTTAGTTTCTGTTTGTAGGCTGGAATCAACAAAATGGAGTCGTGGTCAGCTTTTCCGAAAGGGGGGCGGGGGAGGGCCTTATATGCGTCGCGGAAATTAGTATAACAATGATCTAGGGTTTTTCCAGCCCTGGTAGCACAATCGATATGCTGATAGAATTTAGGGAGTTTTGTTTTTAGATTAGCCTTGTTAAAATCCCCAGCTACGATGAATGCAGCCTCAGGGTGTGTGGTTTCCAGTTTACAAAGAGTCAGATAAAGTTCGTTCAGGGCCATCGATGTGTCTGCTTGGGGGGGAATATATACGGCTGTGATTATGATCGAAGAGAATTCCCTTGGTAGATAATGCGGTCGACATTTGATTGTGAGGAGTTCTAGATCAGGTGAACAGAATGACTTGAGTTCCTGTGTGTTGTTATGATGATCACACCACGTCTCGTTAATCATAAGGCATACCCCCCCGCCCCTCTTCTTACCAGAAAGATGTTTGTTTCTGTCGGCGCGATGCATGAAGAAACCAGCTGGCTGCACCGACTCCGTTAGCGTCTCTTGAGTTAGCCATGTTTCCGTGAAGCAGAGCACGTTGCAATCCCTGATGTCTCTCTGGAATGCTACCCGTGCTCGGATTTCATCAACCTTATTGTCAAGAGACTGGACATTGGCGAGTAGTATGCTAGGGAGTGGAGCGCGATGTGCCCGTCTCCGAAGCCTGACCAGGAGACCGCCTCGTTTGCCCCTTTTACGGCGTCGCACAGGGTCGCCGGCTGGGATCAGATCCATTGTATTGGGTGGAAGGCAAAACACTGGATCCGTTTCGGGAAAGTCATATTCCTGGTAGGAACGATGATGAGTTGACGTTAATCGTATATTCAGTAGTTCCTCCCGACTGTATGTAATGAAACCTAAGATTACCTGGGGTACCGATGTAAGAAATAACACATAAAAAAACAAAATACTGCATATTTTCCAAGGAACGCGAAGCGAGGCGGCCATCTCGGTTCGGCGCCGGAAGTTGTCTGGAGACTAATACTGCGTCTCAAATGGCTACTTTTGACCAGGGTCCATAGGTCTCTGGTCAAAAGTAGTGCACTATATAAGGAATAGGGCGCTGTTTGGGACACACTCTAGGAGCATAGGTGCAGCTCCACCTCCTCAGTTATAACACACCAGCTGCAGTGCTACACTGCTATCAATTCTCATCAGATCAGACCACTGGATACTTAGTGTCTACTCATTTTTCTCACTCTCTTTCGTTTACTCTCGTCATTCTGTCTTTGTTCTCACCCAGTCTTTCCCGTGAGAAGTCATCAGTCTGACTTAAGCCGACAGCAGCCCCACACGCCGGCCTAACGCTGCCTGTGGTTGGTTGCTTGGCTTCACCACGGCTGCATAATACGCTCCCTCCCTTTCTTTCTTCCCTCCCTTTCCCTCTTGGGGTTCAACTGTAAACTCTGAGTTGATGGGAGGAACCTCCTGGGTAGCCTGTCAGTGCCACACACACACACACACACACACACACACACACACACACACACACACACACACACACACACACACACACACACACACACACACACACACACACACACACACACACACACACACACACACACACACCATCCATGCCCCCTTCAAGTCTTGGGAGCATTCTAGATATCCTACCGCTGTACTCTCCTCTGTTGACTGAATGCCCGGCCAAATGGCCAAACTCACAGTTGAATTGGAATCAACTATCCAAACAGAGAGGGAATATGTCCAGTTGTATGGACTTAAGATGCTGTGTGGACACTGTATAAATAATCTGCTCTCACACTGAAATACTTCCAGGTTTTGAACAATGTGGGTTTATATCCTTTTTTCCCTATTTTTAAAATGAATGCAAGCATTGGTTCAGCCTAAGTCCTTTGAAAGTTTTTAGATTGGTTAGGTGTAGCAATGTGCGAGTAGCTACCTTTTTATGTCACATTTAGATCCTGGTGTTTTTTTCTGAATCTGACAGGTATCGTGCACACAACTTGGATTGGTATTGAAAGTCGGATTTAAAAAAATATATATATTATTATATTAAAATCCTGTCAAAATCATCTGTTTACAATCACGTTCATTTTGAAAAATTCTGCTGTAATCTTTATTTTCAAACAGACATGTATGTGGATATTTGCTTAGAATTTATTTTTTCTTATTTTAAGCTTCATTATAGGCCTACACATGCCTACTAGAGTTGATAAAGTAGCTCAGATGAAGTTTATGACCATTCTACACCTTTTATAAAGTAGTCAGAATAATTTACCCGGACTCCCCCTTACTCAACCCTTCCTAGGCTTTTCGATGTTCGACATCCAAAATTACTGTAAACTGCCGACTTTAAAGCCTAATCCCTGGTGTTGTACTGTGAAATATCATTTGTCGATATGGGGCATTGGGGTCTCAGAATGTGGGGCTTTGTAAGTGAGGCTGTTTTAGCCCCACAGCTAGGCTTTACTACTGCTGGTCTAGAGAGAATGGGCAGTGATTAACAGAGGTAATACACACACACACAGAGGTAACCCCTCTTGATGTGGTGGTAAAGCTCCTGTCTGTCCTGCCCTTGGGCAGCTTTCACGCTCTACTGACTGATCCTTCCAGGAAGTACAGGGGGTACGAGGGAGGAGGGGGGTACAGGGAGCACCCCGCCGAGCCACAGCGGTATCTAGGCTGCACGATGGACTCAAATCAAAGGGGGCACTTTGTCTGTGCCTGAGGGTAGTGTGCGTGTGGGGGGGATGTTTGTGTGTGTGTGTGTGTGTGTGTGCAGGAAGAACCACAGGATAATAGTCTTCTTGTGGAAGCTTTAGAAATGTTCATGTCAGTGACAGCCTCCTTCTGTCTTTCATCTCAGGATGTATCCCAAATGGGCCCTGGTCAAATGTAGTGCACCCGTATAGGGATTAGGGTGCCATTTCGGGTGCTGCCTGTGTCTCACATCTCAGACTGTTAACCACTTTGTAACGACACCATTAAGAACACTAAGGTTAACCTTCCTGCTAAGAACTTAAGCAGGAAGGTTGGGGTCTGGGACCAAAAATATGCCAGGATATTACGTTGGTGCCGGGGGTATCTCGATCAGTATTGTTTTTGTTGTATTGACAAACAAATGTAAACCTCTATGCCAGATGATGGCATGCAATCAGTAGGGTCTGTGGCCAAAACTTGCTGCAATGTTATGTTGGGGAATATTTCTTTAACTGTCGTTGTTGTTGAGAATAGCTCTCGAACTTCACTGTTGTTGTTGTTCTGTTGACAGACTAAGACAGGTCTGGGTCTAGACCTCCGTGCCAGGCTAGATGATGAAGAGCCTCCAGTTCAGAAGCATCGCCCCCAAGGCCCCAGCAGCGGTAGTTCCCTCCCCGACCGCCGTCCTGTCTTGCCAGCAACCCTCTGCCCTCCCAGAGGCAGCCTCTACAGCCGTCAGCCCTAAATCCATCCTGGTTCCGGCCCAGAACTATGCCCTGATGCAGGTGGCAGGACAGGAGGGCACCTTCTCTCTAGTGGCCCTGCCGCCCTCCGTATCCCCTCAATCTCCACAGCAACAACAGCCGCAGCAACAGACAATCCAGAAGAACCTGAAGCTGCCCATCCCCAGGTACCAGCCAATGAGGGCCAAGAGCACCCCGGAGAAGGTCAAATTAGCCACACCCACTGCCGTGACAACCCGGCCACAAAGGTCAATAGCGGCGGTAAAAAAGAAGTTGTCATCGCCGGAACCCAAGGAGGAGCCATCAAAACAGGTCATACTGATCGACTCCACAGCCTCCTCTGAGATCTCAGCCCTCACAGCCCTGCTCCCGGACAACGCTGTGCTCTACTCTGGATCTCCACTGGAGCAAGTAGCAGTGGTGGACACCACCATCAACCACATGTCTACTCCTGCCCACGGCCCGGGCCCCGTCACCAGCATGCTGCAGAACCTCCAATACCCATCTGGTGGTTTTACTAAAAGCTCCCCAGTCAAACTGCCACAGGAAGAGAGCAACATTAAGGTTGGCATTAGGCCATGCCAACCCAAGCCTGTAGCCCAACAGCCCCATCCACAGCCAGCTAGTAGCAGCATCACTGTCCTCTCTCCAGCCATCTTCAGCAAAGCTGTCCAGATTATACCCTCCCCACCCAAAGGCAAGTTGCCCATCCTGCCCTACTCGAACATAAAAAGCAACCTCATACCAGCCACCAAACTCAACCTGAACGCCATGAGTCCCAAGAAGGCTTTCCCCAGCCAGCCTGGCTTGCCCGGCCTTACCTCGTATCCCTCTGATCCCCAGTCCAAGACCCCAGAGACTGCCGAGGCCCTCTGTCAGAACCACATGCCAAACTCCCTGCTGCAGAGCCAGCCTCGGGCCAAGACCACAGGCACCCTGTCGCTGCTGGGAACGCTTCAGATGCAGAAACCACCGGGCAAGAAGAGGGGGAGGAAGAGGAAGACAATGGAGGATATTCTGGCCTTTGAGGCAAGGAAGAAGAGATCCTTGTCGTTCTTTCGGAGGAGGGTTCCAGAGAAGCCTTCTCCTTCGGCTGTCATCTCGCAGCAGAGGGAGGTGGACATCTCTAAGAAGTACCGCAGCATCAGACCCAAGCCTCACCACATGCTGCTGATGGAGACAGTTCCCCAGCTGGTCAGCCTGCCCTCCCTCACCTCCTCTGACAGCCTGGAACCAGAGCTCCTCGTAGGGCACCAACTCTCTGTCAAGGTCCTGGAGCCTGGTCCTCGCCAGCCCCAGTCAGCCTCTACCACGCTTCACCTGAGAGGGGGTAGTTCCTCTCAAAGGGTCTACCTGGGCAGTAGCCGGCCCCTCCACCACTGCCCCACCTGCAGCCGCTGCTTCCAGTTCAAACACCACTTGCAGAGCCATATGAACAGCCACACCAACAGTAGGCCTTACGTCTGTCCAGTGTGTCGTAAGGCCTATGCCCATTCCGGCTCGCTCAGCACTCACATGAAGCTGCACCACTCAGAGGGCCGACCACGCCGGACGCTTCGCTGTGAGTTCTGTGAGAAGGCGTTTGGCTACGTGGGCGTGTACTTCAGCCATCTGAGGGAGGTGCATAAGGTTATCCTGACTGTGGAGCCATCCATCAGCCAACATGAAGACGACGTGCCTGTGGAGGGGTGACTACCTACATTTTCAGAATTATAAATTGTACTTACATACTGATATACTTGTCTCATCAATAGGACTCTTGACTTTTGGTCACTGTGAGTTTGATACATTTCTTAGAATATTGTTAGCTTCTCACCAATTTTCATAAAACACCACAGTTCTTCCTTCCATCATGTCTGTCTCCATCTTGTATGTGTCTCCAGGGCGATGTCTCCAGACCAGGGGGACGAGCAGGGCCAGGAGGAGCGCGAGGACCCGGTGGAGCTCCAGATCAAGTGTGGCCGCTGTCAGGCCATCACCCCCACCTTCGCCGACATGAAGCTGCACCTGCTCTACGTGCACGGGGAGGAGGTGCAGGTGCGCCTGCGGGACGGGGCTGGCGGGCTGGGAGGGGCACTCCAAGGGGGCCGGGAGGCCGAGGACGAGCTGGTGAAACACGCCGCCCACTACTGGCGCCAGCTCAATGAGAAGAGGAACCTAGTCCGCTGTGGGAGCTGTGACGAAGAGTTCTTCTCCTTCTCCAAGCTGAAGCGTCATATCCTCTCCCACCACCAGGGGGGGGCAGAGGACGATGGGAATGGAGACAGAGAGGGAGAGGGGGAGCCGACTGGCCGCTCAGCCCGGGGAGGGAGAGGGGTCCTCGGGCAGGGCTCAGTGTTTAACTGTGTGCTGTGCAGCCAGGTCCTGGACAGTAAGGAGGAGGTGATGGAGCACTGGACGGTCCACCACCACTGTGAGGACACCCAGGTACTCTGGGAGGCCCTCAGCTCCTACTCAGGGGACAGGGAGATGGACTTGCCCTCTCACAGCACACATTAACATGGCACTGGACACGTTTCAGGTTGTTTCTGTTGCAGTCACGTTGCACAACTCAGAAGATTGACTTTACTGATTCTTTTTAGCTTCTAATGAAGTGACGGTTCCAAACAGTGCATCAGAAGATTGCTATACCATATTAACATGGTGTCCGATGTTAAACATCTCTCCAGGCATTGTGAGAGCTAATAATCGGGTCAGCCTGACTGCAATAAAGACAACCTGGAACGCACCGCACTCACTGTCTGTGTCTGTCTGAGCCCATCCTGCACAGTGGGCTGCTCTCAAACACACGCAGTTATTCCCTTTATACACTATCAAGCTGACCCCAACCATACAGTGGGGACATTTTATTTTCAAATGGTCCTTTGCACCACAGTTCCAGCAACTATGGAATGGTGGATGCCTTGCCTCTAACCAGGCCAGTGCAGTACAGTGCAGCTCGGCTCAGTAGTGTGTAAATGGTATTAGGACGTACAGAGGTCAGTTATAGCACAGGTTAGTTTGTTTGAGAATCCACTTGATAGATTAGTAATTATTATATGGTATTTTATGGACTGCACTGTTTTTTTGTTAGTTCTGATTTTGTGTTTAGGTTTTTTGATTTTGGTGTGTTTTAATATTTTGTTTAATAAAATGGAAAGGATAGTTTTATTTTTTTTGTATTGCGTATTTAGATACATTATTGGCCACAGACGCAGTGAAACGGTTTGTCAAATGACGTGAGTAAGCATAATAGCCTAGCGGTAGTAATAAGGGCACACTGTACCTAAGTCTGTCTTTTGGCCTTGAAAGTACTTTTTGGTTGAAAACTAATTATAGACCTTATGTGTCAAACTCATTCAATGTTGGGCCTTGTGTCTGCAGGTTTTAGTTTTTTCCTTCAATTAAGCCCTAATTAGTGACTTTAATTAATCAAGTACACGGGAGGAGCGAAAACCCGCAGCCACTCGGCCCTCAGTGAAATGAGTACGGTACATGGTATATGAGTACGGTACATGGTATATGTCTAGCTATTTTGACCTAGAGGAAAACCTTCTCAGTACACCAGCACCTGACTGAAACATCTGAGGCCTCCTGAAAATAGATTGAGAATCTTATTTCTGGCTAATAATCAATAAAGGACTCATAAACAGATGATATATTATTATATATATTTGTTTGTGTACTCTGTGATAATGGAAAGGGTGATTGATATACTACTGACAAAACTAGCTCAATTTGTTACTATTACATTATAAAGACTTTACATAAATGTTGAACTAATGCTGCCAACTATTATTCAGTATAAACCCGTGGAATTGGTGCACTTGAGGTCTGTGTTCAAGAGAAAAATGCAACTGTCGGTATGTCTTCAAAAATGGAACATTTTTATAGTGCTTTCAGAAAGTGTTCATATCCCTTGACTTATTCCACATTTTGTTGTTTCAGCCTGAATTCAAAATTGATTGAATATATGTTTAATCTTACCCATTTAAACACAATACCCCACAATGACAAAGTGAAAACATGTTTAGACATTTTTGCAAATTTATTGAAAATGAAATAAACATTTGTAAAAAAATATATATATATATATATATGAAAAATAAAACACTAATATATAAGTATTCACACCCCTTAGTCAATACATGTTAGGATCATCAAAAAGGAGGACCAAGGCACTCTTCATATAATTAATTAAAATGCCTTTATTAGTATGGCATGTTCAATAGAAACAACGTTTTTTTTTTTTTACGACGCATTTCGGCTGCATGGCCTTTGTCAGGGAGTACCAAAAAAAGGAATACAATGTCCTCTTTTGAACAGCTTTTCCAATTAGCCCTAATTGGAAGAGGGAGTGGTTACAAAATGTATTGGACACACCTAGTAAGCAATACTATACACATTAAAAGGTGAAATACTGTAGCTATGTTATCATAAAAATACAACTCCAAGCTAGAAGTATCAGAACACTCTGGATAAGAGCGTCTGCTAAATGACTTAAAATGTAAATGTAAAACACTAAAAGGTAGTTCTAACCTTAAATATGACTGGGAGAAATGTCAAGAATAAGAAAGCAATATATTCCATAGTACACTAGAACACAGCAAAACATGAACAACAGTCTAAACATAGCTGAGGGCAATTGAGCAAAATGTCCACTAGATGACAGCAAATGGACCTATCACGACCCTACAGGAAGGGTGAGAAATCCATATCTTCATTTAAACCAGGGTATTTAGTGGCCTGTAGTTTGTAAATCCAAAAACTTTCCCTTTGGTTTAACTGTTTAGGACGGTCCCCTTTTCTAATAGAGGCCGGAATATGATCAATACCCATAGCTTGTAGGGAGGCAGGGTTGCCATGGTGTAAGGACTTGTAGTGCCTTGCCATGGGGTAGTCTTCATTGCCTACCCGTATGGCGTACTTGTATTCCGCTAAGCGGTCTTGAAGGCGTCTCTTTGTCCGTCCAATGTAGAACACCTTGCACTGTGGACATTCCAATCTATAGATGACATGAGTGGTTTTGCAGTTAATGAAATGCTTGACGTAATACTCCATTTTGGAAGCTGTGTCAACAAAATACTTCTTCTGTGCAATATTTCTGCAATGGTTACATTTAAAAGAGCCCTTGGGTTTGTGGTCAAGCCAAGTTTTTTGAGAGTCACCCGGAAGATAACTGTGGACTAATTTGTCATTTAGGGTAGGACATCTCTTAAAGCTTATGACTGGTGGCTCAGGAAAGACTTGGCGTAGTAGCGTATCACTTTAGATGATTCCCCAATAATTTTTAATGATTATTTTAATGTTCTCTGCTTCAGTGCTGTATTTTGTAACAAAATACAAATATACATGTTAGGATCACCTTTGGCAGCGATTACAGCTGTTCGTTTTTCTGGGTAAGACTAAGAGCTTTGCACACCGGGATTGTACAATATGTGCCAATTATTCTTTGCAAAATTCTTAAAGCTCTGTCAAATTGGTTGTTGATCATTGCTAGATAACCATTTTCAAGCCGTGCCATAGATTTTCAAGCAGATTTAAGTCAAAACTGTATTGTCCTGCTGAAAAGTGAATTTATCTCCCAGTGATAAAGCAGACTGAACCAGGTTTTCCACTAGTATTTTGCATGTGCTTACCTCCATTCAATGTTCATTTAAATGTTTTAACTCCCCACTCCTTAATGACTTACAAGCATACCCATAACATGATGCAGCCACCACTATGCTTGAACATATGAAGAGTGGTACTCAGTAATGTGTTGTATTGGATTTGCCCCATACATAACACTTTGTATTCAGGACAAAAAGTGAATTGCTTTGCCACATTTTTTGCACTATTACGTTTGTGCCTTGTTGCAAACAGGATGCATGTTTTTGAATATTCTGTACAGGCTTACTTCTTTTTACTCTGTCAATTAGGTTAGTATTGTGAAGTAACTTTGGGGCTCCCGAGTGGCGCAGCGGTCTAATGCACTGAATTTCACTACAGACCCTGGTTCGATTCCAGACTGTATCACAACCGGCCGTGATTGGAAGTCCCATAGGGCAGTGGACAATTGGCCCAGCGTCGTTAGGGTTTGGCCGGGGTAGGCCATCCTTGTAAATAAGAATTTGTTCTTACCGTGGCTTGCGAAAGTATTCACCCCCCTTGGCATTTTTCATTTTGTTGCCTTACAACCTGGAATTAAAATAGATTTTTGGGTGGGTTGTATCATTTGATTTAAACAACATGCCTACCACTTTGAAGATGCAAAATATTTTTTTTTGTAAAACAAGAAATAAGACGCAAACAAAACTGAACTTGAGTGTGCATAACTATTCATCCCCCCCCCAAAGTCAATACTTTGTAGAGACACCTTTTGCAGCAATTACAGCTGCAAGTCTCTTGGGGTATGTCTCTATAAGCTTGGCACATCTAGCCACTGGGATTTTTGCCCATTATTCAAGGCAAAACTGCTCCAGCTCCTTCAAGTTGGATGTGTTCTGCTGGTGTACAGCAATCTTTAAGTCATACCACAGATTCTCAATTGGATTGAGGTCTGGGCTTTGACTAGGCCATTCCAAGACATTTAAATGTTTCCCCTTAAACCACTCGAGTGTTGCTTTAGCAGTGTGCTTAGGGTCATGGTCCTGCTGGAAGGTGAACCTCCGTCCCAGTCTCAAATCTCTGGAAGACTGAAACAGGTTTCCCTCAAGAATTTGATCTGTCCACAACTTTGTCCCTAACCTGTTTGGAGAGCTCCTTGGTCTTCATGGTGCCGCTTGCTTGGTGGTTCCCCTTGCTTAGTGGTGTTGCAGACTCTGGGGCCTTTCAGAACAGGTGTGTGTGTATATATACTGAGATCATGTGACACTTAGATTGCACACAGGTGGACTTTATTTAACTAATTATGTGACTTCTGTAGGTAATTGGTTGCACCAGATCTTATTTAGGGGCTTCATAGCAAAGGGGGTGAATACATACAGTTGAAGTCAGAAGTTTACATACATCTTAGCCAAATACATTTAAACTCAGTTTTTCACAATTCCTGACATTTAATCCTAGTAAAAATTCCCTGTCTTAGGTCAGTTAGGATCACCACTTTATTTTAAGAATGTGAAATGTCAGAATAATAGTAGAGTGATTTATTTCAGCTTTTATTTATTTCATCACATTCCCAGTGGGTCAGAAGTTTACATACACTCCATTAGTATTTGGTAGCATTGCCTTTAAATTGTTTAACTTGGGTCAAACGTTCCACAACCTTACCACAATAAGTTGGGTTAATTTTGGCCCATTCCTCCTGACAGCTGGTGTAACTGAGTCAGGTTTGTAGGCCTCCTTGCTCGCACACGCTTTTTCAGTTCTGCCCTCAAAATGTATATGGAATTGTCCTTAAGCCATTTTGCCACAACTTTGGAAGTATGCTTGGGGTCATTGTCCATTTGGAAGACCCATTTGCAACCAAGCTTTAACTTCCTGACTGATGTCTTAAGATGTTGCTTCAATATATCCACATCATTTTCATTCCTCATGAAGTGCACCAGACCCTCCTGCAGCAAAGCACCCCCACAACATGATGCTGCCACCCCCGTGCTTCAGTTGGGATGGTGTTCTTCGGCTTGCAAGCCTCCCCCTTTTTCCTCCAAACATAACAATGGTCATTATGACCAAACAGTTCTATTTTTGTTTCATCAGACCAGAGGTCAATTCTCCAAAAAGTATGATCTTTGTCCCCATTGCAGTTGCAAACCATAGTATGTATTTTTTATGGCAGTTTTGGAGCAGTGACTTCTTCCTGGCTGAGCGGTCTTTCAGGTTATGTCGATATAGGCCTCATTTTACTGTGGATATAGATACTTTTGTACCTGTTTCCTCCAGCATCTTCACCTGGTCCTTTGCTGCTGTTCTGGGATTGATTTGAACTTTTCGCACCAAAGTATATTCATCTCTAGGAGACAGAACGCGTCTCCTTCCTGAGCGGTATAATGGCTGCATGGTCCCATGGTGTTTATACTTGCGTACTATTGTTTGTACAGATGAACGTTGTACCTCCAGGCATTTGAAAATTGCTCCCAAGGTTGAACCAGACTTGTGGAGGTCTACAATTTTTCTGAGGTCTTGGCTGATTTCTTTAGATTTTCTCATGATGTCAAGCAAAGAGGCACTGAGTTTGAAGGTAGGCCTTGAAATACATCTACAGGTACACCTCCAATTGACTCAAATTATGTCAATTAGCCTATTAGAAGCTTCTAAAGCCATGACATCATTTTCTGCAATTTCCCAAGCTGTTTAAAGGCACAGTCAACTTAGTGTATGTAAACTTCTGACCCACTGGAATTGTGATACAGTGAAATTATCTGTAAACAATTGTTGTAAAAATTACTTGTGTTATGCACAAAGTAGATGTCCTAACCGACTTGCCAAAACTATAGTTTGTTAACAAGACATTTTTGGAGTGGTTGAAAAACGAGTTTTAATGACTCCAACCTAAGTGTATGTAAATTTCCAACTTCAACTGACTGTATGCACGCACCACTTTTCCGTTTTTTTTTATTATTTATTAATTTAGAATTTTTTGAAACAAGTAATTTTTTTCATTTCACTTCACCAATTTTTACTATTTTGTGTATGTCCATGACATGAAATCCAAATAAAAATCCATTTTAATTACAGGTTGTAATGAAACAAAATAGGAAAAATGCCCTAGGGGGGTCAATACTTTTGCAAGGCACTGTAACTGACTTGCCTAGTTTAATAAAGGTTAAATAAAATCATAAATAACTACAATGGTGTCGAACCATCCTCAGTTTTCCCATATCACAGCCATTAAACTCCGTAAATGTTTTAAAGTCACCATTGGCCTCATGGTGAAATCCCTGAGCGGTTTCCTTCCTCTACACCCGCCCAAAGTGTAATTAATGCACTTTATGGTAATTAATACACACCATCCGAAGTGTAATGTCCAAACGGGTATTCGATGAATCCTTTCAAAAATAATGTTAAACACCATGCAACTTATTATGTGACTTGTTAAGCACATTTGTACTCCTGAACTTATTTTGGCTTGCCATAACAAAGGAGTTGTATACTTATTGACTCGTGACATTTCCACTATTCATTTTGAATTAATCTCAAAACATAATTCCACTTTGACCTTATGGGGTATCGTGTGTAAGCCACTGACAAAACATCTCAATTTTAAATGCAGGCTGTAACTCAACAAAATGTGTAAAAAGTCAAGGGGTGTGAATACTAGACTGAAGTAAACTTTTATGTACATTCTCTTAATGCTATGATTGGTCATTGGAAACTGAGTGGAAAAGCCTGTTTTGTCTTCTGTTTGCTTCTTACGATGGGGAATTCAATGTTGTGTTTCTTGGTTGGGAGATTGACTTGTAGAGGGGTGGTAGATGTGGTTTAAACATTTGTCAGACTGTGTAACCTTTTTCGTATGAAAAATAATCACATGGTAAGTGAATGTACCTTGAATGTTTTAAAACCCTACCAAATTCTATATATACATATTGAATATAGACTTCTATAGTTAGATTATATATATATATGTATAGATACAGTATATTGAGAATATATATTTGCATAGAATATATAGTGAATATGCTGCTTTGTTCTAATGGAGGAAACTAACTAGAAAGGAATTTGTTTATTATCGTCAAACCGGCAACTTATGCTGAGCATAGCTCTCCTTGCTTGTGTCTGGCACAGTGTCTTGCAGCACAAACAAATCAATGGTGTGAAAGTAATCACATAGCTAATATGTCTGTTTCACAAAATGGTGACTGTCAAAACTTGGCTGAAAGTGTTTGTGATCGTGGCTGTTAGTGAACCTGAAAACCTTACCTTTCTCAGAACGATACAAATGTATGCTTTACTGAAGATGATGAGATCTGTGTGATGATATCTAACAAGATATAAAAAATAAATGCATATTTATTTCCAGTAACAGTATGTTTATCCTGCTCAGGTAACTGTAGAACCAACCCTGTTGTACGTAACAATAAAGTTGGAGGATGAATCCATGCTTATGTTAGGTTTTCTATTTATTTTCCTTTTATGACTTTTACGCACACACACACAGCGTTGGATTGTCTGTGTGCGTGCATTAGTGGGGATGCTTGGAAAGGGATTCATTGAGTGACACCGTGTGCAGTCAGCACTGAACATTAAGGTGTTTGGGGTCTGGGTCGGAGGTGTGTGTGTGTGTGTGTGTGTGGACCACGTTAACTAGGGTTGCCAGAGGGGTTATCAAGCACCTACATTATGCCTCAATACCTATCTGACAGAGGGCATCTTTGTACTGCAACCTCATCCAATCTCCCCATGATTGAATGAGTGTTTGTTGGGGGGGGGTAAATCTATACTCTTGTTTTGCCCACACAGACACACACCATCTAACTACAAAGAATCAAGTGGCTTCTTGCTACATCTCACAATCATGGAGCCTTTTTCCAGAGACTTCCTATTGAGGTTGAGATGAGGAAGAGTAGGATGTCGTGTGCATGAATGAGATGTGAATCAAAACAATAATCATATGCCTCCTGATGGATTCATATTTGATGGATGGGAATGATCAAACATCAGTGAAGTTTCTCTCTGTCTACCTCTCCTGCTCTCTTTACTATTCTCCACTTTCGAAGACGAGCCAGGTGGAACTGCAATGGAAACTGTTGTGTTTACATTGCAATGGATGGACCGCTTAGTTCTAGTAACCAACACTGACTTCCTCCAGAGCTGGTTTCTTCTTGGTTCTTCTAATGGAGAAAGGACATTACTCTCTCCATGAACTCGCGTGATACCTTCTCCATTAGTGCTTTCGTCACTGCCGTGTGGAATGTGGGCCCTCGGCTCTAATTGTTTTAGAGGAACATGTCCTAGGTTCAAGGGTCAGAGGTGAACTCTGGTGTGATTTCAGGTGCTCGGGCCAAACCTGACAACAGTAATTACACAGAGACCAAAGGCCTAGATTCAATCAGATCAAGCATTAACCGGCGATAGCCGACACCCGCATCGCTGATGTTTTGCCAGTGTGGGAGGTGTGACTGTCAAATCGATGAGCAGCTGTTCTTGATCATCGTCATCAATCCACATCGGTCCCACTCGCGTTAGAAGTTCAGAATGAGAAAATGTAGGCTATATAGAAATAATGACTCTCAAATTGAAAATCATTAAACTAAATAATAAGGGTTTCTATCAGCCTAATCGAGGTATAGATTTAATCTCACATTCCAATGTTCAAACTTGTAAAGAAGGCTGCATGGGATTTCTCTTTTTTTACCCCCAATTTCGTGATATCCAATTGGTAGTTACAATCTTGTCTCATCGCTGCCACACCCCAACGGTTCGAGAGTCATGTGTCCTGCAAAACATGACCTGCCAAGCCACGCTGCTTCTTAACACTCTGCTTCCTTAACCCGGAAGCTAGCCACACCAATGTGTCAGAAGAAACACCATCCAACTGACGACCGAAGTCAGCTAGCAGGCGCTCGAGCATGGTGAGCCAAGGAAATCCCCCCCCCGGCCAAACCCTAACTTGGACGGCGCTGAGCCAATTGTGCGCTGCCCCATCGGGGTCACGGCCGGGTGTGACACAGCCTGGGATCGAACCCTAGGCTGTAGTGGTGCCTCAGCATTGCCTTAGACCACTGCTCCACTCAGGAGGCCCATGAGAGTTCTCTTAATGTGACTTTGTGCAGCCAATGGCAATGTCCACTTTAGGTATAATGCCAGGAGCCGCTTGCGAATTTGACAGCTCTAACGCAGTTCCACCTCCGAGACCGCCAAAACAACCGATATGCGGATGTCGGCTAAAGCAGATCTGATTGAATAGAACCCCAAGGTCCAACACATACACAATACAAAAAATCCACGTTCACATCAACCCAAGTTTGAAACAGCATTGCAGCTTTACTGGGAAACACTGTCAGTGTTGCAGCTCAAAATGCTATCAACCCCCAATCTACAGACTGTCGCTATCGCCTTGGTGAGAGCAGATAAAAAGGAAAGCTCTATAACGCCGTTGGATGCATATTTCTCTTTAATCAGAGGTAACATGTACCACAGCCGTCACACTGACTACCTCGTGTCTCCCACCTCACAGGAGAGCAGCCTCTCATGGGGGAGATCGGTAGGGGGTATGATCAAAGACATAACTCCCCCCCACACATCCCCCCACACACCCCCATTCCTAACGGGATCAGTCAGATAGAGTTTACACACACACACACACACAACTAGAGGTACTGGGGTATGCCTGTTCTTGCTACAATGCCTCAAAGCACCCCTTTCAGAAAAGAGAACATGGACTCAAGAGTGTTCAGAAAGTAATGTTGCTCTCTGTAAGTGCCCTATTTTGATGTCTCTCAAATTTAGGACCAACCGGTAAGGAGTTGGTCTCAGTAGTAAGCTTGGTTAAAAATCGAGGAGTGGTAATGTGACTCCCTAAACACTACCCAGGGGGTCCTGGTCTAGCAAAGCTGACCTCACTAGGGGAGCAGAGGGACAGATTTATGGGCTAGTAAAATGTGACCCGTACTGACCACAGATGTCCTGGCCAACACTAAGGTAGAGGGGTGAAACCTGAGGAAAACACCCAACACTTGAACTGGACAAGCCTTCTGTCAACTATTCCTTTTACGCTCTCTCGCTCAAGATCACGATTGATATAATGGTGGATTATTGCTCTCACATTTGTCTCAAAACGTAATATCCGTGACACCCATGTGGACGAGCAACGGGTTGGATTTTGGACTGTCTCTGTCATAATCAAAGCAGGTCTTTGGTTTCTTGAAAAGATGTCGCATAACTGTACGTGTACCTCATACACTTTGTAAAACAGAGAGCACATACATTTACGAAGCCCACTGAGGGGTACAATTTTCCCTCTGCTCTCCTCCACTGCTCTACCCTGCTCTGGACTGCTCTGCTCCCGCTTGGTCTTGTCATGTTTCAAAGCTGTCCGGCTCGCTCCTCTCCACACCCTCCCATATTACCCAGCTAATGAGCAGCAGGAGAGACCAGGTAAATAATAGATGATGGGTGAAAGGCTGGAGAGAGCGAGAGCAATGGAAAGGCTGGATGGAGAGACAGATGGATAGAGGGATGGGGAGAGAGAGAGAGACAGAGAGCGAGATGTAGAGAGGGATGTGTGAGAGAGGCTGGTGAGAAAGATGGAGAGAGAAATCAATCTACCCAGTGTCTAAATGGAGAAAGAGAGAGATGAACACTGGAGGTACATTTAGACCAGTACAGTAGATACTAGTCCTCATCCTGTAATGGGGGGACACATTACCCCCTATTGATGGATTGGATGTAAATGAATGAACAGCAAGTGCACACACACATGCATGCACGCACGCACACACACTGCCTATTCCATGTCACCAAAATAGGAATCCACCAAACCACTAAGGGAAGCTCAGTGTACTCTGATCCAGATGGTTGAACTCCTAGTGCAACATAAGTAAACACACACAGTCAGTGTAGGCGCCGTTCACCCCAGAGGGACTTCAACCATCTGCTCAGGGTCCTCAGAGTGAGACACATAACTCAATCTTAGCCCTGATCTGGCACTCACTTCACAGAGGGACTACAACGAGGCTACACAATGGACTACACAGGGGCTACACAATGGACTACACGAGATTACCCATCCCTTTTCAGTCTCTCAACCACCATTTGTCCGGCTGTATTGAAAGCAGAGGTGACAGAGAGCATGTTTCCCAAGTCAGAGTCAAAACCGCTCAGGGGACTCTACAGAGATAACAGGATGCTAATGTCTCCCTGCCTTTGGGGAATAATGTATGCCTGAGTGGTAACCTACATTTACAGCGCAATCTTACAAATAAGGTTAATGAAATGAGCCTGCAGGAGGATGAATGGACACACACGCACACGCGCACACGCGCACACGCGCACACACAAGCTGTACACGTCTTGTACAGCTAACCTTGTGGGGACATACAATTCAGTCCCACTCAAAATCCTATTTTCCCTAACCCCTAAACCTAACCCTAATCCTAACCCGTACTCTTACCCTAACCTTAACCCTAACCCTAACCCAAAAACCTAAACTTTATCCTAACCCTAAACCTAACCCTAGCTCCTAACCCTAACCCTAGCTCCTAACCTTAATATTTAACTTAATTCTAACACTAACACTAATTCTAACCTTAACCCTAAACCCCCTAGAAATATAATTTGACCTTGTGGGGACTAACAAAATGTCCCCAGCTGGTCAACTTTTTGTTCGTTTACTATTCTTGTAAGGACTGCTGGTCCCCACAAGAATAGTTAAACACACACACACACACACACACACACACACACACACACACACACACACACACACACACACACACACACACACACACACACACACACACACACACACACACACACACACACACACACACACACACACACACACACACACACACACACACACACACACACACACACACACACACACACACACACACACACACACACACACACACACACACACACACACACACACACACACACACACACACACACACACACACACACACACACACATATATATATATATCTGAATAGGTAATATATTTATTAAGGTAGCTACTGTATGGTTGGAGGGGTGTCCCTCTGCCCATCTTTACAATGAATTCAGAAAGTATTCAGACCCCTTGACTTTTTCTAAAATGTATTGATTTTTCTCTCCTCATTAATCTACACACAATACCCCATAAAGACAAATAACAGCAATAACAGCTTTTTAGAAATGTTTTGCAAATTTATTTTAAAACTGAAATATCACAGTTACATAAGTACAGTATTCAGACCATTTACCTTTGGCAGCTATTATAGCCTTGAGCTGATGCTACAAGCTTGGCACACCTGTATTTGGGGAGTTTCTCCCATTCTTCTCTGCAGATCCTCTCAAGCTCTGTCAGGTTGGATGGGACCTTCAGTGCTGCAGAAGTTTTTTGGTACCCTTCCACAGTTCTGTGCCTCGACACAATCCTTTCTCGGAAGTCTACTGACAATTCCTTCGACCTCATGACTTGGTTTTTGCTCTGACATGCACTGTCAACTGTGGGACCTTATATAAACCGGTGTGTGCCTTTCCAAATTCGGTCCAATCAATTGAATTTACCAATCAAGTTGTAGAAACATCTCACGGATGATCAATGGAAACAGGATGCGCCTGAGCTCAATTACAAGTCTCATAGCAAAGGTTCTGAATACTTATGTAAATAAGGTATATCTGTTTTAAATTTTTAATACATTTTCAACTATTTCTAAAAACCGGTTTTCACTTTGTCATTATGGGGTATTGTGTGTAGATTGATGAGGACAGTTTTTTTTATTTAATCCATTTTTAAATAAGGCTGTAACGTAACAAAATGTTGAACAAGTCAAGGGGTCTGGATACTTTCCAAATGCACTGTATGTAAAGTAGGTGTGTGTGTGTGTGTGTGTGCGTGCATGCGTGCGTGCAAGTGTGCGTCTTTGATTGAGGAGCTCTGAGCAGAGTAAACTCCCTCACACACCCATCTTCCCCCTTATCCCTCTAAACCCCCACCTGCAATTAAACAGACAAGCTGGGAAATTCCCCTGGCTGATTTGATAGGTTAATTAGCTCCTACATGAAGTAGGAGATGTGATGTGGTGTCGCTGAATAACGACTGTGATGGCAGGGATAAAGCTGGGAGGAGGAGGAGGAGGAGGTGGAATTCAGTATCATCCATTTATACACTCTCACCATTTAAATCTGTCATAATTCGCTCTATTAATTTCACTAAGAGAAATGTGTGACAATATAACCATGCAGCTAGATATTAATGGATCAAACGCCACTGCACAAGTCTGACCGTTCTTTTGTGCCTCTGCACTAGTGTGTGTGTGTGTGTGTGTGTGTGTGTGTGTGTGTGTGTGTGTGTGTGTGTGTGTGTGTGTGTGTGTGTGTGTGTGTGTGTGTGTGTGTGTGTGTGTGTGTGTGTGTGTGTGCGTGCGTGCGTGCGTGCGTGCGTGCGTGCGTGCGTGCGTGCGTGCGTGCGTGCGTGCGTGCGTGCGTGCGTGCGTGCGTGCGTGCGTGCGTGCGTGCGTGCGTGCCCGCACGCACACATGTATGACTAATAAGTGATATTCCACACCTCCACCCCCTTCCACCTATCCCTCCCCCACGCGGGCGAGCTCTAACTGGGCTTCATACACCGTCTCTCCCTGCGGAGGAGCCTGGATCCGACCTAAGTAGTCAGAATCAATTAAACTCATCCATTTTCTCTGCAGCGTTTGGATGAGACAAATTATTTTGGCTCAGTGAGCCTCTCTCTCTCCCTCCCTCCATCCATGCTCCCCTGACTGCACACCTCTCTACCCCCCTCACTCTCCCTCCTAACACCCCTGGGGGCTTCCATGGCCCTCCTGTCAGTGCCCAGGAATAATTCCCCTCCTTTTCACTGCTTTCGGGAGGGAAACGCAGAGGTGATGAATATACATGGAATGGAAGAGAAGATCGGGGGAGAGAGGAAGAGAGGAAAACAAGGAGGGCTCGCTGCTGCTTGTTTGCTCAGCACAGCAGAAAAGTGCACTACCTTGGAGGGAGGGACAGAGGGAGGGATGGAGACACAGTGAAAGAGGGTAGTTACTTTGGGCCCCTGGACAGATCTGATCTGAGGTGGGTCTGGGGCTGTAGGGTATATTCTCTCTGCATCCCAAGTGGTACCCTATTCACAACCTCTTATGTGGACATAGCAGTCACTCTCTGGTAATAATCCCCTCAACATACAGTACATTCCCCCGTGGTGGCATAGATCCAAAACAGCTCTATATCCATCCTGCCTGCCTGGGTCCTACTGAATAGAAGATACTGTAATAGAACAGTGACCTATTACCTTACAGAGTGCTGCTTCTTACACAGGCCTGACATACAACACTTTTTATTCCCATCAACATAATCAATACAATGTTATGCTGCAGAGCAGAGTGTGAGAGAGAGGGAAGGTGAGAGTGTGTGAGAGAGAGAAAGAAAGAGGGAGCTCGAGGGAGAGTGAGAGAGAGAGAGAGAGAGAGAAAGAGGGAGCTCGAGGGAGAGAGGGAGAAAGAGAGAGAGAGAGAGGAACTACTTTTCAGAACGCTCCTCTCAGTGTTGTGCTCTAGACCACCTACAGTAAAGCGAGGCTGAGCCAAGACCAAGACCGAGGGGGGGGGTGAGTCCAAGTCAAGACCAAGACTAGAACAATGCAAGTCCAAGTGAGGACCATGATGGTAATTGTGTCAGATCGCCACCATTATAAGAGCTCAAAATGTACAGTATTTCTGTGTTCATATTTCAGAAAACATATGGATTCTTTAGACGTTCAAAATTAAAACGCATGCTGGGAAATCCAAATCCAAATTGTCACTAACCATTATCACTCTGAATAATAGATATAAAGACTAAATACGTAAAAATGTGTGAGCGTCTGACTCTCAAATATCTAATTTCTCCCCTACTAGCGGAGCAAGGAAATTCCGCCAAGCACTACAAGGTTTGATGAAATCTTTCAACAAAAGTAAAGGACAGTAATGTTATGAGTAAAGTAGGAAGCATACTTTATAAACGTGTCAGGAAAGAAGTGTGTATTTGGCCTGGCGAAGCGGTTTTATGTGTTGACAACGAGGGTTGCTAATTATGAGTTTTTTACTCTGCTGGTCTCGGCTAGTCTTGGGAAGAAACTACGAGTCCTCATTGTTTGAGACGAGTCAAGACTGAGTAAAAATGTTGAGACACTCAATATAAAAGGCTGAGACACTCAATATGTGGTCTTGCGACTGTGAGGAAAGATGCTGGAGACGAGAAGCAAGTACAGGGAGTGAACATTTAATGAAACACGTACAGGAACAGAATACGGAAAGTGTCTGGACAGGGTAAAACAAAACGACAAGAATGCTGACACAGCGATATACCCAAGGAACAGACAGATATAGGAGGGGCAATCAATAAGGTAATGGAGTCCAGGTGAGTCCAATGAGCGCTGATGCGCGTAATGATGGTGACAGGTGTGCGTAATGATGGGCAGCCTGGCGCCCTCGGACGCCAGAGAGGAGGAGCAGGAGCAGGCGTGACAGAGACCGGACTCGTGTACTACAACACTGCTCTTCATATTAAATGGCTGACAGGTTTTAACTGCTCACTGCCGCGCCTCGCAGTAGCAGGCCGTTTATACACTCTGGGAGATGTTATATCATCTCACCAACCATGTGCCGAGGGAGAGCGGGCGAGGGAGCACCTCTAGAACACATTGGAAGCTATTACAAATATGGAGTACTACCGGTTCTGAATAATAGATTACACATACAGTACATTGGGGTTGTTGGAAGAAAAGAAAAAGGCTAGTATTATGCACATCCAAAGCTACACTGAACAAAAATATAAACGCAACATATAAAGTGCTGGTCCCATGTTTCACAAGCTGAAATAAAAGGTAACAGAAATGTTCCATACGTACAAAAAGCTTATTTCTCTCAAATGTTGTCCACAAATGTGTTTAAATCCCTGTTAGTAAGCATTTCTCCTTTTCCAAGATAATCCATCCACCTGAAGGGTGTGGCATATCAGTTTTATCACACAACACAAGGCACCAGATGTCTCAAGTTTTGAGCGACCGTGCAACTGGCATGCTGACTGCAGGAATGTCCACCAGAGCTGTTGCCAGATAATTGAATGTTAATTTCTCTACCATAAGCTGCCTCCAACATTTTGTCAGAACGTCCAACCGGCCTCACATCTGCAGACCATGTGTGACCATGCTAGCCTGGGATTTCCCGTCCAGCTTCTTCACCTGCGGGATCGTCTCTGACCAGTCCATCCGGACAGCTGATGAAACTGTGGGTTTGCACAACCGAGGAATTTCTGCACAAATTGTCAGAAACCATCTCAGGGAATCTCATCTGCGTGCTCGTCGTCCTTACAGGGTCTTGATCTGACTGCAGTTTGGCGTCATAAATCAACTTCAGTGGGCAAATGCTCACCTTTGATGGCTCCTGGGTAATTTGGGCGAGCGGTTTGCTGATGTCAACTTTGTGAACAGAGGGCACCATGGTGGCGTTGGGGTTCTAGTATAGGCAGGTTTTTATCAATAGCAATTTGAATGCACAGAGATAACATGACGAGATCCTGAGGCCCATGGTCGTGCCATTCATCCGTCTGCCATCACCTCATGATTCAGCATGATAATGCATGCCCCCCATGTCGTAAGGATCTGTACACAATTTCTGGAAGCTGAAAATGTCCCAGTTCTTCCATAGTCTGCATACCTGACATGTCACACATTGAGCATGTTTGGAATGCTCTGGATTGACGTGTACAACAGCATGTTCGAGTTCCCGCCAATATCCAGCAACTTCGCAGAGCCATTGAAGAGGAGTGGGACAACATTCCACAGGCCACAATCAACAGCCTGATCAACTGTATGTGAAGGAGATGTGTCGAACTGCATGAGGCAAATGATGGTCACACCAGATATTGACTGGTTTTCTGATCCACACCCCTACCTTTTTTTTAAGGTATCTGTGACCAACAGATGCATATCTGTATTCCCAGTCATGTGAAATCCATAGATTAGGGCCTAATGCATTTATTTCACTTGACTGATTTCCTTATATGAACTGTAACTCAGTAAAACCTTTGAAATTGTTGTATTTTGCGTTTATATTTTTGTTCAGTGTATTATACTGTAAAGCTGGAGCGCTAGCCACCTGTTCAAATTCAATTAATATACACTGACAGCAGCCTACGCTGGAAGGAAAAAAAACAATAAGGCAGGTTGAGTCCCAGAAGGTTGGTGGCACCTTAATTAGGGAGTACGGGCTTATGGTAATGGCTGGAGCGGAATTTGTGGAATGGCACATCAAACACATGGTTTCCAGGTGTTTGATGCCATTCCATTGCTCCTTTTCAGCCGTTATTATGAGCCGTCCTCCCCTCAGTAGCCTCCTGTGGTCTGTATAATTTGCATCGATTCTGTTTAAAAAGCGACAGTCTGGGATCTGTGAATCTGTTCAATAGTCTTTTCAATTATAGTGGTGCTTTGTTGTTTTTGGAATCACTCCTCCTCCTTCTCCGAGTAAACACCTGTTAGCAGCTTTATGAAGCACAGCTAGCTAATCACTCAGGGGAAACACACACACACACACACAATAACCTCCCAGGGAAAATCACACATTAACATCTTACCGTTTCATCTGCCTGATAATCAGAGCCAAAAGCTTCAATAATACAACACTGAAACCAAGCAATGTTATGCAACACTGAGTGAGAGTCAGACAGTCAGCATGCCCACTCACTCACTACTGAGAGAGGTATTTTAAAAGCGTTATAATTGTGAAGTGTATATTGGTGCATTTGCCAAAATGTTTTTTTCATTTCTGAAAGCGAGGAGAGTGACTGTGAGGTTACTTCTCCTTGTCTGACCTCCTCTAATGTCCTGTGTAGTAATTGTGTTGTCAACGTCCTGTCTACCAACTGTGTTGTTAATATCCTGTGTAGTAACTGTGTTGTTAATGTCCTGTGTGTAGTGAGTCAGCGGTGAGAAATCACTGGAACCACCATCGAAACTACCAACAACGCTGGCCAAACAGAAACCAGGCGGCAATATCAATGATTTAGTAATCAACTCACTTCCAATTCTGGCAGAGGTAGAATGGCTGACTGACAATAGGCAGTTGTGTTGAATGGTGAAGCTGGCATATTAGGACGGTAAATGTAGCTACCTCCTTCCCAGAATAATAATTGAGTAGTAATGAATCTTCCATGTTATGAACATTTACAAATGGTTAAGATGCTTCATTACACTGCTATGAATGTGTGGGTGTTCTAGTGGTGGGTTCTTCTCTGGTTATTAATGTGCTTCAAGGCAGATCAGATTAGGACTTGTGTGAGAGACTTTCAGGTGCCTGGATGGAAAAACCCAGCCTACCATACCAATCCATCACCTCAACGCTAGGCCTCTCTGACGCCAACGTTTGTGTGTGCACGTGTGTATGTGTGTTTGCGTGTATGTGTGGCGGCAACGTCTCTTGCTGCACTCTCTGTCTGCTTCCTGGAGCTTGGCAAGCTTTTCAGTGCTTCACGGGATTGGGCTCACAGGATATGACCTATTGTTCTGAGACAATGTGAAAAATAATGTTCTCCAGCTAGAGACTCTTGGAAGCAAGCATGCTTTCTCTCCTCACCTCCTGCCCCCCGACCTGAAAGCTAGTTTTATTGCATCACAGTGGGCAACGGGAGACGCCAAGAACTAGCACCTGCCAAGTAGAGGTGTCGGTCAGCTCAGGGAAGGAGAGGAGAGGAGAAGCAAAACATCGTTTTTGACTGTTTTACTGCAGGCCAGAGAGGCTGAATCCCTCAGGGAGCTGTGTGAAAATCACCACCTTTTAATACAACCGTACCTCCATACGAACACACCCTAACCCACTTCGAACCAGAAACTGAGTTAACATCCTCCAAAACGCTTCAATATCTCTCACTATTCACGGGAAGCGTAGAACAATGGAGAATGAAGTTAAGAAATGAAGAAACTGTCAGATTGATAGACTCTGTTATATCATTCATTATTCCCTCTGGATTTACAGTTTTTTTTACAATCACTTTGGCACTACTTTCAGAAGCTTGATGTCATTTTTCAAATAGACAAAATTCACAACCAATGATCAAACAAGACATTTTTCAAAACTCTTAACACTTTTTCCAATTGCTTAGATACAATACACATAAAGCTGAGATCATTTGTTCATTTAACTAAAATCACCTGTTCAAAATGACACAACTTAACATCAAAGTATTACCATTTCAAAATACAATTCACACATTACATCTGAGATGACTGTCTATTCATTTTATTACAATGATCTAACTATCAATTGATACAACTGCTCAAAATGATAACTGTTACATTACTCTTAATGCATAGTTTTACGGAAACTGACAAACAATATTCCATGTTTAGATCATGCAAGTTTCAGGATAACGAGATCCATTGACACCAATTACCGTGGAACATGGACCAATTGGACTACATTATCTATGGATGTAATATTTCATCATCGTTCTTTATCAGACACTGTTTCTATGGTCCCATGTACCACTTTTCCAGACCATGTTTTCAGATTTGACATGCCTGTGCACTCTGTTAGGTACACCTATCTAGTACTGGGTAGGACCCCCTTTGCCTCCACAACAGCCTGAATTATTCATGGTGTTGTACATTAAGAGATATGCACACCACTGTTTTAAACGGCTGTTATTTGAGCATTTCTGGCCTTTCTGTTAGCTTGAATGAGTCTGGACATTCTCCTCTGACCTCTCTAACAAGGTGTTTTTGCCCACAGAACTGCCACTCACTGAATTTGTTTATTGCACCAGTCTCTGTAAACTCTAGAGACTGTAGTGCGTAAAAATCCCAGGAGGGCAGCTGTTTCTGAGATGCTGGAACCACCATGTGTGGCACCAACAATCATACCACGGTCAAAGTTGCTTAGATTACGCATCTTGCCCGTTCTAATGTTTGGTCGAACAACAACTACAGTTTTCTACTCTTTATACTCTATATATTGAGTTGGAGGCAGCCACATGATTCGCTGTTCGAAGGAGCAGGCTATATGCATTAACACGCAGGTGTACCTAATAAAGTGGCCTGTGAGTGTATGTATGCAGTCCCTTGTAATTGCTTTTCCATACTGCCAACTCGTTACTGATGATTGATTTCACATTGTGGTGAACAACATAGCGATAACATGGAGCCGGCAGGTGATCCAGGTCACAATAGAGGTCAAGCAGTGGGAGGAGGAAGATGAAGAAGACGTGGTGGTCAAAGGAATGGCAGGGGACAAGCCCCCCTTCTGAGAGGTAGTCGTGGGCCTCGTTTGAGAGGTGTGGGGGAACGTGTTAGAGGACAAGGCCACGGACCAAGACAGCGGCAGCAACAGCAGAGTGTCCAATGAAATCCGAGCAATAGTTGTAGACCATGTCGTAAATCATGGCATGACAATGACTGAGGCAGCTACAATGATTCAACCAAACCTCAGAAGATCAACCGTGGCCTGAATCATCAGAACTTTCCGCAATGAGAACCGGTAAGTCTTCAGCATGCACTAAACATTAGGCTACTCTCAATTATCAAATGACTGTATACTGCATGCCAATGTGTACCAGAGAGTAGGTGATGTGACTAAATGTGTTCTTACTGTAATTTTCCCTGCAGAATTGAGACTAGGCCAAATAAGGGAGACAGAGGCAAAATTCTGACTGACCAACAAGAGCGGGCTGTGGTCAATTTGGTTCGGGACAGAAATGATATTCGCCTGACAGACATTCAGCTGCACATCTTGGACAATGACAACATGTTAAGCAATGTGGAAGCCATAAGTTTGACGACTATTGCACGCATGCTGAAAAGGCACCAGGTGTCTCTAAAACAGCTATAATGTGTGCCTTCTGAAAGAAATGCAGACATTTCTGCGGACTGAGTATGTTCAGGTATGTTCAGGTTCAAGATGCCTGTTGTGAAAAATTCCCCCAAAATTCGACATCATTGTAAATCAGTAATTCTCTTTCCAAAATGTATTTTTAGAGGGTGATGGAGCTGGATGCTGACGAAAGCCATCACAAAAAAAGAGGAACTTTTTGTATGAGGCAGGCTTCAACCTGGCCAAGACAAGGAGGAGAGGTCGGAATTTAATTTGCAAGCAGGCAACCATCCAAGTACCTGGACAATGTGTAGCAAACATCATCATGTGTGCGGCTATATCGGGAAGATGGTGTGGTGGTACACAGACCTCGTATTGGATCATATAATGCAGCTCTCCCTGTAACCTTCCGTGATGAGCTAAATCAGGTCATTGTGTGGGATAATGTCAGGTTCCACCATGCTCAAATGGTGCAAGCATGTTTCCAGGCCCATCCACAATTTACCACCCTGTTCTAACCCCCATACTCTCTTTTCATTAACCCGATTGAGGAATTTCTCTCCATATGGAGGTGGAAGGTATATGATAGGCGCCCTCACGAACAAGCCACCCTTCTCCAGGCCATGGATGACTCATGCAATGACATCAAGGCAGACCAGTGTCAGGCCTGGATTCGCCATGCCCGAAGATTCGTCCCAAGATGTTTGGCTAATGAAAACATCCATTGTGATGTGGATGAGAACCTGTGGGCAAATCCACAAGACAGGGTTGATGGAAATATAGAAGTACAGTAATCAACCCTTTTGTTTTGCTTTTTACAGTAAGCCAGGTGAGGAACACTGCAGTTGACGTTTTACTGTAGTTTTTTTCTTTTTTTGTATCTAATTATTTTTGCTTTGATTCAAGGAAACCTATGTTGTGATTTTATTGTATTTCATCAATTAATTTCAGATTTTGTTCAATGATTCCACCGTGTCTGTAGTATTCTCTCTACTAGTCCTTTTACAGTTATGTATTTACGTGTAGTACCATAATGAAACATGTATCACATATTTTGTACTACAATATTTAATGATTGTACGAACAACTACACAGTGAAACTATCGGTATCTTGTGTGGGGGTGACCTAAATAAATGTTCCTATGGTATTTCATGATAAAGGAGTTACTTGAACCAATGATTCTGCAAGTGCAAGGTTTCTTTAAAGATATGAATGCACAACGCAATGTTTTGAACATTGGACAGCCGGTGCTACAAGTGATGACCGTTTTGAGTTTTGTGTCTAGAGTTTTGAAAAATGACCAAAAGGTTCGGAAATTAGTCCAAAGTGATTGTAAAAAAAAAACGGTAAAAGTATGAGGATCAAATGTGAGTCTCTTTCTGATCTCATCCAACCCCTCACTCAACACTGATGAGATACGTGCTCTTATCTGTATCCAAATGATGAAACAACACTAAATGTGTGCCTGAGACATTGTTTCTGCTGCTCTGAACTGAACTTGACTGAAACACACTCCAACTGACGTGTGTGTGTGTGCGTGTGTGTGTGTGTATACATGTGTGTGTGTGCGTGCGTGGCCGCACAGTATTTTCCATGACGAGGCTAGCCAGGTCGTTAGTCAGAAAGTTGTTGAAAAGCTCACTCATCATTACTCCACTTCAGAGGTATTGCTGTTGTAGTAACAGTCAGAGACTGTTTATGTGAATACATCACATGCCACAAACTCACAAATACCCCCGTCTTAAAAATATTGTGGAGTGATATTAGTGCCAATAGAAATTTAATTTGATTTCAAGAGATTTTGTTGCCACTGATATCTTTCTCAAAAACAGATATTAAAACCCTGTTTCTGAATATGCAAAAAAAACTATCTGCCCTGTGTCTGTCTCAGAGCCCCACCAGCACCATTCAACATGCACTGAACTAGCAGGTTATTACTGTCATCACAAACTCCAACAAGTATAACTTGTGAAGGGATAATTGGTGTGACTCGTCCATTGATGTCTGGAAGAAGGAGGGATTCTTATCCATTAATATATTCAGTCAGAAAACCAGGGGCTTTATTCTGGGATTTACACTTACTGGGTTATAGGAGCTTAAACTCACGCGCATGCCTTCATTTCAGATAGCATGTCACCTCATTGTGTGTCTAAAGACGGCGTGTTGTATTTGGTTATGTTGTGAGAATCCTCCTTAGGGAACGTCGTCACAACACATTGAATCCCGAGCTATATAATTGTAAGGAAGAATGTACAGTCACCATTATAGGAGGGAAATCCAAAGAAAGAAGGAGAACTTCAGTTAATGAAAGAATGTAATTCTGTCAGATTAGCTACAGGAATGAGGCTATGTGGATTAACAGCAGGGTGGAGGTATGTCGAGGCCTCAGAATTACCTTAAAGCGACATTTTCTCCCTACATTCAATGAGTTTGATTACTAAAAGGTGAGTTGGAGAATCACCTCACGCAAGGTTAAGATTCCTCTGGCATTGGTGTCAAACCTATGGAAGTGCCTAGGAGCGCCATCTACTGTTTATGTACATTTTCTGTCCTGTTCTCTGAGAGGCAACAAGCATGTCATTGTACAGAGGCGGGCACTCTCAAACCTTCTCAAACCAGAGACAGCAGTTGAACGTCAACCAAAGGCCAATCTGAATCTATTCCATGGCAGAACGAAGAGTTTCCAGTTCAATATTCTTCATCTCTCTGCTATGATGCTTCTGCTTATGAAGGCCACAAAGGGCCCAGCAGTGAGTTGGAGGAGAAGACAGAGCAGAGCTGGAAAGAAGGGTTGGTATGGAACAGATCAGTGTGTTTGTGTGTGTGTGTGTATGTGAACAGAGGTGGGTGGTAAACACAGTGCTCTGAGTGCAGCGGCCTCTCTCTCTTTCAGATGGCTAACTCCGATGTAGTTATTGGTCTCCACAGCGCAGCGCAGTACTATTACGGTTACACCTGATTCCAGGAAATGTACTCCATACTTTAAATATTTAATCAGTCCCTTCACCATGAAGCAAATGAGGCGTAGCTCGGAGGAAACGCTGCAGAACACAAAGGGAGGAATTAAGGGGCTGACTTGGCTGCATTTGTACACGCACACACACACACACACACCAGTGTCGAGAGAGTTAAGTGTATCATTACCCTCTGATGATAGATTTATATGCTATGTCTCATTTGGAGGGAACCTCAGAAGTGTGTGTGTGTGTGTGTGTGTGTGTGTGTGTGTGTGTGTGTGTGTGTGTGTGTGTGTGTGTGTGTGTGTGTGTGTGTGTGTGTGTGTGTGTGTGTGTGTGTGTGTGTGTGTGTGTGTGTGTGTGTGTGTGTGTGTGTGTGTGTGTGTGTGTGTGTGTGTGTGTGTGTGTGTGTGTGTGTGTGTGTGAACGTGCAAGCGTGCATACGTGTGTGTGTGCGTCAAGGGGTGGTTGCACAACTGCCCAGGGTCACGGCCAGTCAGCCTAGGGGTCCTGTAGGCTCAGCCATAACAGACAAGAAGGAATTCTCCCTCACACTTAGCCAGTTTGTCAAAGCTGTTTTCAGTTAAAGGGTTACATGATAGCCTTTTCTACTGAGGCGAAACTTGATGACATGCATGAGGCCACAATACAATGAGGAGACTACAGATTGAGTGGCAAACTATGGGCCGCGGGTTGGATCCGGCGGTCCGCGAGCCCATTCAGTCTGGGTAGAGGGGATTCTTTTGGGTTAGAAAAACACTCCAGGCCACTCTTGAATGTCTAAAACTAGATATAAAGTATGTAGAAATGATAATGGATGAATATATTTTCAAATAACTGCCCTTTTTGTCATATTTTTTTAATACATTTTGGCAAAAAAATCTGTCCCAAAAAAACATGTGCGGCCCTTCGTTTAATTTCGAAATCACAATGTGGCTCAAGGGCCAAAAAGTTTGCCCACCCCTGCTACAGATGCTATGTGCAGCAGAGGAATGTGCAATGCCTGCAAATTGTGAGGTGAGATGTGTGCAAGAAATACACCAAGTGATGTTAGGTATTTGGTCATTTATTTGGTCACACTTCATATAGGGAAAATGACTAGTACCACTGTGCCTTGTAATGCCTGACTTTTGCTGGATCTCACTGACATCACCCCCCCCCCATGTGTGTACCGGAACACCTCAGAGTATGTGTACTTCAAGCTGATATCAACACAGATGACATCCTCACAGCTGACATAATCACAGCCAACATCATCATCATCACAGCTTCACTTCTCTGAAACGTGTGATCAGGTAGCTTCTATTTTCGGTCTTTCACATTTGGTTAGGTATATGTAATATTGTCTGACTTATGAGGCGATGAGTCAGGCAGGAATGTCTGTCAGTTTGAGCACAGGGCACCAGTCAGAGTGTTGCTGATTTTACTGTACCTGAATCAAATCAAATCAAATGTATTCATATAGCCCTTCTTACATCAGCTGATATCTCAAAGTGCTGTACAGAAACCCAGCCTAAAACCCCAAACAGCAAGCAATACAGGTGTAAGTGGCTAGGAAAAACTCCCTAGAAAGGCCAAAACCTAGGAAGAAACCTAGAAAGGAACACTCCTGTACAGGACAAAGATGAAGGGAGATGGGAGGAGATGGAGAGAAGAGGAGGTGAGGGGAGAGGAGATGAAAGAGAGTGGCAGCCCAGTTGGGCTGGTCTATGACTCACTGACACCTTTCTCACATATCTCCATCACTAGCCTTAAGCACCAGCTGTCAGAGCAGCTCATAGATTACTGCACCTGTACATAGCCCATCTATAATTTAGCCCAAACAACTACCTCTTTACCTACTGTATTTATTTATTTATTTTGCTCCTTTGCACCCCATTATTTCTATCTCTACTTTTTCTATCTCTACTATCTCTACTCTACTTTTTTATTTTATTTGCTATATTGTATTTACTTCGCCACCATGGCCTTTTTATATTTTTATTTATTTATATATATATTTTGTTTGCCTTCACCTCCCCTTATCTCACCTCACTTGCTCACATTGTATATAGACTTATTTTTCACTGTATTATTGACTGTATGTTTGTTTTACTCCATGTGTAACTATGTGTTGTTGTATGTGTCGAACTGCTTTGCTTTATCTTGGCCAGGTCGCAATTGTAAATGAGAACGTGTTCTCAATTTGCCTACCTGGTTAAATAAAATTGAAATAAATAAAAATAAATAAATAAATAAGGTATACGGCAACCTCACAGAGAATTGCATTCAACAGGGAGAGGTGGGGTAGAAGGAGAAGAGAAGGAGGATAGGGTAAGGAGAAGGAAGGGAGAATGAGAGGCAATGGGGAGAGGAGGGGGAGGAGGGAGTGACTCAGGCTTACTGTGACAGCCCATGCAACCCCTGCTCTAGACCACGCCACACACTCAGCACTTTGGTACGGATTAATATTTGAAAGGCTAAGTGACACACCTTTTTGTTAGTTCACTTCGTTCCCTCCCTTCTCTCCCGGGAAGGGACAGCACAGCAGGACGGTGGGGGAATGTTAACTGGGACTGATCAAAGTAATACTAGGACTTCAGAGAGAGAGAGGAGAAAGAGAGAGAGAGAGAGAGAGAGAGAGAGAGAGAGAGAGAGAGAGAGAGAGAGAGAGAGAGAGAAACAGAGAGAGAGAGCAAGAGAGAGAGAGAGAGAGAGAGAGAGAGGCAGAAACAGAGAGAGAGAGCAAGAGAGAGAGAGAGAGAGAGAGAGAGAGAGAGAGAGAGAGAGAGAGAGAGAGAGACAGAGAGAGAGAGAGAAACAGAGAGAGAGAGAGAGAGAGAGACAGAAACAGAGAGAGAGAGCAAGAGAGAGAGAGAGAGGCAGAAACAGAGAGAGAGAGCAAGAGAGAGAGAGAGAGAGAGGCAGTCAGAGAGGTCAGAGGGCTGTCCTGCTCCTGCGGGCCTCTCTCTCTCCCTCGCTCTCTCTCCCCCCTCGCTCTCTCTCCCCCCTCTCGCCATGGTACCAGAGAGAACAGTCTTCAAATGGGGAGAAGTCATGACAAAGCCATAGAAAAGTTGGAATGTTGAAGAAGAGTGAGTTTCGGGGACATAAGCTTAAAATCCTAATGGTTGGGGAAAAAATAAATATATAGGAAGTCTGGACACCTTGGTTGTTCTGCACGGCAAAGACTATAAGCTTTAAAACAGATAACACAGAAGAGAAAGTAGGAAAGAGTATCTAAAAACGAAGGTATGAGGTGCACCTTTGAAACAGAATAAAAGGAAGGGAAAGAAGTTGATATTTTCGGCAATTGGCAATCTGGCGACTATTTCTGCTGTGAATCTCCTGGGGCAATTTAAGGGGGAAAGAAACAGCAGAGTGATGCAATCCCCAATGTCATCTTAACCATGCCACGACGCCTCTGGATCAGTTACCTACTGCTGTAACAGAGAGGAAATACCACTGATTGATGCTACTGGCCACTGGAGAGTTGAAGAGTTGGGTGAGAGAGGAGGAGAGAGAGGGAGAGAGAGCGAGCGAGAGAGCGAGAGAGAGGTGGGGGGCTGTAGCAGAATGATGTGATGTCTCTCAGGAGTATCTTCCATCAGGCAGAGTCCTGTTAAACCCATAGAGATTGCCAGTTAGAACGTGTCCCAAATAGCACCCTATACAGTGGACTACTTTTGACCAGGATCCACTACTTTTGACCAGGGCTTGCACTTTACAGAGAATAGCATGTAATTTGGGACACACACTTCAAGAGCTGCTCATACTGATGCACTATCACTCAATGGGGAGGACAGAGACAGGGCAATAAAGTCTCTCATGATCTCCTTGAGGTCCTGTTATTGTTATGATCAAGAGTTTTTCAGTGGGGACCGTGGGCCTCTCTAACATAAGCACCTTTAACACGTTGCACTGTTTTCCTTTCTGTTTTGTTTGCATTTTTGTTTGTGGTACTGTATGTCAGAGGGAAGAAAAGGCATCGTTCTTTACAGAAATACTCTATGATTCATGTTTCCTGCGCTTTGATCTGGGAGCTCTGTTTGAAATGGCTGAGCCTCAGGATAAACTATTTCAGGTTGTCTAAACAATTTCCAATCATGGTTTCCATATTTAGGTTTTCGTAAAGAGGGAGAAAGGAAAAAGACTCACATGCGAGCGTGCTCCTTTCAAAGAAGAAGCAGGCGGAGGAAAACCTGATTCCATCCATTAAGGGTGAAAGCAGACATTGAATTGTGCAGCGTGAGATACATTGCCCCTGTTATTCTGTTCTGCATAACACACACACACACACACACACACACACACACACACACACACACCAAGGTTCAGGTTTATCGCATCCTCCTCTATCCCCTCACACACACGAACCTACAAACACGGACACACACGCACCTATGTACACATGCGACATATGCACGCATGCACACACACATCCAAACCATTTGCTCCATAGAATCAGCTTGCAGCCCTGTTATTCTGTTCTGCATAACAAACACACACACACACACACACACACACACACACACACACACACACACACACACACACACACACACACACACACACACACACACACACACACACACACACACACACACACACACACACACACACACACACACACACACACACACACACACACACACACCGAGGCTCAGGTTCATCGCATCCTCCTCTATCCCCTCACACACGCAAACCTACACACACGGACACACACGCACCTATGTACACGCACCTATGTACACATGCGACATATGGACCCTATAAAGAGGGGTGTATTATGGCCTTACTGTTGAACACAGGACAGCTCCAACGCCTCCACCCATGCACTCTACTCTTTCAAATTCCCAACCTTTCCACATCTTTCATTTCAACCCAATTCTCAACTATCTCTATTGTTCTCACACTCCAAAGTCCCAAAACATTGAAATGATTCAATATAATGATCCATAAATGCAGTAGCCTATGTCATTCCTAGTAAGCTGTACATTGGATGGTGCCGTGCGATATGTAACAACTGTTCAAAGTTTCTAGAATCCATTCAGTGAGCCTCAACTGAAAGTGGACAGAATTCTCTCTCCACAATACCGTTTATGACATCATGTAGCTGCTCCTCCAGTATAATTCATCAGTGTCATAAAGGAGGGAGTGGACACCACATTCCACCATCCATGAAATATTAGGCAATATTATGTCACCATATCTGTCAGCCTCTCCGTCCCTCTCCTCTCTGTCTCTCTATCCCTTTTTCTCTGTTTCTCTCTTATCTCCCTCTCGTTTCTCTCCTCTCCGCCTCTCTATTCCACTTCACACACTCTCTCTCTCTCTCTCTGATTAAACAGGCAAGAAGCTGATTAAACAGGCATGATCATTACACAGGTGCTGGGGACAATAAAAGGCAACGCTAAAATGTGCCGTTTTGTCACACAACATAATGCCACAGATGTCTCAAGTATTGAGGGAGCGTGCAATTGGGAAAGGGGGATACCTAGTCAGTTGTACAACTGAATGCATTCAACTGAAATGTGTCTTCTGCATTTAACCCAACCCCTTTGAATCGGAGAGGTGCGAGGGGCTGCCATAATCGACATCCATGTCTTTGGCACCCGTGGAACAGTAGGTTAACTGCCTTGCTCAGCATATTTTTACCTTGTCAGCTCGGGGATTCGTTCCAGCAACCTTTCGGTTTCTGGCACAATGCTCTAACCACTATGCTACAATTGGCATGCTGACTACAGGAATGTCCAACAGAGCTGTTGCCATATAATTCATTGTTAATTTCCCTACCATAAGCCGCCTCCAATGTCGTTTTAGAGAATTTGGCCAACCTGTCTAACCACGCCAGCCCAGGACCTCCACATCCGGTTTCTTCACCTGCTGGATCATCTGAGACCATCCATCCGGACAGCTGATGAAACTGTGGTTTTGGACAACCAAACAATTTCTGCACAAACTGTCAGAAACCGTCTCATGGAAGCTTGTCGTCCTCACCAGAGTCTTGACCTGTTTGCAGTTCGGCGGAGTAAACGACTTCAGTGGGCAAATGCTCCTCACCTTCGATGGCTACTAGCAGGCTGGAGAAGTGTGCTCTTCACAGATTAATCCCGGTTTCAACTGTACCAGGCAGATGGCAGACTGTGTGTATGGTGAGCACTTTGCTGATGTCAACTTTGTGAACAGAGTTCCTCATGGTGGCGGTGGGGTTATGGTATGGGCAGGCATAAGCTACAGACAACAAACAAAATTGCATTTTATCAATGGCAATTTGAATGCACAGAGATACCGTGACAAGATTCCGAGGCCCATTGTCGTGGCAATCATTCGCCATCACCTCATGTTTCAGCATGATAATCCTCGGCCCCATGTCGCAAGGATCTGTACACAATTCCTGGAAGCTGAAAATGTACCAGTTCTTCCATGGCCTGCATACTCACCAGACATATCACCCATTGAGCACGTTTGGGATGCTCTGGATCGTCGTGTACAACAGCATGTTCGAGTTCCCGCCGATATCCAGCAACTTCGCACAGCCATTGAAGAGGAGTGGGATAACATTCCACAGGCCACAATCAACAGCCTGATCAACTGTATGTGAAGGAGATGTGTGCGCTGCATGAAGCAAATGGTGGTCACACCAGATACTGACTGGTTTTCTGATCCATGCCCCTACCCATAGATTAGGGCCTAATTTATTTATTTCAATTGACTGATTTCGTCATGTGAACTGTAACTCAGTACAATCATTGAAATTGTTGCATGTTGCGTTTGTATTTTTGTTCAGTGTATATCTGTGCTAAATATGCAGCAGGTGGCTCCGAGCTGCAAAGCCGAGGAGGCCAAGGATCTGGTTTAGTCTCTCCCTCATCTCCCTCTCCGTCTCCTCCCTCCACATCCCCACGGACGCACATTAAAACATGACATCAGACTCTCTTGACAGCCGCGCACAGCTGTGGCCAGAGTTAAACCAAACGCACACACTCTCCATATTGTACACAGTATGCGATAACCACGATTCTATAGCCTATGCATCACAGTCTAGAAAAATGAGTATTATCAAGGGTATAAAGTGGATCATTATTTTAATACATTCCCGAAATGTGCATGGTCTTTTCTAGAAACAGTTATTGGTGTGAAATATGCTGTTATTCTTCTTGAGGGCTGTTTTCCGTTTTTCTGTGGAAGCAGTGAGAAATATGGACAGGTGTTGGCTTGGCTCCCCTCTCGAAACCCCCAAAGTCCTGCTAGGACAAAGAACAACTGGTGAGACTCAGCACCTGTTTATAACAGAGCTTGGAAACAACATCCCAACTTACGCCTGAGAGAGAGAGAGTCATAAAACAAAACAGCTACGGTATCCATGTTATGAAGGTTTGGTCTGTCCCAGTGCAAGAGAAGATTGATCCATTTTTCACATGCATTCAGTCATACATCTTTCTGCTGTCCGTTCAGCTGTGCTTTTGTGGACCCTCCCATACACTAATCCCCATTCCTTTGACTCAATGTAGAAAACAATTTTTGTAGTCTTTTAACACATCATCAGACTCTACCCCCTCTCTGGACAGACAGCACCACAGAGACACCCAGTGGTGACACAACAGAACCCTGAGGAACCCCAATCCTATCCCAAGTCAACCAATCCATAAGCATCATGAAAGAGCTTGGACCACATGGCTAAATTCTCAGCATTCTTTACATTATAGGAGTATTGACACCATGTACTTCTATAGTATGTTTCCAGGTGGGTTTCAAACTTAATACTAACAATTCTTCCCTGATTTCCTGACCATCTTACGGGACCATCTTGTCTCTCTTCCTTCCTTCTCCTCCCCCTCCTTCTTCCTCCTCCAGGTTGTACTCCTCTTCCTCCTTCCTCCTCTTGTTGGGGTTGTGTCATGCTCTCTTCTCTTGATACGGATGACCCCTGAACTCTCCCCTGGTAAACATGCCTCAGACAGATGAACTCTGCCCCTTGCCTTTCTTAGCTCCTCTGGGGAGGTGAAGGGTAGACACAAGGATGGGGGAGAGGCAGTAAAGAGGGAGGGAGGGTGGTTTCCTAAAAAATTCAGTGGTCCACTTTGCTGCAAAAGGCCTACCTCTCCCTCTCTCTGTCTTGCTCTGTCTTTTTCTGTTTCTCTCTCTCCTCCCTTACGCACACCACCATCCATTTAGATGTGAAAGAATTTGCACATTTATCTAAGCATGTAAACCATGCACTAAGGCAGCACCTGTTGTTTTGGACCGTGACATTATCTGTAGTTTCAGTCTTCCGCTCACTCTCCTTGCTGATAAAGCAGTAAGGCATTGCTAGATCTCAGCTATCTGTTGGTTTGCCCTTGAGTAAGGCCAGTCTCTGTGGTTACACCTCTGTGGTTACACGTGTGTGTGTGTCCGTGTGGTCATGGGATCCCATGTGCAATGACAGAAGGATTGTAATCTCTATCTCTCTCTCTCTTGCTCTCAAATGGCTTTAATGGCATATGAAAAATATGTTTACATTTCCAAAGCAAGTAAAATAGAAAAATAAAAGTGAAATTATTCAATCAGAAATCAAAAGTAAACATCACACTCAAAAAGTTTCAAAAGGGTGGAGACATTTCAAATGTTATATTATGGCATTGTTACAATGTGCAAATAGTTGAACATTTGTGGATCTGTGTAGTCTCAGGGAAATATGTGTCTCTAATATGGTCATACATTTGGCAGAAGGTTAGGAGGTTCATCTCGGTTTCCACATAATTTTGTGGGCAGTGTGCACATAGTCTGTCCTCTCTCTCGGCGGCCTCTCTCAATAGCAAGGCCATGTTCTGTACATAATCAAAGCTCAAATCAAATCAAATCAAATTTTATTAGTCACATACACATGGTTAGCAGATGTTAATGCGAGTGTAGCGAAATGCTTGTGCTTCTAGTTCCGACAATGCAGTAATAACCAACAAGTAATCTAACCTAACAATTCCACAACTACTACCTTACACACACACACAAGTGTAAAGGGATAAAGAATATGTACATAAAGATATATGAATGAGTGGTGGTACAGAACGGCATGGCAGATGCAGTAGATGGTATAGAGTACGGTATATACATATGAGATGAGTACTGTAGGGTATGTAAACATAAAGTGGCATAGTTTAAAGTGGCTAGTGGTACATGTATTACATGAAGATGGCAAGATGCAGTAGATGATATAGAGTACAGTATATACATATGAGATGGGTAATGTAGGGTATGTAAACATTATATTAAGTGGCATTGTTTAAAGTGGCTAGTGGTACATTTTTACATAATTTCCATCAATTCCCATTTTTAAAGTGGCTGGAGTTGAGTCAGTATGTTGGCAGCGGCCGCTAAATGTTAGTGGTGGCTGTTTAACAGTCTGATGGCCTTGAGATAGAAGCTGTTTTTCAGTCTCTCTGTCCCTGCTTTGATGCACCTGTACTGACCTCGACTTCTGGATGATAGCGGGGTGAACAGGCAGTGGCTCGGGTGGTTGTTGTCCTTGATGATCTTTATGGCCTTCCTGTGACATCGGGTGGTGTAGGTGTCCTGGAGGGCAGGTAGTTTTCCCCCGGTGATGCGTTGTGCAGACCTCACTACCCTCTGGAGAGCCTTACGGTTGTGGGCGGAGCAGTTGCCGTACCAGGCGGTGATACAGCCCGACAGGATGCTCTCGATTGTGCATCTGTAGAAGTTTGTGAGTGCTTTTGGTGACAAGCCGAATTTCTTCAGCCTCCTGAGGTTGAAGAGGCGCTGCTGCGCCTTCTTCACAACGCTGTCTGTGTGGGTGGACCAATTCAGTTTGTCCGTGATGTGTACACCGAGGAACTTAAAACTTTCCACCTTCTCCACTACTGACCCGTCAATGTGGATAGGGGGGTGCTCCCTCTGCTGTTTCCTGAAGTCCACAATCATCTCCTTTGTTTTGTTGACGTTGAGTGTGAGGTTATTTTCCTGACACCACACTCCGAGGGCCCTCACCTCCTCCCTGTAGGCCGTCTCGTCGTTGTTGGTAATCAAGCCTACCACTGTAGTGTCATCCGCAAACTTGATGATTGAGTTGGAGGCGTGCATGGCCACGCAGTCGTGGGTGAACAGGGAGTACAGGAGAGGGCTCAGAACGCACCCTTGTGGGGCCCCAGTGTTGAGGATCAGCGGGGTGGAGATGTTGTTACCTACCCTCACCACCTGGGGGCGGCCCGTCAGGAAGTCCAGGACCCAGTTGCACAGGGCGGGGTCGAGACCCAGGGTCTCGAGCTTGATGACGAGTTTGGAGGGTACTATGGTGTTAAATGCTGAGCTGTAATCGATGAACAGCATTCTCACATGGGTATTCCTCTTGTCCAGATGGGTTAGGGCAGTGTGCAGTGTGGTTGCGATTGCGTCGTCTGTGGACCTATTGGGTCGGTAAGCAAATTGGAGTGGGTCTAGGGTGTCCGGTAGGGTGGAGGTGATATGGTCCTTGACTAGTCTCTCAAAGCACTTCATGATGACGGAAGTGAGTGCTACGGGGCGGTAGTCGTTTAGCTCAGTTACCTTAGCTTTCTTGGGAACAGGAACAATGGTGGCCCTCTTGAAGCATGTGGGAACAGCAGACTGGGATAAGGATTGATTGAATATGTCCGTAAACACACCAGCCAGCTGGTCTGCGCATGCTCTGAGGACGCGGCTGGGAATGCCGTCTGGGCCTGCAGCCTTGCGAGGGTTAACACGTTTAAATGTTTTACTCACCTCGGCTGCAGTGAAGGAGAGCCCGCAGGTTTTGGTGGTCTGTACATAATCTGTACATAATCAAGTCTGTACATAATCAAAGCTTTTCTTCATTTTGGGTCAGTCACAGTGGTTAGGTATTCTGCCACTCTGTACTCTGTTTAGGGCCAAATAGCATTCCAGTTTGCTCAGTTTTTTTTGTTAATTCTTTCCAATATGTCAAGTAATTATCTTTTCGTTTTCTCATGATTTGGTTGGGAATAATTGTGTTGCTGTCCTGGTTCTTTGTGGGGTCTGTGTTTGTGAACAGAAGCCCAGAACCATTTGGCTGAGGGGGCGCTTCTCTAGGTTATTCTCACTGGCTTTGTTATGGAATGTTTGGGAATCATTTATTTTTAGGTGGTTGTAGAATTTACTGTCTCTTTTCTAGATTTTGATATTATTCGCGGGAATCATCCTGATTCTGCTTTGCATGCATTATTTAGTGTTGTACGTTGTACACGGAGGATGTTTTTGCGGAATTCTGCATGCAGAGTCTCAATTTGTTGTTTGTCCCTTTTTGTGAATTCTTGGTTGGTGAGGGGCCCCAGAACTCACAACCATAGAGGGCAATGAGTTCTGATGTTGCTGATGTTTAGGCCAAGGTAGGTATAGTTTTTTGTGTGCTCTAGGGCAGTTTTCCTGGGAACTGGGGTGCAATGCCGTTGGGGGTACGCCAAATAAAAACTGATTCACATAAAGTTAAAAAAAAATTTAATCCATTTATATACATACATTTGGGCTATACATTTGGGTGAGTTTTTTTTCCCTCCCCTGAGTAGCCTTGTTTCACTGCCAAAAATAAAATGTAACCGTCTAGTGTTCAGAAAAAATAACAACACAATGTCAAAGACTGGTAGCCTAGTCAAATAATGAACATCCAATCACAAGGGATTGGTTTGTTTCCGTCACCCCTCCAGGCCCTATCCTACCGTATGTCACAACTGTGTACGTGCATTCATTTGTGCGTGCATGCACTTGTATGTGTGTGTGCATGCGTGTGTACATGCGTGTGCATGTGTATTCTCCTGTGTCTGTTGAGTGTAACCTATCCCTGCTCTCCTGCTCCCTCAAAGTGTTCTGGTGGTCTTCTCTCTGTAAGGAGAGCAGAATGAGCCCTCATCCATCTGTGTGACACGGCAGATGGCACCAGATTGACAAATCAATTACAGCAGGCTGAGGCTCCACCTCAGAGATAGCCAGGTGGACCTTACTAACACAAACCTCCCCACTTATACCCCCTTCACCCTGGGTTACTGCGAGGGGACCATGCCCCCGACCCACTTCCTGACTCCAATAAACTACTTTTGACCTGGGCCCATAGTGCACCACTTTTGACCAGAGCCCTATGGGCCAGGCACTATAAAGGGAATAGAGTCCCATTTGGGACTGTCCCAGGCTTTCAACAGCTTTACATGGGCAAGGAGGGAGGGGTAGTGGGTGAGCAGAAACAGGGTGTTCTATGAGGCTATATAGGTTGGCACCACATGAATCGCCTGGCATCAATATGGATGACTGACATGTAAATGCATAGAGAGCTAGAAGAACTGGACCAAACCGCAGTGAGGGGGTGTGTTGTGTATCCACCTGGCTACAACAGAAAGGATTTAGCTTACTCTGGAGAGCAATGCTGCCAGCTCTCTCTGACTATGTCCCAAATGGCACCAATATTTTGTGCACTATTTTTGGGTTATCGGTCCAATGTAGTGCACTATATGGGGAATAGGATGCCATTTGGGATGCAGATTCTGTCTCAGTGGCGGAGGACGGAGGTTTGAGGAACTTAATCCGAGGAGAATAAACAACACCACAGCCCGACGCAGGTACTGAGAAACAAGCATCTGGATCAACTGACTAGAGATGATGGTTAAAATGTGTTCTTCATTTCCCCCTAGTGCTGAGATTAAGACATTGCAGGGAGGAGGACCGATGATAAAAGGTGGTTTCTCTGGTAGGATTTTAGGACGAAGTTGCGACCACATCAAGTTCGTTATCATTCACAGATAAACCTACTCCCAGGCCATATTAAGTGAGAATGATGTAGTATTACGTTTTTCTTTCCATGCCCTTAGCAACATCCCTGAGTAAAGACACCGTCTCAGACCAGAAATGTCATGGCCTTTCTTTCCTTATTACTAGCCAATGTTAAGGTATGTTGTGCATTCAAGTTAGGAACATTCCATTTGGGATGAGAATGAGGAAGGGGGGGTGCTGAATATTTGATTCAGTGTGGATATTAACACCTCGTGGGTGATTTCATTGTGACAGTGGTGTCAGATTCTAGAAGCATAGACCTACATTTAGTGAGTCTCTCTCTCTCTCTGGGAATGAGAGGTACCCAGAAAAATGTGTGGGTGCTTTAGCTCCTATATCCCTGGATTACTCAATCCCTACCTTCCTGATCCTACTCCCTCTATTACTCATCTCTCCATCCACCTTACAGTGACAGCAGAACTGATATCCCCAGGGAGAGATAAAACCACTGACAGCACAACAAAGAAGAATTCTACCTCTTATACTGGGCCCTTCTGGTGCTGCACTGGGTTTCCACAAATTCAAATGTCATGTATAGGTTTAACTGGAGCCAAGGAGGATCAACATAATATATGATCAACCCACTTTGTCTGTGCAGTTCCCTGGCGGTGATGTAAAAGCAATTTATACCCATAAAAATGTGAGCTAATTAAGTAAGATGTTGGCACGGAAGCAAAAGGCAATGAGCTTATGAGAGAGCCGGCATGGCAAGCAGCGCAGCACTCTGCGGTCTCAGAGGAGAAGAACCTACCTGTGGCTGAGAGAGAGAGAAATGGAGTGGGAGAGAAACAGAGAGGCAGGTTAGAGGGAGAAACAGAGAGAGGAAGAGAGAAGACGGCAGGATGCAAGCCGAGGGAATTGAGAGAGAGCGCTTCTGCATTTGCTGGAATCAATATTGGCTTGAGTCTGAATCAAGGAGGGGCACAGAGGTCAGGATAGATTGAAATACAGTGCCAGGTGTAGCGGTTGTTGAAGTATTGAATTATTTTTAAATAGCTGATCTACTGAGGTTTGTTTGGGCTTTCTTTGAGGTTCCTGGCTAGCTAACACACACACACACACACACACACACACACACACACACACACACACACACACACACACACACACACACACACACACACACACACACACACACACACACACACACAGGTTTCTCTTAAACAGCATGTTCAAAATGCTCCTCAAGACGGCCTAATTAGTATCTAATTCACCATAGCCACTGACTCCATCAGGGGAATTCATGTGCTGTTAGCTAACAGGTGTTGCAAGTGTGCGTGCTTGCATGTGTGTGTGTGTGTCTGTGTGTGTGTGTATGTCTTCGCTAACATATTGTATGCTGTAGCCAACGTTAAGGAGGTTGTAAAACAGCTATCTCCTCGGTCTCACAGATTAATCAGAACACCATGTTCTCCCTCAGTAATTGTCAGATAACATCTGTGCTAACATGGTACCTACATCTAACCTCAGATGGGTTTTGCTCTGTTCTCTAATGTTCCTCAGGTATACCTAATTGCAGGTGACAGAGTTTTTGGTCAAAAGAAAAATGTGACATTTTGTTGAATCCTATATCCTTATGATGGCGTTGTTTGCCTACGATCCCTCTTAAAAAGGAGGGGGAAAAGAGGAAGAAAATAAATGGAGGGCATTGATTATATAACAGTTCTAAGCAGATTCCAATAGCAGATCCATAGCATGGGGGCCGAAGGCCTTAAAGGCCTACCTTGCTTGTTCATATTTAGGTGATAAATCACGTTAAAAGGAAAGTAGTAATAGTATTAGGGTGAGTGGGGTGTGAGTGGTTGTATATGTTATGTATGCGTGGTTGTAGTTTGTACAGGTTGGGGATTGTTGAGTAAGTGTGTGTGAGGAGGGCCAAATGGCAACCTATTCCCTATATAGTGCACTACTTTTGAACAGCTCCCTCTGGGATATCATATTTTATTTGTCACATGCTCCGAATACAACAGGTACAGACTTTACTGTGAAATTATTACTTACAAGCCCTTCCCCAACAATGCAGGAGTTAAAAAGTAAGAAAACTATAAATAAAAAAGGAAATAGTAACACAATAAAACAACAATCACGAGACATGTATATATATATATTACACACACACACACACACACACACAATGAGTAAGGGTACGAGGTAGTTTAGTTAATTGCGGTATGTACATGTAGGTAGGGGTAAAAGTGACTAGGCAATCAGGATAGATAATAAACAGACTAGCAGCTGTGTGTGTGTTTGTATTTGTGTTGGAGTGTCAATGTTGTATGTGTGTGTATGGGTAGATGCTGCCAGTCAATATGCTCTCAATGGTGCAGCTGTAGAACCTTTTCCCTCTTAGGAGGCTGAAATGATTTGGCTTGGGCCCTCAGATCCTCAAGAGACATTGTTGTGCCCTCTTCATAACTGTGTTGGTGTGTTTGGACCATGATAGGTCCTTAGTGATGTGGACACCGAGGAACTTGAAGCTCTCGATCCGCTCCACTACAACCCCGTTGATGAGAATGGGGGCATGCTCGGCCCTCCCTTTCCTGTAGTCCGCGATCAGCTCCTTTGTCTTGCTGACATTGAGGGAGAGGTTGTTGTCCCGGCACCACACTGCCAGGTCTCTGACCTCCTCCCTATAGGCTGTCTCATCGTTGGTGATCAGGTCTACCACCGTTATGTTGTCGGCAAACGTAATGATGGTGTTCGAGTCGTGCACAGCCACACAGTCGTGTGGAGGGGACTAAGCACGCAACCGAGGGGCCCCCATGTGTGTATGGGTGGCGGATGTGTTGTTGTCAATGAAAAGCATTCTCAAGTAGGTGTTCCTTTTGTCCAGGTGGGAAAGGGCAGTGTGAAGTGCAATAGAGATTGCATCATCTGTGGATCTGTTGGGGTGGTACGCGAATTGGAGTGGGTCCAGGGTGTCTGGGATGATGGTGTTGATGTGAGCCTTTCAAAGCTACAAGTGTGAGTGCTATGGAGCGATTGCCATTTAGGCAGGTTACCTTGGCATTCCTTGGCACAGGGACTGCTTGAAACATGTAGGTATTACAGACTGAGTCAAGGGTTGAAAATATCTGTGAAAATGTCATACTCTGAGTACGTATCCTGGTAATCCATCTGACTCTGTGGTCTTGTAAATTTTAACCTGCTTAAAGCTCTTACTCACGTCGGCTATGGAGAGCATGAACACACAGTCGTCCGGAACAGCTGGTGCTCTCATGCAAGGTTCGGTGTTGCTAGTCTCGAAGCATGCATAGAAGGGATTTAGCTCATCTGATAGGCTCGCGTCACTGGGCACTTTACAGCTGGATTTCCCTTTTTTAATCCGTAATAGTTTGCAAGCCCTGCCACATCCGACCAGCATCAGAGCCAGTGTAGTAGGATTCGATCTTAGTCCTGTATTGCCTGTTTGTTGGTTCGTCGGAAGGCGTAGCGGGATTTCTTATAAGCGTCCGGATTAGTGTACCACTCCTTGAAAGCGGCAGCTCTAGCGTTTAGCTTAGTTGTTTCCTGTAATCCATGGCTTCTAGTTGGGATATGTGCGTACGATCACTGTGGGGACGATGTCGTCAATGCACGTATTATTGAAGCCGGTGACTGATGTGGTAAAACTGCTCAATGCCATCGGATGAATCCAGGAACATATTCCAGTCTGTGCTAGCAAAACAGTAATGTAGCTTAGCTTCCGCTTCATTGAACCACGCATTGAGCACTGGTACTTCCTGTTTGAGAAGGATAGAGTTATGGTCAGATTTGCCAAAGGGAGGGAGTGCTTGTATGCGTCTGTGTTTGGAGTAAAGGTGATCCTCTTTCGCCTCCAGTTGCACAGGTGACATGCTGGTAGAAATGATGTAAAACAGATTTCAGTTTTCCTGCATTAAAATCACCGGCCTCTAGGAGAATTGCCTCTAGGTGAGCATTTCTTTGTTTACTTATGACACTATACAGCTTTTTAAGTGCGGTCTTAGCGCCAGCATCGGTTTGTGGTGGTAAATAGACCGCTACAAAAAATATAGCTGAAAACTCTTGGAAAATAGTTTAGCTTATCATGAGGTATTCTCACTCAGGCAAGCATACAATCGAGACGTCCTTAATATTAGAGATCGCTCACCAGCTGTTAACAAAACATTGCTAGATTGATATATTCTATGTCCTTGTTCAGGACATGAAACAGAGTGTGTGTTTGTGAGTGCTGGCAGGGTGAGGTGACGTGCGTACCATGGAGGAATGCGGAACAGCATGAGGTTGTCCTCTGGACCTCCTGTGCTGTCTGGGTCTGTCTGCAGTGTGTGCACGCGCAACTGCTCTGCTTGACTGTCTGCTACTCTGAGAAGCCAGAATGTCTCTCTGTTTGTCATGGCCCTGGGGTTAGTGTGACAGTGTTTGTGTGTGTGTGTGTGTGTGTGTGTGTGTTTCTAGTCCACCTCCTGTGATCAGAACCCCCTTCTCTTTGATGTCCATTTTAGTTGGACTCCCTCCTCCTCTTGCCTACATACCTGTTAATTTACGATCTGAGGTCTCAGGTCCGCTTAGAAACTTGGCCCCTGCTCTGTTTTGATAAAAGGGGGACCACCTCTGATTTGGAAAACGTGTCAGAATGAGGTACCGGTAGATCCTATTGAATCATGTGCCCGTTTGAAACCAAACCACAGCACAGAGGCTGTTAAAAACTGGGGGAGAATAAAGGGCCCTGACCCCGTGAATTTCCAAATGAGAAAGAAAAAAAATGCTAATTTCTATAACTAGCAGACCACAGTGAGTTAGGTTACAATCCCGGTATGTGTCCGAAATGGCACCCTATTCCCTACATAGTGCACTACTTTTGACCAGAGCCCCATTGGGCCTGGTCAAAAGTAGTGCACTATATAAGGAACAGGGTGCCATTGGGATGCAGACCCAGAGGCCCGTGAACTGCACCATATGCTGCTGGTGTTTTTCTGTCAGGTCCTGTGTGATGCCAGAGCAGCCCTTGGTCTCTTTCTCTCACAGGGTCTGTTGGGGATGAGGTGTGGGGCTGGGAGCAGGTAATGTGAACAAGTCCATTATGAAGCATGACTCTTTGACGTCACTTCAGTGTGGTCTTTATGCAGTTAGGCTGTTAGTGTCAGGACAGGAGCAGGGGGTTGGAAGAGGCTTTTCTGGGTTGCTGGAGTCTGTCAGTAACCCCTATAACGGTGTAGTGTAGTGTGGGCTTCTACCTACTGCATTTTCACTCACATTTCCTCAGTTATTAATATGGTGGATTTTTCAGACGGTGATTGATAGGCATTAATTAGCATAATGTATTTTTGAGCTCAGAAGCAGATTGGTTTCCTCCCTCCTGTTCACCGACTTCTTTTCAATAAGGAATAATTGTGTTTGATTTATACTTACTTTCAAAATTATGAATTTCAGGAATGACAGATGGCATGCTTTATGCATGTCAACCGTCCAAATTCCATGACATTTGTTTGACAAGAGCATAAAAATCACCATTTGCAAACTGAAGCAGGGGACATTTTATTTGACAAGTTAACTGCTTTAACAGACCAATATATAACAGCAAACAGAGGGCTGGTAGGACTTACTACGGCTGTATTTCCCTCCAGCTGAGCAAGTTATGTAGACAGTTACGAGGAGCGATATGCCACTGGCCCCCATCTCTGTAACATTAGTCCTGCATGGTGCTTGGAGAGAGAGAGGGAGTCAGAGAGAGAGTCAGAAAAGAAAGAGAGAGAGAGGGGGGGGCGAAAGAAAGAGCGAAAAAGCGCGAGAGAGAGGGGGAGAAAAAGAGTGATAGGTGAATCATAGCATTGACCTTCTGTTGGACTAATGACATTTCTGACGGTCAGAAAAGAAAGAGAGAGGAGGTGGGGGCAAAAGAAAGAGCGAGAAAGGGGGAGAAAAAGAGTGATAGGTGAATCATAGCATTGACCTTCTGTCGGACTCTAATGACATTTCTAACGGTTCCTACATGGCAGACAGGGTCTTCTTACCTGTTCACCAGCTCCCTCTCACTGCATAGGTACAGAACAGGAGTGATGAACACTAATCAAATTGTATTTGTCACATGCACCGAATTCAACACGTGTAGGTAGACCTTACAGTGAAATGCTTACTTACAAGCCATCAAACAATTCAGTTAAGAAAAATTCCCCAAAAAATAAGAAATAAAAGTAACAAATAATTAAAGAGCAGCAGTAAAATAACAGCATTGTTATATACAGGGGGTACTGGTACAGAGTCAATGTGCGGGTGCACCGGTTAGTCAAGGTAATTGAGGTAATATATACGTGGGTAGAGTTATTAAAGTGACTTATGTATAGATAACAGAGTAACAACAGCATAAAGGGGGGGAGGGGACAATGCAAGTAGTCTGGGTAGTCATTTGATTAGATGTTCAGTAGTGTTATGGCTTGGGGGTAGAAGCTGTTTAGAAGCCTCTTGGACCTAGACTTGGCGCTCCAGTACCGTTTGCCGTGCAGTAGCAGAGAGAACAGTCTATGACTAGGGTGGCTGAAGTCTGACAATTTTTAGGGCCTTCCTCTGACACCGCCTGGTATAGAGGTCCTGGATGGCAGGAAGCTTGGCCCCAGTGATGTACTGGGCCGTACGCACTACCCTCTGTAGTGCCTTACGTTCAGAGGCCGAACATTTGCTATACCAGGCAGTGATGCAACCAGTCAGGATGCTCTCAATGGTGCAGTTGTAGAACCTTAAGGATCTGAGGACCCATGCCAAATATTTTCAGTCGCCTGAGAAGAAATAGGTTTTGTCGTCCCCTCTTCACGATTGTCTTGGTGTGCTTGGACCATGTTTGTTTGTTGGTGATGTGAACACCCAAGAAATTGAAGATCTCAACCTGCTCCACTACAGCCGCGTCGATGAGAATGGGGACGTGCTCGGTCCTCCTTTTCCTGTAGTCCACAATCATCTCCTTAGTCTTGATCACATTGAAGGAATGTCTCGGCCAGGTCTCTGACCTCCTCCCTATATTGTGTCTCGTCGTTGTTGGTGATCAAGCCTACCACTGTTGTATCATCGCCAAACTTAATGATGGTGTTGGAGTCGTGCCTGGCCGTGCAGTCATGAGTGAACAGGGAGTACAGGAGGGGACGTTGAGGGGCCCCAGTGTTGAGGATCAGTGTGGCGGATGTGTTGTTACCTACACTTACCACCTGGGGGCAGCCTGTCAGGAAGTCCAGTTGCAGAGGGAGGCGTTTAGTCCCAGGGTCTTTAGCTTAGTAATGAGCTTTGAGGGCACTATAGTGTTGAACACTGAGCTGTAGTCAATGAATAGCATTCTCACATAGGGGTTCCTTTTGTCCAGGTGTGAAAAGGCAGTGTGGAGTGCAATAGAGATTGCATCATCTGTGGATCTATTGGGGCGATATGCAAATTGGATGAAGCCAGTGACTGATGTGGTGTACTCCTCAATGCCATCGGAAGAATCCCGGAACATATTCCAGTCTGTGCAAGCAAAACAGTCCTGTAGCTTAGCATCTGCTTCATCTGACCACTTTTTTTATTGACCGAGTCACTGGTGCTTCCTGCTTTAATTTTTGCTTGTAAGCAGGATCAGGAGGATAGAATTATGGACAGATTTGCCAAATGAAGGGCGATGGAGAGCTTTGTATGCGTATCTGTGTGTGGAGTAAAGGTGGTCTAGAGTTTTTTTTCCCTCTAGTTGCACATTTAACATGCTGATAGAAGTTAGGTAAAACGCATTTAAGTTTCCCTGCATTAAAGTCTCCGGCCACTAGGAGCACCGCCTCTGGATTAGTGTTTTCCTGTTTGCTTATGGTGCTATACAGCTCATTGATTGCGGTCTTAGTGCCAGCATCCGTCTGTGGTGGTATACAGACAGCTACGAAAAATACAAATGAAAACTCTCGGTAGATATTGTGCTCTACAGCTTATCATGAGATACTCTACCTCAGGCTGGCAAAACCTCGAGACTTCCTTAGATATCGTGCACCAGCTGTTGTTTACAAATGTACATAGACCACCACCCATTGTCTTACCAGAGGCTGCTGTTCTATCCTGCCGATACAGTGTATAATCCACCAGCTGTATGTTATTCATGTGGTCGTTCAGCCACGACTCGGTGAAACATAAGATCTTACAGTTTTTAATGTCCCTTTGGTAGGATATATGTGATCGTAGTTAGTACAATTTATTATCCAGCAATTGTACTGTACGTTGGCCAGTAGTACGGATGGCAAGAGCAGATTAGCCACTCGTCGGCGGATCCTCACAGGGCACCTCTGATCTCTTTCCGCGATACCTCTTGCATCATTTTCTCCTGCGAATGACCGGGCTGAGGGCCTGTTCAGGTGTCTGGAGTAAATCCCTCTCGTCCGACTCATTAAAGAGAAATTCTTCGTCCAGTTCGTGAGTAATTGCTGTTCTGATTTCCAGAAGCTCTTTCCGGTCATAAGAGACGGTAGCAGCAACATTATGTACAAAATAAGTTACAAAAAATGCGGTTGGTTAAGAGCCCATGAAACGGCAGCCATCCTCTTCAGCGCCATATTACACTATTTTGGCTGACAGAGGCACCATGTTCGGGGTAGAGAAATAAGAGGGAAAGGGGGATACCTTGTCAGTTGTACAACTGAATGCCTTCAAATGAAATGTGTCTTCCGCATTTAACCCAACCCCTCTGAATCAGAGAGGTGCGGGGGGCTGCCTTAACCCACTGTTCTCCGGGCGCCATGGATGTCGATTAACTGCCTTGCTCAGGGGTAGAACGACAGATTTTTACCTTGTCAGCTCGCGGGTTCGATCCAGCAACCTTTCAGTTACTGGCCCAATGCTCTAACCACTAGGTGTAAGTCATTGTGTGTGAAGTATTGTGCATCAAAATTGCCTTTCAAATGAATCCTGGGCTAAGATCCATTAAATACTTTAAGGTACTTGGAACTCACAAACATTTGTCTGTCTACAGTAGTCACAGTGATTTAGTTCATACAGTAATTCAATGCCATTCCAATCTGACTATGCAGTCTGCAATGAGCTTATAGTCTATGAGCTAATAGAAGGTGGAATTTAAACCTATTTCCGTGATATTTGCAAGAGCCAGTGCACTCCACTTCAGGCACTCCGCATGATCAAAGATTGAGTGAGCACTTACTAGTCTAATGTCTTTTGCAGGAAAACCCATTTACTTGAAGAAATAACTCATTTGCCGGAGTACCTCATTCAAAGCTATCCTTTTTGTAAATGTGCTGTCACAGAGTGCAGCAGCAGGAGAGAGAAGTAGGAAGCGGGGTATCGTAGGAAGTGTTTGCAAGCATGGCAATGCTAAGTAAGCATGTAAGTATTCCAAATGTCATCCGGCTTGTCACCGTTATTAACGAGGTTCAAGCGGCAGTAGTGGATCATTTCCCATGGAAATTCAATGCATTTTAAATAGCAGGCAGCAGAACCATTCCAAGCACAGATTTACATAAGGTAATTGCAGAATGCTGAAAGTACCATAGTGGGGCTAGTGGCGTTAGATTTTGTTCGCTCTCTCCCTTCAGTAATACAATCAAGTCCATTAAGTAGGCAATAAATACAAGGCAGACTGTATCAGCACCCCCTGACAGATAGAAGCTCTCCAGATATCAATGTGTTTACTGCCAGCAGGCAGGCAGTGCAGTTCCTTGTAGGCCTAAGACAGTGTCTGGTAGACCTATGCTATGACAACCCATTGGTAGGTCTTTATTATAACAGCATCTTCATCCAGACCTGGGCTACTCTAGTAGGAACACGCCCAATACAGTCCCAACCTAGTTACCGTCCTCTCTTCGAGCCCTCTGCCTCCCATTCATCTCACACTTCAAGCGACGTTTCACATGACGTTCTCAAAAGACCAGCAACTGGCAGCCACACTGACACATTGATGGGGCACATAAAGATAGAATGTGGAGCTGGGAAAGACAAATAAAATGGAGGAGATGGAGAGAGAGAGAGATGGTTGAGGAAGAAAGAGGGAGGGAAAAGCAGATTAAAGAAAATATACTATTTCCATTTTAGTGCAGACTGCTATCCTATATTCACCTCTGTGAACTGTTAACTTTTCTGACAGACAATCACTGACATGCCAGAACGCACATTGTTTAATGATAATACCTTTAAGTTATTGTCCTACACTCATAATCTATGTTATGTTTTCCATACTCCAGTGGAATGAACAGAGCTAGTTGGCCTGAGGTAATATTTAGCCTGCATGGGACAGGGAAGGGAAAGGGGGATACCTAGTCAGTTGCACAACTAAATGCATTCAACCGAAATGTGTCTTTTGCATTCAACCCAACCCCTCTGAATCAGAGAGGTGCAGGGGGCAGTTTAACGGGGGGCAGGGCTTTAACCACCTTGCCGGCTCAAACCAGCACATTTCAGTTACTGGCCCAACACTCTTAACCGCTAGGCTACTCATGTCTGCATGCCAAAATGGCACCCTATTCCCTATGTAGTGAACTACATAGGGAATAGGGTAGTGAACTACATAGAAACATTCCGTGTCCCAGATTATGGGGTAATGGGGTAATGATCAGACCAAAGTTGAGGACACACCAGTTCACCTGACACAAAACTGAATCCAAGCATTACACTGTTGATTTTATGTGCATTTTACATTTGCTGTACTTTTCACAGCATTTGTCAATAACAGAATATGAAAATACTCTGGATACATTCAGTAACATATGACATATTCATTGAAATGTTGGTGTAGGTGCAAGATGAGAAAGGGTTTGAGTGAGAGGTCTAACTGGTGTCTCCAAGTGGGCACACACCTCTCCAAACTGTGCACAGTTCCTTACACGTTTATTACTTATTTTTTTAGCTCTACTAGCTTTGCCATTGAGGACCTGATGCAAACACACTTACCGTTTTTTTATTTGGAACACAGCCCTGCTGTCACGTCTACTCCCGCTTCTCCCCTCTGGCATTCGATTTCGCAGGTTTACTAACCACCGGTCCTGGGAACCATCATTACGCACACCTGGCTTTCATCATTACGTGCACCTGCGCTTCATCATTAAGCACACCTGGACTCCATTACCTCACTTTTATACCTCCCCTTTATCTGGCACTTCCTTAGGTTCCTTCCCCAGGCAGTATTGTTTCTGTTGGTCATGTCTAGACACTACTCCTATGTTGTATCGTTCCATGTTTCTTGTTATATTAAACTTACCACCTGCTTCTCGACTCCCAGAGTCTACGTTACAGAACACTGCCTCACAAAATGGAAGCAGCAGGAAATCTCCCAGACGGTCGATGAGCAGGGATACCTATTTCGTCAACACCACGACCAGCTGGTGCAACTGGGGACGGCTATGGAAGAAGTTTTTCGCAGTGTTCAACGTCTCGAACATACCTGAGGCGCGTTGCCTTCAACTAGCGGAGGATACTCTACTACTAGTCGAGCCAGCCCATTCAGCAACCCGCCCAGGTCAGCGATGCCGTTTGTCCCTCCCCGATAAATATGACAGCACCCCATCTAAATGCCGTGGCTTCCTGCTACAATGCTCCCTCTACTTTGCACACCAGATGGGAGCCCCCACCACAAAGGTCCAAGGCTGCCACAGTTATTTTTCTGCTGACTGGGCGGGTGTTGGAATGGACCACGGCCATCTACTCGCTCGTCTTCGTACGCTATTCAGAAGAGAACTGCGCAAGGAGGTTCAGACGGAACTGGCCTGTCGAGATGACAACCTCCCTTTAGACACACTCATCGCGATGGCCATCCTTCTGGATAACCTTCTTTGGGAGCGTTGGCATTCACATCGCTTCTCTCCCTCCCTCTGAACACTTTGGATCAGAGCCTGAACTTATGGAGGTAAAGTGGAGCGACACAGACAGCTGGAGCTTTGTCTCTATTGTGATTAATGAGGGCACTAGCTCCAGTGGTGTCCGTTATGTCCCAACTCGGGATCCACGAAAGCAGAGAGACGGTCATGTGATCTTCCACCTCCTGGGGCAGGTGTGAGTATCCTCTTCATCACTTTCTGACAAACTCCTTTTGGTGTCGATCGCACTAGTTGACTTCTCTCGTGTACTGTTTCTACAGCATTAGTGGATTCCGGTGCCGCGGGGAACTTTATTGACAAGACCCTTGCCCCCTCCCTCAACATCACCTCATACCCGCTCTCCTCTCCTTTCCCGGTTCAAGCCCTTGATAAATCGGCCAGTAGGTTCCGGGACCATCACACACATCACCAAACCACTCACCCTCACCGTGGAGTTCATCCATCAGAACATCCCCTAAATCACCAGTGCAGCAGCTCACAAGGTCGGCCTCCCTCGACTTCAACCCCACCATCTCATGGTCGATGATGAAAATCAGACTGGGCACCTGAATCCCGGAGGACCTATCCCCTGTGGTACCACATCGGTTTTAGAGTCCTGTGGTTGTCCAACTTCGCGGAGGTATACCAGGACCTGCGGGAGGAATTTTCCAAAACCTGCTCCATCTGTCTCCCTCATCGCCCCTGGGACTATGCCATCGACCTGCCTGCAGGCTCTGCGCCCCCACGCAGACGCATCTGTCACTCACCCCCTGGATTCGGTCTTATGTAGCAACATTTGAAACTGTTTTTTTTTTTTTTTTTACATGGGATAAAAGTAGACTCAAAGCTACAAAATGGAATACCATCCACGTATGAGGAACAATGGGAAAGTATTTCTACTTTGAAAGTTGATACACTTAAACTCACTTTTGAGAAAAGGGCCTTTAAATATTTTGGTACCTACTGGAGAGCTCTCCTTTGTCTACACCCATTCAGCATTGTTCACATGCTCTAAACCCAGCCCCACCCATCTCTTTAAGGATTCACATGTGAGATCATGCGCTAAACAGTGAGTCGTGTAGTAAAGATTTGCACCACCATCCAGTGGTGGAAAAAGTATAAATTGTTTCCTTATTAAACCAGAGAGCACAATTATTTATTAGACAGCCAGGGGCATAATGTACTTAAGTATTAAGCAAACCAGATGGCACAATTTCATTGTTTTTATTGACGGAGAGCCAAGGGCATTTGCATTTAGTGAGTCTGCCAGATCAGAGGCAGTAGAGATGACATCTTGATAAGTGTGTGAATTGGACAATTTTTCTGTCAAAATGTAACGAGTACTTTTGGGTGTCAAGGAAAACGTATGGAGTAAAGTAAAAGTTGCCCCAAAAAATATAAAGTAATGTACAGATACCACAAAACTACTTTACCTCACTGCCCAAATGCCGTCACACGAGTACATTAGGATACTTTATATACTGTTCCACATGCACTTATCACATAGTAAGCCATATAACCCAAGTTGAAACCTGAGGTAATTTTTTTTTGCACATGTACAATACATAAACAGACGCATGCGCCATATTTGTGTGGTGGACACGTGGTATATCAATATTTTGCGAAGTGGATGGTCTCTACAGAAGGTGTAAACGGTACAGCCAAATGGTTACTTGCATAGTAGCAATATCAGAAATAGATGGTCAATATAAATAAAATATATAGTATGTACAAGAACGATATCAGTGATAGACGAGGCAGTTATATGCATACAATCAGAGGTAAAGGTGGTGCTTTTACAGGCAGACCATCTATGGGAGGAAGGATGTCAGCGCTTCGCAGCAGCTGAAACCTGGTCCCGACAGTCCAAACGCTCCTTGGAGACAACACCAGGCTCCAGAGCATCGAAGCTGTGAAACAGGGAATAACAACAATAAATTCAGAAGACAACCCTGCACAACATCAATTCACCTGCACAACATCGATTCACCTAGAGTCAGGCGTGTTCTACTGATTGATACAGAAAGACAAATTCCAGATACAAATATTTTAGCATTATTATACAATAGATGAGAAATAGCATTCTGAGATATCCCTACACAGTTCATACAGGTAATGTTAGCTACTGTAATGTAAATTCACCCCATTCCGTACAAATGTGCGCAACCGCGACATTCAAACGAGGCTACAAAGAAAACTAATGGGACTGTAGCGACTGTGTTGACATCAAAATCTGGGGTGTGAACTACGTTTCTATTCAAGCGTTGATCGACACGGTAATGGCTGTATAGTATTGGAGAAAAGTTGAAAAAAACTGACCCTCCGTTACATCGTGACGTGTCATGCCGTAACATACTGCACGCATAAAGCAACTATTTCTGTCTTACAATCTCTCTCCACCAAGTGTAGCACTTCTCTCATCGTTTAAAAACAAGAAATGGACAGTGACGGGGCAAGGGGGGGATACCTAGTCATGTTTTGCGTCATCACTGTAAGCAATCATGACTTTCAAAGCTGCTGTTTACTTCTGAAGATCACTTTAGCACCGCCCTAAAAACCCGATTCAAATTCGACACAAACCTTCAAATAGGTATGTAATAACACATTATATAAACTCTTTATAGTGTGTTATTTACATTTTAGAGGCGATAAGGTGTTAAGTTGGACAGATCGAGTGAAAAAAAGCTGTTTTCCCACACATCTCCTCTCCTTCTCACTATCACGCATTAGTTTCGCTTCCACATCCGCCATTTTTAAAAAGACCCGAAGGAGCTCATTGCCTTCTTGAATTATGCAGAAACGGGCAGCGTGGAGGTCATGTCAATAATTTTGTTGGAAAGGGGAGAAATTGTGCTTTACAATGGTATTGACATTGACAAGTATTACGTTTTTGGGGCGCTAAAATAAGGTCAATTGTACGAACCAAGGCGATGTACAAAAGTGAGTGAGTTTACGTTAGCTAGCCAGCCATCTAATGTCAGCTGGCGAGCTAACAGCAAGCTTTAACTAGCTAAAGTTGACCAATAGGTTCAATGTTAGCTAGTTAGCTAGCTATCATTAGGCTATAACTAGCAATGCAAAATGGCATTCTGAGAAAACAGCACTAACGTTACACACACCTGATACACAAGTTATTGTTAACTAGCAAGCCAGCCAGTTAACCTCAGCTAAAGTTAGCTAACTAACAGCAAGCTTTAACTTGGGATCTTTTGTTTAGACATAGCAAATAACTTTACTATAATCCCAATCCAAAGAGTAACAACACTAGCAATACAAACTGATAGTCATAGCAAGCTAAAGTTTCCCAAATAACGTTAGGTTTAATGTTAGTTAGCAAGCCAGCCATCGAACTCCAGCTGGCTAGTTAACAGCAAGCTTTAGCTTGCAATGAAAACAACTTTAACAAAATTAGTAACGTATAATATCTGAACCTGTAGCTAGATTCTTACCTGTATACATGGATGAAAGCTTCACGGCAGACTGCAAGACATCATGTGTTGTTTCCGTTTAGTTTGCACAGCGTGTTTGGCCCGTTGTGTTCCACTGATTTCAAAACGTATTATTTTCAGAGTGAGCGAGGGTCAGCATTGGTCGTCCAGAAAGTAGTCCGTCACAACTTTTTCCAATGACCTTTGTCGATAGCGCCTGATAAATTCAGGGCAGCAATGTTATTGAGAGCAGTATATGAACTTATTAGCAGTTCTCCAAGGCTAACGTTATATCTTTGATAATAAAAAACTGCAGTAGAGTTATCTAGACATGATGAGCAGCTCATTTTATAGACACAAGATGCAACACCGCAGACCAATCCAAACTCATCTCTCGGTAGATCCAGCCCACTTATTATCTTAGCCTTATTATCTTGGTTTAGTCTCTGTGACTAAACCAACTAGGCTCGTAATTGTATTTGCATTTACAGATGACATACAAGTTTGATATTAAGGCACATGAAAGTTCACATTATATTAAGGCTCCCCTGTGAAGTAGTGACGCGAAACATACCGGAATCGGGTCACATCTACCCTCTGACGGTGGCTGAAACCCAGGCCATGGCGGAGTACATCCATGAGGCGCTCCAACAAGGTTGCATCTTCGAGGCCAAAAAGGATGGAGGGTTACGCCCATGTATTGATTACAGAGGACTCAATGAAATCACCAAGTACCATTACCCTCTCCAGTTGGTACCGGCAGCCATCGAACAGCTCCCGGGGCCATTTTTCTTTTACCAAGTTGGACCTGCGGAGTTCATACAATCTCATCCGCATCCGGGAGGGAGATGAATGGAAGACAGCTTAGCCAATGCTCCATCAGTGTTCCAGGCACTCGTCAATGAGGTGTTCCGGGACATGCTACTCAGCTACCTTGGAGGATCACATCGCTCACATCCGAGTAGGCCTGGAATGCCTCCTGGCTAACCAACTGTTTGTCAAGGCTGAGAAGTGCCAGTTTCATCAGGAGGCTCCTTGGCTACCAAATCAGCCCCCAAGGAATGCAGATGGATGCCAAGAAGCTGGATGCAGTCAGGTCATGGCCAGTCCCAACCACCATAAAGGGGTTACAATGTTTTTTGGGGTTTGCCAACTTCTACCGCCGTTTCATCAGGAACTTCAGCTCCATCGCCTCACCTCTCTCCTCAAGGGTGGTCCCCATAGGTTGGTGTGGAGTACAGCAGCTGACGAGGCCTTCAGCCTACTGAAAAGACGTTTCATCTCAGGCCATTGCTCAAACACCCAGATCCCACAATATATGGTGGTGGACCCTTCAGAGGTGGGCGTGGGGGCAGTTCTGTCTCAACGACAAGGTAATCCACAGAAATTGTATCTGTGTGCGTATTACTCTAAGAAACTGTCCCCTGCAGAGGAAATACGACGTCGGTGATTGAGAGCTCCTGACGGTGAAGTTGGTATTAGAGGAGTGGAGACGTTGGCTGGAGGGCGCCAAGGACCCATTTGGAACCTGGAGTACATAGAGACAGTCAGGAGACTGAATGCGCCAAGCAAGGTGGGCCCTTTTCTTTACAAGATTTGACTTCACACTGACCTATCGCCCAGGTTCAAAGAACACCAAAGCCGATGCCCTGTCCCGGGGCTACGATTTCGGGAGAGGGTCCTGTCCAGAATGCACCCATAATCCCTTCCTCTCGAGTCGTAGCCCCTGTGGTCTGGGACGTAGATGTGGACATCCGCCAGGCTCTGGGGAGGGAGCCCGCACCCACTACCTCTCTTCCTGAGCGCATCTACCTTTTCCACGGGGATCGGCTGCCAACCTGTGCGCACACAGCTGTCATTGCTGGACATCCAGGTTTTTCTCACACTACCCAAACTATCTCCGAGAAATATTGGTGGCCTACCTTGGCGCAGGACGTTAGTTGCTATGTAAACTCCTGTTCTGTATGTGCTCAAACCAAGTCCCCCCCCGGCACGCTCCACAGGGAAACTCCTTCCCATTCCCGTGGCTCATCGTCCATGGTCTCATCTATGCATTGACTTTGTCACTGATCTCCCCTCCGATGATTTCACCACCATTTTGGTGGTTGTGGATAGATTTTCAAAATCCTGTAGTTTCATTTCTTTCTCTGGTCTCCCTACTGCTCTCCAGGTCACCGAGGCACTATTCCAGCAGGTCTTCCGGCATGATGACCTTCCAGACGACATCGTCTCCCCATGGGCCCCGATTCACAGCACGGGTATGGAGAGCCTTTATAGAATAGCTCGGGCTCACGGTCAGCCTCACTTCCGGGTATAGGCCTCAGTCCAACGGGTAGGTGGAGAGGATGAACCAGGAGCTGGAGAGGTTCCTGAGGAGTCACTGCCAGGACCGGCAGGGAAAGTGAGCCCGATTCCTTCCATAGGCGGAGTACGCCCAGAATTTGTTACGTCACTCCTCCACTGGGTTGACTCCCTTCCAGTGTGTTCTGGGTTTTCAGCCAGCTCTGGCTCCGTGGACCCCGGGCCAGACCGACGCTCCTGCGGTTGATGAGTGGTTCAGGCGCGCAGAAGTGTGGAGCAAGGCTCACGTAAGACTCCAGTGTGCCGTCCCCCGTCAGAAGGAGCAGGCAGACCGCCACTGCAGTGAGACTCCCATGAACCATCCTGGGGATCGCGTCTGGCTCTCTACCAGGAACCTCCCACTCCGCCTGGCCTGCAAGAAGCTGAGCCCCCGGTTTGTGAGGCCGTTTGAGGTTCTCTGGAGGGTCAACGAGGTAACGTATAGGTTACAGCTTCCCAGTGACTACCGTATCCCACATTCTTTTCATGTCTCCCTTCTCAGGCCGGTGATCCTGGTCCCCTGGCTGATGCTGTCACCCCACGACACCCTTCCACCCCCCTGGACATCAAGGGAGCGCCCTCCTATGCCGTCAGATTGGGAGGGGTATGGCCCAGAGGAGCGGTGTTGGGTTCCCGTGGAGGACATTCTGTATCCCAACATCATCCGTGATTTCCATCTTCGCTGCCTCTACTCCCAACCCTCCCCTCCGGTGTTCGAATTCGCAGGTTTACTAACCACCGGCCTGCTTCATTATTAAGCACACCTGGACTCCATTACCTCCCCTTTATCTAGCACTCCCTTAGGTTCCTTTCCCAGGCAGTGTTGTTTCTGTTGTTCATGTCTAGACGCTACTCCTACGTTGTATCGTTATTTGTTATCTTAAACTTACCACCTGCTTCGCAACTCCCAGCATCTACATTACACCTGTGTCCCCACCATCACACAATTAGTTGTTTACACAATCAAAAAAAAATCTATTTTAGGCCTCCCAAGTGGCGCAGTGGTCTAAGGCAGTGCTAGCTGTGCCACTAGAGATTCTGGGTTCGAGTCCAGGCTCTATTTTAAATCGCAATCTGGGTCATGTGGGCATCATTTGAAAGCTTATTCCATTGCCAACATGCCTAGCTAAGTTATAAAATACAATCTTACTTCAGGCAGATTGTAATTTTGGTGTGCATAGAATGGAGTCATGAGTGCATTCAAGTGCGTGTTCTGGAGCGAATTTTCTTCACAATATGACAAACAGGCTCATTTTGTTCAGGACAACCCTGTCCCAAGGTATAACACCTTGTCATCCTTGTAACTGTGGATCAAACAGTGATGATAAACGTTGATATTGTAAATGAGAGAAGTTTCAAATATGGAAATGTGAAATGCACATTTGGACTCCCGGGTGTGTGGTTTGCTTGTATGACATCAAAGCGGTATTTATTATAATCCTCAATGTCTCATCTTTCAGAACAGACTCGATTTACAGCATTTCCCTCACTCAGACAACTACAAATGTGCAAAAGTTGCCCAATTAGCGGGAGGAATGGGCGCATCATCTTGTAGCGCTCGGTGCCCAAGTTCAGCTGTTAGTCAAAACCCATACAGTGCTGTGAAGTGGAGAACCTGAGCTCTGATGTCATTTATAGCATTTTAATGTACAGCCACTTTATTCCAATTTAGGCGCTTAACAATGACAACATCTGCCATTTTCAACCCGTATACGGGATGACTGGGGCATTGTGGAAAGGGCTACCCTTTGTGTCAACTGAAAGTGAAAATGTTTAAGTCAGTTCCATTTAGTTTTAGTTTTTTATTAGACATGTCACAAACAGCAGTTAGTCTGAAAAGTACATTCAAAATGTGCAGTTGACCATGCGTCAAAATCAAGATACCATTTCCTCTTTTGTAACAATCCATGTATTTTCTCGACAATTTACAAAATCAGTGATATTTCACTCGTTGAACCAACCACTCACCATCAAAACATACATACTTCAATAAGGAAATATTTTTTTAATGTAGGCTGCTGTACATAATATGCACAGAGGCTTTTTTGCATTGTACCTTCCATCACCATAAACTTGAATGTAATACTATTTTCCAGTTCCATTTTCTCTCCAGTCCCAGTCCCGTTGAGATTAGTTTAGGTAAGGAGAGTGATTATAAAGTTGGAACAAAGGCTTGGGTCTGCATCCCAAATGGCACCCTAAATAGGGAATAGGGTGTTATTTGGGACTTAACCAGTATTCATCTGAAATAGTCATGTTAAGACTGACTGCATCTCCATCTCTTTTCCCAGTAACTCCAGAACACGAGGGAAGAAAGGATGAGAGCAGGAAAGGGAGGAAGGTGGGGAAAAGAGGACATCTCCTTTCACTGAAAAGCCAACACTTTCACACTTATAATGAAGGCCTTTCACTAGCAGAGGCCTACCATACCAAGCACGTTAGACTAGACAATAACACACATCTGTTCTTTATCTGTACACATTAGGGAAGATCTTATGTGCATCCCAAATGGCAGGCACCCTATTTCCTATGTAGTGCACTAATTTTGACCAGGGCCTATGCATAGGGAATAGGAAACCATTTAGGATGCAGCCAGTCTTCAGATATAGCAAGTTCATGTACTGTATTATCCCCCAAACACAGGTTTGTTTTGATGCTTCCCAAAAACAGTCATGTGACATACTGACTGACCACTGTTGATGATTGCACTAGGGTCAAAGGGTATTTCTGGAAGAAGGGGCGGGGCTCCAGTTCTAGCAAGGGAGGTAGGATAGGGAGGGTGACCTGTTCACGTCCAAAATCGCACCCTATTCCCTGTATATTGCCTTACTTTTGACTGGTCAAAGACTCTGGTCAAAAGTAGTGCATTATAAAGGGAAAATAGTGCTAAAATGCAGTTCCCAGATCCGATCGTGGTGAATGTTTTCATTATGAAGTAGGGGAAATACAGCTAATACACATGACTATGTCCCATCCAGTTGATCCAGGGTTCCCCTCTGAGAGACCCCATACATCATTTTGGGGTCTCGTCAGAGAGCCCCCATATTTAATACTGATTCTGTATCCATACCACTGAGGCTTTACATTGTACTTCACAAAATTCAGAGGTCAAGTCAACAGTCAATGTTCCACAACACTGAGAATATCCAGTTCATAGGTTCAGCTTATTATTATTCCAACACAAAGCAATGAGAGTAGTCTTTATACAGACGACCAAGCATGGTCTATATTCTACCACATGGTAGTAGGATATGGGCTTCCAATGACTTGACAGAGGGAGATCAGACCACCCAGCCAGTCAGTTATTCAGTGTGTAGTTAGTTGTTGTTTGAATGATCTGGATGGAGTTGTGCTTCCTGTGTTGTGATGTCATCAGAGAAAGCCGGAAGTCACTCCAGCGGTTTCTTTAACGCCACATCAATGTATCCCACAATCCTCTTCTTCTGTTTCACTCCAGTCCAAAACAATGAAAGTCTTATTCACCAAGCTCTTGTTGTATGTAGTATGTACTTAATACTGGCCATAGGAATCCAGTGTAGAACACAGTTATACCCTGTACACTCAAATCCACTGGATCACGTCACACACGGAGAGAGATCCATCCACGCCATTCACACTGCACTCCGTCCGTCGTCAATGCCTAGATCCAGCCAGCTCACCAACAAACAAACCAACCAACCAACCCTCTCCCCTGAAGCAACTGCACCGCCCTGCTACTCACAGCAGGAATGGCAACCAAAGTGAATGAAATCTGTATTTATTTACATCATACTCATCTCTCTCAAAATGTTAAGTGCAAAGTAATTCACTAGTTTCCTTTATTAATCTTATTATCAAATGAACAATAATTACATTTTGTTTTTCTTTCTTTAAATTGCTGGGTCCACAGCAGCAATGTTTTCAGTCACAAAAATAAGCGTAATTGGGTGAGTCCGACCAGTCACCAGACCATCCTCTTCCTCTTCCACAGGAGTTTACCTCAGGTGTCATTCTTAGGTGTTTATTTTCTACCTGCCGAATATGTTCTCATACTCCAGTAAGATGAGCTCAACAATCTGGTTCTGATAGACCATGTGAACAGCGATGTTTCCCGTCTCCGTCTCAGGTCTGAGCAGGGTGGGGCCGAAAACGATCGCTACGCTCTGGGTCGTCATACGGTTGGCCTCTCCATGATCAATCACCCTGGAGAGAGACAGGAAGGCGAGAGGAGGAGAGAGTGGGATACAGGGAGGGACTGCGAGCAGAAATCTGCCAGGCAGTTCCAACACAAAGGCACATTTTTCCCTTGAGGCCCCCATTATTAGCCAAATAATGATCATTATGCGCAAAACCCCCAATTTAGACAGGCCCACTGTGCTAAAGATGGACCAGAACCATCTGGCATTTTCCCGAACTGCCCTATGGTCAGTCCGTTTTGGTGAAATAGGCATATCATTTAGAAAACACATTACAGATGTTGGTTGGTCAACAAAGGGATCAGGTATACGCTGGAGACAAAACGTATATAACATTTATTAAGTAAGCTACTGCTAGTATTCAAAAAACATAAGATGCAAAATACAATATTAAACAACGTCAGGTAATATCGCTGCTTTTAAATGGAAATCAAAATCCTTGCATACAGAAACGCTGCTCCACAGTAACATTATTCATTGGAAAACCCAATTAAATCCCCTTGTCTCATATACATGGGTAGCATCCCAAATGGCACCATATTCCCCATATAGTGCACTACTTTTGACCAGAGCCCTGGTGAAAAGTAGAGCACTATGTAGGGAATAGGGTGTCATTTGGGATAGACTTCCATATAGACAAAATGTCACACAATACATTTCCTAGAAGAAACACCAGATCTAAAAGGTATTGCATTATGGCAAACACAGGGCCATATAAATGCAAATAGTGCTTAGGCAAATGTCATTCTGAACATACTGTATGATATAGCCCCGAGCTCCAATGGGCTGAGAATCTACCCCGAACCCTACTTATCTGAGAATAAGTCAACAAACTAAGATAGTAGTGAGGACTGACAGGCTACTGTGGGTTATTGACAGAAAAAGAGCAGACAAACAATACAGAGTCCCAAGCAAAAGGGACAATATGTGGTAAATAAACATAATATATTATATTACCCAGAAGAAGACACTGTATGCTCAAACGTTGGTGCTTACCTATTCAATCCATGGGAGCATATGCAACTTCTTACATTTTTTTCATAGGTAAATAGGTAAAGATCTTCTTAAACTAGCCTGATCTCCGCTTTTGTCTGGGCTTGATGTGAATAGCCAGTAATACACGCGTTAGCCACTCTAGCATGGCGGTGAAACATTGTGTTTCATAAAGAAAGTATGCAAGTCCAAAATGCACGACTTATTAAAGACCAAAAATTGTAATAAAAAAATAAATATATATCAGTTTTACTTGAGGACCAAAATATTGGCTGAGGACCATACAGGTTGAAAATCTCTTCTCATAGTTGAGAAGAGATTTTCGATGTGCCGATTCCGTGGCACATGGTTTATGAACGGATACGTAAACAACTCTTGATTCAAAACTTTTGATTCAAAAAAAATAATTATACAAAATTCTTGCCACAAACAGAATGTTATGTATATGGGGCATATAACCATCTCAGCTCTGCAGATTTTGCGACAAGTAGACAGAATCACTAGATCACTTATTTTGGTATTGCCCCTGAGAGTAGCTGAGTGGTGGGTTTAAAAGCTCATGTTCTATAATAGTTATGACTGAAAACACAATGTATAAGTACTATCTACAGTTGAAGTCGGAAGTTGGTAGCATTGCCTTTAAATTGTTTAACTTGGGTCAAACGTTTCAGCTAGCCTTCCACAAGCTTCCCACAATAAGTTGGGTGAATTTTGGCCCATTCCTGCTGACTGATGTCTTGAGATGTTGCTTCAATATATGAACATAATTTTCCTACCTCATGATGCCATCTATTTTGTGAAGTGCACCAGTCCCTCCTGCAGCAAAGCACCCCCACAACATGATGCTGCCACCCCTGTGCTTCACGGATGGGATGGTGTTCTTCGGCTTGCAAGCTTCCCCCTTTTCCCTCCAATCATAATGATGGTCATTATGGCCAAACAGTTCTATTCTTGTTTCATTAGACCAGAGGACATTTCTCCAAAAAGTATGATCTTTGTCCCCATGTGCAGTTGCAAACCGTAGTATGGCTTTTTTTAATGGCGGTTTTGGAGCAGTGGCTTCTTCCTTGCTGAGCGGCCTTTCAGGTTATGTCGATATAGGGATCGTTTTACTGTGGATATAGATACTTTTGTACCTGTTTCCTCCAGCATCTTCACAAGGTCCGTTGCTGTTGTTCTGGGATTGATTTGCACTTTTCGCACCGAAGTGCGTTCATCTCTGGGAGACAGAACGCGTCTCCTTCCTGAGCGGTATGACGGCTGCGTGCTCCCATGGTGTTTATACTTGCGTACTATTGTTTGTACAGATGAACGTGGTACCTTAAGGCTTTTGGAAATTGCTCCCAAGGATGAACCAGACTTGTGGAGGTCTACAATTTCTTTTCTGAGGTCTTGGCTGATTTATTTTAATTTTCCCATGATGTCAAGCAAAGAGGCACTGAGTTTGAAGGTAGGCCTTAAAATACATCCACAGGTACACCTCCAATTGACTCGAATGATGTCAATTAGGCGACTTCAACTGTATTTAGATGTAATGTGTATAAAAAGATCAAATTACTTTATTACTTTACAAGTGTAAAAATAAATAAAATAAAATGCCATGTATGTAAAATGTGTGTAGAATGTACAAAACAAAGTTTATGGGGAAAAGAGAGGGCGGATGGGCAATTATTTATTTTTTCTTAAACGATGAACGTTTTCTTTCTCCCTCCTTCTCGTCTCTAGTTTAGGAGGAAATCAAAGTCTTTGCAGCTTGAATGGAGAATGCTTCATGTACGAACCGGTCACAGGGGGACATGAGTGTATTACCGACTGTGCACATCAAGCCCAGACAATAGTGGAGATCCATAAAGCCCGCTAGCGGCTTCCCAGGCTACTCTTAAACAGACTAGCACAATGAATTATGAGCTGGGTCTTGTCATCCATCAGAGAGTATTGACTTTAGCTTAGCAGAAATGTAGGATGCTTTTTGCTTACCTTCTGAGATGCTTGAAGAGGCATTGCATTGTGTCGTGATTCGGTTTTGGCAAATGCTTGATTAAGTCTTTTATCAAATTCACTCGCTGCTTGTAGTCTGAGCATTCTGGAACAGAGGGAAAAATGTAAAACCATTAGTTTCATTGCATATGTAGAAACACAGCATTTACATGATCCTGATTAGGGTTGCAAATGAAGGGTATATTACTTTCTAAGTTTACCAGTAAACTATTAGAATGTTGGTAACTTTCAAGGATTTTATGTAATTTATCACAAGACATCTAGTGGACTTTTTGGGTACTTCAGATTATCACAAGCGTCTATAATTATCCCTGGCCCACTTTGTGGCCTTATCACATGTAAAATATCTAAAATAATCAAACAAGATTATTTTCAAATAGAAAATAGAATGACAAAGCTGTAAAAAATTATCCTAAATATAAACCATCAATTTAGTGAATACCTTCGGTGCTTAAAATGAGGGTTTCAGCATTAAATAGCTTTTATTTATTTATTTAATGTCAATTTGTCTTTGTTGTAAATGTTTCGGAGCCAAACTAGTGGCAGTTGTAAAAAAAAAAGTCAATAGTTGGAAGAGTTCATTGAAAATAATTCCATTGTTGATTATATGCTTATTTCATTAATTAGACTATTTTCTCTTGAACCATATAGAAACTCCAATAGAAACTCATGGACAATATATATAAAGATATAAAAAATGAATATTATACTGTATATGAATACATTAAATGACCAAAGTTACCATTGATTGCCATAAATTACCTGTTAATTACCAAAATTATAGAAGATTCCGGTAACTTTGGTAAATTACCGTAGTTTTACAACCCTTAATCCTAATACATTTTTGTGAATTTAAATGATAAGGGTGCCATCTTGTGGATACATTTAAAATAGCACACATTTGGAATCACCAAACCAAGTGGTAAAGCATATGAAGTCAATTATGTCTTAATAGGCATCGTCTTTAAGCAAACCATCAAACCTTGATTTTACCATTATAAATAGTGGCTCAGTAGACAGACATATAATGTATACGTTATAGAATTAGGAATTAGAATAGGAATTCGTAATTTAATAGGATCTCTATGTTATATGTGTTGTACAGTACAGTGTTTGTTATACAGCAAAGTGAAGTCTAACAGTGTAGTCAAGTGTGTTACTACTCACTGATGGCGTTGATAAAATCGTTGAAAGAGTCGTAGGTGAAAAGGGGCTCAGGCAGCTCTCTGAATAACATCTTCAGGGCTCCTGTAGTCACGTGGATGTCTTCCCACTTACTGTCATCCAGCTCTACCTTCTCATCTGGAACACACAAACAAACAAGGTTTGCTCTTTTAGTACTATTCCATTGGTTCCATGGACAATTCCACTGGTTCCAAAAGAAAACAAAAACTATTTTTGACCTACCGTGATTGACAGCATAGCGCAGCTTCTGTATCACGGCTAGGTTCCCACTCACTCTGTATATCCCATCTATACTCAGACCTGCAGAAGAGAGGACATGGTCAGAGACACAAAGACAAGAGGACAGAGACATAGAGGAGGGTGAAAGAGAAAGATACAGAGACAGCATTATAACTCATTCAGTACACATAATGGAAACAAAATGGCTAATTTTAAAAGGCAGAAAGAGGGAACAGAAACAGAGAGGTCATACCTGTGTTTTCCACGTGGTCGATGCACATGGTGACAAAAGTGGGCACCGAAGTGTTCTCCCTCTGACACAGGCTGCTGAGGCTGCAGCCAAACACCTGGTCTGTGGCGCAACACAAAGCAAGAGAAGTATATTTTAAATAACAAATAAAGAGAGAGACAGGCATGTCAAATGTCACCTTTATAGGAACTGGCTTGCAGTGAGGCCATCCGTACCTTTAATGTAGCCCTTGTCTCTGACGGCCTGGTAGGTGGGTCGGCGAGTCAGGAACTTCTTCAGCTTTACTCTGGTCTTCTTCTGGTCCGAAGAGTCTATACTCACAGACGTCTTCATCGCTGAAAGCATATGGAGGAAAATGACTAAACATGTACTAAGAGGGCATTTGGTGACAAATCCTTTTCAGATCACTGACACGCAAACAAATACGCAAACATTCTCACACGCACGCAAGCGCGCCAGTGTTAATTCAGATTTAGTCTAGTCTTTGTCATTTTGACTAAAATATCATTAAGTCGTAGTCACATTTTTTGTAATTTCAATAATGATTTAGTCTAGATATTTTCAAAATAATAAAAACAGTGGGCCATTTTAGTTAACTAAATGTCCTTTCATTTTAGTCACATTTCAGTCACATCACATTTGTATTGCCTCATTAACCTATAGTAAACATAAATCACTGACTTCCATGTGCACAAACATACATAGCCTGGTCCTACCAACATATGTTTCTATTCTCTTCCCAAAAGCAGAAAAATGTAAAACATACAGTATCAGTCAAAAGTTTGGACACCTGCTTATTCAAGGTTTTTTTATTTCACAATTTTCTACATTTTGGAATTATAATGAAGACTTCAAAACTATGAAATAACATCATCATCATGTAGTATCCAAAAAAGTGTTAAATCAAAATATATTTTAGATTCTTCAAAGTAGCCACCCTTTGCCTTGATGACAGTTTTGCACACTCATGGCATTCTCTCAGCCAGCTTGACCTGGAATGCTTTTCCAACAGTCTTGAAGGAGTTCCCACATATGCTGAGCACTTGTTGGCTGCTTTCCCTTCACTCTGCGGTCCAACTCATCTCAAACCATCTCAACTGGGTTGAGGTCGGGTGATTGTGGAGGCCAGGTCATCAGATGCAGCAGTCCATCACTCTTCTTCTTGGTCAAATTACACAGCTTGGAGGTGTGTTGGGTCATTGTCATGTTGAAAAACAAATGATAGTCCCACTAAATGCAAACCATATGGGATGGCGTATCGCTGCAGAATGCTGTGGTAGCCATGCAGGTTAAGTGTGCCTTGAATTCTAAATAAATCACTGACAGTGGCACCAGCAAAGCACCCCAACACCATCACACCTCCTCCATGCTTCATGGTGGGAACCTCACATGCAGAGATAATCTGTATGCCTACTCTGCGTCTCACAAAGACATGGCGGTTGGAACCAAAAATCTCATATTTGGACTCATCAGACGGAAGGACAGATTTCCACTGGTCTAATGTCCATTGCTCTAACGTCCAAGTCTTTGGGTCTTTGGGTCTTCCTTTGGGTCTTCCTTTCCTGTGGCGGTCCTCATGAGAGCCAGTTTCATCATAGCGCTTGATGGTTTTTGCCACTGCACTTGAAGAAACTTTAAAAGTTCTTGAAATGTTCCATATTGACTGATCATCATGTCTTAAAGTAAAAATGGATTGTCGTTCTATTTGCTTATTTGAGCTGTTCTTGCCATAATATGTACTTGTTCTTTTACCAAATAGGGCTATCTTCTGTATACCACTCCTACCTTGTCACAACACAACTGACTGGTTCAAACACATTAAGGAAATAAATTACACAAATTAACTTTTATCAAGGCACACATGTTAATTGAAATGTATTCCAGGTGACTACCTCATAAAGCTGGTTGAGAGAATACCAAAAGTGTGCAAAGCTGTAATCAAGGCAAAGGTTGGCTACTTTGAAGAATCTCAAACATATCGTTTGATTTGTTTAACACTTTTTTGGTTACTACATGATTCCAGATGTGTTATTTCATAGTTTTGATAAAGAAAAACCCTGGAATGAGTAGGTGTGTCCAAACTTTTGACTGGTACTGTATATAAGAATAATATTATATAAGAATTATTTGTCCATGCAAATTCCTAATTCAGCCTACACAGATATTGCACATTACATACAAAACAAAGAGACACACACAATCAGAGAGAGCGACTAGATGGTGCCGCAAAGTATTGGCAAAGTAGTATAGGTTGCACCTCCATTACTTGGTCACGTCATTGCCATTGTTATCAACGTTCCACAGACGCCGCAGCCACATTAATGTCCAAAAGTAGAACAGGGGCTAATGACTGTTTCGCCCAGTGATGTAGTTGAGTCACTAAACCTTGATTCCCCTGTGCTCGAGTCCAAGTCAGAATCACCAATGCTCAAGTCACGAATCGAGTCACGAGTACCAATTTCTAAAGTCCGCGTCCCAGTGCTCGAGTCCTGGTCCAAGTGCTCAAGTCTGATCCACATTAACTCAAAATAAAGTTATTTACCCAGATATAGCATAGTGGCAAGAGGAATTTAGTCAATAAATGTTTTGTTCTCTCCTTTCCTTAGTTTCTGTGCCACCAAATGTTTGCATATAGGCTACTGGTAATGTTACCATGGCCACATTCAGTTAAAAAACATTCTTGAACGTTGCAGATAGGAATTCCATGAACAGAGCCAACATTATTCCTTATTCAACGTATCAGAGAGGCATGTCTGTTCTACATAGCCTATTTCTTTCTGAACATTCCATAATGTTGCAGCCAGCTGAACGCGCCCCAGGTTGTTAGCTTTCGGTAGCTAATGAGGTAACATGACTGTACAAGGTGTAGCCTAAACAATGGTTAACGGTCAGGTCCGCAAGTAGCCTAGTTTTAGAACGGCCTGTGATATGCTTTATGAATGTAAAATCCGCCAATGCACGATAGAAAGAAAAAACCTTAGCGCCATGGGTCATGTCTTTGCAACGATAGCCTAAGGGCTAGAATCAAGCCATTTTCTCTGATGAAAAGAGGGAGAAGTGGGAATTGAAGTGGGAAAAGTGGGAGGGTTGAGTGAGACTACAAATTCAAAGACAGCCTACTTTTCCAGAGCCTAATCATGGGAGAGAAAAACATAGCTAGACTGTTGTTTTACTATTAAACTCAATGCTGCTATTGTTTTTAATTTTGTTAAGCAGCTTGTGTTTCTTAACCAGGCACAGGGTAGCTAACTAGAAGGCTGGTAGTGACTGGTTAGCTACAGGGAAGCAAGAGAGTTGCCTGCGCAATGTGTATAATCTGAGGCGGAGCCGGTCTGCCCACACTCATCGGTTGCTCCCCTGCAACTCACCAGCTGTGACCTTTCCTTCCCAATGCTGAACAGAATTGCGCTGCACATCTATGCTGCTAATATTAATTGTGCCTTTCACTGAAAAGCTCTCAATCTCTCTAAAAACTATTGTCCAGTCCATTTAGTAGTCAGAGGTAATTTTGTCTCATCTCGTTTTAGTCAACTGAAATGAAAATAAATTTTTGTTTGGTTATAGTTCTTCCTGTGTCTATTTTGCCACTGAAAAATTATGAATATTTCAGTCACTTTTTGTTGACAAAACTAACACTGACACACGCGTGAGCGCGACACACACACACACACACACACACACACACACACACACACACACACACACACACACACACACACACACACACACACACACACACACACACACACACACACACACACACACACACACACACACACACACACACACACACACACACACACACACACACAGTGTATTTAGTCAAGGAACCTCTGTTTTTCTTGGAGTCTCTGTGGTCTTTCTCCTTGTCTTGTTTTTCTGCACCGGGGGACTCAGGCATGTCCTCCTCTAAGGCTTCATCTGACTCCCATGCCTGTCCACACACACAAACACCACAAGTTATTCAAATCAACCTGGATCACCTCTGCCGTGAAAGGGAGTGGTACTGAACAGATTACAGATAAATGCATACATTTCAGAAGCCTCTCGTTGTGGATGTTGACAAACCTGACTTGTACTTTACAGAGGTGTGGTACCGTAACTACTATGTTGAGAACTGAGAAGATAGATAGGCTGAGAAGAGTGGTCCACTCACATGTGTACTGATGGTGTCCGTCAGGACTCGGTACCAGTCGTTGATGACGCTGTCGATCTCTGATTGGATCAGCAGCTCCGTCCCCTGACGGGTCTTCAGCTCAATGACGTGCTTCTTGCTGGACTTATCCTTCGAGGCCCAATCAACTGAGCCCCCTCTGAGATCCACAGTGAATTCCGGCTTCGACTGGTTACCCCCAAACTTCTACAAGGAAATCAACATTCAGACAATCAATCAGATAAGAGCTGGTTTTCCATCTCAAAGATAGTAATAGTGGTAAATCTTTCATGAGTACTTTTCCCACCGCTATTATTACAAGTTGCATTAAAAACAACAAAAGCAGTGTTAGGTTACACGTTACTGTGTTATAGTTATACATGAGTTATTAAGTGCTAGGTTTACTTGAAGATAAACACAGATGATCATATTCACACCACTGTGTTACAAGCTGGATATTTAGTACTGTATTATTATGAAGTTAAATTGTTATCACATTTTTTAAAGCACTGTATTATTGTACGCATTTTTACACCACCTTTATCTAAGAAACAGCTCCTCTATTTTCTTTTTCATATATTGTTTTAAAAATAGAAACTCAATCATGTATTGTTCATTCTTTGGAACACTCTTTTAGTTTTTACAAACATCCCCTCTCAGGCAAACTGGGGAAACCAATCAAGACGATTCAATCTTCATATCATGATATCAGGAAAAATAATCCAGAGGGAGCGCATGCCTGAAACTCAAAGTTCCCTCCCAACCCCTTGGTCACCCAATCAGATGAGGTTATGGGCAGCAGGCAGGGGATAGGACAATGTGAGTATGATGGAGAGGCAGAGGGACAAATGGGAGACATGCACAGGGACAGAGGAGACATACAGTGGCAGCCTTGGAACGCTCATGGACAGAGTGGTCATAGGAGACAGCTGGGCGAGGCTTGACCGAACGCTTCCAGTTGGCCAGCAGAGTGAGCAGCAGCTCAGGGATGGAGCCACTACGGTAGTAGGACTTTGGACGAGGAGAGGAGAGGAAAGAGGAGAGGAGGAAGGAGAAGTAAGAGGGAGGGAAGGATGGCAAATGAGAAATAAAGAGTCACAGACTGATGAAAGAGAAAACAGGAAGAGGTATGGTGTACTACTACTAAATGGAGATAGACAGCCAGCCAGGTAGTTCTTAGGCACTACCACCCTCCTTTTGAGGTAAAAAGAATCCTGCAGGTTATTGGAAAAGTAGGGGAGGCAATTAGCTCAAATGTATTTATTTTTTAATCCAAAAATGTACTTCAACTGTACAAACTCTGCCACATTCTGTCACCCAAGATGGTTCTTAGTACGTACCCAGCTGGTCCCACTCCCCTGTCCTTTAGTGAAGAGCAGCGAGGAGCCCTGTAGCACCGTCCACGACGACGTCCAGTTCTTTCTGTTTGAACCATTTCACAACACAACCATTTATCAAGCATCAACTACTTCACAACACAGCCCTTTATTAACCATCAACCAGAACACAGCCCTTTATTAACCATCAAGTCAGAACACAACTATTTATCAACCACGTCCCAACACAACCAATTATCAACCATCAGTCTGTCCATTATTTCAACAAAGAATCAATAAAAAAATATAAAAAATATTATTGTTTGTATGATTCTGTATTATCCTCCAATTTCCTCATACGAGAAAGATAACATTTTCTAATCTAATCTATAAGATCTTTTTAATGTATCTTCTCTACCTGACTTTTTTGCCATTCTCAGTTATTTTGGTGACGTTGAGGACTCCACACTTCTCAGAGGGCTGTAGAGAGAAATAGACAGGAGACAAACACAGTCAGACCCAGGTAGTACAAACACACCACACATACTGCAAAAAAAGGTGAAATCTAAGCAAGTCTAAATATCGTATTTTATATTAATTAACTTAAAATGTTGTTTTTTTCGTACCAAGCTAATTTATCTAATGTCATTGGCAGATCATTTTGCTTATTTTAACATAACAAATATTTAATAAAAGTAATTTATCTTATTTCAAGATATTTGTCGTCTTAAGGTAAAATATCTTGAAATAAGAATAAAATAAACGTATTAAGATTTTTTGTAGGTAAATTCATATAGATTTTTATTTATTTAACTAGGCAAGTCATTAAGAACTTAAGAACAAACTCTTGTTTACAATGACGGCCTACCCCGGCCAAACCCAGACAACGCTGGGTCAATTGAGCGCCGCTCAATCACGGCCGGATGTGATACAGCCTGGATTCGAACCAGGGTTGTGACACCTCTTGCACTGAGATGCAGTGTCTTATACCGCTGCGCCACCCGGGAGCCCAAATCTGCCAATATCTGCCAATGACGTTACATAATTTAGCTTGGTTTAAAAAAAAGACATATACACACACACATACATACAAATTATAATAATAATAATCTTAAGTGAATTATCACTCAATATAAGATATTTTTTTAGGCTTACTTACATTTCAGTTTTTGCAGTGCGTAAACACACACACACACACACACACACACACACACACACACACACACACACACACACACACACACACACACACACACACACACACACACACACACACACACACACACACACACACACACACACACACACACACACACACACACACACAGCAGGGGAGAGGGAAAACAGCCAGCGGCGGGTGAGATACAGAAAAAGAATAACAATATAATAAGGCTCGTGCCTTGAGCACACACTAACACAAACATACACTGAGTGTACAAAACATTAGGAACACCTTCCTCATATTGAGTTACAGCCCCTTTTGTCATCAGAACATCCTCAATTCGTTGGGGCATGGACTCTACAAGGTGTCGATAGCGTTCCACAGTTGTGTCAAGTTAGCTGGATGTCCTTTAGGTAGTGGACCACTCTTGATACACAAGGAAAACTGTTGAGCGTGAAAAACCCAGCTGCGTTGCCGTTCTTGGCACACTCAAACCGGTGCACCTGGCACCTACTACCATACCCAATTCAAAAGGCACTTCAATCTTTTGTCTTGCCCATTCACCCTCTGAATGGCACACATACACAATCCATGTCTCAATTGTCTTTAACCTGTCTCCTACCCTTCATCTACACTGATTGAAGTGGATTTAACAAGTGACATCAATAAAGGACACCTGGTCAGTCTGTCATGGAAAGAGTGGGTGTTCCTAATGTTTTGTACATTCAGTGTATGTACTCGCACACACAAAAAGTGCTAGAGGAAATGGGGTAGGGAAAGGGGTGACAGACGTCGTTCCTTCTACCGGCAGTAGAGAGTGGTATGACACAGACACAAACTACTGATTCAAACAGTCTGTGATCAGTGGTCCCACAAGGTGAACGACATTACCCTAACAGAGAAACATTCACCATAAACTAAACTATTGGACAGTAGAATAGACATTGGCTATGGTAGCAGATAGGAGAAACAGAAAGGACACATGCAGGAGAGAAAGAAAGAGAGATGCAGAGGATAGAGGATGATGGGTAAAAGCAATGCATAGTGGGAGAGGCGATGGATGTTGCATGTTGTGGAGCGAAAGCTTGGGAATACTGACGATTGAGGGGTGCTTGGGAGATGAGGGGCAGGAGTCAAAGTCAGGAGAACTCGGCTTGGGGACTGTAGGCCCACACTCCTACACAATGATACAGACACAATGATAAAGAACAAGGTCAACATGATGATGATGGAAACTAGAGAAGATAAGCGGAAGATTATGGTTAGATTTAAGGTTAGTTAGTCAGGAAGAGAAAATTAATCAAGGATCTGGAGCAGAAATCCTTCATAGTACTTGGGTACTTAAGGCGGGGTATCTGACTTCAAATTGCCAATACAACTACTGTAGGTTATTGTGAAGTGGTCATGTCAACTAATAACTAAAAAGAGGTGTGTTCGTTTAAAGGCTTTGTTGCACTTTCAGATAATAGGCCAAGGTATTCTCTAAAAAATTTGGTTTGACACACACAGACAGCGAACAACAGAGCACATTTGATTGAGTAAGGGAAATTTAATTTTGTGAGAACCTCATACTCTGCATTTCTGGTTTAAATCAGCAATGGGTAGGTATCTGATCGTTTACGCTCTGGATTGGTGGAGGCGGGGTAAGGGGGGAGGCGTGAGAGCGGGGGATACTGACTTTACTGCGGAAAAGAGAGTGACAAACTCTCCCCATGTGATGGCCAGAGCCAAAGTGCCTGAGTTTTTTAAAAAGAGAACTGTAACAGAAATAAGTTCAAATACTAAGGCTGCATCTGATTCACTTATCCAGGTACAATTGAATCAACGGACTAGTCCCAAAGACAATGCTTTAAACGCATGGTTTAGCCCACATCGCGTGTGACTGGGATTTGTCAATGAGAGGAGTAGCTAGTGGATTACCTCGTATGACTCTTATCCTCTTCACACCCACACAGAATTAATATAACTCACTGAGACCCAAGCAAGGCCAAGAGCATGCAAAGGGACAACATACTGGCCAGACTGGCCACCTGCTGTGCTGACCAGACAAACAACTGACCAGATGGCTAAGACAGGGTTCAAGAACACTCTTACAGAGCAGCGTCAAACTTATTTACAGCATCAAAACAAGTGGTAACTGGTGACAACCAGGGATGGTGTCAGTTACATTCAATTCGGTCAATTAATTGAAAAGCATTGGAATTTCAGTTTACTTCTGTAATTGACTAAATTAAAATGGAATTGACCCGAACCCTAGTGTTGACAGGAGTAAACACTGCCTGCATGTAAACAGAGTTGCCGATATAACTGGAATGTAGGATACACACAGACAATGTGGTCTTACAGTACCTTGTCGTTGAGGTCTAGTACGTAGGTGCTGTGTCTCCACTTGGTCAGGACAATGGGGTCTGACTGTTTCCTCTCCAGGCTACGACTCTTGGGGGGATCACCTGGCTGAGGGGACACATTGTACTGGATGGAGGGAGGGAGGGAGCAAGGGTGTGAGAGGGAGGGTGAGAGAAAGGGAGTGAGGAAAAGAGAGCGAAGGGGAGGGCAGTGAAGAAAGTCAGAGGAGGGGAGAGAGAAAGAGGGTGGGCGAGGGGGACAGAAAGGGGTCAAGGTTTAACTCGTTATCCACTGATAACAACACCAACAGAGTAAAGGTCCTAGAAGAGGCGTGGCTTGGCATGTATCCAGTATCTCTTTTTCATACCGCTCCTCTGATGGCCCAGCGTATCATCAGTCACCCATCAGTAGGACCCCTTTCAGAGAGAAGGAGCCCCCCACTGGTGTCTTCTTCCAGGGTTGCTAAAGGATACCACCACACCCAGCCTATCTACGTGTCTGTCTGCCTGCATCCCTGCGTGTGTCCACTTAGCACGCCGGTTGGCCAGCCAAATGAAAGCTAATGCCTATTCTCTACCCGTCTGATCTCCGCTTAACCAACAAGATTACAGGAGAGAAACTAGCCACTAAGTCACTTTCAGGTACATTAGGGCACAAACTCCAGACCAGTTAAGGTGAAAAGACAAAGACGGATGATTAGATCGCAGAGGAGGAAATAGACTGACGCACCAAGAAGTGTGCTACAAGGTAGTGGTGTCATACGAGGCAAAACCAAAATCAAGGAAGAATCTCAATTGCATAGTCCTAGCGTCCTCTCTCCTCACCTCTTTCTCAAAACCCATCCAATGAGAAAGCCAGAGGTCCCTCCCCTCTGACCTTCTCCTCCAATGGGTTTTGAGAAGGAGGCGAGGAGAAAGGACGTGAGGAGTATGCAATTGAGATTCTCCCCAATTGGATGATCTCCAGTAGAAGTAAATCTTGGACGAATCCTCACTTACACTTGAGTACAATTTTTTCTTAGTCATGCATTGATGTCAATGATTCAATGTATGTGGAAGTTTGGAATTGGCCCATACAAATAAATTAAAGACATTAAAATGTGTTGACTTACTTTGGGTAGTTCCCATTCAGACCTGGAGCCGTCTGAGCTGTAGTAGTACGGCCTCCCCTGCTTGTCCACGTGCTTTATCCACTGCAAACACAAACTCTAATGAGCACTGAACACAGTTTCAAAACTCACATGGACAATAATACACCATAAAATACAGAGCAATGATGACCGGAAAATGGATTACACATGGCAGAAAGTTTCAAATAAAGTAGTAAAGAAATGTTCTCTCGGTCAAGTAGGAGAAAACAACATCCCAACAGTCAGTCCTCCCATTGGTATGTGTGGGATAACGCACAGTATTAAATAGAGCCAAAACTACATGGAGCTCTCTGCAACACCAAATAACTCAAGCTCGCAATAAAACCAGATTTTAAAAAATGATAAAAGAACACCACACAAAGCGGACTGTGAAGAGACAGCAATTATATATAGTACCAGTCAAAAGTTTGGACACAACTACTCATTCAAGGGTTTTTCTTTATTTTTACATTGTAGAATAATAGTGAAGACATCAAAATTATGAAATAACATATGGAATCATGTAGTAACCAAAAAAGTGTTCAACAAATCAAAATACATTTTAGATTTTTCAAAGTAGCCACCCTTTGCCTTGATGACAGCTTTGCACACTCTTGAAATTCTCTCAACCAGCTTCATGAGGAATGTAGTCTTGAAGGAGTTCCCACATATGCTGAGGACTTGTTGGCTGCTTTTCCTTCACTCTGCGGTCCAACTCATCCCAAACCATCTCAATTGGGTTGAGGTCGGGTGAGTGTGGAGGCCAGGTCATCTGACGCAGCACTCCATCACTCTCCTTGGTCGAATAGCCCTTACACAGCCTGGAGGTGTGTTATGGGTCATTGTCCTGTTGAAAAACAAATTATAGTCCCACTAAACCCAAACCAGATGGGATGGTGTATCGCTGAAGAATGCTGTGGTAGCCATGATGGTTAAGTGTGCCTTGAATTCATGCTTCACGGTGGGAACCACACATGCACAGATCATCCGTTCACCTACTCTGCGTCTCACAAAGATACAGAGGTTGGAACCAAAAATCTTACATTTGGACTCAGACCAAAGGACAGATTTCCACTGGTGTAATGTCCATTGCTCAAGTTTCTTGGCCCAAGCAAGTCTCTTCTTCTTATTGATGTCTTTTAGTATTGGTTTCTTTGCAGAAATTCGGGCTCCCGAGTGGCGCAATGGTCTATGCCACTGCATCTCAGTGCAAGAGGTACCTGGTTCGAATCCAAGCTGCATCATATCCTGCCGTGATTGGGAGTCCCATAGGGTGGCGCACAATTGGCCCAGCGTCATCCGGGTATGGCCGGGGTAGGCCGTCATTGTAAATAAGAATTTGTTCTTAACTGACTTGCCTGGTTAAATAAAAAAATATACAATTTGACCATGAAGACCTGAATCACACGGTCTCCTCTGAACAGTTGATGTTGAGATGTGTATGTTACCTGAACTGTATGAAGCATTTATTTGGGCTGCAATCTGAGTTGCAGTTAACTCTAATGAACGTATCTCTGGGTCTTCCTTTCCTGTGGCAGTCCTCATGAGAGCCAATTTCATCATAGCGCTTGATGGTTTTTGCGACTGCACTTGAAAATGTTCAAAGTTCTTTCAATTTTCTGGATTGACTGTCATTACTTATTTGAGCTGTTCTTGCTATAATATGGACTTGGTCTTTTACCAGATAGGGGGGTATACAGAAGATTGCCCTACCATGTCACAACACAACCTGATTTTGCTCAAACAGTATTAAAGGACAGAAATTCCACAAATGAACAAGGCACATCTGTTAATTGAAATGCATTCCAGGTGTAAGAATATTTTAAGATAATACACAACGCAGAGGACGACAGGTCAATAGGGAATTAACAATCAATGGAAATTGTGGTTTTTCAGTTCAACATCTGGTTAGAATCTGTGTAGGAGTTTCAGTCCTTGTGTGGCAAGATCTCATTGGTCTGAATCATCTATCCAAAAACAGGATACTTGTTATTTGGCCATTGGCACAATTTTACTGCAAGAAATTGTAATTGGTCAACCACAGGCTAGGTTTGAGGGTTATAAATTACATCCTGTCATTTTGTTCTGTGGAGAATCACTGAGGACAGGGAAGAATGAACATCTACGTTCCAGCATAACATCTATGATTTGTTCTCTTCGAATAAACCTATTTTTATCCCCCTGATTTGCTTTGGGGTCTGTGTTATTGAAAAATAACATCAACTGCTAACACAGGTGACTACCTCATGAAGCTGGTTGAGAGAATGACAAGAGTGTGCAAAGCTGTCATTAAGGCAAAGGGTGGCTACTTTGAATAATCTCAAAAATAACACAGTTGAAGTCGGAAGTTTACATACACTTAGGTTGGAGTCATTAAAACTCGTTTTTCAACCACTCCACACATTTCTTGTTAACAAACTATAGTTTTGGCAAGTCGGTTAGGACATCTACTTTGTGCATGACAAGTACTTTTTCCAACAATTGTTTACAGACAGATTATTTCACTTATAATTCACTGTATCACAATTCCAGTGGGTCAGAAGTTTACATACACTAAGTTGACTGTGCCTTTAAACAGCTTGGAAAATTCCAGAAAATTATGTCATGGCTTTAGAAGCTTCTGATAGGCTAATTGACATCATTTGAGTCAATTTGAGGTGTACCTGTGGATGCATTTCAAGGCCTACCTTCCAACCCAGTGCCTATTTGCTTGACATCATGAGAAAATCAAAAGAAATCAGCCAAGACCTCAGAAAAAGAAATTGTAGACCTCCACAAGTCTGGTTCATCCTTGGGAGTAATTTCCAAATGCCTGAAGACACCACGTTCATCTGTACAAACAATAGTATGCAAGTATAAACACCATGGGACCACGCAGCCGTCATACCAATCAGGAAGGAGACGTGTTCTGTCTCCTAGAGATGAACGTACTTTGGTGTGAAAAGTGCAAATCAATCCCAGAACAAAAGCAAAGGAACTTGTGAAGATGCTGGAGGAAACGGGTACAAAAGTATCTATATCCACAGTATCTATATCCACGAGTCCCATATCAACATAACCTGAAAGGCCGCTCAGCAAGGAAGAAGCCACTGCTCCAAAACCACCATAAAAAAGCCAGACTACGGTTTGCAACTGCACATGGGGACAAAAACTGTACTTTTTGAAGAAATGTCCTCTGGTCTGATGAAACAAAAATTGAACTATTTGGCCATATTGACCATTGTTATGTTAGGATGAAAAAGTGGGAGGCTAGCAAGCCGAAGAACACCATCCCAACCGTGAAGCACGGGGGTGGCAGCATCATGTTGTGGGGTTTCTGGTGCACTTCACAAAATAGATGGCATCATGAGGCAGGAAAATTATGTGTATATATTGAAGCAACATCTTAAGACATCAGTCAAGAAGTTAAAGCTTGGTCGCAAATGGGTCTTCCAAATGGACAATGACCCCAAGCATACTTCCAAAGTTGTGGCAAAATGGCTTAATAAGGACAACATTGTCAAGCTATTGGCGTGGCCATCACAAAGCCCTGACCTCAATCCTATAGAACATTTGTGGGCAGAACTGAAAAAGCGTGTGCGTGCAAGGAGGCCTACAAACCTGACTCCGTTACACCAGCTCTGTCAGGAGGAATGGGAATGGGCCAAAATTCAAGCAACTTATTGTGGGAAGCTTGTGGAAGGTTAAACAATTTAAAGGCAATGCTACCAAATACGCTGGGAATGTGATGAAAGAAATAAAAGCTGAAATATTGTATTTATTTATTTTATTTTGGGGAATTCTTACTAGGATTAAATGTCAGGAATTGTGAAAAACTGAGTTTGAAATGTATTTGGCTAAGGTGTATGTAAACCTCCGACTTCAATTTATATTTTGATTTGTTTAACACTTTTTTGGTTACCACATTCCATTTGTGTTATTTAATAGTTTTGATGTCTTCACTATACACTACAATGTATAAAATAAAGAACACTCTGGAATGAGTAGGTGTGTCCAAACTTTTGACTGGTACTGTATAACTTCTATTGTAATTTGCACTGTACTATATATTAGACTTAGATTGTGTGTATGTACTGATATGTAGGCTATGTGTGATGTTTTAAATGTATGCATTTCAGTCCTTGACTAATAATGTCCTGTACTATGTATTACGTCATGTTTCATGTGGACCTCAGGAAGAGTAGCTGATGCTTTTGCAGCAGCTAATGGGGATCCTTATAAATACCAAATACCCTCCCCCATTAACCCATGATAACAACCTTAGCCTTGGAAGGAGTGACAGAGAAATGGAGAGAGTGAAACCAAAAGGAGGAGAGGAGAGCCCCAGTACCTTCTCATGAGTGTGTTCACAGACATAGAGGGTGTGTCCGTGTTCATCCAGTTCCTCTGACCAGCCTCTAGGGGGAGATCCAGACTGACTGTCTGACTGACTGGAGTATGTGCTGCTGTGACAGTTCTCCTCGGAAGACAGGGGCTGCATGGGGGGGGGGGGGGGGGGGGGGGGCAGCAGGGAGGGGGGAGAAAAGGGTGAGAAAGAGAGAGAAAGAGACCATTGTGATTTTGGGAGAGCAGAGAGGTTTTTTCAGAGTCATATTTAGATCGATGGATTGATTGAAAGGAGGGGGGGATACCTAGTCAGTTGTCCAACAATGTATGCAACTGAAATGTGTCTTCCGCATTTAACCCAACCCCTCTGAATCAGAGAGGTGCGGGGGGCTGCCTTAATCATCCATGTCTTCGCCCCCCCGGGGAACAGTGGGTTAACTGCATTGCTCAGGGGCAGAACGACCTATTTTTACCTTGTCAGCTCTGGGATTCAATCCAGCAACCTTCCGGTTACTGGCCCGACGCTCAATTGCTCGTTTTGCCTTTAGAATAGTAAGTAGTGAATGATCAATGATGCAGCTGTAGAGTGGCCAAGTATCTATAATAACAACCTTAATTGAAAAAGGAAAATGCCTTCCCAGGAAAAGGAGTAATTGGTCAACTATGGATATTTGTGTTTATTTCCCAGCATTTCATGTGGCAAGTTGGAAACAAAGTCCTCAATCTGATAGTTCCTCCCTGGTTGCAATACACAACCACCTCATGGGGGCAGTGTTGTAGCACTAACACTTCATGAAATCCAAACTAAGGACACTCTTACGGACTTCGGTCTCATTTTACTACCTGACCAGGAAATATTTCCATTCATCAAAATAACATCAACTTGTTTCCTCCCTGCACTCAGTTACCACAACACAACTTTTACAGTTATATGGAAATCGACTATTCCTCTATATGCCTCTACAAATACAGTACTTAATGCTTCCCATGGTAGTAAAGACGTAACTACTGCCATGCAGAGTAGATACAGGATGCGTTTCAAATGGCATCCTATTCCCTATTTAGTGCACTACTTTTAAAACGGCCCTGGTCAAAAGTCGTGCACTATATATAAGGAATAGGGTGCCATTTGGGACGTACACCCTCTTTGCTTCAGTCAGCCGTGGCATTACATCTGATGAATCATAAATATTTGGTCTAACTGGTACTTAAATATAGTACAGCTACAGCCTGAAACCTACTTCAGTCCTGGCCTGGTTTCATTTAACACAGTCACACTCTCACCTGTTACAGAAACACAGGGAGAGAGATGTAATAGGATCTGGACTACCACTGGGCCAGACCAGACCAATCACCAGACCACTACCTTGACCCTCAACACCTGAACCCGGGACCCACAGCCACCTTTCAGAGCAGTTGGTTTGTTTTCATATTGAATTTTAAAAGCCTGTTATTAAATGAAGTGCACTCTAATATAGACCATATGGAGATTTCAGTAAATCAGAATTTATATATGAATAAAGGTTTGCTAAAGTGCCAAAATTCAGCATTTTGACATGTCCCTGTCAACCTTTTGTAAATTCTAGGGAGATTTCAACCCACTTAATCCAAATTTCTCCAAGTTTCACCATTATTGTAAAAGCCTAGTCATTACTGAAGATGATTATTTATATTGATGTGATTAGTGATGCACTTACGTCTGTCCATCATTTTAAAGCCAACCCTGTTAGGCAAACAACTTACCCCTTTAAGATAATGGACCATTACACCAAGTTAAATTATTCACAGCAGGTGACATCGTTTGGGTCTTCTGAACAGCATGGTGGAAAAGGAATTAAGTCTTCTCTGTCTTTTTGGCCTACAGTACAGTGCCTTCAGAAAGTATTTACACCCCTCGACTTTTGCCACATTTTGTTGAGTTACAGCCTGAAATGAAATTGAGATTTTGTGACACTGGCCTACACACAATACCCCATAATGTCAAAGTGGAATCATGTTTTATGGCAAGCTTAAATAAGTTCAGGATTCAAGATTTTAATAAAAAGTTACAAAATAAATTCCATGGACTCACTATGTATGCAATAATAGTGTTTACAATTATTTTTGAATGACTACCTCATCTCTGTACCCCACACATACAATTATCTGTAAGGTCCCTCAGTTGAGCAGTGAATTTCAAACACAGATTCAAACACAAAGACCAGGGAGGTTTTTCAATGCCTTGCAAAGAAGGGCACCTATTGGTAGAAGGTTAAAAAAAGAAGCAGACATTGAATATCCCTTTGAGCATGGTGAAGTTATTAATTACACTTGGTGTATCAATGGTGTATCAATACACCCATTCACTACAAAGATACAGGCATCCTTCCTAACTCAGTTGCCGGAGAGGAAGGAAACAGCTCAGGGATTTCACCATGAGGCCAATGGTGACTTTAAAACAGTTACAGAGTTTAATGACTGTGATAGAAGAAAACTGATGATGGATCAACAACATAGTAGTTACTCCACAATACTTACCTAAATTAAAGTGTAAAAAAGCAAAAAAAGTAAATCTGCAAAAAATGTGGCAAAGAAATTAACTTTGTCCTGAACACAAAGCGTTGTGTTTTGTTGGATTTCCCCCTTACATATCACTGAGAACCACTTTTCATATTTTCAATAATGGTGGTGGCTGCATCATGTTAAAGGTATGCTTGTCATCGGCAAGGACTAGGGAGTTTTTCTTGGGATAAAACGAAACAATAGAGCTGAGCACAGGCAAAATCCTAGAGGAGAATCTGGTTCAGTCTGCTTTCCACCAGACACTAGGAGACAAATTCACCTTTCAGCAGGACTATAACCTAAAACACAAGGCCAAATATACACTGGAGTTGCTTACCAAGATGACATAGAATGTTCCTGAGTGGCCTAGTTACAGTTTTGACTTTAATCTGCCTAAATAAATCTGTTAGCAAGACCTGAAAATGGCTGTCTGGGAATGATCAACAACCAACTTGAAAGAGCTTGAAGAACTTTAAAAAGAATAATATGCAAATATTGTACAATCCAGGTGTGCAAAGCTCTTAGAGACCTACCCAGAAAGACTCACAGCTGTAATCGATGCCAAAGGTGATTCTAACATGTATTGACTCAGCGGGTGAAATACTTATGTAATGAAGATGTTTTTTTATTTATTTTATTTTATTTTTTACAAATGTTTAGATTTTTATTGTGTAGATCATTGACAAAAACGTACAATTAAATCCATTTTAATCCCACCTTGTAACACAACAAATGGTGGAACAAGTCTCTTTCTGAAGGCACTGTAATTTATAATTGTTTTATCATCTTTGACTGATGTGGTCGAGCTCAACATGTCAACCCTGTTTGCTCAATTAATGTTATAAACATTTTTATTTGATTGAACTTTCATTATGTGTGGAACATATGTATAATTCTTAATTTCATGAACACCAGGGGATGACATGCGCTTCACCACATGAGGAGTAATGTTCGATCTTCACCTAAAACCTCAACTCTGTTAGCATCAACCCTGTTCGTAACTTCATCAGTTTGATATTATACTGTATGAGTTTACTGAACAAAGGATACTTGCTCAATGAGAAAATTTTGGATTTATCTCATCCTTTTAAATAATAATTAGGTTACATACAGTAAGTGTCCGCAACAGGGTTGACAGACAGTGTGGTACAAGTGCAGATAAAATGCTCTTAGTTCACAAGATTTTATTGCCTGAGATGGGGAAAAGGTGTTTTTCCGTAGGCTAAACATATCCTCCATGCAATTGAATGTTATTTTAAAGTGAATTTCTTAAAAGTTTGCATGTACAAAAGGTACCCATTGCGTGGAACGACCCAGATGTTGTCACATTAGGATACAGATAGATTAGGTAGACTGTAAATCAGTGGCAGGGGTCAACATGCTGGGTTAAACTTTCTCAGTTGGATCCAAACCAAACTATCTTCCCTCTTTACTTACAGCTCAGCTTCTGCTCAGACTGTATCTACAACATGACGGTCAATGGAATATGGAGCTGTTTTGTTGGAGTGCACAGGGGGTGTGTTACCTACCTCCATCTCTCCCATACCATGGGGGTCTCCTCGACTACTACTGGTACTGCCACTAGCATCCCGTGCACGGGGCGGTTTCCACGTGCGCTCCCCGGTGGCTCTGTTATAGTAGAAGTGTCTACCGGTGAGGTCCTTGTGGGTCTCCCAGTCCCCAAGGATGTGCAGTGGGGTGCCGGAGGGGAGGGGGGGCAGGCTGGACTGGGAGATCTTCAGCTCCTGGAGGTTGGTGTAAATAGGGGACTCGGGCCGGCCTTGCCCTATCGGAGACGTCGTCTGGAGAGGGGAGAGGTTAGTCTCTTGTGAAAAACTAACAGAGTAGCATGGCCAGCATCCACTGACCAGAGAGGTTACATTTATGGAAAACTATGGAGGTACATTACAGAGCGGAGAAAGAGAGGGCAGTTTTAGATGAGGGATACAGAATAAATAGAGAGAAGGAGAGGTTAACCCTGAGATAACTATGGAGTACAGAAAGAGGAAGGAGTGGAGAGGGTAGATTCAGAGCACAGATACAGTGATGTAAGTCTGCAAGGCAGGAAAGAGAAGGAGGATGGGTAGCTTTGGCAATCAGACACATGTGGTAAGGATGGACGTTGCAACATGCTGTATCCATCTGTTTCTAGCCCAGTGTCAGAACGAAAGATGCTGCATGGTATCCTATATACTTCAACTGTTGTCAAGCTAACCTTTTTCTGAGGCCGGTCAAATGCGTTATTTTGTTGCAAAATCCATACAAACACTGTGCATCAACATTACTTTTTCATCACATTCAAAATAAAAACAGAATAAGATGAAATATTTCGCATTATTGGACATTGATTGCCCATAATTGGGTTAAATACAATGCTCACATTAGGAGAGAATGATTTATAGAAGAGAAAGCAGAGGATAATGATCATAGGAACTGGAAATGAAGGGGTGTTGAAAAGAGGAAGTGTTTAGACAGATAGGAAACCCTCCTAGTGCTCTGTGTCTTATCACTCAAGTAGCCAAGAGTCTGCGGTGATATCAACTGTCAATCTCTAAACCAAAGTACCTACTGATAACGGAGTAGAGACAAACAAACCTCTCAGCCAGCAAGTTCTACAAAAAGTTCTAACCTGGAATTTAAAAAGTTTAAACAATAACGAAACAGGGGATTCCAGGCTACAAAACTTTAACTACCTCAGACTGTAAAAATTGGACACACAAATGAGGCTATAGTTCATGACAAGAAATGATAAGAAGAAACGAAAAGACAGCATAACAGTGCTGGTGACCCTGTATTTTGAAAAAACGTGCAGAAAGCAAAATGCCAGTGTATTTAGTGTGAGTGGGAAACAGAGTTGGTTTTGTAAACAGTTTAACATGCCACTCTGTCTGGCCCATACATCAAACACAGTCAGCGAGTTTTGGTTTCCATGACTACGGAGAATCCAAATGTACCACTGCAGAATAATATTTAGATTTTGGAGTTCGATAGTGAGGTGGAGGTACAGTAGTGGTAGCCAGACTGTTGTCTCTGTTTTGGGCCCAGGGTCAAACTAACATTGTGTAAAGTGGTATTCACAGAAGTCGTCGCTAGACCTCGATAGAAAACCACCTGAAAACTTGAGCTGCATTTGATTTAGTATGTACTGCACAATGGAACCAATAGAATAATCCCAAAAGTGCAAACTCCAAGATAAATCAAGCACACCTCAAACACATACAATAGGCCAACAGACTATCACAGCTTATTGTGAAATAGACACAAATTACTTATTCGAAATAAATTCGTGACAGGCACACGAAAAAGTAGTACACGATTTTCATCACAACGCATTTCATGTTTATTACACGATTTTCTTTCTTCATAACACATTTGTGAGTGGGAAAGCTGCCATTACCGTCAACATCACTCGCCAACGTACAATCATTTGACATTAAATTAGACGAGGTACGATGACGAATATCTTACCAACGGGACATCAAAAACTGTCACATCTTATGTTTCACGGAATCGTGGCTGAATGATGACATGGATATTCAGCTAGCAGGATATACGCTGCAACGGCAAGATAGAACAGCACACTCCAGTAAGACGGGGGGGGGGGGGGGGTCTGTGCATATGTGCATATTTGTAAACAGCAGCTGGTGCACAAAATCTAAGGAAGTCTCTAGATTTTGCTCGCCTAAAGTGGAGTATCTTATGATAAACTGTAGACCACACTATTTGCCAAGAGAGTTTTCATCTATACTTTTCGTGGCTGTTTATCTACCACCAGACAGACAGACGCTGGCACTAAGACCGCACTCAGTCAGCTGTATAAGGAAATAAGCAAACAGCAAACCGCTCACCGAGAGGCGGCACTCCTAGTGGCAGGAGACTTTAATGCAGGGAAACTTAAATCAGTTCTACCTAATTTCTATCAACATGTTAAATGCGCAACCAGAGGGGGAAAAAAATTCTAGATCACCTTTACTCCACACACAAAGACGCGTACAAAGCTCTCCCTTGCCCTCCATTTGGCAAATCTGACCACAATTCTATCCTCCTGCTTCCTGCTTACAAGCAAAAATGAAAGCAGGAAGCACCAGTGACTCGATCTATAAAAAAGTGGTCAGATGAAGCAGAGGCTAAACTACAGGACTGTTTTGCTATCACAGACTGGAACATGTTCTGGGATTCTTCCGATTGCATTGAGGAGTACACCACATCAGTCACTGGCTTCATCAATAAGTGCATCGAGGACGTCGTCCCCACAGTGACTGTACGTACATACCCCAACCAGAAGCCATGGATTACAGGCAACAATCGCACTGAGCTAAAGGGTAGAGCTGCCGCTTTCAAGGTGCGAGACTCTAACCTGGAAGCTTATAAGAAATCCTGCGATGCCCTCCAATGAAACATCAAACAGGCAAAGCGCCAATACAGGGCTAAGATTGAATCGTACTACACCGGCTCCGATGCTTATCTTATGTAGCAGTGCTTGCAAACTATTACAGACTACAAAGGGAAGCACAGCCGCAAGCTGCCCAGTGACACAAGCCTACCAGACGAGCTAAATCACTTCTATGCTCGCTTCGAGGCAAGCAACACTGAGTCATGCACGAGAGCATCAGCTGTTCCGGACGACTGTGTGATCACACTCTCCGCAGCCGACGTGAGTAAGACCTTTAAACAGGTCAACATTCACAAGGCCGCGGGGCCAGATGGATTACCAGGACGTGTGCTCCGGGCATGTGCTGACTAACTGGCAGGTGTCTTCACTGACATTTTCAACATGTCCCTGATTGAGTCTGTAATACCAACATGTTTCAAGCAGACCATCATAGTCCCTGTGCCCAAGAACACTAAGGCTACCTGCCTAAATGACTACAGAACCGAAGCACTCACATCCGTAGTCATGAAGTTCTTTGAAAGGCTCACAACACCATTATCCCAGAAACCCTAGACCCACTCCAATTTGCATACCGCCCCAACAGATCCAGATGATGCAATCTATTGCACTCCACACTGCCCTTTCCAACATGGACAAAAGGGACACCTACATGAGAATGCTATTCATTGACTACAGCTCAGCGTTCAACACCATAGTACCCCCAAAGCTCATCACTAAGCTAAGGATCCTGGGACTAAACACCTCCCTCTGCAACGGGATCCTGGACTTCCTGACGGGCCACCCCAGCTGTTGAGGGTAGGTAGCAACACATCTGCCACGCTGATCCTCAACAGTGGAGCGTGCTCAGTCCCCTCCTGTACTCCCTGTTCACCCATGACTGCATGGCCAGGCACAACTCCAACACCATCATTAAGTTTGCAGACGACACAACAGTGGTAGGCCTGATCACTGACAACGACGAGACAGCCTATAGGGAGGAGGTCAGAGACCTGGCCGGGTGGTGCCAGAATAACAACCTATCCCTCAACATAACCAAGACTAAGAAAGATGATTGTGGACTACAGGAAAAGGAGGACCGAGCACACCCCCCATTCTCATCGACAGGGCTGTAGTGGAGCAGGTTGAGAGCTTCAAGTTCCTTGGTCTCTACATCACCAACAAACTAGAATGGTCCAAACACACCAAGACAGTTGGTGAAGAGGGCACGACAAAGCCTATTCCACCCCAGGAAATGAAAAGATTTGGCATGGGTCCTCAGAAGGTGCTACAGCTGCAACATCGAGAGCATCCTGACTGGTTGCATCACTGCCTGGTACGGCAACTGCTCGGCCTCCAACCGCAAGGCACTACATAGGGTAGTGTGTACGACCCAGTACATCACTGGGGCTAAGCTGCCTGCCATCCAGGACCTCTATACCAGGCGGTGTCAAAGGAAGGCCCTAAAAATTGTCAAAGACCCCAGTCATAGACTGTTCTCTCTACTACCGCATGGCAAGAGGTACCAGAGCTTTTACCTCCAAGCCATAAGACTCCTGAACAGGTAATCAAATTTCTACCCAGACTATTTGCATTGTCCCCACCAACCCCTCTTTTACGCTACTGCTACTCTCTGTTTATCATAAATGCAGTCACTTTAACCATACCTACATGTACATACTACCTCAATTAGCCCGACTAACCGGTGCCTGTTTATAGCCTCGCTACTGTATATAGCCACGCTACTGTTATTTTTCACTGTGTTTTATTTCTTTACTATTGTTCACCTAATCCCTATTTTTTACTTAAAAATTGCACTGTTGGTTAGGCCCTGTAAGTAAGCACTGTTGTATTCGGCGCACGTGACAAATAAACTTCGATTTGATTTAAATTCCAAGTTGTCGTGGCTAACGTTAGCTATGCTAGCTAGATGGCTAACCGTTAGCTACGCTAGAGGTTAAGGTTAGGGGTTAAGGTTAGGGGTAGTTAACATGCTAGCTAAGTAGTTCAAGGGTTAGGAGTTAAATCAAATCAATCAATCAAATCAAATTTTATTAGTCACATACACATGGTTAGCAGATGTTAATGCGAGTGTAGCGAAATGCTTGTGCTTCTAGTTCCGACAATGCAGTAATAACCAACAAGTAATCTAACCTAACAATTCCACAACTACTACCTTATACACACACAAGTGTAAAGGGATAAAGAATATGTACATAAAGATATATGAATGAGTGGTGGTACAGAACGGCATAGGCAAGATGCAGTAGATGGTATAGAGTACGGTATATACATATGAGATGAGTACTGTAGGGTATGTAAACATAAAGTGGCATAGTTTAAAGTGGCTAGTGGTACATGTATTACATAAAGATGGCAAGATGCAGTAGATGATATAGAGTACAGTATATACATATGAGATGGGTAATGTAGGGTATGTAAACATTATATTAAGTGGCATTGTTTAAAGTGGCTAGTGGTACATTTTTACATAATTTCCATCAATTCCCATTTTTGAAGTGGCTGGAGTTGAGTCAGTATGTTGGCAGCGGCCGCTAAATGTTAGTGGTGGCTGTTTAACAGTCTGATGGCCTTGAGATAGAAGCTGTTTTTCAGTCTCTCGGTCCCTGCTTTGATGCACCTGTACTGACCTCGCCTTCTGGATGATAGCGGGGTGAACAGGCAGTGGCTTGGGTGGTTGTTGTCCTTGATGATCTTTATGGCCTTCCTGTGACATCGGGTGGTGTAGGTGTCCTGGAGGGCAGGTAGTTTGCCCCCGGTGATGCGTTCTGCAGACCTCACTACCCTCTGGAGAGCCTTACGGTTGTGGGCGGAGCAGTTGCCGTACCAGGCGGTGATACAGCCCGACAGGATGCTCTCGATTGTGCATCTGTAGAAGTTTGTGAGTGCTTTTGGTGACAAGCCGAATTTCTTCAGCCTCCTGAGGTTGAAGAGGCGCTGCTGCGCCTTCTTCACGACGCTGTCTGTGTGGGTGGACCAATTTAGTTTGTCCGTGATGTGTACACCGAGGAACTTAAAACTTTCCACATTCTCCACTACTGACCCGTCGATGTGGATAGGGGGGTGCTCCCTCTGCTGTTTCCTGAAGTCCACAATCATCTCCTTTGTTTTGTTGACGTTGAGTGTGAGGTTATTTTCCTGACACCACACTCCGAGGGCCCTCACCTCCTCCCTGTAGGCCGTCTCGTCGTTGTTGGTAATCAAGCCTACCACTGTAGTGTCATCCGCAAACTTGATGATTGAGTTGGAGGCGTGCATGGCCACGCAGTCGTGGGTGAACAGGGAGTACAGGAGAGGGCTCAGAACGCACCCTTGTGGGGCCCCAGTGTTGAGGATCAGCGGGGTGGAGATGTTGTTACCTACCCTCACCACCTGGGGGCGGCCCGTCAGGAAGTCCAGGACCCAGTTGCACAGGGCGGGGTCGAGACCCAGGGTCTCGAGCTTGATGACGAGTTTGGAGGGTACTATGGTGTTAAATGCTGAGCTGTAATCGATGAACAGCATTCTCACATGGGTATTCCTCTTGTCCAGATGGGTTAGGGCAGTGTGCAGTGTGGTTGCGATTGCGTCGTCTGTGGACCTATTGGGTCGGTAAGCAAATTGGAGTGGGTCTAGGGTGTCCGGTAGGGTGGAGGTGATATGGTCCTTGACTAGTCTCTCAAAGCACTTCATGATGACGGAAGTGAGTGCTACGGGGCGGTAGTCGTTTAGCTCAGTTACCTTAGCTTTCTTGGGAACAGGAACAATGGTGGCCCTCTTGAAGCATGTGGGAACAGCAGACTGGGATAAGGATTGATTGAATATGTCCGTAAACACACCAGCCAGCTGGTCTGCGCATGCTCTGAGGACGCGGCTGGGAATGCCGTCTGGGCCTGCAGCCTTGCGAGGGTTAACACGTTTAAATGTTTTACTCACCTCGGCTGCAGTGAAGGAGAGCCCGCAGGTTTTGGTAGGGGGCCGTGTCAGTGGCACTGTATTGTCCTCAAAGCGGGCAAAAAAGTTGTTTAGCCTGTCTGGGAGCAAGACATCCTGGTCCGCGACGGGGCTGGTTTTCTTTTTGTAATCCGTGATTGACTGTAGACCCTGCCACATACCTCTTGTGTCTGAGCTGTTGAATTGCGACTCGATTTTGTCTCTGTACTGGGACTTAGCCTGTTTGATTACCTTGCGGAGAGAATAGCTACACTGTTTGTATTCGGTCATGCTTCCGGTCACCTTGCCCTGGTTAAAAGCAGTGGTTCGCGCTTTCAGTTTCACGCGAATGCTGCCGTCAATCCACGGTTTCTGGTTTGGGAATGTTTTAATCGTTGCTGTGGGTACGACATCGTCAATGCACTTCCTAATGAACTCGCTCACCGAATCAGCATATTCGTCAATATTGTTGTTGGACGCAATGCGGAACATATTCCAATCCGCGTGATCGAAGCAGTCTTGAAGCGTGGAATCAGATTGGTCGGACCAGCGTTGAACAGACCTGAGCGCGGGAGCTTGTTGTTTTAGTTTCTGTTTGTAGGCTGGAATCAACAAAATGGAGTCGTGGTCAGCTTTTCCGAAAGGGGGGCGGGGGAGGGCCTTATATGCGTCGCGGAAATTAGTATAACAATGATCTAGGGTTTTTCCAGCCCTGGTAGCACAATCGATATGCTGATAGAATTTAGGGAGTTTTGTTTTTAGATTAGCCTTGTTAAAATCCCCAGCTACGATGAATGCAGCCTCAGGGTGTGTGGTTTCCAGTTTACAAAGAGTCAGATAAAGTTCGTTCAGGGCCATCGATGTGTCTGCTTGGGGGGGAATATATACGGCTGTGATTATGATTGAAGAGAATTCCCTTGGTAGATAATGCGGTCGACATTTTATTGTGAGGAGTTCTAGATCAGGTGAACAGAATGACTTGAGTTCCTGTGTGTTGTTATGATGATCACACCACGTCTCGTTAATCATAAGGCATACCCCCCCGCCCCTCTTCTTACCAGAAAGATGTTTGTTTCTGTCGGCGCGATGCATGAAGAAACCAGCTGGCTGCACCGACTCCGTTAGCGTCTCTTGAGTTAGCCATGTTTCCGTGAAGCAGAGCACGTTGCAATCCCTGATGTCTCTCTGGAATGCTACCCGTGCTCGGATTTCATCAACCTTATTGTCAAGAGACTGGACATTGGCGAGTCGTATACTAGGGAGTGGAGCGCGATGTGCCCGTCTCTGAAGCCTGGCCAGGAGACCGCCTCGTTTGCCCCTTTTACGGCGTCGCACAGGGTCGCCGGCTGGGATCAGATCCATTGTATTGGGTGGAAGGCAAAACACTGGATCCGTTTCGGGAAAGTCATATTCCTGGTAGGAACGATGATGAGTTGACGTTAATCATATATTCAGTAGTTCCTCCCGACTGTATGTAATGAAACCTAAGATTACCTGGGGTACCGATGTAAGAAATAACACATAAAAAAACAAAATACTGCATATTTTCCAAGGAACGCGAAGCGAGGCGGCCATCTCGTTTCGGCGCCGGATGTTGTTAGGTTAAAGGGTTAAGGTTAGGGTAAGAGTTACTTAACATGCAAAGTTGCAAAGTATCTCAAAAGTACTAAGTAGTTGCAAAGTAGCTAATTAGCAAAAATGATAAAGCTATCCATGATGAGATTCGAACACATTCACATTATACACCCACCTATCCTCCCCGACCAACCAACATCCCTCCCTCCTATCGTTTCTGTCTGAAGTAACCTACTGTCTTTATCTGTAATTGAAATGCACTGTATACAAAATTGTGTACTGATCACAAAAAAAAGAAATGTTTCTTGTGCCTGTCACAAATTTCCAATAAGCAATTTGTGTCTATTTCACAATAATCTGTGATACTGGGTTGAATAGGCATATGTATTTGGACCCAGGTCTGCACCTGGCCATTGCTGATTCACCATATAGCTCTCAGTGTCATAGGCTGTCTGCCTAGTTCTGTATTCTCTTTGTATGGAAGACAAGACAAGCGGAGCCGGGCAGGTGAGGAATTCTAGAGGAAATGCAACAGAACAGTGGGGGGAGGCAGTTTGAGTAAAACACCAGACAGTACAGCCAGACAGACATTCTCTAGCATGGAAACAGATGGGGATTCCTGCTGGGCCTGGAATAATAGTAATATACTCCAAAATAATGATTTAATATCCTGTAGAGCTGTGTTGGAATAGAGTGAAGTTTGCAGTGCATTTGAGTGTCTGTTTGCGTGTGTGTGTGTGTGTGTGTGTGCAGCAGGAAAGGCACTGTTGTTTGTCCATGGTTATCAAGTGTTCTGACTGTGGCTTTGGTAAAAGACATGGGCAGCTGGGAGTGAATACACTGAAAGTGGCTCTTAAGGCAAAATGCCTGTGTATGATTCTAGTGAAGTACGGTGAAAATCATTTACAAATCGAAAAATGAATCTTTTGTGTGGGGACCAACTATATTTTCTACAGCTGGGTGTCAATCACAGAGCCCTAAGGCTCAGATAAAAGTAAGGCAACTTGTACATGGAAGCTCAGCTGTCAATGGCTAAACTCAGCAGGGGAACTGAGAATGAGAATTGGCATGATCTGTTATAAATGATAAGAAGAGCGTATGTAAATCTGACAAAAGTGATATGCCATACTCAAAGGAAAGGTTAGACGGTCAAAATGACTGGCAACACAAACTGTAGTGTTTCCTGAGAAGACAATTGTTTTAGTGCTCACTGGCATCTATCATATCATTGTGATTTCTATAAGCAGTGTATTGCTCTCCTCCTCAACATTTTGAGTTTATATGATCCAGTCCACATCAGCAGGGAAACGACTCCAGAAATGTACTTAACAGTACACACACACACACACACACTGAGAAGAGGTTTCTTTCTAGTGCCTTAAAGCTTAGCAGTACACTCAGAAATAGACTGACTACAGTGAGAGCCAAGAGAAACGAGGTGCCCTCATTTGCTAAATGGGATGGACTGTATGAAATAAGAGTTAAATAAAGTTTTGTTTGACGTTTTTAGCTCCCCTACGCAGTGCTGAAACAGGCCATTTAAGACAAAGTCAAGAAGATACTTTATGAAGCAACAGCCTATTTAGTTTACTTATAAAACGGCTAACATTTTCAACATACATTTTAAAGAATAAGCTGAAAGTATATATAGATATCAAGTACAAGTATCACCTACTATGTCACTACTAAGTCAAACTAAAGACATCCCACATTGTCAGATAGCTAAATCTGCTTCAGTCCGTCACCTTATATCCCGGGCTAGAGACAAACACATCATCATCCTCCTCCTCTCTCCTGCCGTAGCCTTTAAACGTACTGAAGCGGCTCATGGCTGACGGATTGCAGCGTTAGATATCCCAAAAGAGTGATCCCCTGGGTTATCCCTCTCTTTTCCTGGACTACTCCTCTCGTCTTATCTGTCTGTCCCTATCCCACTCGTTCTCTACTTCAGTCTCTCTCTATCAGTCTATTCCCAAAAGGTAGAGAGAAACTTGAGATACTGGCTATGGGTCAGAGAGCCAGAGGAAATAAGATATCACTCCCTCTGCCAGACGAATATACATGATCGCACGCACGCACGTGCGCACACACACACACACACACAACAGGAAGTGGTAGTGAGTGGTCCCTCCCCCAGGGTTTTCACTGTCACAGACAGCGATTGTGTGTGTGTGTGTGTGTGTGTGTGTACGCACACACGCATGTGTATGCCTGTGTGTGTGCCTCTGTGTGTGTGTGTGTGCATGCATGCTTGCTCCTCTGTCTTTGTGTATGGGTGCGCCTGTGTGTGTGTGTGTGTGTGTGTGTGTGTGTGTGTGTGTGTGTGTGTGTGTGTGTGTGTGTGTGTGTGTCTGCGCGTGACCATGACCGCATGTGCATGGTGTTTGTGTGTAAAGTCAAACAGGGTCTCTTTACCCTGACGTTGGGTCACAATGAGCCCAGAGCAGTCACAATGTGGAGTGTTGACAGGTGAACTAGCCGCAAGGGGAGTGCTAAGGACAGACGGGAGTGTGAGCCATGCATAGATCCTATATTTATACTGCTCTATACATTCACAGAACTGTGATAGAAACAACACAGAGCTGCTATTGCCCAGTCAGCCACTCAGTCAGCCCAGCATGATCTCATCTATAGAGCTACTACTAGTAGTTCATTCCATTAAGAGAGAAACTTGACAACATTCAGTCAGTTAAGCTGAAGTAGCCGAACTGTTCAGTCCCTGGTGTATAGTAAGATTATGCCCCCTAGTGACGGGATCAAGGCAACTACAATAATTGATGAACACCACCAGACATCAGAATCTCTATCATCTATGAGGAAGACAATCCACCCATTTCCTCATGAACCACATTCAAGGTAGCCAAGCCAAGTGTCACTGTTGTGTTCTGCATGTGGACTACCAATCAAAAGTTTTAGAACACCTACTCATTCAAGGGTTTTGCTTTATTTATTTTTTTACAATGTTCTATATTGTAGAATAATAGTGAAGACCTCAAAACGTTGAAATAACACATATTGAATCATGTAGCAGACAAAACAGTGTTAAACATTCAAAATATATGTTATATGTGAGATTCTTCAAATAGCCACCCTTTGCCTTGATGACAGCTTTGCACACTCTTGGCATTCTCTCAACCGGCTTCAATTAAGGTGTGCCTTGTTAAAAGTTAATTTGTGGAATTTCTTTCCTTGTTAATGGGTTTGAGCCAATCAGTTGTGTTGAGACAGGGTAGGGGTGGTATACAGAAGATAGCCCTATTTGGTAAAATACCAAGTCCATATTATGGCAAGAACAGCTCAAATAAGGAAAGAGAAACGAAAGTCCATCATCACTTTAAGACATGAAGGTCAGTCAATGCGGAAAATTTCAAGAACTTTGAAAGTTTCTTCAAGTGCAGTTGCAAAAACCATCAAGCGCTATGATGAAACTGGCTCTCATGAGGACGGCCACAGGACTGGAAGACCCAGAGTTGCCTCTTCTGCAGAGGATAAGTTCATTAGAGTTACCAGCCTCAGAAATTGCAGCCCAAATAAATGCTTCACAGAGTTCAAGTAACAGACACATCTCAACATCAACTGTTCAGAGGAGACTGTGTGAATCAGGCCTTCATGGTCGACTTGCTGCAAAGAAAACACTACTAAAGGACACCAATAACAAGAAGAGACTTGCTTGGGCCAAGAAACACGAGCAATGGACATTAGACCAGTGGAAATTTGTCCTTTGGTCTGGAGTCAAAACTGGAGATTTTGGGTTCCAACCGCCGTGTCTTTGTGAGACATGGTGCGGATGATCTCCGCATGTGTATTTCCCACCGTAAAGCATGGAGGAGGAGGTGTTATGCTGTGGGGGTGCTTTGCTGGTGACACTGATTTATTTAGAATTCAAGGCACACTTAAACAGCACGGCAACCACTGCATTCTGCAGTGATACGCCATCCCATCTGGTTTGGGCTTAGTGGGACTATCATTTTTTTCCCAACAGGACAATGACCCCACACACCTCCAGGCTGTGTAAGGAATATTTGACCAAGAAGAAGAGTGATGGTGCTGCATCAGATGACCTGGCCTCCACAATCCCCCGACCTCAATCAAATTGAGATTGTTTGGGACGAGTTGGACCGCAGAGAGAAGGAAAAGCAGCCAACAAGTGCTCAACATATGTGGGAACCCCTTCAAGATTGTTGGAAAAGCATTCCAGTTGAAGCTGGTTGAGAGAATACCAGGAGTGTACAAAGCTGTCATCAAGGAAAAGGGTGGCTATTTGAAGAATCTCAAATATAAAATATATTTTGATTTGTTGAACACTTTTTCGGTTACTACATAATTCCATATGTGTTATTTCATAGTTTTTATGTCTTCACTATTATTCTACAATGTAGAAAAAAGTACAAATAAAGAAAAACCTTTGACTGGTAGTGTACATATTCAGAGTTAGCTTCTCTAACAGCTTTTTTGAGACCTGGCTACCTCCAAGCTAGATGAATATAGAATGTATGAGATGTGTCAGACAGCAGGTGTGGAAATAGAATGGGGTCCACGGCAGTAAGGTAATTACTGCTCAAGAGACCTGGTTGGGGGGGGGGGGGGGGGGGGGGTACTATAAACTGGAAGGGTGGGTTGACTGTTGGAGAGTTGAGCTATTGAATGCAGAGTGGTCTTGCCTCATCTGTCCACCAGCCCAGGCAGACCCTGATTAAATGAGTTCTCCACTCAGGGTGAGTAACAGTAACGGCCCAGTAGCAGATTAGAATGCATTTATGCATCCCTATAGCAGACTGTTGTTGCATTCCAAATTGTACCCTATTTCTTTTACAGTGCACTACTTTTGAGCAGGTCCTTTTGTGCTGTGGTCAAAAGTAGTGCACTATGTAGGGAATATGGTGCCATTTGTGACTTTAGCTAGGTGCACCTGGGAGGAGATATGGGGATAGTTAAATAATTCTGAGTTAGGGGGTTAATTGAGAATTTGGCAGAGGTTAAACATAGGTAATTGCCTTGCATGTTGCAATATGGTACACTACATGACCAAAAGTATGTGGACACCTGCTCGCCGAACACCGCATTCCAAAATCATGGGTATTAATATTGAGTTGGTCCCCCCTCTGCTGCTACAACAGCCTCCACTCTTCTGGGAAGGCTTTCCACTAGATGTTGGAACATTGCTGCGGGGACTTGCTTCTATTCAGCCACAAGAGCATTACTGAGGTTGGGCACTGATGTTGGGCGATTAGGCCTGGCTCGCAGTCAGCATTCCAATTAATCCCAAAAGGTGTTCGATGGGGTTGCCGTAAGGGCTCTGTGCAGGCCAGTCAAGTTCTTCCACACCGATCTCGACAAACCATTTCTGTATAGACCGCACTTTGTGCACGGGGGCATTACCATGCTGAAACAGGAAAGGGCCTTCCCCAAACTGTTACCACAAAGTTGGAAGCACAGAATCGTCACAGAAGCGTGATTCATCACTCCAGAGAACGCGTTTCCACTACGCCAGAGTCCAATGGCGGCGAGCTTTACACCACTCCAGCCAACGCATGCTGATCTTCGGCTTGTGTGAGGCTGCTCAGCCATGGAAACCCATTTCATGAAGCTCCCGACGAACAGTTCTTGTTCTGACATTACTTCCAGAGGCAGTTCGGAACTCGGTAGTGAGTGTTGCAACCGAGGAGAGACAATTTTTACATGCTTCAGCACTCGACAGTCCCGTTCTGCGAGCTTGTGTGGCCTACCACTTCCTGGCTGAGCCGTTACTGTTCCTAGACGTTTCTACTTCACAATAACAGCACTTACAGTTGACCAGGGCAGCTCTAGCAGGGCAGAAATTGACAAACTGACTTGTTGGAAAGGTGGCATCCTATGACAGTGGCACGTTGAAAGTCACTAAGCCATTCAGTAAGGCCATTCTACTGTCAATGTTTGTCTATGGAGATTGCATGGCTGTGTGCTCAATCTTATACACCTGTCAGCAACAGCTGTAGCTGAAATAGCCGAATCCACTAATTTGAAGGGGTGTCCACATACTTTTGTATATATAGTGTATATGGAGTTAGGGGCGATATTTGCTTGATGAAGACAACTGTGATTTTTGACGAGGTACAGCATGATGTCAGTCTACTTACTCTATCCATTTCCTTTCTCCCTCCCGCTCTTGCCATATCTCTTTTTCTCCCTCTCTGTTTCTCTCTCCATCTCTCTCCACATCCACATCCACTCTTCACAGCAGAAACTGTGTGCTATGTAAGCTGTAAAATAAATGAAGTCATGAATCTCACTGGCATGTTGTGCGGGTGTAAGGGCAGAGAGCAGTAAGAGACCATCTTGCAGTTTCTCTGTGACCACTAGGTGTCTCCCTCAGGCCACAGGAATCTCTCTGTGTGTGTGGGTGTGGGGGGGGTGTTCTATCACTGGCAGGCTGAACACATGGCATCCCACTCTAACACATTCCTTCCTCTCTGTTGCACATCATCCATCCACACTACCACTGCACTGCTTCCGGGCTGCATCCCCCCAAGCTCCCATCCCTCAACATAACACTCCAGTCACCCCATATAAATGTCTACTCACAGAGACAGACGTGACCTGGACACACAGACACAGACACACCGATGAACAAAGAGTCCATTCCATTTGAATATCCAGATACACTCCATCCCTAAGAGAAAGTATGAATGAATATCACTGTTGTAGTGTTTATGGTGCAACCCCATAAGCCATATTGGATGTTCAGTGTGTACTGAAGTCAGTCCCACAGGTACAGCTAATGTAATGCAGGGCCAGCTCAGCATGTTGTCTTACTGTGACCAGGTTACATTAGAGGAACACTGGGTAATTCAATTGGAGTGAAGTAGGGTTAAAGGAATAGTTCGCCCAAACCACAAAATGACCCATTGTTTTTTTACCCTGTAAGCAGCCTATGGACAAGGTATGACAGCAATACATGCATGCTTTGGTTTTATTTCCATGGCACCGTTCCCAAATGCTAACTTATTAGCATTTGTGGCACAACTACCATTCGAGTCATGGGACCGATATTAGAATTTTTCACGCATGTGCACATCATTCGAAAGTATCTAAAACGTATTGTGACGCTCAACAATGTCACTTAAAGATGATTTGTGCAAGATGCTAATATCGATCCCATGACATTAAATGGGATTTGTGCCACAAGAAGCTAAATGGGATTTGTGCCATAAATGCATTTGGAAATAGTGCCAGGGAAACTAAACCAAAGCATGGATTGCTGTCATACCTTGTCTACAGACTGCTTACAGGGTAAGGTGAACTATCCCTGAGTCACTGAGGTTGAGGGATGGAGGGTAGAGAGAAGGGGGCTGCTGACTTGCTCCTCGCTCTGTGGCCATGACGACGCACACACACACGTCAGACGCATGCACGCACACAACTAGTAATAAATCACATGAATGAGTAGAGTATTCGAGCATGGTTTGATGGATGATGCAGAGAGGGTCGCACCCTCTCTCTCCTTCTGCACCTCGTCCTCTCTACACATTGATCCAATCTTCTCTCTGCTAATTGCACATCCATCCACTCCCTCTCTCCATTGCTTCCTTCTCCTCCATCAGCTCTTTTTCCCCCATTCCATCCATCCATAAAAGGATCAGCCAACGCCCCTCTGTTCTGCACCTTTTCCCATGCTGCTGGACACACACACACACACACACACACACACACACACACACACACACACACACACACACACACACACACACACACACACACACACACACACACACACACACACACACACACACACACACACACACACACACACAGGACTAAAGGGAGGCCTGGAGGGCGGTATGGTGCCATATGACCAGATTAACCTACATTTCCACCTCACTGGGTATCAGTCAGACCACATTCACTCATCAACCCCATCATCACATCTGTGACATTTCGCATGACACCCCCAACCCCTCAATCTCCCTCTTTGAATCTCCCACACACACAAACAGCCTTCCCCCTTTTGCCATAGCAACAGTGAATACCTATGTGTACCTCTGAAGGTACCTTACCTCTGAAGGTAAATGAGAATACAACACTGTACCGTAACCATACTCTTATTTTTGAGAGTGTGTGCATATAAATTGTGTAAAAAACATTAGGAACACCTTCCTAATATTGAGTTGCACCCCCTTTTGCCCTCAGAACAGCTTCAATTCATCAGGGCATGCCCCCCCCCCCCTCCCTCCCTCCCTCCCTCCCTCCCTTGATGTCTTACTCGCTCCCTATGTCTACCCAGGTCAAAAGTAGTGCACTATATAGGGATTAGGGTGCCATTTGGGAGACACCCTCCAATACAGTAAATAAGGCTACACACAGTTCATCTGTACATATACAATGTCTGTCAGCACGAGACTAGCCTCAGAGAGATTGAAGCCAAGATACCAACACTAACCAGTCTGGAACACAACACAACCACAGAATGTAACACAGTCAATTCCTTTCAGCCTTGGCTGTTTAAAGTGAAAGAATTTAAGCATTGGTAAACTGAATTCACTGTGCTATCGTTAAAAAGAGCAGCACTCTCACATCACACTGTGTTGGTATCCCGTAATGTTTCCCAAATGGCAGCCAATCCTCTATATAGTGCACTATTTTTGACCTGAGCCTGGTCACACACACACACACACACACACACACACACACACACACACACACACACACACACACACACACACACACACACACACACACACACACACACACACACACACACACACACACACACACACACACACACACACACACACACACACACACACACACACACACACACACACACACACACACACACACACACGGGACCCAGGGGAAAAACACATGTATTTCACATGATCGCATATGATTTAATTTGAAGTTAACGTGATAACATGTCAAAACATGATCTCATGTGAAATAAACGTGACATGGGATGCAACATTTCAACACGTGATACCATGAAACTGCACGTGACAACATTTGAGCACATGTGAAAACCCAAGTGTCAAATGTCATTGAGAATATTTTACCTTAAAATGCATAATTGACATTACTTCAACTTAAACAGTCAGGTATCCTGCAGGTTTTATCTAGTTCCTTGTTTGTTCCAGGAACATCCCCAGGAACGTTTTTGAGCATTGTGTCATGGTCCCCTGGATACTTGGGACTAAACCTCTCTTGGGATGTGAAACTCACAAAATCTTGGTTGCCAGGTATGTGAAAGCTCCTGCTGCACTACCAGGTCTATAGCCCTAATGGAGGCTATACATTCTGTATATTGCCAAGAATACATTTTTGCACTTCGCATAAAGTATACACAACAACTTGGTGTTAAAAAATGACTGTGTGCTGCTGTATTCTCATTTCAATTAATCTGAAACAAATCTTGTCCTATTTTGTACTGTGACCACACTTGGGACTTTAATTGGGATTTGAACTGAAAGCCTCTTGGTCGCTAGCAAACTGAAATGTCCTGCTACACCACCAGGTCTGTGAGCATGAAAAAATATATGGCTACATACTTATTGGCAAGAATGCATTCCTTCACTTTGCTAAAAGCTGCCCAGAATCATGTAAATAATTGTCAAATTATCACCACCAATGTTACATCAACATAAAACAAGCAGTGCTCAAGGACACTTGAGTACACAGTTCATTAATGCTTTGGGGATTTGAACTTGCAACCTCTTGGTTGAGTGCATCAATGGTTCTGCAGTGCCACCAGGTTCATACTTATTGCTTGGAACATGTATTAACACACTCAAAAAATAAGGGTATGGTTAGGGTACAGTGTTGTTCCCTGGAACAGCAGGCCCCCAAATATGCTAATGACCTCAAGCCAGCACATTGCCCCCAACTACATTTCAAAGTGCAGTAATGAGTGTACCTTTTACTGAATATATTGTGTAGAAAAATGTACAATTATACTAATTGGTATGCTAAAAGGTACCATATGAATTCCTATGTGTACCTTTTGATATTTTTGTAAATCATGGAACACTGTACCGTAACCATACTTTTCCACAGGGATGCTGGCCTATGTTGACTCTTCTTCCCACAGATGTCAAGATGGCTGGATGTACTTTGGGTAATGGACCATTCTTGATACACACGGGAAACTGTTGAACGCAAAAAACCCAGCAGTATTGCAGTTCTTTACACACTCAAACTGATGCATCTTGCACCTACTACCATATCCCTCTCAAAGGCACTTCAATCTTTCGTCTTGCCCATTCACCCTTTGAACGGCACACATACACAAGCCATGTCTCAATTTGTCTCAAGGCTTAAAAATCCTTCTTTAACCCGTATCCTCCCGTTCATCTACACTGATTGGAGTGGTTATAACAGGTGACATCAACAAGGGATCATAGCTTTCACCTGGATTCACCTGGTCAATCTAGGTCACGGAAAGAGCAGGTGTTCCTAATGTTTTGTACACTCAGTGTATGTTCTTGGTAACAAATAAGTATCTGGTGGCACTGCTGAGACATGAATGCACTCCAGACCAAAAGGTTGCAAGTTCAAATCCAGAGAGCATTAATGTCAAGTGTCCCTGAGCACTGCAAGGTGTTGTCAGAGAAATCCCACAATTATTGACTTGATTATGGGTAACTTTAAGCAGTGCAGAAATGTATTCTTGCCAATAAATCTGTGGCCGATCTCGGTCATGGCCACAGACCTGGTGGCATAGCAGGAAAATCAGATGCTGTCATCCCCCTTATGGAAAAACCACATGATTTGAAAACTTGTTTTTGGAACACTTCACATGTGAAAACATGTCAAGTGAAGTCTTCCAAAACCACATGTTTTCACATGTGAAAAACCACATTTCTTCACGTGTTTTAAAGTGTGACATTTCACTTGTGAAAACATGTTTTTGGAACATTTCACATTGTGGCATTCCCATACACATTCATTACCTATAATACATCTCTGCACTTAGCTAAAGAGTGCCATCTGCACTGCTATTTTAGTTATTCTGACAATTCTTTTATCATTGATTTAATTGACTTATTTCACCAATTTTAGTGTTTTCTGTATAGTTGTCTAATGTTGGTTGTGAATATTATTCTGTTTCAATGTTACTCCTGAATCACTATGATAAATAATCGTTTTTCTTGAGTTTATTTTTGACAAAGCTGAGATTCCCTTTGAAGTCCAAAGTGTAAGAATACAGGTGAAATCGGTTATTAACACAGGCGTGGTGGCATAGCAGAAAGATCGCAATGCCATGGACCAAGAGGTTGTGAGTTAAAATCCCAGGTGAATAATAATTACTGTATAAATAAACTATTTAGTCATGTACATTGAAAACACTATGTTAAAAAGCACTGTTTATTATAACGACTTATTTTTGTTCCAAAATCATGTGATTTTCCACATGTGAAATCATGTGGTTGTTCCGTAAGGGTGCTTGTCAAAAGTATTGCGCTACAGAAGGGAATAGGGTGCCATTTGAGAGTCTGGGTGGGTCTCAGTGTCTCCTAGGTTAGTGGCCTTGGAGGCCTGAAGGAGCAGCTGTCTGGTTAGATTGGGGAGCCAAGTGAGAGTGGGACATCAGTGTGTGTGTGGCTGAGGTCAAAGGGTATGTATCCATCCCCAGCTGGGACCATACTACTACCCTGACCTCTGACCCCCAGGACCCTGTACTCTCGCCAGGATCTGCTCTCCCACCCCTCCTTCAATACGCTCTGAACCAGGGCTGTATTCATTTGGGAGCAACGTAGCAAAACGTTTTGAAACAGAAAAAAAATATTAGCTTTTTTTTTATGGACATGTTCAGATAGTCCCTTCCCGTTCAGTTTGTTGTCGTGTGTTTGTGTCTAATGAAAACGACCTAGGAAACGGTGATCTACGCTGCATCATCTGAAGACAGACCCTCAATAAGGCCCATCAGACAGACCAACAGATAGGTACAGACAGTACAGAGATACACGCACCAGTATCTGTTACTCAGGCACAGACACGTACTAAGCTATCAGGAATGTGATAGATTAAGGTTAAATTCCTGAAAGGGACAGAAGGGACGGGCTAATAAATAGCTGCTGGCTCAAAGAGTTGGATGACCTGCCAAAACCATGACAGGATCAATTTGTTTTGATTTTGCAATTCCAGCAGCGGTGACACTGGCTTCTTTGTTTCTGATAAGAGGAGAGAACAATGGGAACTGACGGTACAGGGACAAATAATACAATTTCTTTAATGGAGTTAGTTAGTAGCCAAAGCTTTCCCCTTTCCCCTCTTAAGATCCCTTTCCCTGGCACCTCAAGTATCTTTTTACAGAGTAGGTCTGCGGTTCAATCGGCACGTTACACTCAGAACCAGATTGGAGAAGCTAACGCTGAGGAATTCACACCTAGGCCACATACCACATGTAAACATTCAGAGCGAGAATCTGAGATCTGGATGGCCCATACTGTACTTTATTAGGTCGTTGTCCCAAATGGCAGCCCATTCCCTATATAGTGCACTACTTTTGACCACGGCCCATAGAGAGATGGCTGCCTCGCTTCGTGTTCCTTGGAAAATATGCAGTATTTTGTTTTTTTACGTGTTATTTCTTACATCGGTACCCCGGGTAATCTTAGGTTTCATTACATACAGTCGGGAGGAACTACTGAACATACGATTAACGTCAACTCATCATCGTTCCTACCAGGAATATGACTTTCCCGAAACGGATCCAGTGTTTTGCCTTCCACACAATACAATGGATCTGATCCCAGCCGGCGACCCTGTGCGACGCCGAAAAAGGGGAAAACGTGGCGGTCTCGTGGTCAGGCTTCGGAGACGGGCACATCGCGCTCCACTCCCTAGCATACTACTCGCCAATGTCCAGTCTCTTGACAATAAGGTTGATGAAATCCGAGCACGGGTAGCATTCCAGAGAGACATCAGGGATTGCAACGTGCTCTGCTTCACGGAAACATGGCTAACTCAAGGGACGCTAACGGAGTCGGTGCAGCCAGCTGGTTTCTTCATGCATCGCGCCGACAGAAACAAACATCTTTCCGGTAAGAAGAGGGGCGGGGAGGTATGCCTTATGATTAACGAGAAGTGGTGTGATCATCATAACAACACACAAGAACTCAAGTCGTTCTGTTCACCTGATCTAGAACTCCTCACAATCAAATGTCGACCGCATTATCTACCAAGGGAATTCTCGTCAATCATAATCACAGCCGTATACATTCCCCCCCAAGCAGACACATCGATGGCCCTGAACGAACTTTATCTGACTCTTTGTAAACTGGAAACCACACACCCTGAGGCTGCATTCATCGTAGCTGGGGATTTTAACAAGGCTAATCTAAAAACAAAACTCCCTAAATTCTATCAGCATATCGATTGTGCTACCAGGGCTGGAAAAACACTAGACCATTGTTATACTAATTTCCGCAACGCTTATAAGGCCCTCCCCCGCCCCCCTTTCGGAAAAGCTGACCACGACTCCATTTTGTTGATTCCAGCCTACAAACAAAAACTCAAACAACAAGCTCCCGCGCTCAGGTCTGTTCAACGCTGGTCCGACCAATCTGAATCCACGCTTCAAGACTGCTTCGATCACGCGGATTGGAATATGTTCCGCATCGCGTCCAACAACAATATTGACGAATATGCTGATTCGGTGAGCGAGTTCATTAGGAAGTGCATTGACGATGTCGTACCCACAGCAACGATAAAAACATTCCCAAACCAGAAACCGTGGATTGACGGCAGCATTCGCGTGAAACTGAAAGCGCGAACCACTGCTTTTAACCAGGGCAAGGTGACCGGAAGCATGACCGAATACAAACAGTGTAGCTATTCTCTCCGCAAGGCAATCAAACAGGCTAAGTCTCAGTACAGAGACAAAATCGAGTCGAAATTCAACAGCTCAGACACAAGAGGTATGTGGCAGGGTCTACAGTCAATCACGGATTACAAAAAGAAAACCAGCCCCGTCGAGGACCAGGATGTCTTGCTCCCAGACAGGCTAAACAACTTTTTTGCCCGCTTTGAGGACAATACAGTGCCACTGACACGGCCCCCTACCAAAACCTGCGGGCTCTCCTTCACTGCAGCCGAGGTGAGTAAAACATTTAAACGTGTTAACCCTCGCAATGCTGCAGGCCCAGACGGCATTCCCAGCCGCGTCCTCAGAGCATGCGCAGACCAGCTGGCTGGTGTGTTTACGGACATATTCAATCAATCCTTATCCCAGTCTGCTGTTCCCACATGCTTCAAGAGGGCCACCATTGTTCCTGTTCCCAAGAAAGCTAAGGTAACTGAGCTAAACGACTACCGCCCCGTAGCACTCACTTCCGTCATCATGAAGTGCTTTGAGAGACTAGTCAAGGACCATATCACCTCCACCCTACCGGACACCCTAGACCCACTCCAATTTGCTTACCGACCCAATAGGTCCACAGACGACGCAATCGCAACCACACTGCACACTGCCCTAACCCATCTGGACAAGAGGAATACCCATGTGAGAATGCTGTTCATCGATTACAGCTCAGCATTTAACACCATAGTACCCTCCAAACTCGTCATCAAGCTCGAGACCCTGGGTCTCGACCCCGCCCTGTGCAACTGGGTCCTGGACTTCCTGACGGGCCGCCCCCAGGTGGTGAGGGTAGGTAACAACATCTCCACCCCGCTGATCCTCAACACTGGGGCCCCACAAGGGTGCGTTCTGAGCCCTCTCCTGTACTCCCTGTTCACCCACGACTGCGTGGCCATGCACGCCTCCAACTCAATCATCAAGTTTGCGGATGACACTACAGTGGTAGGCTTGATCACCAACAACGACGAGACGGCCTACAGGGAGGAGGTGAGGGCCCTCGGAGTGTGGTGTCAGGAAAATAACCTCATACTCAACGTCAACAAAACAAAGGAGATGATTGTGGACTTCAGGAAACAGCAGAGGGAGCACCCCCCTATCCACATCGACGGGTCAGTAGTGGAGAAGGTGGAAAGTTTTAAGTTCCTCGGTGTACACATCACGGACAAACTGAACTGGTCCACCCACACAGACAGCGTTGTGAAGAAGGCGCAGCAGCGCCTCTTCAACCTCAGGAGGCTGAAGAAATTCGGCTTGTCACCAAAAGCACTCACAAACTTCTACAGATGCACAATCGAGAGCATCCTGTCGGGCTGTATCACATCCTGGTACGGCAACTGCTCCGCCCACAACCGTAAGGCTCTCCAGAGGGTAGTGAGGTCTGCAGAACGCATCACCAGGGGCAAACTACCTGCCCTCCAGGACACCTACACCACCCGATGTCACAGGAAGGCAATAAAGATCATCAAGGACAACAACCACCCAAGCCACTGCCTGTTCACCCCGCTATCATCCAGAAGGCGAGGTCAGTACAGGTGCATCAAAGCAGGGACCGAGAGACTGAAAAACAGCTTCTATCTCAAGGCCATCAGACTGTTAAACAGCCACCACTAACATTTAGCGGCCGCTGCCAACATACTGACCCAACTCCAGCCACTTTAAAAATGGGAATTGATGGAAATTATGTAAAAATGTACCACTAGCCACTTTAAGCAATGCCACTTAATACAATGTTTACATACCCTACAATGCCCATCTCATATGTATATATACTGTACTCTATATCATCTACTGCATCTTGCCATCTTTATGCAATACATGTACCACTAGCCACTTTAAACTATGCCACTTATGTTTACATACCCTACAGTACTCATCTCATATGTATATACCGTACTCTATACCATCTACTGCATCTGCCATGCCGTTCTGTACCACCACTCATTCATATATCTTTATGTACATATTCTTTATCCCTTTACACTTGTGTGTGTGTGTAAGGTAGTAGTGTGGAATTGTTAGGTTAGATTACTGTTGGTTATTACTGCATTGTCGGAACTAGAAGCACAAGCATTTCGCTACACTCGCATTAACATCTGCTAACCATGTGTATGTGACTAATAAAATTTGATTTGATTTGATTTAGAGCTCTGGTCAAAAGTAGTGCACTATGTAGGGAATAGCCTATATGTGCCAACAGAACACAGTAATCCTATCCACCCAGTCCAGATATAGCTAGTGCCACCGAATTCTTTAAGCCTTGACATTTCTCCCGTCTCTCTTTATTTTTTATTTAACAACATGAGGAGGAAAGCCTTCAGCTGGAATTACCAGCATTCCTCCCAGTCAGGGCAGGCAGACAGCTGACAGCTAAGCCACTAGCTAATGGGTAATCTACACTTAATGCCTTCGCTGTGATTGGTTCAGGATAATGACACTGTTTGAGTCAGGCCAATCTGGTGGGTTTGGAGTGACATGGCTTGTTCAGGTTTATGTAAAGGTATCAGATCCCTCCCGTTGGTCAAAATTCTCCATGGTGGCTAGAGTTTCCCCTACTTCTTCTACTACTAAATCAGTGTCCTCTACTACCCCACTCCTCAATGTTGCTTTGGGTGCCTAGGCACCCATGCTGGACCATGGGACCCGGCCCTGAAGAGACAAAGAGTTGGAGTGGTCAGCTAGCCATCATCCAACTTTCACCCAGAGTGAATCCATTTTTCAGACCTAGTAGACTGGAGTCTAAAGAACACTTTGGTAAAGGAAGGGATCCACCACACACATTCAATGCACATCACAGGAGGTTGGTGGTACCTTAAATTGGGGAGGATGGGCTCGTGGTAATGGCCGGAGCGGAATCAGTGGAACGGTATCAAATACATGGTTTCCATGTGTTTGATGCCATTCCATTTACTCCGTTCCAGCCGTTATTATGAGCCGTCCTCCCCTCACATGTAAAAGGACAGAACAACATATGAACAGCCACAGTTCCAGCCTGGCTGTATTATTATTAACGATATCTGCTGCTGGCATCTGACCCTGGTTTACTCTGTTATAATTATCCTCACTCATCTTCTCTCTTAATCGAGCCTGTTTATGGACACACACATACAGTACACACAATCTTCTGTGGTAATCTAGCCTGTTTATGGAGACCCACAGAGAGGAAAGACACTCCGAAGGGGTTTGAGAGAGAAGAGTGAGGCAGACGAAGAGCCCTATTTTCCCAACTCCTCCCCAAGAGCACACCACCAAAATCCCTTTGATGTCTGACAGCATCTCTCTGTCATAATAATGGCTAATGGAACACAGAACATTGTGATCCATTATAGAACAAAACTTGCCGTCTTTGAAGTTCATTGAAAATATATTTAAATAAAATTTGCTTAAGCTGGCCAGCAAGCTCCCCCACCCCAAAAAAACAGTTTTGATGATCATTTTAACAGTGACAATTGAAAACATTGTTCTAATTCAATAATACGTATCATGTATCCATCCTCATGTCATACAAAACGTATGATTCAGGAGAGCTACTGTAGCCCCTAGTTAACTATAGCCTACTAGCCAGAAGTTAACCAAGCACCCTTTCCATTTTCTGCCACAGTTAGAAAAGTCTTTAAATATAACAATGTGCTACCGATCCGGTTCATCCTAAAAATCGGTCCTGTGACCCTAGTCAGTTCGGCACATACATACAGAACGGAGCGGAGGGAATCCAGGCACGTCCACATATCTTCCACACACTTGTGTGCGCATATTCCCAGTGCACGGTAATATACAAAACACAGCCATCGAGGAGCCACAATCTATTCTTTTATTGTCTACCTGTGAAGGTATCCATAGACCTCGTCCATGCATAGTGTGAATACGTTTCATTTAGATGCTTGACTACAGTCAACAATGTGATGATTCCCTATATGCTGAAACCCTTAGCCCCTATAATACATCAGGTTTAAGGCCAAGAATGAGTGGGGGGGGGATGACATGCTACTGTAACAGGGTTGGTTATGTTTCCACTTGCCTCTAAAGAAAGGTGTATTTCATGTTCAAGCAGTCTTATTGGTTGGTTCAACTCTGATGACAATAAGGCGTGTTGTGATTGTCCCCGCTTGCAGATAGAGGGAGATCGCGAACGTCAGGTCTTCCCGGTATGAAAATGTCGTGCAAGGGGTAGTTCACGTTCTGAATACTGTTTTCTATTTTACAATGTGTACAAGTTTGCTGTACATTACTGATTTATACATGTGTGGGTATATGGTACCTGTTAGGGATTGAGGGGCTTTGTGGGATGTGCTTTGGCATACGATTGCTGTAAATAAGTGTGTTAGCTAGCATACACCGATGTAATGGTCACATAAGCCCACTGCTAACACAGTTGTCTTCATGCTACAGATTTTGCCATCGACAGTCATCAATATCGTTAAGCCCTGCACAACTAACGTGCTGTTTCCTATTTAACAACAGCAACAGATAATAAATAAAGCTCAACTGGGACCACTGGCTGATGTGATTTATTTGGACAAAACACAACGCAAGGAGAGTACGATTTACATCTGTTATACTACAACAGAATTCCTGGCTTTGGCCGAGCCGAACAGCGATCCAAGAGATTAAATGTAAACACACACTGATATTCATGACTTCCTTTACACCGGAGCCAAGATCATTACGTTGTGTGTATCTGTTCGGACAAATTCTACTATGGGATAAAGCTCAGATTATTTTCAGTTAAACATCAAGCATGTCTCAACAAATTGCAGGAATTTGGTTGTGCCTCTTGTTGTATGTATCAATTACGCTGCATACCTTGAACTCTCTGCATTAAGAGATTTGCCTCTGTGTAGCACAACATTTGAGTTCTGATATTACTGCCCCCATGACTCCCCATGTTTATTGTTGTTGGCTTGGTTGAGGCAGTAGCCAAACTGTACCCCGAGGATGTGTAGCATACCATTGAGGCCTAACTCAATAACTCTCCCTGTACTGTTTCAGTGTCAGATGTGGCTTCCCAAACGAAACACAGATCCGGTTACTAAAACAGCTTCCACCGCCAGCGTGGTCAATCATCCAACCAGGGCAACCGAACCTCCACTCTACTCATTACAGGTCTACATCCAGCCACATTTCTTACCATGTAAACAAACACTCAAAAGAGGCAAAGTGGTAAATACTGGGTAAAATGTACCATTCTTTCACAGAGATTCTGCTAGTACTGTCCCTACTAGTTGCTGCTAAAGAATGGCGATTCTTTATTCAACGGAGACATCTGCCTGAGTTTTGACAGATCAGAAGGGGGACTGTGAAGCTGGGAGGCAGGGGACCAGGGGAGCAGTCAGAGTAGACACTGAGGGAGTGGTGAGGGAACGGTGGCAGTGTGGCAATAGGGCAGAGGTCTATTGATTCGTGTGGCACATCAACTACGGTCCGGAGAACAAGGGCTCTTGGTACAGAGGAAACAATGGCCATTCAGCCCTTACCACCAGGCCTAGAGGAACAGCTGACCATTACAAGAGAGAGGAGAGAGATGGAGGGGAGAGACTGAGGGAGGGGAGGGGTATTGTTACAGGAGAGGTGTCAGGAGAAAGTGTCACGCATCCATTCAGTCATTCTGTTCCTAATTGGAGAAAATAGAGGGGCTGGGTAGGGGTGAAGTCAGTATGATTCAGCCACAGTAGGTGATCTACTAGCTTTCATTGACAGCTACTTGGACCAGGGGGCAAAGACAGCATCTCTTTTGTATGGAGAGACATCTATAGATCATTTCATCTAATTGAATTCCCATAGCAGGTTGTGTCAGTGTGGAGAATAGGAAATGGAAACTCGAGGGAAAAACACTCAAAAACACTACACCATTAATTTAGATAAAATGGGAATAAATACCTATTCAAAACAAGAGTCTATTAATGAGCACAAACGCACCACCTCGAGCCATAGTCATTTCACATTACGCAACAACTCTGCCCACTGACAAAACATACATGTCAGTGAGCTAATGGAAGTGCATTGTGCCCCCAGGTAAAGTGAAGGGCATTATTCTCTTCCACTCTCTTTGTATCATCCACGGATTCCTTTAGAAGTTGAGAAGGATCACGACAATACATCCCACTATACAGCCCCCCCACCCACACAGACCCACCTCAGATAGCCTAGGTCTGGTTAAATAATGCAGCCATGGCATGACTCTGTCTTTTTCGTGAGCTTACCGGAACAAGAGCTAGCATATCCTCAGACAATCCAGAATGATCCAAATGGACTCAACTACAAACGGAAACATCCTACACCCGTCACTGAACACAACACAACCCTATAGGTGTGCAATGGCTAGCCCTGTAGCCCTATAGGCTGGTAAAGATTCTTCAACATGGCCAAAGTCCACCATTGCAAGAACAAATCAGGTAATTAGCGCTCGTTCACCTCGACCAACTAAGCCCCAACGGATGAGAAATGTGTACATTGCATACAGAGGTACAGCTGAATGCATAGAGTAGGTACTCACAATGTAATGTGGAGTCCTCAGGTAGGAGAACATGGTTCCGTACAGGTAACCGGCCTGTTCCGGGTCTACGTCCAAGGCGGCGGCTCTGTTTCGTACAGTCCAGTAACAGTAGTCCAGTCCCGTTCAGTCCTGCATGCTACCGGCGTGTTGTACTGTTCCAGAGAATGACGGGGCCTCTGTCGGCCACTGATTAAAGGATCTTAAGATTTCGATTTAGAGCCACGGTGTTCTCTTTAAATAGGAGCTCTCATTAGCAGAATGACCTCAGTCACCACCGGGTGTTATGTAAGAAAGAGAGAAAGAGACAGAGGGGAGGTGAGAAAGAGCGAGAAAGAGAGAGAGAGAGACCGAGTGAGAGCGAGAGACTGAACGGGTGGCCATACTGTGCGGTCAGCCAGGAGGCCACAAAAGGTCAGAGGTTATGACCCCTGAGTGGTCAAAGTGACTGGTTCACACGCTCCAGTTACACAGACAGACATTTTATCACCTGTACACAACCACATGCTCCTCCTAATCTAACTCCAAAAGGCCTAATCTCAGGGTGTTGTCGTACATGCTGCTAATGTTACACTGGTCTCTTATAATCTTGTCAATTCAACTTTTGGTGAACAACTTTGATAAACCATTACAGCCCTCTCAAAACGCACCATTGGGTGTGTCCACAATCATAAAAAATAACCATCACAAAAATAAGCTTTTAATTGCACTCCTTTTCTATCCCTTTCTGACAAATAACATCTAGAAACGGCAATTATCAAATTTGGCTGGAAATCCATAGTTGTTTTATGTGGATGAAGCTTATCAAGAACAGCATTGGAATTTGTGTAATATTAGGTTTCTGCCAGCTGTGCACCAGCCTTGAAGACAAAAGCAAGTGGCTGAGCTTTGACACCCATTTCAATAGATTATCTGTCCAGAAAAAATACCAACATCAGTCAGTCAACTTCCCGACTGTAACACTTGCCATTCCCAAATTGTATCCCTGTCCATCTTCGGAATGTTGGTCACATTCCGTAGAGGTGGGAAACCGGATATTCCCACGTTCCGGAGAGGTGCGGACATTGAGACCGCCTTTACACACACACACACACACACACACACACACACACACACACACACACACACACACACACACACACACACACACACACACACACACACACACACACACACACACACACACACACACACACACACACACACACACACTTAGCCAATATACCACGACTAATGGCTGTTCTTATGCACTACGCAACGCGGAGTGAATGGATACAACCCTTAGCCGTGATATATTGGCCATATACCACAAACCCCCGAGGTGCCTTATTACTATTATAAACTGGTTCCCAATGTAATTAGAGCAGTAAAAATACATGTTTTGTCATACCAATGGTATACGGTCTGACATACCACGGCTGTCAGCCAAATCAGCATTCAGGGCTCGAACCACATTGTATTCTATTTTGTAAACTCCAAACCACCAGTTGACCTTTTAACCAGAACATAATGTGATTTGACAGCTAGAGTTCATGTTTGACAGACAGCATATTGTGTTTCAATCCAGTGGGGGGATTCACCCAGGCTTTCATGACACCCACATCAAAGCTATTGAAACATCAATACTTTACAGCAAAAACGAAAGCCATTAGAAGAGTGCTAAAAAAAAGGTAATAATATAGTCATTATGTCTGATTCGGGTAGGGGGAAGTCCTATTAAAACACGTATCTTCTCTCAGGAGATGTCTGAATACCAGGCCAGGGCGACGCCCACCCCACACCCTCTGTTGAACAGGGCAGGACAAGGCTTTATTCACAAAGGGTTATACTCCTCTCCTCCTCCTTACCCGCCAGGGAGGGTGCGTCTCTCAGTCAGTATACCAGGAGCCACACCTCAATGTTGACCCAGTGTTAGGCTGAGGATATGTCAATACTGGCCTACATTAAGCAAAGTGTCGGAGTAGAAGTGAGTAGACCTACATGCATTCCGTCTTGAAGTGGCAAATTTACAAACACACCCACACACCCTCCTCATAGTGCTATAGGATCCCCCAGGAAGGGTATGTATGGCAACAGCTCCTCCAAACTGACTGAATAATTCACGGCTCTCTGGTTGGTAGTTACCCTCTACATCCACACAGTGCTGGCTGGATCCCCATTAGAGTTGGGACTTGGCCACACTGAGGTACAGTATCTGAAGAAAAGATGCAATGATTGATTGAGCCAATGACTTTCCTATGGGGTTCATACTTTGAGAGACAACGGAGGGAACATAGGTGCCCAGTAAGACCTGGGCTGGCCTGGTTCCATACTGTATACGCTGTAGCCAACTCTCCTATCGTTGTTTTGTTGACAGTATTGGGACTAGGCTAAGCCTGGGTTATTTTGAACATGAAAGAGACACCCCGAAGGGACATTGCAACATCCGGCGAGACGTAACCCCAAACCACCAGTGTGGGCACAGTCTTCTTTCAACCAGACACACTCAGGAAGTGATACAGAATTGATGTCTAGAGTTGGGTAGAGGCACTCTGGTTAAAGCTGTTTCCTGTAACATGGGTTAGTTAGCATATGTAGTTCTAAAAAAAAAAGACAAGCAAAAAAGGAAGAATGGCATAGAGAACCTTATTCTGATATGTGATGTTACACAACCAACAGGGTGTTAAAAAGCACTGTCCTTTCACTTTACCAGTTCAACACTGACATGAACAAACTATCAAACAGCTAAGCAGGAAAATTGGATAACACAATGGCCTTGAAAAGGTTATTTTACAACATTCACAAGCCGGGGCAATGGCATTTAGACTAGATATCACTTGTCTGTGAATGGGAAAGGATTTTTATTTTACCTTGATTTAACTCGGCAAGTCAGTTCAGAACAAATTCTTATTTTCAATGACGGCCTTGGAACAGTGGGTTAACTGCCTTCTTCAGGGGCAGAACGACAGATTTTTACATTGTCAGCTCGGATGGCGAGATGGAGGCCTGACATAGCGAGAAGGGAATGAGAATAGAGGAGAGGATTGATAGAGTGTGGATTGGGGGACGACAGAGAGAAAGTGTAACGGTAGAACTAAAGCCACGTATCTGCTTTTGGAGCAGTTGACAATTGAATTAACATGGGAGGGATAGGGAGTGATGTGCCAGTGTGAATCCAAAACACAGGAGGGTTTAGGATCTCTCATTTGTCCCATCTCCCTTCAGGCTGTAGAAATGAGATTTTCAGGAAACGAAAAGGACAAAAACAACCCTGTACGATAACAGAACCCAATCCAATTCCATCCTGGCATCTTTGGTGAAATTGCTATAATGGGAATGTGAAAAGAGTCTACTCTAACACAACATGATGTACATGAGGTGTACTAACTTGAAACTGATGGATGTTCCTTGATAATTGTTTCTCAACTGAGACATGATGCTATATGAAACATTGTAGCTTTGCCTATAGTTCTAGGGATTCTACGTCATGGTGAGAGGCATAGGAACAAGCCTTGAGGGAGAATGGACTCCCTATCCTGTCCCTGATTGCCAGTCTTTGATCTGCTTCAGTCTGTCCCTGGCTGCTACAACGTTACCGGCCCCTAACATGACTCAGGGTGGCTGTGTGTGAGACAGGGATGCGCATTGTGGTAATGGAGGGAGGCACATTGTCTTGCTCATCTGAGCCATAAGTCATACAGTTGTCCCACGGCCCAGCCGCCACCATTCCTCTATCCATCGTTTCCTCCCTCCTTCCAGCCATCCATCCATCCCTCCACGCAAAGAGAGACAGAGAGAGTTCCAGTATAAGCCCACCACTGTAAGGCCATTGTTCTGCTGTGTGCAGTCCCAGGCCTGGCCAGAGCAGTGTTGCCCTGTCGTCTATAGTACTGCGCTGCACACACACACACCACACACGCCCTGCCTGTCACACAGAAAACAAACAATAACATGACCACATGCTGAACCCCGTAGCCTTGATAAGACCCTCTACTGTTACTGTTCTCTCCATCCATAGCCTCAATCCTCTCACGCACTTAGTGGATGCATCCCAAATGGCGCCACATTCCCGTTATAGTGCGCACTATAAAAGGGAATTTTGTGCCATTTGGGACACATCCAGTGCCACAAAGCTCATGCACAGATCAATACACTGATCACATTTTGGACATTCAAACATTTAGATCTAGACGGACATAGCCAGGACTTTTATAGAAAAGGTACACAAGAGGTTATTTATTTACTGTAACCTTTCTAAACTGATAGACAAACACACACACACACAACCATTCTCCAACTATCTGGCATACAGTACACACACACACACACGTGAGCATGTACCCACACAAACACTTTTCCCACCTCACAAAGACGCTTTTCCCTCACACTTCTCCTCCAAGCATCTCTCACTCTCCCTCTCTCGTCCTCTAAGTGACCTGTGTGTGAGTGGTCCTGTGTGGATAATTGATCAACACAGAGAGCCTTTCTGTATGGACCAATTAAATGTCCACTGGCCAGGCGGGCATGTCCTGCCACATCAGCTAGAATGGCTCCTTTTGTCCGAATCGGCCCAATACCGCGGCACGTTCAGACAGATCCAAATCTCTGGGCCAAGTACCATCCCACAATACACTGGGAACCAGTCAGTCAGGCTGCTTTCCAAATGGCAAGATATTCCCTATTTAGGGCCCATAGGGTTCTGGTCAAAAGTAGTATATAGGGCAGGGTTCCCCAACTGACGGTCCGTGGGCCAAATTTTGCCTGTGGTTGATTTTAGTTAGCGCCCCAAGTTTGCTGAGCAAATTTTTGTGGGGGGGAGATTAAAGACTAAAAAACACCCGCAAATCAGCGTCAAGTGATTTTATTTTTGACTTGGTTCCAAAGTTTTCCGACACATAATAGAGTGATATGTGAATGTACACAAATGTAAGCAAGGTTTGAAATGAATATGTTTTAGTCAAATATTATATATTTATGGCCTTCTTGCGGTCAATTTGCAGTCAACAAATTATTTGTAATTATGTTCCGGCCCCGTGACCATCCGCTTAAGAAAAAAAATTCAGTCCACGGCTGAATCTATTTGATGATCCCTGGTATAGGGAATAGGGTACCATTTGGGATACAGTCTTGGTGCCCGATGGGGGGGGGGCAGGTACTAGGCCACCTGCCTACTTGTCATCTTGGACCAGAGACCTCCAGGGGAGTGTAGAGAGATGAGTTTAGAGACGCAGTGACAGTAATCTGAGATATTTCCTGTCTAAGACCAGGGTCTGAGAGAAGCAGCCAGCCAGCATAGTTCCACTGTTTCTCCACTGTACGGAGGGGTTGGCAAAGGACAAGGGCTAGCTGGGTGGAATGCCACCAGCCTTTGGAGTTCCACTGTTCTCAACTGTAGCTTGGCAGAATGATAACCAACTGAAGTCAGCCTGTGTTGCCCATTTAGCAAGCCCGTTCATTTCAGTTGTTCTATTTCAGTAGCTGGTTCACACCCTTTGAGGGAATGCGTCAAATAGTCAAAATGTCTTTATAGGAACATGCTAAATATCGTAAACGTGCCACAAACAAACAATTTCCTGTCCCCACTCTGTCTCATCTGAATATGTAGTCATGGTTTCAGCTCCCACGCATTCACATCAACGGGGACTCTTAATACCCTAGGAATTCACTGGCCGGCCAGTGAGCTTCTCTATTGGCTACCAGGAGGGCCTCCACATCCCCCCCGGCCAAGAAAAAGAGTGATTAACCGCCTTTCAATTAAAGTTAGGGGTTTGAGTGAAGAGACAAGAGAGGGAGAGGAAGGAGGAAGGAAGAAGATTAATAAAATAGTGCTGTACGTGTGACTGAAGTAATTCAATGACGACATGGAAGTCAGGAAGACTGATATGTAGCCAGGAGACCTCTAATGCCTTCTGACTAAAATAAACATTTACAGATGGGCAAATTGCTGGCATGCGAAAGACTGGGGGCTTTGGAGAAGAGAGGGAAGAGGTGAATGTACAGAAAGAAGAGCAGAGAGATTTATTATCTCCTTCATGAAGCAAACAAATCTGAAATCACAGACATTGTCGAGATTCAAAAACTCAAAGGAGATGGACTGGAGGAGACAAAGAGAGGTGGATGGTGGGGGTCAGGCACCATTTCCCAATTTAGCGCCATTTGGGAAACAGGCATTGTCTGATAAGATGAGGAATATTAAAACGTGTCTATAAACTCATGGGAATGGACTGAAGGGGACTGAAAGAGAGGCGAGAGGAGGGGCTTGGGGGAGGCAGGGAGCTACACAACCCTACCGATTAATCCAGCTCTGGTGCATCTATGTACCCACTGTCAGAGATGTAATAATATTGGATCCAGGGTGCAGGGAGGGGTGTGGTGGTTGGGGTGTCTGTCTGGGGTTGGTCCCTAGCACAGTGCAGCAGACGTGTAATCCCCTGGTTCCTGAACCTCACCACCCAGTAATACACTCTTTAGTAGATTACACCACTCCCTCCCTAGTCTCACCAGCCCTAATCCACACAAACAAAGCCCCCAGACCTGAGTCCCCAACCAGTAACACATACACACAGAGGACTCTGTCACACACACACAAAACACAGAACTGCTCTTATGAAGAATCAATCAAATAGTCTAATCAGAGAAAAAAAGTGAGGACAGTGTAATCTCTGAAAGATTTAGGCTACTGCAATAATGAGGACAAGACACCCACAGATTCCTTCAAATATTTATTGTGATGAGCAGAGGGAGAGATGGAGAGACTGAGAAAGAGAACAAGAGTGAGAACGAGAGCGAAAAAGAGACAGATCGGCAACAGCCTATTATGTTTTAATCATGCCATTAATTAACAATTAGGTTAATAATGATGTTCATTCAAATGATGATAACTGATGTGGCTAATGTCAGTAGAATCAACAAATCACAGCACATATTGATGGGTACACTTCCAACTTTTACTTCCTGCCTTGCTCCTCGCAATGGTTGCCAGTCCCCCCCATTACGACATCATTGACTTGAATGGGGACACCCGTTCTATTCATTCTATTTCTACGGCAGCACATGTAGTCATTAGCGGAGGAGACAAGAAAATGTGCGTGAAAATAAACACACACACAAATACATACACACACACACACAGTTGAAGTCAATAGTTTACATACACTTCGGTTGGAGTCATTAAAACTCCCCCTTTATCCTCCAAACATAACGATGGTCATTATGGCCAAACAGTTCTATTTTTGTTTGAGGACATGGCTCCAAAAAGTACGCTCTTTGTCTCCATGTGCAGTTTCAAACCGTAGTCTGGCTTTTTCATGGCGGTTTTGAAGCAGTGGCTTCTTCCTTGCTGAGTGGCCTTTCAGGTAATGTCAATATAGGACTCGTTTTATTGTGGATATAGACACTTGGACCTGTTTCCTCCAGCATCTTCACAAGGTCCTTTGCTGTTGTTCTGGGATTGATTTGCACTTTTCGCACCAAAGTACATTTCATCTCTAGAAGATAGAACACGTCTCCTTCCTGAGCGGTATGACAGCTGCGTGGCCCCATGGTGTTTATACTTGCGTACTATTGTTTATACAGATGAACGTGGTACCTTCAGGCATTTGGAAATTGCTCCCAAGGATGAACCAGACTTGTGGAGGTCTCCAATTTTTTTCTGAGGTCTTGGCGGATTTCTTTAGATTTTCCCATGATGTCAAGCAAAGAGGAACAGAGTTTGAAGGTAGGTCTTGAAATACATCCACAGGTACACCTCCAATTGACTCAAATTATGTCAATTAGTCTAACAGAAGCTTCTAAAGCCATGACATCCTTTTCTGGAATTGTCCAAGCTGTTTAAAAGGCACAGTCAACTTAGTGTATGTAAACACACACACACACACATATATATATATATATATAAATAAATAAATGTTTGTTTTTGCTATTCAAACGGTTATTATGGTTGACGGGGTCATTTAGCTGGCCAATTACCATCATCCATAATTCCATAACCACCACAGCCCTAGCAGCAATGACACTTTTTAGACTGCTACATTTGTTGGGTTGCGTCTGGCCAGTCTATCAAATATGTGATAGTGGCAGTGTTTGGTGATTAGTCATGCACTAACTATGGTGGGTTGGTTTCAAAACCACACATATTATAGGCGCCAAATGGCACCCTATTCCCTAAATAGTGAACTATGGGCCCTGGTCAAAAGTGGTGCACAATATTTGGGTGCAATTTGGGACACAGACATATTCACAGCAGCTAATCACTTTTCTTCATAAATCCTAACCCTAATGTTGGTTGAGTGTCTAGATTGTACAGTAGGGACAGTAGACTATTTATCCAATGGTTGGATAAAGTTGACTTTTCTAATAGGCATTTTAGTGCTATAGAAAATCGCTGACATCCTAAATTAATTTCTTGACAAGCCCAGGCTTAACTCTCGATGTCATAATGAAAGTGCCAGTCAGACAATGGAAAGAGGAAGCACACTCAGAGTGTATGTTTTCTCCGTCCTTCAGCACAGACCAAACTGACCTGCTAAATATTGGCCTTGTGCAAGGCCCATGCACAGCAAGAGAGAGTGTGTGTGTGTGTGTGTGTGTGTGTGTGTGTGTGTGAGAATCGCACCAACACACCAGCCTAAAGGAAGGACCTTGGGTTGTTTACAATTTCAATACTCATAACAGACTCTGTGAAGCTTTCATATCACACACAAACAATAGCACATTCTTAAACCCATCTAACATCAGCGTAGCGTACAAACACACATCACACAGCATTATGGATGTTTCATCAACATACAATACAAAGCTAGTAGTGCATAAGGAGGCTCCTACTATTACTAGTAGTGCATAAGGAGGCTCCTACTATTACTAGTAGTGCTAAAGGAGGCTCCTACTATTACTAGTAGTGCATAAGGAGGCTCCTACTATTACTAGTAGTGCATAAGGAGGCTCCTACTATTACTAGTAGTGCATAAGGAGGCTCCTACTATTACTAGTAGTGCTAAAGGAGGCTCCTACTATTACTAGTAGTGCATAAGGAGGCTCCTACTATTACTAGTAGTGCATAAGGAGGCTCCTACTATTACTAGTAGTGCTAAAGGAGGCTCCTACTATTACTAGTAGTGCATAAGGAGGCTCCTACTATTACTAGTAGTGCATAAGGAGGCTCCTACTATTACTAGTAGTGCTAAAGGAGGCTCCTACTATCACTAGTAGTGCATAAGCAGCCACCTACCATTACTTGTAGTGCATAAGCAGCCACCTACCATTACTAGTAGTGCATGAGTAGACAGCTGTTAGTCTGGCCGTTATGATTAAACTTCTTTAATCCGTCTGACATCCGTTACCACGGAAATATCCATTTCATTAATGGCCACTTGCAGGGAGCCAGGGCAGGAGGGGGGGGGGGGGGGGGGGTGACTCTCCTCCAATCAAAGACAAGGACACTGGTAGCCTGTGGCCTTGCTTTTCTCCTCTCTCTGCTGCCAGGGGAAAGCAAGAACTGTCCTAAAATGGCACCCTTTCCCGATATAATTCACTACTTTTGACCAGAGCCCTATAGGTCATGGTCAAAATAAGTGCACTACATAGGGAATAGGGTGCTATTTGGGACGCACACGGGGACAGACAAATCATAGCTCCCTCCTTCCTCTTCCCCTGTATTGACAAGTTGTTCTGGGAGTTACTCTGAAGCCTCCAAGGTTCCTCAAGGTTTATTGACACAGCATTCCCAAAGGGCACAGAGGTGTGTGAGGGAATGTGTGTATGTGTGCGTGCGGGCGTCTGAGTGCCTGCGTGAGCATGCACAAGTTAGTTTTTGCCCCCCCCCCTCCCCCGCTGAGCCCCAGCCCCATTTGGTAACAGTTATTTAGGAGCGGTACTGTTGTGTTAGCCTAAATTTGGATTGTTGAGCCAGCTAGGTGCTGTTTGAAAGTTTGTTGGTACACAGCGCAACTAAAAGAAGGTACTGAAATATTCAACTGTGACCCTATGAGCCTTTTGTTCATGCAATGCAACATCTCTCTCTTCAGCAACAGTACAGTGGCGTGTTGTGGAAAGTTCTAAGAACAAAGGACTGAGTCTCTGGAAATTCACATCACCAGCAGAGCAGAGCGCCCATCGCGAGACCACAGAACCGCTGAGCAGCAGACCCACAGACACCTCCCAGTCTAAACACATGACAGGTACAGCACATACAGGCTACATGACAGGTCCACAGAACATAAACATGATAGACAATCAAATACTATAGGTCGAACAGAGACCATGGTTCACCCGCACCTTGTATCTTTACACTGCTATGCAAAGATGTATTGTAGTCACAGAATGCCACTTGATCCAGCCAGATATTTTGAGTTCAACATCATTACTTTCAATCATTTTTTATTCTTTGCATTAATGAATCAATTATACAATCATACAATCAACTTGACTTGTTTTTACTAATCTAACTACATAAGGGTAATGATTTATTTGAATGGTAAATCTCTATTGATAAACTGGGTAAATCAAGATGTAACCTATAAGCAGGCCTATTCTGTAGTGTAGGCCTATAGAGGCGTGTCCACATCACTCAGGAATTAACATGGTTTCGAACACACCAACACATTCGTGAAGAAGGCACGACAACGCTTGTCCCCATAAAGAGGTTGAAGAGATTTGGGATGGGCCCTTAGACCCTTAAAAAGCTCTACAGCTGCACCATTGAGAGCATCTTGACTGGCTGCATCACCTCTTGGTATGGCAACTGCTTGACATCCGAACGCAAGGCGCTACAGAGGGTAGTGCATACTGCCCAGTACATCACTGGGCAGTATGCAATCCAGGGCCTCTATACCAGGCGGTGTCAGAAGAAGGCCTTAAAAATTGTCAAAGACTCCAGCCACCCAAGTTATATACTGTTCTCTCTGCTACTGCACGGCAAGTAGTGCCGATTCACCAACTAATAGGACCTTGACTCATCACATACACTGCTGCTAATCATCTATCTTGTTGCCTAGTCGATTTACCCCTACCTATATGTACATATCTACCTCAATTACCTCGTACCCCTGCACATTGACTCGGTACTGGTACCCAGTGTATATAGCCAAGTTATTGTTCCTCATTGTGTATTTATTCCTTATATTATCTTTCTATTATTTTTTATTTCTCTCTCTACATTGTTGGGAAGAAGTAAGCATTTCACTGTTAGTCTACACCTGTAGTTTATGAAACGTGACAAATAAAATGTGATTTATTCACAATACAGCTGAATGCATATTCAATAGGAGTGTTTGCATGCATTGAGTTATTGAGATTGTTTGGGCTGATTTCTGTTTCACTTCCATTTGGGACTTATTTTATTGTATTGATCAACAATATTTGCATAGAAGAAGCACTTTTCTTTTATAAAACTTCATGCTGTCTCTAAGAATCGTGACGTTACTCACGCCGTCAGTTTGAGGTTCGACCAAAGATGATCTTTACAGGGAGAGAAGTGATGTGGGGGAGACCAAGTGAATTAATAACGTTTTTGGTGACAATCAGCTTTGAAATCAGTAATATTTTGTGTTATGTTTTGCATATTATCACAAAAAAGTAGTAGTAGGGTGGTGAATTTATGTTAGCTTCAGCTAGCAAGCAAAGTTAGCCTAAAAATCTCAAAGATACCAGTATCTTCTTGCATTGTAAAATGTTATAGTAATGGACATCGTTTTGCGAACAGTAATTAACAGTTTCAACATTTCTACATGCCGTGTGTCATTATTCAAGTGTGTTAACCTCTGTGCAGCATAGGTGGTGATGCAGCCCAGACTCCCAGTGAGTCCTCAGGAAAGGCTTTAGCTAGCAATGAGTAAGTGAAGCAGGCAAGGATCAGGCACGGTGCACTTGTGCTATAAGGGGACAATCAGCAGACTATGAGACATTTGACAGAAGTACCGAAAGTAACAATGTCACGCCCTGACCTTAGAGAGACGTTTTATTTCTATATTTGGTTAGGTCAGGGTGTGATTTGGGTGGGCATGTTTTCTATTTCTTTGCTTTTGGCCGAATGTGGTTCCCAATCAGAGGCAGCTGTCTATCGTTGTCTCTGATTGGGAATCATACTTAGGCAGCCTTTTCCCCACCTAATGATGTGGGTAATTATTATTTTCTGTGTGTGTTTGTGTGTGCCACGGTTGCGTCACGTTTGTTTCTGTTTACCTGTTATTTTTGTGAAGGTTTCACTACGATTAAAAGAAATGTGGAATTACATGCACATATCTATGACAGGGAGTTTGAAGACAGTGAACGTGACAAACAAATTCTAATACCGAACCGTTTATGATCTAGTATCGGAAAAAGTAGCAAAGTTTCGGTGTATTGTGGCAACACTAATAATCTGTGTAACAAATGGCACCCTAGTCTTTATGTAGTACAGTAATCCCTCGTTTATCGCGGGGGTTACGTTCCGAAAATGACCCGCGATAAGTGAAATCCGCGAAATAGAAAACTTTTTTTTTTTTTACAATTAGCAACTATTACATGTATACAAATACAGTGACTCACGTGTAGGCCGTTTCACTGCTCTTCAGACTGGGCCGCTGCATCCTGACTGCGCTCTGCAGTGTTCTCTTCTTCTGAAGCCCGCGGTGCAGGTGTGTTTGTTCGGGAGAAGAGCATAGTGATAGGCAGCTGTTGTCGCTCTTTTTTCTTCTTTGCAAAAAGATCCTTGTACACCGACATGCCACCATCGATTACGTTGGAGAACTGTAATGAACGGCTCATCAAAGGGTCCCATTCCTCAGCTACTCGCTTAAGTTCAGTGGCCATTCGCACCATGGTTGCTAAGCGACCAAGCGTTAGTCCTTCCTTCCTTCCTGGCCAACTTAATGTAAATTTGCCAAGCTGTTTTATGTACGTACACATAACTGCACGAGACGACAAAATGATAGCACAATTCGTAGCATGTTTTGATACAAGAAGCGGGAGTGAGTTTTTAGCGAATCAGAATGCAGAGCACAATGCACCAAAAAAAAATAAAAAATGCATTATGAAAATCCGCGAAATAGCGAATCCGCGATAAGTGAACCGCGAAGTGGCGAGGGATCACTGTACAATACTTTTGACCAGGGCCCATAGGGAATTGGGTGCAATTTGGGACACATCTTTAGTTAATCACCAGATATAATTCACATTATCCATGGCCTGGGCTGATGCAAAGTTTGGTAAATTATGGTAAAATGTCCCTCTTTTGTGCAACCACGCTTCCCAAAAATATTAAGTTTCAAAGATGTCTGCAGAAAGAATGGGGTGTCAGCTGTGACATGACACCTTGAGTTAGAAAAACATCTATTTGGTTATTTAATTACAGTATGTGAAGTGGATTTACACCCGGTAACGGAATTATGGTACTGGAATTACATCATGGGTCCCTGATCTGTACTATACAGAAATGCATAATTATGGACATTAATATATTTCTCCTCCTGGAGATGCATCCTGAATAGGTACACAAATGTAGAACTATCTAATATCCTTATTTTGCATTTTAGGGTATTATTCTACACACTGGCTATTATTGTAATGAGCTCCGACCCAAACAAGAACACATTTGGTTGGTCCGGACCAAATCTGAAACAATCATAGATGTCTATGTTTCACAAGTTTGGACATCACAGCACAGAGCTCAGTATTGTGCAGTACAATGCAGCACAGTAGAGTTCAGTAGATATGTTCAGTACAGTAGGTTACAGTACAATACATTATACTGTACTCTACTCTAGTGTGCTCTATTGTAATGAACTCAGCTCCTGTACTCTACTATGCTGTCCAAACTTGTGAAACAAAGACGTCTGATTGGTTCAGATTTGGTCCGGCTAGGGTGGACTGACCAAATATCAACGTCCATGGATGTCTGGTGTCAGCAGGTGCTCAATGGGTTGCTTGTTACAGTAAGGATGCTTGTTACAGTAAATGGAAGAGCCTGAAAGAAAAGAGAGAGATTGTCCAGACTGTTTTTACAGAAAGAGGGGGGAAAAAAAGCTATGAGCTGAACATAAGTGTGCCAGTGGAAGAGAGGACAGTAGCATGTGACCCAACTGTGGTTTGTGACTACTATGATATCCCGTTGCAGCCAATTAAATTGCAGTAATTATGTTACTGATTTGGTAACAGAATTACGAGTTTTAATCACGTAATAATTCATAAACAAACTTGATATCAATAAAAACACTGTGAAAATATCTTAAAGATATGTGCGTTTTTGGTAATGGAATTACCAGGCACAAGGCAATGTTTCTTAAACTTACGGAAGGCAACTCATTTCTCAAACTCAATATAAGTGTTGATATTAGTTGGCAACTGTTTTGATGCATTTCTAATACCTGTTCCATCTGTTTTGACCAGTTATTCCTAATTTCTAGGATGGAAAATTGTTGAACAATGGCCTTACATTTCTTGGTCCTTTTAGCGAGACAGAGAGCGAGCTTATTCTCACTGAATAAAATGTTGCTGTAAATGTGAGGAATCAGAAAACATGGCCAACAATACCACAGCACCGCTCACTTGCCACACTATAGCTGACGAGACATTTTTAGCCCCGGCCGGCCAGGACAGGAACCCAATCTCTGAATGACTCTCCTAAATCCTGACATCAATATAATATGCTGGTACTGGTGCACCCCGTAAAAAGAATAATACATTGCATTCACTTATAAACAACTTGATTGTCCATTGCAACAAAAAATTATATTTTTGCTGTCTGTTCTTTAATTCCCAACCCACTTGTAGCCTATTCGTTTGGACCAATATCCCTTTAATGTAAAACCTCCGCCAGGCAGCATCTCGAGTCTACCAGTAGCATGTCCAATGATCCAGTACAGTGGGCCTCCAAGAGAAAAACTACTAACAGCTGTTCAAATGGTTCCAGACACAGTCTAGGTTATGCAACTGGGTCCTGAGAGACGGGAGCCCGAAGCATCCACTCATTACACAGTCACACACCAACTACCCTCCGCTCCAGACCACCGCCAAAGCACGGGTCGGTTTCTCACTCCATCACTAAACAGTAAACACACGCTAAAAATGGACCGGTGGCTGTCAATCTTCACAGATAAGTGAAACTCTAGGCTCACTTCGGGATGCTTTCCTAACGCCACAACAACAGAAGCAGCATGCAGGATTTCAGCAGCGATACCAAGGCAAGGCAGTGGTTGGCTTTGACCGCTAGCTAGTTTACACACAATAGTCTTGGCTAGTTTAATCAGGTGTGTGGGAGGTAGAGGAAGGAAGGCGGGGGGGAAAGAGGGAAGAGGAAAAGCGATTAGAGACTAAAGCAGGGATGGCTCTTTCACTCATTCCCTCGTTCTGATGCTGCTTACCTTGTCCTCTGGGTACATGATGTCCCAGAGAGTCTGAACAACACTAGTCAGGCCAGCGCGAGCACGAGAGAGAAAATGCGAGAAAAAGAGAGAGGGAGAGAGTGATGGGTGAATCATAGCATTAACCTTCTGTTGGACTCTAATGGCATTTCTGACGGTTCCTACGTGGCAGACAGGGTCTTCTTACCTGTTCACCAGCTCCCTCCCCACCAGCTCCCTCTCACTGCATAGGTACAGAACAGGACTGATCAACTGCATAGGAACAGGAGTGATCAACACTAATCTGCCTGAAATAGAGGCACCATGTTCAGGGCAGAGAAATAAGAGGCGGAGTGTGTGGCATATTGTGCATCTGAATTACCTTTCAAATGAATCCTGGGCCAAGATCCATCAAATATTTAAAGGAGTAGGTCACTATTTTACAACTTGATGTTAAATGGTTCTTCACTCTGAAAATATAGCAGAGTGAAGCATAGAGTACCACTGACAACATTCTATCGATATCACTCATCACCAGAGAGAGAAAGAGAGGGGGGGTAGAGATGAAGAGAAGGAGAGAGAAGCAGAAGAGAGAGAACCAGAGAGTGAAAGAGAGAGAAAAAGAGAAGCCAAGAGAGAGAGCTCTAGAATTTGATGTACTATTTGCTCAGGTTAAATATTGGATAAGAGTGAGCTCTGCTGCTTCACTTCAGAGGGATGAGCAGGGCTTCATTGAATTACCCATGCACTGGACCCACAGCCAGGCCTCTACTGTATGTGTACGTTTGTGTGTGTACTGTGGCAGGAATGACAAGTATGCACTGGAAAACCAGCAGCGGCCTCCTTTTCAGCTGGCGTCTGGGAAGTAGGTAAGACTCTCAGCACAACTCAGCTAACAGACTAGAGAGCAAAGTATAAGAGCCTTCCACGATAAAACACCATGAAAACACAACCTGCTTTCAGCCAGATCATCACAACACAAGGTTCAATTTTTTTCAGAAAGGTGCTTTGCTTCTTCTGACTGTAGAAAACGATCAACTGTGAATATGAAACACGAACACAGTCTGTTTAGTGTTACGCAAAGCCAGCCCAAACGTGAGCTGTGTCTGTCAGTAACCTGTAAAGCCCCTGTTGCAGATTCCCAACCTTTGCTCCGGCTCTCCCTTGCACAAATGTGTAATCAAACGCCTAACTGACTGAGGTAAATGTGTAGGCCCAACTAACTCAAAGGCATTCGGCGCAAAAGTGAGACGAGAGAACGACTCAGACGGCACAACGCTAGCTAGCAGTCTTCCTTGCCCTCACATGACGTCGCTGTAATGTTTCTCTCTCCAGTCATCCATAGATGGCCAGTAAATAAGTCATTGGTTTACAGCTAGTTCACAGACCAACTAATCTCCAGATTCACCAAAACAGGAAAACAACCATGTCTGTATCCGTCTGGCCTTCTGTCTCTGCCTTGGTTCACTAGGGTAGCGTCCCAAATGGCACCCTATTCCCTATGAGGCTCAGGTCAAAAGTAATACACTATTATACGGAATAGGGTGCCATCTGGGACGCCACCCTAGTCTTTTATCCCACTGGGAGGGTAAAGATCTATACCATAGCCTCTCACTGCATATGCCTAGGCCTCTATGGATGCGTCCCAAATGGCACCCTATTCCCTATGTACAAAATGGCACCCTATTTGCATTCCAAATGGCACCCTACTCCCTATGTAGTGCACTACTTTTGACCAGAGCACTAGACCCTGGTCAAAAGTTCACTATATAGAGAATAGGGTGCCATTTGAGATGCAACCAAAGTTTACTCTTGATAGCACTTACATCCAATAGGGCTCCGGTCAAAAGTAGTGCACTTTAAAGAGAATAGGGTGCCATTTGGGCCTCAACTCAGATGAGAGCGCAGCTACCAGATTAACACAGCATACATAACGGTAGACATGGGAATTCATAGATCTGACCTTGGGTCAGCTCAGACCAGCTGTTCCTTTTCCACGGATTTACTCCTGTATACAGTTTCATACCAGTTATGTCATATACACTATTTGTGGTCCTGAGTGAAGCCTGGAAGCCGAGGCTATACGATAGAAGTGGTGTTGCCTCTTTCTATTGGGAGTTGCTGTCATAAAGACATGCAATATGGGGGTATTTTCAGGGGTGATAGACATGCTTCTAAATATGGTCCCTTTACTATCCCAATATTAGATACACATGGTGGTGCACATGGCAGGGTCCGGAGGTACTGCAGGGGGTCTGCGGTCAGAACAAAAATATAATGCAACATGTTTGCAATTTCAACGATTTTACTGAGTTACAGTTCATATAAGGAAATCAGTCTGTTGATTGTGGCCTGTGGAATGTTGTCTCTCTCCTCTTCAATCGCTGTGCGAAGTTGCTGGATATTGGAACACGCTGTCGTACACATCAACGCAGCGCATCACAAACATGCTCAATGGGTGACATGTCTGGTGAGTATGCAGGCTATGGAAGAACAGGGACATTTTCAGCTTTCAGGAATTGTGTACAGATCCTTGCAAGATGGGGCCATGCTGAAACATGAGGTGATGGCGGCGGGATGAATGGCACGACAATGGGCCTCAGGATCTCTTCAAGGTATCTCTGTTTATTCAAATTGCCATAGATACCATGCAATTGTGTTTGTTGTCCGTAGTTTATGCCTGCCCATACCATATCCCCACCTCCATCACTACGCCATAAGTGGTCTGCAGTTGTGAGGCCAGTTGGACGTACTGCCAAATTCTCTAAAACGACGTTTGGAAGAGAAATCAACATTAAATTCTCTGGCAACAGCTCTGGTGGACATCACAACTTGAGACAACTGTGGCATTGTGTTGAGTGACAAAACTGCACATTTTAGAGTGGCTTTTCATTGTCCCCAGCACAAGGTGCACCTGTGTAATGATCATGCTGTTTAATCAGATTCTTAATAGGCCACACCTGACAGGTGGATGGATTACCTTGGCAAAGGAGAAATGCTTACTAACAGGGATGTAAACAACTTTGTGCACATGTAACAGGGTTGGTTATCTTTCCACTTGCCTCTAAAGAAATTTGTATTTAAAAATGTTCAAGCACTAATTGGTTGGTTCAATTCTGATGACAATAAGGCGTGTTCTTATTGGCCCCACTTGCAGATAGGGAGAGATTGCCACCGTCAGGTCTCCCCATTCGGAAAATATGATGCAAGGGTTAGGTCACGTTCTGAATACTGTATTCTATTTTACAATGTGTACAAGTTTGCTAAACATTCCTGATTTATACATGTGTGGGTATATGGTACCTGTTAGGGAATGAGAGGCTTTCTGGAATGTGCTTGGTATATGATTGCTGTATATAAGTGTTAGCTAGCATACACCTATGAAATGGTCACATAAGCTCACTGCTATCATTGTTTTCATGCTACAGATTTCACCATCAACATCATTAAGCCCTGCACAACTAACGTGCTGTGATATTTAAAATCACAGATATTTACACATATTTTGTATATTATTTATGCCCAGTATGAAAATGTGAAGCAAGGGATTTTACCATCAACATTATTAAGCCCTGCACAACTAGCGTGCCGTTTCCTATTTAATCACAGATAATAAATAACGCTCAACTGGGACCACTGGCTGGGGTGATTTATTTGACCTAAACACAACGCAAGGAGAGTATGATTAACATCTGTTACACACAATGAGAGAAATACGTTTTTTGTGCACATAGAACATTTCTGGGATCTTATATTTCAGCTCATGAAACATGGGACCAACACTTTGCGTTTATATTTTGTGTCGATGCTCGATGAACATCTCATTCCAAAATCATGGGCATTAATATGGAGTTGGTCACCCCTCTGCTACTATAATAGCCTCCACTCTTCTGGGAAGGCTTTCCGCTAGCTGTTGAAACATTGCTGAGGGGACTTGGGACTTGCTTCCATTCAGCCACAGAGCATTAGTGAGATCTGGCACTGATGTTGGGCGATTAGGCCTGGCTCGCAGTCGGTGTTCCAATTCATCTTAAAGGTGTTCGATGGGGTTGAGGTCGGGGCTCTGTGCAGACCAGTCAAGTTCTTCCACACCAATCTCAACAAACCATTCCTGGTTGGACCTCGCTTTGTGCACGGGGACATTGTCATGCTGAAACAGGAAAGGGCCTTCCCCAAACTGGTGCCACAAAGTTGGAAGCACAGAATCCTCTAGAATGTCATTGTATGCTGTAGCGTTAAGATTTCCCTTCACTGGAACTAAGGGGACTAGCCCTAACCATGAAAAACAGCCCCAGACCATTATCCCTCATCCACCAAACTTTACAGTTGGCACTATGCATTCGGCAGGTAGTATTCTCCTGGCATCCGCCAAACCCAGATTAGTCCGTCGGACTGCCAGATGGTGAAGTGTGCATCACTCCAGAGAACGTGTTTCCACTGCTCCAGAGTCCAATGGCGGCGAGCTTTACGCTACTCCAGACGACGCTTGGCATTGTGCATGGTGATCTTAATCTTTTGTGAGGCTGCTCGGCCATGGAAATCATGAAGCTCCCAACAAACAGTTATTGTGCTAAGGTTGCTTCCAGGGGCAGTTTGGAACTCGTTCTTGAGTGTTGCAAGTGGGGACATACAATTTGTACGCGCTACAGCACGCAGCAGTCCCATTCTGTGAGCTTGTGTGGCCTACCACTTTATATATACACACACACCACTATTTCTAATAACATATTAAACAATTTGCCCAAGGAATCCATGGAATAAATTTAGAGGGTGTATATACAGTGTAATCAGGGTCCGATGCGATGGCCTGCTGGTACAGGGCCAGTAAAAACATTTGTCAGGCCAGTAGATCACTCCAGTCACTGGCCCAACCAGCCCAGTAACTTCAGTAAAATGCTTGCGTTCCAGTTCAACATTTACCTTCCCGGTCACAGTCTAGTATTGAAAACCATAGAAGACTACATGCAGAAAAGTCATGCTATTTGTATTTAAGCATATGATTGGCCATTCATTCAAGCCCCACCACGCTCCCGCGAGTCACAATTTCTCAAGCAGTACATGAGTTGATGCCTTCACACAGCACACGCAAACTGTAAAAACTGTCTAGAGCAAAAATTGTATATTCGCTCGCTGAGCTTATATATTTTATGGAAACTGATTTATAAAGGGATCCTTCAATAGTGAAAAGAGTAGCAATATGCTGGCTACTGTTGAGCCTGCTAAAAGAAAGCTACAAAAAGACACCTAACATTTGTCTTGACTAGCCAGGTCGATATCTTGTTTGGAACAAAGAACGTCTAGGGGCAGCATTCTATTTTGAGATGTATAATATATTTTTTTTCTTCGATGCCAAGAGGTGGGTCTGTTCTTTCCCAGGGCTAAATAATTGATTGGTCCGGCCATGCACTGCCGAAGTCATAGTAAAACTCCACGTATGGTATTTTTATCGAACTCGAGTTGTGTTCTGATTATGAGGTCAGCGATGAATTTGCTGTCATAAAAGGGGTCCCCGGCCACAAAAAGCTTGAGAACCCCATCATTAGAGCATCTAGCAGAATAGTCCAATCAAAAAAAGTCAGACTACGGAGTAAGATAGTGGTCACGTTTAGCCATTGTACAGCGTACATACGCTCACACCTCTCACGCCAAGTTCACATTACCCACAAGAACCCCGTTATGTTAACCCGAATGTCATGCATTTCAATAGGGACGTCCACAATGGAGTGGAAATGCAATGCCCCCCTTGCGGTTGAAAGCTCCGTTGCAAGACGAACCCCTCAAACTTTGAGACGTTTTTAGTCCAGCCAGAGTCCATCAAAGAATAGGAAGTTACCAAACCACAGGAAATTAAAATATTGAAGGCTTTATGGGATAGCTAGAAACTTGTAAACAATTACCCATTCCTACAAGTGAGCACTATTTTAATAGTAATGTTAAATAATACACATTGGCTGTTAAGCCCATTATATTATGACTGTTGCCTCCCATTTAAGTTTGCGACTTTTTTTCATCTACACACTCATTACATTTTAGCTTCAAGAGAAAAGCACATAGTTAGTGCTAGCTAAAGCTAACAACGTCTTCATCAAGTAACGTTAGCCTATCAAAAATATACGATTACCCCTCCAATTAGAATTTAAAAGTACAGTAGGCCTACCTTACAACAAACCATGCTTAATTTATATTTATATCATGCAAATCATTAGTAAAAGTAAAGTATGACTGAAAACGTGGGTATTATTCACCGGGGAGTTGAGATGTACTATATGGAAGCCTATTCCCACCACCCAAAAATAAAATATATATAGATCACATATATACAGTTGAAGTCAGAAGTTTACATACACCTTAGCCAAATATATTTAAACTCAGTTTTTCTAAATTCCTGACATTTAATCCTAGTAAAAATTCCCTGTCTTAGCTCAGTTACGATCACCACTTTATTTTAAGAATGTGAAATGCTAGAATAATAGTAGAGAGAATGATTTATTTCAGCTTACATTTCTTTCATCACATTCCCAGTGGGTCAGAAGTTTACATACACTCAATTAGTATTTGGTAGCATTGCCTTTAAATTGTTTAACTTGGGTCAAACGTTTCAGGTAGCCTTCCACAAGCTTCCCACAATACATTGGGTGAATTTTGGCCCATTCCTGCTGACAGAGCTGGTGTAACTGAGTCAGGTTTGTAGGCCTCCTTGCTCGCACACGCTTTTTCAGTTCTGCTCACAAATTTTCTATAGGATTGAGGTCAGGGCTTTGTGATGGCCACTCCAATAGCTTGAATTTGTTGTCCTTAAGCCATTTTACCACAACTTTGGAAGTATGCTTGGGGTCATTAACCATTTGGAAGACCCATTTGCGACCAAGCTTTAACTTCCTGACTGATGTCTTGAGATTTTGCTTCAATATATCCACATAATTTTCATTCCTCATGATGCCATATACTTTATGAAGTGCACCAGTCCCTCCTGCAGCAAAGCACCCCCACAGCATGATGCTGCCACCCCCGTGCTTCACGGCTGGGATGGTGTTCAATGGCTTGCAAGCCTGCCCCTTTTTCCTCCAAACATAACAATGGTCATTATGGCCAAACAGTTCTATTTTTGTTTCATCAGACCAGAGGTCAATTCTCCAAAAAGTACGATCTTTGTCCCCATGTGCAGTTGCAAACCGTAGTCTGGCTTTTTTATGGCAGTTTTGGAGCAGTGGCATCTTCCTTGCTGAGCGGCCTTTCAGGTTACGTCGATATAGGACTCGTTTTACTGTGGATATAGATACTTTTGTATTCGTTTCCTCCAGCATCTTCACATGGTCCTTTGCGGTTGTTCTGGGATTGATTTGCACTTTTCCCACCAAAGTACGTTCATCTCTAGGAGACAGAACGCGTCTCCTATCCTGAGCGGTATGACGGCTGCATGGCCCCATGGTGTTTATACTTGCGTACTATTCTTTGTACAGATGAACGTGGTACCTTCAGGCATTTGGAAATTGCTCCCAAGGATGGACCAGACTTGTGGAGGTCTACAATTTTTTTTTTGATTTCTTTAGATTTTCCCATGATGTCAAGCAAAGAGGCACTGAGTTTGAAGGTTGGCCTTGAAATACATCCACAGGTACACCTCCAATTGACTCAAATAGCATATCAGAAGCTTCTAAAGCCATGACATTATTTTCTGGAATTTTCCAAGCTGTTTAAAGGCACAGTCAACTTTGAGTATGTAAACTTCTGACCCACTGGAATTGTGATACAGTGAATTATAAATTCACAGCGTCTTTAAAGACAGCGTCTTTACAGAATTATGAATTATCTGTCTGTAAACAATTGTTAGAAAAAGTACTTGTGTCATGCTCAAAGTAGATGTCCTAACCGACTTGCCAAAACTATAGTTTGTTAACAAGAAATGTGTGGAGTGGTTGAAAAACAAGTTTTAAATGACTCCAACCTAAGTGTATGTAAACTTCAACTGTAGGTTATGCATCTTCATTTGTAGCATTGATTTCCTTCGATCCACGTTGCAGAGATCAGCACAACAGGGCCGCCAGCAAACGTGTGGCGAGCTGGCATTTGCTCCAGCACTTTTTTTATTATTGTATTTTTCCCCCCTTTTTCATGATATCCAATTGGTAGTTACAGTCTTGTCTCATCGCTGCAACTCCCGTACGGACTCAGGAGAGGCGAAGGTCAAGAGCCATGCATCCTCCGAAACATGACCCTACCAAGCCGCACTGCTTCTTGATACATTGCTCGCTTAACCCGGAAGCCAGCTGAAACAATGTGTCTGAGGAAACACTGTACAACTGGCGACCGTGTCAGCATGCATGCGCCCGGCCCGGCACAGAAGTCGCTAGAGCGCGATGGGACAAGGACATCCCGGCCGGCCAAACCCTCCCTTACCCGGACGACGCTGGACCAATTGTTTGTCGCATCATGGGTCTCCCGGTCACTGCCGGCTGAGACACAGCCCAGGATCGAACCCGGGTCTTTAGTGACGCCTCACACTGCGATGCAGTGCCTTAAACTGCTGCGCCACTCGGGAAGCCCCAGCACTTTTGATTTGGTTTAATAAAAAAAGCGCTGAAGAGGGACAATGTACTGTTGTTTAGACTGATTCACCTCATGATTTGTTTGGCAGGATATTCATGATTTCATTCTCGCTATGGCCAGGAGCTTTTCCAGGAGTAAAAAAATATATATATATATTTTTTTTTTAACACATATTGACCCGATTAGAAAAAAAATCTGGTCCTTGTTTTTATATCAGAAAAACTCCTGAATTTAGGGAGGATGAAAACATTAAAACCCTTTACACAGACAAAGAGACAACTGCGATTGGACAAAAACTAACAGGGTTGAGATTGCTGTACGCAATGTTGCATCATTTAGGCCTTTGCATCTGTAATTAAAAAGATACTCATACAGTATGTCATCACTAGTGTTGATTGATTAATTCCAGTCAATCATTTTGGATTTAAAAAAGTCTATAGAGCCTAGCCACCCGAAGTTTGAATAGAAACCAAATTGTATCACATTTTCTCAGAACACAAACAAATGGGCCTATTTTAGACTATACATGCATAGCTTAGGCTATAAAAACATGCCATTACACTTCCCCTGGCCCAGATGAAAACAGAGCGTATAGGCTTCTCGAGTCTACCAGCAGCTGGGGTTATTTCCAGTAGGCTACAGTTGATCTGACAATCACAGACTAATTGTGCACCTTAAATCATGAGGCATTTTTTTTGTGTTGGGCTTCCATTTTTCCATATTTTTTTTTAAACAGCTCGTCGCAACTCCTTAGTGAATTCACTTAGACCCAAGTTCCGTCGCAATTTGCTTTTACCACATGTAATGATTTGCATGATATGGATAAAAATTAAGCCTGTTTTGTTGTAATGATGCGGCTCATTTTTGATAGGCTAACATTAGTTAATGAAGACATGTTAGCAACTCTGTGCTTTTGTCTTGAAGCTAAAAAGTGTAGCCTACAGAAGAGAAAATAAACCCGTTAATTGTCTGCACATGCTTGTAAATTGTGTAATATGGTTTGGTTGCATTATTCAATAGTAGGACCGCGACTACATCGCGATACTCGTTAGTATCGTAGCAAGGAAACAAAACGAGGCGGATAAATTTTTTTTTGTAAAACAGCCCTAATGTTGGAAACAAACATCATTATATGTTGTCATATAGTCACATGTATTTATTTTCCAAGCTATAGCACACAATATTTTACAAACTGCAGGTTTTTAAAGAACCAAAGAGTTAAATCTGCGTTGTGTTTTCATTTTTTCCCCATGTGGAAAACGAATATTGCGATAATGGTATCGTCCAGGCCCTATTCTATAGTATAATATGTCTTAAAAGAAAAGTTTGTTAGTAGCTAGGTTGCCATCCAACTGGCAACAGATTTTCATACGAATATTCAAAAAGCGACATATAAACAAGAGGCACATTTTCCCACTGATGTGTTTCCATCAAATGTACTTGTTTCAGATAAGGCTGTGCATGATAACATAGTGCACATACAAATACATTTTGCGGTTAAATTCCCATGTACCTAATAAAACATACAAGATAAATGGGTTTCCTTGGCATTTTCAACTCTGAGTCGTTTTCTCAAAGTTTTTTTTCCATTATATAGCGAGTGTGCCCACTCTGGTATCGGCAAGGGCACTTTAAAAGTGCACGCATAGTCTACATCATGAGATTTTATGACCAAAAGAGCAAAACTATTTATATTTTTTAAATTATCATGTCACCAGAATAAGACCCTAGATATTTATTGGAAAGTTGCATCAAGCTCATCACCTTGCACTTTCACCCACCCTGTGAAATTCATCACCATTTATAGGTCAACAACCTGAATGCTTTCCCGACGAGTCGTAGTGGGAAGACCACACAACGTGTCATCGCGTGATTCCTAGTTTACTTCGATTTGATGGTCATTATATCAATATTTGCGCATTAAAGCGTTTCCAACGACATTATTCGCATAATTCATTTTACCCACACAAAAATCTCTCACCTTGTCTAGTGTATTTTGTTTGGAGAATTTACAGATTTTTTTTTTGTTTCCATCAGGCCTGTCATGACATGTTTAATCCAACACGTACTTTACTCACACAAAAAAAGGTTGGATGGAAATCTGGTTAGAATAGTTTGTGCTTACTGTGACTGCTGTGATATTTTGCGGTCAAATTGAGCTGCGGAACAAAAATGCTGTGTTGCCAGCCACAATGAAAGTTAAAGGCCATAATGTGAATTGAAAAATGTAAATGTCTTTAAGCCACTCTGCTCCAGAATCTCCTTCATATTTCGTAGTAGGGCGAGCGAGAACATGAGGGTGGCCCACATCGTGTCATTTAAACTGAAATACCAGTCCATACAGATGCCAGGCCAGGGTCTTGAGAAGTAAGGAAATGGGATTATTTGGCCAATCTTTTAAGAGCATAGGAGCTGTGCTTTTAGAAGGGGGGGGTGTATCTACGTGGGATTCAGAGGTCACATTGCCAACGAACCCAAGCTGTGTATCAAGCCGAGGAAATGTAGGCCACTCCATCCTATAGCTAATAGCCAGACAGAGCCCTACAGAGAAGGGAATTAGGCCATACAGGCAGGGAGAATATGGTAACACAGAGGTTTACCATCATTCACTGATCAGATCAAATCAATGTAGCTAGGCTAGGGAGACCAGCTGGCACCGGACTACAGGCTTGCCACTGACAAATCCACACACACACACACACACACACACACACACACACACACACACACACACACACACACACACACACACACACACACACACACACACACACAACCTGATTCTCTCTCTTATGGACCGAGAAGGATACAGGCAAGGGGAAGTTAGATGGGATTGGTAGAAAAAGGAGAAGCGTAGAAAAGAGGAAAAGAGCCTTCTAATAACTACCGTAACTGTCTCGGCTCATACTGAAAGTGCTTTGTTTAGCACATATACACAGATTTATTTCTGTAACCCTGCAATGACACAGGAAATCGAAGTGTTGGTTGGTTGGCTGCACTGCAGGGCCAATCACATGCATAGCAACTGGCCAGATAGGAAAGACTAAAGACCACAAAGTGAAACGGAGCAGGTTTCACCTGACCAGACAGTGAACAAGCTCTGCAGTTCACTGGAAGAGCCAACCTTCGGTGGGCTATTCATACGCTCCATTGGCACCACAGTCTGTCAGAAACATTCAACTAAAACCCTTTGATGCACATGAAAATGACATGGGCGAATGTGTACGATTATGGTCGCCAATTTGACAAGCATAAAGTTAATTCTGGTGAATGACACACAGAAGATAATTTTGCATGTTTTTGTTCAACAGGATGCATTAGCATAACATTCTAATTTCAACCGTGGTCCGCCTCGCCATGGTCCAACGTCAACGACCATGTTCCACCATCAGTTCCATTCTCCCTCTTGTCCAGCCCAAACACATGACTCTCTCTCTCACACACACCATTCTCACACTTGTCCTCACACAAACACAGGTCCCGCGGCCAGTGGGGCGACAGAGCAGAGCAGACTGATCCTCAGCTGATACGACCTAGTTTCTATTCAAGCCCAGTCCCTCTCTTTGTTCCTCAGCTGCCTCCTGCTCCACAAAGAGCCTTCACAATCTACTCTATGCCTGAATTGAGAAAGAACCCCCAATATCCATTTGTATTTATTACGGATCCCCATTAGCTGCTGCTAAAGTAGCACCTACTCTTCCTGTGGTCCAGCAAAATTAAGGCAGTTTATACAATTTTAAAAACATTACAATACATTCACAGATTTCACAACACACTGTGTGCCCTCAGGCCCCTACTCCACCAACACCACATATCTACAGTACTAAATCCATGTGTATGTATAGTGCGTATGTTATCGTGTGTGTGTGTGCCAATGTTTGTGTTGTTTCACAGTCCCCGCTGTTCCATAAGGTGTCCTTTATATGTTTTTTAAATCTATTTGTACTGCTTGCGTCAGTTACTTGATGTGGACTAGAGTTCCATGTAGTCACGGCTCTATGTAGTACTGTGTGCCTCCCATAGTATGTTCTGGACTTGGGGACTGTGAAGAGACCCCTTGTGGCATGTCTTGTGGGGTATGCATGGGTGTCCGAGCTGTGTGCCAGTAGTTTAGACAGATAGCTCGGTGCATTCAACAACCTCTTAAAAATACAAGTAGCGATGAAGTCAATCTCTCCTCTACTTTCAACCAGGAGAGATTGACATGCATTTTATTAATACTAGCTCTCTGTGTACATCCAAGGGCCAGCCGTGCTGCCCTGTTTTGAGCCAATTGCAATTTTCCTAAGTCCTTTATTGTGGCACCTGACCACACGACTGAACAGTAGTCAAGGTGCGACAAAACTAGGGTCTGTAGGACCTGCCTTGTTGATAGTGTTGTTAAGAAGGCAGAGCATCGCCATTCCTTCCTGTAGAGCGTAGAGCACCACCTCCTTCACAGGAGCGACTCGTCTTGTCATTTTATTCACAGGTTCATTCATTTTCACCTCAGACGGGAGGATGGGCCTCGCCTGATGATGATGAGTCATAAGGGTGGGAGGAGGAGTGCTACATGATTAATCTCAAGAGGGGAAGGAAATTAGGGTTTCAGTGCTGTGAGGTCTTTACAGCGTGGTGTAAAATACGTAAGTAAAAATACTTTAAAGCACTACTTAAGTAGTTATTTTGGGTATCTGTACTTCACTTTTATATTTTTGACAACTTTTACTTCACTACATTCCTAAAGAAAATAATGTACTTTTTACTCCATACATTTTCCCTGACACCCAAAAGTACTTGTTACATTTTGAATGCTTAGCAGGACTGGAAGATTCACACACATAAAGAGAATATTCATGGTCATCCCTACTGCCTCTGATCTGGCCGACTCACTAAACATACACTATATATACACAAAAGTATGTGGACACCCCCGTCAAATTAGTGGATTTGGCTATTTCAGCCACTGACAAGTGTATAAAAATCGAACACACAGCCATGCAATCTCCATAAACAAACATTGGCAGTAGAATGGCCTTACTGAAGAGCTCAGTGACTTTCAACGTGGCATCCTATTGTAATAGGATGCCACCTTTCCAACAACGGGTTATCAAATTTCTGCTCTGGTCATCTTTAAGTGCTGTTATAGTGAAGTGGTAACGTCTAGGAGCAACAACAACTCAGCTGCAAAGTGGTAGGCCACACAAGCTCACAAAACGGGACCGCCGAGTGTTGAAGCGCATAGCGCATAAAAGTTGTCTGTCCTCGGTTGCAACACTCACTACCTCTGGAAGCAATGTCAGCACAATAACTGTTTGTTGGGAGCTTCATTAAATGAGTTTCCATAGCTGCACAGCCGCACACAAGCCTAAGATCACCACGTGCAATCCCAACCATCAGCTGGAGTGGTGTTGGACTCTGGAGCAGTGGAAACACATTCTCTGGAGTGATGATTCAAGCTTCACCATCTGGCAGTCCGACGGACCAAACTGAGTTTGGTTTGTCGAGATCGGTGAGGAAGAACTTAACTGGCCTTCACAGAGCCCTGACCTCAACCCCATCAAAACACTTTTGGGATGAATTGGAATGTCAACTGCGAGCCAGGCCTAATTGCCCAACACCAGTGAACCAACCTTACTAATGCTGGCTGAATGGAAGCAAGTCCCCGTAGCAATGTTCCAACATCTAGTGGAAAGCCTTCCCAGAAGAGTGGAGGCTGTTATAGCAGCAAAAGGGGGACCAACTCCATATTAATGCACACGATTTTGGAATGAGATGTTACTTTTACTGAAGTAGTATTTTACTGGGTGACTTTCACTTGAGTCATTTTCTATCTTTTACTTTTTTCACCACTGAGTAACATACATGCTGTTGCTGAGGATGACACATGACTCACGTAGTCCTCTGCTCTAGACTTTGAGGCTCAAAGAGCCATTGAGAGCGACCTGTTAGTTCAAAGTAAGGTTTTGGCTCCAAAATCATCAGTGCTCTATTTCACAGTTGAAGTTGACCCCTTCGAAACTGACCTTATCAGCAACCACATCCAAAACCTGCCTGATGGACCAACATGTCTCTCCAGTATATCTCCCTGTGTCTGTCCTACAAATCACACTCAATTAGAAGACCCTACATTTTTACCAGCGGTGCTATGAACACCCCCAACCACATACAGAGGAGAAACATCCACCCTCCCAAAAAACTAATCTGTGCCAAAGCTTGCTGAACAGAACAGAAACCGATTCCCTAGATCCAAGTGTAATGGTGTTTTTTTTAATAATAAGCACCTGCAGCAACTGTTGCTGCTCTTGTCAAATCTGGCAAAAAGTATTCAACGCAATAGGGTGGAATAAAGCCACATTCTCCACGGGGGCTGATGAATGAAGGCAGCTCTGCAGGAGACAGTGGAAGAGAGATGTTCCATCACTCAACATCTACTCTGACAGGAGGGAGAGAGAGAGAGATGGGAAGGACACTCATACGCTAGTGTCTTCCTGCTAGCAAGGGATGATGGATAGAGAAAGGGTTGTAATAATCGCTTCCCATTTAAGAACAGCAGCATCATACTATACTGTCTCTTACCTGCATGTGTTCAGTAGAGCTGCTGCTCAGGTCATCTCCAGACTCCGAGTCATTCTGGAGCTTCTCTGACCCCTCTCCCGGGGAGTCCCCAGGAGAGGAGGGAGTCCGGTCCGAGTCATGGCTCTGGCTGTGGTTTATATGGTGGTTGTTGGGGGCCCTGGGAGGCGGAGAGTCCGCCCGCATATGCGGTAACTTGGAGTTGTTGCTGTGGTGATGGTTATTGTTGTTGTGTAGGAGCACCAGATCGGCTACGCCAGGGGGCTTGCTGTGCCGTGGGCTTTCCGGGTTCTGGTTGGCATCCTTGGGCAGAGCAGGCGGGGTGACGTGCCCCCAAGAGGGCGAGGGCGTGGAGGTGGGCGACGGACTCCCAAAACTAGACATCTCCTGAGGTGGCCTGTTGTTGAGGTTCTCTTTGGACGCGCTACAGATATCCAGAACTGTAGGCTTTACCCGGATCGTCCCACCCATCCCACCCGACACGAGGGGCTTCGGTGGGGGCATGAGCGCCCGGCGCACCTCCCTGACGTACTGCGCTGGGACATAGAAGGCTTTCATCCCCTCTTCCTTCCGTACCTGCCACCAGTCCTCGTTGGTCTTCCTGACCAGCATGTAGCACTCCCCCTGCCTGATGGAGATCATCTTATCTTTGGCCTTGTACTCATAGTCGTACTCCACCTCCACGTACACCTGGCCCGGTGCGAGGATGGGCAGATCAACCCCACTGCCGCCAAGCCCCTCACTGTCAGCCATGATGGTGTTGACCACCCCTGACCGCTGACCCTTTAACCTCTGACCTTTAGGTGGTGTTCAGAATCAGAAAGTTGGGGGGGATCGACATCTCTCACTGGGCTCCCCTAGACTTCAGGAAGAGAGGGAATAGAGAAAGGTTTCAGTTATGTTTTTAAGCATTTGACGGCATTATTTGTTGGTTATATTTGCCGACCACCAAAGGTTATTTTTGTTTAAGGTTGACCGTGATGGTACCTTCTTTCATCACAGACCAAAACATTAATTTCTACCTTCATCCCATTCAGACAAACCTGAAACATACAAAAAGAGTACTTTACAGCCCTCTGTCTGAATGGCAATTACACACAAACAGACACTACTACTCACCACACCAACACTTGCCTTTAAATCCTACTTTATTACAAGTTTCTTTCAGCAGACAATACCAGGGGTGGCAGGTAGCCAGGTGGGTAGGAGTGTTAGACCAGTAACCAAAAGGTTGATGGATCGAATCCCTGAGCTGACAAGGTAAAAATCTGTCGTTCTTCCCCTGAGCAAGGCTGTTCCCCGGGCACCAAAATATTGATTAAGGCAGCCCTCTGCACCTCTCTGATTCAGAGGGGTTTGGGTTAAACATGGAAGGCACGTTTCAGTTGAATGCATTCAGTTGTACAACTGACTAGGTATCCCCTTTTCCCTAGCATGATGTCACAAGCTATTTCCAGACATGTCAGTAAATAAGGATCTTCCAGGAACAATTAATTTTCAAAAACAACTTTAAAGTCCACAGGATCAGAAACAGAATATGACTGGATAGGAAATCCACAGTGTTAACACGATTATCCAACCTCACAGGAACACAGGTGAGGACAGCCTGACCCCCCCCACCCCCACCCACCCACACACAGCCTGTCAGACTGCCTCCACTGCAATCTGACATCCTGAAACACAGGCAGGAGAAAGCAGGTGCTTTTCCCAAGGCATGACTGTATGCCTGTATCTATAAGAAGGATGTCCCTCTCATCTACAGAATCGTGAACACACAGATTTAGCCACTGCTGAAGAGTGAACAACAGACTCCCATCAATAATAGATATATGGTAGTTACAGTGGTCTGGGAGTGAGTGTGAGTGACAGACACTAGGCTATACCACAGAGTGGTGAGTGATGACTATGATTTATGAGAGTATCTTGACTGGCTGCATCACCGCCTTGGTATGGCAACTGCTTGGCATCCAACCGCAAGGCACTACAGAGGGTAGTGCGGACGGCCCAGTACATCACTGGGGCCGAGCTCCCTGCCATCCAGGACCTATATACCAGGCGGTGTGAGATGAAGGCCTTAAAAATTGTCAAAGACTTCAGCCAACCAAGTCACAGACTGTTCTCTCTGCAACCACGTGGCAGGCGATGCCAATGTATCAAGTCTGGTACCAACAGGACCCTGAACAACTTCTACCCCCAAGCCATTAGACTACTAAATAGTTAGTTAAATAGTTAACCAAAGAGCTACCCGGACTATATGCATTGACACTTTTTTTTTTACTCATCACATACGCTGCTGCTACTGTTTATTATCTGTCACTTTATTCCTAGTTACAGTATGTGTACATATCTACCTCAATAACCTCGTACCCCTGCACATCAACTTGGTACTGGTACCCCTTGTATACAGCCAAGTTATCCATCATTACATGTTTTACTTTTCTATTATTTATCGATTTTCTTTCTCGCTGCACTGTTGGGAAGGGCCCATAAGTAAGCATTTACTGTTAGTCCACACCTGTTGTTTACGAAGCATGTGATGAATAACATTTGATTTGGTTTTTTATTTCGATTGCCCTCTCTCATACAGCCTATAATAGGGAACACTTCATGCTTACCTTGTCGTTCAGTTCACCTGTATGCTACGCACCAGCAAGATCTAAAGTATCTGCATATTGTGATGCACTCTTCATCCACAGCTAAACACACACTCAATGGATTGCTGAGAATTGCTATGTAGAACAATATTTCTTCTTATTATTATAAAGAATAACTAATTACACATACTGGGTGACCTGTCATACGGTCTGGGGATGAGGGATGGATTACTATTATATCATCTGTGCTTTGATGGCCACACAAGCGTTCAAATACCGTGAGATTCTACATGCCTTTGTCCCAGTGTGGTTCTATTCGAAACAGATGTCGCCACGACTGTTTACGAGTAGCTAACCTAACTATTTTCCTAACCTTAACGTAATTATTCTAACCTGTTAATAAGTTAATTATCCAAACCATGGACGCCTAGGGTTTTGTTGCCTTATAGGGGAAATCTGGGGGTGTCCCGGGGGAGTCCCTCGGCCAAAGGAGTTCCAAGACTCTTGAAATACAACAATGGAGTTTAATCCATATTCAGTTTCAACAAAATACCCCGACGAGACAGAAACGCTCATTCCCGAACCACGAAGATGTAATATCACAGTATTATAGGCTACCTGTTAGGAATAATTGTCATAACAAATATCTATGCTAAGAAAGCATTGTGTAGCACAGAAATGCAGCCAATAGGCTTATCACGTGAAAACCAAAGGATAGACAACCAAAACAATATCAGCACCCTCCTATGCCACGAGTGCGTTGTAGTCTAAGTATCAAATAGAATTCCGTACGTTTATAGAAACAGTTAAGTTACTACACCATAACAGCAGCATATGTTTAAGTGCACTTCTCTTTAAGACGTTCGAGGTCGAAGAAACAAAAGTAGCCAGTTGTTTCGCAACAATGTATTGCAACAAAGTAACTTCGGAAGTAGCCAATAGCTAGTATCTGCGGTTTTGCGATTACAAATAACGGATAGCCAGACAAATTATATGTAGCCTACACACCTTGTGAATGGTATCTTCTTTATCTCCAAAGAATATGCTAGTCAACGGCGGTTGTTTTCAGCGGAACTTTTCATCCAGATAGTTCAGTGTTATAAACTGCTAAAATATAGTAGGCTGGCATTCGATATTCAACCATACCACCCCCTGCCTCGTTTCCACCCAGTTGTGGTGCTATCGCTTGTGAGCGCTGCGTTGGTCTATTCTTCTCCCATCCGCCTGTCTGTCTGCCAAGTATGATGGATGATACCCCTAGTTTGCCCTCTCGTGGTCCATCGTCTCACCGTTCTCAGTTGCAGTGCTGCACCAGTTGCAAAAGGCAACCACTGGATTTATTTTTAAGAAATTCAATCACTGCTCTTAATTGTGCAAATAGGTTATTTGTTCCAAATTACAGTTTCATTTGTAACCAATGTGGTTTCTTGGTTTAGCCTATAGGCTACTATATCCAATTTAAAGTGCTGGGGTTGATATCTATAGGTATCTTTAAGTTGTAATGGCAAATAGAATTGTCTGGTGATCTTCAAGACTGAGCTCCATAAAGAGCTCATATTAATGAATAATTTACCATCTCGGTTTCTTGAGTCACCCACCATCTGTTACCATCAAAATCTGTGACAGACATTTCAAGAATGCCCCCACAATTATCTAATGATTGAATAATAGATTAAGGGGGATTTTGGATTTGCAATATTAAAATGCCTTTATTTCTTAGTCCTGGTACAGCTGACTGAGTAAAATAATTACTGAAAACATAACACCAAAATGTACAATAATTTGCCTTTCACTCGTCAGATACCGTTATTCTAGTATTTAGATCTCCCGAGTGACAGTACCAAAGCGTGCTCTGCTGGTGTGAATGGGCCAGTGCATTCAACAGCCCATTGAATGGAAGTAACCTACTGGTAGTAATGGGCAATCATTATTTTTTTCACAACATGTACTGTTTAATCAAAGGTGTAGGGACTCTGTAGGAGATATGGATCCCATCATCTCCCTTCTGTGAGTTAAAACTCCAACCACAAAGGGGAACGCTCACTTTTAACAGTAAGCAGGTTTATCAACTTGACACAGTTCTCTAACGGAACCCAAACCGGGTGCGCCATCGTGCATAAATGTATTTTGTCCCCCCACACCAAACGCGATCACTACACGCAGGTTAAAATATCAAAACAAATTATGAACCAATTACATTATTTTGGGGACAGGTCGAAAAGCATTAAACATGCATGGCAATTTAGCTAACTAGCTTGCACTTACTAGCTAATTTGTCCTTTTTAGCTATCTTGCTGTTGCTAGCTAATTTGTCCTGAGATATTAACATAGATTTTTTATTTTACCTGAAATGCACAAGGTCCTATACTCCGCCAATTCATCCACACATAAAACGGTCAACCGAATCGTTTTCAGTCATCTCTCCTCTTTCCAGGCTTTTTCTTCTCTTGACTTTATATTGCAATTGGCAACTTTCATAAATTAGGTGCATTACCGCCACTGACCTCGTTCCGTCTTTCAGTCACCCACATGGGTATAACCAATGAGATGGCACGTGGGTACCTGCTTCTATAAACCAATGAGGAGATGGGAGAAATAGAACTGACTTCTATTTTAGCCCTTCTACTGACTTGCGCCAACAGTGTGGGTGCAATAATTGAATAACAGATTTCTAAATGTATTTTGCAACGCTTGCGCACACGGAGTGTATTCAGCCTGTAACAGAAATAGAACTGACTTCTATTTTGCCCTTGGAAACGCAGATGCACGTTGGCGTGCCAGCAGTGTGGGTGCAATAATCGAATAACAGATTTCTAAATGTATTTTGCAAAGCTCACGCACGCGACGCGAGCGGTGTAGTCAGCCTGTAAGAGTTGCGGAATTTCCTGTTCACGTCAGTTCTCAATTCATGCACCTTGGAGAGCGTTTCCTTCCATTTCCTGATGAAACAAACGTTGACCATAATAAATGAGTAAGCAGTGCACGATCTTCTCTCTGAGACTATTGGTTTCATCTCCAGGGTAAAAACTTGGGAAGCAAGGCTACAGAAAGCACTTGATAATGATATGGTACACTGCAATGCATCAATTTCCCTAGGGCTATATATAATACACACCATTTTCATCATAAAGACAATGCCAACCATTCTAGCAAGACCCCATGAGTTCCGACAATCATTTGATTTACAACCCAAAGACACAACTCCAGCGATGCTTCACTTGTTTTATTTTTGTTGCAGAAAAGGAACAGATGGCATTTAATAGCTCCTTAAGGGAAGGTTACAGTTATAATCCAAGATACATTTAAAAAGTGCTTTAGGTTAAATTTCAACTTCAAAGATCACATCCTGATAATGATAAATGACAAACCAAAAGCCAGGAGACTTCTGTTCATTTTAGTATGTTTACTTTGTTTTAGATGCAGATCCATCTCCCTCACAATAACTGATCAGTAGCAATGCCTCATCAATAACATGATCCACATTGCACTCACTTTAGTCAGGTCTTTACAGCACTGGACTATTACGGTCATTGCTATGCAGATGCATCAGTTTGTTTTACACATTATGGGAAAGACATTTTGGATCATTTCATTTTCTGATGGAGGATACAAAAAGAAAATCAATAACAATGGTAAACAAAACAAAAAACATAATTTAGGAAGTAAAAAACAAATAGTCTAAACCTCATACCCTACCTTACAGCCAGCACAGCAGTAAATAACTCAGATGGCATCCATCTACTGTAGTACTGGAAGGATGGCATTATGAAGACTGACTACTTGGATAAGACATAGGCTCTATTCCTATATCTGCATTAGCATACCACTTAGAATGTAATCTCATTCACTAGACACTTCATCCCAATGCGCAATTAGGAGAAAAGTTTACTTCGAATGAAGCAATGCAGTGTATTTTGGACATTGGAGTGTAGCCGCATATCCGAATTCACCACCCCAAGCAAGCCTGGCTTCGTTAGCCTGTGCAATGTTGTGTCAGAATATGAAAAAGTTGGGTTGTTGAATAGTCGGTGACTCATGTTGACAGATTTGGGCACACAGACAAAGAAAAAAGTTGAAAAAGAGGAAAAACAGAAAATCCCTCCAATGTATGCCCAAACTATCGACTATGCATCGGCAGTAGGCACAGAAACAAAATTTGCGCACATCAAAATAATGAAACTCATGATTGGTCGAACTCAAGTGTAGGGGTAAATATTTCATGGCCCCTTGTGTCTCAAACTATTCCACAAAGACCAATGGAAAATCAGGTCATCCCATTTCTTTAATTTCGTTACAGGACATGTGTGTAAACGTCATCTTCCAGATAGAGCATTTTCATTTAATAGATGCAGTGGAGGGATAGCTGGCACAGTGCCAAAAATCATCAACTTGTGAAATGCATCAGGAATAAAAGGAGGAACTCATGATTAGACCTGATCAGTCAACCATTTAGAACAATCTTTTTGTGGTCCAAGAAGCAACCCTTCCACCGATATACTTTTCTCTTCCTTGATAGAGGTACACATGGGTGTTGCATTTTTGCAGTTTTTCCCCAAATGACATACAAGTCACTTGCATATGCTAATATTGATATACATAGCTAAGAAACCTTAGACCATTGTAGAAACCGTCGACCATTATAATTTCATCATACAGTATATCAACATTGACTGGATATCTTGGACTTAGGTATGATATTGAAGCAGCTTAATTTTGTAATACATGACAAAATCTACATTTTTTGCATTTGTCTGCCATTCTTCACAGTTCTTTAAAAACTGAATGACTCAAATGGCACCCTACTCCCCATTTAGTGCACTACCTTTGCAAATTACTTTTTTTTGTCAATCACTGGTGCATGGTCCTGAAGATGTGCTCTACCACAGCATTTTAGCCCCAAAAGAAACAAATGTCAAAGTGAAGAGAAAACAGTTCAGTGCTTATTCTAACTGTACAATAGAGGCCAGTAGTGTGTTTTTGCACCTTTAAACTTTAAAATAAGCTGTATTGATCTAGACAGGAGGGATAATTTGATGATATACTGTACATAAAAATCAGGCTAGGATGCTTCTCAATGGATTCCAACCTTTTAGTGTGTTATTTGTTTTTAGAGAACCTGCGACGACATACATTTAAACTTGGCACAATGCAGACTCAAACTTTTAGGACATTAATGGACAAACTGCTGTGCGATAGATAAAATGGAAGAGCTACGCATTATTAATTACATGTTCATTTCGCCAGGCGCCAAGATTGCACCATTTATTTTATTTTGTTTGTTCTCTGTCCGTGTTCTCTTTTGTTTTGTAAGGAAACCAATTTCATTCATACATGAAAACAAAAAGAATCATGAAAAAGAACTGTACAGCCTGTGTCTATTTCTTACATATATATATATATATATATATATATATCTTATACATATATAAATAAACGTTGATACTGGAAGAATTGTCCCATGTGACAGTTCTGTCAAGTGGAATGCCAGCTCCTGTGGGTGATCTTTGCATCTTCATCTGACTGTGATTATGTTTATCTTCTTCTTCAGAAGCTGACAGAAAGAGACAGAAGACAAAATAAGTGGAGAAAAATATATACTAATGTGAGCTCTGCTGCCATCTATTGGCTTGTCTATAAAACAGGGTCATGTTCAGTAGGGCACACCGAAGTAAAAACGTTTTGCAACGGAAAATTGATATCTGTGTTCTTATTGGACAAATTCAGGTAGTGCCTTCCGGTTTCAAAATGTTTACTCCCGCCCGAACAGAACTCCCTGAAATGCATTAGATTGGCTCAGTACACAGAGGCCTTGGAAGAATCTCAATTGAATACTCTTCGCGTCCTCTCTCCTTGCCTCCTTTTCAAAACCTATTGGATGAGAAAGCCAGTGGTCCCTCGCCTTTGACCTTCTCTTCCAATGGGTTTTGAAATGGAGGTGAGAGGAGTATGCAATTGAGAAAAGGCCCTTGACTTACCTCTTATCCACTCATTGCTTGGCCCCTCCTCCTCTGATGCCAGTGGGCTGGCTGTTGAAGAGTCCTGTCCGGTTGACATTGGGGTGGGTGGGAGACGCCACAGGGGGCTGGCCAGGCCGAATGGGTTTGGCTGGGGAGGTCAGAGGCACAGCACTGGTTACATACCATCAAAGGAACACTAATGGCGTCATTATTTAGCGTCTGCTAAATTACCAAAATGTACAAATGTTATGTACCAGTATTACAGACCAATAAAAGCATCAGTCCTAGATTATATTATAGGACAGATTTCTCTCAATAAAAAGCTAGCATTTAACCTTTAAAACAGTGTGAATATGTACACTACATGACCAGAAGTATGTGGACACCTGCTCGACAAACATCTCATTCCAAAATCATGGGCATTAATATGGAGTTTGTCGCCCCTTTGCTGCTATAACAGCCTCCACTTCCACGAGATGTTGGAACATTGCTGAGGGGACTTGCTTCCATTCAGCCACAAGAGCATTAGTGAGGTCGGGCACTGATGTTGGGCGATTAGGCCTGGCTCGCAGTCGGCGTTCCAGAATCGCCTAGAATGTCATTGTATGCTGTAGAGTTAAGATTTCCCTCCACTGAAACTAGGCCCAAACATGAAAAACAGCCCCAGACTATTATTCCTCCTCCACCTAACTTCACAGTTGGCATTATGCATTGGGGCAGGTAGCGTTCTCCTGGCATCTGCCAAACCCAGATTTGTCCGTCAGACTGCCAGATGAGGAACCGTGATTCATCACTCCAGAGAACACGTTTCCACTGCTCCAGAGTCTAATGGTGGCAAACTTTAAACCACTCCAGCCGACGTGTGGCATTGCACATGGTGATGTTAGGCTTGTGCGGCTGCTCGGACATGGAAACCCATTTCATGAAGCCCCCGACGAACAGTTATTGTGCTGATGTTGTTTCCAGAGGCAGTTTGGATCTCGGTAGCGAGTGTTGCAACCGAGGACAGACGATTATTAAGCGCTATGCTCTCCAGCACTCTGCGTTCCCGTTCTGTGAGCTTGTGTGGTCTACCACTTCATGGATGAGCCGTTGTTGCCCCAAGATATTTCCACTTCAATAGCAGCACTTCTAGTTGACCTGGACGGCTCTAGTTGGGCAGAAATTTGAAGAACTGACTTGTTGGAAAGGTGGCATCCAATGAAGGTGCCACGTTTAAAAAGTCACTGAGCTCTTCAGTAAGGCCATTCTACTGTCAATGTTTGTCTATGGAGATTGCATGGCTGTGTGCTCGTTTTTATACACCTGTCAGCAACGGGGAATCACTGATCTGGTTGTGTGTGTGTTTTACAGGGTGAAACACTAATGTGACTGAAACAATGAATCAGTTACGTCATCTCGTAACTATGCACGCATATGCAGGCATAGAGACACAATCACACGCATGAATTCACACACACTATATATACACAAAAGTATGTGGACACCCCTTCAAATTAGTGTATTTCACCGTAAATAGCAGAATACACTAATTTGAATGGGTGGCCACATACTTTTGTATGTATAGTTGTGTGTGCGAATTCATGTGTGTGATTTTATGCATGCATATGTGTGTGTTCCTCACCGATCTGAGCAGAGTGGCCCCTCCTGGCCATGTTCTTGGCCCTGACGGCCTCTTTGATGCGGTCCACCTCCTGCTGGTAGCGTTTGCGGTCGCGTGCGGCGTTCTCTTTGGCCTCCTTCAGGGCCGACTCCAGTGCCTTGACCCGCTCAGCCGTAGCACGCAGACGCTTCTCCAGTTTAGGAAGCTCACAGCGCAGGTCTGCATTATCACGCACCAGCTAGAGGAAGAAGAACAAGGGGAGAGAGAGCGAGATGCCGTAACTAATTAATTATTGGTCACATTACAGTTGTCCCTTGTATCTTTTCTATTTGTGTTGACAGAAGAGTACATGTATCTTGGGAGTAATTTGGCATGGCTGTGTCTTCTATTACATTAAAGGGCTGTGGTCTGTACTGGCTTACTGACTTTAGTAAACCACACCATTCAATCACAGCAGGATACTTCTCTGCCACGGGAGCACTAACATATGTATTAAGGTGTATGTTTGTTTACCTGTTTGTGGACCTTTGTAAGCTGTTCCAGGTTGTTCTCCAGAAAGGAGATCTTCTGTTTCTGAGCAGCACTGCCCCCTGTATCATCTGAGTCCATCTCAGCGCTCTGCAGAAAACATACATTATTACAGAACATTTACTTTTATTACACTTGTCATTCGCTCTCCATTTACGAGACACACAAACACTCACATTTTCAGTGAAAGGCACCATTAAAGCCAAGTTTGAGTTTTAAATAACCATTGAGAAACAGTAATTAACAAAGCAAAATGGTGCCTTTCATGGACCCATACACTTTCAACGCGGAATTGTGGTATGAAAACAACAAGCGTATGGGGAAATAATCATATGTGACGCAACAAAGCTGATAAGAGACGGGGTATGACATTTAAAGGAGAAATCTGCAGTTCAAACAATAAAAGCATACCCCGCCACTGTTTTGTTAAAAAGCTAAGGGATAGTGCTGGAGAAATGGAACCACTTTCAAATTCATAGACCGAGCTATGGATACGAGGACTGACCATCCATGATATCAAAATCATACTTCTGACCATGTGGAGGCTATACAGTGGTTGTTCACTGGGGGGGGGGGGGGGGGGGGGGATATGCAGCTCTCGCTCTTCAAGTTAAAAGCTTGTAAAAAGCTAACACTGTGTGTTGTACCTTCTTGACTCTGGTAGCCAGGTCCTGAACAAACAGTTTTCTGAGGTTGTGGAGAGTCTGGAGCTCCTTAGCCACAGTCTCCTCCAGTCCCTTCAGGTCTTGTCTGGCCTGCTCTCTCCTGTCCTGCATCACCCTGTAAAACACACACACAACCAGATCAGTGATTCTGCATTGCCACATCACAGCTTTTCATATGGTTGCAGACATTGGTGATTCAGCTAAGAGCAAATGATAGTGTGCGAATATAGATTGTGTATGTACGATGGCAAACTGTGTAAGGCAAATGGATGGGTGGTTACGCACGTGAGCTCGTGCAGCTTGCGGCTCTTGTCCTGGTCGGTGGATTTGAGTTTCTCGTGCTCCACCCGCAGACGCTCCTGTTCCAGCATGATCTTCTGGTTCAGACTAGAGAGACACAAATAGAGATAGTGAGACAGAGCCAGCAACTAACTAACAAATTGTTGTTCCATATGTCGTGTGTGATGGGCCTCATGGAATTGTGTGTGTCTGCGCATGGGTGCGCCGAGTGTGTGTGTGTATGTTATGTGTTCCCATACTCCTGGAGCTCAGTGATGAGTTTCTCCTTGTTGTCTAGCTCGTCTCTCAGGCTGCTGATCTGTTTCTGATGGGCCTCACGGTGAGACTGGATCTGATGCTCAACCGCCTCCTAGCAACAAACACATACAACTAGTTACCAACAAATATATTAGAACGGAGTACCAACACAAAATATGGTATTTTAAGCAGAAACTTCTATGGATGTCAACTTTAACAAAGATATATATTGAGTGTATTTGGCACATACAGGAATCAAACATACAATAATGGAGAATATTTTACACAAATATACAAATGATCACCAACACAAAAAGTTTATATAATCGAAATTATCAGTTATCAAGATATGAAAGAATAGCCTGTCAGAAGAAATCCACTGTTGGTCATACCTTGACTTCGGTGGCAGTTTGGACCTCATTTTCCTTCTCCATAGCCTGAACTTTCTCTGCAAGAGGAGAAACATGAGACAGGTGTCAGCAACCTTTTCACCAGTAGAGGGTGGAAGACTGTTGAAAAGCTAGGTGTCAACTTGTAGTCAAATGTGTCCATGGTTTTGTAGAAATAACATATCAAAATACACATTTCAATAAGGAATGTGTGATGTGCCTTGTTGGGGAAAGGTCTTCGAAGCAAGAGGGATGGGATCTTCCTGTTTGAATAGGATAAATAAAAAATGTTGTAGTCACCCTGAGCGCTGATCTTGACCAGTTCCTCATTCAAAGAGTCTACATTCTCCTCCAGCTGTCTTTTCTTCTGCTCCACGTTCTGAAGGTACTCTGTCAGGGACTTGATCTTAGCCTCGTGCTGAGGGGGAATTAAAATGGAGCAATACATTGAACCAGGGTTGGGGTAGATTCCATTTAATTCAAGTAGTAAACTGTAATCCGGATCCCAATGTTCCTCATTGCTTTTAATTCACTGAATTGAAATAAAAATCGACCAAGAGAAGTGACTACATTTTTATTTGAACGACAGCCACCCCATGACACCTTCTCTCTCAAGCCCTCTATCCCAGGTGACGATGGTTACCTGGGAGATGCGTAGCTGACAGGAGGCCAGCTCCTTCTCATTCTCGTCCATCTTCTCGTTGCTCTCGGCCTGAGTGCTCTCCAGCTGCTTGCTGCGTTTCACCATGGTCTTCACCTCCGACTTCATCTTACTGATGTACAGACGTGCCACCGTGAACTCCTCGTCTATCAGACCACTACCCTCCTGTTGCTGGAGAAGGGGGGGGGGGGGGGGTAAAGGCACAAATGTAAGACTCAAATGTCATTGTGCAAAAGACATGCATCAGATATAGTGTACATAAAGCATAGTTAAGGATGAAGCAAACATCCACTCTTCAGGCTTCCCCAAAAAGTATACCAATACTGGGCTTCCCTTCCATGATTAGCTGGCATGGCACGGAATGATGATGCGTACCTTGATGTCATTGCTGCCCACAGCGATGCCGATCTCAGCCAGATCTTTGAGCAGCGATGACATCATCTCAGTGACCCTCTTCTTCTGGTGGTTGGTCATCTCCTTCAGCTTCTGCAGCTCAGAGTCAATGGACACCAGGATACTCTGAGGACGACAACAAAGGACAAGTTTAGTTCCAGACACTTTGTGTTCATCCTCCCTTTCTAATCCTGGACTGACTTACACATGGAACACTAGCTGAGTGAACAGCCAATCAGTGAAAACAAGCAGGATTTCTTACCTAGAGTGTCAGTAGTTGGCATAAGACATAAGTACATCATAGGATTTCACAATACTAAAATCTCTTGGTGAGTTTAGATTATGAATGACTTGTTCTCCTCTCACCAATTTCTGGTTGAAGGTAGAGAGGAAGGAAAGACATTAAAAAAAATAAAAAAAGTAGACCTATTGGAAAATGGCATCCTTCTCACCGATTTCTGGTTAAGCTCCTCGCTGAGAGCCTCAAACTCCTTAGTCTTGTCCTCCACCTCCTGGCTCTTCTGGTCATAGTTAACAGCCAGCTCCTCCAGGGCCTGTAGCACCTCCTTCACCTCCTCCTTAGACGCCTCATTTTCGGACTGCAGACGGTTCAGCTCTACCTGCAGGTTGTCGTGGTCGCGACGTGATGAGGCCAGCAGCTGGAGAAGGAACACAAATTCAAAGACAGAGCTATGGATACAAGGACTGACCATTCAAGAAAATGTATAGTTCTAACAATGTAATTATTCACCTTCACATTGTTTACAAACTAAGGAATAAAAAGCTTAGTTTGGGTTCTGATGGGGTAAGAGTCAAACTAAGCATGTATAAATAATATTTTTCAAGATTGAATGACTATATATATATCATTACATTTAAATTCCCAAAACGGATGTAGCAACTGCAGATTGCTGCTTTATGTACCGCAGCTATCCCAGGACACCTCTTCTCTCATCTCCATCTTATCTATGTGAGCCAGCTAGAGCCAAAACCCTGAGTGTTGGCGATGAACCTCATACTAGTCTCTAAGGATCTGAATCACAACGTCACAGTGGATGAGTCCTAAATGTCATCCTATTCCCTAAATAATGCACTACTTTGGACCTATGAGCCCTATGGGCCACAGGAGGTAGGTGGCACATTAATCAGGGAGGACGGACTCATGGTAATGGGTGGAGCAGAATGGGTGGAATGGTATCAAATAAGCCAAACAAATGGTTTCCGTACAACTCGCCGTAGCCGATGTGAGCAAGCCCTTTAAACAGGTCAACATTCACAAGGCCACAGGGCCAGATGGATTACCAGGACGTGTGATCCGAGCAAGCGCGGACCAACTGGCAAGCATGGTCGGTGACATTCTCAACCTCTCCCTGATTGAGTCTAATACCTACATGTTTCAAGCAGACCACCATAGTCTGTGCCCAAGAAAGCGAAGGTAACTTGCTTAAATGACTACCGCCTCATAGCACTCACGTCGGTAGCCATGAAGTGCTTGAAATGCTGGTCATGACTCACAACACCATTATCCCGGAAACCCTAGACCCACTCCAATTCACATACCGCCCCAACAGATCCACAGATGACGCAATCTCAATCGCACTCCACACTGCCCTTTCCCACCTGGACAAACACCTTCGTTAGAATGCTGTACATTGACTACAGCTCAGCATTCAAAACCATAGTGCCCACAAAGCTCATCACTAAGCTAAGGACCCTGGGACTAAACACATCCCCCTGCAACTGGATCCTGGACTTCCTGATGGGCAGCCCCCAGGTGGTAAGGGTAGGCAACACCACATCTGCCACGCTGATCCTCAACACTGGGGCTCCTTCAAGGGTGTGTGCTCAGTCCACTCCTGTACTCCCTGTTCACCCACGACTGCATGGCCAAGCACAACTCCAACACCATCATCAAGTTTGCTGACGACAACAGTGGTAGGCCTGATCACCGAAAACGATGAGACCTGGCAGTGTGAGCTCTCAATGTGAGCAAGACAAAGGAGTTGATCGTGTACTACAGGAAAAGGAGGGCCGAACAAGCCCCCATTAATATTGACGGAATGTAGTGGAGCAGGTCGAGAGTTTCAAGCACCTTGTGTCCACATCACCAACAAACTATCATGGTCCAAACACATCAAGATAGTTGTGAAAAGGGCACGGCAAACCCCCGCACATTGAATGTATTCCCGCACATTGAATTGGTACTGGTATATAACCTCATTATTATTTTATTGTGTTACTTTTTATTACATTTTTTACTTTAGTTTATTTAGTAAATATTTTAACTTTATTTATTGAAGTGCATTCTTGGTTAAGGGCTTGTAAATAAGCATTTCACTGCAAGGTCTACACCTGTTGTATTCGGCGCATGTTACAAATAACATTTGATTTGATTTGTTTGAGTCCATTTGTTCTGGCCATTAATATGAGCCATCCTCCCCTCAGCAGCCTCCTGTGCTATGGGTCCTGGTCAAAAGTAGTGCACTATAAAGGGAATAGGGGGCCATTTGGGACACATTTAAATCAGATGGTGACTCAATACCTTTGAAGAAGAGAACTACAGGCTGACTACAACTTACCACAGCCTCTCTTTAGTCTGATGAGGAAGTCCATTAAACTTTCACCAGCGTAAAACTAAAGTGGGGGCATCAGGTCAGGGTTACAGGAAAGGAACGTGTGTCCCCCGTACCATCCCATTCCAGGTATTTATTGTACTATTACTGTTTCAAATCAGTAGTATGTAAATAGTATGTAAACATAATCAAATATCCCCACTTTGCCTAAGTAATTGATTGATACGGTTTCTTCTCTGTCTTTGTAAAAGGCTAATGAGGGGGGAAAGGTGTAGCTCTCGCTTGTAAAAAGCTAACTTGCGATTGTGTTCAGTAGGGAGAAAACTTTTGAAACAGGTAGGTGAGAGGTACTTTCAATTGCAGAACATTATGCTATTTTGTGCCCTACTGAACAAGACCCATGCCTGTTATTATTAATTCCCTACTCAGAATATTCATCTGTAATTAAAGTCCAGCCTACGGAAGGCTGAGATGAGTGTTAGATGTCAGATTCTACCCAGGCTGAGTGGTGCCTCTTTAACCCTGCTGTGTCCGGGCTAACCGTCAGCTAACAGTCTGACCCCTTAGACGGGCCTGTACAGGCAGACTGATGGCATTGTTAACAGAGCAGGAGGGCTGGAGGGACGCGGCGTGCGTATATGCGCTTGTGGTAGCAAGGGGTCTCACCTCCTCCTGGTCCAGCATCTGCTGCTTTAGTTTCTCTGCCAGCTGGCTCTGCTGGTTGATCTCATCATCCTGATGGAGAGAAGAGAGAGAGGGGGAGGGGGTGTGTTAATACCAAAGTGTTCTCGTCTCAAATCATCAGCAAAACATATTTCAAAGGTAGACTCAGCATTATGGCGTTGCCACGAGCAGGACCACAGATATTGCAATGAACGCGATGCAAGACTTTGCTCTCACACAGAGTATCTGCGCATGTGTACGAGTTCGCTTATCGCTGCTACAACTTGGTAGCTACGGGAACAAAACAGCAGAGAAGTTGAGCTCTTAGTTCCTGCGGAAATTGACCAACTGCTGCTGTTCACTTTCTGCATCTGCGTCATCGCACTGAATCTACCTTTAAATGACAGGTCACTGTCTAGATCGAATCTAGCAAGTTGCCATGTGGCTCTGCTACCTCACCTTATCATCCAGCTGCTTGTAGAGTTTAGACAGCTCAGCCTCACACTTCTCCTTCTCTGCGTCGGTCAGTTTAACCCCTGGAATGTTGGGTGTGGGTGCCATCTTCTCATTGTTCACCACGTTGTCTAGAGCCTGGACCTCAGCGTTAGCCTTCTCCTTGTCAAACTGCTCCTCCACCGGAACACTCTCACCTATAGGGGCAGCACAGAGGGAGGGAAAGAGGAAGGGAGGGAGCCATGGAGAGAAGGATGGAGACAGACAGGGTTAGAAACTAAAAGTAAACTTCTGTGGTATCTACGCAACATGTAGACTATTTCCTGGGTTGTAGTCATTAGTGCACACCGTCGCAAACTATTTTGCAACGGAAACAGTTCTCTAAACACGGTTTAGAGTGCAAAACTTTTGCTACGGTGTGCAGTACACTAATGAATACGACTCTGTTCAATCCTAAAATACAGACATGAGCGTGATTCATGGAATTATTAGTAATCTTTGAACACTAACTGAATATCGATTTATGGTTCCCGTATTTTTTTCTCTCATACCATTTCTCCAGCGGTTGAGTTCGTTCTCCAGCCAGGTGACGGTGCCCCTCAGGGTTGTGTTCTTCGCCTTCTCTCTTTCATACTTTTTCTTCCACTGTTCTGCCGTCAGCTCCACATTCAGACACACTGTGTTCTTAATGGTCTTAGCTCTGTCACACACATACACAACAGTTAACTTTCTGATGTCACAAAACAAAGTGTCACCTTTGAGAGTGGGTGTGGCACTGGCAACCACCCATAAAACGGATTAGCTGACATCAAGAAAACGATACGTGCAATAAAAATGGGTCAGAAGTCCGTGTGTTATGATTCTGGGTGGCCAGAAAGCAAGCAACAATGACAAGAAGCTGCCATGTGGGGAATTGTAGGTGGCTTGTTTCAGCTAGTTTTGTCTTGTTCTTGAAACCATGTCTGATGTTATATCGACTTTAATATGGCTAAAATTCACTGTAATTATGTATTTGAGAGACAAGTGCTCATTATGCCAATGTATTTATGTTTTCAATAAAAACTGTAGACAAAATATAGTTGACATGTTGTCAACAATCTAAGCCAACCCCATCTGTTTTACCCCATAGTTGCACACGCATCGGTTTTGTTGCCAAAACAACCAACCCTCTTATAAAGCATAAACTGTGTAGACTGTAGCATATTCTGACCATAACAGCCATTGCTAACAATGTACCAACATTCAATTGCCATTTACAAAACTTCCACCCCACTGGTGGTTCTTGGTCATATACAGCAGTGGTGCTCAATCTGGTGTTACTAGTACCCCTGGGGGTATGAGGACTATTCGAAAGGGATTATTGGGAAGATGAATAAAATGTTGGCTAAACATGGGTCTAGTAGATGCAATCGGTTGCATGATAAGGGGTACAGAGCTAAAGGTGATTGGGGATACCGGTTGAGAAAAAAAGCTGGGACCCAATAATATACAGATAAGTACAGGGGCCGAGACTGGTTGTGGGTTGTTTACAGTCCAGGGGCTGAGAGCGTCCTGTACGTACCGCTGTCCGAACATCAGTGTGGACTTTGTCTCAGCCTCGTTGTAGGCGGAGGGCGAGGCACAGATGACCATGGTGGTCCTACAGTTACCACCCAGAGAGTCCTGCAGGATACGGGTCATCTTACTGTCTCTGTAAGGGACATAGGTCTGGAGGAAGGAGGGGAGAGGGACTTGAGCTTCAATCTAAAAACACTCATCACTTTGTTCCGGAGAATAATACTGAAAACCTGGACTGTACTCTATGTAATACAAGAGTAAATTGTACCGTGTACAGGTACTGAAAACCTAGATTACAAGTGTTTAGACATATGCGTGTATGACTTGTGCATGAGACACTCTGATTCCTCCCATATTTTATCATACGTTCCTAACTTGAAAATATCCTCATTAGAAAAATATGTATTTCTCTGATGTTCTCCCTTTTGTTAGAACAGCTGTTTGTGGACACTACGTCCCAAATGACACCCTATTCCCTATATAGTGTACTACTTTTGACCAGAGTTTGGTCAAGAAGAAGTTCACTATTTAGGGAATAGGGTGTCATTTACAGTCATTCTCCCCAGCCCCGAGGGAGCAGTGGTATTATGTTATCTTACCGAGCCTTCGGCTAGGGCAGAGATGACGTTGCCCAGCGCAGACAGGGATTTGTTGATGTTTTTAGCTTCTTCCAGCACCGCTCCCTCAGCTCCAGTTTTACCCACCTAGACACAATTTTTAAGAGATCAAAATCCAACACACAAGCCCTCATGACAACACTGGTACAAGACTATCACAGGACATTACATCACCCAAAATTCTAAGAAACAGCCTCTGTCCCAAATGGCACCCTATTCTTGATTTAGTGCACTATTTTTATGAAAAGTAGTGCACTATATATCAAAAAGGGAGCCATTTGGTTTGGTCCCATATCTATATAACTAAGGAAGTAATGCTGACAGAAATCTTAAAGATGATACAGGACACTACAAACATTGATATTCATTTGTAACAAAAACAGATAATGAAAAAAGGGCAACGAAGCATGAGAAAGGCTTTGCTTGAGTTTAGTGCCATCCTTTGGATTATGATCAGATTACTGCTGTTGTCGTGTGAGTAAGGAGTAACAACATATATGTGCTAAATACGGTTGAATGGCGGGAACCCGGTTATCGAGATTTACCGCCCAAAACACTCTTTTCCGGGACAAATAACTGCGAGACACGAGTAAATAATAAATGATTTACTGTATATAAACAGCATGACGTGAAATGGAACTTGAATGATATGCTATGACTAAATCTTGCTTCTCTGCAGTCTTCTCTCTGCATGATCAATAATCAACGCTCATGTTGGGGACAGAGAGCCCATCTCAGTATGGAGTTCAGTTCACAATGCATGCAGACTTCATCATGGTAAAAAAAAAATTGGGGTGACAGGTAGGTCTACATTTTCTGCAGCATAGCGAACAGTAATATAAGAACCGAATGCACGTCTAATTACACATGTCCATCTGGCTTTCCGGGTAAAAATTGCAGCTGCAGAGTTAAAACTACCCATTACTCAAATATTGTTGCGTTAAAGCATAGTGGTAGTCTCTCTCGCTCTCCAAATCCATTCAAATTGCATCCAAAATAGATACTCAACCTTGAACAGGATGGATATATATAAACTAGTCTACGTCTTTCAAGTAATACATTCAATGCAGTATTAGCTTTATATTTAGCTGAATGATGAATGATGGGTTATGCATAATAAGCTTCTAACCTCTGTCTCTTGAGCAATACACACGCACATGTGCTCTGCTGGCCACTCTCCTTAGCTCTTGGGAGTCCCATGCAGGAAAACACTTCTTTGTTGTCGCATTTTCTCATGCCAATAGACTATTGTTTGCTGAATGTTAAATACAGCAACCAATAGAACTCACAGGTAGTTTGAAAGAAGAGCGAACACGCAATTGTGGTAGGCTATAGCAGTTACTTATTCAGATCCATAACAATTAATTTGTTGGGAAGAAAAGTGAAAACCGTCCGCATCTAATTCTAGTCCTATATTATTCAAGCATGACATTAGAATGATGAAGGACAAAATGTGTTTAATTTAACTGATGAAAGCGAGGAAGGAATGAAGCATTAGGGGAAATATTATGAAAGCTATACAAAGCAAATCGGGAAGTTCAGAACCCTCGACTTTGTCCACATGTGGTTACATTACAACATTATTCAAAAACATTCATTGTTTTCCCCCCCTCAACCTACACAAAATGCCCCACAATGACAAAGCAAAAACAGGTTGGCATTTTGCAAAAAATAATAATAAATCAATATCACATTTACATAAGTATTCAGACCCGTCACTCAGTATTTTGTTGAAACACCTTTGGCAGCAATAACAGCCTCGAGTCTTCTTGGGTATGACACTACAAGCTTGGTACACCTGTATTTGGGGAGTTTCTCCCATTCTTCTCTGCAGTTCCTCCAAAGCTCTGTCAGGTTGGATGGGGAGCGTCGCTGCACAGCCACTTCCAAGTCTCTCCAGAGATGTTTGATGGGGTTCAAGTCTGGGCTCTGGCTGGGCCACTCAAGGGCATTCAGAGACATGTCCCGAAGCTACTCCTGCATTATTTTGGCTGTGTGCTTAGGGTCGTTGTCCTGTTGGAAGGTGACATTTTTCCCCAGTCTGACGGCCTGAGCGCTCTGGAGCAGGTTTTCATCAAGGATCTCTGTACTTTGCTCTGTTCATCTTTCCCTCGATCCTGACTGGTCTTCCAGTCCCTGCCGCTGAAAAACATCCCCAAAGCATGATGCTGCCACCACGCTTCACTGTAGGGATGGTGCAAGGTTTCCTCCAGACGTGACGCTTAGAATTCAGGCCAAAGAGTTCAATCTTGGTTTCATCAGACCAGATAATCTTGTTTATTATGGTCTGAGAGTCCTTTAGGTGCATTTTGGCAAACTCCAAGCGGGCTGTCATGTGCCTTTTACTGAGGAGTGTATTCCGTCTAGACACTATACCATAAAGTCATGATTGGTAGAGTGCTCTGACATGCACTGTTAACTGTGGAACTTTAAAATACACACACACACACAGGTGTGCACCTTTCCAAATCCGGTCCAATAAATTGAATTTACCACAGGTGGTCTCCAATCAAGTTGTAGAAAAATCAAGAATGATCAATGGAAACAGGATGCACCAGAGCTCAATTTCGAGTGTCATAGCAAAGGGTCTGAATACTTATAAAAATAAGGTATTTCGTTTTTCATTCATTATAAATTTACACAAAGAAAATAATGTTTTCGCTTTGTCATTATGGGGTAGTGTGTAGATTGATGAGGGAAAAAACTATTTATTCAATTTTAGAATAAGGCCGTAAAGTAACAAAATGTGGATAAAAATCAAGGGTTCTGAATACTTTCCAAACTTTCCGGTTTTGGCGGGAAATACCGGGAGTAAAATTATTTATTCTCGAGATGTAACATTTGTAAAATACTGGGAAAATATTCAACCCTCGTGCTAAAGACTCGAGGCAAACCAAGATGTGGTAAAAGTAGCCGTGTCCGAGCCAGAACGGCTCATAGGACAGGAGCTTATCTCCTATTTCTGTACTGTGAGGCAGCTTGAGATACTAGCTAGTTGTGGCAGACTAGCTAGTTATGACCAAATGTTCAGATCAATAGCTGCCTGCTAGGCTATATCTACAGTAGGAGAAAGCAAGCATTGTGCAAAGGTGAATGTGTTGAACTTGAACACCAAGATGGAGACAAAGGGAGGAACCAGAGGAAAAGTACACGGAGGAAGGCTTATGCTCCATCCCAATTTTCCACAAGTGTGCACCTGCACTCTCCTCATCGTGCATTTAAAAGGATTGGTGTAAGCACTGGCTGGACTGATACCACCATTGTAAAATCCATGCCGAAGTGGGCAATTGCACACTTCTGGAAAATGGTGAATGATCAAAACGCAGACACAGAAAGGCACAGAGAAAGAAAGGATGACATACTTTTTCGCTACCGGCCAGATCGACAAGGTAGAGCTTGCCGCTGAGTTTCTGCTCTGTAGCAGTGTTCTCCTGCTTCACGTTGATCTGGAAGATACTGTGACTTCTGGAGCTGTGCTCATTCATGTCTATAAAAACACACATACGTTAGCAATATATTTGTTATATTGCGTTAACAGAAACAAAGAACTTGATGGCCATGATTCTGTGAGGAATCTAATGAATTCATGTGTATTTATAAAAAAAGTCTACATTAAGAACATCTTTGATTGCTAGCATCATTGTCATAATCTTTCACTTTCAGTTGAAAGGACTGCTCAGTAATGTTTTAGTTTCTAGAGAACACTAGCTTACTACAAGTTCTACTGTGTATATTAACTTTTGTCTACAGATTTTCCAGATTCCTGGTCAGGAAAACTCCTGGTCCTAATTATGTAACGGCTGTGTAATTGCATCCTAAATGGCACCATGTTCACTAAATAGTGCATTACTTTTGACCACACCCCTATGGACCCTGGTCAAAAAAGTCACTATAAAGAGAAAAAGGTGTCATTTAGGACGTGGCTTGGTAGATCAGGAGATGCAGGCTGAGGATCATAATGAACCCATGAGAAGCAGGCGGGACAAACGGTCCCAGTGTTGGACTGACTCACTTGTGACGGCCACGTGTCGGTTGGATTTGCCCTCGTCAATAGTATCCATGACCTCCTCGGGGCTGCAAACAAAGCGCTCGGTACACCCCTGGGGACACAAGGAACCAAGGAACCACTGTGATTTAACATGGTAGACAAAGAGATGATTATGATGAAAAACTTAGATAACATTGACATTAAAGTCGCGGATAATCAGGAAGTTATATCGGTATTGTAAAGTGCTTTGACTTTCTCCAACCCACAAATAGGATGCATCCGAAGTAGTACTATTTCCTATATAAGTGCACTACTTTTGACCAGTGTCCACAAATCCAAAAGTAGTGCACTACAAAGGGAATAGGGTATCATTTGAGACAGACACATTGAGACGCACACATCTACGGATGTCTTACGATTTCATCCACCTGACCAACCAACCGTTCATGGATCCATCTATGGTACCATTTACCAGTGCATTCGTAAAGTATTCAGACCCCTTGACTTTTTCCACATTTGGTTACAGCCTTATTCTAAAATGAATTACATTAATTTATCCTCATCAATCTACACACAATACCCCAAAATAACAAAGTGACATGTTTAGAAATGTTTGCAAATTCATAAAAGACAAAAATACATTTTTTGCATAACTATTCAGACCCTTTGCTATGTGACTCGATATTGAGCTCCAGATTTGGAAAGGCACGCACACACACGTCTATATATTGGTCCAGTTCATAGAGCAAAAACCAAGCCACGAGGTCGAAGGAATTGTCCGTAAAGCTCAAGACAGGATTGTGTCGAGGCACAGATCTGGAAAAGGGTACAAAAAAAAGTGTCTGCAGTACTTTAGGTCCCCAAGTGGCCTTCATCATTATTAAATGAAATAAGTTAAGTACCATCAAGACTTCTCCTACAGCTGGCCGCACGGACAAACTGTGCAATCGCGGGAGAAGGGCCTTGGTCAGGGAGGTGACCAAGAACCCGATGGTCACTCAGACAGAGTTCCTCTGTGGAGATGGTTGTCCTTCTGGAAGGTTCTCCCATCCCTGCTGCACTCCACCAATCAGGCCTTTATGGTAGAGTGGCCAGAAGGAAGCCACTCCTTAGTAAAAAGCACATGACAGCCCACTTGGAGTTTGCCAAAAGGCACCTAAAGACTCTGACCATAAGAAACAAGATTCTCTGGTCAAATGAAACCAAGATTGAACTCTTTTGCCTGAACGCCAAGTCTGGAAGAAACCTGGCACCATCCCTACGGTGAAGCATGGTTGTGGCCGCATCATGCTGTGAGGATGTTTTTCAGCGTTAGGGACTGGGAGACTAGTCATTTACATTTACATTTAAGTCATTTAGCAGACGCTCTTATCCAGAGCGACTTACAAATTGGTGCATTCACCTTATGATATCCAGTGGAACAACCACTTTACAATAGTGCATCTAACTCTTTTAAGGGGGGGGGGTTTATGGTCGAAGCAAAGATGAATGACGCAAAGTACAGAGAGATCCTTGACAAAAACCTGCTCCAGAGTGCTCAGGACCTCAGACTGGGGCAAAGGTTCACCTTCCAACAAGACAACGACCCTAAGAACACAGCCGAGACACCGCAGGAGTGGTTTCGGGACATGTCTCGAGTGGCCCAGCCAGAGCACAGACTTGAACCCGATCTAACATCTCTGGAGAGACCTGAAAATAGCTGTGCAGCAACGCTCCAGCATCCAACCTGACAGAGCTTGAGAGGATCTGCAGAGAAGAATGGGAGAAACTCCCCAAATACAGGTGTGCCAAGCTTGTAGCGTCATACCCAAGAAGACTCGAGGCTGTAAATCACTGCCAAATGTGCTTGAACAAAGTACTAAGCAAAGGGTCTGAAAACTTATGTAAATGTTCAAACATTTCTAAACACCTGTTGTTTTTGCTCTGTCATTATGGATAGTGTGGGAGTAGATTGATGAGGGAACAAAACAATTTAATACGTTGCAGCCTTATTCTAGAATGTAACAAAATGTGGGAAAAGTCAGGGGTCTGAAAACTTTCCGAATGCACTGTAGATGTGTTTGGTTCACTTGACCATAAATAAGACTTACCTTGACATAGGGCACCCTGTTTTTATCCTCATGTACAGACAGGTTGTTCTTTGTTACTGCAGAGGGAGAAAAAAAAACATTTTATTCATGCAGTTATTACATTACTTATGTTGATCACAATATTAACAAGGAATTGTCAACAGGCAGGTACGAGCATTTAAAAGCACAAAGCAGCCACCAAATGTTTTTTAAAAATCATTTGAATGCTGCAGGTTATAAGTTCACTGTCTAGACAGAAACAACTCAATTGAAGTACAGTTGAGTCGTAAGTTTACATACACCCGAGCCAAATACTTTTAACCTCAGTTTATCACAATTGTTGACATTTAATCCTAGTAAAAATCCCCCGTCTTAGGTCAGTTAGGATCACCACTTTATTTTAAGAATGTGAAATGTCAGAATAATATTAGAGAGAATGATTTATTACAGCTATTATTTCTTTCATCACATTCCCAGTCGGTCAAAAGTTTACATACACTCAATTAGTATTTGGTAGCATTGCCTTTAAATTGTTTAACTTGTGTCAAACGTTTTGGTTAGCCTTCCACAAGCTTCCCACAATAAGTTAGGTGAATCTTGGCCAATTCCTCCTGACAGAGCTGGTGTAACTGAGTCCGGTTTGTAGGCCTCCTTGCTCGCACACGCTTTTTCAGTTCTGCCCACACATTTTCTATAGGATTGAGGTCAGGGATTTGTGATGGCCACTCCAATACCTTGACTTTGTTGTCCTTAAGCCATTTTGCCACAACTTGGGAAGTATGCTTGGGGTCATTGTCCATTTGGAAGACCCATTTGCGACCAAGCTTAATCTTCCTGACTGATGTCTTGAGACGTTGCTTCAATATATCCACATACTTTTCCTGCCTCATGATGCCATCTATTTTGTGAAGTGCACCAGTCCCTCCTGCAGCAAAGCACCTCCACAACATGATGCTGCCACCCCCATGCTTCACAGTTGGGATGGTGTTCTTCGGTTTGCAAGCCTCCCCCTTTTTCCTCCAAACATAATGATGGTCATTATAGCCAAACAGTTCAATTTTTGTTTCATCAGACCAGAGGACATTTTTCCAAAAAGTACGATCTTTGTCCCCATGTGCAGTTGCAAACCGTAGTCTGGCTTTTTATGGCGTTTTGGAGCAGTGGCTTCTTCCTTGCTGAACGGCCTTTCAGGTTATGTCGATATAGGGACTCGTTTTACTGTGGATATAGATACTTTTGTACCGGTTTCCTCCAGCATCTTCACAAGGTCCTTTGCGGTTGTTCTGGGATTGAATAGCAATTTTCGCACCAAAGTAAATTAATCTCTAGGAGACAGAATGCATCTCCTTCCTGAGCGGTATGACAGCTGCGTGGTCCCATGGTGTTTATACTTGTGTACTATTGTTTGTACAGATGAACGTGGTACCTTCAAGCGTTTGGAAATTGCTCCCAAGGATGAACCAGATTTGTGGAGGTCTACAATTGTTTTTCTGAGGTCTTGGCCGATTTCTTTTGATTTTCCCATGGTGTCTAGCAAAGTGGCACTGAGTTTGAAGATAGGCCTTGAATACATCCACAGGTACACCTCCAATTGACTCAAATGATGTCAATTAGCCTATCAGAAGCTTCTAAAGCCATGACATTTTCTGGAATTTTCCAAGCTGTTTAAAGGCACAGTCAACTTAGTGTATGTAAACTTCTGACCAACTGGAATTGTAATACAGTGAATAAGTGAAATAATCTTTCTAAACAATTGTTGGAAAAATTGCTTGTGTCATGCACAAAGTAGATGTCGTAACCGACTTGCCAAAACTATAGTTTGTTAACAAGAAATTTGTGGTGTGGTTGAAAAACGAGTTTTAATGACTCCAACATAAGTGTATGCAAACTTCCGACTTCAACAGTATGCATGTGTGTGAGGGGGAGTAATTACCCAACAGACGATGTCTGCGTCCCAAATGGCACCCTATTCCCTATACAGTGCACACATTTTCACCAGAGCCCTACCCGTCCTGGTGAAAAGTAATGGACTATATGAAATAGCGTGCCATTTGGGACACACCCTAAATCTCCAGAATGGTCAAATGAGGACGCTTGCTGTGCCGTAACATACAGTACGTACCATCCAGTAGGTCCTTGATCCTGTCCAGGTAAATTTCAAAATATGAAACCTGCAACAGAGAGTCCTCTGATTAGAAACAATCTAGCTGGGCAGTGATTTTGATTCGGATTATGTAGCTGATGTGGAATAGCTAGCTAGTTAGTAGATTCACAGGGCGCGCTCTGTCTTAAGGCAAATGTTTTCCCCTTTTTATTTGGCAACCGAATCACTTGAGGGCAGCTGTGTGGTTGAAGTGCTCCATACCTTGATGTGGAACTCCAGATTCTCGTCCATTGAGTAGATGTAGTTGAAGATGTCCTGGACTATTCTGGGGATGATCCCCATACCATCCGGGTCATGGAGGATACCCTTTACAGGACAAAGACAGGTTTCCGTCAAACAGAACAGTTGAAAGCAGGGTTGGGGTCAAAATTGTATTTCAATTCCGTCAATGCAGGAAGTAACTTGAAATTCCAATTTTACTCGACTTTCTTTGAGAGCATGTTAGGAATTTCAGTTTACTTCCTTCATTGACAATTGAAATGTAATTGACCCAAATCCTGGTTGAATTCATTTGACCAAACCCATTAAGATAGAAGCATGTATGATTTTATAGGCCTCGCTCTCCCTCACCTCCATGGTGTGTGTTTTTCCAGACGATGTCTGCCCAAAGGCAAATATAGTCCCGTTGTAGCCATCAAGGACATCTGTGTAGGTAGTAAAAGACATTGAGAACTTAAAACAATTACTTTAAAACTGCCTAGAAGGTTTGCACTGGTAGGATAGTGCCACAGGATAGTACCTTTAACAATCTTTTGAGCAGAGGCTTTGTACATCTGCTCCTGTGTCGTATTGGACCCGAACACTCGGTCAAACATGAACGGTTTACCCTGTAAGACGAGAGGGAAAGTCAAATCAGCAACAAAGAATACTTAGTAGGTCTCAAGAACAACAAGGTGATTAGGAAAAGTATCCAAAACAGAATTACAGTAACTTGCACTAATGTTGACATTTATTTAGGGCTGGGTAGTATATTGTATTTTACTATACCACACACACACAGATATTGATGCAAGGATCGGTTTGGGTTTCTATATGACCTTTTATAACAGTATTTTAAGACTGACCACATTTAGTCAACTGGTCAATTGTTTGGTCGATCAAGTTTTTTTTACTTGAGTAGTGGCAAATATATATATTTTTTAATGTTATGGCACACGAGACACCCGTCTGATTCACGCCTGTCTGAGTGAACTAATCCATTGCGGAGACGGCACACCAGTAGTACATTTACCGTTTTTTCTGATTGTTTTAACTTACCATCACTGTGGCACGTCTCAAAGTAATTGTTTTCTTCGCCTCAAACAGCAAGTAAACAAAAGTATGTTTTTATATCCATTGAGAATGACAATAGTTCAACCTATAGAAAATCATCAGACAAGCTCAGTATTCAAACATAGCGTGTTGATATGTAAAAATACGTACAAATTTAGACCAATCAACAACACAAAATATTTTTGCCGGGGACAGCCCTACGGTATTCCAATGTTTGGTTTGTTAAATGTGATACGCCACTCTGCCAAGTGTCATGTCCAGTTTTGTGTTTGCTACTTGAATCATCACTCTCCCCTCTTCTCCTACTTTCCACACCAAGCCCTGCCCCGTCACTCAGGGAGAGCAGTTGTTGTGTGACCACGGAGTCAAGAGCACTTGCCGACAAGTTCCCGTTCACAAGATGTGGGTCACAACGATATTGCTTTCTGCTTTGCTTCTTAATATAAATCCACAAGCATATAGTGTATATTACTGTCTGCAAGTTTGTCTTCGCAGGTTGTGGCTAAAATAAATTGTGTTAGATGCTAATTGCTATTTAGCTGGCTAGCTAGTTCACCAACTGTACAAGAGTCAGAGCAAACGTAGCTAGCTAATACAGCCTGATACCAGTGCTCGTGTATGCCTAAATAAGCATGTTGCAACGATATCCTATAAAATCAGAGGGATAGGCGAAGCCTGAATGGGTTAGCTACAGAAACCATGTAATCTAATTAGAGTCCCCTGGTTAATACTGACCGACACTTTGGTTCCTACCCGGTCATGTCAAACAATGTAGTCAAAGTGCTGTCCACTATATTCTAACAATAGAAATTTGAACAGATTTATATTTCTATGATCCAATAGTTCACATAAGTCTTTTATTCTAACTCGCAAGTCAAAGTTGCAATTTGACCTAGATTTTCGCCCAAATGATGCAGTGTGGAAATGATAAAACGAGGGCAGGAAATGCAGAATTTCATGAAAATGCTACATTTGGAGGGGGGGGGTTTAAGTTGGATTGAACAGTATAAAAAAAGCGCCCGCACACTAGTTTCGGTTTGCTGCTAGCATTACTTGGCTAGGCGAAGCGAATGCATGTGCCTCGCATACTCGCTTAAAAGACTGCATGAAAAACAAGGACAACCCATAATATTGCCGCTCGATACGCCGTAGCACCAGTTCTTCAAAAGTGAGTCAGAATAGTCTGAAGATAAATCAAGAAATCTGTCATTAATTTGACCTTTTTGCCAAGGTCTTAGTTGCAGAATTTTACATCCAACTAGGCTGTTTGGTGCAGTATTTCTCAAGCGAAGGGGCTTAGACTTGGGTTACCAAACTTTGCCTTGTCTCAAGAAAATATGTGCGCAAATAGCCCCCCCAAAAAACTCATGTGCGAACCGGCAGGCCACGTTTTGACTGGGAAACCTTAAGACGGGAGAAAGCCCCATTGAAATCACTTAGAATGTATGCATTGCCATGCTAGGGACATGCACTACTCAAAACATTTTATTACTTTTATTCAAAAACATAAAACTGTCAAAATATTGTAACACATTTTTGCCATATCTCCCTACATTTACTTGAGCTCTGTTATCTGAGGTTACATAGTCCTACTGATACAGCCTAGCTTATTATACAAGGTGTGTATACTGTATAGGCCTAATAGCCAGGTCTATACAGTGGGGCAAAAAAGTATTTAGTCAGCCACCAATTGTGCAAGTTCTCCCACTTAAAAAGATGAGGCCTGTAATTTTCATCATAGGTACACTTCAACTATGACAGACAAAATGAGAAGAAAAAAATCCAGAAAAAGTTTCTCAATACTTTGTTATATACCCTTTGTTGGCAATGACAGAGGTCAAACGTTTTCTGTAAGTCTTCACCTCTGTCATTGCCAACAAAGGGTATATAACAAAGTATTGAGAAACTTTTTCTGGATTTTTTTCTTCTCATTTTGTCTGTCATAGTTGAAGTGTACCTATGATGTTGAAGTGTACCTAAAATTACAGGCCTCATCTTTTTAAGTGGGAGAACTTGCACAATTGGTGGCTAACTAAATACTTTTTTGCCCCACTGTATATTAGACACCGGACCTCCATTTGAATACTCTACCATTATTCTAGAATGAACAAATCAACCAACAAATGAAAAAACAGGTACAGTGCATTCGGGAAGTATTCAGACCCCTTTACTTTTCCCACATTTTGTTATGTTATTCACTCGATCCCTCCGATGTCAATAACTACAGACCAGTATCCCTTCTTTCTTTTCTCTCCAAAACTCTTGAACGTGCCGTCCTTGGCCAGCTCTCCTGCTATCTCTCTCAGAATGACCTTCTTGATCCAAATCAGTCAGGTTTCAAGACTAGTCATTCAACTGAGACTGCTCTTCTCTGTGTCACGGAGGCGCTCCGCACTGCTAAAGCTAACTCTCTCTCCTCTGCTCTCATCCTTCTAGACCTATCGGCTGCCTTTGATACTGTGAACCATCAGATCCTCCTCTCCACCCTCTCCGAGCTGGGCATCTCCGGCAAGGTCCACGCTTGGATTGCGTCCTACCTGACAGGTCGCTCCTACCAGGTGGCGTGGCGAGAATCTGTCTCCGCACCTCCATGCTCTGGACACTACGCTGACAGACACAGCAAACCTTCTTGCCACAGCTCGCATTGATGTGCCATCCTGGATGAGCTGCACTACCTGAGCCACTTGTGTGGGTTGTAGACTCCGTCTCATGCTACCACTAGAGTGAGAGCACCGCCAGCATTCAAAAGTGACCAAGACATCAGCCAGGAAGCATAGGAACTGAGAAGTGGTCTGTGGTCACCACCTGCAGAATCACTCCTTTATTGGGGGTGTCTTGCTAATTGCCTATAATTTCCACCTTTTGTCTATTCCATTTGCACAACAGCATGTGAAATTTATTGTCAATCAGTGTTGCTTCCTAAGTGGACAGTTTGATTTCACAGAAGTGTGATTGAGTTACATTGTGTTGTTTAAGTGTTCGCTTTATTTTTTTGAGCAGTGTATTTTATATGACATACATGATTTTTTGTTAACTAGTAAATAGCAAAGTCTGTTTAAATCATTTCTAACTTGTTAACAATTTCTGCTAGTTAGTTTGCTACAGTGTGGGTTTTAGCTTGCTTCATCCTTCTGATGAGTGTTAATTCACCTGTTTCCATACATGTTTCATTTTAAAACATTTATCTTACAAAGGAGTTGTTTAATCTAACTGCTTAACTATTTATCTGTAAATGGAATAGTATAATTCTTTGGTTTTTTTACTCATAAAAAAAATAAAATAATTGTACAGGAAAATGCCACGGGCATTATCTGATATGTGGAGACATTTCACTGCAGCTAAGGTAGAAGGAAAAGCTGTGTACAATACTGTGCCAAATCATATGTGAAGAACGCAAAAAAGATGCAGAATCATCTGGCTTAGTGCGTCAAGTCCCCTCAGCGCTCACAACAAGCAACCACTGACAAAAGTCCCTCTACTTCTATTCAAGGTGAAAATGATGAATCAGACACCTTATCGAACAGCTCATGGTCCTCCTGGAATCAGAAGATTTTTTGACCCAATGGAGGTACGTAGTCAGAGAAATGCTGATGAATGTCTTGCTCGAGCTGTGTATGCAACAGGTTCACCTCTGATGCTCACAGGCAATGTGTATTGGAAGAGATATCTGAATGATCTTCATCCAACATACACCCCTCCAAAAAGACATGCTTTACCTACTCATTTGCTGGATGCAGAGTTCAAGTGAATGTCAAGCAAATCATAGAGAAACTGGAAAGCAAACTGTATGGCAATCATCTCTGATGGGTAGTCGAATGTTCATGGGCAAGGAATAATTAACTACATCTCCACCAGTATTCTACAAGAGCACAGACACAAGGGACCGACACACCGGCCTCTATATTGCAGATGAGCTGAAGGCAGTCATCATTGCCCTTGGACCACAGAAAGGGTTTGCACTGGTGACAGACAATGCTGCGAACATGAAGGCTGCTTGGTCCTACCCTCACATCACACCCATTGGCTGTGCTGCTCATGCATGGAATCTGCTCCTCAAGGACATCATGGCACTGAAAACAATGGATACACTACAAGAGAGCCAAGGAAATGGTTCGGTATGTGAAGGGTCATCAAGTTAAAGCAGCAATCGATCTCACCAAGCAAAGTGAGAAGAATAAGAGCACCACATTGAAGCTGCCCAGCAACACCCGTTGGGGTGGTGTTGTCATCATGTTTGACAGTCTCCTGGAGGGGAAGGAATCTCTCCAAGAAATGGTCATATCACAGTCTGCCGATATGGACAGCCCATCAAGAGGATCCTCCTGGATGATGCATTTTGAGAAAGAGTGGTAAGCAGCCTGAAACCAGTAACAGTAGTCATTGCACGGATTCAGGGAGACAATGCCATCCTGTCTGATGTTCAGACTCTACTTGCAGATGTAACAGAAGAAATGCCCACTTCACTGTTGCTCCAAGCAGAGGAAACTGCAGTTATGAAATACATCAAAAAGGGTGAAGAGTTCTGCCTGAAGCCCATACATGTTGGATGCCAAGTATGCTGGCAAGAGCATCCTGTCTATTGCAGAGATCAACAAGGCCAATAGGGTCATCACTACCGTGTCTCACCACCTTGGCCTGGATGAGGGCAAGGTTCTTGGCAGTCTGGCGAAGTACACTTCCAATCAAGGGCTTTGGGATGGAGATGAGATATGTTGGCACGACTGCCATATTGCATCAGCCACCTGGTGGAAGGGACTTTGTGGATCTGGGGCTCTTTCCCGTTGCCTCCATCATCCTCCAAATCCCACCAACATCAGCCGCCTCAGAGCGCAACTGGTCCTTGTTTGGGAACACACACACACACACCAAAGCACGCAACAGGCTGACCAACACAAGGGTTGAAAAATTGGTGCCCATGCGGGCAAATTTAAGGCTTTTTGAGCCTGACAACGAGCCATGCTCAACAAGGTTGGAAAGTGACAGTGAAGATGAGGCCTAAGAGTCTGGACATTGAGGAGGTCCAGGGAGAAGACATGGAAGCCTGAGAGGAAGACAACCAAAGCTTTAGTTTATAAACTATAATTTTACAGATGTATGTTGAAAACGTTTTTGGGAGATGCAATGTATCATTAGGGATCATTCAATATTCCCTTTCTTTTGTTGTTCAGTGAAATTATCCCATTTGGCAAACTGTCATGTGCCTTTTACTGAGGAGTGGCTTCCGTCTGGTCACTCAACCATAAAGGCCTGATTGGTGGAGTGCTGCAAAGATGGTTGTCCTTCTGAAAGATTCTCCCATTTCCACAGAGGAACTCTGTAGCTCTGGCAGTGTGACCATTGGGTTCTTGGTCCCATCCCTGACCAAGGCCCTTCTCCCTCGATTGCTCAGTTTGGCCAGCGGCCAGCTCTAGGAAGAGTCTTGGTGGTTCCCAACTTATTGCATTTAAGGACTTTCAATGCTGCAGAAATGTTTAGTACCCTTCCCCAGGTCTATGCCTCGACACAATCCTATCTCGGAACTCCTTCGCCCTCATGGCTTGGTTTTTGCTCTGACATGCACTGTCAACTGTGGGTCCTTGTATAGACAGGACATGATTTGGAAAGGCACACAAACACCTATCAATTGAATTTACCAAAAGTGGACTCCAATCAAGTTGTAGAAACATCAAGGATGACCAGACACAGAATGCACCAGAACTCAATGTCAAGTTTCATAGCAAATGGTCCGAATACTTATGTAAATGAGGGATCTGTTTTTTAATATGCAATAAATTAGCAAAAACATCTAAAAACCTATTTTTGCTTTGTCATTATGGGGTATTGTGTGTAGATGGGGGGGGGGGGGGGGGGGGAATCAATTTTAGAATAAGGCTGTAATGTAACAAAAGTTGGAAAAAGTGAAGGGGTCTGAATACTTCCCAAATGCACTGTATTCAAACAGGCACAAGATATGCTATTAGCCATCTACCAGGTCAATGAGAAACACACCAGTATACCTTATTCACCACCAAACCAACTCAGTTCAAACATGACAAACATAGCTTTTCAAAAGTAGTGCAATATATAGGGAATAGGCTGCCATTTGGGACAATCCCATGGGCCTTTCCCTTCTCATTGTGACAGCAATGGCCAGAGACAGCTAGGAAACATCAGCATCCTCCCTCCGTTTCTGTAAGATGCAAACGGATTTACTTACTGACAACAGATCAGCAGAGCACGTCAGGCTGTTCATCTGACAGCAGCAGCCAATATAAAATCACTACAGATAACATCAGAGGGAGTTTTTTTTTTAAATTTACGATGACACAGCATCCCCTATTACATTGCATAGGCGGGACATCTGGAGTAGCTAAACAGTAGCTGAAACAAAGAATCAAAACCTATGGAAGCGGTCCTTTTATTTATACTATCTAACAGCATACAATTGAGGTTATTTTGGTGCAAAGCCAGTTGTGTGTTGCTGACATTAATATATCTCTGAAGGATTGATGGAGTTGGAGTAGTATCTAAATTATTCACTACAGTACATGCATCTCAACCCCTGGCAATAGGCTGTGACTAGACTACCTAGATCAAAAATCTGTCCCGAGTCCTTATTCTCCAACATTTTCCCCAAAGTGTGCACTTGCACACTATCTTGCATGGATTAACAACGATGGAAACTCCCTCCAGCCAATGCTTTAACCAATCCAAGACTTTTAAATCCATTTAGGAAAGTGGGCAAGTACAAACTTCAGGAGAAGGGTGGAGAATCAGGACACAGTTTTAGTGTTGTGCTGCTGTGGCTGTGTGTGCATAACGGAGCACTTCCAAAATGCTTCTGCTGCCTTGACAATGATCACTGATTATATGCCTGTGAGCTCAGCCAAAATGCTAGCCAAAGACTAGTCATCGGCATTCTATTATGAAACCTTCTTTGGTTTTTGTCTCCCAAATGGCACCCTACTCCCTATGAGGTACGCTACTTTGACAGGGTGAGACAGCGATCAAAACATTTGGCATTGACTTGGCAGTGCGGCACACATTATATTGGTCATAGGGTGCCAGCGATTTTGTTGTTGGTCACAGTTTCAGGTTTAAATTGTTTTTTTTAATCAATATTTATTCAAACAGCAATGGGTATGCAACGGGCAAACCAGGTATTCCAAAAGCTTGTTACGAAGTCTTTGCAATGCACAATTTAGTCATCATGTGCTGTTTGAATGAACATTTCAAAAGGCTTTCCAAAAAAAACTTCCCAATTTAATGTTGACTGCAAAGTAGGCCTACCTGGCAAAATTATATTATGATTTGTAAATGCCCCTTAATTATCATAGTAAAAGGTTAGGGTATAAAAGTCAACTAAAACTAAATCAAGAAAATCTATTTAGTAAACTGAAATTAAATAATGAACAAACCCGTTTGAAAAACTAAACTGAAATGTATCTTTGACCCCAAAAATAACTACACTGAACAAAAATATAAACACAACATGTAAAGTTTTGGTCCCATGTTTCATAAGCCAAAATTAAATATTCCAGAAAAATTCCACACAAAGCTTATTTCTCTCAAATTTTCTCCACAAATTTGTTTACATCCCTGTTAGTGAGCATCCTTTGCCAAGATAATCGATCCACCTGACAGGTGTGGCATATCAAGAAGCACGGATCATTACACAGGTCCACCTTGTGCTGGGAAAATAAAAGGGCACTTTAAAATGTGCAGTTTTATCACAACACCACAGATGTCTCAAGCTTTGAGGGAGCGTGCAATTGGCATGCTAACTGCAGGAATGTCAGAGCTGTTGCCAGAGAATTGAATGTCCATAAGCCGCCTCCAACTTTATTTTAGAGAATTTGGCAGTATGTCCAACTGGCCTCACCACCGCAGACCACATGTATGGTGGCGAGCGGTCTGCGGATGTCACCGTTGAACAGAGTGCCCCATATGGTGGTGGCGGGATTATGTATGGGCAGGCATAAACTACGGACAACGAACACAATTGCATTTTATCTGTGTCAATTTGAATACAGAGATCCCGAAGCCCATTGTCGTGCCAGTCATCCGCCGCCATCACCTCATGTTTCAGCATGATAATGCACACTACCAGTTATATGCATATCATATCTTCTGGGCCCGAGAAGCAGGCAGTTTAATTTGGGCATGCTTTTCATCCAAAATTCCGAATGCTGCCCCCTACCCTAGAGAAGTTAACTAGGTTGCCGCTTGTTGATCACCTATTGAAATTGAACTTCAGTTAATGAAAATAAATAGCTAGTCAATGACTGCAGTTTCTACTGGTCATTGTTTTTAGGGTGGTTGTATTGGTGCTAGCTAGGTACCAAACTAGCTATCCCAGAAGTTGCGGTCGAACAAATAATGCTGTATTCCCAACGCGATATTGTAAACACATCGTTCATGACCGGTGTTTGCAGACTTTCTTGTACAGCTTTGACAGTGCTACTGATAGTAATGGTGGTGTTTGGCTTGCGCGTGAAAATTCAGAACACACAACATTCTATAATAGAACTGTGTTATGACGTGCCAAATTAAAAGCTTATTTAACGGGTCAAATAGTGTTATTGTCAAATAGTGTTATTTCACGTGTATCTTTGACAACCAAAAGACCCAAACGGCGTTACATAGTATGTCATGAAGCTAATAGCAGTGACGCTATATTACTGTGTAACTCCGGTAGGGCAACATCTGAACAATAGCGCACTAGATAACGTTACTGTATACTGGTGCTCGACCAGTCGCGAAAACCACCATCGCCCACGACAGAGAACGGTTGATTGTCAAGGGCAAAGAATTCCATTATCTTGGCGTTAATGGTTTTCGCCTTTGAGTTGTCTTACTGAAATGTTCTTACTCTTTCAAATGACTTCTTGACTTGTTGACTGCTCGAGCCACACAGCAGACATTGTGGGCTAGGTTAGGAATGCTGTGTTGCAGGTGTAGCGCAAAATTTTACATGGCGTCATTACGTTATGTACCTACGTTATACACAGTTGAAGTCGGAAGTTTACATACACTTAGGATGGAGTCATTAAAACTCGTTTTTCAACGACACCACAAATTTCTTGTTAACAAACTATAGTTTTGGCAAGTCGGTTAGGACATCTACTTTGTGCATGACAAGTTATAATTCACTGTATCAAAATTCCAGTGGTTCAGAAGATTACATACACTAAGTTGACTGTGCCTTTAAACAGCTTGGAAAATTCCAGAAAATGTCATGGCTTTAGAAGCTTCTGATAAGCTAATTGACATCATTTGAGTCAATTGGAGGTGTACCTGTGGATGTATTCAAGGCCTAGCTTCAAACTAAGTGCCTCTTTGCTTGACACCATGGGAAAATCTAAAGAAAATCAGCCAAGACCTAAGAAAAAACATTGGAGACCTCCACAAGTCTGGTTCATCCTTGGGAGCAATTTCCAAACGCCTGAAGGTACCACGTTCATCTGTACAAACAATAGTAAGCACGTATAAACAACATGGGATGAAGCAGCCGTCATACCGCTCAGGAAGGAGATGCGTTATGTCTCCTAGAGATGAAGGTACTTGTGTGAAAAGTGCAAATCAATCAAAGAACAGCAAAGGACCTTGTGAAGATGCTGGAGGAAACAGGTACAAAAGTATCGATAACCCCAGTAAAACGAGTCTTATATCGACATAATCTGAAAGGCTGCTCAGCAAGGAAGAAGCCACTGCTCCAAATCAGCCATAAAAAAACCTGACTACAGTTTGCAACTGCACATGGGGACAAAGATCGTACTTTTGGGAGAAATGTCCTGTGGTCTGATGAAACAAAAATGTAGGAAAAGGGGGGAGGCTTGCAAGAACACCATCCCAACCGTGAAGCACGGGGGTGGCAGCATCATGTTGTGAGGGTGCTTTGCTGCAGGAGTGAGTGGTGCACTTCACAAAATAGAAGGCATCATGAGGTAGGAAAATTATGTGGATATATTGAAGCAACATCTCAAGACATCAGTCAGGAAGTTAAAGCTTGTTCGCAAATGGGTCTTCCAAATGGACAATGACCCCAAGCATACTTCCAAAGTTGTGGCAAAATGGCTTAAGGGCAACAAAGTCAAGGTATTGGAATGGCCATCACAAATCCCTGACCTCAAACCTATACAAAATGTGTAGGCAGAACTGAAAAAGTGTGTGCGAGCAAGAAGGCCTACAAACCTAACTCAGTTACACAAGCGCTATCAGGAGGAATGGGCCAAAATTCACCCAACTTATTGTGGGAAGCTTGTGGAAGGCTTCCCGAAACATTTGACCCAAGTTAAACAATTTAAAGGCAATGCTACCAAATACTAATTGAGTGTATGTAAACTTCTGACCCACTGGGAATGTGATGAAAGAAATAAAATATGAAATCACTGTTATTCTGACATTTCACATTCTTAAAATAAAGTGGTGATCCTAACAGGTTGACTGCAAAATAAATTTAGAAATCTGTTATTCAATTATTGCTTGCGCGCGCCAACGAGCATCTGCGTTGCCAAGGGCTAAAATAGAAATTAGTTATATTTCTGACGCAGATCGCGCTGGAAGTCCTGCCTCTCCCATCTCCTCATTGGTTTATAGAAGCAGGTACCCACGTGCCATCTCCTCATTGGTTATACCCACGTGGGTAACAAAGACGAACAAGGTCAGTGACGGTAATGCACCTAATTTATGAAAGTTGCCAATTGCAATATAAAGTCAAGAGAAGAAAAAACCTGGAAGGAGGAGAGATGACTAGAAACGATTCGGTTGACCATTTAATGTGTGGATTAACTGGCGGAGTAGAGGACCTTGTGCATTTCAGGTAAAATAACAAATCTATGTTTATATCCCAGGACAAATTAGCTAGCAACAGCAAGCTAGCTAAATGGGACAAATTAGCTAGCAAGTGCAAGCTAGATAGCTTAATTGCCATAAATGTTTAATGCTTTTCGACCCGTCTCCAAATTAATATAATTGGTTCAGAGTTTGTTTTGATATTTTAACCTTCGTGTCGTGATCGCGTTTGGTGTGGGGGGACAAAATAAATGTATGCACGATAGTGCACACGCGCAGCCGGTTTGGGTTCCGTGTAACTGACTTAAGACAAGGAATTTTTACTAGAATTAAATGAAAGATTTCAGGAATTGTGAAAAACTGAGTTTAAATGTATTTGGCTAAGGTGTATGTCAACTTCCGACTTCAACTGTAGGTATGCACGTCAACTTTGACATCGGTTTTTCACATCGGCGTTAAACTAGACATCTGGCCGAAGTCTATATTTGCATTTTAAGCTAATATCGTCCGATTCAGATCTGTTCACCGATATATCGTGCATCCCTAAAATCTAACCTATGACCTGATCCATCACCTTATGTATTACTGCCCCCCAGTTGCAAATAGCGACATCCCAAAAAACAAACACAAATGGCTTCTAGCCTCACACGCATGTTCTGTCCCTAACACTGAAACGAATATAAAAATGAAATATTAATATACAACTAATACTAAATAAAAACTAGCAAATCACGTCTGAAAACTAACTGAAACTAACAAAAATGAAGGGACAAAAATGAAGGCAACAATTTTAAAGATTTTACTGAGTTCATAAGGAAATCAGTCAATTGAAATAAATTCATTAGGCCCTAATCTATGGATTTCACATGACTGGGAATACAGATGGTCAAAGTTAACTTTTTTTTTTTATCTGAGAGATAAGCTTTGTGCATAACTTTTATTTCAGCTCAAGAAACCTGGCACCAAGTGCGTGTATTTTTGTTCAGTGTATAATAACCTTGTCTACACTAAACTGTCCAGTACAAAAACACAGTTTGCCAAACTGTCTTTTCGTAGGCGTGCAATTGAATTAAAGGGCTAGCGATTTTTTGGGGGCCCACCAAACTTTAGGTCAAAAAAGACGTGATTGTGTCTCAATCTATGATTTATAATTTTTTTCTAAAATACAAATCTCATTGGGCTTAGTTGTGGTCAATTTGCAGTGTATTATAATTATGTTCCGGCCCCTTATCCGTCCACACCGACAAAAGTTCCCAAAAGACAACTGATTTTTTAGGGCCCCACAACTGTAGACTGACTTCAAAATCGCAAAAAATAACACGGAGATTTGGGCAAACAAAATGTAAATATGATATTGTTGCGTTAAAATGTAATTTGTGTATGGAGGGTAGGTTGTTATAGGCTACTTGCTCAGGCCACAAATTAAAGATACAATTTTAATTATGCATGCACTTTCAGAGGCCATCATTCTTTCATTCGGGGCAGTTGGCACTAGCCCGGTGTGCCACTGGCAATGTCAAGCCCTGAAAGGGCATGCTATTTTAAAAGATGGCTAGACATTATTAGCCTGGTTCTGTATGGAATGCAGGTACATTATGGGACACAGGTCAGGTCATTATCAATGCTCAGGGGGCAAAAAAAAAAATTGGTGTACTGGTGCCATCAACTGAATAAGTTTTTGCCACCAGTGGAAAAAGTTAGTCCAGTGCCCTCCGATCAGGGCTAATAGTGCACTACAACATAAGCAAGGAATAGGGTGGCATTTGGGATGCAGTCTTAACGTCACTTGAGCCCACTGGGCTGGCACAAAAACAGAGCCATTCTACAGAGAGGAGAGGAGAGGTAGAACAAAAAGCCTATAAATTATACCCAGGAGCTTCAGGCAGAGCTACAGTAGACAGAACGCCAGGCCCATTCTCATAAAGGAAATTACTTCATCATCAGACTGACTAACTCGGGCTTCTATGTCTGCCTTCCAAATAGCTCCCTACTCCCCTGCCTATGGTCATAAATTGTGCACCATGTAGGGAATAGGGTGCCAATTTGGCAACCTATTTCACTGTTCAGAACCCTACCAGTGTCTGCAGCCAACCAACCTCTGAGACTGTGGGCCTATTACTGTGCCACAGTCTTTCTGTTGTCCTCCAATACTGGAAGATAAACTGGCTAATTTGTCTCTGTACCTGGTCCTCTGAAAGGCACAGCCCATTGTTCATAGCGGAGAACAGTCTGGTTGTTGACTAGACTGAGTATGGAATGCCAAGTTTTAGGCAAGCTCTCACACACGTCATTGTAGTGTGGCCATAGCAGTGCAGGCTCCCTGGAGCAAATTAGGGTTTAAGTGCCTTGCTCAAGGGCACGCGGAACAATTTTTCACCTTGTCTGCTTGGGTATTCGAACCAGCGACCTTTTGGTTACTGCCCCAATGTTTTAACGGCTAGCCTACCTGCCGCCGCACCCAATACCCTGTTGCAATGGGTAACAAGTGGGGTTAGGACGAGGCAGGTAGCCTAGCGGTTCAGACATTGGGCCAGTAAACTAAACGTTACTGGTTTGAATCCCCGAGACGACTAGGTGGAAAATCTGTGGATGTGCCCTTGAGCAAGGCACTTAGCTCAAATTTCTCCTGTAAGTCGCTCCGGATAAGACCGTCTGCTAAATGACTAAAATGTCAAATGTTAGCCAGCAAAACTGAACATCTCACCAACAAAGAGGCCAATATTATTCAAATTAATGCAAATGCAGACACTAGAAAACACCATCAAATTATACAGCCTACCCAGGGATTCCCAGTCCAACTAATGCTAACTAGTCAGCCTCATTCTGAGGTCTGGGTATGATTCCCAAATGGCTCCCTATGTAGTGCACTACTTTTAACCAGGGCCCATTTGGGCCTCATTCCCTGAGGTCTGGGTGGGTGTACTAGGAAATGACCTACAGCGCATTCGGAAAGTATTCAGTTACAGTCTTATTTCCTAAATTGATTTAATTGTTTTTTTTCTCTCAATCAACACACAATACCCCATGATGACAAAGCAACAACAAAAATATTTGTGCAACCCCCCCCCCCCCCCCCGGAAATATTACATTTACATAAGTATTCAGACCCTTTACTCAGTACTTTGTTGAAGCACCTTTGGAAGCGATTATAGCCTCGAGTCTTCTTGGGTATGACGCTACAAGCTTGGCACACCTGTATTTTGGAAGTTTCTCCCATTCTTCTCTGCAGTTCCTCTCAAGCTGTCAGGTTGGATGGGGAGCGTCAATGCACAGCTATTTTCAGTTCTCTCCAGAGATGTTTGATCGGGTTCAAGTCCGGGCTCTGGCTGAGCCACTCAAGGACATTCAGAGACATGTCCCGAAGCTACTCCTGCATTGTCTTGGCTGTGTGTTTAGGGTCGCTGTCCTGTTGGAAGGTGAACCATTGCCCCAGTCAGGCCCTGAGCGATCTCTGTACTTTGCTCTGTTCATCTTTCTCCACGATCCTGACTAGTATCCCAGTCTCTGCCGCTGAAAAACATCACCACAGCATGACGCTGCCACCCCGCTTCACCGTAGGGATGGTGCTAGGTTTCCTCCAGATGTGACGCTTGGTATTCAGGCCAGAGTTCAATCTTGGTTTCATCAGACCAGAGAATCTTGTTTTTCATGGTCTGAGTCCTTAAGGTACCTTTTGGCAAACTGTCACAAGCGGGCTGTCATGTGCCTTTTACTGAGTGGCTTCCGTCTGGTCACTCTACCATAAAGGCATGATTGGTGGAGTGCTGCAGAGATCGTTGTCCTTATGAAAGATGCCCATCCCATCCACCTCCCTGACCAAGGCCTTTCTTCCCCCGATTGCTCAGTTTGGCCAGGCAGCCAGCTCTAGTAGGAGTCTTGGTGGTTCCAAACTTATTTCATTGAAGAATTATGGAGGCCACTGTTCTTGGGGACAATCAATGCTGCAGAAATGTTTTGGTACCCTTCCCCAGATCTGTGCCTCGAAACAATCCTGTCTCGGAACTCCACTTTGCTCCGATATGGGACTGTGGGACCTTATATAGGTGTGTGCCTTTCCAAATCACGTCCAATCAATTGAATTTACCACCGGTGGACTCCAATCACATTGTAGAAACATCTCAAGAATGATCAATGGAAACAGGGTGCACCGGGGAGCTCAATTGAGTGTCATAGGTAAAATGTATGTTTTTGGTTTTTTATACATTTGAAAACATTTCTAAAAACCTGTTTTTACTTTGTTATTATGGGGTAATGTGTGTATATTGATGAGGGGGGGAATGATTTAATCCATTTTAGAATATGGCTGTAACGTAACAAAATGTGGAAAAAGTCAAGGGGTCTGAATACTTTTCGAATGCATGCACTCTAAGCGTGGTGAGCTTCTATTAAAATAAATCTAGACAAAAATGTTCACAGTCCTCACTGCCTACTGAAATGACATGATATCCCTCCCCCATAAAAACACCACACCCCTAATCCATCCAACTGTTCCCAGTAATACTTTAAAAGAGAATGTGTCCCTCTCATAGGTATGAATGTGGTGGGACACATGGGTTGTGTCCGGCACCCTGTTTCTTATACAGTGAACTACTTTTGACATATGTTATATAACCATGCTAGCATTGTTCTCTCCCTTTTTCATGTCCCGACAGTGAGTTGAGTAGCTGTGATTGTTTTATCGGATTTATTTGGCATAGACTACAGCCAGAGTTTGGAGTCAATAAATTGTCAATTTGAGAACTGTTGTGGACATTCTTTCAATTATGATCTAGGTCATTACAATATGTTATACTTGGGGCCAAACGTTTTCCTCCAAACTACATCATGACATAACAAACATGCTCATTTATGAGTAATCCTCCATTAACTATCCAGTAATCATGACCAGATGCCACACCCTTGGCTTCTACATTTGACACGACTGTTGCTACGGTGCAAGGACTTCTTCCTCCAGTTTCAACCGCCATCCATCCACAATTTACATCTCTTTGGGAATAAAAAAAAAGGAATTTCACTATGCACGTGACAAATACAACTTGACTTGTTGATATACTGTGTATCATTCACGAAAGGAACACAATTAGGCTACAGCAATGAGGGAAGTGTTTGGAAGTCCATAAAGTGTGTCCCAACTGTAATGGTTGCTGTCATTTACCTTTGACAAGGCCAAGGGGCGAGGTAGTGTAGTGAGCAGATGTGTTCACCTGACTGCGAGTCCTCTATCATTGTACCGCACCCCAAATTGTTACAAATCTATAAATCCCCCTTATCCCAATAGGCCGTTAGAAGAATAATTTGCACCAAGGAATTGGGCCTAGCTAAAACATTCCCCATTCAATACGCCCAACAAGTGACAGCTGTCAATGAGGCAATGGCATATGCGAGGTGGTTATCCTTACCTAGCTAGTAAGTATCTAGTATTTCAATACCTCTCTTTAGGACTGGTAACTAACATTAACTTAACTAGTTAGCCAAAGGTGTGGTTGTAACTAACTAGCTACAGTAGACATCTTCGCCATCCCCTACCAAGCTAGCTAACGTTATCTACCCAGCTATACTTCTTTGTGTCCATGTCAATGAATAAAGTAGGCCGTGGACTTTGCTAGCGTTAGGTTAACTAGCTCTAGCTAATTAGCCAACAAGACAAAAATTAACTAACGTTACCTAGCCTGGTTAACGTTCATTTAGCTGGCTAGCTGAGACACAATGGTGTTGCTGCCGTCAAATGTGTAGTTACTCATTAGATGGCATTTGAATGTGAGATATGAATCAATGTCTGACTAGTTATTATGAGAACGAAGGAGTGAACCAGAAAGTGCCCTTGTCCTTGGCTGGTGTGGCTTTTAGCTAGCTAACTGGCCCAAGCATCATGTGCTATGCTTAGTTTAGTTAGCCTAGCTAGCATTACAAAGGTGGGCTGTTTTCATAGACCAATGTTTTCCGTGTTTGAATGTCAACTTACCGAGATAGACACTTGATCCTCCCCTGTAAACTTTGGTATGTATTTATCCCCTCTTGCCACCTCTGAACTGTTCAATGGTCTAAAACGGCACATCACTTTGATGGTGCACTCGGCCGGGTCCGCCATCTTCGCCGCTGATGGAGTCACAACTGACAAGATCCTGCTAGCTAGCTGTGCTACAACAGGAGAAGCGCCGGGTCGCTCTGTGCCTGTCGGAGGCAAACAGATGCCGCACCCGTGAATGCTGGTTGAGTTAGGTCAATCACTTCCCTCCTCGGAAAACGCAGCAAGTCGACTACTCAGCAGAAATATACATTTAAAAGGACATCCATTCAAAAGGTGGAAGTCATGTTGACGCACCAGCTGTACTGGACTTGGAGTAGGGAGGGACCCCTATGTCTGCTATGCTATGGAACGCCGTTTGTATGCGGCTGTGAATAACCCACTGACGTCACCTCTGTAGGCGACTTCTTCTTCTTCGATGAGGCGGATGGCATCCAATAAATGTCGCATTACCGCCAGCTACTAGACTGGAGTACAACTCCCTTATACTTTGCTTGAAAAAATAAATAAACAAATACCCTACCATCTAACACTACACTCACAAAATAAATAAAACATACAATTATTTTAAAAAGAACACCTCCCTACACCACTATTTAAATCTATTTAATCCTACCTCAGGCCAACAACCTGAAAGGATGGGACACCACCACTTATCACACCCTGTAACTCTTCTGATGTCAAATCTCGCACACCCAAAAACCTCTGCAGCTGCCACCATAACCTCAATTTTCTGCAATTTACGTTCTAGTCCTGCAGTACAGTTGATAACCATTTCTATAAATACCAAAAATCCAATCTCACTGAAACATATACAGTTGAAGTTGAAAGTTTACATACACTTAGATTGGAGTCATTAATTAAACTAGTTTTTTCAACCACTCCACACATTTCTTGTTAACAAACTATAGTTTTGGCGGTTAGGACATCTACTTTGTGCAAGACACACAAAGTAGACATTATTCCAACAATTGTTTACAGACAGATTATATCACTTATAATTCATTGTATCACAATTCCAGTGGGTCAGAAGTTTACATACAATAAGTTGACTGTGCCTTTAAACAGCTTGGAAAATTCCAGAAAATGATGTCATGGCTTTAGAAGATTCTGATAGGCTAATTGACATCATTCGAGTCAATTGGAGGTGTACCTGTGGATGTATTTCAAGGCCTACCTTCAAACTCAGTGCCTCTTTGCTTGACATCATGGGAAAATTAAAAGAAATCAGTCAAGACCTAAGAAAAAATATTGGAGACCTCCACAAGTCTGGTTCATCCTTGGGAGCAATTTCTAAACGCCTGAAGGTACCACGTTCATCTGTACAAACAATAGTACGCAAGTATAAACACCATGGGACCACGCAGCCGTCATACCGCTCAGGAAGGAGACGCGTTCTGTCTCCTAGAGGTGAACGTACTTTGGTGCGAAAAGTGCAAATAAATCCCAGAACAACAGCAAAGGATCTTGTGAAGATGCTGGAGGAAACAGGTACAAAAGTATCTATATCCACAGTAAAACGAGTCCGATATCGACATATCCTGAAAGGCCGCTCAGCAAGGAAGAAGCCACTGCTCCAAAACAGCCATAAAAAAGCCTGACTACAGTTTGCAACTGCACATTGGGACAAAGATCGTACTTTTTGGAAAAATGTCCTCTGGTCTGATGAAACAAAAATTTTACTGTTTGGCCATAATGACTATCGTTATGTTTGGAGGAAAAAGGGGGAGGCTTGCAAGCCGAAAAACATCATCCCAACTGTGAAGCACAGGGGTGGCAGCATCATGTTGTGGGGGTGCTTTGCTGCAGGAGGGACTGGTGCACTTCACAAAATAGATGACATCATGAGGCAGGAAAAGTATGTGGATATATTGAAGCAACATCTCAAGACATCAGTCTGGAAGTTAAAGCTTGGTCGCAAATGGGTCTTCCAAATGGACAATGACCCCAAGCATACTTCCGAAGTTGTGGCAACATGGCTTAAGGACAACAAAGTCAAGGTATTGGAGTGGCCATTACAAAGCCCTGACCTCAATCCTATAGAAAATGTGTGGGCAGAACTGAAAAAGCCAGCTCTGTCAGGAGGAATGGGCCAAAATTCACCCAACTTATTGTGGGAAGCCTGTGGAAGGCTACCTGGACCGTTTGACCCAAGTTAAACAATTTAAAGGCAATGCCACCAAATACTTTACATAATTGAGTGTATGTAAACTTCTGACCCACTGGGAATGTGATGAAAGAAATAAAAGCTGAAATAAATCATTCTCTACTATTATTCTGACATTTCACATTCTTAAAATAAAGTGGGGATCCTAACTGACCTAAGACAGGGAATTTTTACTAGGATTAAATGTCAGGAATTGTTATACACTGAGGTTAAATGTATTTGGCTAAGGTGTATGTAAACTTCCGACTTCAACTGTATCACTTGTTGGCTTATCCTACTGTTGTGAGGGTGTTGGTGAATGGAAAAATGCCGAGTCAGGCGCAGGACACAGATATGAGTAATAGTCCAAATTTACTCAAAAATATAAGTAAAGTTCCAAACAAGGAACAAACACAATAATCCAGAGCACTATAAACACGAACCCACATGACAAACAATAACGCACAAAACAGAGAGGGAAGTCAGAGGGTTAAATAAGGAACATAATTAATGGAATGGAAACCAGGTGTGTATGATCAAGACAAAACAAAACGAAAATGAAACATGGATCGGTGGTGACTAGAAAGCCGGTGACGTCGACCGCCGAACGCCGCCCGAACAAGGAGAGGGACCAACTTCGGCCGAAGTCGTGACAACTGTACTGGTACAGATCTACTACTCACGCCACTCCTCTCAGGATCCCTCACCCTTGCCTCATATTCCTCTACTTTCTTCACTGCCTCAGCATATTACCACTTATGCACTACTCTAACCCTGGAAACGTCAACCTGCCTCTCTCGCATGGGACATTTCTGATCCCCAGCCCCATCGGCACCCCTACAATTAACACTACTTTCTACAATTCTACATATTCCTTTGTCTCGTGCTCTTCTCGTGCCCTTCTGCACACTTAGGAACCTCGATCCTACACAATACTGCCACATGCCCATGAGTGTAATGTATTCTGCACAAAAAGTTGTATAGGATAACTTCTATATCACTTTGTCGTGCAAAGACTCAACATCAAAACTCAAAAGAACAGACAACGACTTCTGTTTCACATCTCTTGCCCCCATTTATTTAACATACAGCGCCTGCTTCCTCTGACCAGCAGAAACACAAACAATTATCACAAGACCACTTCTGGTTACCCTCACCGATTCCACAGTACCCAACTCTGTTTTAACCCACCCTGAAACCACAAATGGATCAGCCAAAAGGCAAGCGTCAACTTTTTCCAAAAACTTCACCCCTACTGTCAGACTCATCTTTATCCTGACCCTCAGTGCAAGCCTTGCACCACACCTACCACCTCCGATACTTCGCCCTCATTCGCTTCCATTTCTCTTCCTGTCTTCAACTCACTCTGCCATCATTCTTCATTAACAAAACATTTCCCTTTTTTACAAAAGATTTCACAGACTCAAGCTCACGCTCTTCCTCCCCTTCTCTCTCTTTCTTTGGCCTCCTCTGCCTCTCCTTTTCCCTCCATTCCTCCTCCGTATTCCAAGTATAAGTCTCCTTGAGTTAAAACTGCACTTCTCCTGACATACATCTTGTTCTTACCTTGTCAAGGGACGCCATTTAACCGGCTGTCACAATCTCCGTACAATCAGCACGAACCCCTCGGGATGTTTCTGTGGGTTTTATGGCAGACTACAACCCAAAAATGTGTATTACCGCCACCAACAGGACGAACATTTTATCTGTTCATCCCTTATGCCACAGTTTGTACATCTCAATTGTCAGTAGAAACCACATTTGTTTAAGCAAGTCAGCCATATCAGCTATGTTTTTTAAAAATGCAGTAAATGAGGCTGAATTAACTGTTTCGATGCCAGACATGGCCAGACATGGCTCCGCTGATAACCAGGTGTAGCGGTGGTAAGGAGTCACTCCATGGTGCTGAAAAGAAAGCTCTGCTGTTGGCACAGCTGTATGTAGGCCCTAACAGTTTGTGGGCACTGTTTGTCACCATTAGTACCATTAATGTATTGTTTAGTGTTGCGCTGTGTAGTGGCTTTTCTGGAATGCATAAAAAAAACGTTTTTGCGTTTGCCCCACCAAGATTTACATGCCACTGCCATGACTCCCTTCTCCCCTCTGGTTGTAAACAAATCAAAAAAGGCAGTTTTGGTTAGCTTCGCTAATCGCTACGGCAGGGGTTCCCAAACCTTTTTGGCCCACGACTTCATTTTGATATCTGAAAATTCAGCCAATGTTTACTTTTTTAATTGGGGCTATGGCAGTCAATTGCAAAACATTTTAACTGTATTTCTGACTGTATTCTCAACTCACCATCTATCAGAACTCAGGATAAGACCCGAATGCAGACAGCTAGAATCACAGATGATTATTGACCCAAACAGGGGTCCGTAATCCAGTCAATAACACATTCAAGCACGCTGGGGTGGCAGCGTAGCCTAGTGGTTAAAACGTTGGACTAGTAACCGCAAGGTTGCAAGTTCGAATCCCTGAGCTGACAAGGTACAAATCTGTCCCTGAACAAGGCAGTTAACCCACTGTTCCTGGGCTGTCATTGAAAATAAGAATTTGTTCTTAACTGACTTGCCTAGTTAAATAAAGTTTTAAAATATTAAGGTACAGCAGGCAGGCTCGGGGTCAGGGCAGGCAGGCTCGGGGTCAGGGCAGGCAGAGGTTCGTAATTGGGTCAGTCAGGCAGGTACAGAACAGCAGGCAGGTAGAATGGTCAGAACAGGGAAACAGAAACTTGAGAAAGCAGGAAGACGGGAAAGCACGCTGGTAAGGCCTGACAAGACGAACTGGCAACAGAGAACACAGGTATAAATACACAAGGGATAATGGGGAAGATAGGCGACAAGCACAAAGACAGGTGAAACCGATCAGGGTGTGATGTCATCATATACTTTTAATGTGGGGCTATGACAGTCAATTGCAAATTAGTTTTGCATTTCTCAGAGTTCTGCGCTAAGCTCTTTTGCCACCAGTTGCTCTCAGTGTACCCATTATAGCTCAGTGGGTGTATCATAGAATGTGCCCATATGGCAGAGGGAGGGAGACACATTCATAACTAGAGTGAAGAGGCCTGCCCACAGTCCCATGATAGATGGAGCCCCATCTGTGCAAAAGCCCACCATTTGATCCCAAGGAATCAGTTTTTTGTCAATATAGCCACACAGCACACTGAACATCCCCTGTGCCGTTTCATGCTTGGGTATCGTGAGACAACAATATGTCCTTGTGAATAGCATCCCCCGACATGTAGCAAACGAAAGTCATTGCATTGGCATCTCGGCCCTCACAGCTAACGTCCATTTGGAGAGCATAAGGTGGGGAGTTTGAGTTGTCCAGTAAGTTGCTTCTTGATTGCTATAGCATCTATTCTTAGTTTCACAGTTTAATCTGACAAAGGTATTGATGTGAGTTTCTGTGCCTCTGCCTCCCCACACATTATTTTCACCATATCAATTGTGTTCGGTAATATCAAAGTTTCTGCAATAGTGTGTGATTTCATAGCGTATGGGGCTTAGCCATTCACCATGGGAATGATTCAAGTGCAATGGTCAAGTGCAGCCTTTTCCTCAAGATCTAACGACACTCTCTGGTTGAGTTTTTACTTTTAGATTTGAATAATTTTCATTTAGATTGTTAAGGTTAACCACATTACAATGATTTTGAGAGACAAAGATGATATTATAATGTGTATATATAAACACAGTATATCTTTTTTTACCAGGATTTTGGAAATTCTTTTGTGACCTCATTTTCACATCAAACGACCACACAGGGGGTCGCGATCCCTAGTTTGGGAACCGCTGCACTATGAAGTACAGCACAGCTAGCTATGACAAGGCGGAGGACCATCCACAGGGATTGAAAAGGCAGATGCTGTTGGGCAAGTCAGCAGAAGGTAGGTGGCAGGTAGCCTAGCGGTTAGAGCGTTGGGCCAGTAACCGAAAGATCTCTGTGTCCAATACCATGCCGATAAAGTGAAAAATCTGCCCTTGTGCCCTTGGGTCTGTGTGGGTGGACCATTTCAGTTTGTCCGTAATGTGTACGCTGAGGAACTTAAAACTTTCCACCTTCTCCACTACTGTCTCGTAGATGTGGATAGGGAGGTGCTCCCTCTGCTGTTTCCTGACGTCCATGATCATCTCCTTTGTTTTGTTGACATTGAGTGTGAGGTTGTTTTCCTGACACCACACTCCGAGGGCCCTCACCTCCTCCCTGTAGGCCGTCTCGTCGATGTTGGTAATCTAGCCTGACACTGTAGTGTCGTCTGCCAACTTGATGATTGAGTTGGAGGAGTGCATGGCCACGCAGTCATGGGTGAACATGGAGTACAGGAGAGGGCTGAGAACGCACCCTTGTGGGGCCCCAGTGTTGAGGATCAGCGGGGTGGAGATGTTGTTTCCTACCCTCACCACCTGGGGGCGGCCCGTCAGAAAGTCCAGGACCCAGTTGCACAGGGCGGAGTCGAGACCCAGGGTCTCAAGCTTAATGACGAATTTGGAGGGCACTATGGTGTTAAATGCTGAGCTGTAGTCGATGAACAGCATTCTTATCAACTTGCCCGACTGCAATAAATGCCATAAATGTTCTGACTTTCGCATAAAAATCAGGAGGAACGAGAAAGGTCAGCTTTAGGCTACTGGAATTCTTTCCAGTTTGGTCGTTATCACTTTTTTGGGGGAAAAAAGGATAAATGTTTGCACTCTGGATAAGAGTGTCTACTAATGACAAAATGTCATCCCTGCATCCCCTCTCCTTCTGCAACGGAATTGAATGATCAAAGACGAAAACAGAGTTTAATGGTAATGCTGGAGTATTAAAGGCTAGATAACCGAACTCCTTGGACCATTAAAGATAGCTAGCTACCGGTAACCTTTAGCAACTGTGGATAATTGGTTCCAAAGTTGCTTCAAGCATAACTAAAGGTTAGGTAGTTAGTAGCTAACGAGGCTATGTGCCAAATACAACCACTGACAGTTTCCTCATTGTTATTGCTCTAAGATGGCAACTCAATTGTGCCAATTGAATCTCAACAAGGAATCAGTTGGTAATTGTATTTGATTCAAATTGAATCAAAAAAGTATAGATTTCAAAGAAAGGCGTGCAACAACAGAGGACAAACGTAGGTACACGGTAAGGGTTTAAAAATTAAAAAAATCGAAGTTGCATAGCGACTCAAAGCAGGTTAATTAAAAAAACTAGTCGTGTGCTCATCTCTGGGGAGTTGAGGTATTTGGCTACCTCTGACTATACCCTCCTGCTGCACATTTCTCACATTGTAGGATCTCCCTTCTACACACTGCTGCAACATGTCCGAGTCATTGGCACTTAAAGCACTATAGCGGATTCGAACATATAGGCTCTCAAAGAATAGCAAATATAACCTAACATGACATTATCAGGTAGAAACTCAAAGCTCAACAAGACAGACAGAGAATACTATGTCTCGCCATTGCCACCCTGTCTACATCTCACACCAGAAAAAGTATTTTTAATTTGATCCACCTCTACACTCAACGCTACCCCACTGATCACTCATTTGAGTTGCGCCCTGCTCCGGAGAGCAAAGCATGACAAAGGTTGAGCCCCGACACTGCCCACTGGCTGGAGGAAGCACAAAAAATCTAAACAATTCCACTTCTCTAAACTGTCATAGATGTAACCATTCCCAGTTTGTACTTTACCCAGCTTGAAACAATGTATGGGTCTGTCACGCCCTGACCTTAGAGAGCCTTTTTATGTCTCTATTTGGTTTGGTCAGGGTGTGATTTGGGGTGGGCATTCTATGTTTTGTTTTCTATGTTTCTTTATTTCTATGTTTTGGCCGGGTATGGTTCTCAATCAGGGACAGCTGTCTATCGTTGTCTCTGATTGGGAACCATACTTAGGTAGCCCTTTTTCCCTCCTTTCAGTGTGGGTGGTTGTCTTTGTTTGTGGCACTATTGCCCTTAAGCTTCACGGTTGTTTTCCGTTTTGTTGTTTTGTTGGCGACATTCTAAAAAAAAAGAAAATGTACGCTCACCACGTTGCGCTTTGGTCTTCTTCCAGCATCGGCCGTGACAGGGTCAGCCAGAAAGCAGGAATCCACAATTTTTTGCTATTTTGATAGGTGAGGCTTATTTGATCGAATAGAAGTTTCATAATGCTTACGTGGTTACAAGTGTACTGATATTTACTGAGTAGAGCAAACATTAAGAACACCTTCCTAATATTGAGTTGCAACCCCCCTTTTGCCCTCAGAACAGCCTCAATTCGTTGGGACATGGACTCAAGGTGTCAAGAGTTCCACAGGAATGCTGGTCCATGTTGACTCCAATGCTTTCCACAATTGTGTCAATTTGTCTGGATGTCCTTTGAGTGGTGGACCATCTGTCACACCCTGACCATAGAGAGCCCTCGGGGTTCTCTGTGGTGCAATAGGTCAGAGCGTGACTAGGGGGTGTTCTAGTCTTGAATTTCTATGTTGGTGTGAGTATGGTTCCCAATTGGAGGCAGCTGATGATCGTTGCCAAGAAATTGGGGATCATACTTAGTGTGGTCCTTTTCCCACCTGCGTTTGTGGGATATTGTTTGTTTTGGTTTAGTGCTATATGCGCTACGAACTGCACGTTCGTTTATTCTTTTTTATTTTATTTTAAGGTTCACTTTAATAAATATGTGGAACTCTACTCACGCTGCGCCTTGGTCCGCTCATTATGTATACGACGAACGTGACACCATCTTAATACATACAGGAAACTGTTGAGGGTGACAAGCAGTTCTTGACACAAATACCCCGTTCAAAGGCACAAATCTTTTGTATCGTCCATTCACCCTCTGAATGGCACACATACACAATCAATGTCTCAAGGCTTATAAATCCTTCTATAACCGGTCTCCTCCCCTTCATCTACACTGATTGAAGTGGATTTAACAAGTGACATCAATAAGGGATCATAGCTTTCAGCTGGATTCACTTGGTCAGTCTATGTCATGGAAAGAGAAGGTGTTCTTAATTTTTTTGATACTCCGTGTACGTGTAATGCACGTGACATTCCGGCAACTTTAAGAAAACTGATTTTATATCAGAGTTGTGCCTGTTATCCACACGCAATCACACGCATATCAAAGTAACTTTTATTTTTATGCTACTTCTATGAGTTGGCAAACAAACTGAAAGGGTGCATACTGTGTGCTGCTTTGAAAGGTATGAAGCTAAGGTTGGCGATCTACTGCCACTTACAGTTATGGAATGTTTGCTCACGATATAATTCATTGGCTGATCCCTCCTGATGACCCGGATGGAATCATGTGATCCTTCCTTCACCCATAGGAAGGCCCACCCAGTTGACTATTTTAAGATTTTGGAAGCCCTCAATGGCAATGTCCATGCCAAAACGGGTTATATCCATCTAGACTCTAGAGTCCTCTATCTAACTCTGATTGTAAATTCCCACTTCCCACTTGGTTACGAACACACATAGAAAATGATAGAGGCCTCTTGTGGCCAAAAGGCTGTTTTAACATGGGCAGCCAGCACCATTGAGGGCTTCCACCATGCTTCTGCCATTTGAAACTAGTAAATGTAGTTAACTGGGTGGGGATTCCTATGGGTTGTAGCCTCTACAGCATTGCCCATACTGTCACAGATCTTATAGTGGCACAGATATGAAGATGAATCCTCTATCTATCTCTATGCGAACGTAACATTAAAGTAGGCCAAAATTAATTGTTTCTCAATTATGCTTTAAGATGTTCACAATCCTTCCTCCAAAGGACCATTCTATGGATTACATTTTGTGAAAATCATGGTATTTTTTTGTTCCACTCTTGCCCCCTACTAGCCCTCCAACACCACTTATCAGTGTGACCCTTAACAAAGCAGAAAGAAGAGCAAACATCTCTAGGACTGATGATACAAAAAAAAACTGTTTTACTTTGTGTGTGTGTGTGTGTGTGTGTGTGTGTGTGTGTGTGTGTGTGTGTGTGTGTGTGTGTGTGTGTGTGTGTGTGTGTGTGTGTGTGTGTGTGTGTGTGTGTGTGTGTGTGTGTGTGTGTGTGTGTGTGTGTGTGTGTGTGTGTGTGTGTGTGTGGCAGGCATGAGCGCCTGTATGTTTGCACGTTGTGTGTGTGTGTGTGTGTGTGTGTGTGTGTGTGTGGCAGGCATGAGCGCCTGTATGTTTGCACGTTGTGTGTGTGTGTGTGTGTGTGTGTGTGTGTGTGTGTGTAAATGCTTGTGTGCCTGTCATTACAGAGCTGCAGGGTGTGAGTGAGGCACAGCAGGCTTATCTCAGGGCACATAGTGTGCCCCTGTCATGCCTGCTATAGCCGATGGCAACCAACAGGAAATCACAACAGGGAACAGGAAGCATGCACGGCATCAGACCATTCCCAGGACTGAGACTGTCTCAAATGGCACCTTCTTCCCTATACAGTGCACTACTTTTGACCAGGGCCCATGGTCAAAAGTAGCGCACTCACTATATAGGGAATAAGGTACCATTGGCGACACATCCTGAACATAATCAGAACTGATTATGGGAAATAAATAAACTGAACAAGTGGTCCCCAGATAGACAGTGCATCCCAAATGGCACCATATTCCCTATATAGATCTGGGCAAAAGTAGTGCACTACATAGGGAATATGGTGCCATTTGGGATGTATACCATATTTCTTGGAGAAAGCTGCTGCCTGCTGCAACAGAGGCGGTTCAGGGGTGTATGAGATCAGGAGATTTCACTTTGGGGATGTTTTTTGTCTGTTCTCTGCTTTGTGATAGAATTATATAAAATCCAGTTAAACCATGGCAATAATATTTCCAACACATAAACCAGAACCAGTACATGGTGGATGCTATAGTTCTCCACTGTTGGTGGATGGGGTGAGTTTACCCTTTCTGTAAAGTCTTCATCCATGTTCATTCTTTCCTCATCGATTTATCAAACACTGCCAAGTGGTGGTTAGGATCAGTCCTTCAATGAGGAATGGTATTGAGATTGAGGGCCACGGCTATCACCTGCTATGAAATGATGACAGTCTTATGTAGATTTTTAACTTACACGCACGCCCATACGCAGGCACATGCAAACATACACACGCTCCAGAATGAAAGCGTACTCAATCACGGTTCAGCCCAGCTTGTACCAAAACACACACACACACTCTCTCTGTCTCTCTCTCTCTCTCTGTGTGTGTGTGTGTGTGTGTGTGTGTGTGTGTGTGTGTGTGTGTGTGTGTGTGTGTGTGTGTGTGTGTGTGTGTGTGTGTGTGTGTGTGTGTGTGTGTGTGTGTGTGTGTGTGTGTGTGTGTGTGTGTGTGTGTGTGTGTGTGTGTGTGTGTGTGTGTGTGTGTGTGAGAATGCCGTCCTGTCCATCTCCCAACAGAACAGCCTCTTAATTATGGAGGTCTCTGCTGCTGCCAATTAGTGTAGCAGTCCCACTGGTCTTAATTATACAAACTACACTGATAATGACTACAACGCAAACACACGCTGTCATTAGACTGGCTGCACACAAACACTCCATTTTAATTCATACAGTCACTCTGTGCATGTAATTCAAAACAACATGATGTTATACACAATTGCTGGAAAATAGAGCAGATTCTTAGTATTGAATTCACAATATGTTCTGAAGATTAAAAATGATTATTTATATAGGTATGGTAGACAGTCACCTTGCTATTCATATGAGCTATTCATAAAATAAAAGATGGTATTGAGATGTTCTAGACATTAATCTAAAGAGGTTTTTCATTAAGGTCTGGAGTACTTAGATAAGTAGCTGTGTGAGTAAGGAGTCATTCTGGTTTTACAGGTGCAGAGAACATACTGTACATGACAGTTTACCGTATTTTAAAGTATCCATCCCCACCACTCTCCTGCCCTTCACTTTCTACTATCAGCCTCCAGCTAACTTTAAACAAGAAGAGGGTCTATTATATAATGTGCTATTCTTTTTTACCCTGATTCAGTGAGCCAACCAAATGTTAACATGTGTTGTTATTGAAATGCTCCTGTTGCTTCTAATATGTTGTAGGTAGGTTAATTATTTGACCTAATGGGCATCATCAGACAGTTAGACAGACAGCAGCATGACTGACGCAGCCACGACGCAACCGCAACGTGTCTGTCTGGGACTGATGTCTATTGGAATCACGAAGAACAAATTGAAATCTTCTCACCTCTCAAATAATTGAAATCGATCAATGTAATTTAACTCAAATAAAAAACATTTGACATCAATTATTTTGTGAAGTAATAATATGTTGATTGAAGAAGTCTGAAAAAAGAGACTCAGAGTATTAAGCATAGGCCTACATTTTGTGTCAGAAAAGTCATCAATTTTTTGGGGGACCACTAGATGGCAGATGGAGCTCTAGTCTGACAACGGGTAGGTTTAGATAGTCTGGTTGATACCGAACTCAAAGTGCTGCTGACTTCATAATCTGGAAAAGCTGTTTTGATGTTGTCGGCACAGCGTTGATAATAAATGAGGGCTGTACTTTACTGGTTGGTTCTCCTCTGTGTCTTTCTCACTCAAACCCCCACAGCCACAGCCACACACACAGTGTGTTGGTTTTGTGTTACTGTGAACAAGCAAACTCTTTCTATTGACACACTGGACTAATCAATATTATCAATGGAACCATTGGAATTTATGGCTCAATATTCTCATACTTTGAAATCAGGTTGTGAGAAAATGTCTTCTGTTGGATTATTTTGTCGACGAGAGGCAAACCTTCTTATTCGGACAACCCTTTTAAACACACACCACCAAACTCTGTTTGGTTAAAATCAATCAGTGCTTTAACTTCTTTGACTGGGGTCATACAATTTCCTCTATAACCCACCGTCTCTGCCTGGGTTCACAGTAATTACCAGCCCATTTATTGAGAGATGTTTATGCCACACTGTCACACTAATCATTTCTGAGCTAAGGGAGTGGTGAAAAAGCAATGCAGTGACAAAAGCGGGTCCCCGGGTGTGCGGTTGATGGAGATAACAGGAATTTTCTGTGTGTGCGTGCGTTACACTGTCTCCTTTCCTTGATTATACATGGACATGGGGCTGGACATCACACACACATTCACTCTCAAGAATGGATATAGGATACAAAAAGATGAGGGCCAATTCAGGATTATCCTGGGCCACACTCCAGTGTTAATACTACATTCAATCACATTGATTGAAGATGCAATTTGAAGGTTGTAACAATTTGTTCCGAGGCAACCAGAAAGGAAGGAATACACTGTAGCGAGGAAAAACATCTGAGTCTGAAATAAATGTAATGTTTGTTTCCCTGTGTTTCTGCCATTTGTTCACGATGCCCATTTCATCTCTGCTTCCTTCGACATGCTCCTCATTAAATTCCCTTAAAGCAATACAGTAGCTTGTAAGAAAGTACCATTTTTGTTGTTGTTTTTTTACAGTGAAACTCATTCTCACATTTCACTCTTTCACTCTTTTTTTCACAGTGAAAAAGAAACATTCACTCCAAATGACATCTTTTGTTTTATTTTATCAAAGACATTGTTTTAATGCAAGAACATGATATCAGTTTAAATGTTCCTCTGCTATTATACGATACAGATCCTTATTTTTTTTAAAGCCAGAACACATTACACTACGGGGGAGGAAGAGGATGTTATTCTCCATTTCAGTTTTCCTCGTTATTAGTTCACATATAATCCCAAAGGCTGGCAACAACAAAAAAGCTCCGGCACACAAAAGGACTAAACCACTTTGATCCAGAAGACTGATTAAATATAACTACCCTTGTTTCTAAACAAGCTTTGATGTGAAGATTATGATAACAGCACCACTGCAATACGGGACACACGACTCCAGACTCACGAACCAAGCAATCTACATATTCTGGACAAGAAGCTTTTGGATTGGTTTATCGTTTTTCCATTTCCTCCATTGAGAAATACGAGATGTAACCAGTGAAGTGAATAGTTCATTTAATTTCAGATAAACACTCAATCTCAGGATGGATCAATAAGCAACCTAAAATCAAAACAAGGATTGGGGATCCACACTAACTTGCCCAGTTACTTATTGCCATGAGGTTATGTCGTTAGGGTGTGACTAGGGAACCAGATTGATCATTTGTCTATCTTCTGTTCCGAATGGGATAACCAGGGGTAATCTGGTAAAAGGTTGATAGAGTTCCCCCCTAATCTCTGTGCAGGTCTGGTCGTTGGAAACTAGAGTGTTGGTCAGGGCCTGATTAGTGCTAGTCCCCTAGTCTAGTTTAGTGCGGTTAGCATAAGATATCTTCAGATTAGGGCTAAATTGTTTGTTAAAACATTATTCAACGGATTAAAATGTTACTTACTCAGAGGTTAAACCTGGACAATACAACAAGCACTGTGCAGGCAGAGGAGATTGTTGTTTTCCACGAATGCTAGAACTGAATAGACAAAAATAACCATTGTTATTAATAGAAAAGGCTTCTGATAGCTTCACCGATAACTTGGTTAAATATCAGACATGATTTATTGTGATACTTTTCATTCAGTCCTCTCACTCTTCTCATGTCGCGAGTGTTAATTCATCCTAGGGGACGCCAAACACCCAAACCAAAGCAAGGGGCGATTAGGGACTGTGATACCTGCTCATGAATACATTTCAGATGGGATATGTCCAAAATGGCAGTTTAGGTAACACTTTATTTGAATAGTCCATCTTTAGATGCTCCACAGACTATCAGTAACATTTCAACTATCTACTAACCTTAGCTCTAACCTTAACCGTTATCCAAACCCTAAACTTAACCCTTAACCTAACCGTAACCATAGCAAGCAGTTGCATCTAGATCTACAGATGGAAAATCCAGACTATCCAAATAAAGTGTGACAATAGCTTATTATCTATACTGCTCTACTGTTGGAGACTCAATCATAGAGTCTTCCTCCTAAGGGATAAGGGGTTGGTTAAACATACATTATATATACAAAAGTATGTGGACACCCCTTCAAATTAGTGGATTCAGGCATTTCAGCCACACACGTTGCTGACAGGTGTATAAAATCGAGCACACCGCCATGCAATCTCCACAGACAAACATTGGCAGTAGAATGGCCTTACTGAAGAGCTCAGTGACTTTCAACGTGGCACCGTCATTGGATGCCACCTTTCCAACAAGTCAATTCGTAAAATTTCTGCCCTGCTAGACCTGCCCCGGTCAACTGTAAGTGCTGTTATCGTGAAGTGGAAATGTCTTGGAGAAACAACATGGTAGGTCACACAAGCTCACAGAACAGGACCACTGCGTGCTGAAGTGCGTAGCGCAGAAAAATAATCTGTCCTCAGTTGCAATACTCACTATCGAGTTCCAAACTGCGTCAGCACAATAACTGTTTGTCGGGAGCTTCATGAAATGGATTTCCATGGCTGAGCAGCAGCACACAAGCCTAAGATTTGGTGGAGGAGGAATACTTGTCTGAAGCTGTTTTTCATGGTTCGGGCTAGGCCCCATAGTTCCAGTGAAGGGAAATCTTACCGCTACAGCATACAATGACATTCTAGACGATTCTGTGCTTCCAACTTTGTGGCAACAGCTTGGGGAAGGCCCTTTTGCGTTTCAGCATGACAATGCCCCATGCTCAATGCCAGGTCCATACAGAAATGGTTTATCGAGATCGATGTGGAAGAACTTGACTGGCCTGCACAGAGCCATGACCTCAACCCCACCGAACACCTTTGGGATGAATTGTAAAGCCAATTGCGAGCCAGGCCTAATCGCCCAACATCAGTGCCTGACCTCTTGTGGCTGAATGGATGAATGGAAGCAAATCCCTGCAGCAATGTTCCAACATCTAGTGGAAAGACTTCCCAGAAGTGTGGCGGCTGTTATAGCAGCAAAGGGGGGACCAACTCCATAGTAATGCCCATGATTTTGGAATGAGATATTCGACAAGCAGGTGTCCACATACACTACATGACCAACAGTGTATGGACACCTGCTCGTCGACCATCTCATTCCAAAATTACGGGCATTAATATGGAGTTGGTCCCCCCTTTGTTGCTATAACAGCCTCCATTCTTCTAACATAGCCAAATCCACAAATTATAAGGGGTGTCCACATAATTTTTTATATAGTGTACTTTTGGTCATGAACTGTACATTTTACAATTTTAAATGTAACCTTTATTTAACTAGGCAAGTCAGTTAAGAACTAATTCTTATTTAGAATGACGGCCTACACCGGACAACGCTGGGCCAATTGTGTGCCGCCCTATGGGACTCCCAATCACGACCAGTTGTGATACAGCCTGGAATTGAACCAGGATGTCTGTAGTGACGCCTCAAGCACTGAGATGCAGTGCATTAGACCGCTGCGCCTTAGACTGCTGCGCCACTCGGGACATCAGCATGATCACAGTTTGCCAGCGAACTGAATCAGTCCAATTTGCATGTCAGGTAGCCTGCGGAGTCAAAGATTGTGTCCCAAATGGTGCCATATTCCATTTATAGTGCATTACTTTTGACCAAAGCCCTATGTAGTGCACTATATAGGGAATAGGGTGCCATTTGGGTTTTACACGAAGGTTCCACAGCAAAGAAGCAATGAACTGAGAGTAGTGGGAGAGAGGAGAGTTGAACGAATAGCCCACCACACACAATGGATAGGAAGTCAGCTGAATGCGATTTGGAGGGGTGAGGGTAGGGATTAGGTGAGTGTGAGATGCACCAGCTGCTGTGTGGCTGTGTGTGTGTGTGTGTGTGTGTGTGTGTGTGTGTGTGTGTGTGTGTGTGTGTGTGTGTGTGTGTGTGTGTGTGTGTGTGTGTGTGTGTGTGTGTGTGTGTGTGTGTGTGTGTGTGTGTGTGTGTGTGTGTGTGTGTGTGTGTGTTGTTGGAGGAGGGATTCTCCCCCAGGACTGGAGGCAATCCTAGTCCATGTCATTAACCACACACACTAGAGCGATCATTAGATAGACACACACAGCTCGTTTCTATATGCCTATTTGCATAGCATACACACTCTGAAGAACAAACAGTCACACACAGTGGTAAAACACACAGGCAATCATTAATTCTAACACACAAATATATCAATGCTTGCATCATGTATAAATAACGAAACAGCCTATTAATAAAACAGCCTATTTTTTTCTGTGTTATAATGCACTGACTATACCAAACACTAGGAACACCTTCCTAATATTAAGTCCCCTCAGAACAGCGTCAGTTCATTGGGGCATGGACTCTACAAGGTGTCGAAAGAATTCCACAGGGATTCTATGGCTCATGTTGACTCCAATGCTTCCCACAGTTGTGTTAAGTTGGATGGATGTCCTTTAGGTGGTGGACCATTCTTGATACACACGGCAAACTGTTAAACGTGAGAAACACAGCAGCATTGCAGTTCTTGACACAAACCGGTGCACTTGGCACCAACTACCAAACCCCGTTCAAAGGCACTTAAATATTTTGACTTGCCCATTCACCCACTGAATGGCACACATACACAATCCATGTCTCAATTGTCTCAAGGCTTTAAAAATCCTTCTTTAACCTGTCTCCTCCCCTTCATCTACTCTGATTGACGTGGATTTAACAAGTGACATCAATAAGGGATCATAGCTTTCACCTGGATTCACTTGGTCAGTCTACGCAATGGAAAGAGCAGGTGTTCTTAATGTTTTGTATACTCAGTGTATATTCATAGCTGCCAGTAACTGTCTGTAAAGATGCATTAGAAATAGAGGAAATAGAATGGAATCTTGCGAAGGAATAGAATAGAATGTTGAGTAAGGCCAGAAAGGCTTAGTGACACAGCAATAGGCTCTATATGGGACACACACTCCTCAGATCCTGTGCCAAACTGTGTGGGTGTAACACACACACACACACACACACACACACACACAAAACCTTTGTGTTACAATCTATAAATATTGTTTCTGTGTAAATCTTTAAGCGGTTTGGCAGAATTCATACTTTTGACATAAGCTGCCTATTTATTTATGCTGTCTTTTCCTTCTTGGCAAAAATAACAAACTGCTTCATAGATATAACAGTTTAATTGAATGGTACCTCTGATTTTTTTATCATCCATTTAGCTCTCTGATGGTTAGAAGAAATTGGACTGATACAACCAAGCAGAACAATGCAACCTTTGTAACCTAAATGATCAATGTGTATCCATAGACTACAGACCAGGTGGTCCACACGTGCCTGCCTATCTAGCCACACGCCATGCCCCAGATCTGTGTGTGCTAATGGCTCTCTCTTCCCTGCATAATGACACATACCATGGTCCACCACTTTCTAAATGACACCCTATTTCCTATTTAATGCCGATACCATAGGTCAAAAGTAGTGTGAATAGGGTGGCTTTTGGGACACATGTTATATCTGGTGTCCAGAGTTTAGGTGGAGCCCAAGTAGTCTGATGTATGTACAGTATATACGTTAACACAGAGTGGGATTAGTTACAGTGCTTCATAAAGTAGTCACACCTCTTGACTTTGTCACGTTCGTCGTAGTGAGGAGACCAAGGCGCAGCGTGATGTGAATACATTCTTCTTTAATAAAACGTAGAACACTTAAACAAACTAACAAAACAACAAATGAACGTGACGCTATAATAACAGAGTGCTGACATGCAACAGAGTGCTGAGTCAATAAGTATTCAACCCTTTTGTTATTGCAAGCCTAAATAAATTCAGGCGTAAAAATATGCTTAACAAGTCACAATAAGTTGCATGGACTCACTCAGTGTGCAATAATAGTGTCTAACATGATTTTTGAATGACTACCTCATCTCTGTACCCCAAACATACAATTATCTGTAAGGCCCCTCAGTCGAGCAGTGAATTTCAAGCACAGATTAAATCACAAAAGACAGTGAAGGTTTTCCAATGCTTCAGGAAGGGCACCTATTGGTAGATGGGTAAAAAAACAAAAACATTGAATATCCCTTTGAGCATGGTGAAGTTATTAATTACACTGTTACGACTTCCGCCGAAGTCGGTCCATCTCCTTGTTCGTGCGGCGTTCGACGTCACCGGCCTTCTAGCCATCGCCGATCCAATTTTCATTTTCCATTTGTTTTGTCTTTGTTTTACACACCTGGTTTCAATTTCCCAATTACATGTTCATTATTTAACCCTCTGTTTTCCCCATGGTTTTTGTGCGTGATTGTTTTATGTATGTTCGGTACGTTATTGTGGGCTTGGTATTACGACATGTTATTGGAATATTTGAGTAAAGTTACTTGTGTTACTCATCTCTGCTGTCCTGCACCTGACTCCTCTGCACCAGCTACACCCAGACCATCACAGAATCACGCACCCAAAAATGGAGTCAGCAGGAGCAGACAAACCCCCTTTGGCGGTCGAGGAGCGCGTCCAGCAGCATGCGACCATGTTGCAACGTCTCGGCACCGCCATGGATCGCGTGCTGCAGACGATGGACCAATGGGAGACAGGAGGAGTTCTTCCAGCGCCTCCACCAGTACCACTACAACAGGCACCACTGTCCACCCCTCCTTCACCCGGTCCCAGTGGCGTCGGCTCGCGCTCCCGAGGGAGTATGATGGGACGGCTGCCGGATGCCAGGAGTTTCTACTCCAGCTGGAACTCTACCTGGCGACCATCCACCCGGCTCCTTCGGAATGTGTCTCTCAGGCAAAGCCCTGGAGTGGGCCAACGCCGTATGGGGGGAAGGACCATTACGCAGAGTTCACCCGCCGCTTTCGGGCAGTTTTTGACCACCCGCCTGAGGGTAGCGGTGGGTGAACGTCTGTTCCACCTGAGGCAGGGGACGAGGAGCGCACAGGAGTTCGCCTTGGACTTCCGGACCCTGTCCACCAGCACGGGATGGAACGACAGGGCCCTGATCGATCACTACCGGTACAGTCTGCGCGAGGATGTCCGTCGGGAGTTGGCCTGCAGGGACACCACTCTCACTTTTGACCAGCTGGTGGACCTGTCCATCCGGCTGGATAAGCTGCTGGCTACCCGCGGACGTCCGGATCGGGGCCTGTCAGTTCCATCCCCCAGCACCACCGCTCCGACGCCCATGGAGCTGGGAGGTGCTGCGCTTAGGTTGACCGGAGGAGGGGCCTTTCCCTGTACCATTTGTAGCTGCAGAGGGCACACTGCTGGTCGGTGCTGGGGAGGTTCCTCTGGGAGTCGAGGTAGCAGGCAGGGCACTCTCGTGTCATCCCAGGTGAGTCGGCACCAGGCTCACTCAGAGCCCCCTGTTGCTCACATGTTTTTGTTTATACATTTTCCTGAGTTTTCCCTGCATTCCAAGCATAAGGCGCTCGTAGAATTTTATTGACAGGACATTTTCCCATAGTTTAGGGATCCCCATTGTTCCTGTGGATATGCCTTTCCCTGTGCACGCCCTAGATAGTCGACCATTAGGGTCAGGGCTAATTAGGGAGGCCACCGCTCCACTGGGCATGGTTACGCAGGAGGGTCACAAGGAGAGCATTAGTCTTTTCCTTATTGATTCTCCTGCGTTTCCTGTGGTGCTGGGCCTACTCTGGTTGGCCTGTCATGACCCCACTATTTCGTGGCAACAGAGGGCTCTCAAGGGGTGGTCACGAAAGTGCTCGGGGAGTTGTTTAGGGGTTTCCGTCGGTGCTACTACGGTGGAAAGTCCAGACCAGGTCTCCCCCGTGCGCATCCCCTCTGAATATGCCGATTTGGCTCTCGCCTTCTGTAAGAAGAGTGCGACTCAATTACCACCCCATCGACGGGGGATTGTGCGATAAATCTCCTGGTAGACGCAGCACTTCCCAGGAGTCACGAGTATCCCCTGTCACAGGAGGAGACGGCGGCTATGGAAACATATGTCTCCGAATACCTGGGGCAGGGGTACATTCGGCCCTCCACTTCACCTGCCTCCTCGAGTTTCCTTTTTGTGAAGAAGAAGGATGGAGGTCTGCGCCCGTGCATTGACTATCGAGGTATCAACCAAATTACTGTGAGGTACAGCTACCCGCTGCCTCTCATAGCCAGTGCGATAGAGTCAATGCACGGGGTGCGCTTCTTCACAAAATTGGATCTCAGGAGCGCTTACAACCTGGTGCGTATCCGGGAGGGGGACGAGTGGAAGACGACATTTAGTACCACCTCAGGGCACTATGAGTACCTTGTCATGCCGTACGGGTTGATGAATGCTCCATCAGTCTTCCAGGCCTTTGTAGACAAGATTTTCCGGGACCTGCACGGGCAGGGTGTAGTGGTGTATATCGACGACATTCTTATATACTCCGCTGCACGCGCCGAGCATGTGTCCCTGGTGCGCAGGGTGCTTGGTCGACTGTTGGAGCATGACCTGTAGGTCAAGGGTGAGAAATGTCTGTTCTTCCAACAGTCCGTCTCCTTCCTAGGGTACCGTATTTCCACTTCAGGGGTGGATATGGAGAGTGACCGCATTTCAGCCGTGCGTAATTGGTCCACTCCCACCCCGGTAAAGGAAGTGCAGCGGTTTGCCAACTACTACCGGAGGTTTATCCGGGGCTTTGGTCAGGTAGCGGCTCCCATTACCTCCTTGCTGAAAGGGGGACCGGTGCGACTGCAGTGGTCGGCTGAGGCAGACAGGGCTTTTGGTCACCTGAGGGCTCTGTTTACCTCAGCTCCCGTGCTGGCTCATCCGGATCCCTCTTTGGCGTTCATAGTGGTGGACGCGTCCGAGGCTGGGATAGGAGCCGTTTTCTCTCAGCGCTCGGGCACGGCACCAAAGCTCCGCCCCTGTGCTTTCTTTTCAAAGACGCTCAGCCCAGCGGAGCGATACTATGATGTGGGGGACCGGGAGCTGTTGGCTGTTGTCAAGGCTCTGAAGACGTGGAGACATTGGCTTGAAGGGGCTAAACACCCTTTTCTCATCTGGACTGACCACCACAATCTGGAGTACATCCGGGCGGCGAGGAGACTGAATCCTCGCCAGGCAAGGTGGGCCATGTTCTTAACCCGTTTTGTTTTCACCCTGTCCTACAGACCAGGTTCCCAGAACGCTAAGGCAGACGCACTGTCCCGGATGTATGACACAGAGGAGCAGTCCATAGATCACACTCCCATACTTCCGGCATCTTGCCTGGTGGCACCGTTGGTGTGGGAGCTGGACGCGGACATCGAGCGGGCATTACATACAGAGCCCACCCCCTCCAGTGTCTAGCTGGGCGTCTGTACGTTCCGTCTGCTGTCCACGACCGTTTGATCTATTGGGCCCACACGTCACCCTCCTCTGGTCATCTTGGCATCGGTCGGACAGTGCGCTGTTTTAGTGGGAAGTACTGGTGGTCCACCTTGGCCAAGGACGTGAGGGTTTATGTTTCCTCCTGCTCGGTGTGCGCCCAGTGCAAGGCCCCTAGGCACCTGCCCAGAGGGAAGTTACAGCCCTTATCCATTCCACAACGGCCGTGGTCGCAACTATCGGTGGACTTCCTCACGGATCTTCCTCCCTCACAGGGTAACACCGCGATCCTGGTCGTTGTGGATCGGTTCTCTAAGTCCTGCCGTCTCTTTCCTTTGCCCGGTCTCCCTACGGCCCTACAGACTGCGGAGGCTCTGTTTACACACGTCTTCCGGCACTACGGGGTGTCTGATCGAGGTCCCCAGTTCACGTCAAGGGTCTGGAGGGCGTTCATGGAACGTCTGGGGGTCTCGGTCAGCCTTACCTCTGGTTTTCCTCCCCGAGAGTAACGGGCAGGTGGAGAGAGTAAACCAGGATGTGGGTAGGTTTCTGCGGTCTTATTGCCAGGACCGTCCGGGAGAGTGGGTGGCGTTCATCCCCTGGGCAGAGATGGCCCAAAACTCGCTCCGCCACTCCTCCACTAACCTCTCCCCCTTCCAGTGCGTACTGGGGTATCAGCCGGTTCTGGCACCTTGGCATCAGAGCCAGATCGAGGCTCCTGCGGTGGACGAATGGTTTAAGCTCTTGGAGGAGAGCTGGGACGCCGCTCATGTGCACCTGCAATGGGCCGTGAGGCGTCAGAAGGCGCAGTGAGGACCGGGTCTGGCTCTCGACCCGAAACCTACCCCTCCGCCTGCTCTGCCGGAAGTCCTGAGGAGACTGAACGAGGTTTGCTACAGGTTACAGCTTCCCCCCGATTTACCGTATTAACCTCTCGTTCCATGTGTCTCTCCTCAGGCCGGTGGTGGCTGGTCCACTCTAGGAGTCTGAGGTGCAGGAGGTTCCTCCGCCCCCTCTGGACAGCGAGGGGTACGGTCCGGAGGAGAGATGCTGGTGGAGGAGGTTTTGAACCCTTCGTTGCTGCAGGAGTTCCACCGTCTCCATCTGGATCGCCCTGTGCCTCGTCCTCAGTGTCGTCCCCGAGGTCGGTGTCGATGCGTGGCTGGAGCCGCGTGTCAAGGGGGGGTACTGACACGACTTCCGCCGAAGTCGGTCCCTCTCCTTGTTCGGGCGGCGTTCAGCGGTCGATGTCACCATCACCGTCACCTAGCCATCGCCGATCCACTTTTAATTTTCCATTTATTTTGTCTTTGTTTTACACATCTTGTTTCAATTCCCCAATTACATATTCATTGTTTAACCCTCTGTTTTCCTCATGGTTTTTTGTGCGTGATTGTTTTATATAAGTTCGGTCCGTTATTGTGGGCTCGGTATTTGTAACGTCCTGACCAGAGTTATTATGTGTTTTGCTTGTTTAGTGTTGGTCAGGACGTGAGCTGGGTGGGAATTCTATGTTGTGTGTCTAGTTTGTCTGTTTCTATGTCCAGCCTAATATGGTTCTCAATCAGAGGCAGATGGTAATCGTTGTCCCTGATTGAGAATCATATATAGGAGGCTTGTTTTGTGTTGGGATTTTGTGGGTGTTTGTTTCCTGTCTCTGTGGTTGTCTGCACCAGATAGGTCTGTCTCGGTTTTTGCACATTTTGTTATTTTGTATGTTGTTTGTAGTGTTTCACTTGTTCTTTTATTAAACATGTTGAACACTAGCCGCGCTGCACTTTGGTCCTCTCCTTCACCTATGGAAGAAAGCCGTTACAGAAACACCCACCAAACCCGGACCAAGCAGCGTGGCAACGGGCAGCAGCAACAGCAGCAGCGGTACCAGGAGGAATGGTCATGGGAGGAAATCATGAACGGAAAAGGACCCTGGGCAAAGGTTGGAGAGAATCGGCGCTCTCGGGAGGAGAAGGAGGCAGCCACAGCCCAGGAGCGGTGGATTGAAGAGGCAGCACGTAAGAGAGGCTGGAAGCCCGAGAGGCTCACCCAAAAATTTCTTGGGGGGGGGGGGGGCTAAAGGGGAGTGTGGCGAAGCCGGGTTGGATACCTGAGCCAACTCAGGTATCCGTGGAGTGAGAGGGCGTCGTACTGGTCAGACACCGTGTTATGCGGTAAAGCGCACGGTGTCCCCAGTACGCGTGCTTAGCCCAGTGCGGGCTATTCCACCTTGCCGCACTGGTAGGGCTAGGTTGGGCATCGAGCCGGGTGCCATGAAGCCGGCCCAACATATCTGGCCTCCAGTACGTCTCCTCGGGCCGGCGTACATGGCACCAGCCTTACAGGTGGTGTCCCCGGTTCGCCTGCATAGCCCAGTGCGGGCTATTCCACCTCGCCGCACTGGCAGGGCTACGGGGACCATTCAACCTGGTAAGGTTGGAGAGGCTCGGTGCTCAAGAGCGCGTGTCCTCCTTCACGGTCCGGTATATCCGGCGCCACCTTCCCGCCCCAGCCCAGTACCACCAGTGCCTACACCACGCACCAGGCTTCCAGTGCATCTCCAGAGCCCTGTTCTTCCTCCCCGCACTCGCCCTGAGGTGCGTGCCCTCAGCCCGGTACCTCCAGTTCCGGCACCACGCATCAGGCCTATAGTGCGTCTCAGCCGGCCAGAGTCTGCCGTCTGCCCAGCGGTGCCTGAACTGCCCGTCTGCCCAGCGGCGCCTGAACTGCCCGTCTGCCCAACGCCGTCTGAACTGTCCGTCTGCCCTACAGTCATGAGCTGCCCTACAGTCATGAGCTGTCCTACAGTCATGAGCTGCCCTACAGTCATGAGCTGCCTTACAGTCATGAGCTGCCCTACAGTCATGAGCTACCTCTCTGTCCTGAGCTACCTCTCTGTCCTGAGCTACCTCTCTGTCCTGAGCTACCTCCAAAATCATGTGGGGGCCTTGGGGAGGATTCTTAGGCTAAGGTCGTGGGCGAGGGTCGCCACTCAAAGGACGCTAAGGAGGGGGACAAAGACAGTGGTGGAGTGGTGTCCTCGTCCACCGCCGGAGCCGCCACCGCGGACAGATGCCCACCCAGACCCTCCTCTTGAGTTGTAGGGGTGCGTTCGGAGTCCGCACCTCAGGAGGGGGGTACTGTAACGTCCTGACCAGAGTTATTATGTGTTTTGCTTGTTTAGTGTTGGTCAGGACGTGAGCTGGGTGGGAATTCTATGTTGTGTGTCTAGTTTGTCTGTTTCTATGTCCAGCCTAATATGGTTCTCAATCAGAGGCAGATGGTAATCGTTGTCCCTGATTGAGAATCATATATAGGAGGCTTGTTTTGTGTTGGGATTTTGTGGGTGTTTGTTTCCTGTCTCTGTGGTTGTCTGCACCAGATAGGTCTGTCTCGGTTTTTGCACATTTTGTTATTTTGTATGTTGTTTGTAGTGTTTCACTTGTTCTTTTATTAAACATGTTGAACACTAGCCGCGCTGCACTTTGGTCCTCTCCTTCACCTATGGAAGAAAGCCGTTACAGTATTACGACATGTTATTGAATATTTGAGTAAAGTTACTTGCGCCTGACTCCTCTGCACCAGCTACACCCAGACTACATACACTACATACACTTTGGATGGTGTATCAATACACCCAGTCACTACAAAGATACAGGCGTCCTTCCTAACTCAGTTGTCAGAGAGGAAGGAAACCCTAGTGATTTCACCACGAAGCCAATGGTGACTTTCAAACAATTACAGAGTTTAATGGCTGTGATGGATCAACAACACTGAAGTTACTCCACAATAATAATCTAAATGACAGTGTGGAAAGAAGGAAGCCTCTACAGAATACAAATACTCCAAAACGTGCATCCTGTTTGCAACAAGGCACTTAAGTAAAACTGCCCCAAAAATTGTCAAAGAAATGTACTTTATGTCCTGAATACAAAGCGTTATGTTTGGGGCAAATCCATCACTCTTCATATTTTCAAGAATGGTCGTGGCTGCAGAGGTGTTGACAGAATTTTGGAGACCCATGAAAAAAACAAATCCTGGGCACCTAACATAGAAATCAGATTAAAATAACGTACTGAACAGTAAGTGTTATTAAATGTACTAACTATACGCTTCTGCTGCTCTATACTACAATTGTGCAGATTCTAGTTTCCACCTTCATCCTTTGCCTATATTAACAATATTGCAAATATTAACAAAAGCTGTCTGTGTCATGAGATTTATATGATGCTTTATTATAAATAACTACACAATTGGTGACTTATTTTTAATATATGGTATTGTAGTCAGTTTTAATGAAGATAAACCAATGATCCATGTTTCAGATGAAAAAATGTATTACCAATTCTTATAAACAAGGCTAAACCTCTTCTGCCCTATGCATAATTCCTAAATATATGCCTAAATAACATCCCCAAAATAAAAATAAATTCTGAACTATGTGGACTGCAGGCATAAATGTGGTACCTACAGAGAACAAGCATCTGTGAAACTGCAACTGTAGTGTCAAGACCTTATGTGGGCATTCCTGAGTAAGTTCAACAGGAGATAAACCTCAGCAGATAATACTCTGAAACAGTATTTTGCCCATCCCCAGGCAGGCTTGGGTAGAACAGGTTAAGGCATTTGTCCTTGTGTTTGTTCCCTGTACACAAAACTCAGAGGTTACACTGCACCAAGAGCCCAGCGTCGAGCCTTCTTGTGAGCAAACTCATTTATAATGTCTTTAAAGTTAAATTTTCTAGCTAACTGGTTTTCAATTGAAAGGATGGCAAGGCTGTTCAAACTTTCTTGGCACATTGTAGATCTTAGATAGTTCTTTATACGTTTCAGCTTACTGAAGGCACGTTCACCTCCAGCAACTGTTACGGGCATTGTACAGAAGATTCGCAGCGCAATGCACACCTCTCCAAAAATGCTCTGTAGCTGCATCTTGTGGATGGCATTTAGGAGCTCAGGAGAAAGACCATCTGAAAAAATGGCACCATATATCGTCTTTAGATGTCGCACTTCATTTTCAAATCCATCTGTGAGATCTTTGGAGTACTTGCTTCTCAATTTGTGGCAAGATACACAAATTTGGTTTCAGTCATTTTCCCAATTGTAAGTATTGGCGATAACTCCTCGCATATTGCTGCAATCGCGTGGAACCGCATGTCCAAATGACTGATTATACTATCCAGAGCCACATAAAACACTGTGTTGCGAAATCCAGTGTCTGACTTCTGTTCATTTGCTATGTCATCTTCAGTCTCATCAGGGAAACGTTTTCTCTCTTCCTGGCGGCTCATCTGTTCACTGTGAAACTGAGTAGTTCCACCCATTTCATTTGCCACCATGGAGGCTTCTGCCAGAAGAGCGTCACCATTGATTACGCAGAGCCTGAATTTCTTCCTGTGGTGCCTTAATGTGAGCTGCTTCAGTGTCCAGAGAAATATGTCCTGACTGAAGAATTAGGCTTCTATTCTCAATACCCTGAAACACTTTTACCCAGAAAGTGAGCAGGAAGACATGAAGTAGCTTTTCAGACCTTTTGCCTCAGATTTGGCTTCGTTTGTTCGGCTGCAGGTAGCAAGAAGCATGTCTAGGGCCTTGGTGATAGACGATAAATGAGGCGCCACTGGTTGGATCGCAGCAATACGCGCACTCCATCACGTGTCTGAAAGGCGGTTAAGACAGCATCCAGTCTTTTCCTTGAGAATGGCCCATCACTCTGGGCTGGCACAGAACAGATTGTAAAGACGATTCACACAGCCAAAAAAAGGTTGATACTTCTGGGCACGACTGAGCTGCATGTACACACACAAGATTAAGAGTATGGGAGGCACAAGGCGAGTATGTGGATTCTTTTGCAGTATGTGTGCTTGAACTCCCTCACTTTCCCTGACATATTTGCACCATTATCATAGCCTTGACCTCGGCAATCTGCTAGGTCAATACCATGCCCTTCCAGTGCACTCAAAATCATTTCAGAAATTTGACTGCCTGTCTTTCTAGCAAAGTCTTTAAATTCAAGAAAACGTTAAATTATTTCCAATTCACCTGTTCCCTGAACTTTATCTTTGTGTACATATCTCACCAATAATACATTTTGCTCAGTATGGGAAATGTCTGGAGTTGCATCACATATAATAATAGATTAATAGAATAATAGATAGCATATTCTCTTTCATAAAGCATTGTTTTCAAAACCCTTTGACCACCTATTCCTATGAACTCATTTTGGCTCTTAGGGCTGCGGTAGCGGGCCATAATTTGACAACAGTTCAAGGAACCCTAGGCAATGTCCATTATGCACATCATCAAGATTGAGTGATTTGCCTCTGGAATGGCAGATTCCGAGATGCTAAGTACAGTGTCACACCCACAAGCCTTTCTAGAAGTGCTCTGTTTTTATACATTTCTGACTGTATTTGTTTCTGCAGCTGACTGTCTATACCTGTAGCTGTTGTTACGGTATGCTGCATATTCTTCCATTTCCAGTAACAGTTCTTGTGAGACACACCATCCTCATTCTCTGGTAGTGTGTCATACATTCTCTGCCATTTCACTGATGATATCTTATAGCCATCCTTACTATTCAGAGAACTGGGTGATGGTTCACTTTGCTCATGAGAAAAAATAACACATGGAATGCAATATAATGCCTTTACACTCTTACTATAAATAAGCCAGTCTCTCCGCACCTTTTCTCTTCCATTTGCTGACTACTGTACTATAAATAGTTGTGGAAGAGCTTGCCTTCTGAGTCTGGGGGCATGATTTTTTACAGTTCTCCTCACCACACCTGTTTGCTAGTTTGCAAACAATAGCTTCTCTTTCATGGTCTTGTACTTTCTCTGGCCACAGTGCTGGATCATCTAAAACCTCCTCTTCCTCACTTCGAATCTGTCCATACTCTTCCTTTCCCTTATTACTTGCTTGTTCAATCTCTTCTGTCACTCCTTCACCTCCTCCCTGCTCTCCTCTGCATCAGAGTCTGTCTGACAGCTTTTTGCTGAGATTCTGCCTACCTGGGGCTCTCTAGGCACTAGGAAGTGGGTAAACAAAGGGAATGTTAGGGTTAATGTTCTCTCCTAAAAAAGGTTACCATACTAAAAATCTACTACTGAAAGAAAAAAAGTTTCATAGTATACATATCAAATAGGATACGTATTTAAGTGTGTCTAAGTCATCATGTGCCGAACTTTACAATTTAAAAATGGTCTAGTTATGCTGCTGCTACAAAACAACTACCTCACCTCCAAGATCCCCTGTTTCAACTTCATGTAGTAGACACACGTTGGGATGGTTGGATAGAGAAGCCTGATCTGATTATGGTTATACGTTTTCATTTTCATCACAGATTTTTAAAACACTTTTAAAATGATAAACAAATAATTCTCTAAACATTTAGGGGCCCCTACCAGGCTCGGGCCCCATGAATCATTAATGTCCCCCCCCCCCCCCTTAATGATGCCCTTGGGTGGCTGCATCATGTTATGAGTATGCTTGTCATTGGTAAGCACTAGGGATTTGGGGGGGGGGTTAGTTACAGTTTTGAGTTAAATTGGCTTGAAAATCTATAGCAAGACTAGAAAATGGCTGTGTAGCAATGATCAACAACTAATTTGACAGAGCTTGAAGAATTTGTTAAAGAATAATGTGCAAATATTGTACAATCCAGGTGTGCAAAGCTCTTAGAGACTTACCCAGAAAGACTTGCAGCTGTAATCACTGCCAAATGTGATTCTAACATGTATTGACTCAGTGGTGTCGAAACGTATGTAAATTAGATATTTCTCTATTTCATGAAAAACAAATGCAAACAAATTCTAAAAACATGTTTTCAATTTGTCATTATAGGGGTATTGCATGTAGATGGGTGAGAAAAAAATGCTATTTCGTTACATTTCGAATTCGGTCAAAAAACACAACAAAATGTGGAATAAGTCAAGGGGTATGAATACTTTCTGAAGACACTGTATATTCTTGTTACAGTATGTAAGGACTCTTGAACAGGAGGACAAAAGGTGATGCAAAGCACTTCTACAATATTTGTCTACGTAGGCAAATAAAATAAAAATACCAGCAAAGACAGCAGATAAACCATTGCAATCACGGTAATTATTATGTTCAAACTGCATGCTGTATTTCAAGACGAAGTACCATCGATTGACCATTGACGGGAAGAATGTATGTCCTTGTAGAACATTGCTTTTCAAAATGTTCCAGTTTTTTTAAATTTTATCCTGAGATGAGGAAGGAAAGTGGATTTACCAGAAATAACGTGTCAATGTGTCAGTCTCAGAAAAAAGGAAGCAGATGCCATCTCTAGTAGACTAGTGGAGCTGGTATCTAGCTGAGATGCTAGATAATGGCCACATGCAGGTAGCATTTCATGAACAGGGAGACAAACAACTTCAAAAACCTCTGTTGGGAGGAAGTAGCCTACCTGGCATATATAGAGATGTTTTTTCCTTTAAACTGAACCATAAAAAGCCCTCTTTGTTTGTCTGGATCAGAGCTTCAAATGCAGCAGAGAGAGAGCGCGGGAGAGAGGACATACCATCCCCCTTAAAGCCACTGAAGCCTGTTCTGAGAGGGGCCCTCTTTGGTGGGTGGTAGAGGGAAGGGAGGGATGTAGGGAGGGAAGGAGAGGCAGGTGCTGAGGAACAGTGACTCTGTTGTGGGTCCTCTCAGTCTCTCTACTCTCATCCCTCTTTCCATCTCTCACTCCCACCATCACCAGGAAACAGGTGTGTGTGAATCCCTGCCTCCCTGCCTGTCAACTCTCTGCCTCTATCCCTCCATTTCTTCAGTCTCTCTCTCTCTCTCCCTCTCTCTCTCTCTCTCTCTCATGCTTCAGCTGTCTCATGCATGCTGTTTTAGAATGCAGTTTATTGACAAAATATATTTTTGTGTATTATATTCTCATCATCTTCAAGGTCTCTTTCTGTCACACGCAAATCCTGAATCCCCTGAGTCTATCAGACCCTGGACTATAGAGGAGACAGGGTGCCATTTGGGACGCCCAAGTTCCTTTATCACCTGAACATGAGCTCATCAACCCTTTGGAACCCTGCGGGCGTGACAACATCGTCAATGTGACAACATCGTCATAACAACATTGTCAAGGGCAACGTGTTCTGACAGGAGCCATAAAAGTCTATTAAACAGCAATCAACTTCCATTTGGGTTGGCGTTGATGACTAGCACATGGCGATAATGCTGAATGTATTAATTCATGCTTATTTATTCATTCATGCACAGAGGCAGAGTACAATCCACCAATAATAACATGAACACATTTCTAATTTAAGGTGTAACGTTATCAGTTCAGTGTGTCAATTATGAAGTAGGCCTAGGCTGCGTCCTAAATGGCACCCCATTCCATATATAGTGCATGATATAAGGAAAAGGGTGCCATTTGGGATGCACCCCTAGTCTTTGATCCCCACCCTCACATTGCCTTTGACTGTTGGATGGATCAATCATAGATAGACGCAAGGCTGAGCTGTCTATTGACACAGATAATGTGACAATTGACTGCTCTCATTACATAATGTGTTGAGCCATGTTCATACTGTTGGTAAAACAATCATACATCCCAATTAGCACCTTATTCCCAATGTAGTGCACTACTTTTGACCAGGGCCCATATGGATCTGGCCAAAAGTAGTGCATGGGCCCTGGTCAAAAGTAGTGCACTACATTGGGAATAATGTGCTATTTGGGATGCAGTCCATGTCTTCATTATTGGTGGAACAGGTGTTGCTGTATACAATCCTAGACGTCCATTCTCCAACGCACTCAAACGCAATGTATTTTTCATTTGTCTTTTATTGTTGACACACTGTCACTCTGAAGCCTTGCTGCTTAGCAACAGAAGCCTGCCGGCTGCTGTTTTTCAAACTTTTGTCAGGGAAAGACCATCCTCTTCCTGTCCCCTGGGATAGATGGAAAGGTCACATCACTCGTCCACTAGTCTATCCACAGAAGATGTACTCAAATACCTGTCTGTCAATACAGAGGAAGGAGGAGTGTTTGCCATTGTCAGTCTGTCTGTTGGCACAAAACATCCATTTTGGGACAATGGGAAGAGCATCCATACATCCATGTAACCTGGCACTGATATCCACACTGAATATCGCTCTGTTTCACTGTTGTTTGTGTGTGTCCCAAATGTCACTCTATTCTGCCATTTGGTACACATATTTTACTTTGCAGAGTGTCCCAGTGTCTATTGGACTTCCGATCTAGAGTCCTCCTCTGAACTAGTTTTTAAATGATCCTCTCCCAAAGGAAAATAACATGACAATAAATATACTTTATTAATCCCAGAAGGTGAAATTGGTAACATTTTACTTAAATTAACTTTATGTTTGACTACAACAGAAAAGTATTAAATAAATATAATAAACCTAACATCTTTTTGAAAAGGCATCTAATTTGACATTTCAGGGACGAGAGCTTCAGTCCTCCATCATCACCTTATTGTGATTCCTCTCACACAACACACAGAATACATTCATGCATTCTCCCAGACGAAGCAATCAGGACCAGGATGGTTTTCCGTCCCTTTGACTTTCGTAAATGTAATGGTTTATCAATAAAGCAGCTCATTTAAAGCAGGCCGAACACACACTGCAGAAGCCAAGTGTGAATGTGAAAGCCCGTTTTTTCCCCAAATGGCACCCTATTCCCTACATAGGCCCTGGTCAAAAGTAGCGCACTATTTTTTATATTTTTTATTTCACCTTTATTTAACCAGGTAGGCTAGTTGAGAATAAGTTCTCATTTGCAACTGCGACCTGGCCAAGATAAAGCATAGCAATTCGACACATACAACAACACAGAGTTACACATGGAATAAACAAAACATACAGTCAATAATACAGTAGAAAAATAAGTCTATATACAATGTGAGCAAATGAGGTGAGATAAGGGAGGTAAAGGCAAAAAAGGCCATGGTGGCGAGGTAAATACAATATAGCAAGTAAAACACTGGAATGGTAGATTTGCAGTGGAAGAATGTGCAAAGTAGAAATAGAAATAATGGGGTGCAAAGGAGCAAAATAAATAAATACAGTAGGGGAAGAGGTAGTTGTTTGGGCTAAATCATAGATGGGCTATTTACAGGTGCAGTAATCTGTGAGCTGCTCTGACAGCTGGTGCTTAAAGCTAGTGAGGGAGATAAGTGTTTCCAGCTTCAGATATTTTTGCAGTTTGTTCCAGTCATTGGCAGCAGAGAACTGGAAGGAAAGACGACCAAAGGAGGAATTTGCTTTGGGGGTGACCAGTGAGATATACCTGCTGGAGCGCGTGCTACGAGTGGGTGCTGCTATGGTGACCAGTGAGCTGAGATAAGGCGGGGCTTTACCTAGCAGAGACTTGTAGATAACCTGTAGCCAGTGGGTTTGGCGACGAGTATGAAGCGAGGGCCAACCAACGAGAGCGTACAGGTCGCAATGGTGGGTAGTGTATGGGGCTTTGGTGACAAAACGGATGGCACTGTGATAGACTGCATCCAGTTTGTTGAGTAGAGTGTTGGAGGCTATTTTATAGATGACATCACCGAAGTCGAGGATCGGTAGGATGGTCAGTTTTACGAGGGTATGTTTGGCAGCATGAGTGAAGGATGCTTTGTTGCGAAATAGGAAGCCGACTCTAGATTTCATTTTGAATTGGATATGCTTAATGTGAGTCTGGAAGGAGAGTTTACAGTCTAACCAGACACCTAGGTATTTGTAGTTGTCCACGTATTCTAAGTCAGAGCCGTCCAGAGTAGTGATGCTGGACGGGCGAGCAGGTGCGGGCAGTGATCCGTTGAATAGCATGCATTTAGTTTTACTTGCGTTTAAGAGCAGTTGGAGGCCACGGAAGGAGAGTTGTATGGCATTGAAGCTCGTCTGGATGTTAGTTAACACAGTGTCCAAAGAGGGGCCAGAAGTATACAGAATAGTGTTGTCTGCGTAGAGGTGTATCAGAGAATCACCAGCAGCAAGAGCAACATCATTGATGTATACAGAGAAGAGAGTCGGCCTGAGGATTGAACCCTGTGGCACCCCCATAGAGACTGCCAGAGGTCTGGACAACAGGCCCTCCGATTTGATACACTGAACTCTATCAGAGAAGTAGTTGGTAAACCAGGCAAGGCAATCATTTGAGAAACCAAGGCTGTCGAGTCTGCCAATAAGAATGTGGTGATTGACAGAGTCGAAAGCCTTGGCCAGGTCGATGAATACGGCTGTGCAGTAATGTCTCTTATCGATGGCGGTTATGATGTCGTTTAGGACCTTCAGCGTGGTTGAGGTGCACCCATGACCAGCTCTGAAACCCGATTACTTGGCTTTCGAAGACCTTAAAAATCCAGGGTAGGATAGATATAGGTCTGTAGCAGTTTGGGTCTAGAGTGTCACCCCCTTTGAAGAGGGGGATGGCCGCGGCAGCTTTCCATCTTTGGGAATCTCAGACGATACGAAAGAGAGGTTGAACAGGCTAGTAATAGGTGTTGCAACAATTTCGGCAGATAATTTTAGAAAGAGAGGGTCCAGATTGTCTAGCCTGGCTGATTTGTAGGGGTCCAGATTTTGCAGCTCTTTCAGAACATCAGCTATCTGGATTTGAGTGAAGGAGAAATGGTGCGGGCTTTGGCGGGTTGCTGTGGAGGGTGCCGGGCAGTTGACCGGGGTAGGGGTAACTAGGTGGAAAGCATGGCCAGCCGTAGAGAAATGCTTCTTGAAATTCTCAATTATAGTGGATTTATCAGTGGTGACAGTGTTTCCTAGCCTCAGAGCAGTGGGCAGCTGGGAGAAGGTGCTCTTATTCTCCATGGACTTTACAGTGTCCCAGAACTTTTTTGAGTTAGTACTACAGGATGCAAATTTCTGTTTGAAAAAGCTAGCCTTAGCTTTCCTAACTGCCTGTGTATATTTGTTCCTAACTTCCATGAAAAGTTGCATATCACAGGGGCTATTCGATGCTAATGCAGAACGCCACAGGATGTTTTTGTGCTGGTCAAGGGCAGACAGGTCTGGAGTGAACCAAGGACTATATCTATTCCTAGTTCTACATTTTTTGAATGGGGCATGCTTATTTAAGATGGTGAGGAAGGCACTTTAAAAGAATAGCCAGGCATCATCTACTGACGGGATGAGGTCAATGTCATTCCAGGATACCCCGGCCAGGTCGATTAGAAAGGCCTGCTCGCAGAAGTGTTTTAGGGAGCGTTTGACAGTGATGAGGGGTGGTAGTTTGGTCGCAGACCCATTACGGATGCAGGCAATGAGGCAGTGATCGCTGAGATCTTGATTGAAAACAGCAGAGGTGTATTTGGAGGGCGAGTTAGTTAGGATGACATCTATGAGGGTGCCCGTGTTTACGGATTTGGAGTTGTACCTGGTAGGTTCATTGATCATTTGTGTGAGATTGAGGGCATCAAGCTTAGATTGTAGGATGGCCGGGGTGTTAAGTATGTCCCAGTGTAGGTCACCTAGTAGCATGAGCTCAGAAGATAGATGGGGGCAATCAATTCACATATGGTATCGAGGGCACAGCAGGGGGCAGAGGGAGGTCTATAGCAGGCGGCAACAGTGAGAGACTTGTTTCTGGAAAGGTGAATTTTTAGAAGTAGAAGCTCGAATTGTTTGGGTACAGACTTGGATAGTAACACAGAACTCTGCATCTTTGCAGTAGATTGCAACACCGCCCCCTTTGGCAGTTCTATCTTGGTGGAAAATTTTATAGTTGACGATGGAGATTTCAGGGTTTTTAGTGGTTTTCCTAAGCCAGGATTCAGACACGGCTAAGACATCCGGGTTGGCAGAGTGTGCTAAAGCAGTGAGTAAAACAAACTTAGGGAGTAGGCTTCTAATGTTAACATGCATGAAACCAACTATATAGGGAATAGGGTGACATTTGGGACACAGCCCATGTCTAAGTCTGAATTAGCATGCTATTCACTGCTAGTCATTCTGAACAGCCTTTTCCATTAAAGGCATTATTGAAGGAGAAGTGCACATAACATTTTATAATAATTCTAGGGCTTTTGTGCCAAGTGATAAGTGACGTGATAGATAAAATGATGAAATGGGTGTGCCTCCCAATTAGCACCCTATTCCCTTTAGAGTGCGCTACTTTGACATAGGCTCTGGTCAAATGTAGTGCACTATATATAGAATATGGGTGCCATTTGAGATGCAACAGGGGAGTTGGCCTGAGGGGGATGTATTGTGAGAGGCTGTACAGTACAATACTGGAGGCTGTTATTCAATCACACAACTAACCAACCATCCGCCTCTCTCCCAGTCAGTAAGTACCTCTTCTGAAGTGACAGGACAGCATCACCCCTCTCTGCTTCACGGGAGAGCTGTCTGACTGCCTAAATGACTGACACACACAGACACACACACACTAATTAAAAAGCTACTTATTTTACCATAAACTCTTTCTGTACATTCAGTACCAGTCCCACTCATATAACTCTCTGCTGCTCTATACATAGTACTGTATCAAACCCTCCTTACTCATTTCTAAGAAAACTGAATCAGAAAAGTATGGATCTTGAAGATGAGGGTAAAACGTTGCTGTGGCAACTGCGCTCACATAGAGTTTAAGCTGAATGACACAGGAATTAAATTGCTATCCCTAACTATTGCTTGCAAGAATAATCAAGCATGTGCAATCTTCCTCACTAGTACAAAATGATTGGAAAATTGCTAATCTAATCATCCAGAAAGTATCAAGTTGGAGAAATGATTTATTATTGCCTATTATACATGTGCCTCTGATTGTTCTTCTGAGGCCCCTACATACCACCTAACTGACCTCTATCTATCTCTCTGTTCCCCTCTCCCCCTCTCTCTGTCCCCACACACACACACACACACACACACACACACACACACACACACACACACACACACACACACACACACACACACACACACACACACACACACACACACACACACACACACACACACACACACACACACACACACACACACACACACACACACACACACACACACACACCTTACCTCATCCAGGACCTCTACACCAGCCGGTGTCAGAGGAAGGCCTTAAAAATTGTCAAAGACCACAGACACCCCAGTCATAGACTGTTCTCTCTACTACCGCATGGCAAGCGTACCGGAGTGCCAAATCTTAGGACAATAAGGCTTCTCAACAGTTTTTACACTCAAGCCATAAGACTCATGAACAGGTAATCAAATGGCTACCCGGACTATTTGCATTGTGTGCCCCCCCAACCCCTCTTTTACATTGCTGCTACTCTCTGAAAATATGCATAGTCACTTTAACTATACATTCATGTACATACTACATAGCACAGGGCGCCAGTGGCGAATTTGCCAATCTTGGTGTTCTCTGGCAAATGCCAAACGTCCTGCACGGTGTTGGGCTGTAAGCACAACCCCCACCTGTGGACGTCGGGCCCTCATACCACCCTCATGGAGTCTGTTTCTGACCGTTTGAGCAGACACATGCACATTTGTGGCCTGCTGGAGGTCATTTTGCAGGGCTCTGGCAGTGCTCCTCCTTGCACAAAGGCGGAGGTAGCGGTCCTGCTGCTGGGTTGTTGCCCTCCTACGGCCTCCTCCACTTCTCCTGATGTACTGGCCTGTCTCCTGGTAGCGCCTCCATGCTCTGGACACTACGCTGACAGACACAGCAAACCTTCTTGCCACAGCTCGCATTGATGTGCCATCCTGGATGAGCTGCACTACCTGAGCCACTTGTGTGGGTTGTAGACTCCGTCTCATGCTACCACTAGAGTGAAAGCACCGCCAGCATTCAAAAGTGACCAAGACATCAGCCAGGAAGCATAGGAACTGAGAAGTGGTCTGTGGTCACCACCTGCAGAACCACTCCTTTATTGGGGGTGTCTTGCTAATTGCCTATAATTTCCACCTTTTGTCTATTCCATTTGCACAACAGCATGTGAAATTTATTGTCAATCAGTGTTGCTTCCTAAGTGGACAGTTTGATTTCACAGAAGTGTGATTGACTTGGAGTTACATTGTGTTGTTAAAGTGTTCCCTTTATTTTTTTGAGCAGTGTACATGCACATACCACCTCAATCAGCCCAACTAACCGGTGTCTGTATGTAGCCTCGCTACTTTTATAGCCTCGCTACTGTTGATTTTGTTTCTTTACTTATCTATTGTTCACCTAATACCTTTTTTGCACTATTGGTTTGAGCCTGTAAGTAAGCATTTCACTGTAAGGTCTACACCTGTTGTATTCGGCGCACGTGACAAATAAACTTTGATTTGATCATTCTGTCCTATGGTTTGTGTCCCCAGCGCAGCCCAGACTGACTAATTTCCTATGTCACTGCAGCCCATCTGCATCAGGTTCACATGACACTGAGAAAACTCAGTTTAGATTCAAAAACATTTTCAGCTTGCAGATAAAACATCTATACACATACAGAAACACAAACATACACATAACTTACTGGTTGAGCTCTCTCGCTGGAATAAACACAGTACTAGAAAAATATCCAACAGTGAACACTCTTAGACCGGCCAATAAAAACCCAGTGTTCCTGTTAAAAACCCAACGTTACTGATAACTCTGTAAAAGGCTGCCAAAACAGTGTTTTCAAAAGTGTTTTCTCCTCTTGAGCAGACAGAGTAATACTCATGGTACCAGGCAAAGAGAATGGCCTCTCTCTATATTGAGTGCAATTTTCTCTCAAGGATGGCACAAGCACAATAGCACCGGCTAGCTGCTACATCTAGCCTGGCTGGCCCCAAACTCCTCATATGGAGGAGAATCAAGTTTGTTTCAGCCTAGCAAAGGTGAGTGGGTGTTGCAGAGTAGACATCCAGTGAAACGGAAAAGTTTAATACAGATTGATCTCACACCACAACTGTGTCCATGGTGACAACAGGGGAGAGTAGTTCTGGCCCTGAATTATTCTATAGCTACGTAACAAATGGCACCCGTTATCCCTATAGAGTGCACTCCTTTTGACCAGAGCCCTATGGACCCTGGTCAAAAGTAGTGCACTACAAAGGGAAAAGGGTGCCATTTGTGACATAGCCACAGAATCATTCAGGGCCAAAACTACTCACCGTGGATACCGTTGGAACACAGATTCTGTTTACCACGGCATCATGTTCACAGCTTCAAACAATGCACTTTATTCTGCTCACATGTCAAGGTGAAAACAGAACCAGCTTGAAATCAGACCGGAGTCTGACTACATCACCTCACTAGAATGAAATGGCACCCTATTCCCTTTTAGTGCATTACTTTTGACCAGGGTCCATGAGGCTTTTATGTTCCTCCATCTCTCTCAGCATCTACCCTACTGAGACAGGAATCATAATTAATCCTTGAGTAACATGATCATGTTATACAGGAAAGGCTATCTCTCTCCAGATGTAAAATTATTTCTGAGTTAAAGAGGGACCATAGATGTTTCCATTACATTGACAGAGAAGTCATATCATAGACAGCACCATGGTATGAATCAATAACGTCCTGACTCCTTTTCAGACTACAGCACCTATTGGCCAGGGTGAGGGGGGACAGAGAGAGAGAGAGGGGGTCGAGAGTGGGACAGCCAGGGGGTAGAGAGAAAAAGGAAAGAGGGGGAGAAAGAGAGAGAGGGGTTAAACCTGCTTGGCCATCAGCACTTCCAATCCCCTCCCTGATGAAGACATTTGTTTGCCATTAGGGCTATTTTGGGCACGCTTTACATTTTCTCCTATACTCTGAATACTAAACCCATGCCAAGGAGAGAGGGAGAGTTTTATATTTCAGCTGTTTGCGTCGAAGAGTTAATGTAAAGCAGAGTAATTCTACCATGTGCTACATGGATGTATGTTGACAGCACAGCATTGTCATGGTGAATCTTCCCTAGGAGCAGTGTGTGTGTGTTGCTGGGAGGGTAGGTCACGTGTGGCTCAGTTGGTAGAGCATGGCGCTTGCAGCATCAGAGTTGCGGGTTCCATTCCCATGGGGGACCAGTACAAAAGATTGAAGTATGAAAATGTATGCACTCTAGTGTAAGTTGTTCTAAGAGCGTCTGTAAAATGTGTGTGTGTGCTGTTTATTTTTTCTCACATGAGCAGCCGAGCGCCCTGCATTGTGTTGGAGGCATGGCCTGTGTGCCAAATCGCACCCAACACAGTGCACTATATAGGGGGTTACAGGTTACCATTTGGGACACTACGCAGTAAGTTCATCATTGATTTCACGCAAGCGGAGCGGACAGCCTCAGCCCAGCCAAGGTAATTCAGTCCCTCTGTAACCACCAGTCAAGCGTTCTCATTACAATGTTCTTAGGGTACGTCCCAAATGGCACCCTATTTCCTACATAGTGCACTACTTTTGAACAGGCCTTGAGAGCAACTAATTGTCAGTGTGAACTGGAGCGACATGACACAACTTCCCGAAAAAAGCTGAGCAGACAAAACGCAAACTACAGAGGACATTTTACTTAATCAAAGGAGTTCCAGTCTGCCGTGAAGCATTTATTCATGTATACGGGTTCATGTACATATATCAGCTTCATGTACATATATTATTCATATCTCATTTTGTTAGAAAGTTGTTTGCATTGCTAGTTACTGCCTACTGTTAGCTAGTTAGCTAACTCTAACTGACTGGTTAGCTAACCAACATTAAACCTAGCTAGCTAGCTAATGTTAAATTGCTTGGTATCCAATCCAGCTAATGTTATAAATCGTATCTCATTTTGTCAGAAATCCATTTGTATTGCTAGTTAAAGGCTAGCTAGCCAACCTTAAACCTTGTCGGCTACTACTTTCACCACACTACCTTATTAACCATTCTGTTTAGCTCATGGCCTCATGTGAATACTTAGAGATGGGTGGGGCTAAGGCTTAAGAGGGTGTGAACAACGCTTAATGGGCGTACTACAAAATGAGCTAGAGAGCAAGTGTGGAATAACAAGTTTTGCCCTACTCAAATAAACAGAACTTTCGTAAGTTTCCCGCAACTGCAGTGTATGATATACCATTTGAAGCCCTGAGTTTGTAATTTTATAAAATGTACAAAAAAGGCCATTTATGAATGGTACACAAGACTCAATTGGGAAATGTAGTCACAAATGACATGTTAACAAAGACATAAAAGTGAAGACATAATTGAGGCCCAGCGGTGGAGGGTTTTCTCCTTAAAAGCAATCTTGCCGCAAATGGAATTTGAATTTGGTCACCATGTGGATCACACCCATTGGTGGAAAAAGTACCCAATTGTCATACTAAAAGTAAAGATGCCTTTATAGAAAATTACTCAAGTAAAAGTGAGTCACCCAGTAAAATACTACTTAAGTAAAAGTTCTAAAGTATTTGGTTTTAAATATACTTAAGTATCAAAAATAAATATAATTGCTCAAATATACTTAAGTATCAAAAGTAAAAGTATAAATAATTTCAAATTCTTTATATTAAGCAAACTAGACGGCACAATTGTCATTTTTTTTTTTTTTTTAACAGATAGCCAGGGGCACACTCCAAAATACATAATTTACAAACAAAGCATGTACACTATATGACCAAAAGTATGTGGACACCTGCTCGTCTAACATCTCATTCCAAAATCATGGGCATTAATATGGAGTTTGTCCCCCCTTTGCTGCTATTACAGCCTCCACTCTTCTGTGAAGTCTTTCTACTAGATGTTGGAACATTGCTACGGGGACTTGCTTCCATTCGGGCAGGTAGTGTTCTCCTGGCATTCGCCAAACCCAGATTCATCCTTTGGTGAAGCTGATTCATCACTCCAGAGAACGCTTTTCCACTGCTCCAGAGTCCAATGGCGGCGAACTTTACACCGCTCCAGCCGATGCTTTGCATCGCACATCGTGTTCTTAGGCTTCTTGTGTGGCTGCCCGGCCATGGAAACCCAGCTCGCGACAGTTATTGTTCTGAAGTTGCTTCCAGGGGAGTTTGGAACTTGGTAGTGAATATTGCAGAGGACAGATGATTTTTACACGCTAGAGCACTCGGCGGTCCCATTCTGTGAGCTTGTGTGGCCAACCACCTTGTGGCTGAGCCGTTGTTGCTCCTAGACGTTTCTACTTCACAACAACAGCACTTACAGTTGACAGGGGCAGCTCTAGCAGGGCAGAAATTTGACAAACTGACTTGTCGGAAAAGTGGCATCCTATGACGGTGCCACTTCAGTAAGGCCATTCTACTGCCAATGTTTGTCTATGGAGATGGCATGGGTGTGTTCGATTTCATACACCTGTGAGCAAGTACGGCACCTCCAAACAATACCATTAGTCAAATATACACACACACACACAACCCTGTATGACATGAGTAGTTTCAAAATGACATTTTTTATTGATGTAGATTTTAAGCTTACACACCCACACACGACCATGACATTCAACCAACAAAAGACAGCGAGCCACATAATCCACATATAATGCCCTGGGCTTTATTGTCTGATTTTATCGTGAGAGTTCGGTCACTTTTTTTCACACAAAAAAATATATTTTTTCAGCCTCCAGGTGGGACAAGAAAACTTCAAGGATAAATCCTGCCATTGGACTGGGTATTCAGATTGTGACGACACAGACAAGTACTACTAGTAGCACTGTCTTTGTGCCTTACTCTTCATAGAAGAGAACACATAGTTCCCCAAGGGAAGGCACCCGATACTTGTGGTTTTTGGCCTTGCATCCTTCTGGGGAGAAAAGAGAAACGCAGCCTTTCTCAATTAGCTAACCCCCTTCAAGATTTTTCTTGTCAGAAATTGGAATGATGATACATGTACAGCAATTTTAACTGTCATTCACCGCCCTTATAACCTATGCATGAACAATTAACAACATAATGAAGTCTTTCAATACGAAGAAGCTTAATCATTTTTTACCACAAGAAAAATACAAAAATAACAATTCTGTTTACAAAATAAATGAATTGTGTGGGAGGGGGGAGAGATCCCATTGCATGTAAACTAGGGACAAATTATACAAAAGCAGCATTAAATATCAATCAAATCATTAGAAAACAAACAAAAAATAGTGCTTTGAATCAGAAGCAGCAGGAAGAGACTTCATCCCTAGTTTTGTTACTTGTATCGGGATAACAATGTAAATGGAAGATACCGGGAAGAGATATAACCACACGAAGTAAAGTGAACCAAAGCCGACCTTCTCCTCTGGCTCCCCTCATCCCCAAAGAGTCTATCTTTATGTCACTATTGAATTCCATATGATCCAAAGAAGTACAGGGACCCAAAAGGGGGAAAACCTGCTTTGTGTTCACAATATACAAAATACCCAGGAGTCCGTAGCTACCTAACATTTACTACAGCACAGGAACCAATGAAGGTACAGTGTACAAATAAACAAAAGAGAAAAAAACTGTAAACACAGCACAATAAATAGATAACAGCAGGCTCTGCAACATGCAAGTGATGAAACGTCTTAATTTGAAACTTTCAACTATACAACTCACATAAGTGTATCGCTTTTTTCTTTTCATTCCCAAGTGCAAAACATCACAAATGAATAAGTTTCTGTATTCAAGTAACGTATATACAAGGGGGTATTACAAATATGTAGTTATAGTACAGATACTATTTTGCCATATTCATAATTTACAAGATGTCAATTTTTACTCATTAACAGTAACAGTAACGAATACAAAAACAAAACAAACATTAAAAAAGCATGAGAGATGAGAATTGCAACAATACATTCCCACAGTTGCCGTGGAAACGTGTCTGTCCGTACTACGTATGTAGTCCGTTGTGTGTGTGGAGTCCCGCCTGCCGCCCTATTTGCATTCCCAATGCTACGGTGCACAGCACCTAAAGAGTGAACTCAGAGGGTAGCAGCAGACTCTAAGCAAAGGACTGGTTGTGCAGCAGAGGGTTGGGTAGTGTTGGGGCTGCCTGTCATGGCAGCTAGCTGCACCACCACTCTGCTACGTCACCTCCATGGCCACTGTGTTGTCAGTTATACTGTTTAGAGCTGGCTTGTCTTGATTGTGATTATCTCTGGAGGAGGAATACAAAGTGTCAAACTTTTGTTGGAATACACAGCTCCCACTAGACACATGGCTTAGGCATGACATTAGGCAATCAAGATATGACACCAGATTCAATATAAAGTGCACTACTTTTGACCATTTCCCAAAGGGCTGTGGTGAAATGTAGTGCACTACAGATAATAGGGTACCATTTGAGAGACATACATAGTACATCAGTCAGAGAATGTCAACTCATCTCACCTGGATCCTATGTCCATGGTAGAAGCCCCGGTGACCTTGTTGGGCATCTGACAGTTGGTGTTGGCAGCCATCTTTAAGGCAGAGGAGGGCACGGCTCCCAGGGCCCTGGGTATGTGGCGTGTGGTGGTGCCGCCCAGGATGGGGAGGGCAGGGGAGGAGGAGGAGGGAACGCTCAGACGGAGGTTATTCGCAATCAGGACCTGAGTGGTGGTGGGGGAGGTGTTTGCAGCATTGTTACCCAGGTGAGTGTGATGGGCATTGGGATGGAATGTGAGAGAAGAGGCCGTGACGGGGGACGGAGAGGTAGAGGAGTGGTTGGACGAGGGCTGGAGGAAGGTGGGGGTTGATGGAGGAGGGGTGAGAGTCTGGTTGCTGTTAGGGTGGTGGGTGGTGCTGGCCAGGTGTAAGCTCTTGTACACTCCTGAGAGAGATGGGGAAAGACAAAATACATTTACAAGAGATACATTGAACACTTCCTCAATTGAACACTTGACTTGCAATGACTGATATGTGGCCGACTAAATCACTCTGGATAAGAGCGTCTGCTAAAATTACTAACATTTAACTCCCCAGTCTCATTTATTTCATTTGCTATGAAGTGAACTACAGATCAGCGGTGCTGCTCACCTGAGCCTGGGAGGACCCCGTTGACTCCACTTCCCAGAACCCCCTCCTCCTTGGTCTTGAAGGCCATCAGCTGGTCCGTGGTCACCAGGGCAGAGGCAGCAAACTGGGCACTGGCCGAGTCTAACGTCTTAGAGATTATACACTGGAGGGGAGGGAGGACAGAGACCAAGTCAGACATTCTACATACCATTGAAGAAAAAAAAAGTGTCAAAGGAATGATATCAGTGTTTCCCCTAATATATTTTATCAGGGGGCTAGAGGAGGGCCTGCCTTGCCTTTACAATGGTAAGGGAAATGCTGGGGGAAATACACATCGACAGGGCTATTTTGGAGCTTTAGGAGGTTTGTGTGTGGCGTGTGTAAAGGAGTGGTGTCTGACCTGTGTGTGGGGTGGTGTTGCTATAGATGCTGTAGTAGTAGAGGATGTGTCTGTGTTGGGCTGTGTCTGTTGCTGCTGTTGAATCTGCTCCAGCTGCTGTTTCTGCATCAGGGCCAGCTGCTCCTGGTGCTGCTGGTACTGCTCTGCTGTGAACGCTACACAGATACAGGATAACAGTGTTATAACACACAAGGGTTATACATACAGGAGAATGAAGAGTTGAGGTAATATGCAGATCCTATATTTCTCCACCAGTCATAGATAAAACAAAGAAATACCTGCACAGTGCACACGGTAGGCTATATGCCGCTCTCATATATACAAAACGCTTAGTCTTATCGCCTCCTTCAAGGCTGACTGACCTTGTACACCTGTAGCTTGTCATCTAGATCAACATTCAATATCCACACCAAGCTGGTGAGAAGTACCAGTGGTCTGGCTTTGGCGCCAAGTGAGAGCAGGTCTGTGTGTGTCTTGCTGATTTCCACCTCTGGGCAGCCAAACGTTCTAGGCAGCTGAGCGTGTATACGGACCGGTAAACAGTGTGTGACAATGAGTTTGTTTTGCGTCGCCATATATGCTGATATTCTGGCGAGAGTAAATAGCAGCATGTAACTCATCAGCTAAGAAGAACATGAAATCGCTAGACTGCCTGTTTGTACAAACATGTCATTAATGTATTTTGTGTAAAACATGTAAATAGCGGCATTTAGCCTACTCCCCTCCTGAAGAACAAACATGAAATGGTGCTTATACTTACTGAGGCAAGGAATGCAATAGTTCTAACAGTTTTGTGTAAAACATGAAGTTGGTAGGCTAACCCATGAACGAAGGTGATCAATGAGGGGGGAGTGGCAGCGGAGCACACCACACAGCTGCTACTTAGGCAAAATTCACATGCTCAGAAATATCTATTTTTAGCCCGGGAAAATTGGGATACAGAAACTCTGTATCCGTAGCCACTCCATTATCTAAAATACATTCTCAATACACATTCTACACTTAACCAGCAGCTCTGCTTTGGGAGTACATCTTTCCAGATTCCAGGTGGGGTTTGAGATGGGGCATGTAAACCTCGAATCAGGTCACTATCTACACTATGTCAAAGCTTTGACTGAGTCCATACAAATACATCCTTCAGAACAATTGAGCCTGAAGATTGCTTTATCAGGAGAATAACCTGGTTATCCTTTGATCTAAGCTAAAAAAAAAGGTGTCAAAGCCACTGAATTGCCAGAACATACCCTACTCGAACACAAATAAGCCTAGTGACATCAAAAGCCGACAAGGTGAACATCAACACAGCAAAGCTCACAGGAGCATGTGCATGGCAAAATATGCCTCCCCAAAATTGTAATGCAGTTTCATGCCTGGCCTAGCACAACACCAGGGGGTATGAAAAGAAAACACACATTTTAGCTTTCTGACATCAAACAGCATTCTAAAACATACATTCCTGTGAGGTATATTCTGACCTTTAAACACTAACATGACTATCAAGGTTAAACTCCAATCAAGCCAATGTTCTAGCTTGAGACACTGCAGTATGCAGCAGACTCCCCCTCTACTCTATGACCCTGACACCCCAGCACCTCTTCTGAATCTATTAACACCATTTCTACAACACCTGAGCTAGGAGAACTGGAATTAATGTATTCCCAGGAATGTATTCTAATAAGGAAGCATTGTATGAATTAGGGCTATCCCCAACTTAAAAAAAATCTTTGTTGACCAAGAGTAGTCTGTCCTTTCGACCAAACGATTGGTAGAAATTTTTAAGCATGCATTTTTCATATAGACATCATATGTCAGTGTTTCCCCAAAGCTTGATGATTAGTTGATTATTTGAATGAGCTGTGTAGTGCTAGGGTAAAAAAAACTATTATTTCTGATGAAATAATTAAGAGACAATTGACTTGAGGGAGCCAGAGATCAAGATAACCAGAAAAAATGATAAACTTTGCGACCCTCCTCCCCTTTGCAGATCTGAAGTTGCCGCCGGTAATAGGTCACATCAGGGGCCAGCAAACTTTTCATGTGGAGTGCCAATTTACAACTTATATTACCATTTATATCACTCTGTGAGTCAGTTTTTATTTTCAGATGCATATTTTCACAGAACAGTTCAATAAAAAATTATAATAACATTTAATTGCCAACTACGTAAAAATAGCATGCATATAAAGCCAACAAATAAAAACATTGAAGAAAATATCCTGATAAAAACTATAAATCACAATGGCTACGCATAGAGGTTTCTTCATGTTCATTCAATCGTATTAACCTCTTTGGGCTGCAGGAGCAGTATTGAGTAGCCTGGATAAAAGGTGCCCATTTCAAACGGCCTCGTACTCAATTCTTGCTCGTACAATATGCATATTATTATTACTATTGGATAAAAAAACACTCTAGTTTCTAAAACCGTTTGAATTATATCTGTGAGTAAAACAGAACTCATTTTGCAGCAAACTTCCTGATAGGAAGTGGAAAATCTGAAATCGATGCTCTGTTCTAGGGCCTGCCTATAAATGTGCTTGATATTTATTAGTATACATGCACTTCATACGCCTTCCACTAGATGTCAACAGGCAGTGAGAGAAGAAATGGAGTGTATAACATGATCTGAGGTCGAATAAAAGCTCTTGGCATGACGTGACCCCAATTTCCTGTTTTCTGGAACGCGCGAGAAGGGACCTGGTATTGCCTTCTGTAAAGCTGTCGTTATAGACGACTAATATCTCCGGCTTTGATTTTATTTGATACATGTGACAATATCATCGTAAAGTATGTTTTTTCAATATAGTTTTATTAGATTATTAAAAAAAATTCGGGACGTTAGGCGTGTTGCTTTGTCTGCGTATGTTCAGGAAGGAGAGCTTCGCGCCACTTTGCTAGCTTTCCGTGCTAATTGACTGGAGAAGAGGACATTCTAAATCCAAACAACGATTGTTCTGGACAAAGGACCCCTTGTACAACATTCTGATGGAAGATCATCAAAAGTAGGACCCATTTTATGATGCTATTTCATATATCTGTCGAACATGTGAACTAGTAGTTTGCGCCCAGATTTTGGGCACGCTCTCGCCATAACGTAAACTGCATATCGTAATGAAGTTATTTTTAGAATTCTAACACGGCGATTGCATTAAGAACTAGTGTATCTATCATTTCCTATACAACATGTATCTTTTAGTAATGTTTATGAATAGTTATTTGGTCAGAATATGTGAGTGTCAGAAAAATATCCGGACGTTGTGGGAAAAAGATGCTACGTTAGCACAATGTATAACCACTGATTTCAGCTCTAAATATGCACATTTTCAAACAAAACATAAGTGTATGTATAACCTGATGTTATAGGACTGTCATCTGATGAAGCTTATCAAGGTTAGTCAAAAATTATATATCGTTTGCTGGTTTGTTACGATCGCTAACTTTTACTGCTGGTAAATGGCTTGTGTTTCTGGCTATTGTGGTAAGCTAATATAATGCTATATTGTGTTTTCGCTGTAAAACACTTAGGAAATCGGAAATATTGGCTGGAATCACAAGATGCCTGTCTTTCATTTGCTGTACATCATGTATTTTTCAGAAATGTTTTATGATGAGTATTTAGGTATTTGACGTTGGTGTCTAATTACTCTGGCTGCTTCGGTGCTATTTCTGACGGTAGCTGTGATGGTAGCTGCAATGTAAAACTGATTTATAGCTCAAATATGCACATTTTTCGAAGAAAACATAGATTTATTGAATAACATGTTATAAGACTGTCATCTGATGAAGTTGTTTCTTGGTTAGTTTGGTTGGTTCTTGGTTAGTTAGGTTGGTTTTGTGCATGCTACCTGTGCTGTGAAAAATGTCTGTCCTTTTTTGTATTTGGTGGAGAGCTAACATAAATATACGTGGTGTTTTCGCTGTAAAACATTTTAAAAATCGGACATGTTGGCTGGATTCACAAGATGTGTATCTTTCATATGCTGTATTGGACTTGTTAATGTGTGAAAGTTAAATATTTCTAAAAAATATATTTTGAATTTCGCGCCCTGCACTTGAAGTGGCTGTTGTCATATTGCGCCCGGCTTCGGGCTTGCAGCCCAATAAGAAGTTAACTGGCAGAACAATATCAAGATTTTCATCAATCCAGTGGGTATTTGTTTTTCAAATGCTACCATCCCATGTGCGCTACAAAAAAAAAAACACAGCTAAACAACCTCTTGCAAGGTACTCACTTGAATTTCTGGTAACTACACCAACAAATCTTAATTTCTCCAATTTTCCCAAGACCTCAAGTTGCCTGAGGTTTTAAGCACTGTTGTGGACATCCAATTGTTTTCTATTAAAAAAAAGAAAGTGAGAGTGAGAGTGAAAACGGTAATTAAGACTAATCAACAAAAAAAAATGGTTAAATGTTTAAGGTTTAATGTTATCTTATTAAGGAAATTGCCCTGATCATATAGGCCTAGATCAGAGCTCTCCAACCATGTTCCTGGAGAGCTACCCTCCTGTATGTTGACTCCAACCCTTGTTGTAACTAACCCGATTCAGCATTTCAAATTATTATTAGGTGGCTAAGATTGGGGTTGGAACAAAAACCTACAGGACGGTAGCTCTCAAGGAAAGCCTTGGTCTAGACAATATCCAAAACGTAACACAGTGAAATCATACATTTTCAGTACTAAAACATTTAAGTGATGTAATCTGGGAGGTACACTCGATAAAGTCTTCATTTAATTGTGTATTTTATAGTGAATCAAGGCATTAGAATGTACCAGAGGCCACCAAAATAGAGTTATTTCGGCAAGCCCCCCTCGGACCCCGCCCAGGTGACGTCTGGCTGGCTACTTTTTTGATTTGTCAAGCTACTCTATGTACATGTGGGGTAAAATCAAATCAAATAAAAATGTATTTGACACGTGTCGAATACAACAGGTGTAGACCTTAATGAAATGCTTACTTTACAAGCCCTTAACCATCAACGCAGTTTTAGAAAAATACAACCAAAAAAGCAAGAGATAATTAAAGAGCAACAGTAAATAACAATAGCGGGGCTATATACAGGGGGTACCGGTACAGAGTCAATGTGCGGGGGCACCGGTGTTAAGGTAATTGAGGTAAAATGTAGCCATTAAAGTGACTATGCATAGATAATAGAGTAGCAGCAGCGTAAAGGGGGGGGGGGGTGAAGTCTGACAAATTTTAGGGCCTTCCTCTGACACTGCCTAATATGGAGGTCCTGGATGGCAGGAAGCTTGGCCCCAGTGATGTACTAGGCTGTACGCACTTGTCGTGTCTTTGGTATCGTTAAATTGAAGACTTTTAGTTTTATCATAGATTCCTGTAATTAGTGATTACGCGATCACTTTAGTAATAACGTAACTAATTAACTATGAATTCGAGGGCACCAGGGAAAGTTATTAGATTACAAAGTTATCATTTCCCAATATAACCTTTCAGATATTTTCCTATCTGATCAATGGTCTTCTAATTAATGATTGATTTACTCTACCTTACGTCAGTCTCATTCCAAACGTCGTAAATCGCTGATCTGCACGAACCCAGTCTTCACTATGAGTCATCCATACATCAATTGTCTTAAATCATTTATTTATTACTAACTAATTAATTCACAGAAATGCATAAACAAACAAACTTAAAATAGTTACATGAAATGATGGGAGAAAATATGCCCTAGTGGGCTAAACCGGCATGGCGGCTGTTAGACAAAGGGAAAGTTGCGTTCGACTAAGAATTCACTACAGAGTCCATAACTATAACAATTGACATGCTAATCCTTACACATGAACGCTCACTCATTCGGGAACAATTGCAATCAATATATATATAGTTACGTCCAGTGTGTGTGTCGCCTTGGTCGTTGGAGAGAAGTTCGTTTTGGTTGGAGTGAAGTTCTGTCTCGGTTGTGGATTGTTCAGAGGGACATTCGTTTTTAGAATGATTGTTTCGGCGGTTGTCTTTCTTCGCGTTCAATGATACCGAATTCCTAGCTGCAGACTAGAAGTCAATATCAAAGACTTGTTCTTATTCTGTCGGTATCGATAGTCTAAGAGTTTAACCACGTGGGATGGTTAAAGATTCAGCCGTCTGGTCTCAAACCTTTGTCCTCTCGAGATTGAGAGAAACATGGTCTGGGGTAATTTCTTAAGAGTTGGCTTTTATTCAGATAGCAGAGAGGGGTGGTCCCATGGTCTCTGACCCAACTGGCTCAGGGGCGGTCCTTGGATTTAGTTCAAATACAACCGGGAGTTGTATTTTCCCTCATTAAACAGTTCAAAATCATATTACACAATTATACAAACAGTATCATACTCACTCATTCATTTTATACAACAAACAGATGTAAACCTCATATCTGAGGTTATTATATAAACAGCGGTATGGTAATGTGGTCCCACAGTCTCACGTGATTTTCCCACGTGGTGACCAATGGACATGTTAATAGCTGGACTGTCCACCGATCATTCCTACTTGTGCAGGAATATGAAATATGTTCGTACCTCAAGTTCTGTGAGGTGGAAGAGAATTCCTTTGTCCTGAAAGTTTACCCTCTCTCTTAATACTGTTTAGCCATGAGGAGATCCTCAGGAATTTACAACGTCTCTCTGTGATCACAGCATGGGTTGAAGGAGGAAAGGGGGAGGCAGGGAGATGGGGATGGGGTTTGCTATACCCACGCAGGCAACGTCATGACACACTACCATCTGTAGTGCCTTGCTGTCGGAGGCCGAGCAGTTGCCATACCAGGCAGTGATGCAACCAGTCAGGATGCTCATTGGTGCAGCTGTAGAACATTTTGAGAATCTGAGGACCCATGCCAAATCTTTTCAGTCTCCTGAGGGGGAATAGGTTTTGTAGTGCCCTCTTCACGACTGTCTTGGTATGTTTGGACCATGATAGTTTGTTGGTGATGTGGACACCAAGGAACTTGAAGCTCTCAACCTGCTCCACTACAGCCCTGATGATGAGAATGGGGGCGTGCTCGGTTTCCTGTAGTCCACAATCATCTCCTTTGTCTTGATCACGTTGAGGGAGAGGTTGTTGTCCTTGCACCACACAGTCAGGTCTTTGACCTCCTCCCTACCACTGTTGTGTCATCAGCAAACTTAATGAATGTGTTGGAGTTGTGCCTGAGTGAACAGGGAGTAGAGGGGCCTGAGCACACACCCGAGGGGCCCCCTTGTTGAGTATCAGCATGGCGGATGTGTCGTTGCCTACCCTTACCACCTGGTGGCGGCCCATCAGGAAGTCCAGGCTTCAGTTGCAGAGGGAGGTGTTTAGTCCCCGGGTCCTTAGCTTATTGATGAGCTTTGAGGGGACTATGGTGTTAAATGCTGAGCTGTAGTCAATGTATAGCATTCTCACATAGGTGTTCCTTTTGTCCAGGTAGGAAAGGGCAGTGTGGAGTGCAATAGAGATGGCATCATAAGTGGATCTGTTATGGTGGTATGCAAATTGGAGTATGGTCTAGGGTTTCTGGGATAATTGTGTTGATGTGAGCCATGACCAGCCTTTCAAAGCATTTCATGGCTACAGACATGAGTGCTACGGGTCGGAAGTCATTTAGGCAGGTTACGTTAGTGTTCTTGGGCACCGGGACTATGGTGGTCTGCTTGAAACATGTTGGTATTAACAGACTCGGACAGGTTGAAAATGTCAGTTGGTTAGCGCTCAGAGTACACGTCTTGGTAATCCGTCTGGCCCTGCGGCCTTCTGAATGTTGACCTGTTTAAAGGTGTTACTCACATCGGCTGTGGAGAACATGATCACACAGGTACCTCTCAAGGAACAGGGTTGGAAAGCTTGGCCTAGACAATATCCAAAACACTGCTTCTATGTATAAGCTGGTGCGTATCCTTTATTTTTTACCCCTTTTTCTCCCCAATTGGTAGTTAGTCGTGTCTCAATCGCTGCAACTCCCGGACTCGTGAGAGGCGAAGGTCAAGAGCTGTACGCAACACAACCCAACCAAGCCGCACTGCTTCTTGACACAATGACCACTTAACCCGGAAGCCAGCAGCACCAATGTGTCCGAGGAAACACGGTACACCTGGCAACCGTGTCAGCATGCACTGCACCCGGCCCGCCACAGTTGTCGCCGCTAGTGCGTGATGGGACAAGGACATCCCTGCCGGCCAAACCCTCCCCTAACCCGGACGACACTGGGCCAATTGTGCGCCGCCCCATGGGTCTCCTGGTCACGGCCGGCTGCGATAGAGACTGAACTGGAACCCAGAATCTCCAGTGGCACAGCCAGCAGAGCGATGCAGTGCCTTAGACCAGTGCGCCACTCGGGAGGCCCTAGGTGTGTATCCTTACTCAACATTGACAGGAGCACTCCAAACAAAAGACAATGAATGAATTGAGAAAACTCGTAAAAGGAATGAAATACACCAAAACTTGTGTAGCATAGGTTGTGAGCTCTGCAAACATGTCCACTCCAACAACCAAGAACAGTAACCAGCTGTAATCAGTGCTCTAAAGTGTGACCAATTGTGCAACGGAATATTTTGCTGTGCAACCACGAGTTGTATTTTGGGAGCACTGGGCAACAATTAAAAATCTGCCCAGATAATCGTGGTAATAAGTGCAGATTCGTTAGCGTCATGCACCATTACCACAGTGTAAACAGCATGCTTCTAAGCCCAACCAGGTCAAAAGATATTACCCGTGCATAATTTATATCTTCCTATAGTGGATCGCATTTTACCTTAATAAACCAAGTCGTGGGGGAGTTCTAAAACTACTTATGCGTCATTAACCATTTGTTTACACTTTGTTCATGTTACCTCATTGGCTAGCTAACAAACTTGTAACTATCAGTATTTGATCCGGCGCCGACAGAGATGGCCGCCTCGCTTCACAAAATTGTTAATATTACTTGTTAGATATTACTGCATGGTCAGAACTAGAAGCACAAGCATTTCCCTACACTCGCATTAACATCTGCTAACCATGTGTATGTGACCAATAAAATTTGATTTGATTTATATCCAAACATTTGGGGTCACAGAAAGGAAAAGGAATAGATTATAATGGTCCCCGAGGGGATGGCTGTCGTTTTACAAGCTCCTAACCAACTGTTTTTAACTCATTTTGTACATAATGTTGCTGCTACTGTCTCTTATGACCGAAAAGAGCTTTTGGACATCAGAACAGATATTACACACCTTGAACTGGATGAAGAATTTTTCTTTAATGAGTCCGACACTAAGGATATACTGCTTTCCGGAGATGAGGCCCAAATCCCTGTCATTCGTTTGAAGAAAGAAATACAAGAGGCAGAGTTCTGGGTGCCTTGTGAGAATTTTTCAGCTAGTGAGTCAACCACCAAAACCCTCTTTATTATTGGCCAGTGCAATAATTGGAAAACTGGACAATCTATGACTAAAATGATCCTACCAACGGGAGATTAAAAACAAATAGCTTATGTTTCACAAAGACTTGGCTGAACGATGACACGGATCATGTAGAGCTGGCTGGCTTCTCCATGCATTGGCAGGATAGAGCAACAATGTCTGGTAAGACGAGGGGCGGGGGTGTGTGTCTATTTGTCAATAACTGTGGTACGCAATGTCTAATATTAAAGAAGTCTCAAGGTATTTCTCTAATGAGGTAGAATACCTCGTCATAAGCTGTAGACCACACTATCTAACAAGAGAGTTCTCATCTATATAATTCGTAGCCGTCTATTTACCACTACAAACCGATGTCACTAAGAATGCACTCAAAGAGCTGTATCAGGCCAAAAGAAAAAAAGAAAATGCTCATCCAGAAGCGGCGCTCCCCTAGTGGCCGGGGAGTTTAATGCAGGCAAAGATTAAGAAATTGTAAGTAAGCAGGCAAGATATTGATATTATTCTCAGATATATGTTCCTTTTGTCTAAGTGGGAAAGGGCAGTGTGGAGTGCAATAGATATTGCGTCATCTGTGGATCTTTTCAGACGGTATGCGAATTGGAGTGGGTCCTGGGTTTCTGGCATGATGGTGTTGATGTGAGCCATGACCAGCCTTTTAAAGCACTTCATGGCTACTGACCCCTTCATTGCCCCTCAGGAGACTGAAAAGATATGGCATGGGTCACCAGATCCTTAATAAGTTCTACAGCTACACCATCGAGAGCATCCTGACCGGTTGCACCACCACCTGCTATGGAAACTGGTCGGCATCCGACCGTAATGCGCTACAGCGGGTAGTGCGTACGGCCCAGTAGATCATTGGAGTCAGAGGAAGGCCCAAAACATTGCCAGGGACTCCAGTCACCCAAGTCAAGAGACTTTTCTCTCAGCTACCGCATGGCAAGCGGTACCAGAGCACCAAGTCCGGGACCAAAAGGCTCCTTAACAGCTTCTACCACCAAGCCATAAGACTGCTCAACTAAACTAATCAAATGGCCACCCGGACTAATTACATTGACCCCCCACCCTTGTTTTTACACTGCTGCTACTCGCTGTTTACTATCTATGCATAGTCACTTTCCAAATTACCTCAACTAACCTGTACCCCTGCACATTGACTCGGTACTGGTACCCCCTGTATATAGCCTCGTTATTTTAATTTCCCCCTTTATTTCTTGCATTATTGCATTATTGGTTAAGGGCTTGTAAGTAAGCATTTCACGGTAAGGTTCACCTGTTGTATTTGGCACATGTGACAAATGCAATTTGATTCTTCGGGAGATCAATGATCATAGCAATGAATGAAGGATGGTAAGTTGGTGGTTGAAGATTTCCCTCTAGTGGTGTGGGAGCTGTGCTTTGGCAAAGTGGGTGGGGTTATATCCTTCCTGTTTGGCCCTGTCCGGGGGTATCATCGGATGGGGCCACAGTGTCTCATGACCCCTCCTGTCTCAGCCTCCAGTATTTATGCTGCAGTAGTTAATGTGTCGGGGGCTAGGGTCAGTTTGTTATATCTGGAGGACTTCTCCTGTCTTATCCGGTCTTATCCGGTGTCCTGTGTGAATTTAAGTATGCTCTCTCTAATTCTCTCCTTCTCTCTCTCGGAGGACCTGAGCCCTAGGACCATGCGTCAGGACTACCTGACATGATGACTCCTTGCTGTCCCCAGTCCACCTGGCCTTGCTGCTGCTCCAGTTTCAACTGTTCTGCCTGCGGCTATGGAACCCTGACATGTTCACCGGACGTGCTAAAAAAGCCAACTGACATTTACTCCTGAGGTGCTGACTTGCTGCACCCTCGATAACTACTGTGATTATTATTATTTGACCATGCTGGTCATTTATGAACATTTGAACATCTTGGCCATGTTCTGTTATAATCTCCACCCGGCACAGCCAGAAGAGGACTGGCCACCCCTCATAGCCTGGTTCCTCTCCAGGTTTCTTCCTAAGGAGTTTTTCCTAGCCACCGTGCTTCTACACCTGCATTGCTTGCTGTTTGGGGTTTTAGGCTGGGTTTCTGTACAGCACTTTGAGATATCAGCTGATGTAAGAAGGGCTATATAAATAAATTTGATTTGATGAATGAATGAAATCTCTTGCATGTCATCATCACAAGCAAGACTTTTTAAAGAGTGTAGAATTTATGTAATGCATCTTAATAAAAACATTGCGCTTAGTGTAGAAACCTAATATTCCAAATGTAATTTCAACGACAGGTATTTGTATCAACATTTCAGCTTTTAGTTTATTATAATGTATTTACAGATTTACATGTTAGTTCCTAGGGCACATGTGCTTTAAAACCAACTACAATTAATGTAGGCCATCTCAATCAATGTAAAAATCATTCTGGTGCTCTTAAGTTGGGCACACCAGTGCTACCAAGTATAATTTAAAGCCCCGACTGTTATATAATAATATTGAATGCAAACAGAAATCCCCGTAACCAAACACTTATTTTATCAATGTTATCAAATTGCTTGGCATGCCAAGGCAACTACCCCCGCGGCATGCGTGCCTTGCGTGGCCGATGCCCGTTTTAAGAGTGATTGACTGTGCCATCCCTGCAGCCTCCGCAATGGATTAGTCCACAGACACAGGCGGGAATCAGACAGGCGTCTCATTAGGGGCAAGGCCATTTGGCCTTTAAGAGGTGCCCAATCTGCCAGGACACCAACGCCATCTGCTAGGGCACCAAGGGCATTGACGAAAATAGCCAAAACAAGCGTATGTAAATGTACACAAATAAATTAGCCTACATGTCAAAGTGTTGGTGATAGCTTATGCGTATTGGCTACAGCCTCATGTCCACACCGAAGCAGTCATGGAGGTGCCAGAAAATGTTGCCAAACTTTCATACTTAATTACACACAAACACCAGTCAAAGGTTTTAGAGCACCTACTCATTGAAGGGTTTTTCTTTATTTAAAAAAAAAAAAAACTATTTTCTACGTTGTAGAATAATAGTGAATACATTTCATAGTTTTAATAACACATATGGAATCATGAGCTAACAAAAAAGTGTTAAAATATATTTTTATATTTCAGATTCTTCAAATAGCAACCCTTTGCCTTGACAGCTTTGCACACTTGGCAATCTCTCAACCAGCTTCATGAAGAAGTCACAATGAATGCATTTCACTTAACAGCTATGCCTTGTTAAAAGTTAATTAGTGGATTTTTTAAAATAAGTTTGAGCCTAACAGTTCTGTTGTGACATGGTAGGGGTGGTATACAGAAGATAGACATATTTGGTAAAATATCAAGTCCATATTATGGAGAGAACAGCTCAAATTAGCAAAGAGAAATGACAGTGCATCATTACTTTAAGACATGAAGGTCAGTCAATACGGAACATTTTAAGAACTTTTATAGTTTCTTCAAGTGCAGTCGCAAAAACCATCAAGAGCTTCAATGAAACTGGCTCTCATGAGGACCGCCACAGGAGTAAGTTCATTAGTTACCAGTCTCAGAAATTGCAGCTCTAATAAATGCTTCACAGAGATCATGTAACAGACACGTCAACATCAACAACTGTTCAGAGGAGACTGTGAATTAGGCCTTCATGGTCGAATTGCTGTAAAGAAACCACTACTAAAGGACACCAATAAGAAGAAGAGACTTGCTTGGACCAAGAAACACGAGCAATGGACATTTGACCGGTGGAATTCCAAATTGGAGTCCAAATTTCAGATTGTTGGTTCCAACCGCCATGTTTTTGTGAGACGCGGAGTACGTGAACGGATGATCTCCGCATGTGTATTTCCCATCTTAAAGCATGAAGGTGGGGGTGATTTGCTGGTGACACCGATTTATTTAGAATTCAAGGCACTCAACCAGCATGGCTACCACAGCATTCTGCAGCGATACGCCATCCCATCTGGTTTGGGCTTAGTGGGACTATCATTTGTTTTCAATGGGACAATGACCCAACACACCTCCAGGCTGTGTAAGGGCTATTTGACCAAGAAGAAGAATGAATGAGTGCTGCAACCGATGACCTGGTCTCCCCAATCCCCCAACCTCAACCCAATTGAGATGAGTTGGAGCGCAGAGTGAAGGAAAAGCAGCCAACAAATGCTCAGCATATGTGGGAACCCCTTTAAGACTGTTGGAAAAACATTCCAGGTGAAGCTGGTTGAGAGAACCCCAAGAGTGTGCAATGCTGTCATCAAGGCAAAGGGTGGCTATTTGAAGAATCTCAAATATATTTTGATTTGTTTAACCATTTTTTGGTTACTACATGTTTCCACATTTGTTATTTCATAGTTTTGATGTCTTCACTATTATTCTACAATGTATAAAATTGTAAAAATAAATAAACCCTGGAATGACTACGAGTCCAAAATTTTGATCGGTACTGTATAATAAATCAATTTAAAAGTCACCATCACAATAAATCCATTATTTATTTTAAGCAGGTCTAAATAAACATAACAAAATGTATTTCAGAATATGAGTTGGCCTACTGTATGTTATCTGGCTGTGTGCCATTCCATAGGCTGTAGGCTTGTTCATTTAGTCCCGTTCCATTATTTTACTTTTTTATGATTTTATAGTAAGAATATAACTGAAGTTAGCTGAATAAAATAGAAAGGATATTTTTACCATTTCATAGCGAGTGCCCATATGAAATGGCTATGTTGAGCGTAAAAGTGATCATTTGAAACCAGGTCCAATAAACTAGAGTTAGAGTAAATTGGCTACTATAGTTATGAACGATACAAACTTCAGAAAGTCTTAGAAATCAAAACATATATGGACTGCATGATGCGACTCGGGTTGCAAAGGGTCGGAATTATTCAGGGGAAATTTTGGGATATTTTCCATGGGAAGTTAAGCCCTGGAATTTTGCTTAAATATATATTTAAAAAAATGATTATAACAGTGAACCTTTTTTGTGGGATACACAAGGCAATTCTCAGTCTTGTGGCATATATTGGTTAAACTATCCCCAATTAAATGTAATTGCAACCCTCTGCATGAACAGTGCATTCTTCCATCACATGTGCAGCTGATTCTCAAGATCTTGCACACTAATGAGATGCTATGAGCCCACACTACTACTACATGCTTTCTGGTCAGTTTTGAACAATACTGGGTGGGAGTGAATATATTTTATATCACATACATGATTTTTTGTTAACTAGTAAATAGTAGCCTACAGCAAAGTGTGTTAAAAATCATTTCTATCTTGTTAACAATTTCTGCTAGTTAGTTTTTGCTACCATGTGGGTTTTTAGCTTGCTTGAGCCTGCGAACTGAGTGTTAATTCACCCGTTTCCATTTTAAAACATTTATCTTACAAAGGAGTGGTTTAATCTAACTGCTTAACTATTAATATGTACATGGAATTGTAGGTGTTTTTTAAACAATTTCCCCCCTAATCTTTACAGGAAAATGCCACGGGCACTATCTGATGTGTGGCACTGCAGCTAAGGTAGAAGGAAAAGCTGTGTACATTTGCAAATACTGTGCCAAATCATATGTTTAGAACGCAACAAAGACGCAGAATCATCTGGCAACAAGCAACCTCTGACAAAAGTCCCTCCTTCTAATCAAGGTAAAAAATTATGAATCAGACACCTTATCGATAGCAACAGCTCATGGTCCTCCTGGAATCAGAAGTTTTTTTGACTCAATGGAGGAACGTAGTCAGAGAAATGCTGATGAATGTCTTGCTCGAGCTGTGTATGCACGAGTTCACCATTGATGCTCACAGGCAATGTGTATTGGAAGAGATATCTGAATGTTCTTCATCCAACATACACCCCTCCAACCAGACATACTTTATCTACTCATTTGCTGGATTCAGAGTTCAACAGAGTTCAAGTGAATGTCAAGCAAATCATAGAGAAGGCAGACTGTATTGCAATCATCTCTGATGGGTAGTTGAATGTTTGCGGGCAAGGAATAATTAACTACATTATCTCCACCCCTTAACCAGTATTCTACAAGAGCATAGACACAAGTGACAACAGACACACGGTATCTACATTGCAGATAGACTGAAGGCAGTCAATGCCCTTGGACCACAGAAAGTACTTGTACTGGTGACAGACAATGCTGTGAACATGAAGGCTGCTTAGTCTAAAGTGGAGGAGTCCTACCCTCACATCACACCCATTGGCTATGCTGCTGATGCATTGAATCTGCTCCTCAAGGACATCATGGCACTGAAAACAATGGATACACTACAAGAGAGCCAAGGAAATGGTTAGGTATGTGAAGGGTCATCAAGTTAAAGCAGCAATCTATCTCACCAAGCAAAGTGAGAAGAATAAGAGCACCACATTGAAGCTGCCCTGCAACACCCGTTGGGGTGGTGTTGTCATCATGTTTGACAGTCTCCTGGAGGGGAAGGAGTCTCTCTAAGAAATGGCCATATCACAGTCTGCCGATATGGACAGCCCCATCAAGAGGATCCTCCTGGATGATGTATTTTGGGAGAGTGGTAAGCAGCCTGAAACTCCTGAAAACTATAGCAGTAGTCATTGCACAGATTGAGGGAGACAATGCAATCCTGTCTGATGTTCAGACTCTGCTTTCAGATGTAACAGAAGAAATCTGTACTGCCCTGCCCACTTCACTGTTGCTCCAAGCAGAGGAAACTGTAGTTCTGAAATATATCAAAAAGAGTGTAGACTTCTGCCTGAAGCCCATACACGCCACAGCATACATTTTGCACGCCAAGTATGCTGGCAAGAGCATCCTGTCTGGTGCAGAGGCAGCAGCTAAATGGGGATCTAAGTGAAATACAAATATATTGTATAACGTCACAATCATTATTTGAAAAAAAAACAACAAACAAAAAAAAATTTGGTTTCCCCCTAGGCTTGGGCTCATATATAGGCCTATGCACAAGCTCCAACATGCCTATGGATGTTTGGAATTAAATCAATCAACTTATAAAGTGCTGTCCATTTTGTTGCGTTAGGCTTTGAAATATCCCCAAAAACCATGTTATACACTCAGTTACAACCTGTTGAACTTCTCTTTCTTCAAATTGATCAATCACAGTACGTTTTAAAGTTAGATGTGATTTTCGATTGCATGTGCATTGATGTCAGTGGTTAGCGGGATAAATAGAGCCCTGAGAACCAGGCCATTAGCGAATTGATGGTCATTAGCGAATTGCAAATGCCCAACACAACCAGAGTGCATAAAAGGAGATTACGGTCATGACTCATGACCGCTGGTGCTGTGACAGTAATAAGGTCACCGCAACAGACCTACGGTCACAGCAACAGACTTGCGCACACGCACGTGTACACACACGGTCAATGAAAATATGTCAGCTCACAATTTCAGTCATGGAGAAATTTTTTAATTACACCCCTCCCCACACACTCAAAGCCTGCTGAATTCTGATTTTTCACACCAAACCTTCATAACTCTTCCAGAACAGAAAAACGATTTAAAAGGGATTATGATCGTGTGACGAGGTCAAAACTTAAGCACCTCCTTTACCTGCCTGACAAATTATTTTCAATCTCTAAAGATCATTTCTAAAAAGAGAATGCGTATCCTGCATAACATCGACACAGTGCCCTAAAGCAAGAGGGTGGAATGCGGCACCCTTTTCCCCTTACAGTGCACAATTTATAAGTCTTATGGGCCCTGGGTCAAAAGCATCTCAGAGTAGGAGCGCTAATCTAGGATCAAGTTCTTTCTCCTATTCGTTATATTTAAAAGTCAAAACAGAACGTCAGAAACACACCCCATCACAGGGCTGGGGTCAATCCCATTTACATTCAGGAATCAGAAGCAAATTAGCATGCACCGCTAGGCTTATACCTGCATTGCGTAAAGCAAAGTAGTGAGTGACAGAAACAAAGTACTCAGTACTCTCAAGCAGGACCACGCAGGCTACCCGATGCCTGAATACTAGCATAAACCTCCTTAGGCAGGGATGAGTGCTCCAGCACAGGACAGTGGACTAACTCACCGGTGATGGGGGTAGCTCCGGGGCCGGTGCAGGGTCGGGTGTTAACTCCACTCCCCAGGAGCTTGATATGTCCCGAGGACGTAGTCCGGTTAAATCCTGTATAGCGTGAGAAGTCACCTCCACCCAGGGGGTGATGGGATAGTGTCCGCGGCCTAAAGTGCCTCCAGCGGCACGACTTAATGTTCAAAAGAATCTCACTGAGGTCCACAGATGACGACAAAGAGGAGGGGATGGAGGATGAGGAAGAGGGGTGGTGGTTGTTGGAAGCATTGGTTCGGTCCGAGGTATTGGCGTCTGAAGTACTGGCTGGCTCTGCGTTGCGGAGAGGAGAGCTTGTGGGAGATGAGGCTTGAAGTGGTTCGGTTTCGGGGTCCGAGTCCAGGTTGTGAAACATGCTGTCCAGGTCTGTGTGTGCTCTGTCCAGTAACAGCCTGAAACATAATCAGAAAGAGACTCTTTACAATCACAGTAGGGATGCAAATTCCAGCCAATTTTGCTGCCTACTAAGCGACCCCCATTAACAGGTTAACAAGCGGTTAAACTAGTTCCAGTAAAATTACGTGACAAACCGAAAAAACTATGCATGGGTACAAGGAATGGAAACTTTTCATAACTAGCTTATGAGTCGCTCTGGATAAGAGCGTCTGCTAAATGACTTAAATGTAAATGTAAATGTAGCTTAAAAAATGTGACAATAGCAAGCATATCGTCTCATATTATTGAACATGCAACTAAACTACTGCTATGATGCAGACAATGTAATACATTGCATTTCCGACAATGCAATGTGTGGGAAAACACTGTTTATGCTAAGAAACTTTTCGGTTGCTGTTGTTCGCTGCTGCATGCTACTCCTCTGTCTCTCCCTCTGCTCCTGCTCCCTGTGCAGCAGCCAGTGTTGCCAATTTAGCAACTTTGTCGCTATATTTAGCGAGTTTTCAGACCCCTCCAATTACTTTTCTTGGTAGAGGAGGCTAGCATCAAATTCAGCTACTTTTCAGGCTGCCTTTGGGGAGTTTTGACAGAGGATTTCTATGGTTTTGAAAACATTTAGCGAGTTTCCCCACTCAATTCTGCTGCAAACGAGAGTGAGAAAAGCTGTCTATGAAACAAATGTCACAGCAACGGCACGCACACAGGTAAAGAAGCACAAGCTGAGGGGGTGTGTGCCAGGTGAGGGGACCGCAGTTGGGCTTCAGCAAGGCAAATTGGTGCTGTGGCGTCGTCGGGGCAACGGCAAAACTTCATTTAGCGATTCTCTGAAAAATAGTCTGCAACACTGGCTGCTGCAGTCTGCGTCGCTTAGCAACGTATCTCCGCTCTGGTTTGCTCGTAGAGACCAGGTGTTCAAACTTTCACTCAGGCCCCCCTTCCAGCAACAGGGAACGTATCACGCCAGCGTGGACACCACGTCTATTTCTATTGGCACAAGTACTGTTAATGAACAACACCCCTCTTGTTGGCGGAGAGTCATGTCTAATGTGTATTCATGTGATATTTAAGCGACTCAAACTAAATCGATGGGCTAAAAAACCTAGCTAAAAACATTAACTGACATGGGCCAGTTGATCTGTACATTTCTGACAAGTTATAAATAGCTCGCTAAGGTGGGCAATGACTGACATGGCAAGAGGAAAACTGATTATGCTCTACCCAATTTCAAAATTGCACCTTGTGCATCCTACTATTACAACTTTCAAGAGTAAGTTGAAAGCCGGACTGAGTTTCTCAAAAAAAATATATACACTACATGGCTAAAAGTCTGCTTTATGCTACAGCATACAATGACATTCTAGATGATTATGTGCTTCAAACTTTGTGGCAACAGTTTGTGGAAGGCTCTTTCCTGTTTCAGCATGACAATGCCATCGTGCACAAAGCGAGGTCTGGTGGTTTGTCGAGATCAGTATGGAAGAACTTGACTGGCCTGCACAGAGCCCTGATCTCAAACCCATCGAACACCTTTGGGATGAATTGGAATGCTGACTGGAAGTCAGGCCTAATCACCCAACATCAGTGTCCGACCTCACTAATGCTCATGTCTGAATGGAAGCAAGTCCCCGCAGGTTCCAACATCTAGTGGAAAGCCTTCCCAGAAGAGTGGAGGCTGTTACAGCAGCAAAAGGGGGACCAATTCCATATTAACACCCATGATTTTGGAATGAGATGTTCGACGAGGAACATGCAGTGTATTTTTTTTCTGAGGGGGGGCAGCAATGTATCCATCTAATTGTTTCCGGCACTGAGCAAATTTCAGGTCTACTGAGCGCAAACTTCAGCTTGTGCAACTTCCAACGCACATTTACTGCGATCACTGTGGCTATACCCACTTTAAGTTACAGTTTTAACAGTGGCCATGTAGGCTACTGTGGCTATTTCATCATAATGTAGGCCTACCAGCGGCCTACCATCAAAAACTCTGGAGAAAAATGCATCCCATAACATAGTAACATGGAAATAGCTGTTCTATCATTCAACCTACAGTAGCAGCCAATGTGTGGTGTTCAATGTAGGCTTACATTACATCAGACTTTTGAAAAAAAATAAAGAATAACAGGCAGGGCTTGACATAAACCGGTTTATCCACTTGTGCTTCAGAAAAGGGGACAACTACAAAGGTTGTGTTTGATGCAAGAAACCACTTAAAATAAACCACATTATTCCCATACCATTATTACAGAGAATCAGAAATTATACTACCCTCTCCCTATTGGCTACTTAGCTTATTCAAGCCTGTCTCAAAATACAACACTGACCCTTATAAAAAATAAATTAAGCTCTTTATCTGACTTGCGTTTCAAAGATGTCTAGAAAGGTACACATTTTGTGCTTTCTTGGGAAATCATTCACTCCTCTATTGCTGACTATAAATTACCTATAACTAGGCTAATAACTCACTAACTAGCAAAGGATATGAACAAAATGTGAACACATGGCTACACGCAGCACTCGCTTTAACCTCAAAACAGGAGCATCTACTCATGTTGTAAACAGTCCAGTTCAGAGTAAATGGCACAGATCCAGATATGGTAATGGTATATTTGCATATAGGCCAACTGCAGCTCTGCTTGTTCATGCCGCAAAGGTCTGTGTAGAATCCAACTCCGATGCGTTCTGCCGACAACAAAATTGTTTTGTTTCATTATGTTGCATTGAAAGTGGCTAATATTGCATGGATTCGATCACAATTGCCACAGTAAAGGGAAGCGTTGACAGTTAACAGAAAACTCTAGAACACTGGTCATCAACCTTTTGAGTCAAGATCACTTTGAGTCCAACTGAAAGCCGAGATCTACCGCTTAGATTTTTTGTTGTTGTTGCTTGACTTAAAAACATAAGCCTATGCAACATTAACCAATTAAAAGCAGTACTTTAGCAGAGGTTTTTGAGGTAAGCTATAGGCCCAATACATTACCACTGCATATTGGCTTTGCTTGAATTGCCCTGCCAATGCATTGCTGTTTGAAAAAAAATAATAATATATATATATATATATATATACAGTAGCAGTCACACACCTAAAAGGATTTTTATAGATTTTCTCTATTTTCTACATTGTAGAATAATAGTGAAGACATCAAAAATAAAAAATAAAAAAACACATGGAATCATGTAGTACCCAAAACAAAAAAAGTTAAATAATTCTAAATATATTTTAGATTCTTCAAAGTAGCCACCCTTAGTCTTGATGACAGCTTTGCACACTCTTGGCATTCTCTCAACCAGCTTCACCTGGAATGCTTTTTCAACAGTGTTGGAATGAGTTACCATATATGCTGAGCACTTATTGGTTGCTTTTCCTTCACTCTGTGTTCCAACTCATCTCGATTGGGTTGAGGACGGGTGATTGCGTCTCAAAGACACGGTGGTTGGAACGAAAGGACAGTTTTCCACCAGTCTTGTTTCTTGGCCCAAGCAAGTCTCTTCTTATTATTGGTGTCCTTTAGTAGTGGTTTCTTTGAAGCAATTCAACCATGAAGGCCTGATTCACACCGTCTCCTCTGAACAGTTAATGTTGAGATGTGTCTGTTACTTGAACTGTGTGAAGCATTTATTTGGGCTGCAATCTGAGGAGCAGTTAACTAATGAAATTATCCTCTGCAGAAGAGGTAACTCTAGGTCTTCCTTTTCTGTGGCGGTCTTCATGGGTCAGTTTCACTACTTTGAAGAATCTCAAATATATTTAGTTATGTTTAACCCTTTTTTGGTTACTACATGATTCCATGTGTGTTATTGCATAGTTTTGATGTCGTCGCTATTATTCTACAATATAGAAAATAGTAAAAAATTAAGAAAAACCCTGGAATCAATCAATCAAGTTTATTTTATATAGCCCTTCGTACATCAGCTAATATCTCGAAGTGCTGTACAAAAAACCCAGTAGGTGGGTGGAATAAGTAGGTGTCCAAACTTTTGACTGGTACTGTACACATTTCAAAATTTGAGTTAGGCTATATGATCACACCGGTAATAGATCCGTTGTTGTATTACATGTGATGCACGGCTGAGTATACATTTCTCAAAAGAATTGTATTTGTCACGTGCGCCGAAAACAAACAGGTGTAGACTTTAGCGTGAAATGCTTACTTACAAGCCCTTGACCAACAATGCACTTTTAAAGAAACTAGAGTTAAGAATATATTTACTAAATAAAATAAAACATGTATAAAAAAAAATATATATAACAATGATGAGGCTACTATATACAGGGGGTACCAGGTCAATCAAGGTAATTCAAAAAAATGTGCCTTTAATTTTACTGGGCTGATGGTGCCTGCATCTGATGGTCGGGTCTCAGTGGAGGGAGAAAGCAGCAGACTGATGGTGGTGGATCCCCTCAGTTTGGCAACCACTCCACTAGACTAGAAACTGAGCCATTAGTTATAAAATCATTGTACATTTTTTGGAACTCGACACTGTTCCGGTTTTATGACTGACTAGATGTTAAATTCTGACACCTACAGTATTTAATTAAAACAAAAATAATGCAAATCAACCTATAGACATATGCATGACCGGACAAATATATTTTTTTGCGGCTAACTGTTAACATACCCTAAATCACTTATTGATAACAGACTGATGCGGCACCCTATTCCCTACATAGTGCATTACTTTTGACAATGGCCCATTGGTGGCGAATAGGGTGCCATTTGGTCAAAAGTAGTGCACTACGTAGGGAATAGGGTGACATTTGGGATGCAGTTAGACTCATCTTCCTAAAACATGATGGTAAGTTCTGGATATATATTCAAAACCCCAGGCAGGTGGTATAAGCGCGATTACATTTTGCAGCTGTAATTGTATATCACACTATGAGAGTACTATAGTTCTAGCCTTCCTCAAAGACCTGATAGTTGATTCCAATATCTCTCGTGTGGGCACGCGCGAGAAACAGTCGCCAGCTAAACGTAATCTCCTAAACCAGAGGTTCCAGAAGTCCCTCCCTTGATTTGAAGGGTAATAATAATTGTAAAAATACATTTAAAAAATGTTAACGATTGAAATACACAATCTAAAACGACGCATTAATCCACGATGGTTTAGGATAGAAACAAGCTGTGAAAAAAAGAGGAAGATACAACTGATGCACATCGGAATAACTGACATTCAGAAGCCAAGCTACGAATTTGGACGATTGGACTTTGCTTGGAAAGTAATCTTATACAATGTGTGACCGTCGCCGTCAATTGTTCTAATCACTTTCTGTACAAGAGAATACGTATAGTTAAACAGAAGGTTCATATAAATTACCATAAAACATTTGGTAGCGGAATGTTTGAGGAAATATGGTGCAGATTTTCTTTTCTTTATCCATGTATATTATTATCATCATCATAATTAAATAGCCTACCTAAAAAGTGTAATGAGTCTTTTTAAATTACGTAGAATTGCAGGAAATGAGCTTCAAACAACAATTTTGTCAAACGTGAGAAGGGGCCCTAGAGGAAAAAAGGTTGTGAACCCCCTGTCCTAAACACCATCCAGCACAGAAATAGGATCCCGTCAAACGAACGGCTACTATACCAGGCTAGTAGAGCCACAAGGTGAGATTTGTGATTTGTCCCAAATGGAATCCTATTACCTTTAGACCTGAGCCCAAAAGTATAGAGTTACATATGGAATAGGGTGCCATTTAGGACACAGCCTTAGGGAGCAATAAGGGCGCCTGAACTCACCTGCCCCCTCTGCCCGTGCGCCGCCGTGCCAACCCTACGCAGCGCCGGGGCACCGTTAGAGACGTGAGACAGTAGCGGAAACGAGGGTCCCCCAAACCGCCCTCTGACGGGCTGACCCATGGCCAGTTACCACTCTGGTCCAGGCGTGACTGAGACAGGGAGAGAGGAGAGCGAGAGAAGAGAGTTCGAGACAAAGGAGGAAAGCTCCGTCAGTAAGGCATTGATGTGGCCAGCAGAATATGGAAGATAAAAAAGCAGCAGGGCCAGTGGCAACCCTGGCTGTGTGTGGCTGGCTGTCCGAGAGAGCGCCGTAAGGGCTATAAATAGAGCAGTTGAGTCACAGGAGGGCAGGCAGCTACTCTACTCACAGCATAATACTGACAGCCGGCCTTCCTCCGGAACACAAAGCAGCCATCTGGGTCATTCTCCTCCTCTGCCTCCGAGGAACCTGAATGGATCTAAACATAAACGTAGAGGGGGGATGGGTGAGTTACATTAAGAGACCATAAGAACAATGTGGCTGGCTACCTAGACAACAGCCACGATTGTGATCATATCACCAACTGCTGCTACTACTACTAGTTCTTCTTGTACTAGTTCTAGTTCTTCTACAAGTCCGATTACTACTGCAGCTACTACTGCCACCACCAAATACAGACCGATACCTAACACGATCGCCTTCACTACCATCTACTAGAGGTCGACCGATTAATCGGAATGGCCGATTCATTTGGTCCGATTTCAAGTTTTCATAACAATCGTAAATCGTTTTTTCCCCCCACACCTTTATTTAACTAGGCAAGTCACTTAAGAACACATTCTTATTTTCAATGACGGCCTAGGAACGGTGCGTTAACTGCCTTATTCAGGGGCAGAATGACATATTTTTACCTTGTCAGCTCGGGGATTCAATCTTGCAACCTTACAGTTAACTAGTCCAAAGCTCTAACCATCTGATTACATTGCACTCCACGAGGAGACTGCCTGTTACGCGAATGCAGTAAGAAGCCAAGGTAAGTTGCTAGCTAGCATTAAACTTATAAAAAACAATCAATCATAATCACTAGTTAACTACACATGGTTGATGATATTACTAGTTTATCTAGCATGTCCTGCGTTGCATATAATCGATGCAGTGCGTATTCGGAAAAAGGACTGTCGTTGCTCCAATGTGTACCTAACCATAAAAATCAATGCCTTTCTTAAAATCAATACACAAGTATATATTTTTTAACCTGGATATTTAGTTAATATTGCCTGCTAACATGACTCGTTGCGAACTGTGAAGACTATTTCTTCCTAACAAAGAAAGAATAAACGTCTTGTTGTGTGTTATTATTAAGTCTATGATTTGATAGAGCAGTCTGACTGAGCGGTGGTAGGCACCAGCAGGCTCGTAAGCATTCATTCAAACAGCACATTAGTGCGTTTTGCCAGCAGCTCTTCGCTGTGCTTCAAGCATTGAGCTGTTTATGACTTCAAGCCTATCAACTCCCGAGATTAGGCTGGTGTAAGCGATGTGAAATGGCTAGCTAGTTAGCGGGGTGCGCGCTAATAGCGTTTCAAACGTCACTCGCTTTGAGACTTGGGGTGGTTGCTCCCCTTGCTCTGCATGGGGAACGCTGCTTCGAGGGTGGCTGTTGTCGATGTGTTCCTGGTTCGAGCCCAGGTAGGGGCAAGCAGAGGGACGGAAGCTATACTGTAACACTGGCAATACTAAACTGCCTATAAGAACATCCAATAGTCAAAGGTATATGAAATACAAATCGTATAGAGAGAAATAGTCCTATAATAACTACAACCTAAAACTTCTTACCTGGAAATATTGAAGACTCGTGTTAAAAGGAACTTTCATATGTTCTCATGTTCTGAGCAAGGAACTTAAACATTAGCTTTCTTACATGGCACATATTGCACTTTTACTTTCTTCTCCAACAATTTGTTTTTGCATTATTTAAACCAAATTGAACATGTTTCATTATTTATTTGAGGCTAAATTGATATTATTGATATATTATATAAAGTTTAAAAAAAGTGTTCATTCAGTATTGTTGTAATTGTCATTATTACAAATACACATTTAAAAAATCGGCATCGGCTTTTTTTGGTCCTGTAATAATCGATATCGGAGGTAAAATCATAATCGGTCGACCTCTACCATCTACGCCCTAAATGGCATCCCATTTCGTAAAACAGTAAATAAATAGGGTGCCATTTAGGACGCATCACTCATCACCACCAGCAGTGATATTTATAAGTTCACCTGGGAAAAGGGTTCGTCGTCAGAGCTGGGGAAGTCGTACTGGTTGAGGTCCTTGGGGTTGAACACAGAGGGGCCAGAGTGTTGGGGTGCAGAGAGAGGAGGAATCTTAGGCTTCTTCTCGTACTTCCTCTTCATTCGGACCACTTCAGTTTTCTCTGGCTGGAAGGAAGAATATAGAAGACTAATTAAATGTCCATTTACTCCACGAGCAACAGAAATGTGTCTGAGCCCTGTAGAATTTCTTATGGAGGTGGCGCTGTGATGGGGAGAATCATTTAGAAACAGAACAGTGTAGTGAGTTAAGACTCATTGATATGAAGATGGTGGGCGAGGCACGCGCCATATCCTTTTGCCCAGACAGATGGTGCCTCTCCCTGACCAGACCCCCCCCTCCACACCCCACTGCTGAGGGTTAGTGAACTGAACTCCCATTCAACCCAAGGCCCCAGGGGGGAAAGGCACAGGGAAATGCTACAATACGGGGGAGCAGGGGTGTCATAAGTCAAAACAATGGAAGTAACGAAAGCAAAGGGACAGCGGGGTTTGGACTAGGAGTGTGGAGGGACAGGGTTACATCAACAGATGAGGGTGGGAGAGAAACAATAGTCACTCATCACCCAGTCATAAGTAGTAGGGATGAGCATCTTTCAATTTCAAGATGATTCGATATGTACCTTAGGGCTGGGCAATACATAGAATTATTTCCAAAATGTTTGGATCGCATGAAGCAAGTATTTTTTATATAAGCGTATACGTCCTCTTGTTCTCATGTTGTCTTTTTGGTCTCTTCTCCTTCTAACCTTCAGTGCTGTGTGCACCTTCCCTTTCACACACACAACACCCCTACCCCTGTGACTCACAAAAACACAGCTGAGATCAATTCTTCCTCTGACAAGTGGTGTCAATTAGCTATTTGCATTCGAGGTTAGGTCCAACAGTCTCGGTCATATGGAAAGTGGAATACGTTGAGACATTTTACTGTAATAGAGAAGTTAACCTTTCTAACAATACCATTTGTCTCAACTCCTCAAATTGCACGCAGAGCAAATGCTACAAAAACAGGAAACGGAAGCTTTATGCTCAGTTTGTCTCGTGCGGCATTGCGGAACCACATACCGATAGCAGCATTTTAGCCACGAGGAATGTTTTTCCAACAGTCTTCAAGGAGTTCCCACATATGCTGAGCCCTTCTGGCTGCTTTTCCTTCACTATGCGGTCCAACTCATCCCAAACCATCTCAATTGGGTTGAGGTTGAGTGATTGTGGAGGCTGGGTCATCTGATGCAGCACCATCACTCTCCTTGGTCAAAAAGCCCTTACACAGCCTGGAGGTGTGTTTTGGATCATTGTCCTGTTGTAAAACAAATGATAGTCCCACTAAGCGCAAACCAGATGGGATGGCGTATTGCTGCAGAATGGCATGGTAGCCATGCTGGTTAAGAGTGCCCTGAATAGATCCCGAGGCCCATTGTCGTGCCATTTATCCGCCGCCAACACCTCATGTTTCAGCACGCTAATGTGCGGTCGCATGTCGCAAGGATCTGTACACAATTCCTGGACATGGCCTACATACTCAGACATGTCACCCATCGAGCATGTTCGGGATGCTCTGGATTGACGTGTACAACAGCGTGTTCCAGTTCCTGACAATATCCAGTAACTTCGCACAGCCGTTTAAGAGTGGGACAACATTCCACCGGCCACAATCAACTCTATGCAAAGGAGAGGTGCCATGCTGCATGTGGCAAATGGTGGTCACAGCAGACTGACTGGTATTCTGATCCAAACCCCTACCTCTTTTGTTAAGGTATCTGTGACCAACAGATGCATATCTGCATTCCCAGTCATGTGAAATTCATAAATTAGGGCCTAATTTATGTATTTCAAATGACTGATTTCCTTGTATGAAATAACACAAATGTCAGAAATCTTTGACATTGTTGCGTTTATATTTTTGTTCGGTATAGTAAAGCTGTTACTGAAGATGCCATAACGTTGTTCAGTCTCCTTATCAATACAACAGCTATGGGAATATCTGCCTCTTGAGGGCCTTAAAATGAACACCACCACCTCCGGGTCAATTTTGGCATTGGCAGGTAAGATGTCTATTTCACCAGCCACGCTGGCGGGTGGTCAGGGCTCCACCGTGCGAGTATTTCACATGCATTTGACCACATTTACAGTTCAAGTCAGAAGTTTACATACACCTAGCCATATACATTTACTCAGTTTCACAATTCCTGACATTTAATTCTAGTAAACATTCCCTGTCTTAGGTCAGTTAGGATCACCACTTTATGTGATGTTTAATGTCAGAATTATAGTATAGAATGATTTCAGCTTTCATTTCTTTCATCACATTCCAAGTGGGTCAGAAGTTTATGTACACTCAATTAGTATTTGGTAGCATTGCCTTTAAATTATTTAACTTGGGTCGAACGTTTCAGGTAGCCTTTCCACAAGCTTCCCACAATAAGTTGGGTGAATTTTGGCCCATTCCTCCTGACAGAGCTGGTGTAACTGAGTCAGTTTTGTAGGCCTCCTTGCTCGCACACGCCTTTTCAGTTCTGCCGACACATTTTCCAAGGGATTGAGGTCATGGCTTTGTGATGGCCACACCAATACCTTGATTTTGTTGTCCTTAAACCATTTTGACAACTTTTGAAGTATGCTTGGGGTCATTGTCCATTTAGAAGACCCATTTGCAACCAAGCTTTAACTTCCTGACTGATGTCTTGAGATGTTGCTTCAATATATCCACATCATTTTCCTACCTCATGATGCCTTCTATTTTGTGAAGTGCACCACTCACTCCTGCAGCAAAGCACACCCACAACATGATGCTGCCCCCTCCGTGCTTAACGGTTGGGATGTTGTTCTTCGGCTTGCAAGCCTCCTCCTTTTTCCTACAAACATAATGGTCATTATGGCCAAACAGTTCAATTTTTGTTTCATCAGACCAGAGTACATTTGTCCAAAAAGTACAATCTTTGTCCCCATGTGCAGTTGCAAACCGTAGTCTGGCTTTTTTAATGGCAATTTTGGAGCAGTGGCTTCCTCCATGCTGAGCGGCCTTTCAGGTTATGTCGATATAGGACTTGTTTTGCTGTGGATATAGATACTTTTGTACCCGAAATTGCTCCCAAGGACGAACCAGACTTGTGAAAGTCCACAATTTTTTTGGCTGATTTCTTTAGATCTTCCCATGATGTCAAGCAAAGAGGCACCGAGTTTGAAGGTAGGCCTTGAATTACATCCACAGGTACACCGCCAATTGACTCAATTAGCCTATCAGAAGCTGCTAAAGCCATGACATTATTTTCTGGAATTTTCCAAGCTGTTTAACGGCACAGTCAACTTAGTGTATGTAAACTTCTGAACCACTGGAATTGTGATACAGTGAATTATAAGTTAAATAATCTGTCTGTAAACAATTGTTGTAAAAATTGCTTGTGTCATGCACAAAGTAGATGTCCTAACCGATTTGCCAAAACTATAGTTTGTTAACAAGAAATTTGTGGAGTGGTTGAAAAACGAGTTTTAATGACTCCAACCTAAGTGTATGTAAACTTCAGACTTCAACTGTATATAGTAAAATAAATGCTGCAGTTGCAGTTATATAATTTTCAGTTTTGTTTCATAGCTGGTAAATTAATTATACACAGTTAAACTTCAAATACTATATAGCCTTCCTCGAGCTGCAACACTGCCTGCCTGGTTGGGGGCTATGCACGCGTTGCACATAGGCATAACAGTTGGTCTAATTTACTTGGCTGGTGGACAAAAAAGTTAATTTTATGCCCTGTCTCTTACCTTCGTTTTGTAGTCCTTCATGTCCATGTGGTCTTGGTGGCGGTACTGGTTGCTGTTGGAGAGGGGAATGATGGGTATCGTGTAGATGGGCTTCACCAGAGCCCTCTGGGCCAGGGCCTCAGCCATCACCTCACTGCCGTAGTCAGGCATGCCGTTCCTGGGGAGGACACATGGAGATAAAGGGGGCTTGATTAAGACTCGGAGAAAGACCGTTTTGGGTCAAAACGTTGCACAATAAAACAGTGTGCCATTTTTTATGACTTCACTTTTTGTACTTTGCACATGCAGGTTACTGGACGCGGGTAGGCTACACCATTTCTAAATTTGAGAAAATGCCCAGTGAAGGACGTTAGCTACCTGTGTCTCTGCCATGCCACTGACAAGCTTTTTAGCATAGGAGTGCAAAACATCTCCCATCAAAAATAGAATATCCCAACTAAGTAAAAATAAAACCATAGGAATAAAAAAGGGAGCCACCAGCGCAGGGTAGGCTGATAACAGGCGGAAATTGCAATGTCACTAGAAATCAGAAGCACTACAAATCAAAAAGTCAGTGACAGCAACTTTCAGATGAAATATATTCCATTCTAATACGTGATATTTGTATAGTTAAGTCCCAAATGGCACCTTATTTCCAATATAGTGCACTACTTTTGTCCAGAGCTCAATGTGCCCTCTTCAAAAGTAGTGCACTATATAGGAAAAAGGCGGCCATTTGGGACACAATATAGACTGCTCCACAAGGGAACAGCAAGCCCCCAAAAATGTTTTAAGAAATATAATACGCAACTAACCAACAGTAAGCCCAGCTTATTCTATTCCATTCTGTGCCGACAATACCATTATTTTTAATGGGCAGCAGTGTAACGAGTCAAAGTCAATGAGCTCATTGCTTTGACCTTACTGAAAAAATAAGGTGAACTCTATTTGATAATGTATGCAAAACAGAGCACTGAACGATGCTGCCAATTAACATGAGCAGCAGAGCCCATCTCCTTAAAAAAAACATGCTAATACCATCATACAGGATGCGTCCCATATTCCCTATCTTGTGCACTACTTTTGACCAGGGCCCATAGTGTACTATGGAATAAGGTGCCATTTGGGACACATCCTGTATGATGGGTATTAGCACATCATTTTTTTAAACAAACATCGCAGTTTAAAATCAACCAGACAGGCTACTACAGAGCCACAGATACAAAAGGGCAAGGTTTGTCAAAAAAAACCTGTTCAGTTAATAGTCTGCTACAATGGCAGAGAAAGTAACTGTTTCATTGATTTGGGGGACAATTCATTCATAATCCACAACAGCAGAAAAATCCCAGAGAGAAATGGTGGGGTTTTGATTCCAAAGTTATCCATTCTTTCCTCACGGTGATGACCTCATCCGTCTCCCTCATTCATATGAATAAAACGTAAAAAATATCAAATATGTATCACCTCTTCTCTACAATCTCCAGGGTGAGGTGGAGCAGCTCTCTCTTGCTCTTCTCCCTCCTCTTAATCATCTCCAGAATAGTGACGGCTCGGCTCAGATCCCTCCGCAGTTTCAGCATTTTCTCATACCCAGCCTCGTCGTTCTTACGGTTCTGCAGACACAAGTAAGATGTTAACATCTATGTTGATGCAGGAATAAAGCATGGGAGCAGCCTTTAAATTAGGCATTTTCCTACTTTAAAATGTTAACTGGGTTCTCTGCTATACTGTCACTTCCTGAGAATAGTTCATAGCTAAATTACACACTAGTGAATACAAAAAGGTGGGTTAGAATATTCCCTCAACCATGTCCTGGATCGCAATGCCCTGTGAAAAGGCCACCTTTCTGAAAGTGAAATGGTTTATTATACTTGCACGCAGCCCTTGTTCAGTTCCGTCATCCTACCTAGGACGTGGCTCACCTTTCTAGTCTGCATCTTCTCGGTCCTCCTGCGGAAGGCCACGTAGGGGTCTGAGGTGCTAGATCCGTCCCTCTTCTCCTGCTTCACCGTGGGAATGAGAGAGCTGCTCTTACAGTTTTTCCTCTTCCTGGTCCAGTAGTCAAACACCTCCTTGATCAGCTCGTCATCCTCCTTCAGCAGCAGCTTTGCCTCCTGCAGGTTCACCAGCTGAGCAGACAACACACATTTAGTCACACTGTTCTTTCTAGTACTCAATAAACCCCCGCGCTTACTCCTAGCCTTTCAACTTTAAAAAAATCAAATAAGCAGAATGGTAGTCGACAAAAGGTTTGATAAACACTGGCCTTACTTCCCATTTTCTGAGAGACCTGCCTTCAGCATTGTGGTTTGGTAAAGTACCTGCGTGCCACTGCCTTTCTCCAGCCGGTCGATCATGTCCTCAAACTGCAGAGAGGTGATCTCCATCTTCTTCTTCAGCTTATTCACAAAGACCTCATCCTCTGAATCCAGGTCGTAGTCCGGCTGCTCTGTATCCAAATTGAAAGCTGTGATAGAGAAGTAAAAAAATAAACGTTTATTTTTTATATATACATTGTTTTAGGTGGTAGACCAGCTTTCATAAATTGCAGATAAATTGTGCGATCTATCAATGTAATTATCTGTATCCTTTCAAATTCACCAAATATTTTTGACCTTACCACCTATCCCCTAATTGGAGTAAACTAAATGGACAACACGTAGGCTTCTACTTCCAGCTTAAGAAACGTACTCCCTCTGTCGACTGCATTTATTTTCAGCAAACTTAACATGTGTAAATATTTGAATGAACATCAGATTCAACAACTCAGACAAACTGAACAAGTTCCACAGACATGTGACTAACAGAAATTGAACAATGTGTCCCTGAACAAAGGAGGGGGGGGGGGTCAAAAACAAAAGTCAGTCAGTATCTGGTGTGGCCATCAGCTGCATTAAGTACTTCAGTGCATCTTCTCCTCATGGACTGCACCAGATTTGCCAGGTCTTGCTGTGAGATGTTACCCCACTCTTCCAAGGCACCGGCAAGTTCCCAGACATTTCTGGGGGGGAATGGCCCTAGCCCTTCCCACAGGTCCCAGACGTACTCAATGGGATTGAAATCTGGGCTCTTTGCTGGTCATGGCAGAACTCTGACATTTCAGTTTTGCAGAAAATCACACAGAACGGGCGGTATGGCTAGTGGCATTATCATGCTGGAGGGTCATGTCAGGATGAGCTGGCAGGAAGGGTACCACGAGGGAGGAGGATGTCTCCCTGTAACGCAGAGCATTGAGATTGCTCTTCACTGATGAGTCGCGGTTGCAGGCACTTTTTGCCAGTCCTGTCTGGTCCAGCGACGGTGGGTTTGTGCCCATAGGCAACATCGTTGCCGGTGATGTCTGGTGAGGACCTGCCTTACAACAGGCCTACAAGCCCTCAGTCCAGCCTCTCTCGGCCTATTGCGGACAGTCTGAGCACTGATGGAGGGATTGTGTGTTTCTGGTGTAACTCGGGCAGTTGTTGTTGCCATCCTATACCTGTCCCGCAGGTGTGATGTTCGGATGTACCGATTCTGTGCAGGTGTTGTTACATGTGGTCTATCACTGCGAGGACGATCAGCTGTCCGTCCTGTCTCCCTGTAGCGCTGTCTTAGGCGTCTCACAGTACGGACACTGCAATTTATTGCCCTGGACACATCTGCAGTCCTCATGCCTCCTTGCAGCATGCCTAAGGCACGTTCACGCAGATGAGCAGGGACCCTGGGCATCTTTCTTTTGGCGTTTTTCAGACGAAGTAGAAAGGCCTCTTTAGTGTCCTAAGTTTTCATAACTGTGACCTTAATTGCCCACCGTCTGTAAGCTGTTAGTGTCTTAATGACCGTTCCACAGGCGCATGTTCATTAACTGTTTATGATTCATTGAACAAGCTTGGGAAATGGTGTTTAAACCCTTTACAATGAAGATCTGTGAAGTTGTTTGGATTTTTACAAATTATCTTTGTAAGACAGGGTGCTGAAAAAGGGACATTCCTTTTTTTTTGTGCTGAGTTTACATAATATATACATTTTACGACAGTATATTTTACATTAGTTATAATTTGTTTTTAGTCCCAGCCTTCAGCTACCCTCGACTCCTCCCATCTATCTCTGAAGACCATCCAGTTTTGATTTCTAGCTGCCATATTTTTTCCACTGCTGTTCCACTAAAGTTGTGAACTTTTCCATTCTAATAGTTTCTACAGATTGTAAATTAAAGAAACATTTTTGCTATGAGTATTATATTACTGATCAATTGACTAGGACTTTTCAAATCACCCAGCAATGCTATTTGCAGAGTTAGCTCCAAGTAAATGTTGCAATAGTTTTTGCCATTCCTGAACTTGCGACCAAAAACAAGCCACATACCTAAACAAGTGATCTAATGATACGGTCTCTTCTCAGAAAATTTTGCAGAGATGGGGTGGTTGTATCCCCCATACATATAACATTCTATAAGTTAAGGTAGTTTAAATTTAAATTGAAAAACCAAGTTTTGAATCTGGCGTTGTTTTGTGTATAGTTCATAAACAATGTGCCATGGAATCGGTACATTGAAAAATCTCCTAACTGTTTTGCAACCTGTATGGCACAGCTCTACATTTTTGGTCATTAAATTAAACTGGTATACTTTATCACAATTTTGGTCTTTTATGCAGGGCCGACAGAAGTTCCTTAACTTGTCCCCTTTACACTTGACTCCTCCATTTGAGGTAATGCTGCAATCAGTTGGATATACTTTTTGATAGAGCTGACATTTCCATGTATTTTTCTTAACTGCATATGTAACTCCACCAGTCCTATTTATGATATAATGTACAAACATCATCCCCCAAAAATGTATTGTTTTTATTTATAAATTTGTATATTTGAGTTTAACCATAATATTTTTTCCAATATTTCTGTGTTTTCTGGTGGCTCAAACTGAAATTGCAACCAGCTTTCTATAGCTTGTTTTAAAAATAGCTATATTTTGGAGATCTTCAAATAACCAAAAGTGAGAGGCTATCTGAACGAAGGGGAAAAGGCCATTTTTGAACACAGGATGAGCCATTCTTATTAATCTGCTTGAGAACCAGTTCAGATTAAAGTATAGTTTTTGTATGACTAGAGCCTTTAGTAAGAGATCCAATGCTTTAATATTTAAAATAATTTCTCTACTCCGAATTCATATTCATTATATACAGTGCCTTCAGAAAGTATTCACACCCCTTGACTTCACGCACTTTGTGTTGCAGCCTGAATTTAAAATGGATTAAATTAAGATTTTTTTTTGTCACTGGCCTACCCCATAATGTCAAATTGTTAACATGTTTTCCAAATTCTTTGCCAAATAAGACATTTTAAGCTGAAATGTCTTGAGTCAATAAGAATTCAACCCCCTTTGTTATTGCAAGCCTAAATATGTTCAGGAGTAAAAATGTGCTTAACAAGTCACATAATAAGTTGCATGGACTGTGTGTAATTATAGTATTTAACATGATTTTGAATGAATGCCTCATCTCTGTACCCCACACATACAATTCTCTCTAAGTCGAGCAGTGGATTTCAAACAGATTCAACCACAAAGACCAGGGAGGATTTCCAATTGGTTGATAAAAAAAACAGGCATTAAAAATCCCTTTGAGCATGTTGAAGTTAATAATTACACTTTGGATGGTGTATCAACACACCCAAAAGAAACAGGTGTCCTTCCTCACTTGCCGGAGGAAGGAAACCGTTCAGGGATTTCACCATGAGGCCAATGGTGACTTTAAAACAGTTAAAATGGCTGTGATAGGAGAAAACTGAGGATGGATTAACAACATTGTAGTTAATCCATAATACTAACCTAATTGACAGTGTGAAAAGAACAAAGCCTGCACAGAATAAAAAATATTTCAAAACATGCATTCTGTTTGCAACAAGGCACTCAAGTAATACTGCAAAAAATGTGGCAAAGCAATTCCCTTTTTGTCCCGAATACAAAGAGTTGTGTTTAGGGCAAATCCAAAACAACACTTTACCGAGTACCACTCTCCACATTTTCAAGCATAGTGGTGGCTGCATCATGTTATGGGTATGCTTGTAATCGTAAAGGACTTGAGTTTCTCAAGAAAAAAAGGAAAAAAGTAAGAGCTAAAACACAGGTAAAACCCAAGCGGAAAACCTGATTCGGTCTGCACACTGGGAGATGAATTCACCATTCAGCAGGGCAATAACCTAAAACAAAGGTCAAATCTACACCGCAGTTGCCTACCAAGACGAGTGTGAATATGGTCAAGTTACAGTTGACTTAAATCTCCTGGCAAAACTAGCAATGATCAACAACCAATTTGACAGACCTTGAGGAATTTTTTAAACAATAAAATGGGCAAATGTTGCACAATCCAGGTGTGGAAAGCACTAAGAGACTTACACAGAAACATTCACAGCTTTAAAATCGCTGCCAAAGATGATTACATACAGCCGGGAAGAACTATTGGATGAGAGCAACGTCAACTTACCAACATTACGACCAGGAATAGGACTTTCCCGAAGCGGATCCTCTGTTCGGACCACCACCCAGGACAATGGATCTGATCCCCAGTAGCCGACCCAAAACACAGGCGCAGCAGACGGAGCGGCCTTCTGGTCAGGCTCCGTAGACGTGCACATTGTTCCAGAGTATACTACTCGCCAATGTCCAGTCTCTAGGTAGACAAAATACGAGCATGGGTTGCCTTCCAGAGAGACAGAAACATGGCTCTCTCGGGATATGTTGTCGGAATCAGTTCAGCCACCGGGCTTCTCCATGCATCGCGCCGACAGAAATAAACATCTCTGGGAAGAGGAAGGGCGGGGGGTGTATGCTTTATGATTAACAACTCATGGTGTAATCATAACAACATACAGGAACTCAAGTCCTACTGCTCACCCGACCTAGAATTCCTTACAATCAAATGCCGGCCATTTTACCTACCAAGAGAACTCTCGTCAGATAGTCACAGCCGTGTACGTTCCCCCTCAAGCGAACACCAAGACGGCCCTCAAGGAACTTCACTGGACTCTATGTAAACTATATATCCGGAGGCTGCATTTGTTGCTGGGGATTTTAACAAAGCAAATTTGAGAACAAGGCTACCTAAATTCTATCAGCATATTGATTGCACGACACGCAGGGATTATTCTCTCGACCACTGCTACTCTAACTTCCGCAATGCATACAAAGCCCTCCCCTGCTCTCCCAAATCTGACCACGACGCCATCTTGCTCGTTCCGTCTTATGGGCTGAAACTCAAACAGGATGTACCAGTGACGAGAACCATTCAACCCTGGTCTGACCAATAAGAAATTGTTGATCACGCGGACTGGAATATGTTTGTCAGCCTCAGAACAACATTGACCTATACGCTGACTTGGTGAGTGCGTTTATAAAGAAATGCATTGGCTCTAACCATTGTGACTATTAAAACCTACCCTAAGCAGAAAACGTGGATGGATGGCCGCATTCGCACTAAACTGAAAGCGCGATCCGCTGCATTTAACCATGGAAAGAGGTCTGGGAATATGGTTGAATATACACAGTGTAGTTATTCCCTCTGCAAGGCAATCAAACAGGCGAAATGCCGGTACAGGGACAAGGTGGAATTGCAATTCAACGGCTTCGACACGAGACGTTTGTGGCAAGGTCTACAGGAAATCACGGACTACAAAAACAGCCACGTCACAGACACCGACGTCACGCTTCCTACAAACTAAACACCTTCTTTGCCCGCTTTGAGGATAATACTGTGCCACCGTAACGGCTTGCTAACAAAGACTGCGTCCCCCCTCTCTTCCTTCGTGGCTGACGTGAGTAAAACATTTAAACGTGTTAACCCTCGCAGGGCTGCTGGCCCAGACGGCATCCCTAGCCGCGACCATAGAGCATGAGCAGACCAGCTGGCTGGTGTGTTTACAGACATATTCAATCGCTAACTATCCCAGGCTGTTGTCCCCACATGCTTCAAGAAGGCTACCATTGTTCCTGTACCCAAGAAGGCAAAGAACTGAACTACTACCGTCCCGTAGCACTCACTTCTGTCATCATGAAGTGCTTTGAGGCTAGTCAAGGATCATATCGCCGCTACCTTACCGGCCACCCTAGACCCACTTCAGTTTGCAAACCGCCCCAACTGGTCCACAGATGACAGAATCACCATCACATTGCCCTATCCCATCTGGACAAAAAGAATACCCATGTAAGAATGCTGTTCATTGACTACAGCTCACCATAGTACCCTCCAAGCTCATCATCAAGCTGGAGGCCCTGGGTCTCAACCCCGCCCTGTGCAATTTAAAAATTTAGAAATTCATACTAAAAATATAAATGAACACCCATGGCATAATTGTGTTAGTGTTTGCAACAATATATAGAATAATGGGCGATATACTGCATCTAAAAAATATTTAAACTTTTGTCCGGACTTCTGCGCCTCAATTTCATTAAGAATAACAAAAGTAAAAAGCCATTTTAAAGCATATCACATGATGGTAATCATGAAGCTAATTGACATAATTTGAGTCAATTGGAGTTGAACCTGTGGATGTATTTCAAGGCCTACCTTCAAACTCAGTGTCTCTCTGCTTGACATCATGGGAAAATCTAAAGAAATCAGCCAAGACCTCAGAAAAAAAAAAAAATTGTAGACCTCCACAAGTCTGGTTCATCCTTGGGAGCAATTTCCAAAAGCCTTAAGGTACCACGTTCATCTGTACAAACAATAGTACGCAAGTATAAACACAATGGGACTACGCAGCCGTCATACCGCTCAAGAAGGAGACGCGTTCTGTCTCCTAGAGATGTTCGTACTCTGGTGCGAAAAGTGCAAATCAATCCCAGAACAGCAGCAAAGGACCAGGTGAAGATGCTGGAGGAAACAGGTACAAAAGGTATCTATATCCACAGTAAAACGAGTCCTATATCGACATATCCTGAAAAGCCCCTCAGCAAGGAAGAAGCCACTGCTCCAAAACTGCCATAAAAAAGCCAGACTACGGTTTGCAACTGCACATGGGGACAAAGATCATACTTTTTGGACAAATGTCCTATGGTCTGATGAAACAAAAATTGAACTGTTTGGAAAAAAGGAGGACGCTTGCAAGCCGAAGAACACCATCCCAACCGTGAAGCACGGGGGTGGCAGCATCATGTTGTGAGGGTGCTTTGCTGCAGGAGGGACTGGTACACTTCACAAAATAGATGGCTTCACGAGGAAGGAAAATGAGGTGGATATATTGAAGCAACATCTCAAGACATCAGCCAGGAAGTTAAAGCTTGGTCGCAAATGGGTCTTCAATCCTATAGAAAATTTGTGGGCAGAACTGAAAACGCTTGTGCGAGCAAGGATGCCTACAAACCTGACTCAGTTACACCAGCTCTGTCAGGAAGAAAATTCCCACAACTTATTGTGGGAAGCTTGTGGAAGGCTACCCGAAACGTTTGACCCAAGTTAAACAATTTAAAGGCAATGCTACCAAATACTAATCGAGTGCATGTAAACTTCTGACTCAGGAAACAGCAGAGGGAGCACCCCCCTATCCACATCGACGGGAAGTAGTGGAGAGGGTAGTAAGTTTTAAAGTTCCTTGGCGTACACATCAAAGACAAACTGAATTGGTCCACCCACACAGACAGCGTGGTCAAGGCGCAGCAGCGCCTCTTCAACCTCAGGAGGCTGAAGAAATTCGGCTTGTCACCAAAAGCACTCACAAACTTCTACAGATGCACAATCGAGAGCATCCTGTCGGGCTGTATCACCGCCTGGTACGGCAACTGCTCCGCCCACAACCGTAAGGCTCTCCAGAGGGTAGTGAGGTCTGCACAACGCATCACTGGGGGCAAACTACCTGCACTCCAGAACTCCTACACCACCCGATGTCACAGGAAGGCCATAAAGATCATCAAGGACAACAACCACCCGAGCCACTGCCTGTTCACCCCGCTACCATCCAGAAGGCGAGGTCAGTACAGGTGCATCAAAGCAGGGACCGAGAGACTGAAAAACAGCTTCTATTTCAAGGCCATCAGACTGTTAAACAGCCACCAATAACATTGAGTGGCTGCTGCCAACATACCGACTCATCTCTAGCTACTTTAATAATGGAAAAAATGATGTAAAAAATGTATCACTAGCCACTATAAACAATGCCACTTAATATAATGTTTACATACCCTACATTACACATCTCATATGTATATACTGTACTTGATACCATCTACTGCATCTTGCCTATGCCGTTCTGTACCATCACGCATTCATATATTTTTATGTACATATACTTCATCCCTTTACACTTGTGTGTATAAGGTAGTTGTTGTGAAATTATTATGTTAGATTACTCGTTTGTTATTACTGCATTGTCGGAACTAGAAGCACAAGCATTTTGCTACACTCGCATTAACATCTGCTAACCATGTATATGTGACAAATAAAATTGGATTTGACTAGTGGGAATGTGATGAAAGAAATAAAAGCTGAAATAAATCATTCTCTATTATTCTGACATTTCACATTCTTAACTTCTAGGGTAGGGGACAGCATTCGGAATTTTGGATGAAATGCATGCCCAAATTAAACTGCCTGCTTCTCGGGCCCAGAAGATATGATATGCATATAACTGGTAGATTTGGATAGAAAACACAAAGGTTTCCAAAACTGTTAAAATAGTGTCTGTGAGTATAACAGAACTGATTTGGCAGGCGAAAACCTGAGACAAATCCATTCAGGAAGTATTTTATTTGTTGGTTTTGTAGTTTTCTATTCAATGCCATTACAGTATCCATTGACTTAGGACTCAAATTGCAGTTTCTATGCCTTCCACTAGATGTCAACAGTCTTTAGAAATTGTTTCAGGCTTGTATCCTGAAAAATGAGGAAGTAAGAGCAGTCTGAATGAGTGGACCCTAAAGTGTCACAGAGCTTTTTCATGAGCGAGTCAGAGAGAGTGCCTTTCTTGTTTACCTTTTAAATTGACAACGTTATTGTCCGGTTGAAATATTATCGATTATTTCGGCTAAAAACAACCTGAGGATTGAATATAAACATCGTTTGACATGTTTCTATGAACTTTACGGATACAATTTGGATTTTTGACTGCGTTTGAGCCTGTGGATTACTGAAGAAAACGCGCAAACAAAACTGAGTTTTTTTGGATATAAAGAGACTTTATCGAACAAAAGGAACATTTATTGAGTAAATGAATGTCTGCCGAGTACAACCATATGAAGATCATCAAAGGTAAGGGATTCATTTTATCTCTATTTCTGACTTGTGTAACTCTTCTACTTGGCTGGTGACTGTTTGTAATGATTTGTCTGCTGGGCTATGTTCTCAAATAATCGTAAGGTATGCTTTTGCCGTAAAGCATTTTAAAAATCTGACACCGTGGTTGGATTCACAAGAAGTTAATCTTTAAACCTATGTAAAATATGTTTTGTTTTCAGAATTTTTATAATGAGTATTTCTGTATTTGAATTTGGCGCCCAGCACTTTCATTGGCTGTTGAAGAGGTGGGACGCTAACGTCTCACGTACCCAAAAGAGGTTAAAATAAAGTGGTGATCCTAACTGACCTAAAACAGGGAATATTTACTAGGATTAAATGTCAGGAACTGTGAAAAACTGAGTTTAAATGTATTTGGCTAAGGTGTATGTGAACTTCCGACTTCAACTGTATGTGGTACTCAAAATAAAATGTCATTTTTTTCTGGGTAGTTAGCATGGATATAATAACCCTGTGATTACAAAAAAAATGCCATAATTATTATATATATATCTTTTTAAACACTGTGTTATACTGAGTCACAATAATGAATTATTGGCTTCAATAAGGGCATAGGTGACACACTGATTTTTTTGCTACTTTGAAAACCTTATACGTCTTTGACCCATATAGTCTATTTTATACCATCTACTGGACCATGCCTATGCCGCCTCGGCCATGGCTCATCCATGTACATATTCTCATTCATCCCTTTAGATGTGTGTATTCGGTAGTTGGGGAATTGTTAGATTACTTGTTAGATATTACTGCACTGTCGGAACTAGAAGCACAAGCATTTCGCTACATTCGCATTAATATCTGCTAACCATGTGTAAGTGACTAATAAAAGTTTGATTTGATTAGTACTTACTCAGGGGTATGAATAATTATGTAAATTAGATATCCATATTTCATTTTCAATATGTTTGCAAAGATGTCTAAAAAAAGGTTTTTACATTGTCATTATGGGGTAGTGTTTGTAAATTGGTGAGAAGAAAAAAACAAGTCAGTATTTATAATCAATTTTTAATTCAGGCTGGAACAAAATGTGGAATACGTCAAGGGGTATGAATACTTTCTGAAGGCACATAGGCCCGTTTCAATTTTGTCTGGCTTGCAGTTCCAAATAAAGCTGAATATTTTGTGCTCATGTAATTAATAAAAAAAAGTTGTCAGGCGTAGGCAGGGCCATAAGTAAATAGGTAAACTAGGATATGACTAAAGAATGAATGAGGGTGATTTTCCCACAAATATACAGGTATGGTCCTTTCCATGGTAGCAAAATCTTTACTAATTTGGCCAGCTTTCTACACTGAAGAAAAATATACAACACAACATGTAAAGTGTTGGTCCCATGTTTAATGAGCTAGGGAAAAAAATCCCTGACATTTTCCATACGTGCAAAAAGCGTCTCAAATTGTGCACAAATCTGTTTACATCCCTGTTAGTGTGCATTTCTTATTTGCCAAGATAATCTATCCACCTAACAGGGTGGTATATCAAGAAGCTGAATCAACAGCACAATCATTACACAGATGCATCTTGTGCTGGGGACAATAAAATACAGTTTTAAAATGTGCAGTTTTGTCAAAACGCAATGCCACAGCGAACAACTGGCATGCTGATTGCAGTAATGTCCATCAGAGCTGTAGCCAGATAATTGAATGTTAATTTCTCTACCATAAGCCTCCGTCATTTTAGAGAATTTGGCAGTATGTCCAATCACAGGCCACAATCAACAGCCTGATCAACTCTATGCGAAGGAGATGACGCGCTGCGCGAGGCAAATGGTGGTCACACCAGATAGTGACTGGTTTTGTGATCCACGCCACTACTTTATTTATTTGTATTTTTTATGTATCTGTGACTAACAGATGCATATCTGTATTCCCAGCCATGTGGAATCCATAGATTACTTCATTACAATTGAGTGATTTCCTTATACGAACTGTAACTCAGGAAAAGCTATGAAATTGTATGTTGCATTTATATATTCTTTGTTCAGAATATTTATAAATAGTTTACGTAAAAAATAGAATGAATTACTTAACAAATTTCCCTAACTAGAATAGTGAATTTATAGTTTACTTATAAACTGTTGGATTTTGGGGATTTTACCCATTTTATTATTTACGGTCATCCATGTCAGTCTTAGAGTCTATTCGTTTTCTTTTAGAGTTTGGTTTTTCATTCTGTCTGTGTTAACTTCTTTGGGGTAGGGGGCAGTATTTTCACATCCGGATGAAAAGCATGCCCAGAGTAAATGGCCTGCTACAAAGCCATAAAAGCTAGAATATGCATATTATTAGTATATTTGGATAGAAAACACTCTGAAGTTTCTAAAACTGTTTGAATGATGTCTGTGAGTATAACAGAACTCATCAGGCAGGCAAAAACCTGAGAACAAATCCAACCAGGAGGTGAGAAATCTGAGGTTGGTCGATTTTCAACTCAGCTCCTATTGAAGATAGTGGGTTATTGGTAATGTTGCACTTCCTAAGGCTTCCACTAGATGTCAACAGTCGTTAGAACCTTGTCTGATGCCTCTACTGTTTAGTGGGGCCGAAGGAGAGAGGAATGAGTCAGGTCTGCCATGAAGTGACCATGCGCGTTCACGTGAGAGCGAACACTGTGCCATCGCAATTCTGAAGACACAGGAATACTCCGGTTGGAACATTATTGAAGAATTATGTTAAAAACATCCTAAAGATTGATTCAATACTTTGTTTGTCATGTTTTTACGGACTGTAATATAACTTTTTTAACTTTTCGTCCGTACTTTCCGCTGGACCTGCCCGCACGTTGTGAGTTTGGAAAGTGTACTGAACACTAGAACAACAAGGAGGAATTTGGACATAAATGATGGACATTATCGAACAAAACGAACATTTATTGTGGAACTGGGATTCCTGGGAGTGCATTCTGATGAAGATCATCAAAGGTAAGTGAATGTTTATATTGTTACTTCTGACTTCTGTTGACTGCATACTATGGCGGCTATATTTGTGTCTTCATTGGGCTCTGAGCGCCAACTCAGATTATTGCATGGTTTGCTGTTTTCGTAAAGCTTTTTTGAAATCTGACACAGCGGTTGCATTAAGGAGAAGTGCATCCAAAATCCCATGCATAACAGTTTTATCTTTTAGCAATGTTTATTATGAGTATTCCTGTAAATTGATGTGGCTCTCTGCAAAATCAAAGGATGTTTTGCGACTTCTGAGGCATTCTGCACCGCCATCTTCAGTCCACCATACTCCTGCCTTTTAGCCCAAAAACATGTTGTAACATTTCCCAAGTGGTAGTGCTTCCCAAATGGCACCAAATTCCCTATATAGTGCACTACTTTTTACCAGATCACCAGGGCCCTAGACAAACAGTGTACTTAATAGTGAATATGGGTTACAGAAAGATGACCATGGGAACTCTGGTAAAAACACACGTCTCTATATTTAGCGCAGATCACAATCAGCAGCTTAATGCGGCGAACTCCAGAAATACACTAAGCTTGCAAAAAGCCTGCCCTCCCTTTGCCTTTGGTTCGACATGAAAGCACATTAGAAAAAAACTGAGCTGACAGGAGTGTTTGTGAGCTGGGGCTGAGAGGGGGTCCCCTGGGCTTAGAGTATTCAGTGTCCCACACCCCCTGCCTAGCCTGTGCCCCTCTACCTTTCCATCTGTGCCTTCTCTCACTGTGCGAGTGTGCTCAAATGCTTTCAGACCGCAGAACACCTCTGGATCACACTAATGCTATTAGAGAAACACCAGGGGCTGACAATCACTTAAAGGTCCAATGCAGCCAATTTAATCTCAATGTCAAATTCTTTCTGGGTAACAATTAAGTACCTTACTGTGATTTTGACAATTTCTATTGAAAACAGAAACAAAAAACAGGTTCTTAGCAAAGGGCAATTTCTCAAACAAGAATTGTACTACGACTGTCTGGTAGTGGTCTGAGTGGGAAGGGGAAAACTGGAAAAAAATTGCGTTTCAATCCTCTCTGCCAATAAAGGCTATCTTATTGATGTATTGCACCTAACTAATTTACCGCATGGTGATGTCAACATGGAAGGCCAAAACTCAATCCCACCAAAACAGACAAATTTCAGGGTCTTTTGAAACTACTCTTAAACTAAAACTGCATTTCCATAATTTTCACAGTATTACTCCAACCTTAGTGTGGAAATATATATAACACAGCAACACCACATTTTGGATTGCACTGGGGCTTTAAACATACCCCAGACAGAGCACACACGCACTGCAAACACAGAGCAGCATGAACACAAACTGCAGTATGTGCACACACGCAAGGCACACTCAAGAGAAGAAAAACAAACATCTGCCGACTGACCAAAGAGACAACAGAAAAACAAAGACCGCTGACAAACAGGCTACATGAACAGTAATTCTCCTTACGTTGTATGTGAATGAGCTGCTTTGGCATCTTGAAGTCCCCAGGGTAGAGGGACTCGTAGTAGGCGATGTTGCTCCCTGCTTCGGGGACGGGGATGACCATGTTGTCCCGTTTCTCCCCATACACCTGCTGTGCCGAGATAGCCCGCTGTAGATGGTGCTCCTGTGGGGGAGGAAGGTAAAGGTCAGTAGGCCTACACTACAACTGTGGCAGTTAAAAAATAAATGATACGTAATTACACCAAAAATCAAACTGAGCACACTTTCTAATGTTTCAAAAACAATGATTAACAGTAAGTAATAATGGGGTATAACTGCTTAATTTCATTTTTGTGACCTGCGTCTTTTAACCAATGTTAAAATAAAGAATTTACATACAATAATAAAAACAAACATATCTACAACTGAACATTAAGCATTAACAAAGTGCCTGTCCTGCCACAAAATGCTGAGTGATACTGCTTATTTATTATTATAGTTCAGGGATATACGCTGACATTTTTTACAATGAGTACATAATGTGCCCCTAAGTAGAATCACACAAATAAAATGTAGGAAACAATAGGCATTTTACGTTTATTTTCTGGCTGGCGCTCACATTGCCTCCATTGTTTACCTTACAAATAACAACTGTGTGTGGATGTGTGCATTCCTATCAAAGTAAGTGCCTTATCTTCTGTATATCGTGTTGTCGTTTCTACTGTAGCATGAAATACATAACTTTGTAAGGACTGTGTTTGTGCAAAATGGTTCTGGGAAAAAATGTGTGGCTAGCTCAAACGCTGACTGTTGCGTCAATCGAAACTGGACGTTCTAGGTGAGCTTTCTAATCCAACCGGTTTAAAGCATCAGGCAAAAGCCCTATTCGGACGGGATACATTTTACTGGGGGAGATAAGTTAATGTAATTGTGCACAAGCACAAATCGCCACATCCGTAATTTTTGTACTGTCCGACTCTACCATCTTGGTAATTTTTACTTGGCAAGAAAGTTATCCCAGCCCTAAAAACCTACTGTTTTTCAGCAAACTCCCAGGTCCTCTGATAATACTTATCCCGTGTGAATCGTCATCCCTGTGTTTTGAGTGATATTACATTTACATTTACATTTAAGTCATTTAGCAGACGCTCTTATCCAGAGCGACTTACAAATTGGTGCATTCACCTTATGATATCCAGTGGAACAACCACTTTACAATAGTGCATCTAACTCTTTTAAGGGGGGGGGGGTTAGAAGGATTACTTTATCCTATCCTAGGTATTCCTTAAAGAGGTGGGGTTTCAGGTGTTATATTAGAGTTTAACAGGTGCTGCACCCAGTTTGGATAAGCACATGGGAACAAATTGATGCTTAAAAGAAAGTGCTATGCACGTAGCCTACAGATGAAGGAACTGTTGTCACACAACTTTCCTAGTGCCGTACTTCTCTTTTAAAAGATGAATTAGATTAAATGTCTTCACGTCTAGAAGAGCCTCCAGGCGCCACGTCATAACAGTTCATTTTGAATGAGGGGGAAAAAATATTATAAGGGTAAATCTAATCCCACCCGAATCGTCCACTGGAAAAACGGACATGCTGGGGTGATAATTACATAACCGATGTTCTATAGTAATACTAGTCCCGTGCGAATAGGGCTAAAGTAACCAACATAGTTAATTTTATTCAAACATAGGGTGTGTCTGTATATAGGGTGTGTCTGTATATGGAAAAATACGTTTTACATTTTCTACCAATCGATTGGTCGAATATTTTTTTTAGAGTTGATCTGAAGATGCTGAACGTCTGACCACGAATTCCCCTGAATTGATTTCCCCCGTATTGTCAATTAAAATTGGATGAGTACTGTGAATGTGACCTCGGATGGGGACACTGGACCTACTGCTGGATAGAGTCGGGGGTGTAAGCCTATATGTTGAATTGCTGGGGGGGCTTAACCTTTTCACAGGTACCAACAAACATGTGTGAACATTCTACAGTGGTCCCTGCCACGTATGCTTAACTTCTTTGGGATAGGGGGCAGCATTTTCACTTTTGGATGAATAGCGTGCCCAGAGTAAACTGAATCCTACTCAGTCCCAGATGCTAATATATGCATATTATTAGTATTGGATAGAAAACACTCTGAAGTTTCTAAAACTGTTTGAATGATGTCTGTGAGTAGAACAGAACTAATATGGCAGGCAAAAACCTGAGAAAAAATCCAAACAGGAAGTGGGAAATCTGAGGTTTGTAGTTTTTGAACTCAGCCCCTATCGAATTCACAGTGGGATATGGGTTATTTTACACTTCCTAAGGCTTCCACTAGATGTCAACCGTCTTTAGAACGTTGTTTCAGGTTTCTCATGTGAAGGGGGGCCGGATGAGAGCTGTTTGACTAAGGGGTCTGGCAGCAGCCTCATTCTCAGTCACGCGCATTTCACATGAGAGGTAGCTCTCGTTCCATTGCTTTTCGTCAGACAATGGAATTCTCCGGTTGGAACATTATTGAACATTTATGATAAAAAAACATCCTAAAGATTGATTCTATACTTAGTTTGACAAGTTTCTACGACCTGTAATATAACGTTGAACTTTTCTTCCGACTGGACCTGAACAAAAGAAGCTATTTGGACATAATTGATGGACTTTATGGAACAAATCAAACATTTGTCTAACTGTGATTCTTGGGAGTGCATTCTGATGAAGATCAAGGGTAAGTGAATATTTATAATGCTATTTCTAACTAATGTTGACGGCGTAACATGGCGGATATTTCTTTTGGCTGCTTTTTCCATAACGTGTTTTTGAAATCTGACACAGCGGTTGCATTAAGGAGAAGTGGATCTAAAATTCCATGCATAACAGTTGTATTTTGTATCAATGTTTATTATGGGTATTTCTGTAAATTGATGTGGCTCTCTGCAAAATCACCGGATGTTTTGGAACTACTGAACATAACGCGCCAATGTAAACTCAGATTTTTGGATATAAATATAAACTTTACCGAACAAAACATACATGTATTGTGTAACATGAAGTCCTATGAGTGTCATCTGATGAAGATCATCAAAGGTTAGTGATACATTTTATCTCTATTTCTGCTTTTGTGACTCCTCTCTTTGGCTGGAAAAATAGCTGTGTTATTCTGTGAATAGGCACTCACCTAACATAATCGTTTGGTTTGCTTTCGTTGTAAAGCCTTTTTGAAATCGGACACTGTGGCTGGATTTACAAGTGTATCTTTAAAATGGTGTAAAATACATGCATGTTTGAGGAATTTTAATTATGGGATTTCTGTTGTTTTGAATTTGGCGCCCTGCACTTTCACTGGCCGTTGAAGAGGTGGGACGCTACCGTCTCACGAACCCTAGAGAGGTTAACAAGAAATGTGTGGAGTGGTTGTAAAACGAGTTTAAATGACTCCAACCTAAGTGTACGTAAACTTCCAACTTCAACTGTAAACCACTACGAAATATATTTTATCATAAAAAATATTGTATTTTCAGCAGTTTGAAGCTGGTGTAGAAAACCGAAAGTAAAAGCAAAAACAAAACTTGACAGGAAGCATAGAATTAGAGCACATAGAACAGATCTACCGCTTAAACTTGCTTTCAATTAGAATGACAGATCTAAAATAAAATTGTGAAATTGGTCATCCATAAAGTTACATATTGCAGCTTTAAAGGCACTTCGACTCAAGTTAAATTATAATGATTGAGCCTACACAATAACACAAATCACACAATCATAAGCATACTATTCCAACTGCATACTATTCATGAATAAATAGTATGCAGGTTATTTAAGAACTCAATGGTAAAATAAAAACTTATACGCACACTATATTTTGATGATCATGTAAAAAAATGTATGTTTAATATGTAGGTGTAACAATCCTGACCTATATATTATCATATATTTATAATAATGTCGGAAAATACTTATTAGGGGTTCAGCAGCTAAGCTTGTGAAACCCTATTGCATTAGTTATCTTAATTATTATTAATCTTCTTCCGTAAAGCCAAATTAAAATGCTAATTCTCGTGAGATTAGGAGAGTGCAACCTGGCATGATGGTGAAGTGCCACACCCTCTCATGCAATGCCATGCCAAAAGGCCACATGGCGGTGCTATAACAATCGATTTAACATGAAAACTTTGTAAGGTCATGCCCCTCACCCAGTTTGACCTAGTCATGACATTCAGCACATAGGTCCCTCTCCAAAAACAAGTCTGCATCAGCCATTACAAGATTTTTTTTTTTTAGTTACACTTCAAAGGCTACTCCTCTGAAACTTCACTTGTGGCATCTACGGACAAAGTTCTCCCAACGCAACATTTCCCAGACTAGTACATAAAACATGGCCGCCATTGACCAACACACACTCACGTGGGCGTGGTCTGGCACATAAATCAGTCACGGATATTCGTATTGTAACAAAACTTGGTAACCGTTCCAAACACTGAAGACTCAACATATTCAAGCAAATCTGATCAACCACAGTGGCGCTATAACGCACCCATGTTAATATAGCTTAATCTGTTGATTCCAGGTGATGAAATTTGGCACATGCTCAGGGATATGAGTCTAGCTAACCTGTAAAGTATGGTTCAGTTATGCCGCATGGTGGCGCTGTTAGACATGAAAAACAGTCATGCAAACTCATTGGCTCATATCAGCCATACAGTTTGCGCTAGAGTCCTGGAAAAAGTTGCATTTAAGACATGGGTACAGAGATGAGACAACAAATTAGGTGCCAAATCGGTCGAGGAGAAGAGGTTTTAAAGTCAACATCTTTGAAAAGTCCAAAATACCTCATAAGCATAATATTTCTTGGATAACCTGTTTAATGTATTGTTCTGATATTTTGTATGTGTGGTAAACAGTACAGAAGTAGCTCATTTTTGCGCAATGTGTCCAATTTTTCCTGATGGTGGCACGGTGGGCCCACAGCTGAATCCTGGCAATCGTTTTTGAAGGTCTCAGCATGGCGCCAAATCACCCCCATGAGGCCTAAGGCAACACACACACCGCTGAATTCCGGGCAGGGTGAAAACTTGCATAAGGAACCAATTGGAAGCAGGCCTGAGCCAGACTCCTTTGCACGCTCCTCTGGAGAACGCCAGGCAGCGACCCACTAACCTGAATCACAGCTGACCTGACGATAGCAAAATTACTCACAGCTGCTTGACTGAGCTTAGTGAAGTTGGGGACCTTCCTCTACTAATGGGTACGCACATGGTAGTGATAAAGGATGTCTGTGAATATAACAACCAATGAACAAAATAGTCACAGCAGGGAGAAGGACCGTACATTAGATCATTCAGCTAGTTTATCCTTAGCTCAGGTAGCCTACCTTCTTAAGGCCTAGCAGCATTAGCTAAGGCAGGTGAAACATTTAGTGTTGGTGATAAACAATAAAGCACCCTGATGTTATGAAAATCCATGATACAGAAACCTTGCTACAAGCATCAGCTTACTTGCCTCAGTGCTAGTATTTGTGCCATCATGCCAACTCCTTTTCACTCAATGCCAACTCCATGTTTTGGCATGACAATGTCAAGAGCAGAAACATCTGATACCATTAGACTACCTGACACACACAGCTAGGACACCTTGGCTAAAACAGAAATACAGGTGGGAAAGTTTTGCAGCCTATTTTCACAGAGACATGCATTTCCCTCAATGTAATGTTCCCCTGAGGAACAGGATGTAGACTCCAATAAAAAAGCCTGGCCTCCAGCAGGTGTTCATTAGACAAGCTGATTGCCTGGGCCCTAGTCAAAATAAGTGTACTATATACAGTTGAAGTCGGAAGTTTACATACACTTAGGTTGGAGTCATTAAAACTTGTTTTTCAACCACTCCACAAATTTCTTGTTAACAAACTATAGTTTTGGCAAGTCAGTTAGGACATCTACTTTGCGAAAAAAATTAAGTAGACTGTGCTTGGAAAATTCCAGAAAATTATGTCAACCCTCTTCCTGGAGATCTTAGCATCGCCGATTCAGCTAGTTTAGGTCTTGTTGAGCAGCTAATTAGTAGAATCGGGTGTGTTAATTTAGGGTTGACTGAAAACCCACAGACCTGTAGATCTCCAGGAAGAGGGTTGGGCAGCCCTGATCTTTTTTATTTTACTAGGCAAGTCAGTTAAGAACAAATACTTATTTTCAGTGACGGCCTAGGAACAGTGGGTTAACTGCCTTGTTCAGGGGCAGAATGACAGATTTTTACCTTGTCAGCTAGGGGATTCGATCTTGCAACCTTTCGGTTATAAGTCCAACGCTATAACCACTAGGCTACCTGCTGGCCCAAACTGGACGAGGCATATAGGGAATAGGGTGCCATTTGGGACACAAACAATGACTCATAGCCAGTCTGTTCAGTCAGACAATGGCATCTGCTAAAGGTAAGAGTTGTGTAATCAAAGGTAGAAGCAGGCCAATTTTCTCCTTTATATTCAATTAAATTAAAACGGTCACCACAGACCTGTACCAAGACTGAGTTCAGTATTCAAGAATTTTTATATATTTTTATAAATATATTTTCTATACGTTTTATAATTACGGCCTTAGTGCAGGTGTGCCTGTATGACCTCCCTACAACGCCTGGGCATGCTCCTGACGAGGTGGCGGATGGTCTCCTGAGGGATCTCCTCCCAGACCTGGACTAAAGCATCCGCCAACTCCTGGACAGTCTGTGGTGCAACGTGGCATTGGTGGATGGAGCGAGACATGATGTCCCAGATGTGCTCAATTGGATTCAGGTCTGGGGAACGGGCGAACCAGTCCATAGCATCAATGCCTTCCTCTTGCAGGAACTGCTGACACACTCCAGCCACATGAGGTCTAGCATTGTCTTGCATTAGGAGGAACCCAGGGCCAACCACACCAGCATATGGTCTCACAAGGGGTCTGAGGTTCTCATCTCGGTACCTAATGGCAGTCAGGCTACCTCTGGCGAGCACATGGAGGGCTGTGCGGCCCCCCAAAGAAATGCCACCCCACACCATGACTGACCCACCGCCAAACCGGTCATGCTGGAGGATGTTGCAGGCAGCAGAACGTTCTCCACGGCGTCTCCAGACTCTGTCACGTGTGCTCAGTGTGAACCTGCTTTCATCTGTGAAGAGCACAGGGCGCCAGTGGCGAATGTTCTCTGGCAAATGCCTCCACGTCTCCTGATGTACTGGCCTGTCTCCTGGTAGCACCTCCATGCTCAGGATACTACGCTGACAGACACAGCAAACCTTCTTGCCACAGCTCGCATTGATGTGCCATCCTGGATGAGCTGCACTACCTGAGCCACTTGTGTGGGTTGTAGACTCCGTCTCATGCTACCACTAGAGTGAAAGCACCGCCAGCATTCAAAAGTGACCAAAACATCAGCCAGGAAGCATAGGAACTGAGAAGTGGTCTGTGGTCACCACCTACAGAACCACTCCTTTATTGGGGGTGTCTTGCTAATTGCCTATAATTTCCACCTTTTGTCTGTTCCATTTGCACAACAGCATGTGAAATTTATTGTCAATCAGTGTTGCTTCCTAAGTGGACAGTTTGATTTCACAGAAGTGTGATTGACTTGGAGTTACATTGTGTTGTTTAAGTGTTCCCTTTATTTTTTTGAGCAGTGTAGAATATTAACTTTAAAAGTGAGATTGACTGGACAGTCACTTTAAATTACAATACATTTAAGTAAAAAAAATAACATTTTGGGTGAACACAAGAAATATTGAGTTGAAAAGTGGAGAACAGTCCATAAAAATATATTCCTGTGAGCCTCCCAGGCCCATGTTGTGCAGGGTTAACAAGATCAATTGTAGATCAGGGATGGGAAACTAGTCCGAGGACTGGAGCTGTGCCATTCCCCTCCCCCCACCCCTAGAAAAACCCAGTTGATTAAACAAACAGCATTCTAAACAGAAGATGATTAGTTGATTACTGAAGTGTGTTAGCTGGGGCAAAAGGGTTACACTAATCAGGCCCTCGAGGACTGGAGTAGCCCATCCCTGTTGTAGATTAATAATATCACATTGTATTGTATTATAGCCTCAACTTATTCAAAGGATCCTTTGGCCAAAATATGTTTAATCAGTAAAAAAAAAATATTTTGAGATCTGGCTGCGGACTAAGTACCTTCATGGACCCCACTTTGAGAACCCCTGGCTTAGCGCTCAATACTTTGATACGAAGTATCAAACAAATCCAAGACCTCATACAGGTTTGGCACAGTCCATTCAGTAACCAAGTAGCTTAATTGTGCAAAGAGAAATCCAACAAAAGACAAAAATAATCTATTTGGACTTAATGGAGCTAGAGGACAGTCAAGGAAAAAGACATAGGTCAAGCCAAACAGTCTCCTATTTCTTAGAGGGGGTAAGCAACCCTGTTCCTGGAGTGATTTTGATTTAAACTAGGGACAACACCTGCCCAACTGAGCTAATCGATCAGTTCAGTGATTGCCTAAAATTCAACACACCTGGTCTTCCAAGTAGGTTAAATCAAAAATAGGGTTGCCTACCCCAGTCCTAGAGCTAAGCATGAGGGGAAACAATACTTCCAACATTCCATAAAAACATTGAGATGTGTAAAATATGCATGCTGTTGATTCCTATATGGTTTCACTATAGGCCGCCAGCCACAGAGTTTTGCTTTCCAGATTTAAAACAACCTGGTCAGGGGAAGCTAGCTAGCAGTTCATCCATTCAGTCTGCCCCAGTCAACCAGCCCCAAGACTGCATCCCAAAACTTCTGGACCACTAACCCGATGTGCAGTTAGACACAAGTAATGCACTAGAGAGAGAACAGTCCAGGTTTTCCATCGAGTTCCCACTGGGGTAGATGAGGGTCAGACAGCAAAGAAGCCATGCTGCATATCACTTGAGCCCCTGTAGTAAAACAGCCTCTCTCCTCTGTCTCTGTCACTCCGGGAGGTTACATAACAGAGAGCGGTATTCTTCTGGTAGTTAATTTAACTGCACTACTGCTCCCCCATCCCTCCGGGTTCAGAGGGAGACCCCCTCTGATGCTCTAGTTAAGAGACATTGTCAATCATCACACCAAAATGCTCAAAATTGGCCACTGGGTTTGTTTTGGATTATAACCCAGAACTTGGTTGTTTTGCGTCATGCCCCGACAGGCAAAAAATATGCACACCACATCAGCACTCAGATCTGCTATATTACATTCATGAGATCATGTGCTTCATTACCCTTAGGCAGGTGCTCTTTACTTCCATAGCTAGTTTACTACAGCCTCCTACTCTGAGGTGCTTTATGAATACCTGGTCTGGATTCTAAATTGCAGATTTGTCAGTTGTAGTCCACGCTTGAAAGAATTTGACTATGGTATACATTCCAACAGACTCAATGTTCTTGTCAATTTGAGACACTTGGCTAAGAAATAACTTTTGTGCACACTTATGTATTAGAAAAAAGGCTGTGCACTCTGGCAAGAGGTATCAGCGCCTTAGTTTGCTTCATATAACACATGCACGTTTCTGTTCAGTTATTGACTGGTAGTGCCAATCGCACAGCGTCGTGCGTGTGATTGTTGTTTTACCGATCTGTCAATGTGTAGCCCATTCAAAACATGAATAGGAAGGACATGTCGACTCAGTGTCTCCCCCTGGTATTTTTTCGTGGTAAGAACACCACTTCAAAGCCCATCCCCAACTGTGTTTTTGGCAAAGACAACGTAAACAAAATGGCGGATGTGAAAAGAACCACGTGACCCCTTTGTGCTTTCCAATGTAAATCCAAGTGAAATAAGTGGATACAACACGGCTTACTAACCTAAATTCGAAACAATACACGACTGGGATAATATTGACGGTAAAATGTCGGTGTTACACGCACATTTCGTCGCAATGTCGGTTTTCTGTGAAGTGTACACGGCCGCCATTTTGTGCAAACTTGCGCAGGAAAGATAGGGGCGACCCCCATATTGTGAACATAGTGCAAACATCTCAAATATGAATCTGACAGCGATAATAAAACATACCGATTCCTCCTCTTTCTCCATCCCAGTTGGCATTTGCGGCACTGCCCGATTGATAGAGGCATATTCGTGCAGGTCAGGCAAGTCCTCGCAGCGGAAAACGGGTAGAAGCTTGGTAGCGTCCAGCGCCCGTGCCCGAAACGACAATTTACTCATTTTTTATAATGTAAGATGCAGCATAAATCTATCGATCTAATAATGTTCACAGCAGTACTGGTTTGAGTTCTCATGGATGGATCTGTGATGTTCATCAGAAGTCAACCGTTCGCTTGGTAGCAGGGCAGGTATACGGCGATGCGAACGGGAGCCGGGAAGGCCCGGATTTTGGTCGATTACTGTCGGTCTCTTTTTTTCCGAGGCTCCGCTCTCCCTCCCTGGTTCAATACGCCATAGCCAACATGGCGGACATTACAAATTCTTGCAGCTGTCCCTTCGCTCCTGGCGGCCCAACCCCCGATCACACAACAGCCATTCCCTTACAGTATTGCGCGCATGCGTGCTCGCGGAGCCCCGAGGGGCGGGAACACTGGGGGAAGGGATATCACTAGTTACCACAGCCAGAAAGTCAAACCCCGCGTATTCATACAATTTCTTCTTAAAATGTGATTTTAAAAACTAAACCACACTCCTAAACTTAAATTATGACACAAAAAAACATTTGTTTTCATGAACTTTTACGATAGTCAATTTTGACTGTGGTAACTAGTGGAAACCTGGTGAAAGGCGAGTACTCTGTAGAAACGGACTGATACTCACATATTAGGATAGGCAGCTGCAAACCAGTGTGCGATACCGGGGAACGAAATCACTTGCAGTACTAATGTACTTTTTACTCAACAGTACAGAAACAGACAGCCCTGCAGTGATAATTCATATTTTGCACAAACGTGTATGAGGGAAAAAAATGCAATACAATACACCTTACCAGTCAAAAGTTTGGACACACCTACAAGGGTTTTTCTTTATTTTGACAATTTCACATTGTAGAATAAAAGTGAAGACATCAAAACTATGAAATAACACATATGGACTCATGTAGTAACCAAAACGTGTTAAACAAATCAAAATATATTTTATATATGTGAGATTCTTCAAAGTAGCCACCCTTTGCCTTGATGACAGCTTTGCACATTCTTGGCATCCTATCAACCAGCTTCACATTGAATGCTTTTCCAACAGTCTTGAAGAGTTCCCACAAGGGATGCCCGATACATCGGCAAGCACATCAGAATTGTACGATATTAGCTAAAAATGCCAACATCGGCCCGATGTCTAGTTTAACAACGATATGCAAAACCGATTTCAAAGCTGACATGCATACCTATATAACGTAGGTACATGACGTAATGAACCACAAAAAAAAATCTAGCACTACACGTGCCACACAGCATTCCTAACCTAGACCAATGTCTGCTGTGTGGATCGAGCAGTCAACAAGTCTAGCAGTCATTTGAAAGAGTAAGAACATTTCAGCGAGACAACTCAAAAGGCGAAATCCATTAACGGCAAGATAATGGAATTCATTGCCCTTGACAATCAACCCTTCCCTGTCAAATCAAACTATTTGTCACATGCGCCGCATACAACAAGTGTAGACTTTACCGTGAAATGCTTACTTACAAGCCCTTAACCAACAGTGCAGTTCAAGAAGAAAATATTTACCAAGTAGACTGAAATAAAAAGTAACACAATAAGAATAACGAGGCTATATACAGGAAGCACAGGAACCGAGTTAGTGTGCGAGGGTACTGGGGGGGGGTGTCAATGTAAATTGTCCGGTGGCGATTTGCCATGCGGTAGCAGAGAAAACAGTCTATAACTTGGGTGACTGGAGTCAATCACAATTTTACGGGCATTCCTCTGACACTGCCTATTAACTTGGTCCTGGATGGCAGGAAGCTTGGCCCCAGTGATGTACTGGGCCGTACGCACTACCCTCTGTAGCGCCTTACGGTCAGATGCCGAGCAGTTGCCATACCAGGCGGTGATGCAACCGGTCAGGATGCTCTCAATGGTGCAGCTGTAGAACTTTTTGAGGATCTGGGGACCTATGCCAAATCTGTCCAGTCTCCTGAGGGGGAAAAGGTTTTGTCGTACCCTCTTCACGACTGTCTTGGTATGTTTGGACCATGATAGTTTGTTGGTGATGTGGACACCAAGGAACTTTAAAAACTCTCAACCTTCTCCACTACAGCCCCGTCAATGTTAATGGGAGCCTGTTCTACCCCGCCTCTTCCTGTAGTCCACAATCAGCTCCTTAGTCTTGCTCACATTGAGGGAGAGGTTGTTGTCCTGGCACAATGCCAGTTCTCTGACCTCTCTATAGGCCGTCTCATTGTTGTCAGTGATCAGGCCTATCACTGTTGTGTCATCAGCAAACTTAATGGTGTTGGAGTCGTGCCTGGCCATGCAGTCATGAGTGAACAGGGAGTACAGGAGGGGCCTGAGCACACACCCCTGAGGGGCCCCCGTGTTGAGGATCAGCGTGGCAGACGTGTTGCCTACCCTTATTACCTGGGGGCGGCCCGTCAGGAAGTCCAGGATCCAGTTGCAGAGGGAGGTGTTTAGTCCCAGGGTCCTTTGCTTAGTGATGAGCTTTGAGGGCACTATGGTGTTGAACGCTGAGCTGTAGTCAATGAATAGCATTCTCACATAGGTGTTCCTTTTGTTCAGGTGTGAAAGGGCAGTGTTGAGTGCAATAGAGATTGCATCATCTGTGGATCTGTTAGGGCTGTATGCAAGTTGGAGCGGGTCTAGGGTTTCTGGGATAATGGTGTTGATGTGAGCCATGACCAGCTTTTCAAAGCATTTCATACAGACGTGAGTGCTACGGCTTGGTAGTCATTTTAGGTAGGTTACCTTAGTATTATTTGGCATAGGGACAATGGTTGTCTGCTTGAAACATGTTGGACTGACAGGGAGGGGTTGAAAATGTCAGTGAAGACACTTGCCAGTTGGAAAGCGCATGCTCTTAGTACACGTCCTGGTAATCTGTCTGGCCCTGTTGCCTCGTGAATGCTGACCTGTTTAAAAGGTCTTGCTGCGGAAAGCGTGATCACACAGTCGTTTGGAACAGCTGATGCTCTCATGCATGTTTCAGTGTTACTTTCCTCGAAGCGAGCACCGAAGTAATTTAGCTCATCTGGTATGCTCGTGTCACTGGGCAGCTCTCGGCTGTGCTTCCCTTTGTAGTCTGTAATAGTTGGCAAGCCCTGCCACATCCGTCGGAGCCGGTGTAGTATGATTCGATCTTAGTCCTGTGTTGACGCTTTGCCTGTTTGATGATTCGTCGGAGGGCATTGCAGGATTTCTTATAAGCTTCCAGGTTACAGTCCCGCTCCCTGAAAGCAGCAGCTCGAGCCTTTAGCTCAGTGCAGATGTTGGCTGTAATCCATGGCTTCTGGTTGGGATATGTACGTACGGTCTCTGTGGGGACGACATCGTCGATGCACATATTGATGAAGCCAGTGTCTGATGTGGTGTACTCCTCAATGCCATCGGAAGAATCCCGGAACATATTCCAGTCTGTGCTAGCAAAACAGTCCTGTTGCTTTTCATCTGACCACTTTTTTATTGATCGAGTCATTGGTGCTTCTTGCTTGAATTTTTTGCTTGTAAGCAGTTATCAGGAGGATAGAATTATGGTCAGATCAAATAGCCAGTCTGGCTATCAAGTCAGTTCATCAAATGTCTGCGCTGCTAGAGCTGCCCTGGTCAACTAAGTGCTGTTAATGTGAAGTGGAAATGTCTAGGAACAACAACGGCTTAGCCGCGAAGTGGTAGGTCACACAAGCTCACAGACCGGGGCCGCTGAAGCGTGTAAAAATAGTCTGTTCTTAATTGCAACAGTCACTACAGAGTTCCAAACTGCCTCTGGAAGCAACGTCAGCAAAATAACTGTTTGTCTTCAGTTTCACGAACTTGGTTTCCATGACTGAGCAGCCGCACACAAGCCTAAGATCACCATACGCAATGCCAAGAGTTGGCTGGTGTGGTGTAAAGCTTGCCGCCATTGGACTCTGGAGCAGTGGAAACGCATTCTCTGGAGTGATGAATCATGCTCACCATCTGGCAGTCCGACGGCCAAATCTGTGTTTGGTGATTGCCAAGAGAACGGCACCTGCCCCAATGCAAAGTGCCAACTGTAAAGTTGGGAGGAGGAATAATGGGCTGGGCCGTTTTATTTTTATATAGTTCGGGCTTGGCCGTTTTATTTTTATATAGTTCGGGCTTGGCCCCTTAATTCTAGTGAAGGGAAATCGTAACGCTACAGCATACAATGACATTCTATCTAGGCGATTATGTGCTTCCAACTTTGTGGCAACAGTTTGTGGAAGGCCCTTTCCTGTTTTAGCATGACAATGCCCATGTGCACAAAGTGAGGTCCATATAGAAATGGTTTGTCGAGATCGGTGTGAAAGAACTTGACTGGCCTACACAGAGCCCTGACCTCAACCCTATCTTACACCTTTGGGATGAATTGGAATGCCGACGCAAGCCAGACCAAATCGCCCGACATCAGTGCCCAACCTCACTAATGCTAATGGCTGAATGGAAGTTAGTCCCCGCAGCAAATGTCCCAACATTTAGTGGAAAGCCTTCCCAGAAGAGTGGAGGCTGTTATAGCAGCAAAGGGGGGGGACCAACTCCATATTAATGCCCATGATTTTTTAATGAGTTTTTCGACGAGCAGGGGTCCAAATACTTGGTCATGTAGTGTAACTCATTTTAACTGTAAAAGAAACCAAAAATGTTTCTATACGTTACAAGGGATGCACAAACTCTAGATGGGCTACTTGAGTAGTTGAATACAAGTGCAGCAGACTGGTGTGAGAAATGATGACCCTGGCCGTGACCTCACTCCCTGCGGGTGTCTCAGGGGAAGTTGGGTTAGGCAAGAAATCTAATTGTATTTGTCAGATGCGCCTAATAAAACTGGTGTAGACCTTGCCGTGAAATGATTGCTTAAGAGCCCTTCCCAACAATACAGAGTCTAAAATTAAAATGGTAACACAAGAGGAATAAAATAAAATACAAGAATGGAGCTATATAAAAGGGAATACCAGTACCAGATCAATTTGCAGAGGTACAAGGTATTTGAGATAGACATGTACATGACGGCAGGGTAAAGTGACTAGGTATCAGGACAGATAAGTCAAATAAGAAAGAGTAGCAGCTGCAAATGATGTGTAAAAAGTGTGTGCGTGTGTAATGTGTGTTTGTGTTGTTGGTATGCGTGTGTGTATGTAGTGTCTGTGAATGTGTCAATGTAGTGTGTGTGTGTCTGTATAGCGATATATAATATAGTCTAGTGAGTGTGTGTAGGGTCAGTGCAGATAGTTCAGGTACCATTAATTGACTATTCACCAGTCTGGCTATTTAGCAGTCCTATGGCTTGGGGGTAGAAGCTGTCTCAGAACCTGTTTGCCGGAGAGTAGCAGAGCGAACAGTCTATGGCTTGCGTGGCTGGAGTCTTCGGCAATTTTTCAGGCCCTCTGACACCGCCTGATATAGAGATCCTGGATGGCAGGGAGCTCAGCCCCAGTGATGTACTTGGCTGTCCGCATCACCCTCTGTAGCGCTTTGCGGTCAAGGGCGGTGCATTTGCCATACCAAGCAGTGATGCGGCCAGTCAAGATGCTCTCGATGGTGCAGCTGTAGAACTTTGAGGATCCAAGGGTCCATAAATATTTTCAGCCTCCTTAGGGGGAATCGACACTGCCGTGCCCTCTTCTTGACTGCAGGAGTGTGTGGACCATGTTAAGTCCTTAGTGATGTAAACCCCAAGGAACTTGAAGCTTTCAACCTATTTCACAACAGCCCCGTGGATGTGCTCTCCCCTCTTTCTCCTATAGTTCACGATCAGCTCCTTGGTCTTACTGACACATGTGTAACAGGACAAATATATGCACCCCCCCAAATGATTTGCTAACCAAATATGAAAAGCAAACCACGACTCAGTGTACTGTCATTTTAGGCGACCTATAAGTTAGTCAATGTCGCCCTCTTGTGGCATAACCTAAGTACTGCAAAGCGTTGGGGTTATTTCATACTTCAACTGGTCTTCAATATTGAACAAAAATATAACAACGCAACATGCAACAATATCAACAGTTATAATGAGTTACAGTTCATAAGGAAATCAGTAAAAACAGGTGAAAAAACCTGGAGGTGGTCCTGGTCATTTGTTTTATCTTTGCATTCTAAAATAATTATTAACAGGCATCTACAATGAGTGTACAAAACATTAAGAACACCTTCCAAATATTGAGTTGCGCGCCCGCCCCCTCCCCCCTTGCCCTCAGAACAGCCTCAATTCGTCAGGGCATGCATGGACTTTACAAGGTGTCGAAAGTGTTCCACAGGGATGCTGGCCCATGTTGACTCCAATGCTTCCCACAATTGTGTCAAGTTGCCTGGATGTCCTTTGGGTGGTGGACCATTCCTGATACACAGTAAACTGTTGAGCGTGAAAAACCCAGCAGCGTTGCATTTCTTGACACAAACCGGTGCGCCTGGCACCTACTACCATACCCCGTTCAAAGGCACTTCAATATTTTCAATTGTCTTAGGTTAAAGAAGGATTTTTAAGCCTCGTCTCCTTCCCTTCATCTACAAGTGTAGATGATAATTGTAGATGATAATTTCTATTTTTTTCTCTATGCAGCCGAAAGGGAGCACGGTTAATTTATAACATACAGTAGAATTTAAAAACATGTGGACAGTTGATCTTTTGCACTGAAGTGTGTAGGCAACCACGAAGTAGGCGTACTGTAGTTTTTAAAAAATCTGAGGAGACAGTTTCAGAAATCACAGGCAGTGCAGCATATTTAGGTTGGGGAAAAGTAAATGCAAAACATGAATTTAAACTGTTAGAGGTCCACAACAATTTGCAATTGTTTTTGTCTTTCAGAAACAGTCAGTGACATTTTCTGTAGCCTGCAAAATAAAATATTCTGTATGCATCCCCAAAAAACATTTGATGTTCCCCATTGATATTTCCTTTAGATACTATCCGGTCTTGGCCTACTTCCAAAGTATACAGAAAATAAAGGGTGTTATTGTCACCGTAAAAGGTGAATGATGAGCTATTATCAGGCGGCGTTACAATGCTTGTTCACAAGCAATTTTATGACAGGTCTGATTTATAACCGGAACAATGTGGCGTGCGCCAAGTTTATAAATCAATATGTTTGTGCTTGCTAAGTCTTTTCAGAAATGGTGCAAGTAGATTGTGTAAATTTTACACAACAGTTATAAAAGGAGGCCCCAGATGTTTCACAGGATGTATAAATCTGAAGCATCCGTTTGACATTACCACTCACCACCAAATATGGTGATGAGAGGAAGCCCAGTGGCCGGCAGTGGGAGAAGATATATTTTGGCCGACATTATGCACATTTTCCTATTGATGAAACACTTGATTTCAATACAGCTTTCAGTCTACAAAACTTGAATCTGTTACGAACAGAGTGGGCCAATTTTTTTGACTTTACCCTATGCCAAAGTTTCTAAAGAATTGCATTGTTGAGAAACAGTGCTAGCGCAAATCGAGTTCTTGTGCATGCACATTTCAGAGTAGGCGTTCCCAAATGGAAATATGCTAATTTATGCTGCAGTAGTTTGTGTGTCGGGGGGGGCTGGGGTTAGTCTGTTATATCTGGAGTATTTCTCCTGTCTTATCCGGTGCCCTGTGTGAATTTAAGTATGCTCTCTCTTTCTCGAAGGACCTGAGCCCTAGGACGATGCCTCAGGACTACCTGGCCTGATGACTCCATGCTGTCCCCAGTCCACCTTGTCGTGCTGCTGCTCCAGTTTCAACTGTTCTGCCTGCGGCTATGGAACCCTGATCTGTTCACCGGACGTGCTACCTGTCCCAGACCTGCTGTTTAACTCTCTAGAGACATACTCTGAATGATCTGCTATGAAAAGCCATCTGACATGTACTCCTGAGGTACTGACCTGTTGCACCCTCGACAACCACTGTGATTATTATTATTTGACCCTTCTGGTCATCTATGAAGATTTGAACATCTTGGCCATGTTCTGTTATAATCTCCACCCGGCACAGCCAGAAGAGGACTGGCCACCCCTCATAGTCTGGTTCCTCTCCAGGTTTCTTCCTAAGTTCTGGCCTTTCTAGGGAGTTTTTCCTAGCCACTGTGCTTCTACACCTGCATTGCTTGCTGTTTGGGGTTTTAGGCTGGGTTTCTACACAGCACTTTGTGACATCAGCTGATGTAAGAAGGGCTTTATAAATACATTTGATTGAAATACATGCTAGAACGTGCAAATAGGGTCTCGCAAACTCGTTCTTGGCTCTGTCCACCTCTCTGCTTGTTCTGTCACTATGATTAATTTGCTCCCATTGGAAATGACAGGTTGTGGTCTATATTGGCTTAGTTATAAAAAATAAAAATACATTTTTTTTTTGTATTAACATGGGCAGGGCCATTGTGGGCTTCCACCATTTTAATTTAGTGAACTGGGTGGGACTTCCAACTTCATTGGCTGATCACTCCTGGTGACCCTGTTGGAGTCATGTCCAACTGGTTCTTCAGGAGAGATCAGCCAATCGTAAGGAAGAAAATGTACTACTTCCAAATGGAGATTGCCATTATAGCATCTGTGATTGAGCCTCAGATACAAAGACGAGTCGTCGATCTTTCTCTATGACCTAATGCTGGTAACCATGTATGCCTATGCTGATTGATAGAATCAGGTGTGGATATTTGCTCCTTAACTTCTTTGGGATAAGGGGCTGTATTTTGACGTCCGGATGGAAAGCGTGCCCAAAGCCTGCTACTCAGTCCCAGAAGCTAGGATATGCATATAATTGATAGATTTGGATAGAAAACTCTAAAGTTTCTAAAACTGTTAAAATAATGTCTGAGTGTAACAGAACTGAAATGACAGGCGAAACCCCGAGGACAATCCCCCCCCCCCCCCAAAGAAATGTCATCCTACCACTGATTTCAATGGCTGGCACTTTTATAATAGGGCGAAATCATGCACGATTGCAGTTCCTAGGGCTTCCACTAGATGTCAACAGTCTATAGAAAGAGTTTCAGGCTGGTTTTTAGAAAAATTAGCCAGATATTGTAGTTTTTCTAGATGGCTCCCATTTTGGCTGTAGATTTTCCAAGCGCGTGAATGAGAGCGCGTTCTTTTGTATTTTTCTCCGGTAAAGACAATAGTTTATTTGCGTATTAGGGTACCTAAGGTTTGATTATAAATGTTAATTGACTTTTTATTGGTAACGTTTGGGATTCATTTTGTATGCATTTTGAAGGAAGGAAACCGAGTGGATAATTGACTGAAGCGCGCCAGCTAAACTGAGTTTTTATGGATATAAAGAAGGAGTTTATCGAACAAAAGGACCATTTGTAATGTAAAGAATTAGATCTTCAAAGGTAAGGCATATATTATATCTCTATTTCTGACTTTCGTGTCTGACTTTCGTGTCGCAACTCCCTGGTTGAAAATGATTTGTTATGCATTTGTGTTCTGGGCGCTGTCCTCAGATAATCGCATGGTTTGCTTTCGCCGTAAAGCCTTTTTGAAATCTGACACGGCGGCTGGATTAACAACAAGTTAAGCTTTATTTTGATGTATTGCACTTGTGATTTCATGAAAGTTTAATATTTATAGTAATTTAATTTGAATTTGGCACTCTGCAATTTCACCGGATGTTGGCCAGGTGGGACGGTAGCGTCCCACTGATCCGCATGAAGTTTTAAAAGGGATAATCTACCCCCAGAAATAAAAATCATGAAACGCTTGTCAATTTGGTGAACGCCTTAGTTCTATCAGTGGGTAAAATAATTCCCCCCATGATTTAACTTCTAAGTGGTCCATCTGTGAAATCATGTAGGAATGTGTCATGGTTACATGGTTCTCATTACTGGAGATGGGGGATAACACACTATCATGTCATAACGCTTTTAAAACAATTACCTGCACTCCAGATCGCCAAATTAGACAATAGATGGTATGGGAATACTTGTCAAGAACACATTCATTAGTTTATATCGTCACGACAAAGTATATACAGTGCATTCGGAAAGTATTCAGACCCCTTGACTTTTTCCATATTTTGTTACAGCTTTATTCTAAATTGGATTCTTTTTTAAAAACATCTCAATCTACAAACAATATCCCATAATTACTAAGCAGAAACAGGGTAGTTTTTTTGTGGCAAATGTATTAAGAATAAAAAACAGGTATCCCATTTACATAAGAAGTATTGAGACCCTTTAGTCAGTACTTTGTTGAAGAACCTTTGGCAGCAATTACAGCCTCGAGTCTTCTTGGGTATGACGCTACAAGCTTGGCACACCTTTATTTGGAGAGTTTGTCTCTGCAGATCCTCTCAAGCTCTGTCAGGTTGGATGGGGAGCGTCACTGCACAGCTATTTTCAGGTCTCTCCAGAGATGTTCGATCACGTTCAAGTCCAGGCTCTGGCTGGGCCAATAAAGGTCATTCAGACACTTGTCCCGAAGCCACTCCTGCGTTGTCTTCGCTATGTGGTTAGGGTCATTGTCCTGTTGGAAGATGAACCTTCAGCCCAGTCTGAGGACTTGAGCGCTCTGGAGCAGGTTTTCTTAAAGGATCTCTCTGTACTTTGCTCCATTCATCTTTGGCTCAATCCTGACTAGTCTCCCAGTCCCTGAAAAACATACTCACAGCATGATGCTGCCACCACCGTTCACCGTAGGGATGGTGCCAGGTTTCCTCCAGACGTGACGCTTGGCATTCAGGCCAAAGAGTTCAATCTTGGTTTCATCAGACCAGAGAATGTTTCTCATGGTCTGAGTCTTTAGGGGCCTTTTGGCAAACTCCAAGCGGGCTGTCATATGCATTTTACTGAGGAGTGGCTTCCGTCTCACCACTCTACAATAAAGGCCTCATTGGTGGAGTGCTGCAGAGATGGTTGTCCTTCTGGAAGGTTCTCTCATCTCCACAGAGGAATTCTAGAGCTCTGTCAGAGTGACCATCAGGTTCTTGGTCACCTCCCTGACCAAGGCCCTTCTCCCCCGATTGCTCAGTTTGGCCAGGCGGCCAGCTCTAGAAAGAGTCTTGGTGGTTCCAAACTTCTTCCATTTAAGAATGATGGGGTCCACTGTGTTCTTGGGGATCTTCAATGCAGCAGAAATGTTTTGGTACCCTTCCCAAGATCTGTGCCTCTACGGACAATTCCTTCAACCTCATGGCTTAGTTTTTTCTCAGACATGCAGTCAACTGTGGGACCTTATATAGACAGATGTGTTTTTTATAAATCATGTCCAATCCATTTAATTTACCACAGGTGGACTCCAATCAAGTTGTAGAAACATCAAGGATTATCAATGGAAACGAGATGAACCTGAGCTCAATTTTGAGTCTCATAGCAAAGGGTCTGAAAACTTACGTAAATACAGTATTTTTTTAAATTATAAATTAGCAAAAATTTCAAAACCTATTTTCACTCTGTCATTATGGGGTATTGTGTGTAGATTGATGAGGAAAATATGTAATTTAATCCCTTTTAGAATAAGGCTGTAACTAGTGATGCACCGATATGACATTTTTGGCCGATAACGATATCCGATATTTTCCTTGCCAAAAACCCTGATACCGGTATTTAAAATTTGAGCGGCCTTTTAAGCATTCTAGTACAGTTAAATAGTTAACACACACACACACGCAGTGGTCTAAGGCACTGCATCTCAGTGCAAGAGACATAACAGTCCCTGGTTCGAATCCAGGCTGTATCACATCCGGCCGTGAACACAGCAAAACAATGTTTCATTAGCTACAGTTAGCTAGCTAACTATATAGCTAGGTGTCATCTAAAATAACTTTAATTTATAAGACAGTTCTTATTTGATTAATGGTGGTCGGACCCATCTATGTGAAGCTAGCCACAATAAGGATTAGCCACAATAGTGGACTTTGCGGTTAGCCTTCAAAATAAAAGTATGGCATAATTCTACTATTTGTATGACTGTCAATGACACTTTTATTTTGAAGACAAACTGCAAAATCCACTATTGTGCCTAATCCTTATTGTGGCTAGCTTCACAAAAACATAACTCGGTCAGGTCGAGCCTTAATAGCCAGATGAAGCTCGGTGGCTGCTTAAAACGTTAGTTTTGGGCAACAGGGTTAAGTAGCTGGCTGGCTATTTATTTTCATGAAAGTTCCATTTCAATATGGTGCCAGGTTTCCTCCTGTGTGCAAGTAGAGATACTGGGGAGCAAAAGAGCAAAAATAAATAATATGGGGATGAGGTAGTTGGGTGGGCTATTTACAGATGGGCTGTGTACAGGTGCAGTGATCGGTAAGCTGCTCTGACAGCTGATGCTTAAAGTTAGTGAGGGAGATATGAGTCTCCAGCTTCAGTGATTTTTGCAATTCGTTCAAGTCATTGGCAGCAGACAACTGGAAGGAAAGGCAGCCAAAGGAGGCTTTGGGGATCACCAGTGAAATATACCTGCTGGAGCGTGTGCTACGAGTGGGTGTGGTTATGGTGACCAGTGAGCTGAGATAAGGTGGGGCTTTACCTAGCAATGACTTATAGATGACCTGATGCCAGTGGGTCTGGCGACGCATATGAAGCGAAGGCCAGTCAACGAGAGCATACAGGTCGACAGTGGTAGGTAGTACATGGGGCTTTGGTGATGAAACGGATGGCACGGTGGTAGACTGCATCCAATTTGCTGAGTAGAGTGTTGGAGGCTATGTTTGTAAATTACATCGCCGAAGTCAAGGATAGTCAGTTTTACGAGAGTATGTTTAGCAGCATGAGTGAAGGAGGCTTTGTTTTGCGAAATAGGAAGCTGATTCTAGATTTTGGATTGGAGATACTTTATGTGAGTCTGGAAGGAGAGTTTACAGTCTAGCCAGACACCTAGGTATTTGTAGTTGTCCACATATTCTAAGTCAGAACCGTTCAGAGTAGTGATGCTAGTCGGGCGGGCGGGCAGCAATCGGTTGAAGAGCATGCATTTAGTTTACCTAGCGTTTAAGAGCAGTTGGAGGCCACGGAAGGAGTGTTGTATGACATCGAAGCTCGTTTGGAGGTTTGTTAACACAGTGCCCAAAGAAGGGCCAGAAGTATACAGAATGGTATCATCTGCGTAGAGGTGGATCAGAGAATCACCAGCAGCAAATGACTGCAGTTTCTACTGGTCATTGTTTTCAGGCTGGTTGTATTGGTGCTAGCTATGTACCAAGCTAAAGCTATCTCCCCTAGAAGTTGCGGTCGAACAAATTATGTTTTATTACCAACGCGGTATTGTTTACACATTGTTCGTGTCCGGGGTTTGCTTGTTTGCAGACTTTTTTTGTACAGCTTTGACAGTGCTACTGTATCTTTTGACACGCAAAGACCCAAACAGCGTTCCATAGTATGTATGTTGAGAAGCCAATAGCAGTGACGTTATTACTGTGTAACTCCGGTAGGGCAACATCTGAAAAATAGCGCACTTGGTGTACCAGTGCTCGACCAGTCGGCGAAAGCCAACATCACCCACGACAGAACGGTTGATTGTCAAGGGCAATGAATTACATTATCTTGACGTTAATGGATTTCGCCTTTTGAGTTGTCTCGCTGAAATGTTCTTACTCTTTCAAATGACTGCTCGACTTGTTGACTGCTCGATCCACACAGCAGACATTGGTCTAGGTTAGGAATGCTGTGTTGCGCAAAATTTTTACGTGGCGTCATTACATCATGTACCTACGTTATATAGGTATGCACGGTAGCTTTGACATTGGTTTTTAACATCGGCGTTAAACTAAATTCCGATATATCGTACATCCCCAGCTGTAACATAACAAAATGTGGGAAAAGGGAAGGGGTTTGAATACTTTCCGAAGGCACTGTATGAATGCATATAGCTAAATCTGTTACTATACAGAGAACGTTACAATCTCTGATGTCTCTCTGGAAGGCAACCGTTGCTTGGATTTCGTCTACCTTGTCAAGAGACTGGACATTGGCTCGTAGTATACTCGGGAGCGGTGGGCGATGTGCCCGTCTACGGAGCCTGACCAGAAGACCGCTCCGTCTGACCCTTCTGCGGCGCCGTTGTTTTGGGTCGCCTGCTGGGATCCGATCCATTGTCCTGGGTGGTGGACCAAACAGCGGATCCGCTTCGGGAAAGTCGTAATGTTGGTAAATTGACGTTGCTCTTATATCCAAAAGTTCCTCCCGGCTGTATGTAATAAGACTTAAGATTTCCTGGGGTAACAGTGTAAGAAATAATACATAAAACGTAAAAAAATTCTGCATAGTTTCTTAAGAGCACGAAGCGAGGCGGCCATCTCTGTCGGCGTCGGATCTTGGCATGTGTGTGTGTGTGTTTGAGAGAAAGGGAGACGGTGTGTGATTTAGGGAGTGTGTGTTAACTTTAGAGTAAGTTTCATGCAGTGTTTTCCCCTTACTGTCACAGTGACATGCAGATCATCATATATATTCCTTCCTCCAACCAAATCACAGGTAGGCCTCAGCTAATATTAGCAAAGTAGCCATTCTATGCAGTATTCCATACTGAACAAAAATAAACGCAACAATTTCAGTTCACATAAGGAAATCAGTCAATTGAAATAAATGAATTAGGCACTAACCTATGGATTTCACATAACTGGGCAGGGACGCACTCACTGGGGAGACAGGCCCAGCCATTCAGACTGAGTTTCCCCCCACAAAAAGGCTTTATTGCAGACAGAAATACTCCTCAGTTCCATCAGCTGTCCAGATGACTGGTCTCAGACGATCCCGCAGGTGAAGAAGCCGGATGTGGAGGTCCTGAGCTTGCGTGGTTACACGTGGTCTGCAGATGTGAGGCCGGTTGAACATACTGCCAAATTCTCTCAAATGACGTTGGAGGCGGCTTATGGTAGAGAAATTAACATTAAATTCCCTGGCAACAGCTCTGGTGGACATGCCTGCAGTCAGCATGTCAATTGCACACTCCCTCAAAACATCTGTGGCATTGTGTTGTGACAAAACTGCACATTTTAGAGTGGCCTTGTATTGTCCCCAACACAGGGTGCACCTGTGTAATGATCATGCTGTTTAATCAGCGTATTTATATGCAACACCTTTCAGGTGGATGGATTATCTTGGCAAAGGAGAAATGCTCACTAACAGGGATATAAACTAATTTCTGTACAAAATTTGAGATAAATAAGCTTTTTGTGCATATGGAACATTTCTGGGATCTTTTATTTCCGTTCATAAAACATGGGACTAACACTTTACATGTTGTGTTTATATTTTTGTTCAGTATATTACACAGCTAACAGTATGAAGTGAATGTGTTGTATTGAGTAGAAGTATGAATATCAGTGCCAGATGTGTAGGATGCGAGGCCACTGAATTCCCCCCCGTGGTATCGCGATACTTTGCCTGGTATCGTAAGTAAAATGTTGGTATCGTGACAACACTAGTCTCTACTCAACAAACACTGTAGCTGCTGACTATTCACTCCACCCCCATAGCCCCCAATGCATTACACTATAATAGACTGTACATGGAATACATATTGGCTTGTAGCTAAAATTGGGTGGGAAATACTCAGTGGGGTCTCTACCAACCAAATATGTGTAGTTTGAAGGGGACTGTGTCATACATATCCCTATCTCCAACCCCTCCATAGCCCCCAATGCAAAACATTGTAATAGACTTATACATATTGGCATGTAGAGAGAACTTTTCTACCCATCTCAGCTAAAGTGGGGTGGGAAATAATCAGTCCCCCTGAAAAACGAACCATATTCATGGTTATTTTTACTCGTTATTCACTGTCACTTAAAACATTTGTTATTTTTAACTTTTTTTTGTCATTTAGAAGATGCGCTTATCCAGAGCGACTTACAGTAGTGAGTGTATACATTTCTGCATTGTACAACTCTGCATTGTTGGAAAAGGACCCGTAAGTAAGCATTTCACTGTTAGTCTACACCTGTTGTCTACAAAGTATAATATTTTATTGATAGATAAGTGGAATCAAAAGTATTAAACTTTTCAGCTAGTAGCTAGCTAGTTCTTTTTGATTTAACCATTATTTTATCAGGGAGTCATACTGATACCAAGGTCTCTTACATATGGGCCCTGAATTACATAAATTACAAAAGATACACACAAAATATAAAATGCATGCAGAAAGAAAGAAAAACACTGTCATAAAAAACAAAGACCTTCATCAGTAATGAGGTCCTCTATTAGCTTTCTGAATTGCCCTTAAGGTACTAAGACATCAAATGTAAGAACATTTAAGATTGTTTTCTTGGACCTTAGTTGTGGAACAAAAAGCTGATTTACTTAACTCAGTAGAGACAAATGGAATTTCAAGATTTAGAAAGTGTGTTAACTCGTATGTCCAAAAGTTTAGTAAAGATGTTAGGTACAGTGGGACTTTATGTAAAAGGGGTTAATAAACAAAAACACACACTAAATGACTAAAAGTATGTGGAAACGTGATTGTCAAAACTCTCATTCAAGAATCATGGGCCTTAATATAGAGTGGGTCCCCCTTTGCTGCTATATAACACCCCCCCCCCCCTTTCCACTAGATGTTGGAACATTGCTGCGGGAACTTGCTTCCATTCAGCCACAAGAGCATTAGTGAAGTCAGACACGGGTGTCGGCGATTAGGCCTGACTCAAAGAAGGCATTCCAATCCATCCCAAAGGTGTTCGATGGGGTTGAGGATCTGTGCAGGCCAGTCAAGTTCTTCCACACCGATCTCGACAAACCATTTCTGTACGGACCACACTTTGTGCACGGGGGCATTGTCATGCTAAAACACAAAAGGGACTTCCCCAAACGGTTGCCACAAAGTTGGAAGCACAGAATCATCTAGAAAGTCATTGTACACTGTAAAGTTAATATTTCCCTTCACTGGAACTAAGGGGTTAAGCCGGAACCATGAAAAACAGCTCCAGAAAAAAAGTATCCACCAAACTTTACAGTTGGTACTATGCATACATTGGGGAATGTAGCGTTCTCCTGGCATCCGCCAAACCCAGATTCGTCCGTTGGACTGCCAGATGGTGAAGTGTGATTCATCACTCCAGAGAACGTGTTTATTTCCACTGCTCCAGAGTCCAATGGCAGCGAGCTTTACACAACTCCAGCCGCCGCTTGGCATTGCGCATGGTGATCTTAGGCTTGTGTGCTGCTGCTCGGATACGGAAACCAATTTCATGATGCTCCCAACGAACAGTTATTGTGCTGACGTTGCTTGCAGAGACAGCTTGGAACTCGGAAGCGAGTGTTGCAACCGAGGACAGACTACTTTTTCGCGCTACAGCACTCGGCGGTCCCGTTCTGTGAGCTTGTGTGGCCTACCACTTTGTGGCTGAGCCGTTGTTGCTCCTAGACGTTTCTACTTCACAATAACAGCACTTACAGTCTACAGAGGCAGCTCTAGCAGGGCAGAAATTTTATGAACTGACTTGTTGGAAAGGTGGAATCCTATGACGGTGCCACGTTGGAAGTCACTGAGCTCTTCAGTAAGGCCATTCTACTGCCAATGTTTGTCTATGGAGATTGCATGGCGGTGTGCACAATTTTATACACCTGTCAGCAATCGGTGAGGCTGAAATATCCGAATGTACTAATTTGAAGGGGTGTCCACATACATTACTAAACTATATATACAGAAGTATCCATCAACCTACGTAACATCAAAGAGGGCCAACCAACTTTCTGGTAGAGAATGCAGTGTTTTGAGACACACAAAATAATACAACAATATCGTACGTTAGCGAGATTTGCTTTGTGGTCACTTGACTTGGTAACGAATGTCGAATAATTTGGCTAATTTGCAGTTATAAAAAAAGTAGGTAACTAGCGCCGTTAGCTAGTTGACTAGTTAGGTAAGTTAGCTAGCCAACTTGTTAAGTTAACGTTACGCCCACGATAAAAAATAACGTCTACATTTAATAACAGCTTTTCAATCCTTGACCTTAGCGAATGTTTGGTCACACAGTCCAGGCAGATGTTACGGTAGCTAACTTAGTTAGCTAACGTTCGTTTTTTTCAAGAACGAGAACAGTTAATGTTAGCAGCTAAGTTAAATAACTTTACAAAATGATAGATATAAATAAGAAATGTGCGTATCTAGCAGGCTAGATTGTGGGGAAGGGCATTTGATTTCCAAGTTACTTTTACACCAGCGTTTTTAAAAACGAGAGTTGTGAATTAAGACATGGGCGTCGATAGCCAACGTCGTTAGCTTGCTAACATTAGCCAATGTCTATTCCCTTTCTTTGGCTAGCTACAATCAAAAACTTGTCAAATGTACATTACAATATTTATTATAGCATAGATAGTCGAAGAGAGACAAACCCCACACTAGAAAATTAACTTACCAGAGAAACCACCAGGGAGGACGATGACAACTCTGGTCGACATGAGTCGAATATCCCAGCTAGCTAACGTTAGCCATAGGAAACCGTCCGCATTATTAGTTGCTAGCTTTAGCTCAGCAATCCACAAACACTATGCAGTATTTAGAACATGGCTACACATTTCTCGGTTTTCATTGTAAATTGTGTGTTGGATCAATATTTTGCTGTCCAACATCAGAACTTGAAGGGATATCATAGCTGTTGCGAAAAATATGTTCGTCCAAAAAGATTACAGCTCAGCTGACCAAGCCAAAATTTGCATTGTCAAACAGACGGTTTGTGATTGGACAGTTTGAGTGGCACCAATCACCTGTGGAGACGATGAGCTCACTGTTAGTTTACCTCAGTGGACCTCGTAAAAACATTACTGAACGGACCGAACAGATGAAGTAGATGAATTTTATATTCTACTTCTACTCCATTAATTATTGATGAAAGCCAATAGTAAGACTGTGAAATGTGTGAATGTATTGCACTAAAATTGAATTGTATACACGTATGGCTCATTTGATGTAAATTCCCTGCAGCCAGACAATATACATGGATCATTTAATCTGACCTGATAATAGGAATTTAGTTTGGGAAAGTATTGCTGGAGCAGTAGTGTAGACACATTCATTTACCAGGCAGACAGACACAGTGACAATATTCCATATGAAATACATTGTTGCAGTGAGATGCAACATTTTCCTTCCCCCCTCAAGGTAAAGGAGTGTCTTGCTAATTCCCACCCCTCTCTCCCTTTCCCTTCACAGCCTTTCTTGTGCAAAGATCCGTCCTGCTATCAGCTGCTTCTGGGATGGGCTAATGCTGCAGCCCACATTGCCCATCAGACACAGATGAGAGAGGGAGAGTTGGAGGAAGCATATGGAATTATCTAGAAATAAACCTCCTCTTGGCTTGTAAAAACTCTGCATGTCACAGAGTTCTGTGCTAGCTAGATGTTTGCATCGTGTCACAGAGGGAGGGTAGAACATAGTGATTAATATCACATTCTCAGCAATGTCTTCAGCAGCCATCTGGGTTTATACAAATGTTTATGAGAAATTTACTGTAAAAATTCTGCGCCATGTGATCCCTCTTTAGCACTGCCCTGTGGTTTACAGTGAGAACAGTCTAGGAGAGATGATTGTGGCTGAGACAGGTCAATGGGGTTGTAAAGGAGAGACTAAAGTCTGTGTTCCAAATGGCACCCTATTTCTTACATACAGTAGCAACCTAAAAGGGCAGTCCACCTTACTGTCTGAGTGCTCCAAAGTGAGACATAATAAGTGATGCTATTTATATTTAAGGCAATGGTGCTATCAGAGAATCAGCTATAATTGCACTAATTCCACCTCTTCCAATCTGAAAGAGGGTGAACTAGCTGAGCCTGCAGAGGTTATGAACAATCATACAGAATGTGGTAGAGAAGTGAGTGTTCTTTCCTCTTTATATTACACATTTGGTGGAGGATGAATAATGGTCTGGGCCTGTTTTTCATGGTTCGGGCTAGGCCCCTTAGTTCCAGTGAAGGGAAATCTTAACGCTACAGCATACAATGACATTCTAGACTATTCTGTTTCCAACTTTTTGGCAACAGTTTGGGGAAGGCCCTTTCCTGTTACAGCATGACAATGCCCCCGTGCACAAAGCAAGGTCCATAAAGAAATGGTTTGTCGAGATCGGTGTAGAAGAACTTGACTGGCCTGCACAGAGCCCTGACTTCAACATCAAACACCTTTGGGATGAATTGGAACGTCGACTGCGAGCCAGAACTAATCGCCCAAAATCAGTGCCCGACCTCACTAATGCTCTTGTAGCTGAATGGAAGCAAGTGCCCGCAGCAATGTTCCAACATCTAGTGGAAAGACATCCCAGAAGAGTGGAGGCTGTTGTAGCATTAAAGGGGCGACCAACTCCATATTAATGCCCATGATTTTGGAATGAGACGTTTGACGAGCAGGTGTCCACATACTTTTGGTTATGTGGTGTAGTTTTACACTTAGGACAGGACTCTGCCATTGTGCTGTATTTGTGAATTTTGTCTCTTGGTTAATAAATTATTACATTATACTTGATTAAGCATGCATTTTCCTTAACTGTAATTTTGTTAGTTTTGTTCCAACATTCCCTCCATCATGTGCCAATATCAGTTTTTCAAAGTCTTGGTTCCAATAGATTGAGAGATTGTCAGTTGGATAGGCTCTGTGCAAGGTTTTGTATGTCTTACCTATCGTATGAATATCCTTTTCTGACTCAAATATAATTATTTCAAGATTGCTCTGGTGTACTTTTTTAAAGAATTTCTTCAGTGTGGTAATTGGTATTACTGAGAATGAATATACAAACTTTGGGAGCCAAGCTATTCTGAAGAGGTTTATTTTACCTGTAAGATTTATGGGAAGATTGTTCCATTTAAATAGATCTGCTTTCATATTGTTGAGTAAAGTTATCTTTAAATATTTGTTGTTGGTTGTTACTTATTAAGCATCCTAAGTACTTGATCTTTTTTGTGGTTCACTTAAAGAACTGCTGTAGATCATGAGTTATTACTTTTCTTTTTCCTGTTGCCGTTATTTAGTTTTTATACAGTAAATTGTAAATCCTGAGGTTTTTTACCCCTTTTTCTCCTCAATTGGTAGTTACAGTCTTCTCTCATTGCTGCAACTCCAGTACGGACTAGGGAGAGGCAAAGGTCAAGAGCCGTGCGTCCTCTCTAACACAACCCAACCAAGCCGCACTGCTTCTTGACACAATGCCCTCTTAACCCGGAAGCCAGCCGCAACAATGTGTTGGAGGAAATATTATTATTCTTTCATTTTTTGAGTAAACTGTCGGACAATACTAATTTCTGTGTCCTGCGCCTGACTCCACCTTTCTTCATTTCACCAACACCCTCACATCTAGACTTACTCTGTGGAGATTTGAGAACCTTTCAGAAGGACAACCATCTCTGCAGCACTCCACCAATCAGGCCTTTATGGTAAAGTGGCAAGACGGAAGCCACTCCTCATGACAGCCCTTTTGGAGCTTGCCAAAAGGCACCTAAAGACTCTCAGACCATGAGAAACAACCCTTTGAGTTCTCTATGGTGTTGTAGGTCAGGGCGTGACTAGGGGGTGTTCTAGTCTTTTCATTTCTATGTTGGTGCTCTTAGTATGGTTCCCAATTAGAGGCAGCTGATGTTCGTTGTCTTTAATTGGGGATCATACTTAAGGTGTCCCTGTTCCTACCTGCTTTGTGGAATATTGTTTGTGTTTGTGCTTGTTGCACCACGTAAGTCACGTTTCGTTGCTTGTTTATTGTTTTGTTGAGAAGTTTCACTTAATAAAAGGATGTGGAACTCAAATCCCGCTGCGCCTTGGTCCGTCCATTTCAACAATCGTGACAAACGCTGGAGTGGCTTATGGACAAGTGTCTGAATATCCATGAATGGCCCAGCCAGAGCCCAGACTTGAACGTGATCGAACATCTCTGGAGAGACCTGAAAATAGCTGTGCAGCAACGCTCCCCATCCAACCTCACTGAGCTTGAGAGGATCTGCAGAGAAGAATGAGAGAAACTCCCCAAATACAGGTGTGCCAAGCTTGTAGCGTCATACCCAAGAAGACTCGAGGCTGTAATCGCTGCCAAAGGACACACCTTCTCATTCCAGGGTTTTCTTTATTTGTTCAAGTTTCTACATTGTAGAATAATAGTGAAGACAACAAAACCATGAAATAACACACATGGAATCATATAGTAACCCAAAAAAGTGTTAAACAAGTGTAAATATATTTTAGATTCTTCAAAGTAGTCCCCCTGTGCCTTGATGACAGCTTTGCACACTCTTGGCATTCTCTCAATCAACTTCACATTGAATGCTTTTCCACCAGTCTTGAAGGAGTTCCCACATATGCTGAGCACTTGTTGGCTGCTCTTCCTTCACTCTGCAGTCCAACTCATCCAAAACCATCTCAATTGGGTTGATTGTGGAGGCCAGGTCATCTGATGAAACACTCCATCACTCTCCTTGGTTAAATAGCCATTACAAAGCCTCAAGGTGTGTTTTGGGTCATTGTCCTGTTGAAAACAAATGATAGTCCAAATAAGTGCAAACCAGGTGGGATGGCGCATCGCTTTAGAATGGTGTGGTAGCCATGCGGGTTAAGTCTTGGGCAAAACTAAACATGGCGGTGTTCACTTTAGCAATCTCACTGGAATAAAGACCTCCTCCATTCCTGTCATTATTGAAAGAGATTGTGATATCTCACATCTCAAAATTGGGCTACTTAATGTCAGATCCCTCACTTCCAAGGCAGTTACAGTCAACGAACTAATCACTGATCATAATCTTGATGTGATTGGCCAGACTGAAACATGGCTTAAGCCTGATGAATTTACTGTGTTAAATGAGGCCTCTCCTCCTGGTTACACTAGTAACCATATCCCCCGTGCATCCCGCAAAGGCGGAGGTGTTGCTAACATTTACTATAGCAAATTTCAATTTACCCCCCCCCCCCCAAAATGACTGCATTTTCATTTTTAGATCTTCTAGTCATGAAATCTACAGCTTACTCAATCACGTTTTTATAGCTACTGTACCCTTTCCACATCGACGGGACAGTAGTGGAGAAGGTGGAAAGTTTTAAGTTCCTCGGCGTACACATCACGGACAAACTGAAATGGTCCACCCACACAGACAGCGTGGTGAAGAAGGCGCAGCAGTGCCTCTTCAACCTCAGGAGGCTGAAGAAATTCGGCTTGTCACCAAAAACACTCACACTTTTACAGATGCACAATCGAGAGTATCCTGTCGGGCTGTATCACCGCCTGGTACGGCAACTGCTCCGCCCACAACCGTAAGGCTCTCCAGAGGGTAGTGAGGTCTGCACAACGCATCACCGGGGGCATACTACCTGCCCTCCAGGACACCTACACCACCCGATGTCACAGGAAGGCCAAAAAGATAATCAAGGACAACAACCACCCGAGCCACTGCCTGTTCACCCCGCTATCATCCAGAAGGCGAGGTCAGTACAGGTGCATCAAAGCAGGGACCGAGAGACTGAAAAACAGCTTCTATTTCAAGGCCATCAGACTGTTAAACAGCCATCACTAACATTGAGTGGCTGCTGCCAACATACTGACTCATCTCTAGCCACTTTAATAATGAAAAATTGATGTAATAAATGTATCACTAGCCACTTTAAACAATGCCACTTTATATAATGTTTACATACCCTACATTACTCATCTCATATGTATATACTGTACTCTATACCATCTACTGCATCTTGCCTATGCCGTTCGGCCATCGCTCATTCATATATTTTTATGTACATATTCTTATTCATTCTTTTACACTTGTGTGTATAAGGTAGTTGTTGTGAAATTGTTAGGTTAGATTACTTGTTAGATATTACTGCATGGCCGGAACTAGAAGCACAAGCATTTCGCTACACTTGCATTAACATCTGCTAACCATGTGTATGTGAAAAAGAAAATTTGATTTGTTTTGATTTGATTTGTTTACAGGCCTCCTGGGCCGTATACAGCGTTCCTCACTGAGTTCCCTGAATTCCTATCGGACCTAATATTCACATTTTTGGTGACTTTAATATTCCCATGGAAAAGTCCACAGATCTACTCCAAAAGGCTTTTGAAGCCATCATAGACTCAGTGGGTTTTGTCCAACATGTCTCTGGACCTTTTCACTGCCACAGTCATACTCTGGACCTAGTTTTTTGTCCCATTTACATTTACATTTAAGTCATTTAGCAGACGCTCTTATCCAGAGCGACGGAATAAATACTATGGATCTTAATGTTTTTCTTCATAATTCTGGACAATTGGACCACCATTTTATTACGTTTGCAATCACAACAAATAATCTGCTTAGACCCCAAACAAGGATCATCAAAAGCCGTGCTATAAATTCTCGGACAACCCAAATATTCCTAGATGCCCTTCCAGACTCCCTCTGCCTACCCAAGGATGTCAGAGTACAAAAATCGGTTAACCACCTAACTGAGGAACTACATTTAAAATTGCGTAATACCCTAGATGCAGTCGCACCCCTAAAAACAATTGGTCTACACGGACAAGTTCTGGCCTGGTTTAGAGCTTATCTGTCAGAAAGATATCAGTTTGTCTCTGTGGAGTTTCGGGGGTTCCTCAAGGTTCCGTTTTAGGATCACTATTGTTTTCACTATATATTTTACCTCTTGGTGATGTCATTCGGAAACAATATGTTAACTTTCACTGCTATGCGGACGATACACAGCTGTACATTTCGATGAAACATGGTGAAGCCCCAATATTTCCCTCCCTGGAAGCCTGTGTTTCAGACATAAGGAAGTGGATGGCGGCAAATATTTTACTTTTAAACTCGGACAAAACAGAGATGCTAGTTCTAGGTCCCAAGAAACAAAGAGCTCTTATGTTGGATCTGACAGTTAATCTCGATGGTTATACAGTCGTCTCAAATAAAACTGTGAAGGACCTCGGTGTTACTCTGGACCGTGTTAATCTCTCTTTTGATGAACATATCAAGACTGTTTGAAGGACAGCTTTTTCCCATCTATTTAACATTGCAAAAACCAGAAACTTTCTGTACAAAAATGATGCAGAAAAGTGAATCCATGCTTTTGTCACTTCTAGATTATATTACTGCAATGCTCTACTTTCCCGCTACCCGAATAAAGCACGAAATAAACTTCAGTTAGTGCTAAACACAGCTGCTAGAATCTTGACTAGAATAAAAAATATGTGATCATATTACTCCAGTGCTAGCCTCTCTACACTGGCTTCCTGTTAAGGCTAGGGCTGATTTCAAGGTTTTACTGCTGACCTACAAAGTATTAGGCTTGCTCCTACATATCTCCCGATTTGGTCCTGCCATACATACCTACACGTACGCTATGGTCACAAGACGCAGGCCTCCTTATTGACCCTAGATTTTCTGAGCAAACAGCTGGAGGCAGGGCTTTCTCCTATAGAGCTACATTTTTATGGAATGGTCTGCCTATCCACGTGAGAGACGCAGACTCGGTCTTGACCTTTAAGTCGTTATTGAAGACTCATCTCTTCAGTAGGTCGTATGATTGAGTGTAGTCTGGCCCAGGGGTGTGAAGTTGAAAGGAAAGTCACTGGAGCGACGAACCGCCCTTACTGTCTCTGCCTGGCCGGTTCCACTCTCTCCACTGGGATTCTCTGCCTCTAATCCTATTACGGGGGCTGAGTCACTGGCATACTGGTGCTCTTCCATACCGTCCCTAGGAGGGGTGTGTCACATGAGTGGGTTGAGTCACTGACGTGATCTTCCTGTCCGGGTTGGCGCCCCCCTGGGGTTTGTGCTCTGGGGGAGATCTTTGTGGGCTATACTCAGCCTTGTCTCAGGGTAGTAAGTTGGTGGTTTGAAGCTGTGCTTTGGCAAAGTGGGTGGGGTTATATCCTGCCCGGTTGGCCGGGGGTATCGTAGGACGATACCCCCGGCCCCGGTCTCCCGACCCCTCCTGGCTCAGCCTCCAGTATTTATGCTGCAATAGTTTATGTGTCAAGGGGCTAGGGTCAGTCTGTTATATCTGGAGCATTTCTCCTGTCTTACCCGGTGCCCTGTGAATTTAAGTATGCTCCCTCTAATTCTCTCTCTCTCCCTCTCCCCCTCCCTCCTCTCCCGGAGTACCTGAGCCCTTGGACCATGCCTCATGACTACCTGGCCTGATGACTCCTTGCTTTCCCCAGTCCACGTGGTCGTGCTGCTGCTCCAGTATCAACTGGTCTGCCCTCTGCTATGGAACCTGACCTGTTCACCGGACGTGCTACCTTGTCGCGGATCTGCTGTTTTTCTACTCTCTCTTTCTACCGCACCTGCTGTCTCTAACTCTGAATGCTCTGCTATGAAAGCCAACTGACATTTACTTCTGAGGTGCTGACTTATTGCACCCTCTACAACCACTGCGATTATTATTATCTGCTGGCCATTTATGAACGTTTGAACATCTTGGCCAAGTACTGTTATAATCTCCAACCGGCACAGCCAAAAGAGGACTGGCCACCCCTCAGAGCCTGGTTCCTCTCTAGGTTTCTTCCTAGGTTCCCGCCTTTCTAGGGAGTTTTTCCGAGACACCGTCCTTCTACATCTGCATTGCTTGCTGTTTGGGGTTTTAGGATGGGTTTCTGTGTAGCACATTGTGACATCGGCTGATGTAAAAAGGGCTTTATAAATACATTTGATTGATTGATCACACCTCCTCCTCCATGCTTCACGGTGGGAACCACACGTAGAGCTCATCCGTTCACCTACTCTGGGTCTCTGAAAGACACAGCGGTTGGAACCAAAAGTCTCAAATTTGGACTCATCAGACAAAAGGATAGATTTCCACCAGTCTAATGTTCATTGCTCGCATTTCTTGGCCCAAGCAAGTCTCTTTTTCTTATTGGTATCCTTTAGTAGTGGTTTCTTTGCAGCAATTCGACCATGAATGCCTGATTCACTCAGTCTCCTCTGAAAGGTTGATGTTGAGATGTGTCTGTTACATGAACTCTATGAAGCATTTATTTGGGCTGGTAATTTCTGAGGCTGGTAACTCTAATGAACTTATCCTCTGCAGCAGAGGTAACTCTGTCACGACTTCTGCCGAAGTCGATGCCTCTCCTTGTTCGGGCGGTGTTCGGCGGTCGACGTCGCCGGTCTTCTAGCCATCGCCGATCCATTTTTTATTTTCCATTTGTTTTGTCTTGTTTTCCCACACACCTGGTTCTCATTTCCCTCATTATGTGTTGTGTATTTAACCCTCTGTTCCCCCCATGTCTTTGTGTGGTATTGTTTATTGTAAGTGCTTGTGCACATTTTATTTGACTGGTGCGCGTCGGGTTATTGTTCCCATACTTTGTATTTCTTATGCCATTGGTTTTACTATTAAACTGCTCCGGGTATAACCAAGTTCTGCCCTCCTGCATCTGACTTCCCTGCCACCAGTTACACACCCCTTACAGAATACCACACCAACTACATGGAGTCAGCAGGAGCAGGTGCCCCTGGTATGGAGATAGAGGAGCGCGTCCCGGAGCAAGCGACGATGATCCAACATCTTGGCATCGCAATGGACCGCGTCATGCAGACCATGGACCGCTCGGAGAGACAGAGAGTACCAGCACAACCGGGGTTACCACTACTCGCCCCTCCTGTATCCGGTCCCAGTAGGATGCTTCTCGACCTTCCCAGAGAGTATGATGAGACGGCGGCACGGTATCAGGGTTTCCTGTTACAGCTGGACTTATACCTGAGCACCGTCTACCCGGGCTCCCTCGGGAAGGGAGAGGGTGTCCGTCCTCGTTTCGTGCTTCTCGGGGAGAGCTCTGGAGTGGGCTAACGCCGTATGGGGAGAAGGAGATACGGCGTTGGATGACTTCGAGGAGTTCACCTGCCGCTTCCGTGCGGTCTTCGACCACCTGCCCGAGGGTAGAGCGGCGGGTGAACGTCTCTCCCACCTGCGGCAGGAGACGAGGAGCGCACAGGAGTTTGCTTTGGACTTTCGGACCCTGGCCGCCAGAGCGGGATGGAACGACAGGGCCCTGATCGACCATTATCGCTGCAGTTTGCCTGCAGGGACACCACCCTTACTTTCGACCAGCTGGTGGACCTGTCCATTCGGCTGGATAACCTGCTGGCTACCCGCGGACCTCCAGATCGGGGTCTGTCGGTTCCATCCCCCAGAACCACCACTCCGATGCCCATGGAGCTGGGAGGTGCTGCGCTCAGGGAGACCAGAAAAGGTTCCGTCTCGTGCACCATCTGTGGCCAGAGAGGGAGCACACATGACAGTACCCTCTCCCGACGCGTGGCTCCAGCCGCAGGACGCCGACCAAGATGACGATCCCAGGGATCAGGAGCGGACCGGTCACCTCTGCTAAGGCGCGGGAACCTGTCGATCTGGCTGAGGCACGGGAGCATGACGACCTAGAGCGCCGGAGAGAGAGCATACGTGACAGTACCCCCTCCCCAGTACGTTCGGCTCCAGCCGCAGGACGCCAACCACAGGGACAATCCCGGGGATCCGGGGCGGACAGGTCGCCTCCGCAGAGGCGCAGAAACCTCACTAACCGGCTAAGGAGTGAACCTGATGAGCCGGCAGAGACCTCCCTGGTTGCCTCGGCTGAGGCATGGGAAGATGTTCACCCAGCTTCGGCATGGGAGCCTATTGAACCCGCTGAGGCATGGGAGCCTACAAACCGGCTGAGGCCTCCAAGGTAGCTTCGACTCCAACACCCAACATCACCCCCAACACACAAAAAAACCACTCCCTGATGCTTCTCATTGTTGAATCGTCATTCTGTAACGATGTGCGCTGAGAGTCGGGAAGCAAGTTCTCGTGATTATTTTGATAAATAAACACACATAATACAAAATAAGAAACACGAGCAAAGCTCAGACATGATACGGGAACAGAAACAGGAACAATGACGACTGGGGAAGAAACCAAAGGGAGTGACATATATACAGTGGCTTGCGAAAGTATTCACCCCCATTGGCATTTTTCCTATTTTGTTGCCTTACATCCTGGAATTAAAATGGATTTTTGGGAGGTTTGTATCATTTGATTTAAACAACACGCATACCACTTTGAAGATGCAAAATATTTTTTATTGTGAAACCAACAAGAAATAAGACAAAAAAACTGGAAACTTGAGCGTGCATAACTATTCAACCCCCCAAAGTCAATACTTTGTAGAGACACCTTTTGCAGCAATTACAGCTGCAAGTCTCTTGGGGTCTGTCTCTATAAGCTTGGCACATCTAGCCACTGGGAGTTTTTCCCATTCTTCAAGGCAAAACTGCTCCAGCTCCTTCAAGTTGGATGGGTTCCCCTGGTGTACATCAATCTTTAAGTCATACCACAGATTCTCAATTGGATTGGGGTCTGGGCTTTGACTACTGTAATTGCATCAAATGGTTGTTTTATGCAACAGAATATAGGGTTCTTATTAACTCTATTGTGTCTGTGTTGATTGAAAGTGGGCCTTTGGGAGATTTAACACTGACAGAAGATTTACGTTGTCTTTGGGTGATAAGCCTAATAAGACCGCATTCCATAGCATGCATTAATGTTTCTGTACTGGGGTACCAGGGGGAGATGGCTCCAGAGCCAGACCCTGGTCTCTACACAATCAGAACAGCATTTACAGCTTATATAGTGTTTGTGGTGAATTATTAGCAACCTTGTGACCCATTCCATATATCTGTTGTTTGTCATGAACATCCAGGAGGATGGACTTTGCTATAAAATGCTGTGGCTCATATCCGCTTGCTGGGGCTCGCAACGAATTACCTACGGGAGGCTCGTTGACAAGCTCCTTACTGCAGTAATTAAATAATAAAGTTGGATTGTTTTGAAGAAATCTAAAAGTATCTCCTTTTGATTAGAATAATTCCCCGACGGTAGAAAAGAGTAAAAATAAAGAAAAACCCTTGAATGTGTCTAAACTTTTGACTGGTACTGTGGGGCGGCAGGTAACCTAGTGGTTAGAGCACTGGGCCAGTAACCGAAAGGTTGCTGGATTGAATCCCTCGAGGTAAAAATCTGTCATTCTGCCCCTGAGCAAGGCACTGTTCCCTGGGCGCTGAAGACGTGGATGTCAATTAAGGCAGCCCCCACACCTCTCTGATTCAGAGGGGTTGGGTTAAATGCGGAAGACATATTTCAGTTGAAGGAAAACAGCTGTACAACTGACTAGGTATCCCCCCCAATATGTCAGCAAAGGTGAGTGGTTACCTCTTAGTACAGACTTTTGAGTTGAAGTTCAAGCGTGTGGAGGACTACCCCATAGACCTGTACCACCTGATGGACCTCTGCTTCTTCATGGAGGACACAGATCCTCTCCAAGTCACCTGGTAGGAGCGGTCTGCCAGGTAGGATGCAATCCAAGAGTTTGCAGGGCTTGAGACGCCCAGCCCTGAGAGGGTGGAGAGGAGGATCTGATTGTTTACGATGTCGAAGGCAGTGGATAGATCTAGGAGGATGAGAACAGAGGAGAGAGAGTCAGCCTTGGCATTGCGGAGAGCCCGCTTGATACAGAGAAGAGCAGTCTCGGTTATGTTACCCGTCTTGAAGCCTGACTGGTTGTCAAGAAGATCATTCTGTGAGAAATAACGAGAAAGTTCAGAGACAGCACACTCAAGTGTTTTGGAAAGAAAAGAAGGAAGGGATACAGGTCTGTAGTTTTTGACGTCAGATAAGTTGAGTGTTGGTTTATTGAGGAGGGGAGCAACTTGGGCCATTTTGAAGTCAGAGGGGATGCAGCGGTGGTCAGGGATGAGTTGATGAGGGAAGTGAAGAATGGGAGAAGGTCTCCAGAGATGGTCTGGTGGAGGGGATGGGGTCGAGCGGCCAGGTTGTCGGTCGGCCAGACCACTAGTTGCAGGATGTCATCTGGAGAGAGAGGGGAGAAAGAGGTCAAGGCGTAGGGTAGTTCTTCCCTTTGGCTACCACTACCTCATGGGCCTCACGGCCTGTTCATTGAGCTGGTGGGGGGACAGCGGATCTCAAGAAAACTGGACTCAACAGAGGGGAGCCTGGATGCTTGATGTGAATTTTAACGTAACCATCACTGCCCCTCAATGTGTGTCTGGCACCAGTACATGACAGTCCCGGGTGGTCATCAAGCCCCAGGGCTACAGTGAGGAGGTGGAGACTATGCTGAAGACCATATGTGACTGTCCATGTCAGAGGGATAGGAAAGTTGTGTGGCATGTCAGAGCGTTGTGTGAGAAATGGGCATGGAGAATCCTGGGAGACACCTGTGTCGCCATGACAACACCTCAGAAGAGTGCAGTGGGCAAGGCGTGTGTGTTTCAGGAAAGTGTGAGTGCCATATAAGCCACAGAAATCCCACCCTGCATACTTACTATGGGCAGTTCTGTGAGTGCAGTGACTTCCACTATGATCAGTACCGGGGCTTACCATGTGGAGATAGGTGTGTGCTCTCTTTCTGACATCTGACATACTGTTTAATCAATCAATCATTCAATCAATCAAACAATCAAATGTATTTATAAAGCCCTTTTTACATCAGTCGATGTCACAAAGTGCTATACAGAAACCCAGCCTAAAACTCCAAACAGCAAGCAATGCAGTGTCTAGGAAAAACTACCTAGAAATGCAGTACCTAGGAAGAAACCTTGAGAGGAATCAGGCTCTGAGGGGTGGCCAGTCCTCTTCTGGCTGTGCCGGGTGGAGATTATTACAGTTCTACTGCTTTACATGGGCAGGTCAAGACAAGGGGCGCTATTTAACTGTGTAAATAGCGCCCCTTGTCTTGACCTGCCCATGTAAAGCAGTAGAATACAACAGTCGACCTGGTCGTGCTGCTACTCCAGTTTCAACTGTTCTGCTGCGGCTATGGAACCCTGACCTGTTCACCGGACCTCTCGCGCTCTACCGCACCTGCTGTCTCTAACTCTGACATTTACTCCTGAGGTGCTGACCTGTTGCACCCTCTACAACCACTGTGATTACTATTATTTGACCCTGCTGGTCATCTCTGAACGTTGTAATCTGAACGTTAGCAATGCTAAAAAGTACATGTAAAATCCCATAGCGAATGCTAGCTAAATGCTAAAGAGCGCATTACAAACATTTTATACAGTGTCTGACATAAACTATTTGCTGGACAGACATCCCAGCTCCTAAAGTTATATAAGTAACTCAAAAATGTGCTGCACGCACAAAGCAAATGTTATACAACAAGGCTCTTGATCCAGGAGGGGATTCTCTGCTGTTACCAAGAGAAGCTTGATTTTGCAAGAAGCTAGCCACTTAGCTAGATAACTAGCTACTAAATTAGCAAACCAAATGTATAACTGCAGAGCATAGTGAGTGGAACTGTATTTTTTATTGCAGCTCACTAACTCTTTTAAAATGACTTACTTGTGTGAAACATTATTACATTTAAACTTTAGGTCAACATTTACTTTGTATATTAAACGTGAAATGCTTTTTGCAATGGGAAGTAATGGTTGTATATTTCGATTGGGAAATGCTTAATCGTTGTGTTTTTGTATTCATATGATTGGGACCTACTGGCTTATTATGTCCGAGTGAATGCTTATGCTTTAACATCATGCTGTGTGTGACTGGTGTCTTTCTATCGGCCCTATGCAGTGGTGTAGTGGTGCCTGGAGAAGTGGGTGTACTCTAATTTTGGCAAAAAGTCCCCACCCTGTGTTAAAAATTACATGTTATCCCATTGAACATTTTTTATATAAAAATGTGATGTTCTAAGTCCACAAAAATGCTTAAACCACATCAACCTGATTGGATGGGCCTGTCAGGGACTGGTTCCCCAGTGGGTGGGGCTGTGTCCACACAGGCCAACCCATGCCTATGCAAACAGCCATGATGACAATTGCACACCACAAATAGTCTACTAACCAACTCTTCGGACCTAACTTTTTCAATACCTGGTTGTTGCCTTAGCCACTGGCTTCCACAGGTGTAATGAGAGGGACACAGACGGGTGCTAAGTTAATTTCCTGTATCTGGCCGGACAGAGACGGCGCCCTGCCCACATTCACTCAACCCTAAAGCTACTGTATGTAGGAACACAGAAAAACCTATATTGTCAAAAGATTATAATAATAATTTTAATCTCATGAATGGTCAGTCATTTGAAAGTGGCTACATTCTCCAGCCCCAATCCTCAGTTGTTTACCAAAAGAGTGGTGGGTAACCAGTTTGTTGCTGTTTGAATCCAGATTACCCCTCTAATAAACCACACTCTGTCATAATTCCTGCTGTTCAAAGGCCATTTGAATTATTGACATACAACCCAATGATTATTCATAATGGAAAAGTCAGGCTGTTGAAATGGCAGATTGTGGCTTTAACCTTTGACCTTGTTCTCTTCCTCCCGGAATGCCCATCAGGTCCTGATGTGGTTCTGGTGACTGCAGTGGTGTCTGGCTTCATGGTGGTCCTGGATGTGGTCTCTCTACTGCTCTGGAAACTATTTACCTCCCAGCCACGACTGGAGGGATTTCGACCACTTCCAGAAAGAACTGGGAGCGATGACCTGGGACAGGGTGCGGGTGCTCTGTCTCCCCTTTGACACTATGGACCCTGGTCAAAAGAAGTGCACTATATAGGGAATTGGGTGCCATTTGGGACACAGGCAGGGTTTGGCTTTCCCTGATATGGCTGTGGTGTAGACGCCATGAAGGCTACAGCCGTATCAGGACAAGTGTCTCACCAGACTCAAGGGAACTATCTTGTGGAGAATATACAGTACAGTACAGTAGCTGTGTTTGTCTCTTCACTGCCTGAATTAGGATTGTGATGAGATAAATCATTGGGAATCATATGTAGACCTACTGATATTGTTCTTCCTCTGTTCCATTGCAGGGTGACAACCCGATCTACAAGAGTGCCATAATTGTTGTCAATCCCAAGTATAAAGCTCAATGATGGACGTGTTGCCCCCAACTCAAGAAAAATGTACTCATTCTCAGAAATTATTCAAGCGGGCAATGTAAGAATGAACATTATTTCCTCTCATAATTTCTATTGATGCGTTCATTCACCCACTGCCACAGGGTTCTTGCCCTCTAGTGCCACCTTGTGGACAAATAAAACAGAACATTATATGTCATCAAAACATGATGACGTAGAATTATATAAAATATTAATTTGATTAAACACTTTTGTTGCATTAACCTCTTGGAGTGACATTTCACCTTAGGTCAGAATTGGAGGAAGGGGAAGGGGGGTGGAAAACAAACATACAGGTGTCAGGCAGATTACATTTAATATTTATATTTACAGCCATTCAATGGCGTAGAGAGGTGATGCAGTGAGGTCTTTCCACACAAATAGGCTATCAGTTACATCTGACTCCATTACTGGACCAGCGTCAGTGATAAGGACCCAATGTCCTCTATACATTTTCCTCTCCAGAGTGGAAACTAGCAAGGTGAGCTAGAGAGCCAGGCTGTCCCAAACTGCACCCTATTCCCTTAATAGTGTACTACTTTAGTAGGCCCATTTAGGGCTCTGGTCGAAAGTAGAGCAGGAATAGGATGCCATTTTGGATGCAATCCAAGTAATCTCAACTGAAAAAAATAATCATCAATATTAATGCAAAACAAAATATCATGAATGTAATTTGTGATGATGCCAGATGAAATGGAGCTTTACTGGCAATTTTTCTTCCCATCCTATTTGCATTTTAATGCACTTTCAAACTTTGATTTTCTTTTTGTTCTCCTCTCGCTTTAGCCTACTCCTTGAACTCTTTTGATTTGAAATAAAAAAATTCAGGTACTCAATTTAAATACTTATGATGGCTTATTACATTGTTACAGAGCAGGGTGTGTCAAGAGATATCACTGTCTGTTAAGGCAAAGTCTGATCATCTCTATAGGGGTTGGAGATGGTTAAGTCTTAGATAAAGCCTCTGACCCTCATATCAGTCTGTGGTGTGTGAGCAAGCAGGTGTTGAATGAGCCATAGAGGGATCAAAGTGTTCTAGCTGAGCATGGGTCTGTAAATAAGACAGAGTGGCAGCGACAGAACAGGCTAAGGCCTCAGCCTGACCCACAGACACAGCTGGAGACTATACCTGCGTCCCAAATGGCACCCCCTCTGGTCAAAAGTGGTGCACTTAATAGGGAATAGGGTGCCATTTGGGACAAACACCTATGATTCAGACTGGGGATGGAGACACTCCGATGTCTGCGGCAGTAAGACAGAAGACTTAGCCTGAACAGCTGTTGTGCTGCTGATGTTACTCTGACTGGGTCTTTGGCAGAGCAGCCCTGAACGGGTGGTGTTGGTGGGGGAGGAGGAGCCCGCTGGCTGAACCTGCTCAGGGGGCTTCTGGGGCTGGGAGGTGGACTTCAGAGACTGTCCTAATTCCCTGATTCCCTGGCTGTCGTCTCTGGTTCTGGATGGTGGGTCTCTGGGTCTGGTTCCTCTCCAGCAGCTCTCTCTCCCATAGATTGAAATCGACTGTGCCTAGCCCCGGAGCCCATGCTGCTGGGGCATCGGGAGGACGAAGAGGATGAGGGGACTGAGGCCCGAGACACCCTCCGCCGGAGGTTCTGGGAGATGGAGCGGTGCAGGTTGGTCATGGAGGAGTTTGCTGCCATGGTGACCACCCAGGGGTGGCGGAGGGACTGGGTGGCGGTGAGGCGAGATGAAGGATCCACCTCTAGGAGGCTCTCAATCAAGAGAGCTAATATGATTTGACTATTAGATGTTCTTTTAAAAAATATATTTAAAAAGGAATAGTTTCACCATATTAAAATGAGAGTTCAGTTAATGTAACAGGGTTGACCTTAAAATGAGGGACAGAGGTAAATTAATCACCAATGACAAACTCAGCAAAAAAAGAAACGTCCCTTTTTCGGGACCCTGTCTTTCAAAGATAATTCGTAAAAATCCAAATAACTTCACAGATCTTCATTGTAAAGGGTTTAAACACTGTTTCCCATGCTTGTTCAATGAACCATAAACAATTAATGAACATGCACCTGTGGAACGGTCGTTAAGACACTAACAGCTTACAGACGGTAGGCAATTAAGGTCACAGTTATGAAAACTTAGGACACTAAAGAGGCCTTTCTACTGACTCTGAAAAACACCAAAAGAAAGATTCCCAGGGTCCCTGCTCATCTGCGTAAACATGTCTTAGGCATGCTGCAAGGAGGCATGAGGACTGCAGATGTGGCCAGGGCAATAAATTGCAATGTCCGTACTGTGAGACGCCTAAGACAGCGCTATAGGGAGACAGGACGGACAGCTGATCGTCCTCGCAGTGGCAGACCACATGTAACAACACCTGCACAGGATCGGTACATCTGAACATCACACCTGGGGACAGGTACAGGATGGCAACAAAACTGCCCGAGTTACACCAGGAACGCACAATCCCTCCATCAGTGCTCAGACTGTCCGCAATAGGCTGAGAGAGGCTGGACTGAGGGCTTGTAGGCTTGTTGTAAGGCAGGTCCTCACCAGACATCACCGGCAACAACATCGCCTATGGGCACAAACCCACCGTCCCTGGACCAGACAGGACTGCCAAAAAGTGCTCTTCACTGACGAGTCGCGGTTTTGTCTCACCAGGGATGATGGTCGGATTCGCGTTTATTGTCGAAGGAATGAGTGTTACACCGAGGCCTGTACTCTGGAGCGGGATCGATTTGGAGATGAAGGGTCCGTCATGGTCTGGGGCGGTGTGTCACAGCATCATCGGACTGAGCTTGTTGTCATTGCAGGAAATCTCAGTGCTGTGCGTTACAGGGAAGACATCCTCCTCCTTCATGTGGTACCCTTCCTGCAGGCTCATCCTGACATGGCCCTCCAGCATGACAATGGCACCAGCCATACTGCTAGTTCTGTGCGTGATTTCCTGCAAGACAGGAATGTCAGTGTTCTGCCATGGCCAGTGAAGAGCCCGCATCTCAATCCCATTGAGCACGTCTGGGACCTGTTGGATCGGAGGGTGAGGGCTAGGGCCATTCCCGACCAAATGTCCGGGAACTTGCAGGTGCCTTGGTGGAAGAGTGGGGTAACATCTCACAGCAAGAACTAGCAAATCTGGTGCAGTCCATGAGGAGGAGATGCACTGCAGTACTTAATGCAGCTGGTGGCCACACCAGATACTGACTGTTACTTTTGATTTTGACCCCCCCTTTGTTCAGGGACACATTATTTCATTTCTGTTAGTCACATGTCTGTGGAACTTGTTCAGTTTATGTCTCAGTTGTTGAATCTTATGTTCATACAAATATTTACACATGTTAAGTTTGCTGAAAATAAACGCAGTTGACAGTGAGAGGACGTTTCTTTTTTTGCTGAGTTGACAATAAATAATGATCTTCAGAAATGACTTTGTCAACGCAACAAAATAACTAGGGCTTTACAATGATGGTGAAAATTTGGAGACATGTTTCGGCTAAAGATGGAATCCTTAATAGTGAAATCGCAACGTATGTTTGCAATATTACAACAACAAAGACGTTTTTCCTTCGGACATCATTGCAACTCTCCTTCCGTGGCCTCCAACTGCTCTTAAATACAAGTCAAACTAAATGCATGCTCTTCAACCGATCGCTGCATGCACCTGCCCGCCCGTCCAGCATCACTAATCTGGACGGTTCTGACTTAGAATATGTGGACAACTACAAATACCTAGGTGTCTGGTTAGACTGTAAACTCTCCTTCCAGACTCACATAAAATATCTCCAAACCAAAGTTAAATCTAGAATTGGCTTCCTATTTCGCAACAAAGCATCCTTCACCCATGCTGCCAAACATACCCTCGTAAAACTGACCATCTTACCGATCCTCGACTTCGGCGATGTCATTTACAAAATAGCCTCCAACACCCTACTCAACAAATTGGATGCAGTCTACCACAGTGCCATCCGTTTTGTCACCAAAGCCCCATATACTACCCACCACTGCGACCTGTACGCTCTCGTTGGCTGGCCCTCGCTTCATACTCGTCGCCAAACCCACTGGCTACAGGTAATCTACAAGACCCTGCTAGGTAAAGTCCAGCCTTATCTCTGCTCGCTGGTCACCATAGCAGCACCCACCCCTGGCACGCGTTCCAGTAGGTATATCTCACTCGTTGTCCCCAAAGCCAATTCCTCCTTTGGCAGCCTCTCCATCCAGTTCTCTGCTGCCATTGACTGGAACGAACTACAAAAATCTCTGAAACTGGAAACACTTATCTCCCTCACTAGCTTTAAGCACCAGCTGTCAGAGCAGCTCACAGATCACTGCACCTGTACATAGCCCATCTATAAATAGCCCAAACAACTACCTCTGTGATAAGGTGCGTCTAGGTGATAGGTGTAGGAGTCAGGCGCAGGAGAGCAGGGATGTCTGAGAAGCGTGTTTTAATAAGACAGTCCACCAACACTGGAATGGCACAATCGAAAAGGACGTAACAGAGAACCCGTGCAAACGCACGGAGGAACAAACACGGTTGCGACACTCATACACTTACGTAACCGTGAAAACAAATAATGGTAAATCCAACCGAGCACATCACAATGAAAGACTAATCCCGCACAAACCTAGGCAGGCAACAGGGTACATATATACACACAGAAATTAACACAAATGAAACCAGGTGCGAAAAGAACCAAAGACAAAACAAACAGAAAAGGAAAAAGGGATCGGTGATGGCTAGTAGACCGTCGACGCTGAGCGCCGAGCGCTGCCCGAACAGGGAGAGGAGCCACCTTCGGTAGAAGTCGTGACAACCTCTTCCCTACTGTATTTATTTAATTTGCTCCTTTGCACCCCAGTATTTCTACTTTGCACACTCATCTACTGTCAAATCTACCATTCCAGTGTTTTAATTGCTATATTGTATTTACTTCGCCACCGTGGCCTATTTATTGCCTTTACCTCCCTTATCTCACCTCATTTGCTCACATTGTATATAGACTTATTTTTCTACTGTATTATTGACTGTATATTTGTTTTACTCCATGTGTAACTCTGTGTTGTTATATGTGTCGAACTGCTTTGCTTAATCTTGGCCAGTTCGCAGTTGTAAATGAGAACTTGTTCTCAACTTGCCTACCTGGCTAAATAAAGGTGAATTTTTTAAATAAATTGCACACACAATAGAACAGCAGAATGTGTACTACGCTATGCTCCCCCAGCGCTCCTCACCTCAGCTTGTCAACAACAACGACTGTGGGGCGGATAGTGGCACTGTTTCCCACTACTGAGGATTCCATCTTTAAGTCGGTTAAAATCTTCCTATATGTCAAAATGCTGGATTTTCGCACTTTAGCAAGCCTTTATTCATATTGAAAATATGATTAATTGAATTCTCCACATGGACTAACCTCTACGGGATCAATGACCCCCCCCCCCCCCCCCACGGGACGGTTGAGCTAACATACGTATGTGATTAGCATGAGGTTGTAAGTAACAAGAAAATTTACCAGGACATAGACATATCTGATATGGGCAGAAAGCTTACATTCTTGTTAATCTAACTGCACTGTCCAATTTACAGGAGCTATTACAGTGAAAGAATACCATGCTATTGATTGAGGAGAGTGCACAGTTACTTGAAAATGTATCAATAAAACAATTAGGCACATTTGGGCAGACTTGATACAACATTTTTAACAGAAATGCAATGGTTCATTGGATCAGTCTAAAGCATTGCACATACACTGCTGCCATCTAGTGGCCAAAATCTAAATCGCTTCTGAACTGGAATAATACATTGTGATAATACATTGTGGCCTTTCTCTTGCATTTCAAAGATGATGAAAAAAATATTGATATATAAACATGTTTTTTTCTTGGTATTATCTTTTACCAGATCTAATGTGTTATATTCTCCTACATTAATTTCACATTTCCACAAACTTCAAAGTGTTTCCTTTCAAATGGTATTAAGAATATGCATATCCTTGCTTCAAGTCCTGAGCTACATACAGGCAGTTAGATTTGGGTATGTCATTTTAGGCGAAAATTGAAAACAAAAATGGTCCGATCGTTAAGAGGTTTTAAAGGGCACTTCATTTTATATAACAGACTTTTTAAATGTACTATTGGTGCACAATTTCTACTTAAAATATCAAAGGGACGCAAAAGGCACTTATTTCATGGAACAACCCATCTCATGACAAAGAAAAATCCTGTTTAACATTTTTGAGTGGTATAGTATTTGTATTCTTTGCATTAATAGGTGGCATATCCTTTTGATAAAAGATTTGTCAAATTAATGAAAATGTTAAGTTTAATTTCTCAGTTGAATTGGTTTGAATGAAATTCTACTACCTTCAATTCAAATTAAATTAAAATTATGCTTGTTGTGGGGTGTGGGCAATTCAAATTCAATTCAAAATCATTGTTTGAATTGAATTAAATCCAGAAATTCCAAATTGACTCCAAACCTGGTTTTATATTGACTTCACAATACAACCCTGCAGACATATATCTATCTAGGGGGTCTTTTGGTTCTTTGTAATTTCAAATTATTCCCCTTGAAATGAACAAAATCACCCTTGTGAATAGATCATCAACATGCAGTGTTTTTCAATAAAGAATATATAATCCATTGAATAAATCATAATCCTTTTGGCATTCTGTCATAGAGACAATGATCAAGGTGCCCTTAATCAAGGTGCCCTTACAAGTAATCCAAACTATGCAACATTCTTTAAATCTAAAGCCTGTTACTAAAGTACTGTTACTTTGTGACCTTTGTGTCACCTCTCCACATTCAATGTAATATCACAGGTGCAGCTGGAACTAATGCAATTGTTTTGGTATTAAACCATGTAAGATCCTTAGCATTGGCTTGACAACATTAATAATAATACATACAGTAGTCTGATTATAATACTTCAGAAATACTTTAAGAACACAATCGACTTGTTTCCTTAACAACCACGACAGAACAAACTCATATCAATGTCATTCAACGAAGAGGGAGGAGAAAAAAAATGATGACTGTAATTTATCTTCCACTAACCTCTATCACAGAAGGTTGGTGGTACCTGGAGCAGAATAAGAGGAATGGTTTAAAATATAACAAACACATGGCCTCTATGTGTTTGATGCCATTCCTTTTCCTCTGTTCTTGCCATTATTGTGAGCCTGTCACGTTCTGACCTCAGTTCCTTTTTTTATGTCTTTGTGTTAGGTTGGTCAGGGCGTGAGTTGGGGTGGGTAGTCTATGTTATTTTTTCTATGTTATTGTATTTCTGTGTTTGGCCTGGTATGGTTCTCAATCAGAGGCAGCTGTCGATCATTGTCTCTGATTGAGAATCATACTTAGGTAGCCTGTTTTCCCCATTTTGGTTGTGGGTGTTTATTGTCTGTTTTAGTGTCTGTTCACCTTGCAGAACTGTTTCGTTTTCTCCTCGTTGTTATTTTTGTGTAGTGTTCACTTTCAATTAAATTATGACGAACACTTACCACGCTGCATTTTGGTCCTCTTCTCCTTCACCAGACGAGAATCGTTACAGAGCCATCCTCCCCTCAACAGCCTCCACTGCTTTCTCTATACAATGCCTTCGGAAAGTATTCAGACCCCTTGACTTCTTACACATTTTGTTACATTACAGCCTTATTCTAAAATGGATAAAATTATTTTTGTGCAAAAAAATTAATAATTAAATAAATAAATACCTTATTTACATAAGTATTCAGAGCCTTTGCTTTGAGACTCGTAATTGAGCTCAGGTGCATCCTGTTTCCATTGATCATCCTTGAGCTGTTTCTACAACTTGATTGGAGTCCACCTGTGGTAAATTCAATTGATTGGACATGATTTGGAAAGGCACACACCTGTTTATATAAGGTCCCACAGTTGACAGTGCATGTCAGAGCATAAACCAAGCCGTGAGGTTGAAGGAATTGTCTGTAGAGCTCCGAGACAGGATTGTATCGAGGCACAGATCTGTGGAAGGTTACCAAAAAAAATGTCTGGTGGTAAGAAAGGACGATTGACATAATTTTTCAAGTTTCATCACTCAGTTATTATATTTTTGTTCAATTTAACAAACCAAAGTTTACATTTAGCAAACTAAAGTAAAAATGTAAAATATGGTTTGCCGCCCAGCCCTTTGTTACGAATCCCGCCGAGGATGGTGCCTCTTCCCGTTCGGGCGGCGCTCGGCAGTCGTCGTCTCCGGTCTACTAGCTGCCACCGAGTTTGTCTAATTTGTATCACCTGTTTTGTGTTTAGGATAGGGGGTTATTTAAACCCAGTTGGCCCGCCGACTTTTGTGCGGGCTTGTTATTCTGTTTGTTGTGGTGGTGTTTTTGTAGTGTGTATTTTGTCCTAATTAATTGTGGACTGGATTTTGACGCGCCCTTTTGTTGTGTGGCGTAGGCGTCACATTTATATTCTGTTCGGAATATTAAAAGTTTATTCCACTTGCTCAAAACTACCTGCTCTCTGCGCTTGACTCTTCATTCACCATTGGAATCGTGACAGAAGCCCGCACCACAAATGGAGTCAGCAGATGCAGCAACCACCCCTCTTCCATCGATGGAGGAGCGTGTCCTTCATCACACCGCCGTTCTCCATCGGATTGGGTCGGCGATGGACATGATGATGGAGAGGATGGAGCGATGGGAGAGGAGTGGTATCCCGACATCTACACCAGCTCCTTCACAGACGTTGCAACCTACTCCTTCAACGTCGGCATCTGGTTCAGGCGCATTGCGTCTCGCGCTCCCAAGGGAGTACGACGGAGCGGTGGCTGGGTGCCAGGGGTTTTTGCTCCAGTTGGAGCTCTACTTGGCCACCGTTCATCCGACTCCCTCTGGAGAGGAGAGTGTTAGCCTCCTCATCTCCTGTCTGACGGGTAGAGCCCTGGAATGGGCTAACGCGGTCTGGAACGGCCCAGACTCGGTTCGAGACCACTACCCAGAGTTCACCCGCCGCTTTCGGGCCGTATTTGACCACCCTCAGGAAGGCCGAGCGGTGGGTGAGCGACTGTTCCACCTCAGACAGGAGACGAGGAGTGCGCAAGACTTCGCCTTGGAGTTCCGGACCTTGGCTGCTGGTGCGGGGTGGAATGACAGGGCCCTGATGGACCATTACCGATGTAGCCTTCGGGAGGACGTCCGTCGGGAGCTAGCTTGTCGAGACACTACACTCTCCCTCGATGAGCTCATTGACATGTCTATACGACTGGACAACCTGCTAGCTGCCCGCGGGCGTTCAGAGGGGGTCCTGTCAGTTCCACCTCCCAGCCCTTCCGCTCCAACTCCGATGGAGTTGGGAGGGGCTGCATCTAGGGGGGCCGGAGGAGGTGGCTTCTCTTGCACCTCTTGTGACCGGAGAGGACACACTTCGGACAGGTGCTGGAGGAGTGCCTCTGGGAGTAGAGATGGCAGGCGGAATACTTCTCGGTCACCCCAGGTGAGTAGGCACAAGACTCACCCAGAGCTTCCTGTCGGTCACATGTTTTTGGTTATTTTTCCCCCTGCGTTTTTCCCCTCTCTCCAGCATAAGGCGCTAGTAGACTCAGGCGCAGCTGGGAGTTTTATGGATCGCGGACTCGCCCGCAAGTTGGGTATTCCGTTGGTGCAGATAGACCCACCTTTCCCTGTGCACTCCTTAGATAGCCGACCGTTAGGGTCAGGGCTGATCAGGGAGGCCACGATTCCGCTGGACATGGTAACGCAGGGGGATCATAGGGAGCAGATTAGTTTCTACCTTATTGATTCACCTGGGTTTCCGGTGGTGTTGGGGGTTCCCTGGCTAGCCATTCACAATCCCCTCATTTCCTGGAGACAGGGAGCTCTTCAGGGGTGGTCAGAGGAGTGTTCAGGTAGGTGTGTGGGAGTTTCCATCGGTGCCACATCGGTGGAGAGTCCAGACCAGGTTTCCACTGTGCGCATTCCCCCAGAATATGCCGATTTGGCTATCGCTTTTAGTAAGAAGAAAGCGACCAAATTACCACCTCATCGACGGTGGGATTGCGTGATAAACCTCCAGGAGAACGCTGCACTCCCCAGGAGTCATGTGTACCCATTGTCACAGGAGGAGACGTTGGCTATGGAGACATATGTCACGGAATCTCTGAGACAGGGGTTCATTCGGCCCTCCATGTCACCCGCCTCCTCGAGTTTCTTTTTTGTGAGAAAGAAGGAGGGAGGTCTGCGTCCGTGCATTGATTATCGAGGTCTAAATTCAATCACAGTGGGATTTAGTTATCCGCTACCTCTCATCGCTACGGCGGTGGAATCATTCCACGGAGCACGTTTTTTCACAAAACTGGACCTCAGGAGCGCGTATAATCTGGTGCGTATTCGGGGAGGAGACGAGTGGAAAACAGCGTTTAGTACCACATCAGGCCACTATGAGTACCTCGTCATGCCGTATGGGTTAAAGAATGCTCCAGCCGTCTTCCAATCCTTTGTAGATGAGATTCTCAGGGACTTGCACGGGCAGGGTGTGGTAGTGTATATTGATGACATCTTGATCTATTCTGCCACACGCGCCGCGCATGTCTCCCTGGTGCGCAGGGTCCTTGGGCGGCTGCTGGAGCATGACCTATACGTCAAGGCTGAGAAATGTGTGTTCTCCAAACAAGCCGTCTCTTTCCTGGGTTATCGCATTTCCACCTCAGGGGTGGTGATGGAGAGTGACCGCGTTAACGCCGTGCGTAATTGGCCGACTCCGACCACGGTAAAGGAGGTGCAGCGGTTTTTAGGGTTTGCCAATTACTACCGGAGGTTTATCCGGGGTTTTGGCCAAGTGGCGGCACCCATTACCTCACTGCTAAAGGGAGGGCCGGTGCGTCTACAGTGGTCGGCCGAGGCAGAAGGAGCTTTCAACCAGTTGAAGGCAAGGTTTACTGAGGCTCCCGTGTTGGCGCATCCGGATCCTTCATTAGCGTTCATAGTGGAGGTGGATGCGTCCGAGGCTGGTGTTGGAGCCGTGCTATCACAGCGCTCGGGCACGCCACCGAAGCTCCGTCCCTGTGCGTTCTTTTCTAAGAAACTGGGTCCGGCGGAGCGGAACTATGATGTGGGGGACAGGGAGCTACTAGCTATGGTAAAAGCCCTGAAGGTGTGGAGACACTGGCTTGAGGGGGCTAAGTACCCTTTTCTCATCTGGACTGACCACCGCAATCTGGAGTATATCCGAGAGGCGAGGAGACTGAATCCGCGTCAGGCGAGGTGGGCCATGTTCTTTACGCGTTTTAGATTCACGATCTCTTATCGACCAGGTTCCCTCAACACTAAGGCCGACGCGCTGTCTCGTCTCTATGACACGGATGACCGGCCCATCGATCCGACTCCCATCCTTCCCGCCTCTTGTCTGGTGGCCCCGGTGGTATGGGAGGTGGACGCGGACATCGAGCGAGCGTTGAGGGTAGAACCTGTGCCGTCCCAGTGTCCGACTGGCCTTAGGTACGTACCGCTTGGTGTCCGTGATCGATTGATTCGGTGGGCTCACACACTACCTGCTTCGGGTCATCCGGGGATGGAGAGGACAGTGCGGGGTCTTAGAGGGAAATACTGGTGGCCCACCTTGGCTAAGGACGTGAGACTCTATGTCTCCTCCTGCTCGGTATGCGCTCAGAGTAAGGCTCCTAGGCACCTACCGAGAGGGAAGTTACAACCCCTTCCGGTTCCACAACGGCCATGGTCTCATCTCTCGGTAGATTTTTTGACTGATCTTCCTCCATCTCAGGGGAACACTACCATTCTGGTCGTTGTGGATCGGTTCTCTAAGTCCTGTCGTCTCCTCCCATTACCTGGTCTCCCTACGGCCCTACAGACTGCGGAGGCTCTATTTACCCACGTCTTCCGGCATTACGGGGTGCCGGAGGACATCGTATCTGATCGAGGTCCCCAGTTCACGTCCCGGGTGTGGAGGGCGTTTATGGAGCGTCTGGGGGTCTCGGTCAGCCTCACCTCTGGGTATCACCCCGAAAGTAATGGGCAGGTGGAAAGAGTGAACCAGGAAGTGGGTAGGTTTCTGAGGTCGTATTGCCAGGATCGGCCAGGAGAATGGGCGAGGTACGTCCCGTGGGCGGAGTTGGCTCAGAACTCACTCCGCCACTCATCAACGAATATGTCGCCCTTCAAATGTGTACTGGGGTACCAGCCGGTCCTGGCTCCGTGGCATCAGAGCCAGACCGACGCTCCTGCGGTGGAGGAGTGGGTACAGCGCTCTAGAGAGACCTGGCGAGCGGTCCAGGACTCTCTCAGGCAGGCCAGTGAACGGCAGAAGAGGAGCGCTGACCGCCACCGCAGTGAGGCCCCGGTGTTCGCACCAGGGGACAGGGTCTGGCTCTCGGCCCGAAACCTGCCCCTCCGCCTGCCCTGCCGGAAGCTGGGGCCGCAGTGTGTGGGGCCATTTAAAGTCCTGAGGAGGATAAACGAGGTGTGTTATAGGTTACAACTTCCCCCTTATTATCGTATTAACCCCTCGTTTCATGTGTCTCTCCTCAGGCCGGTGGTAGCTGGTCCCCTGCAGGAAGGTGAGGTACCGGAGGTCCCTCCTCCCCCTCTCGACATCGAGGGGTCCCCGGCGTATAGGATACGAGCCATTCTGGACTCAAGACGCCGGGTGAGGGGCCTGCAGTACCTCGTGGACTGGGAGGGGTACGGTCCGGAGGAGAGATGCTGGGTACCGGTGGGGGATATTTTGGATCCGTCCCTCTTGAAGGACTTTCACCGCCTCCATCCGGATCGCCCTGATCCTCGCCCTCCGGGTCGTCCTCGAGGCCGGGGTCGGCGCGCTGCGGGAGCCGCGCGTCGGGAGGGGGGTACTGTTACGAATCCCGCCGAGGATGGTGCCTCTTCCCGTTCGGGTGGCGCTCGGCGGTCGTCGTCTCCGGTCTACTAGCTGCCACCGAGTTTGTCTAATTTGTATCACCTGTTTTGTGTTTAGGATAGGGGGTTATTTAAACCCAGTTGGCCCGCCGACTTTTGTGCGGGCTTGTTATTCTGTTTGTTGTGGTGGTGTTTTTGTAGTGTGTATTTTGTCCTAATTAATTGTGGACTGGATTTTGACGCGCCCTTTTGTTGTGTGGCGTAGGCGTCACATTTATATTCTGTTCGGAATATTTAAAGTTTATTCCACTTGCTCAAAACTACCTGCTCTCTGCGCTTGACTCTTCATTCACCATTGGAATCGTGACACCCTTACTCACTTTACTGCTAAGTAGAGAATGATGACTTTAATCAACTTCATCTCACTCACAATTTCCACAAATTCAAAAATATATAAACTGTAACAAATAGACTCGCTGACTAGAATAAGGGCAACACCAACAACCCAAGGAACACCTTTGAATTAATGTTTCTCTTTCTAAACATCACTCTTCAGGGAAGGTCTCGCTCCTCCCCATTTTTATCCATAAATGCATTTCTCCTTTTTTGTCTCTCACCCAGTAATGATAATTAATCAACCATGAAATTGACAATCATGAGTATTGCCAGCAAGAGGAATTCAAAGAGAAGCAGGTCTCACATAGACACAGTGTACTAAACTAGAGAGAGCAGAGAGAGAACTCTGTCTGTATCTGAGCAGAGTAGTCTACTGCGCACAAAGCAGGAACTTAAACATGTTCCTCACAGACTCCTTTATTATGTTATTTCACACCTGAGAGGCAGAGAAGTCAGTCATAGTCACTTTGCCTGGAGGGAGAAACAGGATTTGATTGAGCTCAGTCACAACTAAAGACCACCGTTTGTTCCTCCTAATCATTGTGTTGTTCTGATCATTTATTGTTAATGTCTTGTATACATTCAATATGTCTTGGTCAATACTTGGTCAAAACAGGGTTTCTAACTAAAAATGGAGGTGAAAGCTACATTATCAACACATACAATATTAGTAACTCACACATGGGTTTAAAGTAAAAACAACATGAACCAACTAATATGACCGAGGGTCTATATACTGTACAATATGATGGATCTTTATACTTTCTCCAAGTATTGTCTCCCAATGTCAATACAATAAATATACTGTTCATTGAGAAAAATTGTGTCAACTTATCTTTGGAAGTGGGCTACCGCCACCTGAAGTAGAAGTTGATTTTCTTGTTTTATTTTGTACATTTTCCATGTCAAAAAACTGGCTTTATTAGGTTTGGTGGAAGGGGCAAGAGCCTGAACCATATATCATTGCTTAGGAGAAAGTCAGTTGAGGAGAGAAAGGGACAATAAGCCTACACTCCAAATGGCACACTATTCCCTACCTACATAGTGCACTACTTTTGACCAGAGCCTTATAGGCCCTGGTCAGAAGTAGTGCACTACATAGGAAATAGGGTGCCATCTGGGAGGTAAACAAATAGGATAAAAAACTACTGAGAAAGGTTTATTGAGCAACATCTTGTTAGCTGTTAAAGAGCGAGAGGAGGATGTGAAGTGTCAGTTGCTCACTTCAAGCTAGCTTTGTTAGCGCCAGGATATATTCTCACCTGACAAACATATAATTACAACAAATGGAAACGCTAGAGGCTAGGATTACATCTCTGATGTGAATGTGTGGATAATACACTCTGAATAATGTAAAACTGCATGCAAGCCTTTCAGACACTCACTGCTAAAGATTTATTAGCTGCTGTTACGGGAAGTCGAAGCCAAGCAGGGGTTTTCCATAGCAACAAAGACAACCTTATATAACATTAGTACATTTATACACCACATTAGTACATACAGTATATACCACTATAATAGCACTGTAATTAAGGCCAATGGAATTATGTAGCCTGGTGTTTTAAATCGACTATCTAACTAGCCTGCATGTATACTCTAATGCAGGGGTGGGCAACTCCAGTCCTCGGGGGCCTGACTGCTGTCACTTTTTCTCCATACCTAGCAAACACAGCTGATTAATCAAACTGCATTCTTAACTGAAGATCATGATTAGGTGATTATTGGAGTCAGGTGCGTTAGTTGGGGCTGGGGCAAAACTGTGACACCAATCAGGCCCTCGAGGACTGGAATTGCCCACCCTTGCTAATGCCAAACATACATTACCATTAAAAACTAAATAGCATTTTTGGGTGGTATTTTTTTAAATGTCATGACTAATGTGCAATATAGAGAGGAGATTGTTTTTATATATAATAATAGTGTATTACATTTGTAAAGTGCTTTTCATTATACAGAATAATTTGCATACAATAATAAGGTGCATACAATAAAAAATAAATAAAATAAATGGACACAACTAGACAGGCAACTGTCACAAAGAACACAGCTGACGCTACAAGGGACTAGGACACCAAAGTGCACAGCTATCAACAGAAAGCCTTCCTAAAGAGAAAGGTCTTTAGGACTGTTTTAAGGGAGCCCAGCGTCTGTGGTGCCTTCAGGTGGTCCGGCAGAACGTTCCAGAGGCTGGGGGCAGTCGAGCTGAAAGCCCGATACCCCAAGGAGCGGAGCTTGGTCCTGGTATAGACTGCTGAATTAATTTACAGTCCCCTCACTAGGTGGCAGTCTGGGCTAACCATTAGAAGCATGCATAGCTCTTGCTGCTAAATCTACCATACTGATGTTTGGGTCAGTATTGTGTGGCTTTTGTCAAACTCATGCTATACTTCATGCTTTATTGTGCACATACAGACACGCACACACACCAAAAAATATGCTCAGGTTAGGCATGAGTAACACTCCATCTTGCGTGAGTGATAAGGTTGAGTGATAAGGTGCAAAAAGCCCAGAGGCAACTTCCTCCCCATGCCTCTGTCCTCCATCCCTCATTGCATCCTCCTTCCCTTCTACAGTTCAGTAGGGTATACAGTACATGTGAGTTTCTACTACAGAACCTGAGGCGAGGGTTGTGAGACCTGTGTGTGTGTGAAGGAGGACTGGGGTTCAGGCCAGGTGACTATAGGCTGTTTACACAGACCCAGCAGGTCTCACCTTTTAGTCACTGTTTGCCCCATGGGTGACACCTGGGCTATCCACCATTTCCTGCCCCGCTCTTTCTCTCTCCCTTCTTTCTCTCTCTTTCTCTCGTTCTGTCTCTCCCCTGCTATCTTACTCTCTCTCTCACTCTCTCTCTCTTTTTCTCTTCCCCTCTCTCTACCTCTGCCTCTCTCTCTCCCTTTCTCGCCCTCTCTATTTATCTGGCTGTCTCCTCACCATTTACTGTAGGGGAGAGTGGGGTAAGTCGTGCCAAAGGGTTAGTTGAACCACCCATTGTTTCTAGAAAACCATGACCAAATGTTCAGGAAGAGGTCCTAATTTCATGGAGTCTGTGAAGGAGGAAATGGAAAGCAAATTAGGTCAGAAAAACAGATTTTCACAAAGTCAAATGAATTTACTGTGTTATTGTCATGTTCGTCATAAGGAGTAGACCAAGATGCAGCGTGGTATGTTTCCATCCTTTATTTCGGAATAGAAAACTTCAAAGAACAAAAACAACAAAACGAACAAACAAACCGTGAAGCTAGAATAATGCTCACAGGCAACTATACATAGACAAGATCCCACAAAGCACAATGGGGAAATGGCTACCTAAATATGATCCCCAATCAGAGACAACGAAAAACAGCTGCCTCTGATTCCGGGTGGGCATCTACTGTCGGGGGAGGCTCCGGTGCGGGGCGAAGTACCCACTCCGCTCGTGGACACGTCATCGGAGGAATCGGATGTGGCTCGTGGCCGGAAGAACCGGACCGTGGGTCATCGCCAGAGGAACCGGACCGTGAATCATCGCCAGATGCTCCGGGTCGTGGATCGTCGCCGGAGGAACCGGACCGTGGATCGTCGCCGGAGGAACTGGACCGTAGATCGTCGCCGGGGACTCCGGACCGTAGATCGTCGCCGGGGACACCGGACTGTGGATCGTCGCCGGGGACTCCGGACTGGGAACCCTCGCAGGAGGCTCTGGACTGAGAACCCCTGCTGGAGGCTCTGGACCGCAGACTGCCGCTGGAGGCTCTGGACCGCAGACTGTCGCTGGAGGCTCTGGACCGCAGACCGTCGCTGGAGGCTCTGGACCGCATACCGTAGCAGGAGGCTCTGGACCGCAGACCGTAGCTGGAGACTCTGGACTGCAGACCGTAGCTGGAGGCTCTGGACCGCATACCGTAGCTGGAGGCTCTGGACCGCATACTGTCGCAGGAGGCTCTGGACCGCAGACCGTCGCTGGAGGCTCTGGACCGCCGATCGTCACTGGAGGTTCCGGACCGTGGACCGTCTCAGGAGGTTCCGGACCGTGGACTGTCTCAAGAGGTTCCGGACCGTGGACCGTCTCAGGAGGTTCTGGACTGGGACCTGTCGCCGGAAGCTCTGGACTGTGGACCGTCGTAGGAGGTTCCGGACTGTGAACCGTCATTGGAAGCTCTGGACTGGGAACTGTCGCCGGAAGCTCTGGACTGGGAACTGTCGCCGGAAGCTCTGGACCAGACTACTGGTACCACTTATGATAATCCAGACAATCTCATTTGATTGGATATCGTCTCATTCAATTTAATAAGTTAAATTGTCGAACATACCTTTTCAGGTTCTTCAAATGAAATGGGACATTTTAAACTTTCCACTATTAACCTAGATGAACCAACTTCTCAGGTTAATTAAAGTTTAATTTCCAGTTGCCTATACAGGTATGATTAATCATTATCATTGATTAATCAAGTCAATTTGCTTTTGCAAATTCATTCACGTCCAACTCCCACATTACTGATACAGTACTGATGGTTCATTGTCTATAAATAGATTAAAATCATCTCTGCAGCTTCCAACGTATTCCAAAACCAAACTTTGGAAAAATAGGGGGAAAAAATTATCCTATCAAATGTTCTAATAATGTGCAAGCTATCAGAGGGAGTGGCCCCCACTAATTAGTTAACCCCCACCCATAAAAATATTAATCTCTGACCTTAGAAGCGATACCAACCCTAACTATGCCATTAGCAAAAAAACAGTAGAAACAAATGCTCACGACAAATGCTCTCCAAAATCAACCTTCGGGCGTAGGCCTTGTAAAGGTTCTCTCCAGTTTAGCCCTGATGTCTTGCCATCCAAGATTGGCATCGGTCCAATAACGCAGTGCATAGATGAAGCATGAGCAGGAAACGGTAGACATAAAGGGATAGCTGGCGAGAACCGGGAAACTAATGACAAAAGCAGAAAAGGGAAAAATTCTGCTAGCTATGGAACTGCGCTTGAAAACTGAACAATTATATGTAATTGCAAAAACTTATGACGATGAAAGAGCACAAACTCTTCAATAAAATCATCTTCTACAGGAACAACTCGATTTAGCCAAAACTAAATACGACGATGTCCAGGCCAAACTGGATAAATCTGACGAGTTATCTACAAACAGGAGCGAGCAACTTGATAACATTACTCAAAGTAACAATGTTCTACTCCAAATGCTGTCGACCAAAGATGATCAGTTAATGAACACAATGACTAAGTTGGATGACAAATCAGCAGAACTCATTGAAGTCGCTGACCAAATGAATGATGAGAGAACTCAGGTGATGAAGATGGAAATATTGATTTCTAAGCAAGCGGAGGAAATCTCATCACTGAATCTCTCGCTCCGTACTCAAGACCTCTATCTGCAAACAATGACAGATAAGTTTGAGACCGAAAGGAGTAAGTGCGACACTCACGTGGCCAAAATCAGTACTTTAAGCGCTCAAGTGGACTCTGCAATGTAGCAGAATACCACCCTTAGGTACAATCTGGTGGAATTCCAGAACGGTCACGCACTACAGTGTGACTACCCAACCAAGTAACCAGAGCCTGGTACTCAAAGGAGTGAAGATGATAGAAGGTTTCAGACTTTGCCTCCCTCATGTTTCCCTCAGTCTTCTCCTCTTAGCCTTTCAGTCCCAATTTCCCTAAAGGATGAAGCCAACCCTCTCTGGCCACTTGGCGTGGAACACCTTGACAAACTAGTCAGTAATGTCCACTTTGACCCCGTTCCAGGTCAGCCAAACGATACTGAGACGTTCCTAGCTGACATAGAGGACACATTGGATGGCTACCCGAACGCTACGGGTTCTGACAGGGTTTACCTGTTGAAACGAACGTTGAATAGACACATGACAAGGTTCATTCATCTACAACAGCGACACGTGCTTAATTGCCACAGCTTTGAAATTAGAATTCAGTGGTTCTGCGACTTGCAAACACGATAGCTCACTGGCTAACACTGTCAAACAAGCCCGGAAGGAACACCCTCAAGCTTACTATCATAGGCTTTGTTCAGCTTACTTTGGCCTACTCACTGAAACAGGAATGGAAGAGCTGTTACCATTCAAAAAAATGTTTCTGTCGAACAATTTATCCCACCTTCATTACCTACAGCCCATGTTGGCTTGCCTATATTACAACTCAGAGAGCTTGCAAGCACAGCTTTTGAGGCATCAAAGGTCGCAACGCTAAGAGCCCTGACCACTCGGTTTTGAAGTTTGACCAGGAGCACTCACTCCAGTTAGAGGGTGCATTATCAGGTATTGGAGTGTTGAAAGATGACGCATAATAACGGTTTCTACCACGAAACCACAATTCTAATAACATCCGCGGTCTAAATACCTGTAAAGTATGTCACCATCGAAACGACTACCACTACAATCGACCTGTTCGCTACGTTCCTGCATCCAACCAACACAAAGTGTCAGAGTAGGGTAACAAAGGATTAAAGGACGATCAAAACATAGACCAATGTTCTCTAGAAGTTCCACTATGTGAAGAACTAAAGCGTGAAGAATTTGAGAAAAAGTTAAAAGATAAGTCACAAGGACTAGATGCGGAATTGCCGGACACCAGGTCCGCAGGAATTAATTCCATTGGCAAGGACGTTAAAAATAAAATTTATCCCGTTCTCACTCGAGACCCTATCCAGGGCCCGCTCGATCAAGAAACAAGCCCACAGGCTTTGTGTCAGGTTTTGGCCAGGACTATTCAGGTTTTGGTCACTAGATGTCCCCATTGCGCCTTTTTGAACCTTTAGTTTTTTCTCCCCTTATCCCGGCAGGCAGACCTCCCCCTCCGCCCCGTGTCATCGGAGGCCAGTCGGCTTATACCGTCCATCGGATACTGGATTCCCGCCGGGTGCAGCGGTCCTGGCAGTATCTGGTGGACTGGGAAGGCTACGGTCCCGAGGAGCGCTCCTGGGTTCCTGCCAAAGACATACTGGACCCTGACCTCATTCGTCAGTTCAGGGCCCTCCACCCTGAGAAGGCTGGTAGGAACGTCAGGAGCCGTTCCTAGGAGGGGGATTCTGTCAGGTTTTGGCCAGGACTATTCAGGTTTTGGACACTAGATGTCCCCATTGCGCCTTTTTGAACCTTTTGTTTTTTTCCCTTCTAGTTATTGTTTTCACCTGTGCCTCATTTCCTTGTAGGTATTTAAACCATTAATGTACCTCAGTTCTTTGCTCTGTGTTTGTATGTTAGCACCCAGCCCCAGCCATGCTGTGAACATATATTTCTCTTGTTGGATTTTCCAGAGGTACTCTGGTTTTGTTCTTGTTTATTTTTGATTAGTGTTTTGAGGTTTGTTTTTCCCTGCTGTTCTTACCACTTTGTGGATTTTCATTGTATTTTGGAGGTTATCCATTTTTTCTCTTGGCTTTACTTTTGACGTTGTGGATTTATATTTTTTGCCTGAAGATCTTTTACCTTGATTAAACCACCGTCTCTAGTACTGCTGTGTCTGCCTCATCTTCTGGGTTCTGCCGACTATTAGTGACTGTTTCTCACACCGGGTCCTGACACTTTGTCTATAGACTCTGATACAAAGGTTGCGAAAAAAAAGGTCAAAAGCTTCGCTAAAGCCAAGCCCACTCAAAATTCGAAAAGTTGATCTGCCTTCACCTTAAACAGAAATGGCACATCACGTCGTTGCGAACGACCACTCGACTTTGTGGGGAATATGTAAACTAAAGACAACTCTAAACGGCCATACCTGGAAACAGTCCTGGAGGACTGCTTAATTAACTTGTCATGTGCTAGTTGATTCGGGCGCAACAATATCGCTCATCTCTCAAACATTGTTCAATGTCCAACTGCTCTTATATGCAAGTAAAACTAAATGCATGCTCTTCAACCGATCGCTGCCCGCACCTGCCCGCCCGCCTAGCATCACTACTTTGGACGGTACTGACTTAGAATATGTGGACAACTACAAATACCTAGGTGTCTGGTTAGAATGTAAACTCTCTTTTCAGACTCATATTAAGCATCCCCAATCCAAAATAAATCTAGAATCGGCTTTCTATTTCGCAACAAAGCATCCTTCACTCATGCTGCCAAACATACCCTCGTAAAACTGACTATCCTACCGATCTTTGACTTTGGCGATGTCATTTACAAAATAGCCTCCAACACTCTACTCAGCAAATTGGATGCAGTCTACCACAGCGCCATCCGTTTCGTCACCAAAGCCCCATATACAGTACTACCCACCACTGCGACCTGTATGCTCTCGTTGGCTGGCCTTCGCTTCATATTTGTCGCCAAACCCACTGGCTCCAGGTCATCTATAAGTCTTTGCTAGGTAAAGCCTCACCTTATCTCAGCTCACTGGTCATCATAGCAGCACCCACCCGTAGCATGCACTCCAGTAGGTATATTTCACTGGTCACCCCCAAAAGCCAATTCCTCCTTTGGCTGCCTTTCCTTCCAGTTCTCTGCTGCCAATGACTGGAAGGAATTGCAATACTCACTGAAGCTGGAGACTCATATCTCCCTCACTAACTTTAAGCATCAGCTATCAGAGCAGCTTACAGATCATTGCACCTGCACATCTGTAAATAGCCCATCTGTAAATAGCCCATCCGACTACCTCATCCCCATATTGTTATTATTTTTTTTCCTTCTCCTTTGCACCCCAGTATCTCTACTTGCACATTCATCTTCTGCACATCTATCACTCCAGTGTTAATTGCCAAATTGTAAATATTTTGCCACTACGGCCTATTTATTGCCTTACCTCCCTAATCTTACTTCATTTGCACACCCTGAATATAGACTTTTCTATTGTGTTTATGATGGTACGTCTGTTGTTTGTGTCGCACTGCTTTGTTTTATCTTGGACAGGTCACAGCTGTAAATGAGACCTTGTTCTCAACTTGCCTACCTGGTGAAATAAAGGTAAAAAAAGAAATAAAAACATTATTTTTTTTGAAGCCAACTAAATGTTGGTTAAAAGTGGAACGATGCGACACCACACTTCGAGGTTTCACTCAGACTACCTTGCCTCTCACATTGAGAGTCATGCTGAAACTATACTTCCAGGAGGTATCGCTCGTTCACTCTGTGTATGTTACCAGCCTCGTATCTGAACCCCTGCTACTCGGAGCAGACTTGATGGATCGGTTACTCTCACTGATGGATTGGAAAACCAACTATGTATGATCACAGTGCCTTCTCCACTGACCCCACTGTCTTACCTTAACGCTAGCTGCAACGTAGTCATCCACGAGGGGTACAGTTGGTCGGAAGTTTACAAATACATTTAAACTCAGTTCTTCACAATTCCTGACATTTAATCCTATTAAAAAGGCATTGCCTTTAAATAGTTTTACTTGGGTCAAATGTTTCGGGTAGCCTTCCACAAGCTTCCCACAATAAGTTGGGTGAATTTTGGCCCATTCTTCTTGACAGAGCTGGTGTAACTGAGTCAGGTGTGTAGGCCTCCTTGCTCACACACACTTTTTCAGTTCTGCCCACAAATGTTCTATAGGATTGAGGTCAGGGCTTTATGATGGCCACTCCAATACCTTGACTTTGTTGTCCTTAAGCCATTTTGCCACAACTTTGGAAGTATGTTTGGGGTCATTGTCCACTTGGAAGACCCATTTGCAACCAAGCTTTAACTTCCTGACTGATGCCTTGAGATGTTGCTTCAATATATCCACATAATTTTCCTACCTCATGATGCCATTATTTTGAAGTGCACCAGTCCCTCCTGCAGCAAAACACCCCCACAACATGATGCTACCACCCCCGTGCTTCATGTTTGGGATGGTGTTCAATGGCTTGCAAGCCTCCTCCTTTTACCTCCAAACATAACGATGGTCATTATGACCAAACAGTTCTGTTTTTGTTTCACCAGACCAGTGGACATTTCTCCAAAAGGTACGATCTTTGTCCCCATGTGCAGTTTCAAACCGTAGTCTGTCTTTTTTATGGCAGTTTTGGAGCAGTGGCTTCTTCCTTGCTGAGCGGCCTTTCAGGTTATGTCGATATTAGGACTCGTTTTACTGTGGATATAGATACTTTTGTACCTGTTTCCTCCAGCACCTTCACAATGTCTTTTGCTGTTGTTCTGGGATTGATTTGCACTTTTCGCACCAAAGTACGTTCATCTCTAAGAGACAGAACGCGTGTCCTTCCTGAGCGGTATGACAGCTGCATGGTCCCATGGTGTTTATACTTGTTTACTATTGTTTGTACAGATGAATGTGGTACCTTCAGGATGAACCAGACTTGTGGAGGTCAACACAATTTTTTCTGAGGTCTTGGCTGATTTCTTTAGATTTTCCCATGATGTCAAGCAAAGAGGCACCGAGTTTGACGGTTGGCCTTGAAATACATCCACGGGTACATCTCCAATTGACTCAAATTATGTCAATTAGCCTATCAGAAGCTTCTAAAGCCATCACATCATTTTCTGGAATTTTCCAAACTGTTTTTTAGGCACAGTCAACTTAGTGTATGTAAACGTCTGACCCACTGGAATTGTGATACAGTGAGTTATAAGTGAAATAATCTCTGTAAACATTTGGAAACATTACTTGTGACATGCACAAAGTAGATGTCCTAACTGACTTGCAAAAACTATAGTTCGTTAACAAGAAATTTGTGGAGTGGTTGAAAAATTTGTTTTAATGACTCCAACCTAAGTGTATGTAAACTTCTGACTTCAACTGTATCTGTCGAAAGCACCCCTTGGGAAAAAGACGCTTCGAAACCTCTTTGTGCAGAATCCAATCCAAGGAGACATTACGATATGTCGACACATTCCATCAGCAAACCCGATTGACCATTCTTTTTATGATTTCGAGCCAGCAGTCTCTGTGAATGAGCAACTTCCCTCCTCCTTGAAGTCATGCAATACTGTAGTTGAGATGAACTTCTCTTGCCCTTTGGACACTTCCGCAAGCACTGCGGCCGTCTCAGCAAGTAAAACATTGATGCGCAGAGCATACTCTGCTTCCGATGCTAGATCTTCCGCCTTGTGGGGAACTGTCACGCCTTACAATGACACTCACGGCGTCAGTCTAGTAACTGACCCGATGACTCCCACTGGTGAAACACTTTGCGATATCACAGACAGATATGCTCGTCTCAGATGGCAGGTCCTGAAGAGGTTGTCACACGCGGACACGGTGGTGACACCAGGATATAACACCAGGATATTTGGTTGAAAGGTTACGTCCATTCTCAAAACATTGTGGCCACTAACAACTCGTACATAGAGTTTGATCTTTTCATTTTTGCCTCAGATACCAACATCAATCGCTGGTGGTGGGGGTCCCGAGCCACAAAGAGGGGGAATACTAGCCCAGACCCATAATGAGCCTCATCGAGGCCGGTGGGGAGGTCGAGACTATGTGCAACACCGTACGAGGTTGCCAGAGCAGAAAACATATCTAGTTGTAAACTCCCCTATGAGAACAGTGAGGAGCAGACAGCCCCCTATGGCAAAAATAGTCATGCCTTGCCATGTGTAGGTTCAACTACAATACAACTAGTAAAATGCTCTAATCATGTGTACCTGTAGGGTAACATTTCAAAATAAATCGGTAGGACAACTGGTTCCCTTGAGTACCAATGCCAGGACAGTCAGTCCAGCCACAATCAGTAAGTCAAATTGCTACTGGTCAAATTGCCTAGCGTCGTCCGGGTTAGGGAGGGTTTGGCCGGTAGGGATATCCTTGTCTCATCGCGCACTAGCGACTCCTGTGGCGGGCCGGGCGCAGTGCACGCTAACCAGGTCGCCAGATGCACGTTGTTTCCTCCAACACATTGGTGCGGCTAGCTTCCGGGTTGGATGCGCGCTGTGTTAAGAAGCAGTGCGGCTTGGTTGGGTTGTGTTTCGGAGGATGCATGGCTTTCGACCTTCGTCTCTCCCGAGCCCGTACGGGAGTTGTAGCGATGAGACAAGATAGTAACTACTAACAATTGGATACTTCGAAATTGGGGAGAAAAGGGGGTAAAAAAATAAAATTTTAAAATTTTAAAAATAAACGCAATTGACAGTGAGAGGACGTTCCTTTTTTTGCTGAGTTTCTGTATTCACCCCCTTTGCTATGAAGCCCCTAAATACAGTGCCTTGCAAAAGTATTAATCCCCCTTGGTGTTTTTCCTATTTTGTTGCTGTAATTTAAATAGATTTTATTTGGATTTCATGTAATGGACATACACAAAATAATCCAAATTGTTGAAGTGAAAAAAATATATAATAAAAACGGAAAAGTGGTGCGTGCATATGTATTCACCCCCTTTGCTATAAAGCCCCTTAATAAGATCTGGTGCAACCAATTACCTTCAGAAGTCACATAATTAGTTAGATTGCACACAGGTGGACTTTATTTAAGTGTCACATGATCTCAGTATATATATACACCTGTTCTGAAAGGCCCCAGAGTCTGCAACACCACCACCAAGCAAGCGGCACCATGAAGACCAAGGAGCTCTCCAAACAGGTTAGGGACAACGTTTTGGAGAAGTACAGATCAGGGTTGAGATCTAAAAAAATATCCGGAACTTTGAACATCCCACAGAGCACCATTCAATCCATTATTAAAAAATGGGAAGAATATGGAACCACAACAAACCTGCCAAGAGAGGGCCCCCCACCAAAACTCACGGACCAGGCAAGGAGGGCATTAATCAGAGAGGCAACAAAGAGACCAAAGATTATTTATTGTTTCGCACAAAAAAAATATTTTGCATCTTCAAAGTGGTAGGCATGTTGTTTAAATCAAATGATACAAATCCCCCAAAATATCAATTTTATTTCCTGGTTGTAAGGCAACAAATTACGAAAAATGCCAAGGGGGTGAATACTTTCCGAAGCCACTGTACTTATGTAAATGTGATGTTTTAAAAAAAATATTTTTAAATAGATTAGCAACAATTCCTAGAAACCTGTTTTTGCTTTGTCATGTGAGAAAAACCAAACAATTGAATCAATTTCAGAATAAGGCTGTAACGTAACAAATGTGAAAAAAGTCAAGGGGTCTGAATACTTTCTGCAGGCATTGTAGATTTGATGATGTTGAAGTCGAAATGCTAGGATAGTGGCGGCAGTTCTCATTTTCTTTGCGACTTGCAGTAAATCAATAGCTATTTAGTGGTCCAAGTATGTCGGAAACATTAACTTGCTTGACCATGCTGTAGGTCATGTAAATGTTTGTTACATGCAATATGCTTTGTGGACTTCTGACAGAGGTTGCTTTCCTTTTTTGTGAATAAACAAACAAAGGTGTGGTTGAATTGATTCTGCCGCTGTCTTATAATTGCATTGACAATCACAACACATACAGTGGCAAGAAAAAGTATGTGAACCATTTGGAAATACCTGGATTCCTGCATAAATTGGTCATAAAATCTGATCTTCATCTAGGTCACAGACAAACAGTCTGCTTAAACTAATAACACACAAACAATTATACGATTTCATGTCTTTATTGAACACACCGTGTAAACATTCACAGTGCAGGGTGGAAAAAGTATGTGAACCCTTGGATTTAGTAACTGGTTGACCCTCCTTTGGCAGTAATAGCTCTACCAAACGTTTCCTGTAGTTGCGGATCAGACCTGCAGAAGAGTCAGGAAGAATTTTGAACCATTCCTCTTTACAAAACTGTTTTAGTTCAGCAATATTCTTGGGATGTCTGGTGTGAACTGCTCTCGAGGTCATGCCACAGCATCTCAATTGGGTTGAGGGCAGGACTGACTGGGCCACTCCAGAAGGTGTATTTTCTTCTGTTGAAGCCAATCTGTTGTTGATTTTCTTCTGTGTTATGGGTCGTTGTCCTGTTGCATCACCCAACTTCTGTTGAGCTTCAATTGGTGGACAGAGCCTAACATTCTCCTGCAACAAAATGTCTTGATAAACTTGAAGTCCTTTTTCCGTCGATGATAGCAAGCTGTCCAGGCCCTGAGCCAGCAAAGCAGCCCCAAACCATGATGCTCCCTCCACCATACTTTACAGTTGGGATGAGGTTTTGATGTTGGTGTGCTGTGCCTTTTTTTCTCCACACAGTGTTGTGTGTTCCTTCCAAACAACTCATCTGTAGTTACATCTGTCCACAGAATATTTTGCCAGTAGAGCTGAGGAACATCCAGGTGCACTTTTGCAAACTTCAGACGTGCAGAAATGTTTTTTTTTGGACAGCAGTGGCTTCTTCCGTGGTGTCCTCCAATGAACACCATTCTTGTTTAGTGTTTTACGTATAGTAGACTCAGAGATGTTTGCATGTTCCAGAGATTGCTGTAAGTCTTTAGCTGACACTCTAGGATTCTTCTTAACTTCATTGAGCATTCTGCGCTGTGCTCTTGCAGTCATCTTTGCAGGATGGCCACACCTAGAGAGAGCAGCAACAGTGCTTCACATCAGGCAATGCTTCTTGTGAATAGCAAACAAACATTTTGTGAGTTTTTTATTGGGCAAGGCAGCTCTAACCAACATCTCCAATCTCGTCTCATTGATTGGACTCCAGGTTAGCTGACTCCTGACTCCAATTAGCTTTTGGAGAAGTCATTACCCTAGGGGTTCACATAATTTTTCCAACCTACACTGTGAATGTTTAAATGATGTATTCAATATAGACAAGACGAATACAATCATTTGTGTGTTATTCGTTTAAGCACACTATGTTTGTCTACTGTTGTGACTTAGATGAAGATCAGATCAAATTTGATGACCAATTTATACAGAAATCCAGTTAATTCCAAAGGGTTCACATACTTTTTTTTTGCCACTGTTGCTTTTAATGTATTTTTTTCCCCCACACACCGCTACTGAACTTTGGTGGTACACTAAAAAGGCAAATGTGTACCTTTCCCAAAGGTGTGCTTTTGTACCTGTGTACTACAAGTAACAAAGGAACTATCTCATCCCCTAAGGGTACACTATTGGCTCTTTTTAAGGCTAGTGTCCTTAATTGAAACTATAACAAAGTGGTAACCCACCTCTGTTTTGGTTATAAGCCGAGAGATGGGCCTGGAGAAATGTAACCACTCTCAAATCCATGAAATCAAAATTCTCTAACCATGTTTTGAGGCTATATGGTATTTGTTTACATTTATATTGTTTACAAACATTGGAGTAAAACAAGCTTATATGTTGGGTTCTGATGGGGTACAACAGTTGAACTAAGCTCAGGATGCATTTATAGGTTATATTCTTCAAGAATCAATGGGTATCATTCATTTACAAGTCCAAAAATGGATGTAGGAACTAAAGAGTCAAGCTTTAAGGTACAAATTGCAAGAGTACAATTGTATACCCATAACTAAAGTAACAATGGGCATACTTTACAAGATACAACTACAGTGAAAAGTGTTTGTACCCCTTTAAGTACTATTCTAAATATAGGTAGGACCCTAGGGATGTCAGACCTTTATACATAATGTGAAGCATACGTCCATTATGTAGCTTAATATAGCTGTCATCTTAATAGCTAATCAACATAATCGGAATATGTGTGCGTGTGTGTGCTCATGGACATGTGTGTGGGAGGTATGAGAGAGAGAGAAACAGTCTGGTGGAACACTACAGTGAACAGGTGTCAACCTCACGCCTGTCAACATGTGATTGACGTCTAATCCATCAATGACAAAGTTCTGCATCGATATGATGACTTCTCAATCAATCAAATGTATTTCTAAAGCCCTTTTTACATCAGCAGATGTCACAGTGTTATACAGAAACCCAGCCTAAAACCCCAAACAGCAACAAATGCAGATGAAGAAGGAAAAACTGCCTAGAAAGGCGGAAATCTAGGAAGAAACCTTGAGAGAAACCAGGCTCTGGGTGGCCAGTCCTCTTCAGGCTTTGCCGGGTGGAGAATATAAGAGTACATGGCCAGTAAGGCCAGGTTGTTCTTCAAGATGTTAAAACGTTCATAATTGACTAGCAGGGTCAAATAATAATCACAGTGGTTGTAGAGGTTGCACCAGGTCAGCACCTCAGGAGTAAATGTCAGTTGGCTTTTCATAACCGAGCATTCAGAGGTCGAGACAGCAGGTGCAGTAGAGAGAGAGGGGTAGAGAGAGAGGTAGAGTCGAAAACAGCAGGTCCGGGACAAGGTAGCACGTCCTGTGAACAGGTCAGGGTTCCATAACCGCAGGTGGAACAGTTGAAACTGGAGCAGCGGCACGACCAGGTGTACTGGGGACAGCCAGGAATCATCAGGCCAGATTGTCCTGAGGCATGGTCCTAGGGCTCAGGTCCTCAGGGAGGGGAGGAAGAGAGAGAGAATTAGAGGGAGCATACTTAAATTCACACAGGACAACAGATAAGACAGGAGAATTATACCAGATATAAGATATACCAGATATACCAGATATAACAGACTTACCCTAGCCCCCTGGCACATAAACTGGCACATAAACTATTGCAGCATAGATACTGGAGGCTGAGACAGGGGGGGTCGGGGGACACTGTGGCCCCGTCCGACAATACCCCCGGACAGGGCCAACCAGGCAGGATATAATCCACTTTGCAAAAGCACAGCCCCCACACCACAAGAGGGAGTAACAAACCAAATCAAAATCAAATCAAATCAAATCAAATTTATTAGTCACATACACATGGTTAGCAGATGTTAATGCGAGTGTAGCGAAATGCTTGTGCTTCTAGTTCCGACAATGCAGTAATAACAACAAGTAATCTAACCTAACAATTCCACAACTACTACCTTATACACACAAGTGTAAAGGGATAAAGAATATGTACATAAAGATATATGAATGAGTGATGGTACAGAACGGCATAGGCAAGATGCAGTAGATGGTATAGAGTACGGTATATACATATGAGATGAGTACTGTAGGGTATGTAAACATAAAGTGGCATAGTTTAAAGTGGCTAGTGGTACATGTATTACATAAAGATGGCAAGATGCAGTAGATGATATAGAGTACAGTATATACATATACATATGAGATGGGTAATGTAGGGTATGTAAACATTATATTAAGTGGCATTGTTTAAAGTGGCTAGTGGTACATTTTTACATAATTTCCATCAATTCCCATTTTTAAAGTGGCTGGAGTTGAGTCAGTATGTTGGCAGCGGCCGCTAAATGTTAGTGGTGGCTGTTTAACAGTCTGATGGCCTTGAGATAGAAGCTGTTTTTCAGTCTCTCGGTCCCTGCTTTGATGCACCTGTACTGACCTCGCCTTCTGGATGATAGCGGGGTGAACAGGCAGTGGCTTGGGTGGTTGTTGTCCTTGATGATCTTTATGGCTTTCCTGTGACATCGGGTGGTGTAGGTGTCCTGGAGGGCAGGTAGTTTGCCCCTGGTGATGCGTTCTGCAGACCTCACTACCCTCTGGAGAGCCTTACGGTTGTGGGCGGAGCAGTTGCCGTACCAGGCGGTGATACAGCCCGACAGGATGCTCTCGATTGTGCATCTGTAGAAGTTTGTGAGTGCTTTTGGTGACAAGCCGAATTTCTTCAGCCTCCTGAGGTTGAAGAGGCGCTGCTGCGCCTTCTTCACAACGCTGTCTGTGTGGGTGGACCAATTCAGTTTGTCCGTGATGTGTACACCGAGGAACTTAAAACTTTCCACCTTCTCCACTACTGACCCGTCGATGTGGATAGGGGGGTGCTCCCTCTGCTGTTTCCTGAAGTCCACAATCATCTCCTTTGTTTTGTTGACGTTGAGTGTGAGGTTATTTTCCTGACACCACACTCCGAGGGCCCTCACCTCCTCCCTGTAGGCCGTCTCGTCGTTGTTGGTAATCAAGCCTACCACTGTAGTGTCATCCGCAAACTTGATGATTGAGTTGGAGGCGTGCATGGCCACGCAGTCGTGGGTGAACAGGGAGTACAGGAGAGGGCTCAGAACGCACCCTTGTGGGGCCCCAGTGTTGAGGATCAGCGGGGTGGAGATGTTGTTACCTACCCTCACCACCTGGGGGCGGCCCGTCAGGAAGTCCAGGACCCAGTTGCACAGGGCGGGGTCGAGACCCAGGGTCTCGAGCTTGATGACGAGTTTGGAGGGTACTATGGTGTTAAATGCTGAGCTGTAATCGATGAACAGCATTCTCACATAGGTATTCCTCTTGTCCAGATGGGTTAGGGCAGTGTGCAGTGTGGTTGCGATTGCGTCGTCTGTGGACCTATTGGGTCGGTAAGCAAATTGGAGTGGGTCTAGGGTGTCCGGTAGGGTGGAGGTGATATGGTCCTTGACTAGTCTCTCAAAGCACTTCATGATGACGGAAGTGAGTGCTACGGGGCGGTAGTCGTTTAGCTCAGTTACCTTAGCTTTCTTGGGAACAGGAACAATGGTGGCCCTCTTGAAGCATGTGGGAACAGCAGACTGGGATAAGGATTGATTGAATATGTCCGTAAACACACCAGCCAGCTGGTCTGCGCATGCTCTGAGGACGCGGCTGGGAATGCCGTCTGGGCCTGCAGCCTTGCGAGGGTTAACACGTTTAAATGTTTTACTCACCTCGGCTGCAGTGAAGGAGAGCCCGCAGGTTTTGGTAGCGGGCCGTGTCAGTGGCACTGTATTGTCCTCAAAGCGGGCAAAAAAGTTATTTAGCCTGTCTGGGAGCAAGACATCCTGGTCCGCGACGGGGCTGGTTTTCTTTTTGTAATCCGTGATAGACTGTAGACCCTGCCACATACCTCTTGTGTCTGAGCTGTTGAATTGCGACTCTATTTTGTCTCTGTACTGGGACTTAGCCTGTTTGATTGCCTTGCTGAGAGAATAGCTACACTGTTTGTATTCGGTCATGTTTCCGGTCACCTTGCCCTGGTTAAAAGCAGTAGTTCGCGCTTTCAGTTTCACGCGAATGCTGCCGTCAATCCACGGTTTCTGGTTTGGGAATGTTTTAATCGTTGCTGTGGGTACGACATCGTCAATGCACTTCCTAATGAACTCGCTCACCGAATCAGCATATTCGTCCATGTTGTTGTTGGACGCAATGCGGAACATATTCCAATCCGCGTGATCGAAGCAGTCTTGAAGCGTGGAATCAGATTGGTCGGACCAGCGTTGAACAGACCTGAGCGCGGGAGCTTGTTGTTTTAGTTTCTGTTTGTAGGCTGGAATCAACAAAATGGAGTCGTGGTCAGCTTTTCCGAAAGGAGGGCGGGGTAGGGCCTTATATGCGTCGTGGAAGTTAGTATAACAATGATCCAGGGTTTTACCAGCCCTGGTAGCACAATCGATATGCTGATAGAATTTAGGGAGTTTTGTTTTTAGATTAGCCTTGTTAAAATCCCCAGCTACGATGAATGCAGCCTCAGGGTGTGTGGTTTCCAGTTTACAAAGAGTCAGATAAAGTTCGTTCAGGGCCATCGATGTGTCTGCTTGGGGGGGAATATATACGGCTGTGATTATGATCGAAGAGAATTCCCTTGGTAGATAATGCGGTCGACATTTGATTGTGAGGAGTTCTAGATCAGGTGAACAGAATGACTTGAGTTCCTGTGTGTTGTTATGATGATCACACCACGTCTCGTTAATCATAAGGCATACCCCCCCGCCCCTCTTCTTACCAGAAAGATGTATGTTTCTGTCGGCGCGATGCGTGAAGAAACCAGCTGGCTGCACCGACTCCGTTAGCGTCTCTTGAGTTAGCCATGTTTCCGTGAAGCAGAGCACGTTGCAATCCCTGATGTCTCTCTGGAATGTTACCCGTGCTCGGATTTCATCAACCTTATTGTCAAGAGACTGGACATTGGCGAGTAGTATGCTAGGGAGTGGAGCGCGATGTGCCCGTCTCCGAAGCCTGACCAAGAGACCGCTACGTTTGCCCCTTTTACGGCGTCGCATAGGGTCCCCGGCTGGGATCAGATCCATTGTATTGGGTGGAAGGCAAAACACTGGATCCGTTTCGGGAAAGTCATATTCCTGGTTATAACGATGGTGAGTTGACGTTAATCGTATATTCAGTAGTTCCTCCCGACTGTATGTAATGAAACCTAAGATTACCTGGGGTACCGATGTAAGAAATAACACATAAAAAAACAAAATACTGCATATTTTCCAAGGAACGCGAAACCACCAACGTACTACCCTGAGACAAGGCTGAGTACAGCCCATGAAGATCTCCTCCACCGCACAAGCCTGAGGGGGTGCAAAACCGGACAGGAAGATCACGTCAGTGACTCAACCCACTCAAGTCGAGTATAGTGCAAAAAAGCCTGGCACGAATGGCGCACCCCTCCTAGGGACGTAATGGAATAGCACTTTCGCTGCTATGCAGATGACACACAGCTGTACATTTCGATGAAACATGGTAAAGCGACTAACTGATATCTTTCTGACAGATAAGATCTAAACCAGGCAATAATTTGTCCGTGTAGACCAATTAGGGTTTCCAATCTCTCCAAAAGAGTGTGGTGATCAATGGTTTCAAAAACGGCACTAAGGTCTAGGAGCACAAGGACAGATGCAGATCCTTGGTCTAACGTCATTAAATGGTAATTTACCTCCTTCACGAGTGCAGTATCAGTACTATGATAGGGTCTAAAACCAGACTGAAGCATTTCGTATTAGAGGTCGAACCGATTATGATTTTCAACGCCGATACCGATACCGATTATTGGAGGACCAAAAAAAGCCGATACCGATTAATCGGCCGATTTTATTTATTTGTAATAATGACAATTACAACAATACTGAATGAACACTTATTTTAACTTAATATAATACATCAATAAAATCAATTTAGCCTCAAATAAATAATGAAACATGTTCAATTTGGTTTACATAATGCAAAAACAAAGTGTTGGAGAAGAAAGTAAAAGTGCAATATGTGCCATGTAAAAAAGCTAACGTTTAAGTTCCTTGCGCAGAACATGAGAACATATGAAAGCTGGTGGTTCCTTTTAAAATGAGTCTTCAATATTCCCAGGTAAGAAGTTTTAGGTTGTAGTTATTATAGGAATTATAGGACAATTTCTCTCTATACGATTTGTATTTCATATACCTTTGACTATTGGATGTTCTTATAGGCACTTTATTATTGCCAGTGTAACAGTATAGCTTCCATCCCTCTCCTCGCCCCTACCTGGGCTCGAACCAGGAACACATCGACAACAGCCACCCTCGAAGCAGCGTTACCCATGCAGAGCAAGGGGAACAACTACTCCAAGTGTCAGAGCGAGTGACGTTTGAAACGCTATTAGCGCGCATCCCGCTAACTAGCTAGCCATTTTACATCGGTTACACCAGCCTAATCTCGAGAGTTGATAGGCTTGAAGTCATAAACAGCTCAATGCTTGAAGCATTGCGAAGAACTGCTGGCAAAACGCACGAAAGTGCTGTTTGAATGAAAGCTTACGAGCCTGCTGGTGCCTACCATCACTCAGTCAGACTGCTCTATCAAATCATAGACTTAATTATAACATAATAAATCACAGAAATACGAGCCGATGGTCATTAAAATGGTCGAATCCGGAAACTATCATTTAGAAAACAAAACGTTTATTCTTTCAGTGAAATACGGAACCGTTCTGTATTTTATCTAACAGATGGCATCCCTAAGTCTAAATATTGCTGTTACATTGTACAACCTTCAATGTTATGTCATAATTATGTACACTTCTCGCAAATTAATTACGGCCTTTGTTAGGTATAAATGGACTTCACACAGTTCGCAATGAGCCAGGCGGCCCAAACTACTGCATATACCCTGACTGCTTGCAAGGAACGCAAGAGAAATTACACAATTTCCCTAGTTATAAGAAATTCATGTTAGCAGGCAATATTAACTAAATATGCAGGTTTAAAAATATATACTTGTGTATTGATTTTAAAAGAAAGGCATTGATGTTTATGGTTAGGTACATTGGTGCAACAACGGTGCTTTTTTCGCAAATGCGCTTGTTAAATCATCACCCGTTTGTCGAAGTAGGCTGTGATTCAATGAGAAATTAACAGGCACTGCATCGATTATATGCAACAAAAGGAAACGCTAGATAAACTAGTAATATCATCAACCATGTGTAGTTAACTAGTGATTATGTTAAGATTGATTGTTTTTTATAAGATAAGTTTAATTCTAGCTAGCAACTTACCTTGGCTTCTTGCTGCCCTCGCGTAACAGGTCGTCAGCCTGCCACGCAGGCTCCATGTGGAGTGCAATGTAAGGCAGGTGGTTAGAGCTTTGGACTAGTAACTGGATGGTTGCAAAAACAAATCCCCGAGCTGACAAGGTAAAAATCTGTCATTCTGCCCCTGAACAAGGCAGTTAACCCACCGTTCCTAGACCGTCATTGAAAATAAGAATGTGCTCTTAACTGACTTGCCTAGTTAAATAAAGGTGTAAAAAAATATATATATATAAAAAAGAATTGGCAAATCGGTGTCCAAAAATACCGATTACCGATTGTTATGAAAACTTTTAATCGGCCATTCCGATTAATCGGCCGATATATTTAGTATACATTATATATCTTCAGGAAGGAAGTGAGCTGCACAACAGATTTTTCTAAAAAGTTTGAGAGGAATGGGAGATTCGATATAGGCTGATAGTTTGTTACGTTTTCCAGGTCAAGGTTTGGCTTTTTCAAGAGAGGCTTTATTACTGCCACTTTTAGTTTAGTACACATCCTGGAAGACAGGGAGACGTTTATTATGTTCAACATAGGAGGGCCCAGCACAGGAAGTAGCTCTTTCAGTAGTTTAGTTGGAATTGGATCCATGCAGCTGGAAAGTTTAGAGGCCATGAGTGTTTTCGTGAATGTGTCAAGAGATACAGGACTACAAAACTTGAGTGTCTCCGTTGATCCTAGGTCCTGGCAGTTCTGTGCAGACTCATGACAACTGAGCCTTGGAGAAATACGCAGATTCAAAGAGGAGTCCGTAATATGCTTTCTAATGATCATGATCTTTTCGTCGAAGAAGTTCATGAATTCATCACTGCTGAAGTGAAAGCCATCCTCTCTTGGGGAATGCTGCTTTTAGTAAGCTTTGCGACAGTATCCCAAAAAATGTGAGGATTGTAGAGCTTATCAGTCCCCCTAACTGGGAGAGGACCAGAGACAATTACTCGATGCCAACACATCTTTCTAGCGAAGTTACACGCTGAAGTTTTTTTGAGCTTAGTGTCCTCTGACTGTTTCATCCTAACATTGTTGGTGTTTCATCCTAACGTCGTTGGTCGACGTGGATAACAATATCTCTATACACTCACTAGTCTCAGCCAGCACCATTTTCAGATTAGCCTTCACGTTGGTAGCCTTCCCCCTGGTAAACAATGGATGATTATTTTTAAGTCTAATATTGCAGGTAATGGAGTTGCCAAGGATTTTCAATTTGTCAGCGCTAATGGTGGGAGGCTTGGGCGAATCAGACCCTGTAACGAGTGGAGGAGAGACCTGTTGTATGCAGCGGCATACAACAAGGCTCGGCCTCTGAGTCCGACTCATTGCTTAAATGGGAGAACCGGTTGAAAGTTTCTGTAGGCTGAATGAGCGACACCGGTTGAGCATGTTGACAGCATTTCTTTCCAGAAGCCTTGAGAAAATTGTCCGGCTGCGAGGACTGTGCAGGGGGGGGGGATTTATACTACTATCTGTATTTACTGGTTGCACAGATGCATTTTCATCCTTTCCTAAACTTAAATTGCCCTTGCCTAATGATTGCGTCTGAAGCTGGGCTTACAACTCGGCTATCCTCACCATAAGGCGATAGTTTTCCTGCATATTATGAGTACAGCTACTGCAATTTGATGGCATCACGTTAATGTTACTACTTAGCTGGTGGAACTCCTGTAGAACCATGTCCAGATAAAGCGTCCGGTGTGAAAAATATAAGGTGGGCTGCTACAGCTAGCCTCGGTGCCAGTCTGTCTTTGCTCTCTTGCCAACTCCTATAGAATTGACTTGACAATTAGCAATGCAGTTGGCAAGAGCACAAACAGATCTGGGACCAGGCTATTCTACAGCTGCTTATTGCAACAAACATAACATTTCCCCATTTATCTGAGAAATATTTCTGAAATAAGTCTCATAGATATCCCACCCAGCATGGCAGCTATTGTTCCTTTCGTGGTCTGTCTGGTCAGCCTAGCAGCAGTAAACATTGGGATAATAGAGCAAGGCCAATGTAAGGGGGGCTCTTATATGCCAGACTAAAATATCATGCCGCTGCATACAACAGAATTGGGCCATGCTTTAAAGCCTACAGAATAATCCCAGACTGGGGTGTAATCAGCATGAAAGAACAGACCCAAACCTCCCCACACACACACCACCACCACAGAGACTGAGTTTGTGTGTGTGTGTTTATGTGTGTGTGCGTGTGCTCCACAGAACAGAACAGGCTGTTAAAAATATCCAGTTCAGTTACAGCATGGTGCAGAATGGAGAAGAGAGGAGATAAACAACAAGAAAGGCCTTATTTCCTCTATAAGCATGTTCAAATAACTAAATCAAAAGGAAAGTGGAGAAACCACAACAGACATACGTATCCGTTCAAGTGTGTCACCGTGCTGATGCGCTGAAGGGGATCAACGGAGAAAACTTCACATGGTGGTTCTGAGACATCCAGTCAGACGTTCAGTGATTCAGCCTATTATAATATTAGAACTGAGAGACTGTAGTGAAATAATAATGAGGATATCTTCTACCGCCACCTCCTCCATCCCCTCTTCCATCCCTTCCATTGCTTCCACTGCCCCCTCCATCCCTTCTACTGCCCTTTCCATCCCCTCCATCACCACCGCCCTCACCATCCACACTTCCTACCTCACCACCCGGACCTCCACACAGACCTCCGCCCCTTACACTGCCTCCTCCAACCCCACTATCTCCAACTCCACCTCTGCCTTTGCCATCTCCACTTCCACCAAACTTTGCCCTGTACTTAGCCACTTTCTTGTGCCTCTGCTGCCCATCCTGGCCCATCGGCTGTTGAATGCGTGAAGGTGCCTTGTTAACTCTGATTCTACAAAGGGCTTTCTGCTTACCTTTACACTTCTGTGGTGACTGTACACTATTTTCTTTGGTGACTGTAGCCAACTACTGACTTTACGAAGCTCACGAAACCCATTTTCAAGGGCTCTGGTAGGACTTTGCTGGTCCCGCAACCCATTACTAAAATGCTAAAAATAATATAAAGTGAGTAAATTCATGAAGAGGAGACGTGTATTTCAAACAGACTTGAGGTGTAGGCAGTTATGAGAAGAAGAGTGAGTGAGCAGGTGAAGACAAGACAGACAGGTGACTGGTGTTCAGAATGTGTGAATGAATTCACTGAAAGGGATTTTCTCACATTTCTCTCGCGCAGGTGCACAAGATGAGGATGCACTTCCACTCTTCCACATCAGTCAGGTGCCAAAAATAAAGCATTCTTGAACTGATAGGAAGGGTATAGGTACTCCATTTGTCAACCAACACTACTTTCTGTCCTCTCTTCCATGTTATGCTACCTGCAATGGGAACAACTGGCCATGCGGGGCAAGCCATTATTCATCATCCTCTGCCAACGCTGTGGTCTATCTCCTGAGCTATACACCAATCAGCGCTGCTTCAATGGCTTCTCTATCTGTCCCTGCATCCACACTGAAGATCATGGGGCGTTGGTCCTGTTGATTCCTGCTTCCTGCTATATAAGATTAAACGCGAAGAAGATTTTGGATGAGGGATGATTTCATCTGTGAGTCCCATGCCTTATATAGTTCGCTATGTCGGCTTTCAACCCACAGTCAATAGCATTGCTTTGGTGGTTATTGTAATAAAGTTCAGTGCATAGTAGCTACAGGTGGTTGGCATGGTGCATATTGCTTAAGTTGTTGTTTGATAGTAGATATTTCATGTAGGCCCACAGATAATTATGCTACTCATATATTCATTCTTGCGATGGTAGGTTTACTTTAGCTAGTCTAGAGTGCATTGCAAATGTATTCATCCCCCTTGGCGTTTTCCTATTTTGTTGCATTACAACCTGTAATTTAAATGGATTTTTGGGGGATTTCATGTACTGGACATACACAAAATATTCAAAATTGGTGAAGTGAAATTTAAAAAAAAGTAAATGTATATGTATTCACTCCCTTTGCTATGAAGCCCCTAAATATGATCTGGTGCAACCAATTACCTTCAGAAGTCACATAATTAGTTAAATAAAGTCAACCTGTGTGCAATCTAAGTGTCACATGATCTGTCACATGATCTCAGTATATATACACCTGTTCTGAAAGGCCCCAGAGTCAGCAACACCACTAAGCAAGGGGCACCACCAAGCAAGCGTCACCATGAAGACCAAGGAGCTCTCCAAACAGGTCATGGACAAAGTTGTGGAGAAGTACAGGTCAGGATTGGGTAATAAAAACATATCAGAAACTTTTTACATCCCACGGAGCACCATTAAATCCATTATAAAAAATTGAAAGAATATGGCACCACAACAAACCTGCCAAGAGAGGGCCACCCACCATAACTCACTGACAAGGCAAGGAGGGCATTAATCAGAGAGGCAACAAAGAGACCAAAGATAACTCTAAAGGAGCTACAAAGCTCCACAGTGGAGATTGGAGCATCTGTCCGTAGGACCACTTATAGCCGTACACTCCACAGAGCTGGGCTTTACGAGAGAGTGGCCAGAAAAAAAAGCCATCGCTTAACCTCTCTTGGGTAGGGGGCAGTATTTTGACGTCCGGATGAAAAGGGTGCCCAAAGTAAACTGCCTGTTACTCAGGCCCAGAAGCTAGGATATGCATATAATTGGTGGATTTGGAAACACTCTAAAGTTTCTAAAACTGTTAAAATTATGTATGTGAGTATAACAGAACTGATATGGCAGGCGAATCCCAGAGGACAAATCATCCCCCCCCCAAAAAAATCGGCCTACCCCTGTTTTCAATGGCTATCACTTTTATTATAAGGCCAAGTTCTCCCAGATTGCAGTTCCTAGGGCTTCCATTAGATGTCAACAGTCCTTAGAAAGAGTTTCAGGTTGGTTTTTGGAAAAATGAGCCAGAAATTGTATTTTTTCTAGGTGGCTCCCATTTTGGCTGTTGTGTTTCCAAGCGCATGGAAGAGTTCTTTGATATTTTTCTCCGGTAAAGACAATAACGATTCTCCGTCTTAAATTTGATCATTTATTTACGTATTAGGGTACCTAAGGTGTGAATAAAAATGTTGTTTGACTTGTTTGGAAAAGTTTATTAGTAACGTTGAGGATTCATTTTGTATGCATTCTGATGGAGGGAAACTGGGTGGATTATTGACTGAAGCGCGCCAGCTAAACTGAGTTTTTATGGATATAAAGAAGGACATTATCGAACAAAAGGACCATTTGTGATGTAACTGGGACCTTTTGGAGTGCCAACAGAAGATCATCAAAGGTAAGGCATTTTTTATATCGCTATTTCTGACTTTCGTGTCGCACCTGCCTGGTTGAAATATGTGTTTGTATGTGGGGCGCTGTCCTCAGATAATCACATGGTTTGCTTTCGCCGTAAAGCCTTTTTGAAATCTGACATAGCGGCTGGATTAACAAGAAGTTAAGCTTTATTTTGATGTATTACACTTGTGATTTTATGAAAGTTAAATATTTATAATACTGTCGTTTGAATTTCGTGCTCTACAATTTCACCGGATATTGGGCAGGTGGGACGATAGCGTCCCACCATAAGAAGTTAAAGAAAAAATTAAGCAAACACGTTTGGTGTTTCTCATCACTTCTCATCATCCCAAGAGCACCATCCCCACAGTGAAGCATGGTGGTGGCAGCATAATGCTGTGGGGATGTTTTTAATCATCAGGGACTGGGAAACTGGTCAGAATTGAAGGAATGATGGATGTCACTAAATACAGGGAAATGCCTAAGGGAAACCTGTTTCAGTCTTCCAGAGATTTGAGACTGGGATGGAGTTTCACCTTCCAGCAGGACAATTACCCTAAGGATACTGCTGAAGCAACACTCGAGTGGTTTAAGGGGAAATATTTAAATGTCTTGGAATGGCCTGGTAAAAGCCCAGACCTCAATCCAATTGAGAATCTGTGGTATGACTTAAAGATTGCTGTACACCAGCAGAACCTATCCAACTTGAAGGAGCTGGAGCAGATTTGCCTTGAAGAATGGGCAAAAATCCCAGTAGCTACATGTGCCAAGCTTATAGAGACATACCCCAAGAGACTTGCAGCTGTAATTTCTGCAAAAGGTGGCTCTGAAAAGTATTGACTTTAAAACCAAATACTTTTTGACTTTTACTCAAGTAGTATTTTACTGGGTGACTTTCACTTTTACTTGTCATTTTCTATTAAGGTATCTGTACTTTACTAAAGTATGACAATTGAGTACTTTTCCCACTACTGGCAAAAACACATCCGCCACGCTGACAATCAACTCGGGGGGCCCCTCAGGGGTGTGTGCTTAGTTTCCTCCTGTACTCCCTGTTCACCCACGACTGCGTGGCCGTGCATGCACCAACACCATCATCAAGTTTGCTGATGATACGACGGTAATAGGACTGATCCCCAACGACGATGAGACAGCCTATGGGGAGGAGGTCAGAGACCTGGCATTGTGGTGCCAGGACAACAGCCTCTCTCTCAACGTCAGCAAGACAAAGGAGCTGATCATGGACTACAGGAAACGGAGGGGCGAGCATGCCACCATCCACATCAATGGGGCTGTAGTGGAGTGAGTCGATAGCTTCAAGTTCCTCAGTGTCCACATCACTAAGGAATTAACATGGTCCACACACAACCACACAGTTGTGAAGAGGGCACGACAGTGCCTTTTCCCCCTCAGGAGGCTGACAAGATTATACAGCTGCACCATTGAATGTATCTTGACTGGCTGCATCACCGCTTGGTACGGTAACTGCAAGTCAGGAACTCTATACCAGGCGGTGTCAGAGGAAGGGACATAATATTGTCAAAGACTCCAGTCAGCCAAGCCATAGACTGTTGTCTCTGCTATCGCACGTCAAGTGGTACCAGTGCACCAAGTCTGGAAAAAACAGGACCCTGAACAGCTACTACCTCCAAGCTATAAGACTGCTAAATAGCTAATGAAATGGCTACTCTGATTACCTGCATTGCACTAACTCTTTTGACTCATCACACATGCTGCTGCTGCTATTTTATCTATCCGACTGTCTAGTCACTTTATCCCTACCTTTTATGTACATATCTACCTCAATTAGCTCGCCAAGCCCTTCATAATATAAAAACATTTTTAAAAGTCTCATGCAATGTAGGCCTGCATTGAACACCACACATAGGTTACTTATTGGCTATATAATAGAAATCAAAAGCTATTTCCATGTGAAAATGTTATGGGATTTGCTCCATTGATTTGGTTGGTAGGCCTACAATATGCTTAAATAGCCACAATCGCCTATTGGCTACTGTCTAAAACTCTAAGTGTACAGCCTTAGAGTTCACTGCGAACGTGTGCCGGAATTTGCACAAAATTTGCTTAGTGCCCCAAAAATTAGGGAACATTGCTTAAACCCTGGACATCGATCAGTATTGGTACCCTATGCATATAGCCAGTTTATTGTTACTCACTGTGTATTTATTTCTTGTGTTATTATTTTTGTATGTTTACTTTGTGTTATCATTTTTGTATTTTGCATTTCCACGTGAGGGTTAGATTTTCACATGGGAAAGTGTAAATTCGATTTTCACATGTGAAAATGCACTTCCACATGTGAGAGTTAGATTTTCACATTTCACATGTGAAGTGAGGACATGTTATTCTTCTCACGTGATACATCATCATGGCAGATAGTCTAGTGGTTAGAGCGTTGGGCCAGTAACCAATAGGTTGCTTGATCGAATCCCCAAGCTGACAAGGTAAAAATCTGTCGTTCTGCCCCTGAACAAGGCAGTTAACCCACTGTTCCTAGGCCGTCATTGTAAATTATAATTTGTTCTTAACTGACTTGCCTAGTTAAATAAAGAACAATACATGTGAAAATTTGATTTTTCACATGTGAAACTGCACATTTCATGTATTACTTTTGTAAGGGAAGTAATAAAATGGTATGGGGGGGGGGGGGGGGTTTAGGGTAAGCAGTACACTGTTCAACTAAAATAGTGTAAACATCTTTAATCAATATGATTACATATGACATGATCACTTAGTACTGACCTTTCAGCATGACCTCATCTGGGGTTTGACTTTACATCCTCTGGATATGGGGTATGATGATCTTTCTGCTGCGCCACGAAGTCTGTAGCATTCACAGAAGTCCCCTACAGATAAATTACCTATAATACAGCTCTGCACTGCTATTTTAATGATCAGTTAATCTGACTATTCTCTCATCATTGATTTAATTTACTTATTTGAGGAATTTGAGGGTTTTCTGTATAGTTGTCTAATGTTGGTGGGACATATTATTCTGTTTTATTGTTACTCCTGAATCACTATGATACATATAATAGTTTTTCTTGAGTGTATTTTTTAACAAAGCTGAAACGCACTTTGAAGGACTCCAAGTGGAATTAGTTGGTGACACACATGGTGGTGTAGCAGGAAGTTCAGAGTTCTGTGAATAAAGAGTTTGTGAGTTCAAATCCCAGAAGAGGACATGTTGAATTACTGTATCAATAAATATGCAATCATGTATGTCAAATATGTAAGTTGAAACACTGACTCTGTGATATTCCAGAGACATCCTAACAATTTATTTTTTATGGGAGACAATCTGTGAAATCTCATGAAAGTGTTCCAAAAACACATGATTACACATGTGAAAGGCTATGTGATCACATGTGAAAATCCAAATGTGAAATGTAATCACATGTGATGTGTTCCAAAACCACATGATTTCACATGTGAAAAACATTAACATTTCACTCGAAATCATGTGGTTTGTCCATAAGGGAAGTCATTATAGAGTAGCTGGGATGGGAAACACACACACATTATTGAGTGCTGGAATGGGAATCAGATTAGTGGAGAGGAGTAGTGGTCAGAGCACTTCTGTTCAGTCGGTTACTTCATTGCTCTTGTTATGGTTGAGTGATGTAGAATTAAATAGTAATTTGTTTGTCCATCCTGTGAAGGAAATTCGTCTTTTGTTCAGCTCCCAGTAGCAATCACCCTCAGAATGCACAGTAAAAGACACACACACACACACACACACACACACACACACACACACACACACACACACACACACACACACACACACACACACACACACACACACACACACCTTTTGGAAAGAGCAAAGAATGGATTGTGTGACCATATGGAGTTGAAGTGCACAGAGGACCTATTTTTCGTCATGATTGTGGTGATTCTTACTTTTGAAAATGAAATACATTCAGTTTGACATTGAGTGAAGCTTGAGGCAATGCATGCCATTGAGATACAAGGCAATCTTTTAGTTTAGAATTCTTGTTCACAAATTCATTGAGGCTGTAACCAGAAGATACCACGTGTTTTAGCTGAGCAAAATAAATCACACTAACGTCTAGAATGTAGGGTGACCATTTAAAATACCCAAATGCAGGACAACAGGATGATTTTGGGACAGTCTAGCCTACATGAAGATAAAATGTTGGCCGCATTCTTCACGTTTTACCAGTGAAACCCCAAACTGCATCTGCATGCCTATCATTTGATCTCAATCAGTTTCATGGGAATATGCATTTACATCTTCTTCAATTCGTTTTTCGTGAGCAAATTAGAGCAGATGGTCTGAATCAAAATATATAGCCTTCCTGTATTTGGTTTCAACCCAAGCGAATAGAGTACCACAGTATGAGTCATAATAACCATAAAACCTAGTGATCAAACAGGGAAATGGTTCCAATCGTTTTTCCACCATTCATTTTTCCTATAGGGAATTTTAAATCTCTCTAGGACAAGGTGACTTTTATCAATATTTTCACCTGTATTTAACCCCCCGAAAATGAAATGCTAATAAGCTACTAATGTGGCTATCATAAAGAACTATAAATACCATGATGATCTGGACGAGACTGCTGAATCGAGGAAAAGGTAAGAATCTCTGGATTAACTATCTAATGTAAGCTAAATGTAGAAATGAATAAATTGGCAACATGTATTTAAATTGACAATTCTTTGACCTGTCTTTTGAAAGTTTTAAATTGACACAATACCTGTTGACAAAGGTAACAGCTAAGGATGATGTGCAGCAGCTTGCAGGGATTTGCAGTTTTGCATGATGTCTACATTGATGCTAAATAGCATTTTCAAATCTGTGAGTAAATAGAGCCGAATATATTGATAAAAGTCACCTTGTCCGAGAGATATTTACATGGTTATCAAAACGTCACACCAGGGTAAGCCTACATGAAACACAGCCCTTAACTTAAGAGGTTTTTAAGGATCCACCCCTTTTTTTCAATTTTCGCCTAAAATAATGTAAAATAATATAAAATAATATAGCAATGTCTTGCTATATTCCATAAAAAATCTGCCGTTTCCAGCTACAATAGTCATGTACAACATTAACAATGTCTACACTGTATTTCTGATTAATTTGATGTTATTTTAATGGACAAAAAATGAGCTTTTCTTTCAAAAACAAGGACATTTCCAAGTGACCCCAAACTTTTGAACGGTAGTGTATATTTGAAATATGGGACAAATCAACATTTTTTTCGAAATTAGTGGTGTTTGAATTTTTTGATAAAATGCGGAACATGATTGTTTAGTTGCGGGACAAATGGCCAAAATGCGGGACTGTCCCTCACAATCCGGGACATGTGGTCACCCTAAAGAATGTGAATTTCACAAAAGAAAACCAAAAGTATAGTATAACGTCAAAACAATTCTAGGTTTGTGATTTTAATGTTATTTCGTATCTGTATGCATGGTGTCCACGATGCACTCCCTGCGACTGCAGAACCCACTGTTGTGCCCTTGTGACACACACCCACACATAGCTCTTTTCCACTAATCACAGCAGCTTCCTGTTCATATTAGATAATAGATATTTTCAGCGGGCCACACATGGCCAGATAAAATAAAATGGTGTTTATCAATCTCTTAGATATGTTCTTGTATCTGTGGCGAGTCAAGCCACTCATAACCCCCTTCGCCCAGTAATTAAGCAAATTAACACCACTCTGTAATTGTTGTTTTGCAGCAAAGAAAGGAGCGCGGGGGAGCAGGTATTTATATACAGAGCATGTTTGCTTATTATAAGCCATTGAGTGGAGAAAAGGAAGAGATCAATGCTTTGGATAACACTTGTTTTTCATACTAGGACAGCTTGACCTGAAGCCTTTCATACAATTCTGGGGAATGGAGTAATGGTGTAACATTATAGTTCTTCTATCCAGAAGCAGTGCAGGGAGCAATAAAGGAAAATACAATGAATGTCTCCCAAATTGCACCCTATTCCATTGATAGTGCATTATTTTCACCAGGGTTTACAGAGCTCGGGTCAAAAGTAATTCACTGTATAGGGAATATGGTGCCATTTGGGACGCACACAATAGCTGAGAATCAAACCTAATTAAAGTGACAAGTGAGGCGATTGGGGGGTTTGTCAGAGGCAGAGAGCAGAGGAGGAGGAGGAGGAGGACGCTATTCGTGTGTCCAAAATGGCACCCTATTCATTATATAGTGCACTACTTTTGATGAACAGTGGCCTACTGTAGTCAAAAGTAGTACACTATATAGAGAATAAGCTGCCATTTGCAGGATCCTAGAGGATGGCTGACGGATAAAAAATAATAATTGACGCACACGCAAATACACACACACACACCGTCCGCACCCCCAGCCAAAGACGAGTAGAAATGACAGCAGACAAATTGGCCAAATTATGAACATTCTGCAAGTTGACAAAATTGGATTCAGGTGATGAATTCCGCTGTTGGTTCACCATGGTTAGTTAAGGCTCTTTCCAGTCTCTTTCTGTCTATAGACTCATATAACAAACATGGTTTCTTAATTGCTTTTACATCAGGCTAGAGTTAAAAAGCTAATTATGGTGGAGTAAGGTTGTTAATCAGAGTTTATAATTACTCTGATTTTGAATTTGAACTTTTAGGTGAAGATACAGTATCATTGCTCTATTCCTGGTAAAATAATTTTGGACTGGAGCGGAAGACGACTGAGTTGTTTATAATGTACTTCAGGTCAAGGATAACACTAGCTCTGGTCAAGGGCACGTGCGACTTGCTGTTCAAGAAAGCTCAACATCGGCAAACCGCATGTAATGCCTAGACCAGAGCTAGAATAGTGTCTGACTCTGAAAGCCCTCTTCCCAAAACAAATCACCCCTGAAAAAGTTTCATCCAAAAGATCCATCTAGGTGAATAAACTTGATGTTCCTCCTACTTATTCTGCCACTGAACTGTTCTGTTTTGAACCTGACCTTTAATGTGTGGGCTCAGATGGAAATGTTAGACAAAACACTATGATTACAACAGTGCCAAACATGCACAACTGCTGAAAAAAACAGTTGGGCAATCTTTTTTATTCAATGTTTTATTTTACCTTTATTTTATCAGTCATACTGAGACAAATATATTTTACAGATGAGCCCTGAATTACAAAAATTTCTGAAAATACACACCTCAAAATATAAATAGAAAATGCAAACAGAAAGAAAGAAAAACACAGTCATAAAAAACAAACACATTTATCAGTAATAAGGTCCTCAATCAGCTTTCTGAATTGCCCTAGACGCAGCAGAACATCAAATGTAAGAACATTTAGAAGATTGATCCAAAAATAAGGTGCAAAAAAACTAAAAGCTGATTTACCTAACTCAGTAGAGACCAAAAGGATTTCCAGAGTTAGCCATCACTGAGACACGTTTGTGGTAACTCGTATGTCTAATAATCTAGTAATGATGTTAGGTACAGTGGGACTTTTTGTAAAAGGGTTTTATAAATGAAAACAACATCAAAGAGGGCCAACCAATTGATGAGTACTAAAATTGTCGCCTGTAATAAAGCTTAGAGCGCTATGATAAACTGCATCTAGCGGCTTTAATGAAGAGCAAGCTGCGTTCATATAGATGATGTCACCATATTCTAGTACTGATAGGAACTTCCACTGAATAATCTGCTTTCTACTATTAAGAGAGAGGCAGCACCTCTTTCTATAGAAGAAGCTCATTTTTAGCTTCTTAACTAACTAATCTATATGCTTTTTAAAAGACAGCTTTTCATCTATCCTGATGCCCAAATATTAGTAAGCAGGAACACAATCAATATGGACACCAGCCAAAGTACAGTGCATTCGGAAAGTATTCAGACCCCCACACATTTTGTTATTTTTCAGCGTTAATCTAAAAAGGATTACATTTTTCCTCATTAATCTACACACACCACCCCATAATGACAAAGCAAAAACAGGTTTTTAGAATTTTTTTGCAAATGTATAAAACATAAAACCATAGATAACGTATTTACATAAGTATTTAGACCCTTTGATCTTAAGTGCATCCTGTTTCCATTCTTGATCCTTGAGATGTTTCCACAACTTGATTGGAGTCCACCTGTGGTAAATTCAATTGATTGGACTTGATGATTTGTAAAGGCACACACCTGTCTATATGAGGTCCCACAGTTGACAGTGTATGTCAGAGCAAAAACCAAGCCATGAGGTCGAAGGAATTGTCCGTAGAGCTCAGAGACAGGATTGTGTTGAGGCACAGATCTGGCAAAGGGTACCAAAAATGTTCTGCAGCATTTAAGGTCCCCAAGAACACAGTGGCCATCATTCTTAAATGGAAGAGGTTTGGAACCACCAAGACTCTTCCTAGAGCTGGCCGCCCAGCCAAACTGGGGGAGAATGGCCTTGGTCAGGGATGTGACCAAGGACCCAATTGTCACTCTGATAGAGCTCCAGAGTTCCTCTGTGGAGATGGGAGAACCTTCCAGAAGGACAACCATCTCTGCAGCACTCCACCAATCAGGCCTTTATGGTAGAGTGGCCAGACGGAAGCCACTCCTCAGTACAATACACATGACAGTCCTAACTTCGCACACTATGAGATTTAAAGTCACAGGGGGTATTAAGCTCGTTCCCATAAGAGCTAACAGGCATAGCATCATCTGCAGCTATATGTTGAGTGAGCTGAGACTTTGCCAAGATTCCTGGTCAACCACTTGAGAGCAGAGCAGACTGAGCATTTGACACACCTACCTCAAGTCGCTGAATGCAGGGGGTGGGGCGAGAACTGGGAGAGCAGTGTTGGCAGAGCTCAGTCTACCCAGATGAAGCTCCCGCCAAAGGAGTGGAGCTGCTGCAGGGGACCAGAGTGCTCCATTCTGGGTGTGCACAGGAGGTCTTGGTGTGGCGGGTCTTGGTGCCGGGTCTGTTTGAGTTGTGCTGTGATGGGCCGGGTCTGGTTGAGCTGTGCTGTGATAAGCCAGATCTGGTAGAGCTGTGCTGAGGTGGGCCGGGTCTGGTAGAAATCTGCTGTGATGGGTCAGGCATGGTTGAGTTGTGCTGTGAAGGGCCGGGTCTGGTTGAGCTGTGCTGTGATAAGTCAGGTCTGGTAGAGCTGTGCTGAGGCAGGCTGGGTCTGGTTGAGCTGTGCTGTGATAGGCCGGGTCTGGTAGAGCTCTGCTGTGATGGACCTGGTCTGTTTGAGTTGCGCTGTGATGGGCCGGGTCTGTTTGAGTTGTGTTGTGATAGGCCGGGTCTGGTAGAACTCTGCTGTGATAGGCCGGGTCTGTTTGAGTTGTGCTGTTATGGGCCGGGTCTGGTTGAGCTGTGCTGTGATAAGACAGATCTGCTAGTGTCAGAAGATGAGTGTAGCTGGTGCATGAAGTCAGGCGCAGGAGAGCAAAATGAGTGAGCAACGTACTTTACTCAAAAAATAAAGGCACAAGGTAAACAAATACACTTGACCAATAACCAACGGTAAATATTAGGCACGGGTGAACACAGCACCCGTCGAAAAACCAGCCATCATGAACCGAACTGAACATAGAAATAATCACGCACAACATGGACATGGGGGAAACAGAGGGTTAAATACATGAACATGTAATTGGATAATGAAAACCAGGTGTGTAGAAAATAAAGACAAAACCAATGGAAAATGAAAGATGGATCAGCGATGGCTAGAAGACCGGTGACGTCGACCGCCGCCCGAATAAGGAGAGGGACCGACCTCGGCTGAAGTCGTGACAGGTAGAGCTGTGCTAAGGTGGGCCAGGTCTGGTAGAAATCTGCTGTGATGGGTCAGGTCTGGTTGAGCTGGCAAGGGCCGGGTTGCATAAAATGCCTTAAGTTAATTTCCCCCTTAGCTTTTACATGAAAGTTTCCTTTACTTTAATTCAGTTGCACAAAACATTTTAAGGTGAATTTCCCCCTTAAACTAAGTGAAAAAGTTAAGGGTGCCGATGAGGTCACTTAACTGCTTCATTCAGTATGCATATCAATGTAAACAGCATTTGTGGATGTAAATGTTCTTAGGTATAGGAGTCCTGCTAGCGGGACACCAGCCGACAACATCCGGTGAAATTGGAGGGCGCTCAATTCAAATAAATAATCGTAATATTAAACATTCATCAACATACAAGTATCTTATATCATTTAAAAGCTTACATTCTTGTTAATCTAATTGCGTTGTCCGATTTACAATAGGCTTTACGGCGAAAGCATACAATGCGATTGTCTGAGGATGGCGCCCCAAATCAACATATTTTTCAACCAGCACAGGCCTAAAAAAAAATCAAAAAATCACAAGTAGCGATGAAATAAATCACTTATTTTTGAAGATCTTCCTCTGTTTGCAATCCCAAGGGTCCCAGCTACAACATGAATGGTTGTTTTGTTAGATAAAGTCCATCTTGATATCACAAAAAGTCAGTTTCAATTTCAGTAATCCACTCGTTCAACATGCAGACAAAGGAGTCCAAAAAGCTACCGCTAGTCTTCATCCAAACAAGTCAAATGACGTTTCTATTTAATCCTCAGGTACTCTAAAATGTAAATAAACAATAATATTTCATACGGAAAGAAGTATGTTCAATAGGAAAGTAAAATTAGTAAGCGTGCGCCCTCTCCTTCACGCACCGAAAGAAACATCTCCTCACCAAATCTCAAAATTCTGAAACCTTGACTAAAGACTGTTGACATCTAGTGGAAGCCATAGGAATTGCAATCTGTGAGACGGAATTACATAGGAACAATAGGTTTCCATTATAACAGGCTGGGACCTCAAAAAAAAAAGTTTCCGGTTGGTTTTTCTTCGGATTTTCGCCTTTAACCCTTTCACACGTACCATCACACGGGTGTGATCGTTCTACAGTGGTCCCTGAAGCGTACGATCACACCCGTGTGATTAGAACACTCATTTAGAACGCTTGTTTAGAACGGCCAGTTTCGAATGACGCAACAATCAGCATTTGAGCTGGCCACACTTTTTTCAGAAACTATTTACACAAACACAGTCCTTACAAAGTTATGTCCAGAATGTGAGCAGTTTATTTTGGGAAGCAATGTTCAGATATTCACAGAAGTATATATAGCATAACACAATCATCCTAACCGGAAAAATGTAGGCTACATTTGTCCAAGCGCTAACTGAGGAAAGATTGACCCAACACAAGCAGTAATATTTTCTAACTCTCGGCTGACATAAACTACAATATGAATTAGCTAATAGCAATTATTATGTATAATTAATCACATCACGGGTGAGCTCACCATTGATCGAAATAATTAGGTAAAACACTTTTGAAATCGAAAGTAATCCGACGATTAGTTTCAGCGCGCAGCCATGCATTTGTTCCTCACAGAAACCGAAGATAATAAGAGAAGACAAGATGAGTTTGGTCTGTTTATAGTATGCATGTTGAAGGGGTGTGTCAATCACTGTCGTTCACATCCCACCCTTCATTTCCGGAAGTCCTCAAAAAATGAGTGAACTCTTACTCACCTCATTTTGTTATAACATCTTTGGTCAAACAGACGATTACGTGAAACCCAGAATGCATTGTATGTCAACAAACATGGCTACACAGCTGGAATTAGCTTAGCTCATCATAATCAGTACAACCTTCAAAAAAAAATTACACACATATGTGCCCATTACAATCTGTGCAAGAATTGGAATGCGTGATTTGTCACATAGAATTGAAAACATGTGAATAAAACAGTAAATACACAAATAATTGCCACACAAAACATTTTCTGATAGTGATTTATTGAGACAAGTGGCGCGTGCCGGCAGTCAACCACGTACCCTCTCACTCTAAACCATTCAGTGTTGTTGTTTAAGTATGTAGATAGTGAGCTAAGCTGTAGCATTAGCAATAACTTTCAAAAGGAGACAACTCACAAATGTGGAAATTCTGGAGATTTTGAGTCTGAAAGTCAGGAATCAGATTCTGACAGTGAGGAGCTGCCCCCCAACCTTGTAGCCATTGAGAACCCTGAATCTGAGGACCCCTTGTCCACTGACAAAGTCCCAGTTCCATTAGAAGATGCTGGTGGTGATGGTGGCAGACTGACAGTGGATGAAGTACAGCAGTTCTGTGGTAGCTGGAAGGCTGCCAGCCATTTCACCCCTCCTGGCCCTGCTGATTGTGTTGATGAGTCCCAGTCTGGAGTGCAACGCCCCTTGCCATTTCCATCTGAGGCAGAGTGCTTCAAGTTGTTTCTGACAGAGGAGCTGGTGGGAGACATAGTAGAGACCAATCGCTATGCCTTGGAGCTACAGGATAAGAGAGAGCCAGTGTAACGGATGTGAAATGGCTAGCTAGTTAGCGGGTACGCGCTAATAGCGTTTCAATCAGTTACGTCACTTGCTCTGAAACCTTGAAGTAGTGGTTCCCCTTGCTCAGCAAGGGACGCGGCTTTTGTGGAGCGATGGGTAACGATGCTTCGTGGGTGACTGTTGTTGATGTGTGCAGAGGGTCCCTGGTTCGCGCCCGGGTATGGGCGAGGGGACGGACGTAAAGTTATACTGTTACACCAGGAGTGGGGGGACAACCACAATTAGTGAAATGTATACATTCCTGGTAACAGTAAAGAAGAACTCCCTAAGAGAATACTGGAGCAGAGATCCTATGTTTGCAACTCCCTTCTTTGCCACCCTCTTTTCCCAAGACTGCTTTCTAGTTCTGCTGCTATGACTGCATTTCATCATCAACGCTACTGCCATCCTAAATGACCCGTTATACAAAACAAGAGATGTCAACAGCTGGCAGTAAAGTGCCATGACAAACGAGACGTCCATGTCCTCTCCACTGTCCATACAGCAACCATGTCGGCCACAGGGAAGGTGAACCACCTGACGGGAGAGAGAAACAAACCAGACAGAGAAACATCAAACCAGACTGCGTGCTTGACTATTACCTCAAAATGGGGGCAGTGGATAAGGCCGACATGATAAACAGCTTTGTGGAATGAACTCAGAAAACGACCAAGTGGTATAAGATATTTTTCCAGGGTAGCGTCAAAATACAACATGCCAATACTTCTGACGCATTTAGCATTGTTTTACAGAACTAATAGAATAATGTAACTAGCTACATAAGCACGATTGAATATAACACCATAAAAGGTGAGTAACATGAGTAACGTTACCTAGCGTGTCCGCGGTTATAAGGAATTTACACAAATATATTATGCTCCATACACAGTGAGCTACAGTAGAAACGGTATAACACGACACAGAAACTATTATAACGTAATTAGGCACTTACTTTGATAGAAACGCAGTCTGGATTTGAAGATGGGTGTCTGTAGTGACGCCTCTAGCACTGAGACGCTGTGCCACTTGGGAGTCAAAAGGCCAGGGTAGCTTCAACATACAACACATGCTAATAGATCCGTGACGCAATTAGCATTGTTTTCCAGAGCCAATAAGACTGTAGCTAGATACCTAAGCATTGAGTATAACACCATACATGTTATGAAATGAGTAACGTTACATCGCGTGTCCGCGGTTATAAGGAATATACACAAAAACATGATGCTACAGTAGAAACGACATAACACGACATGCAGAAACTATTATAACGTAATAAGGCACTTTGATAGAAACGCACTCATTTCCAAAGTTATTATTGGTAACGAAAACAACTTTGATTGCGATGCAGGCGACAGGTGGAAAATATGAACACGTGTATGCAGGACGGCAGATGAGTAAATGTCTGCAGACTTGAACTGCACAAACAATTGAGAAGTGTTTGGGGAATTTTGTCCGGGTCAGAAATGTCAAAAAAAATAATTGGTCCGCAAAAGTAAAAATGACTACTTTTATGTGAATGAATGAGGCGGAACACACCTCATTTCAAACTGTTATTATAAAATAAAAAACTGTTTAGAAAATAATTTAAAATTGACAAAGAAAACAGGCGGCGTGCTTTGGTTTGAGGGCAGCGCAGATTAAATGTACTGTTACATAACAATCACATTCTGGAATTGGAGAGAACGTTCTAACATCACGTGCATAAAACAACTCACGCTGGGGCGACCGTTAGAGATATTTGGAACTCACGCATGAAAGGGTTAACAGTTTTAGAAACGTCAAAGTGTTTTCTATCCAATGCTACCAATTATATGCATATCCTAGCTTCTGGGCCTGAGTAACAGGCAGTTTACTTTGGGCACGTCAGTCAGGTGGAAATTCAGGAAACTAGACCCTATATGCTCTGGTTACAAAAGGAAAACATCAATCAGCTAGCTAGTTAGCTAAACAATGGAAGGTGCACAATCCATGGCTACAAAGCTAGCTGGATAGTTAGCTAGAGCTACTCTGTAAGCAAGATTGACATACTAGGAAGTATATCAACAAGTATCAACAAGAAATGTGGTTTATTGTCATCTGAAGCAATTTGGTTATCCTTTCTTGATTGTAGAATATTTATTTTTCTATCTCACAAAATGAAAGCGATCTCTTTGACAAGACATTTAGTCTGTGAATAAGACTGTCTCCATAGTAACAAAATACTCTTTCTGCCATAGTGTACATGCCTTCAAACTACCATAAAACCCCTTAGGTATGCCCTTACCTAAGGAAATATTTTAGGGGCTCTATGAAATGCCTTTAATAAACAATTCCCTTAGGTATGGGGAAATTATTCCTTAAGGTAAACCCTTAAGATGTTTAATACAAAGTCACTGAAACAATGCTTAAATAATGCATCCATCTTCATCTCCATGGTAACTTCTATAAATAATGCCTGCTCTAGAATTATGTACATGTGCCTCTTGATGAAAGCACTTACAGTATTTGAATAATGCACCTGTACTGTAGATACATGCACTTTTTAAACAATGCACTTTTATGAATAATACAAAACAAATATTTTAAATGCTTTTCAATGAAACAACACATTACACATACATTAAGATACTCTCTCATTGTTCAGAATGTTCCTACCTCCTTTCCAAGTGCTCTTTTGCATGTTTTTTTCTAAGTGTGAATGCTTGTTTCATTATCAAGGCCTGAACTATCCTCCAGAAATCCTTCCTCTTTCTCCCTCTGTTGGTTTTGTGTTTATCTACAGTACGTCCTAATTCTTCTTGTTGTCCTTGTTGAGTTTATAGTCCCCCCAATCACATTCCTTCCTTGTGTTGCCTGATGATTCAGCAGATGAGCCTTGTAAGAACCAAACTCTCCAAACTATTTCCAGTACAATATCCTCTAGATGTGCAGAAAACAGCAATGCACTAGAATAACTAAACTGTTCACATATAATAAAATATGTTAACAAATAAATTTATGAGGGCCAGCCCACAAAAACACCAAAGTAAAAAGATGTTACAAAGCAGTGCAGCTCAAGGTTTAGTTCCAAAACAACATAAAAAAATACAGCTATTTTAAACATGACATTTGCATTGTAACGTTGTTGTTATTATACTAAATTAAAATTATTTTTGAGTGACAATAACATGAACATACACTGAACAAAAATATAAACCCAACATGCAACAATTTAAAAGATTTTACTGAGCTACAGTTCATATAAGGAAATCAGTCAATTGAAATAAATTCATTAGGCCCTAATCTATGGATTTCACATGACTGGGAATACAGATATGCATCTGTTGGTCACAGATACCTTAAAAAAAAGGTAGGGGCGTGGATCAGAAAACCAGTCAGTATCTGGTGTGACCACCATTTGCCTCATGAAGTGCGACACATCTCCTTTGCAAAGAAGTGATCAGGGTGTTGATTGTGGCCTGTGGAATATTGTCCCACTCCTCTTCAATGACTGTACAAAGTTGCTGTATGTTGACGGGAACTGGAACACACTGTCGTACATGTCAATCCAGAGCATCCCAAACATGCTCAATTGGTGACATGTCTGGTGAGTATGCAGGCCATGAAAGAACTTGGACATTTTCAGCTTCCAGGAATTGTGTACAAATTCTTGCGACATTGGGCCATGCATTATCATGCTGAAACATCGGATGCGGCGGATGAATGGCACGACAATGGGCCTCAGGAGCTCATCTTGCTATCTCTGTGCATTTCAATTGTCATTGATAAAATGCAATTGTGTTCATTGTCGATATCTTATGCCTACCCATACCATAACCTCACTGTCACGATGGGGCACTCTGTTCACAACGTTGACATCAGCAAACCACTCTCCCACATGACGCCATACACGCTGTCTGCCCGATACAGTTGAAACTGGGATTCATCCGTAAAGAGCACACTTCTTCAGTGTGCCAGTGGCCATTGAAGGTGAGCATTTGCCCACTGAAGTTGGTTACTACGCCAAACTGCAGTCAGGTCAAGACCCTGTCCAGCACAAGGTGCACCTGTGTGATGGTCATGCTGTTTAATCAGATACTTGATTAACTTCTTGCGACTACAGGGGGTGCTGTTCCGAATTAGCATTTTGTCGTCTCCAAATTAAACTGCCTAGTACTCAATTCTTGCTCGTACAATATGCATATTATTAATTATATTGGATAGAAAACACCTTCTAGTTTCATACAACGTTGAAATTATGTCTGTGGGTGACCCAGAAAAATTTCTACAGCGAAATCCATGACAGACAGTGAAAGGTCTGAGAGCGAAGCTCTGGTTTCAGATCAGTTTTTAAGGTCTCTGTCTATCCTATGGCACGACACGAACTGCACCCGCCTTCCCCTGGATGTCAGTAACCAATGAGAAGTGGAATGGGCCTTCTAGGTAGCTCTCAGAGGTTATAAAACACCAAGGAGTGAGAGTAGCCCCCCTTTCGACGCAAGCCCTTACGCAGGATGGGACCTCCGGACGCCATTTTCACAGGCTCGGTTATCAACTTGAAATGTATCCGTCTGTAATTTAATTCGATATAGGACTTAGAAACATCATAAGGTAGTTAATTTAAACCGTTTTATAGCAATTTATATCCGTTTAGTGCGATTCTGAGGAATTTCTTTGTCGTGCACTTTCTAGCTTTGGGAACGTTTCGCGGTCTCGGTCGTTGTTAGTGGACATTTCGAAGGACAGAGGACATCTATCGACCAAAAGACGTTTATAACATAGAAAGGATACATTGCCCAAGAATATGATGGAAGATCAGCTCAAAGTAAGCAATATTTAATATGATAAACCGTGTTTCTGTCGAAATATTTTAAACGCATACATCGCCATTTTGTTTTGTATAGCTTCACTTGGCCAACCCTGTATTGAAAAGTAAGGATAATTTTAAAAATGTAAATCAGCGGTTGCATTAAGAACTAATTTGTCTTTCGATTCCTGTCAACCCTGTATTTTTTAGTCAAGTATATGATTAGCTTTTAATTAAACTAGATCACTCTGATAGATGACGTCAGACATATTGAGGCTTGATTTCCTAGTATTTTCATTGTGTAACCACGGTTTTGTATGGCTAAATATGCACCTTTTCGAACAAACTGTATATGTATGTTGTAAAATGATGTTACAGGAGTGTCATCGGAAGAATTCTGAGAAGGTTAGTGAAAAAATTAATATCTTTTGGCGGTGATTACGTTATAGCGCTCTTTGGCTGGAATCGATGCTCTGGTAACGTTTTCACATGTAGTATGCTAACTTATCGATTTATTGTGTTTTCGCTGTAAAACGCTTAGAAAATCTGAAATATTGTCTGGAATCACAAGATCTGGGTCTTTCCATTGCTATGCTTTGTCTATTCTTATGAAATGTTTTATGATGAGTAAATTGGTCATACACGTTGCTCTATCTAGTAATTCTAGTCGATTTGCGATGGTCGGTGCAATTGTAAACTGTGATTTCTACCTGAAATATGCACTTTTTTCTAACAAAAACTATCCTATACCATGAATATGTTATCAGACTGTCATCTGAAGAGGTTTTTTCTTGGTTAGTGGATATCAATATCTTAGTTGAGCCGAATTGGTGATAGCACCTGAAGGAGTAAGAAACTGATGGAGTTAGAATAGTGGTGTATTTTGCTAACGTGTTTAGCTAATAGATTTACATATTTTGTCTTCCCTGTAAAACATTTTAAAAATCTGAAATGGTGGCTTTATTCACAAGATCTGTATCTTTCATCTGGTGTCTTGGACTTGTGATTTAATGATATTTAGATGCTACTATCTACTTCTGAAGCTATGCTATCTATGCTAATCAGTGTGTGGGGGGTGGGGGGTGATCCCGGATACGGGGTTGAGGTTCGGTAAAGGTTAACCACACTTGATTAATTATCTTGCAAATGAGAAATGCTCACTAACAGGGATGTAAACAAATTTGTGTACAAAATTTGAGAGAAATAACCTTTTTGTTTGAATGGAGATTTCTGGGATCTTTTATTTCACCTCAGGAAACATGGGACAATCACTTTACATGTTGTGTTTATATTTTTGTCCTGTGTATATTCAGCATGACATTCATGTGCATTATAATATGATTACACAACCCAAAAGTAATGTTAAATGCATCCATAACTTGACATCAATATACTTACTCTCTCATATTATCATCATTATCATATTTCATTCTGTCATATTTATTTATGACGGAATCATTTATATATTTTGATAAGGTTCCACGACGAAGTAATACAATCTAGTTACTTGTGAAGTACCACAACATTGGATGACTCTATTCCATGAAGACAACAGCTGTCATGTATACTCCCTCTTCGGCCTCTAGGTCATCAGGCTGCTGATTATCTCGCACACCTGTCACCATCGAGGTGCAAGTGCGCGAGACATGACACTCACCTGGACTCCATCACCTCCTTGATTATCTTCCCTATATCTGTCACCCCCCTTGGTTCTTTCCTCAGCTTTTATTGACTCTGTTTTCATGTCGGTGTGTTGTTTGTGTTTTGTGTTCATTGTTTCTTTTATTTTTTTAAACGCTCACTCCCTGAACTTGCTTCCCGACTCAGCGCACTCGTTACAACAGCAAATCTATCCGTGATCTTACCCTGTTTTTACTACATTCACACTTACAGGGTAGAAACGATGTAAGAGGGCTATAAAATGAAGCCGTTTCCCTGACAGATTCAGCCTATAATCCTGGACAAAAACCATTGAGTATGCTTTTTAGTCCAGGACTAGGCTTAATCTGTGTCTGGAAAACCAGCCAAAGATGTACGTATATTTGTTGGCTGGTTAGCTAGCTAGCTAGCAAGTGACAAATGTTAGCCAGCTTGCATAGTGTAAGAAATTGAAATAGATACTGGAGACTAGTATAACAACATTCCAACATAGGCTATCCTTTGTACAAAATGAACCCACCCTCTCTTTGTCCTTAGGCACATGCCGATCTCATTAGATACTAACCTCAGACACACACACACCCCACTCAGGACAGGCCCCTGAAACATCATTTAGACATACACATTCTTTCCAAGGGTGTGACTCAAGACAAAGAACTATGTCAGGAGCCAATGGAACGTCGACACCTGGTCCGAACAGGACCACTCACGACCAAGATTGACCAAGAGGAAGGCCAGACGACAAGACCACCTACTTTGCTAGTTGCCTATATAATTTGAATGTACTGTTTAGAGCGGTCTCTTCTCCGACGATTTCATAAGAATCTGACAGAAAGGGGCCGTGCACGTTTTTGCCTGATATCTTTACACTTGAATAAAACGGCCTTATTATAAAATTATCCACCTCGTCCTATGTCTCCACTTGTTCTCCTGTCTCAAGTAAACGTTTTATCAACAGACTTGGTAGCAGAGGATGGTTATACACCTTTGATTTCGGTCCATAGAAAATTGATCAGACAGGAGGCGAGTGGGAGAAAGATTCAAGAAGGAGAGGTGACCCGCTCGAGGGAGACGTCGGCGATTCAACTCACCCAGGAAACTGATCAAAGAGCTCGAAAATATTAAGGTAAGCAGAGCCGGTTTAATCAAAATCTGCATATTGTATTATAGCCAATATCTAAATTATGATCAGGAGTACTGAGGTGAGTGTGAATTGTTGCTAAATTTATGTGGAATTGTCTAGAATCTAAGGCACGGTGTAAGGATATCTGCGTTAAAAATCCCATTCCAAGTAGTCTGATAACAGTGAGGAATTAAATGAATTAACTGAATGTATTCCAAGTAGTCTGATAACAGTGAGGAATTAAATGAATTTTGTCTGAAATGTATTCCAAGTAGTCTGATATACCAGTGAGGAATTGTGGTAATAGCGAACCTGAGCCTACTGGAGTTGGCATTCCAGTAGACAGAAGGCTATGCTGAATGTATTCCAAGTAGTCTGATAACAGTGAGGAATTAAATGCTGAAATGTATTCCAAGTAGTCTGATATACCAGTGAGGAATCGATGAAATAAGTTGCATGAGCAGAACCGAGACAAGTCGATAACGCCAAATCAATGTGAGTGATTGAACGTTCCACGAGGCCGATTGCTAATAATTAGCCATATGCTAAGTTGAGGCTGTGTTGGAAGTGACCGCCGGGTCAGAGAAGCAGCTATTTTCTGCTGATAAGTTGACCTGATTTTTCCCTCTCGTGCTGTTGATAAATCCTTAAGGGTTAGAATTAATTTGACAATTATTCTAGAAGCGCTAGGATACAACATATATTGTCCCAGAAGGACACGTTTGAAATACTTTGGGAAAGTATTTAATTAATTAAGTTAGTTTTTGAGTTTTCAGTTTTTTTAATTAGTTTTTGAGAAAAATGAATCCTAGAATTAATTAAATATTTATTCTAGAAACGCTTGAATATACTAATATAATGTCCCGAAAGGACATTTCTGAAATGTTTTGGCAAAGTATTTAAATAATCGAAAAAGTGAAAACGAATAATAACTGTTTGAAAAAAAAAAAAAAAGTTCCTAGAATTATTATTATATTTAAAATAGAAGCGCTAGATAATACTAGTAGAGTGTTCCAAAAGGATATTGCCGAAATACTTTGGGAAAGTATTTAATTAATTCGCCAAACATAAAGCAATACAATTCTTTGTACACAAGGGGGAGACAGACACCAGAGATAAGACTGTGTCAGCACCAGAGATACATTGCTAGTTTTGGCCAGTGATGGGCTAAGTGCACCAAAATAGCATAGAGCCAGACATAGCTTAACGACAAAATGGCCACGATCATCGTCCCCAAACACAAATTCAATGAATACTTAGATCAGAGAATGGAAGACAGAGCAGGGGGGAGAATACAATATAAGGCCATTAAAAAGATCTGGGAAAAAGTGAGGCTAAAATGGACGCAAGCCGGTTTCCTTAGTGGAGTCTCCCCATCAAAAGGGCAGCTCCTCACTATGGAGAAAGAATTAGGGGAAGCAGTGAAGGAAAAGATAGAAAGTGAAGCTGAAAAGAATAAGAGTCACTTATTTAAAAAGGAAGGAACAAAGCAAAGGGAAAGAGCAGAGGCTGAGCTGAAAATAGGATTTTGGGCTATTGAAGAAATTAGAAGAGCACTCCCTTACAGGAAACCTGACATGATGGGGGTGGCCACTGAAGCCCCATCTGACACCAAAGAGGGCAGGCCCAACAATAATGACGCCCCACCTACCACCACAGTCGCCCCATCGGCCCCAACCCAACTATACCCGGAACTGCCACAGGGAGAGAAAATAACACCACCTCCCTATTCTCAAAATCCATTCAGCCACCTCCCTCAAAACCCTTTTTTGACCCCTGCTGTGGTACAGGCACCGGTGTTTGTGGTGCATGAAGGACACCTAAAAGGAAGCATGACTTTGGGGATCCAAGAAGGGCAACTCGTGTGTGAAGAGAGGCCTGATCATCAAGAAAGGGAGGAAAGGGATAGAGCATACACACAGGGACGTGGGGGGGGTTCGAACCCTGCCTCACTACAGGGACACGGTGGGTCTCTACCAACCTACCCACAAGGACGGGGTGGTGGGTCTCAACCAGGCCCTTTGAAGAGAGAAGACAGAGAGCTGATTCAGTTTTCTTCCACTCCAAATCCAGACTGGTTCAGAAACAGAACACAGGGGGATAGTCAAATAGTCTCTGAAGGGTCATGGTCGTCACTAGGACAATGTTCCTCTGGGGCCTCATTAAGAAGGAACCACAGCAAGGACGATGAAGGTGAGAATAAAACAGGACAAAATGAAGAGGAGGTGGAGCGAGACCTCAGGGAGTCAGTGGCACTGGCCAGATCTATGATAGAAGATGCTGAACGTGGAGAGGGCTCGTACCATATAAAAGGGGTAATGTTGGGGAAGGTGACAGATTTGGTCGAACCTATCAGACAGTCCGTACGTCTCAGGGAACAGAACAGCAGGGGTGTCTCGTCCAGGGCAGACTGGGATCTCCAATATGGTGGAAAGGAGATGCAGATGCCGTTGAGGCCCACTCCGGACGGAGGGCATGAAGAATACCAACCCTGGAAAATGACAGACCTTACCACTTTGATGGAACAATTACCCAGTCTGCATGGGGGGGCCTCTGCATGGCTCCTTCAACTGCAAACACTGACGTCAGGCCTACGGCTCTGTCTAGGTGACATGAGGGCCCTTCTGGCTAGAGCAACAGACCATACCACCATGAGTGCTCTGATAAGAGAGGCAGATCTTGCCACAGCCCCGGCTGCACTAGCCCAGGAAGACTTCCGAGCGGAATTGTGGGCAGTGTTGAGAAGGGCATATCCCACAGAAAGAAACCATGCAACCCTTTCATCATTCACCATCAATCCAGGGGAACAACCGGCAGCCTATCTCGACAGAGCAAAGACCACATGGAGAACTGTTCATGAAGAACCATATGACTATACTGGCACCACGGTCAGCATGTGGAAGGAGATGGTGGTGAGCGGTGCTCCAAATGAGGTCCGAACTAAACTTAGGGCCACGGTGGGGTTAATGGCACTTCCCCAGGCTCAGTTCAACTCACATGTACATCATCATATCACCCAATACAATAAGGATAAGGGAGGGGCTGAAACACAAGTCCAGTCCCTACAGGTACAACTTTTGAAACTACAATTGAAAGAGGCCCAGAAAGGAGAAAAACCCAAGAAACAGATGGTGACTGAAGACCAACAAGAAATCTCACAAATTATTGAAAAAACTGTTTCCCAAATGATACAGCAACAACCACTACCCATCGTCACCCCGCAGAGACCACCTATACACCCACCCCAGGAGCAGCCATTCCAACTGCCGTATGCCTACCCGTTTCAGCCATACCATTCGTCGGAACCACCACTACAACCCTACTACCCACTACCACAATCAAACTATTCACCCACATGGGGACATCCCCAGAGGTACTCTGGATCTTATGGAAGCTGTCATAATTGTAAACAAGCTGGGCACATGGTGCGACAGTGTCCGCACCCAATAACCCCGGCCCAAAGCCAGTTTCTGGCCAATAGGGGACGAGGATACGCCCCTAGACCAAGAGGGGGAGTCAGGCCAATGATGTACCAACCACGTGCAGCCCAGCAACCTGCATACAATCACCCAAACCCAGACCCAAATCAGCAGCCGCCTCCTCCTTTCCAGGGCATGTCAGATGATTATGCCCCATGGCCCTGAAGCTGCCCACCACCACAGAACGAGAATGGGGGTCAACATTTTCCACTCCACACCGAACCAACTATCATGTGTGAGGTGGAGGGAGTGACCCACCAATTTTTGGTAGATACAGGATGCACGTATTCTGCCATAAGATCTCGTCAACCACTCTCTTCGGAAACAATACAGGTGGTGGGGGTATCAGGAACACCCGAAGCACAACAAAAAACCGTTCCGTTGCTCTTCTCCTGGGGCCCATCCAAGCTAAAGCATCAGTTCCTATACTGTCCCAATTGCCCAATCAACCTCCTTGGGAGAGACCTGTTGTGTAAACTGAAATGTTCAATTTACCTTACTGAAAAGGGCGTGGAGGTCTCCATTGATCCCATTCCTTCAACACCGGTTCACCCTGTTAGGGTGCTGATGTTACCCATCATCCCAACCCCTGAGTTGTCAGCAACACAAGAAATCTACTGGCTAAAATGCAGGGAGACAGGAACTGGGACTCCAGAGGTCCAGTTTAAGTTCAATCAACTGAAATCACAGATCTATGCATTACACCCATACAAGACCCCACAAGCTGAAATTCACTGTACACTGAATGTGACAGAAAATGACGAGAACACATACACTGATGACTGGGATGAGAACATGATGCACCTAACGCCATCCATTAGGTGTTGCACCATTGTGTGTGGACAAGAAGGAGTAGCAGCACCAGTCATCTTACCACCTAATCTGAAATCCTGGTACCTACTAGGGGAGGAGTCGGCTCCCCATGTTACACTAGCGGTGGGAAACGGTTTCGAAGCAAGAAGCCTGGGCCCTATGATCAGACGAGCATCCAAACTTCAGTGGGAACCCACCCAAACACCGGGGATTCTAAAGGCCACTACTGAGAACATGTGGAGGTTCATGACTGTTGACACTGAAGAACACTGTCTTCCAGAACGATTTGCCCTGCCAAGACACCATGGTAAGCCATATACTGACCACCCATCTACCAAAGCATTGATCTCCACCATAGATGAAAGAATATGGACACACACCCCTTTTGATGTGGGCCAACTACAGGTGGAACCAGTCACCATCACCCTGCTATATCCAGGTCAAATACCTATCTACCGATCACAATATCGTTTGAAACCCGAACAGATCATGGGGATAAAACCGACCATTGATGGGTTACTGAGAGCACAGGTTATCTATCGAACTGTATCTCCATGGAACACGCCGATCCTACCAGTGTTGAAAGCTGGAGGAGTAACATACCGGATGGTTCAAGACTTCCGAGCAGTAAATGACGTTACTGCACCGATAGATCTACCTGTCCCTGACCCTCACATTACTCTGAGCAATCTGTCACCAAAACACCAATACTTCACGGTGGTGGATCTGGCTAATGCTTTCTTCAGCATCCCACTTGATGAAGCCTCTCAGCCACTTTTTGCTTTCACGTATGAACATCAACAGTACACTTATTTTGTTCTTCCACAGGGTTACAGGTGTTCTCCCGGAATTTTCAATCACATCCTTAAAACACACCTGGCAGAGTTGAAAATCCCAGAAGGTGTGATATTGATCCAATATGTAGATGACCTTTTGTTGGGGGCTCCCACTTCTGATCTCTGCCTACAGATGACAAAAACATTACTGGACTTCCTGGCCGTCAAAGGATACAAAGTCAAAATGAGCAAAGTCCAGTCCTGTCGCAGAACTGTCCTTTTCCTTGGCAGAGAAATCTCGGGAGAAGGAGCAGGACTCTCCAAAACCCACAGAGACTCGATACTTCATCATCCACGCCCCATCACGGTGTCGGGAATGTTGTCTTTCCTTGGCTTGACAGGGTATAGCCGAACACACATCCCAGATTACACTGCTAGGACTGAGCCACTGAGAGAAATAGTGCGAGAGGCGGGACCAAGGAACTTACACTCGTCATTGACATGGACCACTGAAGCATCAAAGGCTTTTGCACTCTTGAAAACAGATCTCTCAGTGGCAGCAGCATTGACATCACCTGACTACAAAAACAAATTCCATTTGGATGTTTCTGAAAAGGAAGGATTCACATCATCCATCCTTTTTCAGAAACAAGAGGGGGAGAGAAGAGTGTTGATGTATCACTCCTCCAAATTGGACCACATTGAAGTAGGACAAACCACATGCTCCAGGTATGTGGCTGCAGTGGCAAAAGCTATTGAAAAAACAGCCCACCTGGTAATGTGCCATCCATTGGAAATCCACACCCACCATGGGGTTGCAGCATATCTGATGAGCAAAGAATTCACGTTCAGCGCTGAAAGAAAAACGAAAATCCAGAATAAATGCACACAGTCACACATAACATTTGTCAACACTGACAAAAACATGGCAGACGCACTCAATGCTGAAGAAGGTCTGCCCCACTCCTGTGCAGAAAGAGCTGCACAAGAACTGAAACTGAGACCTGACCTGGGGAACGAACCACTCACCAACCCGGACCTATGGTTATACACAGATGGATGCTGCTATAGAGGAGAGGAAGGGAACATAGCAGCATACGCAGTGGTGCAGCAGCTCCTGGATAGATCACATGTGACTTTGGAATCTGCCATCATCACACAACCTGCTTCAGCCCAGTTAGCTGAAATCATAGGTTTGACACAAGCTCTGGAAAGAGCTGAAGGAAAGACTGTAAACATCTACACCGACTCAGCGTATGCTCATGGAGCAGTCCATACTGATGGACCACAATGGGTTAGACGCAACTTCACCACCACAGGAAACATGCCAATCAAACACAAGACACAGATGGAAAAACTGATTAAATCAGTCTCACTACCTAAGAAGGTGGCCATCATGAAGTGTAAAGGACATCAACAACTGAAAAACAGAGTCAGCGAGGGAAATGATGCAGCTGACAAAGCAGCCAAGAAAGCTGGTGGATACACCCCGAGACAAATGATACTTCAGATCCAACCAGCTCGGACTGAGCTCACAGGGCAACACATAAAAGAACTCCAGTTTTCAGCAGGACCCTATGAACACTCAGTATGGGGACAGAAAGGGGCCACCAAAGGACCTGATGAACTGTGGAGATGCCATGATGGCAGACTAGTGGCCCCTGCAAACCTCTGTCCAGAACTAATACGAGAAGCTCATGGGCCCACACACGAAGGCAAACTGAAGACTTTACAGAAGGTGTCCCACATCTGGTGGCACCCCCACATGAAAGACATGACAGATTTGTTTTGTGACGAGTGTAGCATTTGTGGTAGTCATAATCCAAAGAAACCATATCAAACGCCCATGGGTTCATACCCAGTCCCGAACGCTTGTTTTCAGGACATCAGCATAGATTACACAGATATGGGGCAAGACAATGTGACAAATGGGAAAAGGTACCTTTTGGTAATGGTAGACAGGTTTTCCAAATGGGTAGAGGCAATACCAACAGCAAGGGAGGATGCAAAATCGGTCATTAAGTGGCTGCAAACCGAACTCATACCAAGGTATGGAGTCCCCAGGCAAATCCGATCTGATAATGGGTCCCACTTCAGTAACCAACACCTAAGACAGGTGGAGGAAAGATTTGGTATTGTGCACAAGTTTGGGTCAGTGTACAGGCCCCAATCGCAGGGCCTCGTGGAACGCTCAAATCAGACCCTTAAGGCTAAGATAGCTAAGGTATGTGCAGGTTCGAAGTTGACGTGGGTTGAAGCCCTGCCCCTGGCATTGATGGCCATGAGAGCCTCGCCAGGTGCAGGCACCCATCTGTCTCCTCATGAGATAATGACGGGTAGAGTCATGCCGGGTCCACCAAGGGAGGGAGGTCATATGCCCCCCCTTGATGTACAACAAATTGTAATGTCTGAATATGTGAGAAAACTGACGGAACTTTCTGCAGCTCTCTCCAAACAGATTCACAAGGTCCAAGAGGGGGAGCTGGCGGGAGATCCGGCACCACTGAAGGTAAAAGTTGGTGACTGGGTAAGGGTGAAAGTCCACAAGAGAAAGTGGCTAGATCCCAGGTGGACTGGACCGTACGAAGTGAGGGAAGTTACTTCACACTCAGTCCAGGTCAGAGGTAAATCAGGCGCACCTTGGCACCACCTTACACATTGCACTCCAGCACCAACTCCTTCCAGAACTTTGGCTGAGGTCAGGGCCGATTTGAACGCCCTAAATTCGACACCAAATTCAGTTCCTTTGGTCTGTGAGAATGTGGAGGAGACTCCCATTAACACAGTCTAGGGAGTCAAGCCCAGTAAGGCGATATAGAAATCCTTGGGAGAGACTGGGGATATATCTGGTACTTTGTTTGTTATTCTCATCACAGTCACAGGAGTTTCCTTAGGAACCCTCACATGGCTAATACAGCACCTGATACATCCACCTATTTCACACACTAGCCAAGTCAGTGTCACATCCAACACCACTCTATACAATATTACTGAACAATCTCACAGCCACAGAATACACAAACGACACACTGAACCTATCAACCAGAATTGTACCACAGACCGAGTTAGAAGCACCACCTTATGTGTTCCGAGAAATGGCACCACCACTGTTACAGTACCCTGGGGAATGTTGGAAAGTTCTAGAGATAGGGATGAAGGCAGGGCATTATGGCAAACTGGCTATCATTGGTACATGACATTGGGGGGTATAGACGAATGGTCCTGGAAATACCTTGTCGCTGAGACAGGTCCTGATTGGTCAAGTTTTTCAAGAGGGAGGGACGTCTTACTATGGCGAAGTAAGCTCATATTGGCTAAACAACAAGTGGGTTTGAGACTGGTTATTTCACCAGGCCAAAGGGAGGGTTGCCAACCTTTTGTGTTGGCTCCATGGATGGACACCAATGGTGCTCCATTATATATTTACTATTTTAAATGGTATTTAAATATTTGCTTTGTGCCAGCACCCAAACCCTCTTCTGTTACTATAAAGGATGATCGCCAACGTAAGGTGGAATCCGTGGGAAAAGGTAAATGGGGACCAATTATGATGATTACTATTCCACCCACGTTGGATAGTGCCATTCTGACGGCTACTGGTGTCTCCGGCCTTTCTAACAACTGGCTCCTGTTGACAGAGGAAGCGGGTAAGATGACTCACCAGAGTTGTGTGGTTTGTATGGGAGCACGTCCATTGCTCCGCATAGTCCCAGCCACCATTACAGTGGGGTGTTTCCTGCCTGTTATGAAACATGATAATCCATCTTCAAAGTGCGTATCATGGGATAAAGTATATCCAATAGTCACCACCGTAGTTAATAAACCAATATTCTCCTATCACGTAGCCAAAGCCAATTTTACTTGTGTCAACCTTACAGAAGGAGAATCTAGGCTGGGTGCCGTTCCTGACGGATGGTGTACACATACCCATATACCTAACACCAGGTTTAAACCTGTCTCTAGGGCCGATGTCTGGTGGTGGTGCGGTGGCATTAGCCTATTGGACAGGCTCCCTGGGAATGCCACTGGTATCTGTGCACTTGTAACTCTTCTGCTGCCTATTTCTGTTTACCCCATAGGCGTCCAAGATCTACTCACCCGTATACAAGCTCTGGGTCCTGGATATTGGCCTAACAGGACCAAGCGCACGGTGGGCCCTTTTGCTGGGGACCCAACGTACATTGATGCAATTGGAGTCCCCAGGGGGGTGCCAGATGAGTATAAACTGGTTGACCAAGTAGCCGCGGGGTTTGAATCATCATTTTGCTGGTGGTGTACAGTTAATAAAAATGTGGACAGAATTAATTACATTCATTTTAATGTTCAGAAACTGGGCAATTGGACTCAACAAGGATTTGAGGCGGTCCATGGACAATTGGCAGCTACATCCCTGATGGCATTTCAAAACAGAATCGCGGTAGATATGTTATTGGCTGAGAAAGGGGGGGTCTGTGCCATGTTTGGTGAGCAGTGCTGTACTTTCATTCCCAACAATACAGCTACGGATGGGAGTCTGACTGAGGTATTGGAGGGACTCCGTACCCTTAATGGTAAGATGAAACAGCATTCTGGAGTGGACACGTCTATGTGGGACTCATGGATGGATGCTTTTGGGAAATATAAGACGCTGGTTTCCTCCATCCTAGTATCTATTTCCGTGTTTGCAGGCATTCTTGTACTTTGTGGATGCTGTTGCATTCCATGTGCGCGCACGCTTGCTAGTCGTGTTATCACTGCCGCCATAGACCCTAATCAGGAAAGGGCCCAAATGTTCCCATTGCTTGATGATGGGGAAGCTGGACTCATAGCAACCATGGAAACCAGATTTGTCTGGATTATTTCCTGGTGGAAGGAATAATACTGTATGTTGGTAATTGGTTTATAAAAGCAATAAGGCACCTCGGCAGTTTGTGATAAATGGCCAATATACTGTACATACATACCATGGCTAAGGGCTGTATCCAGGCACTCTGCTTTGCGTCAGGCAAAAGAACAGCCCTGAGCTTTGGTATATTAGCCACATACCACACCTTCTCGGGCAACTCTCTAGGTAAATACATATTAACAAAAACAAAATATGCGCTAACAATTTTATATTGTTCAAATAAGTAAGAACGTAGGTACAACCAATTATCAGCTAATAACTATGTAAATAACTAGTCACGCAACTTTTTCAAAGTAATACCTAACAAACACCATCATTTATAATTTATTACCATGTAATTACCAAAAAAATACCTTTAAGTCATCCTCTTGTGTTGCTCTCCAGTTGGTTCTGTACACTTTACCTTTAGTTACTGTGTATGTTCATAGTAACAGGGCTGTAAAATAAAGTGGTGTTTGCTTCCACTTAGATACAATGTAGTTACTTGTGAGGTACAACTGCATTGGACGAGTCGATCTAATGAACAACACATCTGTACGTGATCTTAACCTGTTGTTATGGGACCATCTTCACACTCACAGGTATTTTTTAATTTTTAATTTCACCTTTATTTAACGAGGTAGGCCAGTTGAGAAAAGTTCTCATTTACAACTGCGACCTGGTCAAGATAAAGCAAAGCAGTGCGACAAAAACAACAACACAGAGTTACACATGGGATAAACAAACATACAGTCAATAACACAATACAAAATCTGTATACAGTGTGTGCAAATGAAGTAAGGAGGTAAGACACTAAATAGGCCATAGTGGCAAAGTAATTACAATGTAGCAATTAACACTGGAGTAACAGATGTGCAGATGAGGATGTGCAAGTAGAAATACTTGTGTGCAAAAGAGCAGAAAAAAACAAATATGGGATGAGGTAGGTAGTTGGTTGGATGGGCTATTTACAGATGGGCTGTGTACAGCTGCAGCTATCTGTAAGCTGCTCTGACAGCCAATGCTTGAAGTTAGTGAGGGAGATACAAGTCTCCAACTTCAGTGATTTTTGCAATTCGTTCTAGTCATTGGCAGCAGAAAACTGGAAGGAAAGGCTACAGGTGTGTGTTGCTATGGTGACCAGTGAGCTGAGATAAGGCGGAGGTTTACCTAGCAAAGACTTATAGATGACCTGGAGCCAGTGGGTTTGGCGACGAATATGTAGCGAGAACCAGCCAACGAGAGCATACAGGTCACAATGCTGACAAAACGAATGGCACTGTGATCGACTGCATCCAATTTGCTGAGTAGAGTGTTGGAGGCTATTTAGTAAATGACATCACCGAAGTCAAGGATCGGCAGGATAGTCAGTTTTACAAGGGTATGTTTGGCAGCATGAGTGAAGGAGGCTTTGTTGCGAAATAGGTAGCCGATTCTAGATTTAATTTTGGATTGGAGATGCTTAATATGATTCTGGAAGGCGAGTTTACAGTCTAGTCAGACACCTAGGTATTTATAGTTGTCCACATATTCTAAGTCAGAACAGTCCAGAGTAGTGATGCTAGGCAGGCGGGTGCGGGCAGCGATCGGTTGAAGAGCATGCATTTAGTTTTACTAGCGTTTAACTTCTCTGATCTACCGATCCCGGATACGGGTTTGAATTCGACAACATACGGTGATCGCCACAAATAGTCATATTAAACATTTCTGAAAATACAACTGTCTCACATGCTTCAAAAGCCTAGAATCTTGCTAATCCAACTGCGTTGTCAGATTTAAAAAAGGATTTCCTGCGAAAGAATACGATGCGATTATCTGAGCACAGAGCCCCATACCAAACTACTTTTTCAACCAGCACTGGCGTAACATAATCACATATTGCATTGAAATAAATCGTTTACCTTTGAAGATCTTGCTCTGTTTGCAATCCCAAGGCTCATTGTTACACAATGAACGGTCTTTTGTTCGGTTAAATCCATTTTTTATAGCCTAACACGAAACATTTTGTGAACGCTTATCTTGTTGAATTTCGTGTCATTCAATTTTCGACTAAACATCCGACGTAAATACACAGACTAAACTTGACTTTATCCAGCCATGTTTGTTTTCCTTGCAATCAACTGTTTGTTTGTAACACAACCAAACTTGATGCGTCATTTCGCGGGACGTATTGACAACTAACGACCTCATTGTGCACCAATTATATGACCACTGTTTCGTTGATTGACTGTATTTTAACCCAATGACCACTGATCGTCTACAAATCTAGCTGGGTAGATAGCAGAGGTAAACGGCAATATGTAATGTTTGTGTTTTGGAAGACCAGCCCATGTAGTAAACTCTGGCGTAAAGATCGTCATTCGCCATTGAAGAATCATACTGGAAGGAACCAAACTCATTACGCACAGCACTGTTTCGGTAACAAGCATTTTCAGATGTTTATAAATCGAACATCATGGCGAATAAGTCAGGGAAAGCTAAATCTAAGACTACATATACGAATGTAGACAAAATTATAGAGGAAATTGATCGTGAAAGTGAAACATATGCTTTTGGAAGACGACTCAGTTAGCGACCATGACTCAAATGGAAGCATCTTTTTTGAACGGAGAGGACATTGTTTTGGACTGGTAAGTTCTTCTCATGCTAATGCCGTTGTTTGAAATTAATAATATAAAATATTATTTGTGATTGTTTTTACATTTTATTTGCAATATATAAAAATGTAATGAAATGTGTAAAGTACACATTGGCTATACTTCCTCCAGCGCATGCTTCCTCAACTCAGTCTACATATTATGGATTAGATGGAGCATGGTCGAGATGCGTGTGTCTGCCGCCAACGTGTCCATCCCCAAAGTGTGTCCATCCCCCTCTGAAGCTGGCTCTTCCAGCTGGACCTCTGCTGTCTCTGGCTCCACACCTCCCGGGCCATCTAGAGGTAAACTGTTCATATTTACTCTTGAGGGCTATATAAATAGATTTGATTTGATAGAGGACTGAGGGTCTTCCAAATATTGAAAGTGTGTACATAGTTACCCATGTTATTTTGTAAATGTATATATTTTTTTTCTTTATATTTTTTCCCCCATTTTTCTTTCTTCCATTTTTTTCCTCCATTTTTTGGGGGGGTGTGTTAGAATACCATTTTGGTATTTTGTATATAGTTATTTGTTTCAAAATGTATACCTTCACCAATTTGGCCACTTGGGTACATTTGGGCTACTTGTGTGGGACATCTGGGTGACTTCATGATAAATGTCATGTAGCATACTCATTTTGGAAGTTATCATTCTGAAACTTTGCACAAGCACTGTTGCCCTCTTATGTTTTTCACTGAAATTGTCCCCATATTCATATCTGAATGTTTGTTTTATCTTGTTCATTTTAAAGATGATGATACAACAATAAAAAATAAAAAAGTATGTTTTTTTCATTGTATTATCTAAACCAGATCTATTGTGTTATATTCTCCTACATTCAATTCACATTTACACAAACACAAAGAGTGTTTTCTTTCAAATGGTACCAAGAATATGCATATCCTTGCTCCTGGGCCTGAGCTAGAGGCAGTTAGATTTGGGTATGTCTTCAGGCGGAAATTGAAAGAAGGAGGGGGGTAGTTATAAGAGGTTTTAAGAGCAGTTAGAGGCCACGAAAGGAGTGTTGTATGGCATTGAAGCTCATTTGGAGGTTTGATAACACAGTGTCCAAAGAAGGGCCAGATGTATACAGAATGGTGTCGTCTGCGTAGAGGTGGATGAAAGCATCACCCGCAGCAAGAGTCTCCCGGGTGGCGCAGTGATCTAGGGCACTGCATCGCAGTGCTAGCTGCGCCACCAGAGTCTCTGGGTTCGCGCCCAGGCTGGGCTGGGTTCGCGCCCAGGCTCTGTCGCAGCCGGCCGCAACCGGGAGATCCGTGGGGCGACGCACAACTGGCATAGCGTCGCCCGGGTTAGGGAGGGTTTGGCCGGTAGGGATATCCTTGTCTCAGTATGTAAAAAAATTAATAAAAAATTAATAAAATGTATCCACTCTACTGTAAGTCGCTCTGGATAAGAGTGTCTGCTCTTGGCCGGTAGGGATATCCTTGTCTCAGTATGTAAAAATGTAATAAAATGTATGCACTCTACTGTAAGTCGCTCTGGATAAGAGCGTCTGCTAAATGACTAAAATGTAAATGTAAGAGCGACATCATTGATATACACAGAGAAAAGAGTCGGCCCGAGAATTGAACCCTGTGGCACCCCCATAGAGACTGCCAGAGGTCCGGTAGGAGGAAGGAGGGCTGTAAAAGTAAGATTATTGGTTCCTAGTAAGTACATTTAAGACTAAATTGGTACTACAGTATATGGCATTTAGGAGACGATTTTATCCAAATTACCTTACAGTTAACTTACAGAATCAAACCCACTGTACTGGACCACTGCCAAGCTGAGGCACACAGTTTTAGTGACATAATCCGTTTTTTGATAACTGATAGATAGATTGATAGATTTAATTGAAATCATTGATTGACCTAATACAAATTGTGTATTAATACAAATTGCATGACAGGAGAGTGATGTGACTGAAAGATAAAAAATATTCCAGTCAGTCTATGAAATGTACACACGCACGAACAAACCTGCGTGCACACACACACACACACACACACACACACACATATATGTACGCACAAACATACGCACGCATGCATGCACGCACGCACGCACGCACACACGCACATACACACACACACACACAAAAAAACATCACCCCCTCCCACACAAACACAATAATATCCGCTTTGCAATGCACCAACAGAGGTTGCATTAATTCATCAATTGGATCTGTGGTTCCATGTGTCAAAGTCTGAATGCTAACCTTTCACAATGACGGGAGCATATGGGAATCATGACATAGATAGAGGATAATCTCTTACTGTGGCTTCGGGTTAGAGCCAGAGACAATGTCTGTGTCTTAAATGGCATCCCGTTCCCTATATAGTGCACAACTTTTGACAATAGGCCTATGGGCCGTGGTCTAAAGTAATGCACTATATAGGGAATGAGGTAACATTTGGGGCGCATCCAACAGATCTCGCCTACTCATGCCTGCAGGCTGCAACAGGCAATATTGTGGGAGTTTATCTCTGTGGGTCAACATCAATCTACCCTGTGGTTGTGAAGTTTTGGATGGATTCTGCAGTGCTATAAAGGCTACTATCAGGCACCATATGAAGACATTATTGTATTGTATGTGAAGAGTTTAGTTCCAAAACACTATATATTCAATTTCCCAAAATTAGGGTCAATTCGTTTTTTAATTTTTTTTTTAACTTCTGAAATACCATTAGATAGATTTGTTTTTTCCCCATCTAATCATGGCATGGAGATGCAGGGGAATTTCAACCTGGGGAAATCTGGGCTTGTTTTCATCATCATTTCTAGGACAGTGAGATGAGTTTCACACGTAATTGCCCAGGAGGAAGGCAGGTTAGGGCTTTGCCCGCGGAGTGATACACTCTATGACAGCTTCTATTGATGGAGGGGGGTCTAAAAATACATGTAGTCCTGCTTTGTGGCATTTCACGAAGGCTCTATATTATACTGATCACACTATCTATACGTTTTTGTGGGTGTAGATATGGTTGTCCTTGTTCGATAGAGCCATTGGACATCTTTCAGTGATGTTTCAGTGGATGTATTGCTAAATATACAAGCAGAGACATTTTTTCCAGTCTCTGAAAGACTACAACTTGTGATGGGCGGTGGTTCGTGCTCTGGCCCCCGTCCCTCCTCCAAGGCGGGAAAGGGACAGAAGCGGACACTAACAACAATCTTTTGGGCAAAACTGAAAGAACTGACCAGACACAATAGCTTCAAGTGATTCCTCTCATCAACGCGAATTCGACGATGGAGCATCTATTAGATTCGAAACAAAGAGTTAGATTTAGCTAACGTTAGATGCTCAGCTACAGCCGATGCCAACACCAAGAGGGCAGATGACAAATACGGTACCTAGCTAAGTCAGTCATTTTTCCTGCAAGCCACCTAGCTAGCTAGCTAACTTCAGTTCATCTACTGAAACCCATATTGTGTATTGCTGGCTAACATATTACTTTGTTATAGTGGGAGGAAATCAAATTCGTTTTCTGTTTGCTAACTTAGCTAGCTATGTAGGTAGCAAGGTAGCTAGCTAACTAGCTAAGTTAGCTAGCTAACTAACAACTATATGTAGCCATATATTTTATAATAAATAGAAGAGGTTTTACAATCTGAGATGTTTTGTATCTCGATTGTAAAACCTCTTCTCTTTTTAGTGGTAAATATAGCTAGCTATTAAATACCAGCCACCTAAAGCTAATGTAAACTCACCCCATTCCGTACAAATGTGCGCAACCGCAACATTCAAACGAGGCTACAAAGAAAACTAATGCGACTGTGTTGACTTCAAAATCTGGGGTGTGAACTACGTTTCTATTCAAGCGTTGATCGACACGGTAATGGCTTTATAGTATTAGAGAAAAGTTGAAAAAACGGACCCTCCGTTACATCAAGACGTGTCATGCCGTAACGTACAGCACGCATAAAGCAACTATTTCTGTCTTACAATCTCTCTCCACCAGGTGTAGCACTTCTCTCAAGAACTGGACAGTGACGGGGGTAAGGGGGGATACCTAGGCATTTTTTGCGTCGTCACCGTAAGCGATCATGATTCTCAAAGCCGCTGTTTACTTCTGATGATCACTTTAGCACCACCCTAAACCCGATTCAAATTCGACACAAACCTTCAAATAGGTATTTAATGACACATTATATAAACTCTTTATAGTGTTTTATTAACATTTTAGAGGCGATAAGGTGATAAGGTGGACAGATCGAGTGAAAAAAGTAGTTTTCCCACACATCTCCTCTCCTTCTCACTATCACGCATTAGTTTCGCTTCCCCACTCGCCATTTTTAAAAAGACCCAAAGGAGCTCATTGCCTTCTTGAATTATGCAGAAACGGGCAGCGTGAAGGTCTCGGCATGAATTCTGTTGGAATGGGGAGAGATTGTACTTTACAATGGTATTGAAATTACAGTTGATCTGGAAGTATTACGTTTTTGGTGCACAAAAATAAGGTCAATTGTACGGACCAAGGCGATGTACAAATGTGAGTGAGTTTACATTAGGTTTACAAGCAAACGTTAGCACATGACTGGAGTTGTCTAGCTAGTTAGCCTGGTGCCTGCTAACTTGCTATGCGCCATCCCTCACATTTGTAACTTGTTAGCAATGATGTCTAATATCCGCAACTGTAAATAATTGTACTAACTAGCTATGTCACATAATTGACGAGAGTTGACATTGAAATGCATTGAAGGTCATAATCATAACCAATCTCACAAATGTATATGTATGATGTAAAATAATGTAAAATAAGTATCGCATATCCAGCAAGCTAGCTAAGTTTACTAGCAAACAGTGTTGAGAAACAATAATACAACAATTTACTGTTGTCAATATTTAAAACTGAAGCTGGTTTTACCAGCTTTACCAAGCCCATGTAATGCTTTGTAGGTTAGCAGTAAAACCTTGAAATCAGCCCTTGCCTTAACAGGAAGCCAGTGGAGGTAGGCTAGCACTGGTGTAATATGATACATTTTTTTGGTTCTAGTCAGGATTCTAGCAGCCGTATTTAGCACTAACTGAAGTTTATTTAGTGCTTTATCTGGGTAGCCGGAAAGTAGAGCATTGCAGTAGTCTAACCTAGATGTAACAAAAGCATGGATACATTTTTCTGCATAATATTTGGACAGAAAGTTTCAGATTTTTGCAATGTTACGTAGATGGAAAAAAGCTGTCCTTGAAACAGTCTTGATATGTTCGTCAAAAGAGAGATCAGGGTCCAGAGTGGTCCTTCACAGTTTTATTTGAGACGACTGTACAACCATCAAGATTAATTGTCAGATTCAACAGAAGATCTCTTTGTTTCTTGGGACCTATAACAAGCATCTCTGTTTTGTCCGAGTTTAAAAGTAGAACGTTTGCAGCCATCCACTTCCTTATGTCTGAAACACAGGCTTCTAGCGAGGGCAATTTTGGGGCTTCCCCATGTTTCATTGAAATGTACAGTTGTGTGTCATCCGCATAGCAGTGAAAATTAACATTATGTTTTCGAATGACATCCCCAAGATTTAAAATATATAGTGAAAACAATAGTGGTCCTAAAACGGAACCTTGAGGAACACCGAAATGTACAGTTGATTTGTCAGAGGACAAACCATTCACAGAGACAAACTGATATCTTTCCGACAGGTAAGATCTAAACCAGGCCAGAACTTGTCCGTGTAAACCAATTTGGGTTTCCAATCTCTCCAAAAGAATGTGGTGATCGATGGTTTCAAAAGCAGCACTAAGGTCTAGGAGCACGAGGACAGATGCAGAGCCTCGGTCTGACGCCATTAAAAGGTCATTTACCATCTTCACAAGTGCAGTCTCAGTGCTATGATGGGGTCTAAAACCAGACTGAAGCATTTCGTATACCATGTTTGTCTTCAGGGAGGCAGTGAGTTGCTGCGCAACAGCCTTTTCATTTTTTTTTTGAGAGGAATGGGAGATTCGATATAGGCCGATAGTTTTTTATATTTTCTGGGTCAAGGTTTGGCTTTTTCAAGAGAGGTTTTATTACTGCCACTTTTAGTGAGTTTGGTACACATCCGGTAGATAGAGAGCTGTTTATTATGTTCAACATAGGAGGGCCAAGCACAGGAAGCAGCTCTTTCAGTAGTTTAGTTGGAATAGGGTCCAGTATGCAGCTTGAAGGTTTCGAGGCCATGATTATTTTCATCATTGTGTCAAGAGATATAGTACTAAAACACTTGTGTCTCTCTTGATCCTACGTCCTGGCAGAGTTGTGCAGACTCAGGACAAAATGCTTCACAGACTTCAAGTAACAGACACATCTCAACATCAATTGTTCAGAGAAGAGTGCATGAATGAGGCCTTCGTGGTCAAATTGCTGCAAAGAAACCACTACTAAAGTACACTAATGATAAGAAGAGACTTGCTTGGGACAAGAAACACGAGCGATGGACTGGTAGAAATCTGTCCTTAAATTTGAGATTTTTGATTTCAACCGCCATGTCCTTGTGAAACGCAGTGTAGTTCCCACCGTGAAGCATCAAGGAGGAGGTGTGATGGTGTGGGGGTGCTTTGCTGGTGACACTGTCAGTGATTCATTCATAATTCAAGGCACACAACCAGCATGGCTACCACAGCATTCTGCAGCGATACGCCATCCTATCTGGTTTGGGCTTAGTGGGACTATCATTTGTTTTTCAACAGGACAATGATCCATCACACCTCCAGGCTGTGTAAAAGCTAGTTGACCAAGAAGAAGAGTGATGGAGTGCTTCATCAGATGACTTGGCCTCCACAATCACCCGACCTCAACCGAATTGAGATGGTTTGGGATGAGTTGGACCACAGAGTGAAGAAAAAGCAGCCAACAAGTGCTCAGCATATGTGGGAACTCTTTCAAGACTGTTGGAAAAGCATTCCAGGTGAAGCTGGTTGAGAGAATGCCAAGAGTGTGCAAAGCTGTCATCAAGGCAAAGGGTGGCTACTGTCGTGGAAATTCGTACACAGTGACACCCTGTCACGTCCTGACCGTAGTTCCTTTTTTATGTCTCTATTTTGGTCAGGGCGTTAGTTGGGGTGGGCATTCTATGTTCATTCTATGTTATGTTTTGTACTTCTATGTGTTTGGCCTGGTATGGTTCCCAATCAGAGGCAGCTGTCAATCGTTGTCACTGATTGAGAACCATACTTAGGTAACCTGTTCCCACCTGTGTTTGTGGGTAGTTGTTTTCTGTTTAATGTTTTTCACCTTTCAGGACTGTTTCGGTTTTTCCCTTTTGTTATTTTTGTATTTAGTGTTCAGTGTAAATAAACAAACATGAACACGTACCATGCTGCGCTTTGGTCCTCACCTTCTTCCACCGACAGCCGTTACACACCCAAAGTCAATCTTAAATTAATCATTGTTTATTGTTAGAGCACCGGAGAGGTTCTAACCAACTCAATGCATCATAGTACACATGTCAATCAGGTGCTCTTCCTGGGGAGACCCAGCAGTTGTCTTATTTACGGCTATAGACAGACAAGTTATATTTGCATGATTTACCATTTTGTTTCGTTCATGTGACCGACCAATACTGTTTCATAACGTCACATACCAACACCTCACAAGGCTTCTCTTCTCTAAGCTGAGACTTTGAAACAGAGATCTTTCGTTCGTTCTCAAAACACAGTCTGGGCATACTGCCAAATTGCAGCTACTGATAAGTGAGGATTTGTACAGTCAGCCAATTGCATGAACACAGAAATTGGTTTGCAGAATAGCACATGAATAGAACACAGAAATTAGTTATAAGAAAAGCACAAACATTACAATTCCCATTACATTCCATCCTCTTATCACTATGTGTGATAATAATCATAACATTTTAATGTATTTATTTAGATTTTAGCTTCTATAACAACATTTTCTATACTCTATTAAAGTAAGGGAAATCAACACAGAAAAAAACCGAGACACTTCATTTCAACCCTTCATTCTGGGTTATACAATCCACTTAGTATGGTAATACTATAATCATAATAAAGATGATACTTTATTCATGGGAGTGAGTATCAAAAATGCACAAGGGATCTGTAGATTCAGAGGTGAATAAATCTCTCGATGTTAACCATTGTTTCCATATTTCTTACCACAATTGGGTTGCATTGACCTATATTTTCACCAACTGTCCCTGGGACATCAACCTAGTCAAAATATAAAACCCTGTTGTTTAAAAATTCTGCTAAGACCTTCAAAAGGTTGGTGCTGTTTCATCAGCTCACTGTTCTACATAATGTAAACAGGTTAAGGGTTTACAGTGGTTCGTCCTTTAAAAGTTGCAGCGTACTGCGGCGCAGCTTGCATGGTGCCGCAGAATTCTATGACACGTTTTTTGTGAACCACTGGTACCATTAATGCTAGTTAGTGCTACTTTGACCACCAGAGGGCATCTTTGAGAAGCATTTGATAGCAATGCATTTTGCACTGCGGGAGCCCCCATCCACTCCAGAGCCCCCATCCACAAATGATCAAAACAGAGAGGTGTTGATAAAGGTACATTGTCCTGCTAATAGCCCATCATGGGCTATTATAATACTATACATGGTGTCCAGGTCAGGATAACCAAAACATTTATTTATTAAAGACTATCAGAAAGAATGTTGATACATATTTATTTTGATCGAAAGCCATGAATGAGTAACTCAGCTTCATGTAGGTGCCGGCTATATTACTGTCTCATACACTTGATAAAATATAACGATATTTTGGAGGTTATTTCATTTTCAAAAAAACAAAAGAGGGCTATTGTAATCTGAATAAAGGCCCAAATAATATTTGTAAAGGCCAAAACATTTATTTCTGTTTTTAGTGGAAGAAAAACGCTGGGCCAATTGTGAGCCGCCCATAAAGGCCAAAATATAACCCTGTTAATAGCCGTAATGGCGCTGTACAATGTGACTGTGTGTCTTTGAAAGAGTATTTTTATCATTATTTTATTAACGAAAGTATAAAGATGCTGATGAAGAAATACTGTACAGTATATGCTTTTACATTTGGATAATAAAGCATTTAAAGCATTTTGAAGATATAAGACACCTGCATTTGTTTATTAGGCTACTGTGCAGTCTGACAAGTAAACATAGCCTACAGTACATACTGTAGTAAACATGGGAAAGTGCCTAATTCCTTACACAAGGGAGAGCAGGCCATGTCTAGACTTTCTCGGTGACCTCAAGTACTCATTAACTCTGTCTTTAATGCTTTTTCTGGTTGCATCAGTCATGGACAGAAACTTCTGAGACACAGTATTAATGATGAACACCCGGAGGTTCACTGGTAAGCCACAATTGCCTCGGGATCTATCCCAGTTGGTATTCTGTGCCCAATCGTGGTATCTCTCTTCGGTTACACATCCTCAGAATAGCAGAACAGCATAACGGTCCGGACGGCCATTGTTGTGCCTGGTGAGTAGTTGGTTAAGTTCTGCTGTCAGAAGAGGAATGCAAATGTCAGGGTGAACTGATGACCTGACGAACCCGCCAGGTATGTTGACTCTGCCTGTCGGAGGTGGAGTTCCAGAGCTCACAGGTGTGCCTGGCATGGATTGTGACTCCATCTCATTCCTCACCCTCTTCAACGTGTCATTAACTGCCTTTCCACCAATGACGCCTGGCTCTGGACCAATTCATATCAGCTGTTGCCCATATCTCTGCCCTCCAATAATGTTTCTCTTTCTGCTGGTCTGCCTTCAATGACTCGATCTCGGTCTTCAAAGTTTGAATCTGATCCATGTGCACCTTCATCAGATGAGCAGAATGGAACCGCCCTGAGCCCCCATCGATTACAGTGGTCTATGATAGAAACGGTAGATCAATTAACAATTAAAAGTGACGTCCCACACATACAAATGCTGCATACACATTTTAAGAATCTAGCAAAACTAACTGCTTTCTTGGCAACCATGCTTTTTTTCGGTGCGGCCTGTTGTCCACTGTTCTCCACGGATGGTTGTCGGCATGTTTGTATGCTCTGCAAAAACACATTACTGTACACAATATTTTTAAAATGTATTTAACCTTTACTGAATTATCAATTTTATTACACAGTATGCCTACAGATTGATAGGCTATATACATTTTTTAAAGAAAATGCACTGAAACCAAAGATAGGACACTGCAGTTGGCTTTATGCCTCACGGATGATGCTCTGGCCTGATTGATATTGATTAGCCCCGAGGACAGATGTGATTATGGTGCTTTAGTGGGAGCACTGAGGAGGCGCTATGGACAGTGTGTACAGCCCGGGCTGCTGCGCTCCGAACTGAGTAATAGATGCAGGCAGCCTGGAGAGCCTCTATGGGTGCTAGCTAATGACATTGAGAGCCTCTCTCGGCGGGCACATGCTCACATGCCTCCCTCCGTGCAGAGCGAGCTAGCATGGGACCAGTTCATACAGGCGCTCTCTCCTACGGAGCTGCGCGTACAGACCCAGCTGGCTCATCCTGAGTCATTGCAGATAGCCTTGGAGATGGCTTTGGAGAGGGAGCTAGTGTGGGCTGGGGCTTCAGCTGGGGCTTTGGTGGTGTTGCGGGCTGGGGAGCAGAGCAGCCCAGAGCCGGAAAAAGCCTGCATGGGTGGCTGAAATGACAGAACTCATTCGTGCTGTGTCGCTACAGGCGGCACGAAACACACGCCCTGGTCCCAGGTTCTGCTGGGGTTGTGGCCAGCCAGGCCATCTGCGCCGGCATTGCCCCATGTCCCCCAGAGCACAGGGAAACGGCTCGGGGTCCGCTGGCTTTCTTTCCCAACCACCATCAGGGAAACGGCTCGGGGTCCGCTGGCTTTCTTTCCCAACCACCATCTTCTTCAGAAGGACAGGGAAGCAAGGCTCCACTTCCCCCAGAAGCAGACGAGGGCAAGCGGATGGAGCCTGTGGTGAGCCGGACCTGTGGTGGGGACTTTTGTCATATCCCTGTCACTGTGGAGGGGGTGCCCTGCTCTGCCCTGGGGGACACTGGGTCCACAGTAACCCTAGTGAGGCCAGATATTGTGCCAGGTTGGACTCAGTGTGAGCCCACAACTGTGCAGCTCCGCACAGTCACAGGTGAGCTGGCACACATGAAAGGGAAGGGAATAATGATTCTGACAGTATTGGGCAGGTCTGTGCGTCATCCTGCATGGGTGGCGGCTGTGCAGGACCCTTGTATCCTGGGGTTGGACTTTCGTAGGAACACAGGCTGCCAGTTAGACCTAAATGGGGGCACACTGAGCTTCCAGGGAGGGCCGGTAGTCACCATGCCCCCCCCAATGTCACATTCACTCAACCCAACAAACCCTTTAATCCAACAGTTAAAGCAGCAGAGACTCATGGCTGCCCCTCTCCCCCACATCTGTGTGTGACTTTTCCCCAGCCCCCCTGTAACCTACGGCTGTGTGTTACATTCCCCCAGCTACCTCCACGACACAGCCCTCTGTGAGCCCGGGCCACGCCCCCCCAGCCCAGCTACCCCAGATGGGAGACGAGAGGACACTGTCTGCAATGAGGGCGATATGGGGGAGGAACTGTGTTGGTCTTGACCCCGAGTAGCAGGAACGGTTGTGGCAGTTGCTGTTTGAATTCAGAGACAGCTTTGCGCTGAATGAGGAAGAGGTGGGTCAGACTCATCTGGTGCAGCATGAGATCGACACAGGTGATGCTCGACCCATCAAGATGCGTCCCCGCCGTATCCCGCTGGCACGCCAGGAGGCAGCAAGGAAGGCTGTGTTGTTGATGCAGCGGGCAGACTTTTTCGAGCCCTCAGACAGTCCCTCGACGGCACCAGTCGTCATGGTTCCTAAGAAGGAGGGCAAGCTGAGGTTCTGTGCGGACTACAGGCGGCTGAATGAGGTAACCAGGAAGGACTCATACCCCATACCACGTATCGATGAGTCGCTGGACCTGGTTAGTGGGTCCTCCTGGTTCTCCTCACTAGACCTCCGCAGTGGCTACTGGCAGGTGCTCCTCTCCCCAGAGGCCAGAGCCAAAACTGCGTTCTCCACTAACAGAGGACTGGCAGTTCAAGGTCCTGTGCTTCGGCCTGTGCAACGCTCCAGCTACTGTTGAGCGTTTGATGGACAGGGTGCTGGATGGCATCCCCCGACAGCAGTGTCTGGTATACCTCAATGACATCCTGGCCCATGGCAGCTCCTTCCAGTCAGCCCTGGTGGCGCTACGGCGTGTGCTGAAGCGGGTGGCTGCCGGAGGTCTGAAGCTCCACCCTGAGAAGTGCCACTTCATGAGGAGAGAGGTGTCCTTCTTGGGCCACCGAGTGGGGAAGGAGGGGATTAGCACCATGGAGAACAAGGTGGGGGCTGTCCGAGACTGGCCCACCCCCACCGACCAGCGTCAGCTGAAGAGCTTCCTGGGCCTGGCCTCGTACTACAGGAGGTTTGTACAGGGCTTCTCAAGCGTTACTGCTCCCCTGAACTGCCTGCTGCCGAAAGACAAGGTTTTCACTTGGACAGTGGACTGTGAGGAGGCCTTCAACACCCTCAAACGTGCACTGATCGAGGCCCCCATGCTCGCCCCCCCTGACCTCACCTTGCCCTTTATCCTGGACACAGACGCGCGTAATGTGGACATGGGTGGGGTGCTGGCCCAGGTGGGACCAGAGGGGGAGAGAGTGGTGGCGTACTTCAGCAAAACATTTGACAAACATGAGCGCCGCTACTGTGTCACCCGGCGGGAGCTCTTGGCTGTTGTGGCTTCCGTCAAACACTTCAAGTACTACCTGGGTGGCCTGCCCTTTACTGTAAGGACTGACCACTCTGCTCTCCAGTGGCTCATGTCTTTCAGAGAGCCAGAGGGGCAGGTGGCACGCTGGTTGGAGGAGCTTCAGCTGTACGACTTCACAGTGGTGCACTTCCCCATGGGCTAGGTCGGTCTTCTGTGTGTGGCTCTGCGGCCCATCCCGTGCCCCCTGCCCTCGTGTCGTGAACCTCGCACGCTTTCAGTGGATACAGCTGGAGAACTGCAAGGCAATCCCATTGTGCGTCACTCGGGAGTCATGACCAATATGACCAATATATATTGTCCTGCTAATAACAGGGTTAGTAATATATCTGTGAGAATATCCAACGAGCTTTTATATAATTCTAAATAAATAAAAATAATAATACTAATCTCTTTGTTTAAAACATAGCAATATTTTGCAGATTATTTTGTTTTCAAATAATGTAAAATGAGCAAGGAAAAAGGCCATTCTTGAACATGGGGTGAGACGTTACTAATTTGTAAATTAAGCCAGTTTGTTATTTAAAATGATTTATTTCTGTTTTTAGAGGGAGAGAAACCAAAAACCTACAATCATCTCATATGTCTCCCAGTCGAGGGCGGCACAGGTAACCAGCATCTGTAGCAACACAGCTTGCACTGCTATGCAGTGTTTTAGAGCATTGCACCACTCAGGCGCTGTATTAAGTGACCGATCGGGAGTGGCCTACAGTACTACAGTAAGAGCAAAATAATCCTAACAAAATAAAATAATAAAAACCTTAGTGTAACAACAGTTTTAGTAAGTAATACTGAAGTCATGCACAATTATCAGTTTCTATTTAGGTTTATGCCGCCCATTCATTGTCAGTTAGAGACACAGTAGGACCCAAAAGCAGAATTGCAAAACTTTTAGTGGCGCAACCACTGTAGATGACCTTACCCTCAACTTGTTAAAAGATGGCTGTCATTTTTAATATGAAGGGAATTACCTCCCAGATTGCAGTTCCTAGGGCTTCCACTAGATGTTAGCAGTCTTTAGAGTTTCAGGATTGTTTTTGGAAAAATTAGCTAGAATTTGTAGTTTTTCTAAGTGGCTCCTATTTTGGCTGTAGTGTTTGTTACGCGTTCTGGTGAGTGCGCATACTTTGTTGTTTATCTCCGGTAATGACAATAACGATTCTCCGTCTTAAATTTGATCGTTTATTTACGTATTATGGTACCTTAGGTTTGATTATAAACGTTGTTTGACTTGTTTGGAGAAGTTTATTGGTAACCTTTGAGATTCATTTTGTATTTTGAAGGAGGGAAACCAGTGGATTATTGAATGAAGCGCGCCAGCTAAACTGAGTTTTTGGGGATATAAAGAAGGACTTTATCGAACAAAATGACAATTTGTGATGTAGCTGGGACCTTTTGGAGTGCCAACAGAAGAAGATCTTCAAAGGTAAGTGATTTATTTTATCGCTATTTCTGACTTTCGTGGCGCATCTATCTGGTTGGAAAATGTTTTTAATGCTGTTGTGTGCTGGGCGCTGTCCTCAGATAATCGCATGGTGTGCTTTCGCCGTAAAGCCTTTTTGAAATCTGACAAAGCAGCTGGATTAACAAGAAGTTAAGCTTTTAACTGATGTATGGCAATTGTATTTTCATGAAAGTTTATTATGACTATTTCTGTAATTAGAATTTCGCGCTCTGCAATTTCACCGGAAGTTATCGAGATGGGACACTAGCGTCCCAATGATCCGCAAGAAGTTAAATGTCTATTATTTTAAGATGCATATGTAATGCTGTGGAGGGATCAATATGTATTAACTGGATTGGCACTGTGTTAGTCTCCATTAGATATCGCTCTCCATCAATAATAAGTCTGACACGTGAGACAACAGGGAAAGAGATACAGTCTCCATTTTGCCTACTCACGAATTGGGTTAGAACGTCATCATTTGGGATATCAACAAAAACTCCATCGGGAGTACAATAAATTGTAGCATTTTAAGTTTAGTTAACATAAAATCATGTTCAACATTCATTGGTTCTATTTAACAGGGTATGGGCTTATTTCAAAATGCATTACCAGGGTGGAGGAAATCTTCTTAGCGTTTATAGTTTTTATTGGTTTGGGGTAAGTCAAGTCCTGTACAATGCTTTAACCTTATAATACAAAGGGACCACTCTAAACATTTCTCAGAATACTTTTTTCAACAATCACGTATGTCTACGGGTGGGTGTGTTAGTTGTATATTATCATATTTTTTATATTCTTAATTCATCAGATCATCATTATAACCCATTATACTCAATATTATGTTACTTTATCTCTAGTAACCCATTATGCATTTGTGCACATCACAAATTCCTCCTCTAGACTAGTGTTATATTTCCACTAGTTCTATTTAACAGCATATTCTGAAATAGTTCTCTCTTCTTTCATATCACCATACATAATAACGTATGTTATACATCAAACTCCACTGATGAGACATGTTATCCTCAGAGACATGTTATCCTCGTTATTAATGAGAAATGTTATTCTCTGAGACATGTTATGTATCTGATTTCTGAGACATGTTATCCTCTACCTGTTGATCATCGGCGGTGTTGGACAGACCCTTCGATAACATTACTGATCAGCTCACACAGAAATGGAAATCTTAGCTCACACAGAACTGGTTGTGGCATTCATTCCCCTTTTTCACATGTAAGCTAGTCCCCTGACAGCTCTCATTCACTCAATGCTTAATAGCTCAATTTCAATCCTCTTATTAACATTTCAATTAGTTTAATATGTCATTTCTCACAATCACACAAATTTCACATCCACATTCACTTAGTACTATTCCCAAACACACTCGATAATCTCCTCATGACGCAAGTGCATCGTCAACAATTCTCTCTGTCGTTACTTGCTATGCACAATATGTATCGTCAACGGTTCTCTTGCCGTTACTTGCTATACATATAAATAACACCACGTACTCAAAAATGCACTGTGCTATTTTTCAGTGGCTGCACACCACATAGACATTTATTCTAAATGCCTACAGACAGCTGTCAGTGGGGTTTTCCATGGTACCATTACGCCCTTGGTCTAGTCTTCTCATAAAACTAGTGAATAGCCTTCTCTCTACAAGACTATGGGTATCTTTTTATGCGTTACTCGCCTTCATTTTCTTTATCATTTTTTATTTCTTTATACAGATTCATTTAGATTGACTTACTAAAACTGTCCTAGACAGTCCTAAAAGTCCTACCTGACAGGTCGCTCCTACCAGGTGGCGTGGCGAGAATCTGTCTCCGCACCACGTGCTCTCACCACTGGTGTCCCCCAGGGCTCTGTTCTAGGCCCTCTCCTATTCTCGCTATACACCAAGTCACTTGGCTCTGTCATGTCCTCACATGGTCTCTCCTATCATTGCTATGCAGACGACACACAATTAATCTTCTCCTTTCCCCCCTCTGATAACCAGGTGGTGAATCGCATCTCTGCATGTCTGGCAGACATATCAGTGTGGATGACGGATCACCACCTCAAGCTGAACCTCGGCAAGACGGAGCTGCTCTTCCTCCCGGGGAAGGACTGCCCGTTCCATGATCTCGCCATCACGGTTGACAACTCCATTGTGTCCTCCTCCCAGAGTGCTAAGAACCTTGGCGTGATCCTGGACAACACCCTGTCGTTCTCAACTAACATCAAGGCGGTGACCCGTTCCTGTAGGTTCATGCTCTACAACATTCGCAGAGTACGACCCTGCCTCACGCAGGAAGCGGCGCAGGTCCTAATCCAGGCACTTGTCATCTCCCGTCTGGATTACTGCAACTCGCTGTTGGCTGGGCTCCCTGCCTGTGCCATTAAACCCCTACAACTCATCCAGAACGCCGCAGCCCGTCTGGTGTTCAACTTTCCCAAGTTCTCTCACGTCACCCCGCTCCTCCGCTCTCTCCACTGGCTTCCAGTTGAAGCTCGCATCCGCTACAAGACCATGGTGCTTGCCTACGGAGCTGTGAGGGGAACGGCACCTCCGTACCTTCAGGCTCTGATCAGGCCCTACACCCAAACAAGGGCACTGCGTTCATCCACCTCTGGCCTGCTCGCCTCCCTACCTCTGAGGAAGTACAGTTCCCGCTCAGCCCAGTCAAAACTGTTCGCTGCTCTGGCACCCCAATGGTGGAACAAACTCCCTCACGACGCCAGGTCAGCGGAGTCAATCACCACCTTCCGGAGACACCTGAAACCCCACCTCTTTAAGGAATACCTAGGATAGGATAAAGTAATCCTTCTAACCCCCCCCCTTAAAAGAGTTAGATGCACTATTGTAAAGTGGTTGTTCCACTGGATATCATAAGGTGAATGCACCAATTTGTAAGTCGCTCTGGATAAGAGCGTCTGCTAAATGACTTAAATGTAAATGTAAATGTAAAACAGTTGCCATCCCTCAATTGTTCGTGGATGATTTGTCTCTTCCTGGGCAGTTCACAGTAAGGGTCTGGTCTGGGCGGGTCCTCGTCCTCTTTTGGTCAGACAGGAATTTCCCTCACGTTTCTTAAAATGCTCCACCGTTTTTCCTTGCAGACCCCCACTGGAAAGCTCAGCAGGCAAAATCAATCATGCTGTTCATTGATGCCAAATTGTTGTGGAAATTTGTACACAGGGACACTCAATGTCAATCTTAAATTATTCATTGTTAATTGTCAGCTGCCCTGGAGTGGTTCAAACCAACTCAATGACCCATAGTACACATGTCAATCAGGAGCTCTTCCTGGGCAGACCCAGCAGTTGCCTTATATATGGCTATGCACAGACAAGTTATATTTGCAAGATTTAGCATAATTAATTAATCATTATAATTTTCTTGAAATTATGTGACCGACCAATGCTCTTTCATAACATGTGACAGACCAACACCTCACGAGGCTTCTCTTCTCTAAGCTGAGACCTTGAAACTGAGATATCTTTTGTTCGTTCTCAAAACACGGTCTGGGCGTACTGACAAATTGCAGCTACTGATAAGTGAGGATTTGTACAGTCATGAACACAGAAATTGGTTTATAGAACAGCACATGAATAGAACACAGAAATTATAAGAAAAGCACAAACATTACAATTCCCATTACATTGCTTTGAAGAATCTAAAATATATTTTGATATGTTTAACACTTTTTTGGTTACTACCTGGTTCCATATGTGTTATTTAATAGTTTTGATGTCTTCACTATTATTCTACAATGTAGAAAATAGTAAAAATAAAGAAAAACCCTTGAATGAGTATGTTTTGTCCAAAAATATGACGGTTACTGTAGCTAGCTAGCTAGCTAAACAATGGACCATAATCCCAAATCATGATGTTACTACCCTGCATGAATCTGTAGGTAGCTAACCAACCAGGTTCAATGTTAGCTAGCTAACCTTAGGCTATAACTAGCAATGCAAATGGCTCTGAGATACGAATAATAAGATCATACACATAACATTAGCTAGCGAGCCCTAGACTGTCTTACCCGTCCGTATACATCATGGATGGACGCATCCCTCTGTCACAGATGCCATGGTTGCCCTTAGTTTGAAGTTGTAATCTGGAGACAGGTGTTTCCTCCATCTCCTTAGCTTTCATACTCAAATTCCACTGATTTCAAAACTCAGTCCCCCAGAAAGGGGAAAGCAACACTTATGCAGTTTTATTACGCAATACATTGAAAAAAAGCAGCGTTAGACAGGATTACATACACATACTGATCAGCTCAAATAGACAGCAGTGTGCTACAGTGGCTTGCGAAAGAATTCAACCCCCCTTGGCATTTTTCCTATTTTGTTGCCTTATCTGGAATAATCTGGAATAAAAATTGATTTTTGGGGGGGTTTGTATCATTTGATTTAAACAACATGCCTACCACTTTGAAGATGCAAAATATTTTTTATTATGAAACAAACAAGAAATAAGACAAAAAAACATAATGGGATGGTGTTCTCGGGGTGATGAGAGGTGTTGGGTACAGCAGACAGAGTATTCCTTGATGGCCAAAAAGCTCAATTTTAGTCTCATCTGACCAGAGTACCTTCTTCCATATGTTTGGGGAGTCTCCCACATGCCTTTTGGCGAACACCAAACATTTACTTACCTTTTTCTTTAAGCAATGGGTTTTTTCTGGCCAATCTTCCGTAAAGGCCAGCTCTGTGGAGTGCACGGCTTAAAGTGGTCCTATGGACAGATACTCCAGTCTCCGCTGTGGAGCTTTACAGCTCCTTCAGGGTTATCTTTGGTCTCTTTGTTGCCTATCTGATTAATTCCCTCCTTGCCTGGTCTGTGAGTTTTGGTTTGTTGGGGTGCCATATTCTTTCAATTTTTTAATAATGGATTTAATGGTGCTCCGTGGGATGTTCAAAGTTTTTTTTATTTTTTTATAACCCAACCCTGATCTGTACTCCACTACTTTGTCCCTGACCTGTTTGGAGAGCTCCTTGGTCTTCATAGTGCTGCTTGCTTGTTGGTGCCCCTTGCTTAGTGGTGTTGCAGACTCTGGGGCCTTTCAGAACAGGGGTATATATATTCCTCCATTCTCCTGTATCCCTCCTCGCACTGTTCAATTGAATCCCAGGCGGGCTCTGGCACTCTCCCTGGATCGATCGACCATTTCTCTATTTCCTCCCAGGTTGTTACCCACTCATCCTTCTCCCGGGTCCATTTTTCCACCAAGTGCTGTTCCTCCCTTTCACGCTGCTTGGTCCTTGTTTGGTGGTTTATTCTGTCACGTTCGTCGTAGTGAGGAGACCAAAGCGCAGCGTGAATACATCTTTTTAATAGAAGACGACTGAACACTAAACAAACTAACAAAATAACAAAACGAACATGAACGCTATAAACAATGAGTGCAGACATGCAACATCACATAGACAATAACCCACCAAACCAAAATGGAAAATGGCAACCTAAATAGGATCCCCAATTAGAGACAACGATAAACAGCTGTCTTTAATTGGGAACCAATCCAGGCCACCATAGACCTACATTACCTAGACAAAACAAAACCACATAGATATACAAAAACCCCTAGACAAGACAAAAACACCCATACCACCCTCGTCACACCCTGACCTAACCAAATAAATAAAGAAAACAAAGATAACTAAGGTCAGGGCGTGACACACTCCAATACCTTGACTTTGTTCTCCTTAATTTTTATATTATTTATTTTCATTTAACCTTTATTTAACCAGGAAGGGCTCATTGAGATTTAAAATCTCTTTTTCAAGAGCGTCCTGGCCAAGATAGGCAGCACCAAGTCATTACAAAAATTACAGACAAACAACATGAAAAACTACAGGTTTCACAAGAGTATAACAAAAATCAAAAACAGCAAATTAAAAACATTGACAGGTCAGGGAATCAGTCTCAAGATCATTCATCAGTGATTTAAAAATACCAATCGGGACAAGTTCTTCCAGTTTAAAAGTATTTTGTAAGGCGTTCCAAGACGATGGCGCAGAGTACATAAAAGCACTTTACCAAATTCAGTTCTGACATTTGGAACAGTTAGCAGGATAAAGTTCAGCAAACGAAGAGAGTACCCACCACATTTCTGAACAATAAAAATGCCCAAATAAAAAGGTAGTAAACCCAAAATGGCTTTATAAATAAAAGTATACCAGTGACTGAGCCTACGAGTGACTAGAGAAGGCCAGCCAACGCTGGTATACAAAGTGCAGTGGTGCGTAAGGGTTTTGCAGTTTAAAATAAATCTGCCATGGTAAAGGGTGTCAATTGATCTCAAACACTGAGCGGAAGCATTCATATATAAAATATCCCCATAGTCTAGTAAAGGCATAAATATAGCTGATACTAGCCTCCTTCTGGCTTCAAAAGAAAAACAGGCCTTTTTCCTAAAATAAAATCCCAATTTCAGCTTCAATTTTTTTGTAAGTTGTTGAATATGCAATTTAAAAGAGAGGCCGTCATCAATGAAAATTCTAAGATATTTACATGAAGTTACAACCTCAATCTCCTTGCCCTGACATGTAGTAATAGGTGAAAGGTTCAGAGGTCTATTTCTTGCTTTAGAAAACACCATTAGTTTAGTTTTGTCAGTATTGAGGCTAAGCTTCAATTGACACAAGGTATGTTGAACAGTATAAAAAGCAGTTTGCAAGTTCTCGAAAGCTTTTGTAAGAGACGAGGCACAACAGTAAATAACAGTATCATCAGCATAAAAATGAAGTTGCGCATTTAGGAAATGTTTGTCGAAATCATTTATATAAATAGTGAATAAGAGAAGACCGAGTACAGAGCCTTGGGGCACACCATTAAAGACAGACAATTTAACAGACATAACCCATCAAATTGAGTGCACTGAGTTCTATCAGACAGATAGTTAGCAAACCATGCAACTGCATGCTCTGAAAGACCTACACTCGAAAAATCTCTGCCTTAGTATAGCATGATCAACTGTATCAAAAGAGAGAGATCAATAAAAAGTGAGACACAGTGCTGTTTTTTGTCAAGGGCTTCAGTGATATCATTTAAAACCTTCAAGCTGCTTTAATTGTGCTATGCTTCTTCCTGAAGCCCGATTGGTACATTGATAAAATAGAGTTAGTAAATAAAAACTCTTTTAGCTGTTCACTCACAAGGGTTTCAAGTATTTTCACCAGGGGTGACAGCTTTGAGATTGGCTTATAATTATTTAAAAGAGTTGGATCTCCCCCTTTTAAAAGTGGTAGGACAAATGCTGATTTTCAGAATTTCATTATATTCCAGGGTTAGATTGAACAGATATGTAAGTGGTTCAGCTATGAAATCTGCTGCCAGATTTAAAAAGCAGGGATCCAAAAGATCAGGACCTGCAGGCTTTCTCTGATCTAAGGATTTCAGGGCTTTATGTACCACCTGCACTGAGAATGGCAAAAAGCTAAAAGTTTGACCAGCTCTCACTGGTTCATCCACACAGGGTTGTACAGAGACAGAGGACACTGGTTCATACACACAGGGTTGTACAGAGACAGAGGACACTGGTTCATCCACACAGGCTTGTACAGAGACAGAGGACACTGAATCAAACAGCCTACCAGATGATACAAAGTGCTCATTGAAACAATTCAGCATTTCAGTTTTGTCATATAAAGCAACAGTCCTTCAAAACACATGACGGTAATTCATTAACATTACTGTTACCAGACATAGACTAAATAGCCTTCCAAAACTTTCTAGGGTCATTCAGGTTATCAGTGGTAACAGACATAAAATATTCAGACTTGGCCTTCCTGAGAAGAAAATAACACTTGTTTCGTAACTGCCTAAAAATTTGCCAATCAGCATCAGAACATGATTTCCTTGCTTTAGCCCAGGCTAGATTACGGTCGTGAATAATACAAGACAGCTCAGAAGAAAACCATGGATTATCCCGCCCTTTAACTCTGAACCTGCGGAATGGGGCATGTTTGTTTACTATTTGGAAAAAAACATCATGAAAGAATTTCCAGGCAGTTTCCACATCAGGGATAAACTCAATCTTGCTCCAGTCAAAATAAAACAAATCATGAAAGAAAGCCTGCTCATTAAAACACTTCAAATTTCTCTTATGAATAAAACGTGTTCCAATAATGTTCTGTTCCAATAAAACTTAAGCCATTTTGCCACAACATTTGAACTTTGCTTGGGGTCATTGTCCATTTGGAAGACCCATTTGCGACCAAGCTTTAACTTCCTGACTGATGTCTTGAGATGTTGCTTCAATATATCCACATAATTTGCTGAGCAGCTGTTCAGGTTATGCCAATATTGGACTTGTTTAACTGTGGATATAGATACTTTTGTACCTGTTTCTTCCAGCATCTTCACAAGGTCCTTTGCTGTTGTTCTGGGATTGATTTGCACTTTTCGCACCAAAGTACGTTCATCTCTAAGAGACAGAACGCATCTCCTTCCTGATTGGTATGACTGCTGCGTGGTCCCATGGTGTTTAAACTTGCGTACTATTGTTTGTACAGATGAACGTAGTACCTTCAGGCGTTTGGAAATTGCTCCCAAGAATGAACCAGACTTGTGGAGGTCCACATTTTTTTCTGAGGTCTTAGCTAATTTCTTTTGATTTTCCCATGATGTCAAGCAAAGAGGCACTGAGTTTGAAGGCAGAGCTGTTATGCCCTGACCTTATAGAGCTTTTTGTGTCTCTATTTTGGTCTACTGCTGCGTGGTCCCATGGTGTTTAAACTTGCGTACTATTGTTTGTACAGATGAACGTAGTACCTTCAGGCGTTTGGAAATTGCGTTTGGAAATTGGAAATTGCTCCCAAGAATGAACCAGACTTGTGGAGGTCCACATTTTTTTCTGAGGTCTTAGCTAATTTCTTTTGATTTTCCCATGATGTCAAGCAAAGAGGCACTGAGTTTGAAGGTAGGCCTTGAAATACATCCACAGGTACACCTCCAATTTACTCAAATTATGTCAATTAGCCTATCAGAAGCTTCTAAAGCCATGACCTCATTTTCTGGAATTTTCCAATCTGTGTAAATGCACAGTCAACTTAGTGTATGTAAACTTCTGACCCACTGGAATTGTGATACAGTGAATTTATCTGTCTGTAAACAATTGTTGAAAAATTACTTGTGTCATGGACAAAGGAGATGTCCTAACCGACTTGCCAAAACTATAGTTTGATAACAAGACATTTGTGGAGTGGATGAAAAATGTGTTTTAATGACTCCAACCTTATGTGTATGTAAACTTCCGACTTCAGCTGTACTGTATATACGTCCAATGTCTTGGCTAAATGACTCAATCATGGCATTGTCTCTAACGTCATGTCTAGGGCGATCCTACTTGAAGGTGGGTAGTGAAGACACTCTCTAAAATGGCTGAATGACAAAGCTTACATTGGGGACACTACAGGGTTGACCTAGCGAACTCTGGAGAAGAGGCTGGGGATGCTGTGGATGGACCCCTGATGGGGTTTCAGGATCTATTGACAACATTCTGAAAATAGTGATTGCTTCCGTTCTATTGGTGATCCTAGCATAAGACCTCATTAGGTCTTCCATTGTACGTGTGAGCCTGTGTACATAGTAGGTGCACACGCCAAGGGCAATAAGACCAAAGATCGTGGTAACTGTCTGGATACTGTCCTGCACCATCCAAGAATGGGTTACAGTCCAATCTTTTGGCTTGTAGTCAGTCGGGTCAACTGAAAGTGTCTCATCTAGTATGCTAAGATGTACAGTCATTGATTCCTCGTACTGGATTTTGTTTTGAATGGTTTGTGGTAACTCAGGGGCAAAAGCGTCAGGCATTTCAATATCTGTGTCTATCCTGTTGTCGGGAAGTTGGTATAGAGCTAGGTCGTCTATGTGGATAATCGCCCCCTCTGGTATCTTCACAAAAATAGTCTGGTTGGGGAGGTTCAGTTGGATGGTTGAGTCATGGCGTTCGTAAGTCATGGTGGTGGACGCAAACAGAATGTTAACCAACCATCGATTCCCTACCACCTCTACTTGTGTGGTGGTAACCCCATCTCTTGCTGTTATTTTGGCTCTACAGCGTTCTTCGCTGGTGATAGGCTTAAGTCCACACCTGCGCTCAGTGTTATCCCTTATGAATGGTTTGCTAGGACAAAGCTTGTGGACACCTTTGGTTAGAGTACACATTAACAGGTTAGGGGTGAGATAGAAATCTGGATTGTGTTCCTGATAACTTCACTAGGGTAGGGGGCAGCATTGGGAATTTTGGATGAAAAGCGTGCCCAAATTAAACTGCCTGCTACTCAGGCATAAAAGCTAGAATATGCATATAATTAGTATGTTTGGATAGAAAACACAAAAATCCAACCAGGAAGTGGGAAATCTGAGGTTTGTAGTTTTTCAACTCTTGGCCTATCGAATACACAGTGTCTATGGGGTCAAATTGCACTTCCTACGGCTTCCACTAGATGTCAACAGTCTTTAGAACCTTGTTTGATGCTTCTACTGTGAAGTGGGGGCAAATGAGAGGGGAATGAGTCAGAGGTCTGCCAGAGAGCCACGAGCTCAGTCTCGCGCGTTCACGTGAGAACGAGCTCTGTTCCTTTGCAATTCTACAGACAAAGGAATTCTCCGGTTGGAACATTAATGAAGATTTATGTTAAAAACATCCTAAAGATTGATTCTATACTTCGTTTGACATGTTTCTACGGACTGTAATATAACTTTTTGGACTTTTCGTCTGTACTTTCCGCTGGACTTGCATGCGCGTCGTGAGTTTAGATTGTGTACTGAACGCGCGAACAACAAGGAGGAATTTGGACATAAGTGATGGACATTATCGAACAAAACAAACATTTATTGTGGAACTGGGATTCCTGGGAGTGCATTCTCATGAAGATCATCAAAGGTAAGGTAATATTTATAATGCTATTTCTGACTTCTGTTGACTCCAACATGGCGGATATCTGTTTGGCTTGATTTGTTGTCTGAGCGCCGTACTCAGATTATTGCATGGTTTGCTTTTTCGGTAAAGCTTTTTTGAAATCTGACACAGCGGTTGCATTAAGGAGAAGTATATATTTAATTCCATGTATAATAGTTGTATCTTTTATCAATGTTTATTGTGAGTATTTCTGTAAATTGATGTGGCTCTCTGCAAAATCACCAGATGTTTTGGAACTACTGAACGTAACGCGCCAATGTAAACTGAGATTTTTGTATATAAATATGAACTTTATCGAACAAAACATACATGTATTGTGTAACATGAAGTCATATGAGTGTCATCTGATGAAGATCATCAAAGGTTAGTGATTAATTTTATCTCTATTTCTGGTTTTTGTGACTCCTCTCTTTGGCTGGAAAAATGGCTGTTATTCTGTGACTTGGCTCTGACCTAACATAATCGTTTGGTGTGCTTTCGTCGTAAAGCCTATTTGAAATCGGACACTGTGGCTGGATTTACAAGACGTTTATCTTTAAAATGGTGTAAAATACTTGTATGCTTGAGGAATTTTAATTATGAGATTTCTGTTGTTTTGAATTTGGCGCCCTGCACTTTCACTGGCTGTTGGTTAGGTGGGACGCTACCGTCCCACATATCCCAGAGAAGTTAAACAGCTTGGGAAGTTCCAGAAAATGATGTCATGGCTTTAGAGGTGTACCTTTGGAGGTCTACCTGTGGATGTATTTCAAGGCCAAACTTCAAACTCAGTGCCTCTTTGCTTGACATCCTTGGAAAATCAAAAGAAATCAGCCAAGACCTCAGAAAATAAATTGTAGACCTCCACAAGTCTGGTTCATCCCTGGGAGCAATTTCCAAATGCCTGAAGCTACCACGTTCATCTGTACAGTTCAAACAATAGTACGGAAGTATAAACATCATGGGACCACGCAGTCGTCATACTGCTCAGCAAGGAGATGCGTTCTGTCTCCTAGAGATGAACGTACTTTGGTGCGAAAAGTGCAAATCAATCCCAGAACAACAGCAAAGGACCTTGTGAAGATGCTGGAGGAAACAGGTACAAAAGTATCTATATCCACAGTAAAACGAGTCCTGTATCGACATAACCTGAAAGGCCGCTCAGCAAGGAAGAAACCACTGCTCCAAAACCGCCATAAAAAAAGCCAGACTACGGTTTGAAACTGCACATGGGGACAAAGGTCATACTTTTTGGACAAATGTCCTCTGGTCTGATGAAACAAAATTTTTACTGTTTGGCCATAATGACTATTGTTATGTTTGGAGGAAAAATGGGGAGGCTTGCAAGCCAAAGAACATCATCCCAATCGTGAAGCACGGGGGTGGCAGCATCATGTTGTGGCGGGGCTTTGCTACAGGAGGGTCTGGTGCTCTTCACAAAATAGATGGCATCATGATGAATGAAAAGTATGTGGATATATTGAAGCAACATCTCAAGACATCAGTCAGGAAGTTAAAGCTTGGTCGCAAATGGGTCTTCCAAATGGACAATAACCCCAAGCATACTTCCAAAGTTGTGGCAAAATGGCCTAAGGACAACAAAGTCAAGGTATTGGATTGGCTATCACAAAGCCTTGACCTCAATCTTATAGAAAATGTGTTGGCAGAACTGAAAAAGCGTGTGCGAGCAAGGAGGCCTACAAACCTGACTCAATTACACCAGCTCTGTCACGAGGAACGGGGCAAAATTCACCCAAATTATTGTGGGAAGCTTGTGGAAGGCTACCCAAAACGTTTGACACAGGTTAAACAATTTAAAGGCAATGCTACCAAATACTAATTGAGAGTGTGTAAACTTCTGACCAACTGGGAATGTGATGAAAGAATTAAAAGCTGAAATAAATATTTCTCTCTACTATTATTCTGATATTTCACATTCTTAAAATAAAGTGGTGATCCTAACTGACCTAATACAGGGAATTCCTACTAGGATTAAATATCAGGAATTGTGAAAAACTGAGTTTAAATGTATTTGGCTAAGGTGTCTGTAAACTTCCGACTTCAACTGTATCTACAATGCAAAATCCATGTGTATGTGTGTGTATAATGCGAATGTTATGGGTGTGTGTGCATGTATCTGTGCCAATGTTTGTGTTACTTCACAGTCCCCGCTGTTCCATAAGGAGTATTTTTTACCTGCTTTTTAAATCTGATTCTACTGCTTGCATCAGTTACCTGATGTGGAATAGAGTTCCATGTAGTGATGGCTTTATGTAGTACTGTGCGCCTCCCATAGTCTGTTCTGAGTATATTTTCAATACAATTGAATGAAAGACTGTATTGCTGTTTTGCAATAAATTTACTGCAGCATAATGTAAATTATGGTGGATTGTGAAGAACTATTGTGGGAGGAGAAATAATAGCTGGCTCATTAACATATTTTAAGACGTGTTTTGTAAGTGGCTATATTTGTGCACCTGTTAGTGAAAGTCCTGTACCAAATTAAGTGATGTGGTAGTAGTTCTCTAACAATTAAATGTATATATGGAACATATCAAAGTGGTAGTGGATTTTAAACCTCAATGTTTGTTTACCCATGTCCATTTGATCTGTTTTCCTCTATAATCACAGCCAGTTTGGAAGCCTTTGTATAGGCCTCTAGAAATGCAAGTGATATAAAACATCTAGTATTCATTGATGTGAGGTAATATGCAAAGCCAACATACCTTGTGGTGATGGAAAACCAAGGCTTTCTGAAGGCTTGAGCTGTTATGCCCTGACCTTATAGAGCTTTTTGTGTCTCTATTTTGGTTTGGTCAGGGTATGATTTGGGTGGGCATTCTTTGTTAATTTTTCTATGTTTTGTATTTCTTTGTTTTGGTCAGGTGTGGTTCTCAATCAGGGACAGCTGTCAATCGTTGTCTCTGATTGGGAACCATACTTAGGTAGCCTTTTTTCACCTGTGTTTTGTGGGTAGTTATTTTCTGTTTCGTGTTTCTGCACCTGACAGAACTTTTCGTTGTCGTTTTGCTCTTTATTATTTTGTTCAAGTGTTTTTAGAGAATAAATCATGAAACGATGCACTTCTTCATGCAACGATGACCGTGACATGAGCGCTTTCACCAAATTGTGCCGAATACTGTTCATTACTTCATTATCTGTTCACAATGCACATCGCTGAGATCTGCTGGTCTGCAATAAATAGCAGTGTGTGTTCATGAGAGTTTTTTTTCTTCATTGTTTTTATCAAAATTCCGTGGCGCAGTGGTAAATTGTTGGCTTTATTAGCCTATAAGCAGTTGGAATACCAGGCTCACATCTTTAAAAAAAATCTATGGCATTATTTAGGATGCTTAAAACCTATTAGGGATAGGTGTTCCGCTAGCGTCCCACCTGGCCAACATCCAGTGAAATTGCAGAGCGCCAAATTCAAACAACAGAAATCTCATAATAAAAATTCCTAAAACATACAAGTGTTATACATCAGTTTAAAGATACTCTTCTTGTTAATCCAAACGCTGTGTCAGATTTCAAAAAGGCTTTACAGCGAAAGCATACCATGCGATTATCTGAGGACAGTGCCCAGCTAACAAAACATTACATACAGTTACCAGCCAAGTAGAGAAGTCACAAAAGTCAGAAATAGCGATAAAATGAATCACTTACCTTTGATGATCTTCATATGTTTGCACTCACAAGACTCCATGTTACACAATAAATGTTCATTTTGTTCAATTAAGTCCCTCTTTATGTCCAGAAAAGGAAAAACAAGAAAGGCGCACTCCTGGTCACGCGCAGAAAACATCTCTGGAAATTTTCAATTTTTCAGAATAAAAGCCTGAAACAATGCCTAAAGACTGGGCACATGTAGTGGAAGCCATAGGGATCGCGAAGTCTTTGTATGGTGGATAGGCTTTCAATGGAAAAACAGCCATTTCAAAATATCATTTCCTGGATGGATTTTCCTTAGGTTTTCGACCTGCCATATCAGTTCTGTTATACTCACAGACATTATCTTAACCGTTTTGGAAACTTTTGTCAAGTATCTCCCCAAGGAGAAGTGGATGTGGAGTCAGGCACAGGAGAGAGCAATTTTGAAAAGGGTGTTTTATTACACAAGTCCAAAGAACCCAGAAGGTATGGCGAGATTAAAATACCCCCCTAATTACCCTAAATCGAACACAGGTGAAACACAAGGCAGACATAACCAAATGAAAAGGAAAAAGGATCGGTGGCAGCTAGTAGACCGGCAACGACGAACGCCGAGCGCCGCCCGAACAGGGAGAGGAGCCACCCTCGGTAAAAGTCGTGACAACTTTAGAGTGTTATTTTCTATCCAATACTACCATGCATATGCATATCCTAGCTTCTGGGCCTGAGTAACAGGCAGTTTACATAGGGCACCTTATTCACTCAAACTACTCAATACTGCCTCCGTTCCCAGAAAGGTTTTAAGTGCTTATACTATACTAAATAAAAAAAAAAAATGTAACATCAGTGCAGAAAGTGTGGTTTCACATAAAACACATTTCTAAGTAGTGTGTCTTCAACAGCAGGCAACCTCATACCCTCACGTCCTTGAACATGCCATAGTTCCCTACTCTACCTGCTAAGCTACCTGTCAGGTGAAACATTTTGTCCAAAATCTTAAGTATATATTTTTAAGTGCGATGTCCAGTAGAGGCCAGTGTTTGAAAGCAGCTTAGAATCAAAGAAAGCACCGCAACCATGGCGGAATCAGTGGGATCTCGCTTTTTGTAACACACGGTTTGAAAAAGCATGTGATCAAATGAAGCTTTGGACGTCATTGATGACATACCTCTGATAAAATGATACACGCATTGGCACACTGCTTTGAAGTTAGCTGCTTAGCAATTTCGACACAGGCCTCAGAGCTCCAGTATCAAAAGTAACAATACCAATCCAATGTAATTACAGTAAAATACTGTAGAAAAAATGTGTCTTACAGTTTAATAGTCACGTTTACTGTATTTTACTGCTCTGGCATCAAGTTACCGTGAATATCTCAGCATTGTATTGGCCCTATCCAGAGATAGTGTACAATGCCTTCAGAAAGTATTCATACTCCTTGACTTATTACACAACTTGTTGTGTTACTGCCTGAATTCAAAGCGGATTACACTGTTTTTCCCCCCTCACCCATCCACACACAATACCCCATAATGACAAAGTGAAAACATGTTATACATTTTAATACAGAACTATCTCATTTACATAAGTATTCAGACCCCTTTTTACTTGTTAGAATCACCTTTGGCAGCGATTACACTTGTGAGTATTTCTGGGTAAGACTCTTAAGAGCTTTGCATATCTGGATTGTACAATATTTGCCCATTATTCTTTAAAAAAATGTTTTTTGCTCTGTCAAATTGATTGTCGAAGATTGCTAGACAACCCTTTGCAGGTATTGCCATAGATTTTCAAGCAGATTAAAGTCAACATTGTAACTCGGCCACTCAGGAACATTCACTATCTCCTTGGTAAGCAAATCCAGTGTAGATTTGGCGTTTTGTTTAGGGTTAATGTCCTGCTGAAAGGTGAATTCATCTCCCAGTTTCTGGTGGAAATTAGACTGAAGCAGGTTTTCATCTGAGATTTTGCCTGTGCTTAGCTCCATTCCGTTTCTTTTTTATCCTGAAAAACTCACCAGTCCTTAAAAGGGAATTTCACCCTGGGGGAATCTGGGCTTGTTTTCATCATGTCTGAGGCATTTCTGGGACAGTTAGATGTGTTTCACACATAATTGCCCAGGAGGAAGGCAGGTCAGGGCTTCAAGAGCTGAACGATATACCCTATGATGGCTTCCGGTGGATTGATGGGAGGGACAAGATCTAAAAATACATATAGTCCTGCTTTGTGGCATTTCACGGAGGCTCTGTGTTATACTGCTTGCACTATACGTTTTTGTGGGTGTAAATATGGTTGTCCTTGTTTGTTAGAGCCATTGGAAATCTTTCAGCAAAGTTTCTATTGGCGGATTCATTGCTAAATATACAAGCAAACCTTTTTTAAAAAGGAGGCAGACATTAACAACAATGCTTTGGGCAAAACTGAAAGAACTGACCAGACACAATGGCTTCAAGTGATTCCTCTAATCAACACAAATTCGACAATGGAGCATCTATTAGCTACATGGTGACATTCAAGCACACATGTTTCAACAGGAATATAGTGAAGAGGATTCAAAACAAAGAGTTGGATTTGGCTAATGTTAGAAGCTCAGCTACAGCCGATGCCAGCATCAAGAGGGCAGATGACTAATATGGTGCCTAGATAGCTACGTCAGTTATTTTTCCTGCAACCTACGTTAGCTAGCTAGCTAATTTTAGTTTATCTACTGAAACACGTATTGTGTATTGCTGGCTAAACAAATTATTTTCTGTTTGCTAACTTAACTTAGCTAGTTATCAAGGTAGTCACTGTGCAAAGTTTGAGGGTTATGCCATAATTCTTTCTATTAGGCTAGATATTGTTGTAAATGTAATATCTGTGCCTGTGCACATGTTTGCATGTTTAACTGGTCTACCCTAATGTTGAGTTTATGCTGGCACGGTTCAACTGTTGTTCAAACTGTACAATAGAGTATAACAGTACCGTGTGGTGCATGGGCTTCATCCTGGTGTGGATTCTAGATACAGAAACACAATTCCTTTGCCTGTGTGTGTCATTGTAGCACAACTGAACTATCCAGGATTAGACACAGCTTTACAAGTATTCCCTGAATTTATTGTATGTTTCTTTGGATTGGCAATTTTATCATGACCACCTCTCCAATCTTCTGCTGATCACCAGTTCTCTTGGCTACAGATTGTTACACCAGATAATGTGATTTATCCAAATATTTTTGGTACCCATTACTGGGAGTTACAGGATAGGTAGTGTTTGGGGTAGCACAAAGCATTTTCAACTAATCTTAGCGATGCCGTCTTCGTCCTTGATTCAGGGAAACAGGAGTTTCATAAAATGTCTGTGTCAAGTTGCAGGGGATCAGTTTTAATTTAGAAAACGCTCCGTTATCAAAATAAATTCATTTTTTCTTCATAAAGTAATCCATCAATATGTGCACCGCCATCGTGTCTATTTCAGGACTTCTCAGTCATTGGTCGAGACAGGTCTCTGTCATCATGACATGCAGCACTTTTTGACACCCACCTGTCTCAATCAATGAAAGAAGACTTGAAATAGACAAGATGTCGGCAAACATCTTTGGGTAAATCACATTCTGGTGTAACAATCTCTAACTATAGTTCTCTGCGCTTGTGTGCCTCTACTACACCTGAGACAAGCTCAGACACACTGAACTGTACTACACTGTTCATAAAACATTTTTTGTATGTTACCAAATAACATTGTTATTGAATACCCAGTTCTATTGAGTTAGCATTAAGTAGGGTACACATTTTAGAATTTGACAAATAAACAAACATTCCTAGGATATCTGAATGTCTAGCATCTGTTTGATGCTACAGAGCCCTGTACAGTTTATATAAATATTCATATAAATATATAATATATATATTCTGTGAATGCATAAGGGCAGACACCTTTCAAAGATTGATAGAAAATATTCATATTTATTCTATGGCGGTTCTACATCAGGGCTCTCCAACCCTGTTCCTTGAGAGCTATCGTCCTGTAGGTTTCACTCCAAACCTAATCTAGCTCACCTGATTCTAATAATTGACTGGTTGATAAGCTGAACCAGGTTAGTTACAACTGGGGTTGGATTGAAAACCTACAGGAGTGTACCTCTCCAGGAACAGGGTTGGAGACCCCTGTTCTACATGGTCTTATCCTAAGCCACACTAGCTGCGTTTACACAGGCAGCCCAATTCTGATATTTTTTCCAATAATTGGTCTTAATCACTGTATATCTTTTTTCAGAACTGATCCGATTGGTCAAAATACCAATTAGTGAAAACAAGATCAGCATTGGGCTGCTTGTGTAAACAGAGCCATAGTCCTTTATATGGTTTCAGTACACTGGCAATGGTGTTCGGCATGGTGGGCTGGGGAAGCTCAGACTCTTTGTGCTGATGGCGATGGGCTTGTCCTGTATGCGGTGAACGGCCAGCTGGATAATACTCTGCCGAAAGTGGTGTAGGGCTTCTTAACCACCAACTGTTTGGTCCTCTTGCAGAATATTTGCTGGTACTGCACGTCTCCTGGAAAGACATGATTGTGGTTTTAGAATTTTACACTTTTTTGTGGATTGGACAAAGGGAAACATGCCTATTTGGTATTTTATTAGGATCCCCATTAGCTGTTGCAAAAGCAGCAGCTACTCTTCCTGGGGTCCACTCAAAACATGAAACATAATACAGAACATCAATAGACAAGAACAGCTCAAGGACAGAACTACATACATTTTATGTAAAGGTATGAACCGAATGGGACTGGCTAGCCTATTGTTTCGGGACAATGAGGGGACATTGGGAGCTGCTTTTGAGAGGAAAGATCAGTCCAAAAAGTTAATGAGCTGGGGGGGCTGAAGAAGGTGTGGAAAGTCTTAGGAAGGCAGTTCTTACACAGTATGTTATGTATGGGAGACTGAGGAAAAATGGCACCTCAATCGCTGTCATACACAACAGTATATTCAACCAAAAACTCCTCATCTCACAGTACTGTCTGTAAACCTCCCCCAGCCCATTGACTATAACAGATTATTTTTGTCAATAGTCGCCCTATGTAGGGGAATTTTGTGGACATGTCTTTGTATTGTGTTTTCAGAATCTGCAGAGTGAAGAACGAGATGATTGTGTCATTACTGTTGTAGTCTTTATTTTTTTACTTTCAGTGTCTTTTGCTGGTTTCTGTACCACAATCTTGGTTTGCTCCATAACCGCAAGGTGTGTCCGCTCCCTCATGCTTGTGTACCCAAAATACCCGTGCTTTGGAGTATTTTTCAGCAGGACACTATGGAATGACTCCAAAAACGTCCACAAACGGATGCTGGCACTAAGACCGCACTCAGTCAGCTGTATAAGGAAATAAGCAAACAGGAAACCGCTCACCCAGAGTCGGCGCTACTAGTGGCCAGAGACTTTAATGCGGGGAAAATTAAATCAGTTCTACCTAACTTCTATCAACATGTTAAATGTGCAACCAGAGGGAAAAAAATTCTAGATCACCTGTACTCCACACACAGAGACGTGTACAAAGATCTCCCTCGCACCTCCATTTGGTAAATCTGACCAGAATTCTATCCTCCCGATTCGTGCTTACAAGCAAAAATTAAAGATGGAAGCACCAGTGACTCGGCCTATAAAAAAGTGGTCAGATGAAGCAGATGCTAAACTACAGGACTGTTTTGGTATCACAGACTGGAACATGTTCCGGGATTTTTCCGATGGCATTGAGGAGTACAGCACATCAGTCACTGGCTTTATCAATAACTGCATCGAGGACGTCGTCCCCACAGTGACTGTACGTACGTACCCCAACCAGAACCATGGATTACAGGCAACATTCGTATTGAGCTAAAGGGTAGAGCTGCCGCTTTCAAGGTGAGGGACTCTAACCCGGAAGCTTATAAGAAATCCTGCTATGCCCTCCGACGAACCATCAAACAGGCAAAGTGTCAATACAGGGTGAAGATGGAATCGTACAACACCGGCACCGACACTCGTCTTATGTGGCAGGGCTTGCAAACTATTACAGACTACAAAGGGAAGCACAGCCGCGAGCTGCCCAGTGACACGAGTCTACCAGATGAGCTAAATAATTTCTATGCTCGCTTCGAGGTAAGCAACACTGAGGCATGCATGATAGCATCAGCTGTTCCGGACGACTGTGTGATCACGCTCTCCGTAGCCGACGTGATAAAGACCTTTAAACAGGTCAATATTCACAAGGCTGTGGGGCCAGATGGATTACCAGGACGTGTGCTCCGGGCAAGTGCTGACCAACTGTCAGGTGCCTTCACTGACATTTTCAACATGTCCCTGATTGAGTCTGTAATACCAACATGTTTCAAGTAGACCACCATAGTCCCTGTGCCCAAGAACACTAAGGTAACCAGCCTAAATGACTACAACCTGTAACACTCACGTCCATAGCCATGAAGTGCTTTGAAAGGCTGGTAATGGCTCACATCAACACCATTGTCCCAGGAACCCTAGACCCACTCCAATTTGCATACCGCCCAAACAGATCCACAAATGATGCAATCTCTATTGCACTCCACACTGCCCTTTCCCACCTGACAAAAGGAACACCTACGTGAGAATGCTATTCATTGACTACAGCTCAGCGTTCAACACCATAGTACCCTTAGAGCTCATCACTAAACTAAGAATCCTGGGACTAAACACATCCCTCTGCAACTGGATCCTGGACTTCCTGATGAGGCGCCCTTAGGTGGTGAGGGTAGGTAGCAACACATCTGTCACTCTGATCCTCAACACTGGAGCCCCTCAGCCCCCTCCTGTACTCCCTCTTCACCCACGACTGCGTGGCCAGGCACAACTCCAACATAATCCTTAAGTCTGCAGACGACACACCAGTTGTAGGGAGGAGGTCAGAGACCTGGCCGGGTGGTGCCAGAATAACAACCTATCCCTTAACGTAACCAAGACTAAGAAGATGATTGTGGACTACAGGAAAAGGAGGACCGAGCACGCACCCCGTTCTCATCGACAGGGCTGTAAGTGGAGCAGGTTGAGAGCTTCAAGTTCCTTGGTATCCACATCACCAACAAACTAGAATGGTCGAAACACGCCAAGACAGTCGTGAAGAGGGCACGACAAAGCTTATATTTGGAATGGGTCTTCAGATACTCAAAAGGTTCTACAGCTGCAACATCGAGAGTATCCTGACTGGTTGAATCACTGCCTGGTACAGGGACTGCTCGGCCTCCGACCGCAAGGCACTACAGAGGGTAGTGCGTACGGCCCAGTACATCACTGGGGCTAAGCTGCCTGCCATCCAGGACCTCTAAACCAAGCGGTGTCAGAGGAAGGCCCTCAAAATTGTCAAAGACCCCAGCCACCCCAGTCATAGACTGTTCTCTCTACTACCGCATGGCAAGCAGTACCAGAGTTCCAAGACTAGGACCAAAAGGCTTCTCAACAGTTTTTACCCCCAAGCCATAAGACTCCTGAACAGGTAATACATGACTACCCGGACTATTTACATTGTGTGCCCCCTCCCCCAACCCCTCTTTTACGCTGCTGCTACTCTCTGTTTATCATATTTGCATAGTCACTTTAACTATACATCCATGAACAGTTGAAGTCGGAAATTTACATACACCTTAGCCAAATACATTTAAACTCCGTTTTTCACAATTCCTGACATTTAATCCTAGTAAAAATTCCCTGCTTAGGTCAGTTAGGATCACCACTTTATTTGAAGAATGTGAAATGTCAGAATAATAGTAGAGAGAATGATTTATGTCAGCTTTTATTTCTATCATCACATTCCCAGTGGGTAAAAAGTTTACGTACACTCAATTAGTATTTGGTAGCATTGCCTTTAAATTGTTTAACTTCGGTTAAACATTTTGGGTATCCGTCCTAAAGCTTCCCACAATAATTTGGGTGAATTTTCGCCCATTCCTCATGACAGAGCTGGTCTGACTGAGTAAGGTTTGCAGGCCTCCATGCTCACACACGCTTTTTCAGTTCTGCCCACAAATTTTCTATGGGATTGAGGTCAGGGCTTTGTGATGGCCACTCCAATTCCTTGACTTTGTTGTCCTTAAGCCATTTTGCCACATCTTTGGAAGTATGCTTGGGGTCATTGTCCATTTGGAAGACCCATTTGCGACCAAGCTTGAACTTCCTGACTGTTGCTTCATTATATCCACATACTTTTCAATTCCTCATGATGCCATCTATTTTGTGAAGTGCACCAGTCCCTCCTGCAGCAAAGCACCCCCACAACATGATGCTGCCACGCCCGTGATCACGTTTGGGATGATGTTCTTTGGCTTGCAAGCCTCCCCCTTTTTCCTCCAAACATAATGATGGTCATTATGGCCAAACAGTTCTATTTTTGTGTCATCAGATCAGAGGACATTTCTCCAAAAAGTACGATCTTTGTCCTCATGTGCAGTTGCAAACCGTAGTCTGGCTTTTTTATGGCAGTTTTGAAGCAGTGGCTTCTTCCTTGCTGAGCGGCCTTTCAGGTTATGTCGATATAGGACCCGTTTTACTGTGGATATAGATACTGTTGTACCTGTTTCCTCCAGCATCTTCACAAGGTCCTTTGCTGTTGTTCTGGGATTGATTTGCACTTTTCGCACCAAAGTACGTTCATCTCTAGGAGACAGAACGCGTCTCCTTCCTGAGCGGTATAATGGCTGCGTGGTCCCATGATGTTTATACTTGCGTACTATTGTTTGTACAGATGAACGTGGTACCTTTAGGCGTTTGGAAATTGCTCCCAAGGATGAACCAGACCTGTGGAGGTTACATTTTTTACTTATTTTTATTTTTTATTTTCCCAGGATGTCAAACAAAGAGGCACTGAGTTTGAAGGTAGGCCTTGAAATACATCCACAGGTACACCTCCAATTTACTCAAATGATGTCATTTAGCCTATCAGAAGCTTCTAAAGCCATGACATAATTTTCTGGAATTTTCCAAGTTGTTTAAAGGCACAGTCAACTTAGTGTATATAAACTTCTGACCCACTGGAATTGTGATACATCTGAAATAAGTGAAATAATCTGTCTGTAAACAATTGTTGGAAAAATGACTTGTGTCATGCACAAAGTAGATGTCCTAACCGACTTGCCAAAACTTTAACAAGAAGTAATCTTCCGACTTCAACTGTACATTCTTCCTCAATTAGCCTGACCAACCGGTGCCCCCGCACATTGGCTACCCAGACTATCTGCATTGTGTCCCGCCACCCACTACCCGCCAACCCCTCTTTTACGCTATTGCTTCTCTCTGTTTATCATATATGCATAGTCCCTTTAAACATACCTACATGTACATACTATCTCAATCATCCCGACTAACCGGTGCCTGTATATATCCTTTCTACTGTATATAGCCTCGCTACTGTTATGTTTCACCCTATTTTTTACTGTTGTTTTTATTTCTTTACTTATCTATTGTTCAACTAATACCTTTTTTTACTTAGAAATTGCACTGTTGGTTAGAGCCTGTAAGTAAGCATTTCACTGTAAGGTCTACACCTGTTGTACTCGGAGCACGATTTGATTGATTTGATTTGATAAGCTACATTGGTTGACAGTGTCTATACCAAAAGATAGCTAAATGATTTAGCTGATGGCTTTCAGAGTTCAATACAGGACTGTAACATTAGCTAGCTAACATTAGGTTACCTCTAATTGAGAATCTTGTGTTTTGTTGTGGAGGAAAAAAATATGGAATCGCATCTCTTCTCAGCTGTCGTCGAAATGGATTCCCCATCAGTTTAGCTTGAAAATCCCTCTGATCATCTTTGGTCACTGCATAATTCTTGATAGCTGCAAGCCACTGGCAGAATAGGTGTGAATCTCTGGTAGGTAGAACACATTGTTGTGCTCGTTTGTAGTTAGCACTGCCAGGCACAGAACACCACACAGGCATGATGACAAACATTAGTTAAAAACAAATGTTAAAAAAATGTACTGTGTGTTGGTCGTTCAAAGTAAACAACATTATTCAAGTTTGTGGGCACCTAGCGGGTGGTATCAGCATTCGCTATGAATGCCGTACTATGTGGTTCGCTATGAGCAGACGAATACATAGGGAGCGAAGCTCCCCTATTCTTCCAGTGAAATGAAAATGTGCTAGTTCTAGCTAATGGTTTGGATAAATGTGATGTTTATAATAAAAACGTGATGTTGTTAATATAGTAATGACTGGATGCCGTGGCAGAGCCAGGGTGAAATTCCCCTTTAACGATTACAAGCATACTGTACCTATAACATGATGCAGCCACCACTATGCTTGAAATATGGAGTGATACTCAGTAATGTGTTTTATTGGTTTTGCCCCAAACATAACACTGTATTCAGGACAAGAATTGCTTTGCCACATTTTTGGCAGTATTACTTTAGTGCCTTGTTGCCAACATGATGCATGTTTTGGAAATGTTTTATTCTGTACAGGCTTGCTTCTTTTCACTCTTTCAATTAAGTTAGTATTGTGGTTTAAGTACAGTGTTGTTGGGTTAAGTATAATGATCCATCCCCAGTTTTCTCCTATCACAGCCATTAAATTCTGTAACTGTTTCAGAGTCACCCATTGTCCTCGAGGTGAATTCCCAGAGCGGTTTCCTTCCTCTCCAGAAACTGAGTTAGGAAGGATGCCTGTATCTTTTTAAATGTTTTACCCATTTACCAATAGATGCCTTTCTTTGCGAAATATTGAAAAACCTCCCTGGTCTTTGTGGCTAAATCTGTGTTTGAAATTCCCTTCTCGACTGAGGGATCTTATATAAAATTGTATGTGTGGGGTACAGAGATGAGGTAGTCATTCCAAATAATGTTAAACACTATTATTGCACACAGAGTGAATCAATGCAACTTATTATGTAACTTGTTAAGCACATTTTTACTCCTGAACTAATTTAGTTTTGCCATAACAAAGTGGTTGAATGCGTATTGACTCAAGACATTTCAGCTTTTCATTTTTTATTCATAATTATTATTTTTTTTTTAACGTAATTCCACTTTGACATTATGGGGTATTGTGTCTAGGCCAATGAAAAAACATCTCAATTTAATCCATTTTAAATTCAGGCTGCAACACAACAAAATGTGGACAAAGTCAAGGGGTGTGAATACTTTCTAAAGGCACTGTATATCACAAGATATCTTGTTGTACTTACAATTATTATGAAGACCAATATCCTTAACTACATTTTCAGTAACGGTTGCAGATACTTTTTACTTGCTATGAGTGTGATATGTTTTTTTTTTTTAATCAACCTTGTTTGAATGCACTAGCTGTAAGTTGCAAAGGACAAGAGCACCCGCAAATTGACGAAAATGTAAATGTGAAAATGTCAACTTGCAAAGAATCCTGGGTAATATGTAACTGTGTGGGTAATTCCAGTAATATATAGACAATTAGATTACAGTAATAATGTTTGTAACGTAAAGTGGATTAGCGTAAAATGGATTACAGTAGCTGTACTTAAAAATACATTTCAGTAACTTACTGGCCAATTGCTGCCATTAAGTTACTGTACATTTTACACAATGTTTTACAGTGCACATTTAGTACCCGAAGGATACTGTGTATCTGAATAGTGTAGTGATATCCTGTGGTGGTATAGACAGTGACATTATTCTATGTTGCACCTTATCATTCCGTCCAAGCACATAGGATTTTCCCACAATGTTGCCCTTATATTTTTTAATTTAATCTTTATTTAACTAGGCAAGTCAGTTAAGAACAAATTCTTAGTTACAATGACGGCCTACCAAAAGGCCTCCTGCGAGGACAGGGGCTGCGATTGAAAATAAAAATATTACTCAGGACCACAGATCTAGTTCTGCATTCAGAGACTTTGTTTACAATGCACGATTGCAGTGGTAAGGAATGTAACTACTGATATATCTACATCCATATTCCTGGAAAATCACCACAGGTCTACTGTATATCTATTTTTTGTTTTAAACACTGTAGGTTTACGTTTGTTGCATTCTTGACTAGTAATCCTGAATTACGAACTGCCTCATAAAAATCTGATTTTAAGATCTGTATAGCCATGAATTATCTCTGCCTAATTATGAAAGATTGTTTTAATTTATGAACTGATAATGTGTTGTTTTGCTCTTATAATCCTTGCTATTACCTTAGCGATAGCCAATACTGCTCACACACACACACACACACACAGCAGATCAGAGGGATTTGGGTTTATTGGCAAGCTATTCATGGACATGGTGGGGTGACATTTAGAGAGCGCTTACTAGTAACAAAGCCTAGCGCTTTCATATGAGGGGAGCGTTCCTTTGGTTGTGCACCAAAAGTGCAATTTATAATCTGACAACTAACCCGGACCGCCATAAAAAAGCATCACTCATAACTCCCGCGCTTTGCATATTGCAAGTCAAAAGCATTTAATGGTGAGATCTAACTTTCCCTGAGTTCCATTGATCATGTGGCAGGCTGCGATTCCCATGAGCAGTGTGTATTAAGGCCAGTGACAAGCGGAAAACATTACAAATGAGCTTTAACAAATTTGCGAGGCAGTGTCACCGCTTTGATGTATAGATAAGTGGATGCTGGCTTCTCTCTCTCTTTCCTCTATCTCATTGTCATTCTTATTCTCCTTCACTCTCTCCATATTTATCTCGCTCTCTCCCCATCTATCTGTCTCTCCTTTTCTCTCTGTCTCCATCTACTCCTCTCTCACCTCTCTCTCTGTCCCCCCCCCTCTCTGTCTATTTGTATCTATTCCACACTTTTGAATTACTGAACTGATGCGCTGGGGAAATCTCAGTGATTAACGTGTCTTCGTTCTGATGAGAGTCAAGAGTGAGTCATAAATCACGCCCTGGAGATCAGGCTTCAGAGGGAAAATCCCTCTTGCTATGGAATGTAGCTATGTGACTGTGCCTGCCACGGCAGGGTTGAAATAGAGCCCCACAGTGGAGGTGTCATAATACCCATAAAACCAAGTGGTCAAACAGGGAAATGGTTCCAATCATTTTTCCATTATTCATTTTTTCCCATAGGGGATTTTAGAAACACTTAAAATAAGAGCTGTGTTTCGTGTAGGCTAACGCTGGTGTGACATTTTGATTATCGTGTAAAATGACTTTTATCAATATATTTTCGGCTCTATTTGTAATCAGATTCGAAAGTGCCAATGAACATAAAAGTAGACATCATGCAAAACCAAAAATCGCTGCACGCTCCTGCACGTCCTCTCTAGATGACACCTTTGCTAACAGTTATTGTGTCAATTTAAAACTTGCACAAGTTATTTCACAGAATTGTCCATTTAAAGAAATTCAGCCAATTTATAAATTTTGCTGTCATTAGATAGTTAATCCAGAGATTCTTACTTTTTGCCTTAATTCAGCAGTCTCGTCCAGATCATCATGGCATTTGTAGTTCTTTATGATAGTTATATTAGCAGCAAATTAGCATTTCATTTATGGGGGTAAATCCAGGCAAATATATTGATAAAAGTAATCTTGTCCTAGAGATTTACACGGTTATCAAAACATCATGCCAGGGTAAGCCTACATGAAACACAGCCCTTATTTGAAGTGTTTCTAAAATACCCTATGGGGGAAAATGAATGGTGGAAAAATGATTGGAACCATTTCCCTGTTTGACTGCTAGGGTTTTTGGGTATTATGACTCCCACTGTAGTACTTTATAGTCTGAGATGTAATGCTGGCAGGCTGAGGAGGATGTTTTTAAAGCCATACGTATCCGTGGAAGTACGAGGGAAGCGTGGTGATAAATCCTTATCCTAGGCCTGGATCTTGTTCTTTTTACGCTGTTCCGCTAGACTTGGGAGAATTGTAATTGAGAGGGGAAACATGAAAACAAAGCTAATGATCTTTCCTCCCACTTTACATTTTTCCCCTGGGCTTTCTGTCTGTGCTACTAAACTCATACATCGTTCACTAAGTACAACAGCAATCTGGTCCCCCTCAGATTGTGAGGCGGGGGAAAGTGAAAGACGCTGTCTATTCCCCTGATGAACTCATGCTGTCTGAAGCCCTCCATTGTAGATTTATTTGGGTAGTATTCGGGAGAGATTTGTCCTTTCTTAAAGAAACATTTATATAAGGACAAACTGTACTTAAAATAACCATATATTTCATACTGTATACACCAGTGTGGTTCAATATGCTTTCTGAATGGCAATTGGGAGTCAATCATGTGTTGTCTAAACGCACAGATGTGAGCACTATTGACTGCCATGCTAACACCACTTCCCATGCATATTGCCATGTACTCTTGTCTTTTGATTGTCCTAGTCTTGTCCTCTAGTAGTGGTCATAGCAGGCTGCCACAACCATATAATTAGTAATTTAATAGGATATCTATGGTCACAGAAGGTTTTCTTGGAATGTTCCCTAGTTCAGTGGTTCTCTACTGGTTTTGCCTTGGGACCCAAATTAAATCAGATTGTTCCAGTCACGACCAAATATTCACACCACATTTGAAATTTTCTCCAAAATATAAATTTGAGAAAAAAGAATGTTATATTGATAGTAAATGTAGAAATTATGACAAAAAAAATATTCACCTTTCCCATATTCTTGATAAAGAATAATAAGATCGATGTTTTGAGACCACAAAATCTGCTAAATAGCTTTGCTAATTAAGGTAAACTCACTCACTTTTGTGACCTTATTTTAGCGCCCAAAAAACGTAATACTTCCAGATAAACTGTAATATCAATACCAATTTCTCCCCTTTTCAACAAAATCAATGACGATAGCTTCATGATGCCCATCTCTGCATGATTCAAGAAGGCAATGAACTCCGTCGGGTCTTTTTAAAAACGGCGGGTGGGGAAGCTAAACCTATTGCGAGATAGTGAGAAGGAGAGATGTCGTGTGGGGAAACGGCTTTTTTCACTCTATCTGTCCAACTTATCACCTTATCGCCTCTAAAATGTAAATAAAACACAATAAAGACTTTATATAATGTGTCATTACATACCTATTTGAAGGTTTGTGTCGAATTTGAATCGGGTTTAGGGTGGTGCTAAAGTGATCTTCAGAAGTAAACCGGCTTTTGAGAGTCATGATAGCGTGCAGTGATGACGCAAAAAATGACTAGGTATCCCCCGTTACCCTGTCCCTGTTCCTTTCTTGTTTTTAAACGGTGAGAGAAGTGCTACACCTGGTGGAGAGAGGCTGTAAGATAGAATTAGTTGCTTTATGCGTGCTGTACGTTACGCCATGACACGTCACGATGTAACGTACAGCGTCGGAGGGGTCAGTTTTTTCAACTTTTCTCCAATACTATAGAGCCATTACCATGTCAATCAACGCTTGAATAGAAACGTAGTTCACACCCCAGATTTTGATGTCAACACAGTCGCTACAGTCCCATTAGTTCTTTGCAGCCTCGTTTGAATGTCGCGGTTGCGGACATTTGTACGGAATGGGGTTAGCGTACGTTACTCTATATTGAAAATACTGTGATTGAAGAAAAATAATTCAGAGATTAAACTATTTAATCACTTAATACCACTTTCGACCTGGTTGTAGTTAAGCTCAGACTGGAGTATTCTTTTCATTGAAATTGAAAAAATGCAGAGGTAAGGTCTTCTTTTTATTTTTCACTCAGACACCACATTCAAGACCCACCAGTCGAGAATCACTGCCATAGTGGGCATACAGCTAGCCTTTTCCATTGGATATATTCAGAAATGTTAACATTCACAAGATTGTTTCTACTTAACAGTATGCACAGTCACATGTTGAAAGGTTATGGGTGTATCATCATCACAGTGGTCTTGTCAGCAATATCGAGTTGGTTCTCCCTAAATAGAATGAACACACAGGAACATCTTCTTGCTACTTTTGTGTATTGGTGAGTGTTGGAGTGTTCTAATGAGTCTGCTATAGGCCCCGGCGGAGAGGCTCTGCTCCTTCCCTTGATGGCGTGTGATTTTTCCCTTCAGGCCTAGTGCTTCAGCTCCAAAGATATGGTCCGGACTCTCCCTGCTGTCTGCTCAGCGTCTCAACACACTCCTAGATATGCACACACACTCACTCACTCACATACACACACACACGTATGCACACGGAGACTCCATTGGCCCAGTCCATTCACAAATGTACAGCATTACATCGACCACCAGACCAACCGCGACATGCCAGATACATTAGTACTTCTGCCTTGGTTTCTATTCTGTTCAAACATGACTATAAAGTGATCATTTGTTTTTAGTCTGTGTTATTTTCGTGCATATGTGAACAACTGGGGTTTGACTCTGGCTCTTCTGTGGGCTAACATACTCCTGTGGAGCATGTTAGCCCACTGATCTAAAGCCTGTGTAATAGTAAATGGAGCCGACGCAAGTCTTCAATTCTCAGTATAAACAAAACAACAGACATCTATAGCTAATCTCACTGTGTTTACACTACTGGAATTCTATCAGAGGCACAAAGCTATCAAGTGTGTACTACAACACAATTATAATAACCATTGTAAATATTACCAGCATTTAACTGGAAGGCAAAACAATTATATTGTTGAGGGGAATTAACTGAATGGATGTCTAAACAAATGAGTACTTCACATGGATATGTATAATAAAATACATAATTAACTATTTTATCATCTCGACCAATCACGTTTCTTTTCTATTTTATGGGTTTGGCAGCTAGGACTGCATGGACAACAATGAATAGCTATCTGGAAAATTTAACATGTTATTGATTGCAGGGCATTTCATATAAGCACACACTTATAGTAGGAAGAATATCTTCCCATGCATTTGAACGATCACACAATGATATGAGGAGAAGTGAGACTACATGAGGATTGACCTGACAAAGGGCGTGATTACCTCAGAGGTAATTGGAAGTGCTACTGCAAGGGAAGGGCTACCCCATAATGATTACATTTACAACTCAATAAACATTTATATTTCATCTTCTGTACTTCACAGCTGTGCATTCCTGATAACACTATGGTTGTGTCCCAAATGGCACCCTATTCCCTATTTAGTGCACAACTTTTGACCAGAGTCCATAGGGCCCTGGTCAAAAGTAGTGTACTATATAGGAAATTGGGTAGACACAACGTTAAATATATATTGTCTCAAAGCAGAGCGAGAAAGCAGAGCATACGGACATACAGGCTTGAAGAATCCCTGTGAGATAGCTATTACCGTATACAAATACCATGGGGGTAGACTTGAATTAGTGTTGAAAGGCATGGGATGTGGTCTGTCTTGGAGAGGATTTGATGTGTGTCCCAAATAGCATACTATTTAGGGCTGGGTGACATGGCAATTTTTGATGGTATGATAGTATTTTATGTTTCTGAACAATACAAGTTCGAAATTATAGTCACTTTATTATTTAAATATTGAAAGAAATATGGCTACAGACAGAAACAACATAACACAATTTGAAGTCATATGGGTCATAGAGACTTACAAGTATTAGAAACAACATTGGGTGTGGATACAATGTGAACATGTGAGTTTCAGCAAGTGTGATGTGTCACACCCTGGCCTTTGTTATATATATTTTCTTGATTAGTTTAGTTAGGTCAGGGTGTGACATGGGGGATGTTTGTGTGTTTTGTCTAGTTTAGGGTGTGTGGATTGTTTAGGGGGTTTTGTAGTATGTATGGGGTTGTGTTCAGTGTAGGTGTTTAGAAAAGTCTATGGTTGCCTGATTTGGTTCTCAATCAGAGACAGCTGGTTATTGTTGTCTCTGATTGGGAGCCATATTTAAGGCAGCCATAGGCTTTAGGTGTTTGTGGCAGCACTATTTGTATTTATAGCTTCACGGTCGTCAGTTTTGTTATTTTGTTAGTTTGTGATTAGTGTTCGTTTCGTGTTTTCTCTCTTCAAAGAATAAAAGAAGATGTATTATTCACACGCTGCGCCTTGGTCCAATCTCTCACCGCAAGACGATCGTGACATGATGTCAATAATGTTTGTGGAAATGTATGTATTTAAATGTTAAGTTGTTTATTATTTTTGTCTATGTATGGTGAAAAAACAAAATGTAAAAAATATTTTAAAAGAAAATTAATTAAGAATTATAATCATGCCGATAGGCTCAGGTAGATTTTTAATAGGGTCGTTAGCATTAGGAAAAAATAACATTTTGTACCCTAACCTATCTCAAAATCTTGACCATTAGACTTGCAACCTTTCTGACTTAATACATTTGTAGGTGCAACAGTTTTTATAAAATGTACAGTGGCTTGCCAAAGTATTCACCCCCCTTGGCAATTTTCCTATTTTGTTGCCTTACAACCTGGAATCAAAATGGATTTTGGGGGGTTTGTATCATTTGATTTACACAACACTTTGAAGATGCCAAATATCTTTTATTGTGAAACAAACAAATAATAAGACAAGAAAACTGAAAACTTGAATGTGCATAACTATTCACCCCCCCAAAGTCAATACTTTGTAGAGCCAACCTTTTGCAGCAATTACAGCTGCAAGTGTCTTGGGGTATGTCTCTATAAGCTTGGCACATCTAGCCACTGGGATTTTTGCCCATTCTTCAAGGCAAAACTGCTCCAGCTCCTTCAAGTTGGATGGGTCCCGCTAGTGTACAGCAATCTGTAAGTCATACCACAGATTCTCAATTAGATTGAGGTCTGGGCTTTGACTAGGCTATTCCAAGACATTTAAATGTTTCCACTTAAACCACCCGAGTGTTGTTTTAGCAGTATGCTTAGGGTCATTGTCCTGCTGGAAGGTGAACCTCCGTCCCAGTCTCAAATCTCTGGAAGACAAACAGGTTTCCCTAAAGAATTTACCTGTATTTAGCGCCATCCATCATTCCTTCAATTCTGACCAGTTTCCCAGTCCCTGCTGATGAAAAACATCCCCACAGCATGATGCTGCCACCTCCATGCTGCCACCTCCATGGTGTTCTCGGGTGATGAGAGGTGTTGGGTTTACTCCGGACATAGCGTTTTCCTTGATGGCCAAGAAGCAACATTTTAGTCTCATCTGAACAGAGTACCTTCTTCCATATGTTTTGGGAGTCTCCCACATACCTTTTGGCGAACAACAAACGTGTTTGATTCTTTTTTTCTGGCCACTCTTCTTTAAAACCCAGCTCTGTGGAGTGTACGGCTTAAAGTGGTCCAATGGACAGATACTCCAATCTCCGCTGTGGAGCTTTGCAGCTCCCTCAGGGCTATCTTTGGTCTCTTTGTTGCCTCTCTGATTAATGCCTTGCCTGGTCTGTGAGTTTTGGTGGGCAGCCCTCTGTTGGCAGGTTCGTTGGGGTACCATATTCTTTCCATTTGTTAATAAGGGATTTAAAAGTGCTCCGTGGGATTTTCAAAGTTTCTGATATTTTTTTTAACCCAACGCTGATCTGTACTTCTCCACAACTTTGTCCCTGACCTGTTTGGAGAGCTCCTTGGTCTTCATGGTGCCGCTTGCTTGGTGGTGCCCCTTGCTTAGTGGTGTTGCAGACTCTGGGGCCTTTCAGAACAGGTGTATATATACTGAGATCACATGACAGATCATGTGACACTTAGAATGCACACAGGTGGACATTATTTAACAAATTATGTGACTTCTGAAGGTAATTGGTTGCACCAGATCTTATTTCGGGGCTTCATAGCAAAGGGGGCACCACTTTGCTATGAAATGCAGGCACCACATTTCCATTTTTTTTTTAAATAATTTTTGCAACATGTTATTTTCTTCATTTCACTTCACCAATTTGGACTATTTTGTGTATGTTCATTTCATGAAATCCAAATAAAAATCTATTTAAATTACAGGTTGTAATGCAAGAAAATAGGAAAAACGCCAAGGGGGATGAATACTTTTGCAAGGCACTGTATCATCTATCGCTTTCACGTGTCACTAGAGAACCAATGCTGTGCTCCCTTTTCGTTGCATTTCTGACAAAGCTTGAATCTTTTCAACCCAATCTGAGTTCTATTAAACCGGGCTCAGCAACTCAACAACACAGCTGGCCGCCAGCACCGGGGGCTGCCAGTCAGCAGAAGTGGTTGAGAACAAACAAAAGGCTACTCTAGATACTGTATATGTTGCTATTCAAGCTGAGGGTTAATGGGTTGGTTGTTATTAGTGAGCTGTTTCCCATTTATTAAGCCAATGAATGTTGTTTTGTTTGGATTAGATAGCTAGCTAGTTAGCCAGCAGCTGTATCTATACTGAACAAAAATATAAACGCAACATGCAACAATTTCAAAGGTTTTACTGAGTTACAGTTCTTATAAGGAAATCAGTCAATAGGCCCTAACCTATGGATTTCACAAAACTGGGAATACAGATATGCATCTGGTGATCACAGATGTCTTTTAAAAAAAAGGTAGGTGCGGGGATCAGAAAACCAGTCAGTATCTGCTGTGACCACCATTTGCCTCACACATCTTGACAGATCTCCTTCGCATAGAGTTGATCAGGCTGTTGATTTTGGCCCGTGGAATGTTGTCCAACTCCTCTTCAATGTCTGTGAAAAAGTCCAGAGCATCCTAAACAAGCTCAATTGGTGACATGTCTGAGTATATAGGCCATGGAAGAACTGGGACATTTTCAGCTTCCAGGAATTGTGTACAGATCCTTGTGACATGGGGCAGTGCTTTATCATGCTGAAACATGAGGTGATGGCGGCTGAATGGCAGGACAATGGGCCTCGGGATCTCGTCATGGTATCTCTGTGCATTCAAATCTCTGTGCATTCAAATGCAAAATTGTGTTCGTTGTCCTTAGCTTGTGCCTGCCCATACCATAACCCCACTGCCACCATAACCCCACCACCATCTCTGTTCACAATATTGACATCATCAACCCACTCGCCCACATGATGCCAAATTCGATTTTTTTTAAAAGGCGGCTTATGGTAGAGAAATTAATATAAAATTATCTGGCAACAGCTCTGGTGGACCTTTCTGCATTCAGCATGCCAATTGCACACTCCCTCAAAACTTGAGACATATGTGGCATTGTGTCGTGTGACAAAACTGCACATTTTAGAGTGGCCTTTTATTGTCCCCAGCACAAGGGTGCACCTGTGTACCCAAGGGCGGGTAAAATCAAGCCCTGCCCGGCGCCAGGGCGGACATGGAAGCGAGTGCACCCATATCTTCCAGGACCAGCACACACACCGCTCACAGCATGAAATCAAACCACAAGACAAACAGTAAATGGCGAAAAGCAAAACATACAATAATCCCATCCCCACCCCTGATTGGAGGACCTCAAACATTTATACTCTACATTTGTGTATATAATTATTCCAACACTCATCAATTCCACCCTTCAGACAGCCACAGATCAACCAATCTTTCCCTATAAATCGTCATTCTACCATTTCCTCTCGCAATACATCCCTCCGTTCTCCCATGGTGTCCCACTAGGGATTTGAACCTCCCCATCTGCAACACTTCTGCCAAAATTGCCCCAAAAATAAACATTTTACCCAAGAGCACAATGATTGACTGTCTGTAGTCCTCCAAATCCCCCAGCAATACAGTTTGCAGGTCTAACCACACCCTGATATTATGGCATAACAACAATTCCTGGACCTGACTCCAAAAACAAACCACCGATGGACAGTACCAAAATAGATGCTCTATTGATTCTGTTTACGCATGCGGAGTCTGTACCGGTCTGACGGATGAATGCTCCATATACTGAGCAGTCTTTTTGTAGCGGGCATTTTATATAATAGCTTAAACTGAAAAAAATATATTGATGCATTAATTGTTGTTTTGTATATAATTTCAAACCCGATGCCATGGTATTGGGACATTGAAAATCTGTTCCCAACTATCTTGAATTTTATGCGGCATAGTTTAACGACCGTAAGTGAAACATTTTACGATTTATATTAGTCATTTTAAGCCATTTATGATTTTTATTTGGTGACAAACTAATTAATTCCTTTCATTTTTAAGTAATTGCCTTTTCTGTTTTTATGGTAGAGTTGTGATGAGTTGGTTATAATTTTGTGTTGAGCATACATCTCCATACACCTATTATGTCACGATTCTGTGGAGGAGAGACGGACCAAAACGCAGCATGTGGAAAATAAGCCATCTTCTTTTATTTTACTACGAAGATGAAACACGAAACGAAACACTTATACAAACTATGCAAAAACAACAAACGACCGTGAAGCTATAAACGTAGTGCACACACACAGGCTACAAACGTTCAACATAGACACAGCGACAATCACCCACAAACAAACAATGTGAAACCACCTACCTTAATATGGTTCTCAATCAGAGGAGATGAAAACCACCTGCCTCTAATTGAGAACCATATCAGGTCACCCATTTACCAACATAGAAACACATAACATAGAAATGCCCACCCACACTCACGCCCTGACCGACTAACACATACAAAACAACAGAAAACAGGTCAGAAACGTGACATATATGAATTGTTTGTATGATATAATTCTACCTTCGTTGTTTACAATGTCATTCATAAACATGATACCTTTCTTATACATTCTCTCCAAGAAAATTGGTTTATCCTCTATCAGTACATTGGACTTAAGCCATATTAATTGCTTTAATATAGATTCTCCCTCTCCTGGAGGATAAAATTGGAATTCTAGCCAACGCTGTATAGCTTCATCTAAATATAAGGAAACTTTAAACAGGATCCATTGTCAATCCACCGGAAATTGATACTTTTAAGAGCCGCCTTTTAAACATTGGATGTGCCTCTCTTAGTAGCCTACTGGAAAACCAGTTCAAATCAAATCAAATCAAATTTATTAGTCACATACACATGGTTAGCAGATGTTAATGCGAGTGTAGCGAAATGCTTGTGCTTCTAGTTCCGACAATGCAGTAATAACAACAAGTAATCTAACCTAACAATTCCGCAACTACTACCTTATACACGCAAGTGTAAAGGGATAAAGAATATGTACATAAAGATATATGAATGAGTGATGGTACAGACGGCATAGGCAAGGTGCAGTAGATGGTATAGAGTACGGTATATACCTATGAGATGAGTACTGTAGGGTATGTAAACATAAAGTGGCATAGTTTAAAGTGGCTAGTGGTCCATGTATTACATAAGATGGCAAGATGCAGTAGATGATATAGAGTACAGTATATACATATACATAAGAGATGTGTAATGTAGGGTATGTAAACATTATATTAGGTGGCATTGTTTAAAGTGGCTGGTGGTACATTTTTACATAATTTCCATCAATTCCCATTTTTAAGGTGGCTGGAGCTGAGTCAGTTTGTTGGCAGCGGCCGCTAAATGTTAGTGGTGGCTGTTTAACAGTCTGATGGCCTTGAGATAGAAGCTGTTTTTCAGTCTCTCGGTCCCTGCTTGGATGCACCTGTACTGACCTCGCCTTCTGGATGATAGCGGGGTGAACAGGTAGTGGCTTGGGTGGTTGTTGTCCTTGATGATCTTTATGGCCTTCCTGTGACATCGGGTGGTGTAGGTGTCCTGGAGGGCAGGTAGTTTGCCCCGGGTGATGCGTTCTGCCGACCTCACTACCCTCTGGAGAGCCTTACGGTTGTGTGCGGAGCAGTTGCCGTACCAGGCGGTGATACAGCCCGACAGGATGCTCTCGATTGTGCATCTGTAGAAGTTTGTGAGTGCTTTTGGTGACAAGCCGAATTTCTTCAGCCTCCTGAGGTTGAAGAGGCGCTGCTGCGCCTTCTTCACAACGCTGTCTGTGTGGGTGGACCAATTCAGTTTGTCCGTGATGTGTACACCGAGGAACTTAAAACTTTCCACCTTCTCCACTACTGACCCGTCGATGTGGATAGGGGGGAGCTCCCTCTGCTGTTTCCTGAAGTCCACAATCATCTCCTTTGTTTTGTTGACGTTGAGTGTGAGGTTATTTTCCTGACACCACACTCCGAGGGCCCTCACCTCCTCCCTGTAGGCCGTCTCGTCGTTGTTGGTAATCAAGCCTACCACTGTAGTGTCGTCCGCAAACTTGATGATTGAGTTGGAGGCGTGCATGGCCACGCAGTCGTGGGTGAACAGGGAGTACAGGAGAGGGCTCAGAACGCACCCTTGTGGGGCCCCAGTGTTGAGGATCAGCGGGGTGGAGATGTTGTTACCTACCCTCACCACCTGGGGGCGGCCCGTCAGGAAGTCCAGGACCCAGTTGCACAGGGCGGGGTCGAGGCCCAGGGTCTCGAGCTTGATGACGAGTTTGGAGGGTACTATGGTGTTAAATGCTGAGCTGTAGTCGATGAACAGCATTCTCACATAGGTATTCCTCTTGTCCAGATGGGTTAGGGCAGTGTGCAGTGTGGTTGCGATTGCGTCGTCTGTGGACCTATTGGGTCGGTAAGCAAATTGGAGTGGGTCTAGGGTGTCCGGTAGGGTGGAGGTGATATGGTCCTTGACTAGTCTCTCAAAGCACTTCATGATGACGGAAGTGAGTGCTACGGGGCGGTAGTCGTTTAGCTCAGTTACCTTAGCTTTCTTGGGAACAGGAACAATGGTGGCCCTCTTGAAGCATGTGGGAACAGCAGACTGGGATAAGGATTGATTGAATATGTCCGTAAACACACCAGCCAGCTGGTCTGCGCATGCTCTGAGGACGCGGCTGGGAATGCCGTCTGGGCCTGCAGCCTTGCGAGGGTTAACACGTTTAAATGTTTTACTCACCTCGGCTGCAGTGAAGGAGAGCCCGCAGGTTTTGGTAGTGGGCCGTGTCAGTGGCACTGTATTATCCTCAAAGCGGGCAAAAAAGGTATTTAGCCTGTCTGGGAGCAAGACATCCTGATCCGCGACGGGGCTGCTTTTCTTTTTGTAATCCGTGATAGACTGTAGACCCTGCCACATACCCCTTGTGTCTGAGCTGTTGAATTGCGATTCAATTTTGTCTCTGTACTGGGACTTAGCCTGTTTGATAGCCTTGCGGAGAGAATAGCTACACTGTGTGTATTCGGTCATGTTTCCGGTCACCTTGCCCTGGTTAAAAGTAGTGGTTCGCGCTTTCAGTTTCACGCGAATGCTGCCGTTAATCCACGGTTTCTGGTTTGGGAATGTTTTAATCGTTGCTCTGGTTACGACATCGTCAATGCACTTCCTAATGAACTCGCTCACCGAATCTGCATATTCATCATTGTTGTTGTTGGACGCCGTGCGGAACATATTCCAATCCGCGTGATCAAAGCAGTCTTGAAGCGTGGATTCAGATTGGTCGGACCAGCGTTGAACAGACCTGAGCGCGGGAGCTTGTAGTTTTAATTTCTGTTTGTAGGCTGGAATCAACAAAACAGTTGGGTTTTAGATATAGTTTCGGTATAATATAAGCTTTAAGAGAGGTTTAATGCCTTGATATTTAGTAGCCCTCCAAACTCATATTCATTTTAGAAAATATCTGTTTAAATAACTATCTGGTTTTCCATTCAAAATAAAATAAAATATTTTTTGCTCACTTAACTTGAAAAAACATGATCTTGGAGTCGGTAACACCATGAATAGATATGTAAACTGTGATATCACTAAATAATTAATCCATGTAATTTTCCCATAGATTAACTGAGGTTTCTCTTTCCATGATTGCAAAGTTTTCTCTAGGACATCGTTAGAAGCAATAACACAAGGTCAATAGATAGTAGGTAACAGTCAATAAACCAGACAGACAATGCTTACATCAAGAGAGATGTACAAATGGTGTATTCATTATGTTGTCATGTAAATAAATAAATAAAATATAAATGTGTGTAAATGATTTAGAGCTGGACAGTGATGCATACTAACAAATTATCAGTACAAAGCTTTCTTACCTGCAATCACAGACCAATCAAAGTGTCGTTAAGCAGAGCCTGAGCCTGCAGCTGACACTGCACTCCAAGTCCACAACCTGTGTGTGTGTGTGTGTGTGTGTGTGTGTGTGTGTGTGTGTGTGTGTGTGTGTGTGTGTGTGTGTGTGTGTGTGTGTGTGTGTGGCAGTGAGTGAGTAAGTGGGTCATGTGTGAAAGAGTGTGATGTACAGCATCTGGGATAGATATGTGATATTCTTCTTCTAATCAAGTAGCTATCAGGAATGCATGAACAAAAGCCATTAAACAGGATCTCTTCTGCATGCTATCCCACATATTCCACATTTCCACAGACAATCTATAATCATTAAGAATACCTTTGGGCCATCATATCAAATCAAATGTATTTATATAGCCCTTCTTACATAAGCTGATATCTCAAAGTGCTGTACAGAAACCCAGCCTAAAACCCCAAACAGCAAGCAATGCAGGTGTAGAAGGAATAACTCCCTAGAAAGGCCAAAACCTAGGAAGAAACCTAGAGAGGAACCAGGCTATGAGGGGTGGCCAGTCCTCTTCTGGCTGTGCCGGGTGGAGATTATAACAGAACATGGCCAAGATGTTCAAATGTTCATAAATGATCACAGTAGTTGTCGAGGGTGCAGCAAGTCAGCACCTCAGGAGTAAATGTGCAAGTGCAGTCTCAGTGCTATGATGGGGTATAAAACCAGACTGGAGCATTTCGTATACATTGTTTGTCTTCAGGAAGGCAGTGAGTTGCAGCGCAACAGCTTTTTCTAAAATTAATGAGAGGAATGGAAGATTCGATATAGGCCGATAGTCTTTTATATTTTCTGGGTCAAGGTTTGGCTTTTTCAAGAGAGGCTTTATTACTGCCGCTTTTAGTGAGTTTGGTACACATCTGGTGGATAGAGGGCCAAGCACAGGAAGCAGCTCTTTCAGTAGTTTAGTTGGAATAGGGTCCAGTATGCAGCTTGAAGGTTTAGAGGCCATGATTATTTTCATCATTGTGTCAAGAGATATAGTACTAAAACACTTGAGTGTCTCTCTTGATCCTGGGTCCTGGCAGAGTTGTGCAGACTCAGGACAACTGAGTTTTGGAGGAATACGCAGATTTAAGTCCGTAATTTGCTTTCTAATGATCATGATCTTTTCCTCAAAGAAGTTCATGAATTTATTACTGCTGAAGTGAAATCCATCCTCTCTTGGGGAATGCTGCTTTTAGTAAGCTTTGCGACAGAATCAAAAATACATTTCGGATTGTTCTTATTTTCCTCAATTAAGTTGGAAAAATAGGATGATCGAGCAGCAGTGGGGCTCTTCGATACTGCTGTACTGTCTTTCCAAGCTAGTCGGAAGACTTACAGTTTGATGTGGCGCCATTTCCGTTCCAATTTTCTGGAAGCTTGCTTCAGAGCTCGGGTATTTTCTGTATACCAAGGAGCTAGTTTCTTATGACAAATGTTTTTAGCTTTTAGGGGTGCAACTGCATATTGGGTATTGCACAAGGTTAAATTGAGTTCCTCAGTTAGGTGGTTAACTGATTTTTGTCCTCTGACGTCCTTGGGTAGGCAGATGGAGTCTGCAAGGGCATCATGGAATCTTTGGGTTGTCCTAGAATTTATAGCATGACTTTTGATGCTCCTTGGTTGGGGTCTGAGCAGATTATTTGTAGCGATTGCAAACGTAATAAAATGGTGGTCCGATAGTGCAGGATTATGAGGAAAACCATTAATATCCACAACATTTATTCCATGGGTGTCACGCCCTGACCTTAGAGAGCCTTTTTATGTCTCTATTTGGTTTGGTCAGGGTGTGATTTGGGATGAGCATTCTATGTTTTGTTTTCTATGATTTTGTGTTTCTATGTTTTGGCCGGGTATGGTTCTCAATCATGGACAGCTGTATATCGTTGTCTCTGATTGGGAACCATACTTAGGTATCCCTTTTCCCCTCCTTTCGTTGTGGGTAGATTACTTGTGTTTGTGGCACTTAGCCCTCGTGAGCTTCACGGTTGTTTATTTTGTTTATTGTTTTGTTGGCGTCATTCCAAAATAAAGGATAGTGTACGCTCACAACGCTGCGCTTTGGTCCAGTTCTTTCATCGGCCGTGACAGAACTACCCACCACCAAGGGACCAAGCAGTGTGCGCCAACCTGGAGGACGAGCTGGACCGGCGAGGAGAGAATGGCAGAGGACAAGACCCGGTCACGGAAGCCCGAGAGACAGCTTCCAAAAAATGTTTTGGGGGGCACACGGGGAGATTGGCGGAGTTTAGACCTGAGCCAACTCCCCGTGCTTACCGTGGGGAGCATGTGACTGGTCAGGCACCGTGTTATGGGGTGATGCGCACGGTGTCTCGAGTGAGCATTCACAGGCCGGTGTGCTCTGTGCCAGCGTCCCGCATTTGCCGGGTGGTAGTGGGCATCCAGCCAGAACGGGTTGTGCCAGCTCTGCGCTCGAGACCTCCAGTGCTCCTCCACGGCCCAGTGTATCCGGTGCCAGCGCCAAGAACCAAGCCTCCAGTATGTCTCCCCAGTCTGGTGAGTCCTGTGCCTTCTACCAGGACCAGGCCTCCTGTATATCTCCCCAGCCTGGTGAGCCCTGTGGCAGCTCCACGTACCAGACAAGAAGCAAGAAGCCTCCAGTGATGATCCATGGCAAGAAGCCTCCAGTTATGATCCATGGAACAAAGCCTCCAGTGATGATCCATGGCAAGAAGCCTCCATTGATGATCCATGGCACGAAGCCTCCAGTGATGATCCATGGCAAGAAGCCTCCAGTGATGATCCATGGCAAGAAGCCTCCAGTGATGATCCATGGCAAGAAGCCTCCAGTGATGATCCATGGCACGAAGCCTCCAGTGATGATCCATGGCACGAAGCCTCCAGTGAGGATCCATGGCAAGAAGCCTCCAGTGATGATCCATGGCACGAAGCCTCCAGTGAGGAGTCATGGCACATAGCCTCCAGCGACGGTCCCCAGTCCGGAGCCTCCAGCGACGGTCCCCAGTCCGGAGCCTCCAGCGACGGTCTCCAGTCCGGAGCCTCCAGCGACGGCCTCCAGTCCGGAGCCTCCAGCGACGGCCCTCAGTACGGAACCTCCAGCGTCGGCCTCCAGTCCGGATCCTCCAGCGTCGGTCCCCAGTCCGGGGCTCGCAACGAGGGCGCCCAGTCCGGGGCCCGCAACGAGGGCGCCCAGTCCGGGGCCCGCAGCGAGGGCGCCCAGTCCGTGGCCCGCAGCGAGGGTGCCCAGTCCGGGGCCCGCAACGAGGGTCCCCAGTCCGGGGTCGGCGACGAGGGTCCCCGCACCAGAGGTGCCACCAAAGTGGGGTGAGCCAGTGGTGGAGTTGGGTCTGCGTCCCGCACCTGAGCCGCCACCGCGGATAGATGCCCACCCAGACCCTCCCCTATAGGTTCAGGTTTTGTGTCCGGAATCCGTACCTTTGGGTGGGGGGGGGGGGGGGGGTGGTACTGTCATGCCCTGTCCTCAGAGAGCCTTTTTATGTCTCTATTTGGTTTGCTCATGGTGTGATTTGGGGTGGGCATTCTATGTTTTGTTTTCTATGATTTTGTGTTTCTATGTTTTGGCCGGGTATGGTTCTCAATCAGGGACAGCTGTCTATCGTTGTCTCTGAATGGGAACCATACTTAGGTAGCCCAAAGTGATTGAGTAGGCTGCATAGATTTCATGACTAGAAGCTCAAAAGACGAAAATGTCGTTTTTTATTTTGTAAATTGAAATTTGCTATCGTAAATGTTAGCAACACCTCCACCTTTGCGGGATGCACGGGGGATATGGTCACTAGTGTAACCAGGAAGTGAGGCCTCATTTGACACAGTAAATTCATCAGGCTTAAGCCATGTATCAGTCAGGCCAATCATATCAAGATTATGATCAGTGATTAGTTCATTGACTATAACTGCCTTGAAAGTGAGGGATCTGACATTAGGTAGCCCTATTTTGAGATGTGAGGTATCACGATCTCTTTCAATAATGGCAGGAATGGAGGAGGTCTTTATTCTAGTGAGATTGCTAAGGCGAACACCGCCATGTTTAGCTTTACCCAACCTGGGTTGAGGCACAGACACGGTCTCAATGTGGATAGCTGAGCTGACTACACTGACTGTGCTAGTGGCAGACTCCACTAAGCTGGCAGGCTGTATGCCTGGCCTGCACCCTTGTTCCATTGTGGAGCTAGAGGAGTTAGAGCCCTGTCTATGTTGGTAGATAAGATGAGAGCACCCCTCCAGCTAGGATGGTGTCCGTCACTCCTCAACAGGCCAGGCTTGGTCCTGTTTGTGGGTGAGTCCCAGAAAGAGTGCCAATTATCTACAAATTCTATATTTTGGGAGGGGCAGAAAACAGTTTTCAACCAGCGATTGAGTTGTGAGACTGCTGTAGAGCTCATCACTCCCCCTAACTGGGAGGGGGCCAGAGACAATTACTCGATGCCGACACATCTTTCTAGCTGATTTACAGGCTGAAGCTATGTTGCGCTTGGTGACCTCTGACTGTTTCAATTTGTCAGAGCTAATGGTGGGAAGCTTCGGCGTCTCAGACCCCGTAACGGGAGGAGTAGAGACCAGAGAAGGCTCGGCCTCTGACTCCGACTCGCTGCTTAATGGGGAGAACCGGTTGAAAGTTTCTGTCAGCTGAATGAGCGACACCGGTTGAGCATTCCGACAGCATTTCCCTCCAGAAGCCATGAGAAAGTTGTCCGGCTGCAGGGACCGTGCAAGGGGATTTATACTAACATTACTATCTGTACTTACTGGTGGCACAGACGCTGTTTCATCCTTTCCTACACTGAAATTACTCTTGCCTAACGATTGTGTCTGAAGCTGGGCTTGCAGCACAGCTATCCTTGCCGTAAGGCGATCGTTCCCCTGTATATTATGAGTACAGCGACTGCAATTAGAAGGCCTCATGTTAATGTTACTACTAAGCTTCGGCTGTTGGAGGTCTTGACGAACCATGTCCAGATAAAGCGTCCTCTCCTGAATCCATTTAATGAAAGTTAACCAATTTTAGATAGCTAAATACACTAAATAGGAGACGCTGAGCAAATTTCAGGTCTGCTGAGCGCAACCTTGAAGTTGTAAAAATTCTGTGCAACTTCCAGCATTTATTTACTGTGAACACTGAGACTCTACCCGCTTTAAGTTACAGTTTAAACCGTGGCCAAGTAGGTTACTGTGGCTGTTTTATCAGAATGTATCAGAATGTAGAGTAGCCTACCATCAAAACAATGGAGAAATTGTAGGATTTGACATTAACCTCCCTGTCCTTTAGACAAAGAGGTGACATAAAATGTTGTGGTGTTGTTTGATGCAAGAAACCACTTTACTAAATAAAATGTATTATTATTCCCTTACCATTATTACAGGGAATCAGACAAACTATTCAAGCCTGTCTTTAAGACAAAAAAAATATCTTTACCTGACTCGCTTTTCAAACATGTCTAGAAATATATACGTTTTGTGCTCTTGTAGAGAGCAATCACTCCCTTATTGCTGACTACAAATGTTCTATAAGTGGGCTAATAACTCAATAACTAGCAAAGGATATGAACAAAATGTGCACTCATGGCTACATGCCGATCTCGTTTTGATCTCAAAACAAGTGCCTGGAGGTGTGTTGGGTCATTGTCCTGTTTAAAAACAAATGATAGTCCCACTAAGCACAAACCAGATGGGTTGGCGTGTCGCTGAAGAATGCTATGGTAGGCATGCTGGTTAAGTGTGCCTTGAATCTTTTTTATAAATCACTGACAGTGTCACCAGCAAAGCACCATCACACCTCCTCCTCCATGCTTCACGGTTCAGAGATCATCCGTTCACCTACTCTGCGTCGGATGTTTGGTTCCAACACGATGGTTGGAACCAAAAATCTCAAATATGGACTCATCAGACCAAAGGACAGATTTCCACCGGTCTAATGTTTATTGCTCATGTTTCTTGGAGCAAGCAAGTCTCTTCTTCTTATATGTTTCTTTGCAGCAATTCGACCATGAATGTCACGCCCTAACAGCCCTCTGGGTTCTCTATGGTGTATAGGTCAGAGCGTGACTAGGGGGGTTTCTAGCATTTCTATTTCTATGTTGGTATTTGTATGGTTCCCAATTAGAGGCAGCTGATTATCGTTGTTTCTAATTGGGGATCATACTTAAGTTGCCCATTATTCCCACCTGTGTTGTGGGATATTCTTTTCAGTTAGTGTGTAAGTGCGCTCTGTACTGGACGTTCGTTTATTCTTTGTTGTTTTTTGTTAAGTTTCACTTTGAAATAAAGTATGTGGAACTATACGCACGCTGCGCCTTGGTACGCTCCTTTCGAAGAGCGTGACAGTGAATTCCTGATTCACGCAGTCTTATCTGAACATTTGATATTGAGATGTGTTTGTTACTTGAACTCTGTGAAGCATTTACTTGAGCTGCAATCTGAGGTACAGTTAACTAAAATAAATGTATCCTCTGCAGCAGAGGTAACTCTGGGTCTTCCTTTACTGTGGCAGTTCTCATGAGAGCCAGTTTCATCATAACGCTTGATGGTTTTTGCGACTGCATTTGAAGAAACTTTCAAAGTTCTTGAAATGTTCTGCATTGACTGACCTTCATGTCTTAAAGTAATGATGGACTGTCATTTCTCTTTGCTTATTTGAGCTGTTCTTGCCATAATATGGACTTGGTCTTTTACCAAATAGGGCTATCTTCTGTATACCACCCCTACCTTGTTACAACACAACTGATTGGCTCAAACACGTTAAGGAAATCAATTCCACAAATTTACTTTTAACAAGGCTCATCTGTTAATTGAAATGCATTCCAGGTGACTACCTCATGGAGCTGGTTGAGAGAATGCCAAGAGTGTGCAAAGCTGTCATCAATGCAAAGGGTGGCTACTTTGAAGAATCTAAAATAACACTTTTTTGGTTACCACATGATTCCATATGTGTTATTTCATAGTTTTGGTGTCTTCACTATTATTCTACAATATAGTAAAAAGAAAGAAAAACCCTTGAATGAGTAGGTGTGTCCAAACTTTTGACATGTACTGTATACCTACTGTACTGTGCCAGAATTTATTCACACCCCTTGACTTTTTCCACAATTTGTTTTGTCATTGGCCGATACACAATGCCCCATAATGTCAAAGTGGAATTATGTTTTAGACATTTCTATGTATTAATAAAAAAGGAAAGCTGAAATGTTTTGAGTCCATAAGTAGTCAAACCATTTGTTATAGCAAGCCTAAATAAGTTCAGGAGTAACCATTTGCTTAACAAGTCACATAATACGTTGCATGGACTCACTCTGTGTGCAATAATAGTGTTTAACATGATTTTTGAATTACCTCGTCAATGTACATGTAATTATCTGTAAGGTCCCTCAGTCGAGCAGTGAGTTTGAAACACAGATTCAACCACAATGACCAGGATAAAAAAATTATGGAATAGAGCTAAGCACAGGAACAATTCTAAAGGAAAACCTGGTTCAGTTTGCTTTCCAACAGACACTGGGAGACAATTCACCTTTCAGCAGGTCAATAACCTGAAACACAAGGCCAAATATACACTAGAGTTGCTTACCAAGACGACATTGAGTGTTCCTGAGTGCCCTAGTTACAGTTTTGACTTAAATCTGCTTGAAAAATGATGGCAAGACTTGAAAATGGCTGTCTCGCAATGATCAACAACCAACTTCACAGAGCTTGAATAATTATAAAAAGAATAAATGTGCAAATATTGTACAATCCAGGTGTACAAAGCTCTTAGAGATGTACCCAAAAAGACTCATAGCTGTAATCGCTGCCAAAGGTGACTGAATTATGTATTGACACAGAGGCTTGAATACTTACGTAATTAAGATATATTAGAGATTTATTTCTCAATTTTTAATTTTTAATTTTTTAACATTTTTCTTCGATTGTTTTGGTATTTTGTCGTTGACAAATTACAATTAAATCAATTTTCTTCCGGCTTTGTAACACAACAAAATGTAGAAAAAGCCAAGGCGTGTGAATACTTTCAGAAGGCACTGTACATACAATACATACTCATGCAGCCACAGGAAATGGCATCTAGGATTTTGATACCAGCAATCCTCCGGTTGCCAGCTCACTTCCATCCAAATTTTTCCCATCAGACCCAGAATTCAAACTGGCAACTTTCCGGTTGATGGCTTGCCTCTCTAACTGCTAGGCTAGCTGTAACCCATACTCCCATAACTTAATGAGAGCCATTTGTTTAACTGTGTCGTGCCCAGTTAAGCAATAAGGCATAACAACCCATGGATTTCTGTGAATAAACCACGTCTAAAGGCTATTCTTAGGTATGACAACTGGGGTTTCGTAACTTACAAGCACACGAAAGATCGGATTTATTACAGCAGCCACAGTATAGAGCCACCTACAATTACGCTATCCCTTTGAAAATGTTGTGCTTTGTATACTCACTGTACTGAATACTACATATGTGATCCATTGTAGATTATACTATGCATATGTTCTTGATGTGGGGTTGCTGTATTGCTGTATGGCCATACAGTGTGTTAGCTGTGATGGTAATTTTAGAATGTTTACCTTTAAAGTGGCGTAGTTGGTGGTCATACAGTGGGAGTGTATTATGATATTAGAGTGTGTGCTTTGCTGTTATGCTGGCCATACAGTGTATTAGATGATATTAGAGTGTGTGTTACGCTGGTTGGCCATAGAGTGTATTAGCTAAGATGAGGAGGAAATGAAGGGCTCGTGCCATTGAGGTTATACACTGGGCCAGACGATGACAGATACACCTTTAACCAGCTGATGCATTAAAGGCCCCACTTACTAACTCCACTGCAACCTGCTAAACTCACAGCCTGCCAGTGTTGTATTTAGAGATTAAGGGCAGGATTCAATTCACGGTAAACGCTGCATATGTCGGCTCATTCGGAAATTACCTTCATGTTTTTATGCGGATCTTCTTTGATACTTCTGCCATATGGATTTATTCCAGCCCTAAACATATTTGAAACAAAACAAGGAAAGATGGCGTGATGAAATGTCAAAACACAATGAGAAGAGAAAAGAGGAGAAGAGATAAAGCATCAAAAATCTATTTGGGAAAACAGACAGGGAATGTCAGGCGAAATGTATACGTCAATCATCAATCTTGATGAGACTTACGTGAGATTTAATGACATGCTATAGCTAACAGTAGTGCAATGTTGTTGTAGCTAAGGTCCTGCGGATGGAAGATGTTGAAATATGATGGCATAACCTTTGAGGAAGGGGAGTATGAGGGGGGAATAAACCCTGATGAGGATGTAACTTAGGAGGTATCCGAAATGGCACTCTGTTCACTATATAGTGTATTACTTTTTACCAGGGCCCATAGGCCCTACCATCGGGCTCTGGTCAAAATTAGTACACTTTATAGGGAATAGGGTGCCATTATGGATGCACATCAGCCTTTCTCTTGTTGTTGTTGTCGTTATTGTTTTTCTTTAAATATATTTCTCTCCCTTCATGCTGTGTGAGGTTCCAGGTGGCCGTGGAACAGAGCAACAAATACCACTGACCTTCCTGCCTCGCTTGGTTGCTACTGAGCATTAGTCAGCCGAGCAGATATGTAAAATGTCAATCACAAAATACAGCAGGAAGATCAGAGAGATGGACGGGACCGTCATGGGAGATAACTGTGTCTGAAGAAAGGCATCTGACACTGAGATATTTCCTTGATCAACCCACACTCATCTAGGCAGGTGATCTGACATTCTTTAATCTTGCTAATGGAAAGTAAGACTAGGGTCATGTCGCAAATAGCACCCTATTCCCTACATAGTTCAATACTTTCCTATTTTGTCCTCAATTGCTCCTCTATTGTTCCAACAGGCAAGGGGGTGGCCGATGAAATCACATCTGAACATCAGACCAACTCCTTGCATGGCCTATTTCTTGAAGTTTGCAGTTGTCTAAAAAAAACAATTTGGTAGCACTTTATTATAAATCCATGTAATAAAGCATTTATAATGGATTAGTAAATGCTTTATTAATCATTACTCCATTCATAAGATGTTTAATATAGGTCTTAATTAGCCATTTAGTCTTTTTGCATGGCCTCATCTAGTGTGTGGACATGCACAATCCCGGTTTTCCAACTCTCACACGGCGGAGCCGTCACTGGCTGACCACCTCCACCCCACACGCCATGCTACTAACCCTGCCAGTACTTCCCTCCCTGGAAAGATGGCGCACGCTTTTAATATGTCTATATTTTCCATGAGTTATGCAAGCCTCTTCCCAGTCAATCAGAGCACTTAAAGTAACCTCTATATTGATGGCTTACCAGGCCGAGTTCCTGGAGGAGGGGGTTCAAGCAACTGGATTGGATACCCTGGATCCAGATGCTTTTGGGTGAGATCTGTATGATTACAGACCTGATCCTCTTTCCTCCCGTAGTGCCATCCGAGGCTGTGGTCGCACCATAAACCTGGCGGTGGTGGGAAAGAGGGCACTTTGGTTAAGCTTGTTCAGCTTAACAGAAAAATTGAAAAAAAAAGTGGATCTTCTGTATGCCACTGTGACACCCACTGAGTTGTTAAGGCCCACCGTCACCACCATGCGGCAGAAGTGTGACATGCGTAAGAAAGAAGTATTTAATAACTTCTGCCTATCCCGCAAACCTGGGCCCCGTGGCAACCTGTTGGTCACTGCAACTCTCCCCAGCCTTATAGTGGTGAACAGGCAACAAGCTGGCCTTGGGGAACCAAAACCCAGCGACAAAGCATTTTAATTACTTTTTTATTAGGTTCCACATTAGCTATCGCTACAAAGTCAGCTAATCTTCCCGGGGTCCAACACAGAACTTAAAAGACACTACAAACAATTACATTCACATGACAAACATTTAAAATACCTAAAATAAAACAAAATGTTATTCGTCACATGCTTCATAAACAGCCAGTGTAAACTAACAGTGAAATGCTTACTTATGGGCCCTTCCCAACAATTCAGAGGAAAAAACTTAACACGTGGCATAAATACACAATGAGTAACGATAACATGGCTATATACACGGGGTGCCAGTACCAAGTCGATGTGCAGGGGTAGGAGGTAATTGAGGTAGATAGGTACAGTTGAAGTCAGAAGTTAGCATACACTTAGGTTGGAGTCATTAAAACTAGTTTTTCAACCACTCCACACATTTCTTGATAACAAACTATAGTTTTGTGAAGTTGGTTAGGGCATCTACTTTGTGCATGACACAATTCATTTTTCCAACAATTGTTTACAGACAGATTATTTCACCTATAATTCACTGTATCACAATTCCAGTGGGTCAGAAGTTTACATACACAAAGTTGACTGTGCCTTTAAACAGCTTGGAAAATTCCAGAAAATTATGTCATGGCTTTAGAAGCTTCTGATGGGCTAATTGACGGTGTACCTGTGGATATATTTCAGGGCCAACCTTCAAACTCAGTTGTAGACCTCCTCAAGTCTGGTACATTCTTGGGAGCAATTTCCAAACGCCTGAAGGTACCACGTTCATCTGTACAAACAATAGTACGCAAGTATAAACATCATGGGACCACGCAGCTGTCATAATGCTCAGAAAGGAGACGCGTTCTGTCTCCTAGAGATGTTCATACTCTGGTGCGAAAAGTGCAAATCAATCCCAGAACGACAGCAAAGGACCTTGTGAAGATGCTGGAGGAAACAGGTACAAAAGTATCTATATCCACAGTAAAACGAGTCCTGTATTGACATAACCTGAAAGGCCTCTCAGCAAGGAAGAAGCCACTGCTCCAAAACCGCCATAAAAAAGCCAGACTACGGTTTGAAACTGCACTTAAAGCTCTTGACCCTCTCCACTCTAGCCCCGTCAATGTGGATGGGGGAGGTTCGGCCCTCCGTTTCCTGTAACCCATGATCTGCTCATTTGTCTTGCTGACGTTGATGTAGAGGTTGTTGTCCTGGCACCACACAGCCAGGTCACTGACCTCCTCTCTATAGGCTGTCTCATCGTCATCAGTGATCAGGCCAACCACCCTTGTGTCCTTAGTAAACTTAATGATGGTGTTAGAGTCGTGCTCAGCAACACAGTCGTGGGTGAACACGGAGTACAGGAGGGGACTTAGCATGCTTCACTGAGAGTCCTCTGTGTTGAGGGTCAGCGTGGCAGATGCACTGTTGCCTACCCTCTCCACCTGGAGGTGGCCCGTCAGAAAGTCCAGGATCCAGTTGCAGAGGGAGGTGTTCAGTACCAGGGTTGTGAGCTTAGTGATGAGCTTGGAGGGCACTATGTGGTTGAACGCTGAGCTATAGTCAATGAACAGCCTTCTCCCGTAGGTGTTCCTCTTGTCCAGGTGGGACAGGGCAGTGTGGAGTGCAATAGAGATTGCGTCATCTGTGGATCTCTTGGGGCAGTATGCAAATTGGAGTGGGTCCAGGGTGTCTGGGATGACAGTGTTAAATGTGAGAAATTACCAGCCTTTCAAAGCATTTCATGGCTACAGATGTTAGTGCTAGGTAAAGCTCAGCCTTATCTCTGTTCACTGGTCACGATAACAACACCCACCCGTAAGACACGCGCTCCAGCAGGTATATCCCACTGATCATCCCAAAAGCCAACACCTCATTTGGCCGCCTTTCCTTCCAGTTCTCTGCTGCCTGTGACTGGAACGAATTGCAAAAATCGCTGAAGTTGGAGACCTTTTATTTCCCTCACCAACTTTAAACATCTGCTATCTGAGCAGCTAACCGATCACTGCAGCTGTACATAGTCCATCTGTAAACAGCCCACCCAATTTACCTACCTCATCCCCTTACTGTTTTTATTTATTTACATTTCTGCTCTTTTGCACACCAGTATCTCTACTTGCACATGATCATCTGATGATTTATCACTCCAGTGTTAATCTGCTAAATTGTAATTATTCGCTCCTTATTCGCTCCTACGCCTATTTATTGCCTACCTCCTCATGCCTTTTGCATACAATGTATATAGACAAATTCTTTCCCCCTACTGTGTTATTGACTTGTTTATTGTTTACTCCATGTGTAACTCTGTGTTGTTGTCTGTTCACACTGCTATGCTTTATCTTGGCCAGGTCGCAGTTGTAAATGAGAACTTGTTCTCAACTAGCCTACCTGGTTAAATAAAGGTGAAAAAAAAAAAAAATGCTACGGGGCAATAGTAATTTAGACAGGTTACCTTGGCATTCTTGGGCACAGGGACAATGGTGGTCTGCCTGAAACATGTAGATATTACAGACTGGGTCAGGGAGAGGTTGAAAATGTCAGTGAAGACACTTGCCTTCTGGTCAGCGAATGCTCTGATTATGCGTCCTCATAATCTGTCTGGCCCTGCGGCCTTGTTAATGTTAACCTGTTTTCAGGTCTTACTCACATTGGCTACGGAGAGTGAGATCACACAGTCGTCCAGAACAGCTGGTGCGCTCATTCATGGTTCAGTGTTGCTTGCTTCAAAGCGAGCATTGATTCAATTCATCTCCTCGGGTAAGCTTGCGTCAATGGGCTGGGTTTCCCTCGGTAATCCATGATAGTTTATAAGCCCTGCCACATCCAACGAGCGTCAGCGCCGGCGTAGTAGTATTTGATCTTAGTCTTTCTTCTATTGACATTTTGACTGTTTCATGGCTCGTCGTAGTGGGATTTCTGAATAGAGTCCAGATTAGTGTCCCGCACCTTGAAAGCGGCAGCTCTACCCTTTAACTCAGTGCAGATGTTGCCTGTAATCCATGGCTTTTGGTTGAGATACAGTGCATTTGGAAAGGATTCAGAACCCTCGACTTTTTCCACATTTTGTTATTTTACAGCCTTCTTCTAAAATGGTTTTGTTTCCTCATCAATCTACACACAGTACCCCATAATGACAAAGCAAAAACAGCATTTTTTTGTTACATTTTAGCAAATGTATGAAAAATGGAAACATCACATTTACATAAGTATTCAGACCCTTTACTCAGTACTTTGAAGTTGAAGCTCCTCCTGACAGCGATTACAGCCTTGAGTGTTCATGAGTATGATGCTACATGCTTGGCACAGCTGTATTTGGGGAGTCTTTTGCATTCTTCTCTGCAGATCCTCTCAAGCTCTGTCAGGTTGGATGGGGAGCGTCGCTGCACAGCTATTTTCAGGTCTCCAACGATGTCCTGGCTCTGCCTTGGCCACTCAAAGACATTCAGACTTGTCCCAAAGCCACTCCTGCATTGTCTTGGCTGTGTGCTTAGGGTTGTTGTCCTGTTGGAAGTTGAACCTTCACCCCGGTCTGAGGTCCTGAGTGCTCTTGAGCAGGTTTTCATCAAGGATCTCTCTATACATCTTTCCCTCGATCCTGACTAGTCTCCCAGTCCCTGTCACTAAAAAACATCCCCACAGCAAGATGCTGCTACCACCATGCTACACCGTAGGGATTGTGCCACGTTTCTTCCAGACGTGACACCTGGAATTAAGGCCAAAGAGTTAAATCTTGGTTTCATCAGACCAGAGAATGGTGAACCATTGCTGTAAATGAGAATGTGTTTTCAGTCAAATTACCTGGTAAAACAAGTTTTTGCTTCTAAGCAGGAATCAGGAGGATATATTTATGGTCAGCTTTACCAAATGGAGCCGAGGGAGAGCTTTGTATGTGTTTCTGTGTGTGGAGTAAAGGTGATCTAGAGTATTTTCACCTCTAGTTGCACAGGTGACATGCTGGTTAAAATGAGGTAAGATTAATTTCTTACCTCATTTTTTGCGCTAGAGAGCGTGCTATGGAGTAGACGTGCTTTGCTAGAGCTCCGCTCTATTTTGAAACAAGTTAGTATTTATCTTAACCTCTCACAACCTATAACTTCAAACAAATATGACAAAGGGAAAAGGCACCAAAAAAGGGGGCGCTAAACAAGATAATTTGAATGAGAGACAACGAACCAATTTCAACGTCGCCGACCCACGAGGAGTTAGCTGAAAAGGCTAGCTTTCAAGAGTTCCCCACAGATCCTACTCAAAGTGACATAGTGGCTGCCATAAACTCACTAAGCAAGAAGGTGGACACAAGGTTGGCTGATATCTCAAAGAGTATTGGGACTTTGGCCGAAACTGTGAAGGCAACTAAGGGAAGGGTGCATGAGGTTGAGCAGACGACAGTCGATCCGAAGGCCAGGCTACAGGACATAGAGAAACAGTGCGCAACGTTCAAAAATGACAACAAAACTGGAAATGCTCGAGTCGCATTCCAGACGCCAGAACATCCGAATATGTGGGATCCAGGAGGACACTGAGAAAGGGAAACCCACTGAATTTGTCTCAGAGCTGATACTGGCATTGCTGGGGAGTGAACACTTCAAAACGGCCATCCTGACCGACCGCGCACACAGATCTCAGGCAACAAAGCCGGCCAAGGGCGGGCCACCAAGGCCATTCATTGTACGGCTGCACTATCCCCAGACCAGGGATCTCATCCTCAAGCTGGCTAGTCAAAAGTTCCCTCTTAACTACAACGGAGCCAGGGTGTCTTTCTACCCAGATCTTACCTTGGAGGTGAGGAACCAACGGAAAGAATATGATGAGGTACGCAACAAATGCAGGGCGGCCAACATCCGATATGGATTCCTCTTCCCAGCCCGGTTTAAGATGACAGTCGAGGGATCAACACGTACGTTTGACAACCCAAAAGAGGCCGATCTGTTCCTGACAAGCAAGCTCCCTGGCTGAGGATGCAGAACGGCTGTGTCAGCCGGCTAAATGGCCAAATACAGGCCAGGAATGTGTTTGAATTTCCGGCCTATGTCTTTTCGATCAGAAGATCAGAAATTGGGACTTATATGATAGGTGAGATGTTGTGGCTAATATAGCATTGTTTAGCATATCATGTTTTAGCGCCACTCACCCCCTAACGTGAGAGTTAAGTGTTATTTAATATTAGTTTATATGCGGAGCATCTATAGACGACGAGTTCGTTCAAGCTGTATGTCTAGACACCCTAAGGTTTGTGTGTTAGCCAAGGAGTGCTTCGTTTGGGGAAGTCACTCAGTAAAGGGACGGGAGGGGGGATGGGGTCTGTGTTTTATGTTCACGTTTATTAATACAGGTGGCATGACAAGCTCCCGCACGTTGGGACGTTTTTCTTCTGGGTTTTGTATGACAGCAACAATTTGCTCTAAAATAAGAAATGCCACATAGTGACAGAGCACAGAGTAGACCAGGTGGAATAAAGATAGTCAGCTGGAACTGTAATGGCTTAGGGCATGTCGTGAAACGTGCTAAGGTTTTTTCTCATCTTAAATCACTGGGTGCTGACATAGTGCTTCTTCAAGAAACTCATATTAAACGCTCCGCTCAGGCCAAGCTACGAGTCGGCTGGATCGGTCAGATATACCAGTCTAACTTTGATGCAAAAGCGAGAGGGGTAGTAATCCTGATAAGGAAAAACATTCCTTTTGTTTACTCATCCTCGATTTCAGATCCTAATGGTCGGTATATTATTGTGGCTGGTACACTGAATTCGAAACCAATAACCTTGGTCAATTTATATGGACCCAACTTTTTCAAAGGGTATTTAAGGCCATACCAAATATCTCGGATACAAGTGTTATTGTTGGAGGTGACTTTAACTGTACGTTATATCCTCTTTTAGATAAACAGCTATCAAGGTCACTTCAACAATCAAATGCCAGTGTCTGTCTAAATACATTGATGACAAACCTTAACATTGTCGATATTTGGAGACTGACGCACCCAACAGACAGGGATTATTCTTTCTTTTCATCAGTTCATAAATCATATTCCAGAACTGACTATTTTTTGTTGGACTCCAAACTAATTTCAGCAGCTGAGTCGGTTACCTATCACTCGATTCTAATTATGGACCACTCTCCTCTGTCCATGGTGCTGAAACTCGACAATATGTCGACAGGTCGGCGACCGTGGCGCTTAGACACATACCTGTTGAAAGATTAGGCTTTTTGTCAGTATTTGAAGGAGCAGATTGCCTTTTTCCTCGGAGCTAACGACACGGGGGATGTTGACGACTCCACCCTTTGGGAATCGCTAAAGGCTGTGATTAGAGGTTACATTATTTCTTATACATCACAGAGGAAGAAACGTGCCAATACTAGGCTGAGAGAAATTGAAAGAGAGTTAGGGGAACAGGAGAACGTTTTTAGGATGAATTCCTCATATACACAGTCCTTGAGAAGATCCCAAAGTTAAAATATGAATACAATACCATCCTTTCGAAACGGGTGGGCTCTTTACTTGCTAGAACGCAACAAAGTAATTTTGAACTGGGTGACAAACCACATAAATTATTAGCAAGACAGCTAAGGCATGTACAGGCATCTAGAGCTATTCACAAAATAAAAGACCAGAAGGATAAATTAGTAACAGATCCGCAGGATATTAATAAATGCTTTGCACAGTTTTACTCAGAGCTATACCAATCAAAATGCGATGCTACTGATCCACAAACTATGGAACGCTTTCTCGCTGAATGTGAACTTCCTAAACTAGACAAGGGGGCAGCTGCTGCACTCGATGCAGGGATAACTTTAGAGGAAATTAACACAGCGATAGCACAATTTCCAAACAGCAAGGCCCCTGGGCCCGATGGATATGTAATAGAATTCTATAAGAAGTACTGCGCCAGTCTATCTCCACTTATGTTGCGAATGTTTAAACAATCCAAAGAAAATGCCAAACTCCCGCAAACACTGTATGAAGCTACAATAGCACTGATCTTGAAAAAAGATAGAGATTCCATGGAGATGTCGTCGTATCGCCCCTTTTCAACGTAATGTATCATGATCATAATGTTGAGGCAGTAATAGCTCTTGATGCAGAGAAGGCGTTTGATCAGATTGAGTGGAAGTATATGATGTCGGTTCTGGAGCATTTCGGGTTTGGAAAGGAATTTATTAATTGGATAAGAATTATTTATGCACACCCAATGGCGTCCGTGGTAACCAATCAGGAAATGTCGCAGTCATTCCGCCTGTTCAAGGGGTGCCGACAGGGGTGCCCTATTTCGCCTGCTCTCTTCGCTATAGCCATGGAACCCCTTGCTACTCGCATTCGGGCATGTGCCGATATAGCTTCTGTTAAAATAAAAGACACACAGCACAAAATTTCCCTATATGCAGACGATGTTCTTTTGTTTTTGTCCAAGCCTAAAACTTCTATTCCACCCTTTCTTAACTTGATAAACACATTTGGCTCCTTCTCTGGATACAAGATAAACTGGCAAAAAAGTGAGTTGATGCCAATATCACGGCCTGTGGATATGCAATTTCTGCAATCTACCCCGTTTAGAACAGTGAGGGACAAGTTCACAAGGCTTGGCATTGTAGTGACAAGAGACCTTGATCAGCTATTGAAAGCGAATTGGGACATGAAAATAAATCAGCTTAAACAAAATATAGATTTTTGGAAAACTCTGCCTATTTCTTTGGTTGGTCGTATAAACGCTATTAAAATGGTTGTCCTACCCAGGTTTCTTTACCTCTTCCAATGTCTACCCAATTTCATACCACAAAGCTATTTTAAGAAACTGGATTCAATAGTAACTAAATTTTTATGGGATAACAAGGCAGTCAGAATTTCAAAAGTATTTACGCAAGTACAAGATAGAGGGGGGCTTTGGCCTTCCTCACTTCAAACTGTATTATTGGGCTGCAAATCTGAACATTGTGTCTTTCTGGAGGGAAAGTTTACCTGCGATGAGACAGAAGGATAGGCCTTCATGGCTTTTGATTGAGCAGGCCTCCTGTCAACGTTCCTCACTCCCTGCACTTGTTAATAGCCCATCATATGTGAAAAAAGTCACTTATGACTCTAATCCAGTCATTTGTCATACGCTTAGGATCTGGAAACAGATGAGGTATTTTCTTAACATACCCACTGTTTACATAGACAGCCCAATTTGCCTCAATCATGCTTTCCACCCTGCATTGGATGATGTGGTGTTTTCACAGTGGAGGGAGAAGGGGCTCACAACAATTGGTCATCTATACATAGATGGTCAGTTAGCTTCATTTCAACAATTACAGGGAAAGTTCAACATGCCAACAACACATTTTTTCAGATACCTCCAAATCAGGAATTTCTTAAGTTCACATATCTCACAGTATGGCATGAAGCCAAATAGTCCTACATTAGATAGCTTGATCCTTGTCAAACCCCATTCAAAAGGGTCGGTCTCTAGACTGTATGATGTGCTACAGGCCCACATAGAGGTATCCACAGACACCATTAAAAGGGCTTGGGAACAAGAACTTGGTTCAGAAATCTCAGATGAGGACTGGGTAGAAGCTCTCAGGAATATAAACCACAGTTCAGTGAATGCCAGACACAACCTTGTACAGTTTAAGGTGATACACAGGTTACATTACTCAAAAGTAAAACTGCATAAAATATTTCTGGACACCTCACCACTGTGTGAGAGGTGCAAGCAGGATGAGGGGACGTTGACCCACTTATTCTGGACATGCCCTAAGTTACATGCTTACTGGGCTCTCATTTTTGATTACTTATCTAAATCCTTTGATAGAGTTCTAGCCCCAGACCCATTGATCGCTCTGTTTGGTACAGTTGATGGGAATAACCAGGAAGGGAAAGCTGTCTCTCTTTGTACTCTATTAGCCAAAAGGCTCATATTGCAATTTTGGAAATTGGAGACTGTTCCTACCTTTGAAATGTGGTTATGGGATTTAGGGAATGTAATACATATGGAAAAGATTCTATACAATACCTTCAATAGAAGTCCAGTATTTTACAAAATATGGCAGCCGATACTGGATAAATGGTCTAGTCCCGCTTCATAACTGGGCTGACGATCTGCTGCTACTCTGTGCTGTACTCCACTCAATATTTATTTTTGGCTTAACTACACTGCTTGTAATGACTATATGCTGTCTTCTTATACATGTACCATCTAATAGGATTTTGTTTTATTTTGTGTAAGTTTTGTTTTGTCCTCTAAATTGGCCATCCCATTCAACAGTACAATGAATGTCATTGTTTGTATTGCTGTCTTTTTTTATTTTATTTTTATTGGAAAATAATAAGCATATTATATATATAAAAAAATAAAAAAATAGATTAATTTCTCTGCATTAAAGTCACCGGCCACCAGGAGCACCTCCTCTTAATGTGATTTAAAAAAAGAAGTTTTTCTTAGTGCCGTCATCGGTTTGTGGTAGAAAATAGACAGCTACAAAAAATATAGATAAACTTTCTTGGTAAATAGTATTGTCTGCAGCTTATCATGAGGTATTCTAACTCAGGTGAGCAAAACCTTGAGACTTCTTTAACATTAGAGATTGCACACAAGCTGCTGTGCACAAAAAGACACACACCTCCCCCCTTAACCTTACCCGAAGCTGCTGTTCGGTCTTGATGATGTATAGAAAAACCAGCTAAATGTACTGTACTAAATGTTCAGCCATGACTGAGAAATATTACAGTTCTTCAGGTCCCGTTGACAGGACAGTCTTAAACAGAGCTTGTCCAGTTTGTTCTATAGTGATTCTAAATTCACCAATAAAACTGAGGGTAGAGGCAGTTTATTTACTCTCCGGCTTAGTTTTGTTAGGGAGCGCGCTTATTTGCCACTCTTGAGCTGTCTCTTCCTCTTTCGAGTCCCGGGGATTAGGGCCTGGTCCGGAATGAGCAGTACACCTGCAGCTGCCGACTCACTGAAGTAGAAATCTTAATCGAAATCAAGGTTAGTGATCGTTTTTCAGAAGCTGTTTTCAGTCAGAGGAAATTAGGGTGGAAATATTTTGTACAAAAAAACTAAGACCAATATAAAAATAACAAAAAATAACAGAATTGGTCAGGAGCACGTAAGATGGCAGCTATCTACGGTACTGCCATCTCATTTCACCTGACAGGTAATACATTAAACATTTGTTTTCTATGATTTTGTTTTGCTTTTAGTGTATTTTAGAGTAAAAGATGGCGCCGTAGGAGATGGCAGCCGTTTTAGGGTCTCCTAACCAATGGTGCTCTTTTGTGTGTTTTTTCGCGTTATTTCTAACTTATTTTGTACATAATGTTTCTGCCACCGTCTCCTATGACCGAAAAGAGCTTACGGATATCAGGACAGCGATTACTCACCTCATACTGGACGAAGAGACACAAAGGAATTACCTCAGACACCCGACTAGGCCCAAATCCTCATCATTCCCATTAAGAGGAGAAAGAGATATCGGGGACGTACACTACCGGACAAATGTTTTAGAACACCTACTCATTCAAGGGTTTTTCTTTATTTTGACTATTTTCTATATTGTAGAATAATAGTGAAGACATCAAAACTATGAAATAACACATATGGAATCATGTAGTAACCAAAAAAGTGTTAAACAAATCAAAATATATTTTATGTTTGAGATTCTTCAAATAGCCACCCTTTACCTTGACGATAGCTTTACACACTCTTGGCATTCTCTCAACCAGCTTCATCTTGAATGCTTTTCCAACAGTCTTGAAGGAGTTCCCACATACAGTGGCTTGCGAAAGTATTCACCCCCTTGGCAATTTTCCTATTTTGTTGCCTTACAACCTGGAATTAAATTGGATTTTTGGGGGGGTTTGTATCATTTGATTTACACAACATGCCTACAGCTTTGAAGATGCAAAATATTTTTTATTTTGAAAAAAACAAGAAATAAGTAAACAAAACTGAAAACTTGAGCGGGCATAACTATTCACCCCCCAAAAGTCAATACTTTGTAGAGCCACCTTTTGCAGCAATTACAGCTGCAAGTCTCTTGGGGTATGTCTCTATAAGCTTGGCACATCTAGCCACTGGATTTTTGCCCATTATTCGAGGCAAAACTGCTCCAGCTCCTTCAAGTTGGATGGTTTCTGCTGGTTTTCAGCAATCTTTAAATCATACCACAGATTCTCAATTGTATTGAGGTCTGGGCTTTGACTAGACCATTCCAAGACATTTAAATGTTTCCCCTTAACTCCTCTGGGATATGTGGGACGCTAACGTCCCACTTGGCCAAAAGCCAGTAAAAATGCAGAGCGCCAAATTCAAATAAATTACTATAAAAATCCAACTTTCATGATATCACACATGAAAGATACCAAATTAAAGCTACACTGGTTGTGAATCCAGCCAACATGTCAGAATTCAAATAGGCTTTTCGGCAAAAGCAAACAATGCTATTATCTGAGTAAGCATCATTGTAAACAAAGAGAGATAAGCATATTTCAACCCTGCAGGCGCGACACAAAATGCAGAAATAAAAATATAATTCATGCCTTACCTTTGACGAGCTTCTGTTGTTGGCACTCCAATATGTCCCATAAACATCACAAATTGTCATTTTGTTCGATTAATTCCGTCGATATATATCCAAAATGTCCATTTATTTGGCGCGTTTGATCCAGAAAAACACCGGTTCCAACTCGTGAAACATGACTACAAAATATCTCAAAAGTTACCTGTAAACTTTGCCAAAACATTTCAAACTACTTTTGTAATAGGTATTTAGGTATTTCTTTACATAAATAATCGATAAAATTGAAGACGGAATGATCTGTGTTCAATACAGGATTAAAACAATCTGCAGCATGCTTTCTGGTCATGCGCCTCTATCTAACAGTACACAACAAGTGACACTGATTCAAAATGGCCGTACTTCTTCATCACACAAAGGAAAAACCCTTAAATAATTTCTAAAGACTGTTGGCATCCAGTGGAAGCGGTAGGAACTGCAAGAAGGTCAATTAGAAATGACCTAAAAAAATATATATATGAATGGTTTGTCCTCGGGGTTTCGCCTGCTAAATAAGTTCTGTTATACTCACAGACATGATTCAAACAGTTTTAGAAACTTCAGAGTGTTTTCTATCCAAATCTACCAACAATATGCATATCTTATCTGGGGATGAGTAGCTGGCAGTTGAATTTGGGTATGCTTTTCATCCAAACGTGAAAATGCTGCCCCCTATCCTAGAGAAGTTAAACCACTCGAGTGTTGCTTTAGCAGTATGCATAGGGTCATTGTCCTGCTGGAAGGTGAACCTCCATCCCAGTCTCAAATCTCCCTGTATTTAGTGCCATCCATCATTCCTTCAATTCTGACCTGTTTCCCAGTCCCTGCCGATGAAAAACATCCCAACAGCATGATGCTGCCACCATCATACTTCAATGTGGGGATGATGTTCTCGGGGTGATGAGAGGTGTTGGGTTTGCGCCAGAAATAGCGTTTTCATTGATGGCCAAAAAGCTTACTTTTAGTCTCATCTGACCAGAGTACCTTCTTTCATATGTTTGAGGGGTCTCCCATATGCCTTTTGGCGAACACCAAACATGTTTGCTTATTTTTTTCTTTAAGTAATGGCTTTTTTTCTGGCCACTCTTTCGTAAAACCCAGCTCTGTGGAGTGTACGGCTTAAAGTGGTCCTGTGGACAGATACTCCAATCTCGGAAGTGGAGCTTTGCAGCTCCTTCAGGGTTGTCTTTGATCTCTTTGTTGCCTCTCTGATTAATGCCCTCCTTGCCTTGTCTGGGAGTTTTGGTTGACGGCCATCTTTTGGCAGGTTTGTTATGGTGCAATTTTCACTTTTTTTTTTAAACGTTATTTTCTTTTTTCATGTCACAAATTTTGACTATTTTGTGTATGTCCATTACATGGAATTCAAACAAAAATAAATGTAAATTACAGGTTGTAATGCAACAAAATAGGAAAATCGCCAAGGGGGATGAATACTTTTGCAAGGCCCTGTATGCTGAGCACTTGTTGGCTGCTTTTCATTCACTCTGTGGTCCAGCTCATCCCAAACCATATCTATTTGGTGGAGGTTAGGTCATCTGATGCATCACTCCATCACTCTCATTGTTGGTTTATAATAGCTCTTACACAGCCAGGAGGTGTGTTGGGTCATTGTCCTGTTGAAAAACAAATGGTAGTCCCACTAAGCCCAAACCAGAGTGGATGGTGTATCGCTGCAGAATGCTGTGGTAGCCATGCTGGTTAAGTGTGCCTTGAATTCTAAATAAATCACAGACAGTGTCACCAGCAAAGCACACCCACACCATAACACCTCCTCCTCCATGCTTTACGTTGGGAAATACACATGCAGAGATAATCCGTTCACCCACACCGCATCTCACAAAGACACAGTGGTTGGATAAAATCTCCAATTTGGACTCTAGGCCAAAGGACAATTTTCCACCATTTTCCACCGGTCTAATGTCCATTAAACGTGTTTCTTGGCACAAGCAAGTCTCTTCTTATGGGGCATTTGGTAATGGTTTCTTTTCAGAAATTTGACTATAAAGGACTGATTCAGACAGTCTCCTTTGAACAGTTGATGTTGAGATGTGTCTGTTACTTGAACTCTGTGAAGCATTTATTTGGGCTGCAATTTCTGAGGCTGGTAACTGTAATGAACTTATCCTCTGCAGCAGAGGTAACTCTGGGGTCTTCCATTCCTGTGGCGGTCCTCATGAGAGCCAGTTTCATCATAACGCTTGATGGTTTTTGCGACTGCACTTGAAGAACCTTTCGAAGTTCTTCAAATGTTCTCTATTGACTGACCTTCATGTTTTAAAGTAAAGATGAACTTTCGTTTCTCTTTGCTTATTTGAGCTGGTCTTGCAATAATATGGACTTTTACCAAATAGGGATATCTTCTGTATACCTTGTCACAACCCAACTAATTGGCGCAAACGCATTAAGAGGGAAATATATTCCACAAATTAACTTTTAAGAAGGCTAAAAAAACATATCAACCTGTTAATTGATATCCATTCCAGGTGACTACCTCATGAAGCTGGTTAAGCGAATGCCAAGAGTGTGCAAAGCTGTCATCAAGGCAAAGGGTGGCTTTTTGAAGAATCTAAAATATTAAATAGATTTAGAATTTGTAACGACTCTCGTGGGTTGAAGAAGGAGACCAAGATGCAGCGTGGTAGGCGTTTGTGATTTTTAATAAAACTGAACACCGCAACAAAATAACAAAGTAGAAAACGAAAGCGAACAGTTCTGTCAGGCAACAAAACAGCTAAACAGAAAATAATTTCCCACAAAACCCAAACAGAAAATCACAACTTATATATGATCTCCAATCAAAGACAACGATAGACAGCTGCGTCTGATTGGGAACCACACATGGCAAAAACAACAAAGAAATAGAAAACATAGAATCTCCCACCCGAGTCATACCCTGACCTAACCAAACATAGAGAATAAATAAGGATCTCTAAGGTCAGGGCGTGACAGATTTGTTTAACACTTTTTTAGTTACTACTTGATTCTATATGTGTTATTTCATAGTTTAGATCGCTTCCCTATCATTCGACAATGTAGAATATAGTAAACATAAAGTAAAACCCTTGAATGAGTAGGTGTTATAAAACTTTTGACCTGTAGTGTAGGTCGTGGTCCCTTGTAAGGATCCGACGGCCAGTGAGTAATCCCCCTCTACCGTCAGTCCTTTTAGCCAACGTGCAATCATTGGAAAACAAAATGGATGAGCTCCGATCAAGACTATCCTACCAACGGGACATTAAAAACGGTAATATCTTATGTTTTACTGAGTCGTGGCTGAATGACGACATGGATAACATTCAGCCGGCAGGGTTTTCGGTCCATCGGCAAGATATAACAGCTGCCTCTGGTAAGACAAGGGGTGGCGGTCTGTGTGTGTCTATTTGTAAATAACAGCTGGTGCACAAAATCTAGACTTTAAGGAAGTCCTGAGGTTTTGCTCGCCTGAGGTAGAATATCTCATGATAAGCTGTTGACCACACTATTTACCAAGAGAGTTTATCTATATTTTCCACCGCTGTCTATTTACCACCACAAACTGATTCTGGCACTACGACGGCACTCAACGAGCTGCATAAAGCCATAAGCAAATAAGAAAATGTTCATCCAGAGGCGGCGCTCCTAGTGGTCGGGGACCTTAATGGAGGGAAACTTAACTTCGTTTTACCTAATTTCTGGACCACCTTTACTCCACACACAGAGACCTGTACAAAGCTCTCCCACGCCCTCCATTTCACAAATCTGACCATAACTCTATCCTCCTGATTCCTGCTTACAAGCAAAAACTAAAGCAGGAAGTACCAGTGACTCAATAAGGAAGTGGTCAGATGACGCAAATGCTAAGCTACAGGAATGTTTTGCTAGCACATACTGGAACATGTTCCAGGACTCTTCTGATGGCTTTGAGGTGTACACCACATTTTTTTTTATTTCACCTTTATTTAACCATGTAGGCCAGTTGAGAACAAATTCTCATTTACAACTGCGACCTGGCCAAGATAAAGCAAAGCATTGTGACACAAACAACAACACAGAGTTACACATGGAATAAACACACGTACAGTCAATAACACATTAGAAAAAAATCTATATCCAGTGTGACACATCAGTCACTGGCTTCAACAATAAGTGTATCGATGACATCGTCCCCATGGTGACCGTGGGTACATACCCCAACCAGAAGCCATGGATTACAGGCAACATCCACACTGAGCTAAAGGGTAGAGCTGCCGCGTTCAAGGAGTGGGACTATAAACCGGATGCTTAGAAGAAATCCTGCAAGACCCGACAAAACATCAAACAGGCAAAGCATCAATACAGGACTAAGATTGAATCATACTACACCGGCTCCTACGCTCGTCGGATGTGGCAGGGCTTACAAACTATAACGAACTCCAAAAGGGAAGCAAAGCCACGAGCTTCCCAATGACACAAGCCTACCAGACGAGCTAAATAACTTCTATGCTCGCTTCGAGGCAAGCAACACTGAAGCATACATGAAAGCATAAGCTGTTCCGGACGACTGTGTGATCACACCCTCCATAGACAATGTTAGTAAGATGTTAATGTCGTCTTTCAGCCAAGACCTTTAAACAGGTCAGCATTCACAAGGCCGCAGGGCCAGACGGATTACCACGACGTGTACTTCGAGCATGCGCTGACCAACTGGCAAGTGTCTTCAATGACATTTTCATCCTGTCCCTGACCACGAGTCTGTGAAACCAACATGTTTCAAGCAGACCACCATAGTCCCTGTGCCCAAGAACACCAAGGAAACCTGCCTAAATGACTACCGATCCGTAGCACTCACGTCTTTTGCCATGACATGTTTTGAAAGGGCTAAACACATCAACACAGTCATGAAGAGGGCACAACAACGCCTATTCCCCTTCAGGAGACAGAAAATATCTGGCATGGGTTCTCAGATCCTCAAAAAGTTCTACAGCTGCACCATTGAGAGCATCCTGACCTGGTATGTCAACAGCTCGGCCTCCGACCGCAAGGTACTACAGAGAGTAATGCGTACGGCCCAGCCAAGCTTCCTGCCATCCAGGACCTCTATACCAGGCGGTGTCAGAGGAAGGCCCCAAAAATTGCCAAAGACTCCAGCCACCTTAGTCATGGACTGTTCTCTCTGCTATCTCAAGGCAAGCAGTACCGGAGCGCTAAGTCTAGGTCCAAAAGGTATCTTAACAGCTACCTCAATCCATAAGACTCCTGAACAGCTAATCAAATGGCTAGCCAGACTATTTGCATTGCCCCCTCCTCACCCCCCATTTTTACGCTGCTGCTACTTTCTGTTTATTATCCATGCATAGTCACTTTAGCTCTACCTACAGTACATGTACATATTACCTCAATTACCTCCACTAACCGGTGCCCCCGCACATTGACTATGTACCGGTACCCCCTGTATATAGCCTCGCTACTGTTATTTCTTTGTTGCTCCTTAATTATTTGTTATTTTTCTATTTGTATTATACATTTTATTTTATTTGATTCTGTTTAGTTTATTTAATACTTTATTAACACTTTTTAAAATTAAACTGCATTGTTGGTTAAGGACTTGTAAGTAAGCATTCACTGTTGTATTCGGCGCATTTGACAAATACAATTTGATTTGATTTGATTGTTGTGACTATTGATGCGAATATTGATGTGTATATTGATGTGTATTATTGATGTGTATAGTGTATATTGACGTTTTGATGTGTATTGATGTGTATGCAGGGCTCATCTGAGAAAGAGACCTCTGTCTCAGCATGACTCCCTGTCGAAATAAACGTTCAGTGAAATACATTCAGTGGGATAATTATCTATCCATTCATCTGGTCGATCACATTAGATGTTCTTTTATTGTTTTCTTGAATGTGGATTTAATTTTCGCCTGAGAAATGTGATTTGGTAAAGAATTCCATTCGGTGATGGCTCTGTATATTACTGTAGATTTGAGGAGATTTGTCCTTGGTCTGGGGGGTATCTGATGTCCTGAACTATCCTGTCTGGTTTGGTGGTTATGTTCATTGCTAGTATACACTAATTGTTCAGAAAATTACTGTGGATCTTAAAAAATATTACGTTACTAAAGAACATCAAAAGACTAGATACTAACTTGTGTTCAACGGGTAACCATGAGAGATAATGGTGCATTCGTTTGACATTCATACAGCAAATCTGGCAGCCCTGTTTTGAGTTGGAGATTTTTAAGATCTGTTTTTGCTGCAGATGACCATAGTGCTGGATAGTACATACTCAGAACATGTTCTTGTTATAGCAATGTCATTACCAATTTTTAATTACAATGCTTTCTATACGTTTTGGAAATATTCAACACCAATTTGTTAATGTCAACCCACTCAGACACCATTCTTAGTTCTTTGCTCAGTACATCTGTTAGCTCAGTATATACTGATGCAGCGCTATACATTGTAGAGTCATCAGCATACATAACCAATCTTGCTTTATTGATTACTGAGGATAAATAATAAGTAAAGGTAGAGGATTAGTCAGCTGTCTTGAAGAACACCACAGTGTACTGTAAATCTTTACTGTTCGAAAGGCTACCATTAAATAACTTTTCCTGTTATCCATACGCTTTAGCCAATCATCTGTCATTTGCGCTAAGGCCGTACACGTAGAATGCCCTTCTCTGTATGCATGCTGGAAACCCGTTATCAGACCGTTACATGAGAAATAATCCTGGATTTGCACAGTACACTTTTTTCCAATCATTTACTTAACACAGGCAGCAAGTTTTAAGGACCAGCGGAGGCAGATTTCTTTATGCTTACACTAAAAAATGCTGGGTTGTTTGGTTGACCCAGCTGCTGGGTTGCAGGCGGTGGGTCACATTTTTTCCCTCGTCCCGCTTAGTTCACGCAGTCGGGCCTTTGTCCGCTCTACCTTCCCTTTTCGTGAGCAAGCGGCTGGAGATATTTTCGCTCTTGATAGCCCTCCTCTCTGGAGTAGGGCCAAAACAGACCATACACGTAACTGCTCAAAATGCTTAGGACATCCTAATAACCTTTGATGGCTTATGTCATTCCGTCGGCTCCTCGCTATAACATCTGCTTACCATGTGTATGTGACCAATACAATTTGATTTCATTTGCTCTCTCTTGCATGGCCAGCTAATGGTGATAACATGCTGCCTGTTACCTGCTGCCTGCCTGTTCCCGGTTCTTCCCTTTGACACCTTTGACCACCTTCTCCCTCCGTTAACCTTAATCAAGGCATTCACTTTCTCAACCTTCCGTCCGTCGATCTACTCATGATGATTAATGATGTTGTTTTTTTGTAGTTGTTGTTTTACAATGCTTTGTGATTTCTTCATGTAATGAATAGCTCTATAAAAGTTGAATAAATTCAACATTTTTATTAATTAAGGGCACAGTCCAAGAGGATCAAGTATGTTTTGCAAGAAAAACTATGCTCAAATGCCTCGGACGCATTACGAGATATCCCAGTTAACTGGAGCACAATCTCTGCCCTCCTGCGGTTTTATCACCGCTGGGGTGCACATGACACACAGGCAATGACAAATTAACAGCCTCTGAGAGACCGATTTTTGCATCTATCCAGACTCCTAGACTGAACAGGGTTTTCTCATTTGGGCAAAACGTCATTCTCCATCCTCACTCCTACTCTATCCTCCATGACCCGGAAACCGATAAGTCGTCGAGTGTGTCAATTCGTTTGTAGGCAAACGAAATAGTGTCCTTCCCTCCTCGATAGCCACCTTTCATCGAGGATACTCATGTATATCCTACTGTGTACTCATGTGTATCTGCCACACCCCCTTTGAATCATATTCATTTTGTCAAAGGAGAAAAACATGTACACATAAAAAAATAAGTAGCCTATTGTTTTTAAATGTGTAAAATATCTTGCACAACTAACTTAATTTGTTTAGATCACTTTACACATTTATCCACATTTCCTCTCTTCGCAGACTCTCCTCGATTTAACTTTGACCTTTTTCAAAAAGAGGCGAGAGAAGACAGTGGAGAAAGAATGCAGGAGGTGAGCAAATCTAATGGTAAAAGGCCTTAGAAGTGACAACCCTATGGTGGTTTTTGGAGACATCCCTACATGGTGATAACGCACTATTAGGGATTGAAGCGCTGGCATGCCCTGTCAAGGGTGCTGCCCTATGATTTTTCCTCCTCTATGCCTAGCACTCCCCACTCCAATAAGCAGAGTAAGGTAACATGCTTATCCCTCATCTTCGAGCCCCTTGATAACCAAGGAGGCCCTGGTTGGCAGAGATCACTCTCCTGATTTACAACCAGTCCTGGAAGATACCGTTACGCAGGGATCTTCTGACCCAACTCTGAGCATGGCCTGTGAGAGGATGAATCAGAATGCTACAGGCCTGAAGGTCAAGATCATTGAGACGATTCAGAGTGCCCCTTCTACACGGAAAAGAAGTGGAACGTTTTTGAGAGGTGGGGTGGCCTAAACCGACCAATGTTCTGTATCCAAGGTGTTATGCTTTATTGCAGGACCTTTTTGAACAGACGGAAAATCTCCACTTCCAAGGTCCATTTAGCCGCTATCTCGATCTGCCATACATGCTTCAACAGTTACACAGTAAGGTAACACTTGTTACACAACCCCAGCTTTATGCGGAAACTATGGTTGTCTCACCTTAGAGCTTGTGGTTTTCCACCCGCCGCTCTTCCCATTGTTTGTGTCCAGGATGCGTGAAGAGCATTTGCTTCAACAAAGCGTGAGTATTGCGTAAGCCACAACACCATGCCTGGAAATTCCTGGTGGTATTGACGGCCATGGTCGCTGATGCCCCTTTGTGTTGCCGTAATGCCCCCTAAAAAATCCATGCCTTGCGGCCATAGTGGCCATTGTGCCCTTGGGCACAATTATAATAATTATAATTCCCTTCTCTCGGCTGCCAATCGCCGTGCTCCGAAGCACCTCTCACTGATATGGCTCTCAGATATCTAAATTTTTATTAGCCAATGCCTGTCATGTGATCATGTCCTTCTCACAGGCATCACACCTCAGAAGTAGGCTACAAGAGAAGACAGACACATCAGAATTCCAAGACGCGTATTGAAGATGTTAGAAGAACTAACCACATTTACTTTTCATCAGCCAACAAAATGAGTAGGCCTAACGGACAGCAAAAGCACTACCCTATGTCAATCTACTGGTAATAGTGCAAAATTGACCTATTCTATTGGTCAGCTTGTCCTTCTGTGCGAGAAATGAATATTCCAAACAGACTCTGGGACACTTGTGGGACGTGATAGATCCCTAATTAATACAAAAATCCTTTTCAAAGCAATGAGTCTGATGCAACCGATTAGAATGTTTAGCTTAAAATGTTGATAAACTATTAGGCTATTTCTTCACATTATAAGTGCATGCATGCAAATGCGAAAGGTTTCATATGACATAGATGACAAAATCCTTTCACTTAGAAAGAAGGAAGATCTAAAGATGCAACAAGAAGCATGGGTTGCTAATATGAGTAGGATTGTGTCTTTGGCTGCTGGGCAACTAAAGAAAGAAAATAACATGAGGGAAATACTGGTTTAAATGGCATATGAGGAAGTGTTTATGAAATCATCCCTTTAACATTCTTATGCCTCATAAAATAAAATAAAAACATCCAGGTTTTAAACCATTATTTATAGTTAAATAGGTAAAAAATTTGGACTGCCTCAGCTCAGACTGCAAGGTGGGTGATGTTGCAATGCGCAACAGACACTGGCCTTTCTCTCCTGTCGGAAAAAGAACAGTGCCTCAAGTATTTAGACAGAATCAAGCCATTCGATTTTAATAATAATTCAACGTTATATTTGTCAAACATTACTGCCGTTAAAGTTTGGCTACATTTTCAGGCGCCTCCCTCATGTCAGCATCAGTCTGGACACGACAATCTGTAGCTAATACACATAGTCTATCACGTACACTTCAATATGTATGTAACGTCCTGACCAGAGTTCTTATGTGTTTCGCTTGTTTAGTGTAGGTCAGGACGTGAGCTGGGTGGGAATTCTATGTTGTGTGTCTAGTTTGTCTGTTTCTGTGTCCAGCCTAATATGGTTCTCAATCAGAGGCATCTGTCAATCGTTGTCCCTGATTGAGAATCATATATAGGAGGCTTGTTTTGTGTTGGGATTTTGTGGGTGATTGTTTCCTGTCTTCTGTCTTTGTGTTCTGCACCAGATAGGACTGTCTCGGTTTTCACATTTGTTATTTTGTATTTTGTATAGTGTTCACGTTATTGTCTCTTCTTTATTACATCATGTTGAACACTAGCCGCGCTGCATTTTGGTCCTCTCCTTCACCTATGGAAGAAAACCGTGACAGAATCACCCACCAAACTCGGACCAAGCAGCGTGGCAACGAACAGCAGCGACAGCAGCAGAGAAAGGAGGAATGGACATGGGAGGACGAGCTGGACGGTAAAGGACCCTGGACAGAGCCAGAGGAGTATCGCCGCCCCAAAGCAGAGCTGGAGGCAGCAAAAGCGGAGAGGCGGCGTTTTGAGGAGCTAGCTCGGCAGCGGATAGCCGGATCTGGGTTACACCACTTGGGAGGTAATAAACAGGTGGTCGGTTGACCCAGGGAGAGTGCCGGAGCCCGCCTGGGATTCCATGGAGCAATGTGCAGAGGGATACCGGCGAATGAGGTTAGCACGACAGCGGGGTAGGAAGCCCGAGAAGAAACCCCAGAAATTTCTTGGGGGGGGGGGGGGGGCTAAAGGGTAGTGTGGCGAAGTCAGGTAGGAAACCTGCGCCCACTTCCCATGCTTACCGTGGAGAGCGGGAGTAGGGGCAGACACCGTGATATGCGGAAGAGCGCACGGTGTCTCCTGTACGTGTGCTGTACGGTGCGGGTTATTCCACCTCCCCGCACTGGCCGGGCTAGATTGGGCATTGAGCCAGGTGTCATGAAGCCGGCTCAACGTATCTGGCCTCCAGTACGTCTCCTCGGGCCGGCATACATGGCACCAGCCTTACGCATGGTGTCCCCGGTTCGCCAACACAGCCCAGTGCGGGTTATTCCACCTCCCCGCACTGGTCGGGCTACGGGGAGCATGCAACCAGGTAAGGTTGGGCAGGCTCGGTGCTCAAGGGAGCAAGTACGCCTGCACGGTCCGGTATATCCGGCGCCACCTTCCCGCCCCAGCCCAGTACCATCAGTGCCGACACCACGCACCAGGCTTCCAGTGCGTCTCCAGAGCCCTGTTCCTCCTACACGCACTATCCCTATGGTGCGTGTCTCCAGCCCAGTGCCTCCAGTTCCGGCACCACGCACCAAGCCTCCTGTGCGTCTCCAGAGCCCTGTACGCACTGTTCCTTTTCCCTGCACTCGCCCTGAGGTGCGTGCCCTCAGCCCGGTACCACCAGTGCCGGTACCACGCACCAGGCCTATAGTGCGCTTTGAGAGTCCAGTGTGCCCTGTTCCTGCTCCACGCACTCTTCCTATGGTGCGTGTCTCCAGCCCAGTACCTCCAGTTCCGGTACCACGCACCAGGCCTACTGTGTGCCTCAGCAGGTCAGAGTCGGCCGTCTGCCCAACGCCGCCTGCACTGCTCGTCTGCTCAACGCCGCCTGCACTGCTCGTCTGCCCAGCGCCGTCTGAGCTGCCTGCCTGCCCAGCGCCGTCTGAGCTATCCGTCTGCCCAGTGCCGTCTGAGCCATCCGTCTGCCCAGTACCGTCTGAGCCATCCGTCTGCCCAGTGCCGTCTGAGCGATCCGTCTGCCCAGCGCCGTCTGAGCCGTCCGTCTGTCCCGAGCCGTTAGAGCCGTCCGTCAGTCCCGAGCCGTTAGAGCCGTCCGTCAGTCGGGAGCCGCTAGAGCCGTCCGTCAGTCAGGAGCCGCCAGAGCCGCCAGCCAGTCAGGAGCCGCCAGAGCCGCCAGCCAGTCAGGAGCCGCCAGAGCCGCCAGCCAGTCAGGAGCCGCCAGAGCCGCCAGCCAGTCAGGAGCCGCCAGAGCCGCCAGCCAGTCAGGAGCCGCCAGAGCCGCCAGCCAGTCAGGAGCCGCCAGAGCCGCCAGCCAGTCAGGAGCTGCCAGAGCCGCCAGCCAGTCATGAGCTGCCCTCCAGTCATGAGCTGCACTCCAGTCATGAGCTGCCCTCCAGTCATGAGCTGCCCTCCAGTCATGAGCTGCCCTCCAGTCATGAGCTGCTCTCCAGTCCGGAGCTGCCACTCAGTCCGGAGCTGCCACTCAGTCTGGAGCTGCTTTTCAGTCCGGAGCTGCTTTTCAGTCCGGAGTTGCCCCTCTGTCGTGAGTTGCCCCTCTGTCGTGAGTTGCCCCTCTGTCGTGAGTTGCCCCTCTGTCGTGAGTTGCCCCTCTGTCTTGAGCTACCTCTCTGTCTTGAGCTACCTCTCTATCCTGAGCTACCTCTCTGTCCTGAGCTATCTCCTCTATCTAGGGGGGGCCTTGGTTCCTAGACCAAGGTCGGGGGCGAGGGTCGCCACTCAAAGGACGCTAAGGAGGGGGACATAGACAGTGGTAGAGTGGTGTCCTCGTCCTGCGCCGGAGCCGCCACCGCGGACAGATGCCCACCCAGACCCTCCTCTTGAGTTTTAGGGGTGCGTTCGGAGTCCGCACCTCAGGAGGGGGGTACTGTAACGTCCTGACCAGAGTTCTTATGTGTTTTGCTTGTTTAGTGTTGGTCAGGACGTGAGCTGGGTGGGAATTCTATGTTGTGTGTCTAGTTTGTCTGTTTCTGTGTCCAGCCTAATATGGTTCTCAATCAGAGGCAGCTGTCAATTGTTGTCCCTGATTGAGAATCATATATAGGAGGCTTGTTTTGTGTTGGGATTTTGTGGGTGATTGTTTCCTGTCTTCTGTCTTTGTGTTCTGCACCAGATAGGACTGTCTCGGTTTTCACATTTATTATTTTGTATTTTGTATAGTGTTCACGTTATTGTCTCTTCTTTATTAAATCATGTTGAACACTAGCCGCGCTGCATTTTGGTCCTCTCCTTCACCTATGGAAGAAAACCGTGACAATGTAGGCTAATTATTTATGAAGATTTACATACACTTATGTTTTTCTTAATAGAATAGCCACTGTTTTTCAAATCTATTTAATTGGCTATTTTGGTTAATAGCCTCGGTGCCCTAGCAGATGGCCTTGGAGACCTGGCACATTGGTAACATCTTGAAGGCCAAATGGCTTTGCCCCTAAAATCACAAAATCACACCGACCCTAATGCACCCTTAATACCAAGCCCTTGACTTAACCACACCCTTCCTCCTTGCCCCCGCCTGCCTTGCCTCCTCCTCGCATCCCATGAGATGACATGAATAGAAAAGAGCAGAAGCTCTGAACTATCCAATCAGGCTCCAGTACTACCTACCTACCATACCTATAAATCCTGAGGCTTTGCTGCTTTCCAACTATTCAGAAATTTGACTGTTCACTGCAGACTTTATCAAATTACAAAAAGCCGATACATTATCATAACAATTAATACTGGATTATACCTGAAGTGTTACCAAATAATACATATTTAATGATGATTAGTATTTGCTGTTTTGTCTTTTTTATTGCACTACTATGCACGATTTAAAGAGTTTGGACAAAGTGCGTCCCAAATGGCACCCTATTCCCTTAATAATGCTTTACTTTTTATCAGAGCCCTTAGTGCATTACACGGTTGAAGTCGGAAGTTTACATACACTTAGGTTGGAGTCATTAAAACTCATTTTTCAACCACTCCACAAATGTATTTTTAACAAACTATAGTTTTGGCAAGTCGGTTAGAATATCTAACCAGAAAGTCATTTTTCCAACAATTGTTTACAGACAGATTTTTTCACCTGTAATTCACTGTATCACAATTCCAGGGAGTCAGAAGTTTACATACACTAAGTTGACTGTGCCTTTAAACAGCTTGGAAAATTCCAGAAAATGTCATGGCTTTAGAAGCTTCTGATAGGCTAATTAACATCATTTGAGTCAAATGGAGGCCTACATTCAAACTCAGTGCCTCTGCTTGACATCATGGGAAAATCAAAAGAAATCAGCCAAGACCTCACAAACAAAATTGTAGACCTCCACAAGCCTGGTTCATCATTGGGAGCAATTTCCAAATGCCTGAAGGTACCACGTTCATCTGTAAAAACAATAGTATGCAAGTATAAACACCATGGGACGCAGCCATCATACCGCTCAGGAACGAGACGCGTTCTTTCTCCTAGAGATGAATGTACTTTGGTGCGAAAAGTGCAAATGAATCCCAGAATAACAGCAAAGGACCTTGTGAAGATGCTGGAGGAAACAGGTACAAAAGTATCTATATCCACAGTAAAAATTTGTCCTATATCGACATAACCTGAAAGGCTGCTCAGCAAGGAAGAAGCCGCTTCTCCAAAACCGCCATCAAAAAGCCAGGCTACGGTTTGCAACTGCACATGGGGACAAAGATCGTATTTTTTGGAGAAATGTCCTATGGTCTGATGAAACAAAAATAGAACTGTTTGGCCATAATGACCATTGTTATGTTTGGAGGAAAAAGGGGGAGGCTTGCAAGCCGAAGAACACCATCCCAACCGTGAAGCACGGGGTGGCAGCATCATGTTGTGGGGGTGCTTTGCTGCAGGAGGGACTGGTGCACTTCACAAAATAGATGGCATCATGAGGTAGGAAAATGATGTGGATTTATTGAAGCAACATCTCAAGACATCAGTCAGGAAGTTAAAGCTTGGTTGCAAATGGGTCTTCCAAATGGACAATGACCCCGAGCATGCTTCCAAAGTTGTGGCAAAATGGCGTAAGGACAACAAAGTCAAGGTATTTGAGTGGCCATCACAAAGCCCTGACTTCAATCCCATTGAAAATTTGTTGGCAGAACTGAAAAAGCGTGTGTGACCAAGGAGGCCTACAAACCTGACTCGGTTACACCAGCTCTGTCAGGAGGAATGGACCAAAATTCACCCAACTTATTGTGGGAAGCTTGTGGAAGGCTACCCGAAACGTTTGACCCAAGTTAAACAGTTTAAAGACAATGCTACCAAATACTAATTGAGTGTATGTAAACTTCTGATGTGATGAATGTGATGAAAGAAATATAAGCTGAAATAAATCATTCTCTCTACTCTTATTCTGACATTTCACTTCCTTAAAATAAAGTGGTGATCCTAACTGACCTAAGACAAATAATTTTTACTAGGATTAAATGTCAGGAATTGTGAAAACTGAGTTTAAATGTATTTGGCTAAGGTGTATGTAAACGTCTGACTTCAACTCTATAGGGATTAGGGTACCATTCAGGACTCGACCACAGTCTCAGAGAAGAGAAGACCTTTGTAGTTTTGAGCTGCCATCATTGAAGTCGTTTGTGGTGACGAGGTGCACAAGGGCGTTGTACAAAACAAAGTAATCAGTGATTGGATCGTCTCTAACTAATCAGAGTATCAAAGCCAATGACGAGTTTTCAAAACACCGCTTTACCCCCATGTGTCTGGCTCTGGCCCAACCCATTGGTTTCTGGACCAATCAGACGGCCCCAAATGTGTTCGTATTCAGTGCGGTATCGGGGAGGTACATACTCATTGCAGAGCAAAAACAAATATTTGTGGGCGTGGCATAGTGTTTTGACAGAGCAAGGAGTCTGGGTAGCCAAGCAAACCCAGCTCTGGGAGGGAAGGTACAGGCAAGCAAAAAAGCAGTGTAGCGAATGACAAAGCAGCGGAATAATTTGGTGTGAGTCATCAGGCTAGAGCAGGGTGGTTTAATTAGACTCCCCAGATCTCTTTCTCTCTCTAATCGTCTACACATCACTCAGAGAGAGGAGAGAGAGGTGAACTCAGTGTCATGCCGTTGCATTTTATGTCCAACATATTAATAATGCTTAGAAGTAGAATTTATAAATCAATAATCCATACCACACAAATTATAGCCAAGCCCGTATGAAAGATTGAGCTGCTTCATGACCGGAGTGGACAAGGTCACACATGCCCATACTTAGAAAAACACATAGCCCTGAGATCCATCAAATTAAATTCAATAAAAAGCCATTAAAATGTAGTTCCATTCTCAAATGAGGATTTGAGCAACTCAGAAGGGCAAGTGAAGTTCAAGTTCAATGCCAGCAAGTCTCAACTTGGTACAGCACTGAAACAATTACGATTTGTCCATGTAAATGAATGGCGAGGAGTGATTGATATTTGCAAGGATTTTGTGTTATACAATTCACCAGTGTAATATTCTGACAGTATTTATGATAGTGGGAGGGTGAAGAAGAGAGAGAGTAACCTGTGAGCGAGAGACAGAGAGGAAAAGAGAGAGAATGGCGTAGGGAGAAGGAGATATGGAGAGATAGAGAAAGAAAGAAACTGCTGCATGAGAATATGTGTTTTAACAGCAAATGTATTTCACGTTATGCAAATCAGACAATGGAAATGTGCTAATTGTGAATTACATGGTGTCTTTTTGTATGCACTAACATTGCCATGGTTCGTTGGACAAAGACAATGCGAAAATTAATGTTTTTGTAGGGTTTTTGGATAAAATCCGAAAATAAGATTTCTAGTAAAACAGGCTTAGGAGATCAAATACGTTTTGTTCTATGAGATCATTTATACCTGCATTTCTGTTCGTCTGTTGCCAGTTCGTCTTGTCCCGTCAAGTCCTAACAGCGTGTTCCCGTGTTTCCTGTCCTCTAGTTTTTGCTTTTCCTAGTCTTCTGGATCAGCTTCGCAACGCAGTCTCCTCCCAAGGAGACACCATTGGATAACACGAGGAGTTACTGCAAAGCCTTATGGAGGGACTCCATACCTTGGCAGAACGCCATGGCCATGCGTTCAGTACATTACTTGAGCAATTCCGCAGATTCCCAACTAGGCAGCAAGCCACAACAGTAATCCCCAATTCTCTCAGCAACCCCGGCACCAGCGGCTCTTCTTCCCAGCCTATCATGGTTCTGGAACCATGCCGGGAATTTCTCACCCAGTGCTCCCTCATTTTCGAACTGCATCCTTCTTTGTTCACCTCCAACCGCTCGGAGATAGCATACCTGATAATGCTGATGTACGGGAGGGCACTCGCCTGGGCTATGGCGGTGTGGGAGCAACAGTCCAACGTTTACCTCAGTCTGGAGGAGTATGTGGAAGAGGTACGATAAGTGTTCGATTTTCTGTTGTCCGGGAGAGAGCCTGCTAGTAAGCTGCTCTAACTATGTCAAGACTCACGTAGTGTGGCAGACTACATTGTGATTTTCACACGTTGGAGGCTGAGAGTGCCTGGAACCCGGAAGCCCTGTTCGACATGTTCCTTCACGGATTATCGGAGATGATTACAGACAAGCTTGCAGCCCGGGAGCTGCCCATGGATCTCGACACCTTCATAGCCTTGACCATCCGGATCGATGGGCGGCTAAGGGAACGTAGGAGGGAGAGGAGGTCGGTTCCGTCGCCCTTGCTCGACCTCAAATTCCACCTCGCCTCCGAGGAATCCTGGAAATACCCGAAGTCTACATTTCCGAGATAATCCGGTGTCACCCGAGTTCCCTCGGAAATCACTCAGGGCTATCGACACGCCTCCTCCGGAGCCCATGCAACTGGGCAGGGCTAGATTGTCTCCTGCTGAGCGCTTACGCAGACTGAACACCAAGAGGTGTCTGTATTGTGGAGCTACGGGCCATTTCTTATCTACCTACCCCGAGCTGACAAGGTCAAAATTGGTCATTCTGCCCCTGAGCAAGGCAGTTAACCCACTGATCCCCGGGCGCCAAAGGCGTGGATGTCCATTAAGGCAGCCCCCCGCACCTCTCTGAGTCAGAGGGGTTGAGTTAAATGCGGAAGACACATTTCAGTTGAATACATTCAGTTGGACAACTGACTAGGTATCCCCCTTTCCCCTTACCTGCTCATTAAAAGACCAGGCTCATCAGTAGGTATGAGTACACTGGTGAGCCGTACGGGGAGTTTCCAATCTCTCACTACTCGTAACCCCCTCTATGCTACCCTATTGTGGTGGGACCAGTCTGGGTGCTCATTGACTCTGGGGCCGACGAGAGCTTGATGGACTCTACCCTGGTGTTGGAGCTAGGTATCGCCATTCAACCCCTTTCCATCCCGATGGACGTAAGAACGCTGGATGGGCGCTCCATTGGCAGAGTCACCCACAATATGGTTCCCATCAACCTGCGAGTGTCAGGCAGCCATAGTGAGTCTATGCAGTTTCTGCTCCTGGAGTCCCCTCATGTACCCATGGGTTGAGGGACACAACCCCCTAATCGACTGGGCTACGGGTTCCATCATGGGTTGGAGTCCGTTTTGCCATGCACATTGTCTGAAGTCGGTGCAGCCTGCCCCGAAACATCTCCCTGCGGGCTTGGGTAAAGCCTCGGATCTCACAGCCATTCTCGCGGAGTACCAGGACTTAAGGGAGGTTTTCAACTCTGCCCGCACCATATCTCTTCCTCCGCATCGGCCCTACGACTGTGCTATCGACCTTCTCCTGGGCACCACACCGCCTCGAGTGCGACTTTATTCCCTGTCGGGTCCGGAGACCAAATTGATGGAAGGGTATATTGAGGACTCTCTTGCTGCAGGGATTATGCGTCCATCTGCCTCTCCACCCTGCGTCCGTGTATCGACTACCGGGGTCTTAATGACATTACGGTTTAAAAAAATTACCCGCTACAACTCATCTCCTTGGGTTTCGAGCTTCTCCAGGGGATGGTCATCTCCTCCAAGTTGGACCTTCGGAATGCCTACTATTTGGTTCAGATATGGGAAGGAGACGAGTGGAAGACAGCCTTTAACATGGCTTGCGGGCACTACGAGTTCCTGGGGATTCCGTTCAGACTAAACAACACTCTCCCAGTGTTCCAGGCCCTGGTCAATGATGGGCTCCGCGACATGTTATACCGATTTGTGTTTGCCTGCCTCAACGACATCCTAATTTATTTCCAGTCAGCTCAAGAGCATGTCCAACAGGTCCTCCAGCGTCTCCTGGAGAATCAGCTTTTCGTAAAGGCAGAGAAATGTGAGTTCCATCACTCCACCGTCTCCTTCCTAGGATATGTCATCGCTGCAGGTAATATTCAGATGGACCCTGACAAGATGAGAGAGGTGGTGGATTGGCCTCAACCCACATCCAGAGAGCAGCTGCAATGTTTCCTTGGGTTTGCTAATTTTTACCATTGTTTCGTCCGGGGTTGCAGCATCCTTGCTTCTCCCCTCTCTGCACTCACCTCTCCCAAGGTTCCGTTCATATGGTCTCCAGCAGCTGACCGGGCATTCTCAGACCTCAAGCCGTGACTTACTACAGCTCCCTTCTTAATCCATCCGGACCCATCCTGTCAGTTCGTTGTGGAGTTCGCCTCAGAAGTTAGAGTGGGGGCTGTCCTGTCCCAGCGTTCTGCCCAGGACCAGAAGCTGCATCCCTGCGCGTTCCTTTCCTATTGTCTTAACCCTGTTGGGAGGATCTATGATGTGGGAAATCGAGAATTACTCACAGTTAAAATGACGTTGGAGGAGTGGATGCACTGGTTAGAAGGGGCGGAACATCCATTCTTGGTGTGGACGGACCATAAGAACCTGTAATATTGCCGCACCGCCAAGCGCTTGTACTCCAGGCAGGCGAGATGGGCCCTGTTTTCACTGATTTCCATTTCACTATCTCCTACCACCGGGGTCCAAGAATGTGAAGCCTGACACACTCTCACGTCTGATCAGCTCCACTACTACAACATCGGACCCCGAGACCATCCTCCCTACTTCCTGTCTAGCGGCTGCTATCATCTGGGGAATAGAGAGTCTGGTATGCAAGGTGCAGTGTTTGTTTCCTTCTGCAGTGTGTGTGCACAGAACAAAACTCTGCGGGAAGCTCTGGCTGGCCTACTTCAACCACTCCCTGTTCCTCACCGCCCCTGGTCCCATATATCCTTGGACTTCGTCACGGGTCTCCTTCCTTCAGATGGCAACACCACCATCGTTAAGGTGGTGGATAGGTTTTCCAAAGCCGCCCATTTTATCCCCTTTCCTAAGTTTCCCTCAGCTACGGAGACAGCCCTGCTCATGATGCAACACATCTTCCGGATCCATGGAATTCTGGTCGACATGGTCTCCGATCGCAGTCCTCAGTTCTCATCCAGGTTCTGGAAGGCGTTCTGCACTCTCATTGGGTCGTCGGCCAGCCTGTCCTCTGGATTTCATTCCTAGTCTAACGGCCAGTCGGAGTGAGCCAATCAGGACCTGGAGACAACTCTTCATTGCCATGTCTCCAGTAACTCGTGTTGGTGGAATATGCCCTCAACACCTATACCTGTTCTGCTACTGGTCTCTCGCCTTTTGAGTGTTCCCTGGGATATCAGCCCCCACTCTTCCCGGAGCAAGAGGAAAAGGTCAGCATACCTTCTGCTCAGATGTTTGTCCATTGCTGTCGCCGTACCTGGAAGAGAGCCCGGGCTGCTCTTCTCAAGACCATCTCCAGGTATCGACAACAGGCGGACCGCCACCAGACCCCTGCTCCCAGCTACCGCATTGGACAGAGGGTATGGCTTTCCACTGCCCCTCCGGGTGGAGTCCCGCAAACTTTCCCCCCGTTTTATCGGCCCTTTCCCCATCTCCAAGATTCTTAGCCCCTCTTCTGTTTGTCTTCTGTTGCCCCGCACCCTCCATATACATTCCCCTTTCCATGTATCTAGAATTAAACAAATCAAAATCAAATCAAATTTATTTATATAGCCCTTCTTACATAAGCTGATATATCAAAGTGCTGTACAGAAACCCAGCCTAAAAACCCAAACAGCAAGCGATGCAGGTGTAGATGCACGGTGGCTAGGAAAAACTCCCTAGAAAGGCCAAAACCTAGGAAGAAACCTAGAGAGGAACCAGGCTATGAGGGGTGACCAGTCCTCTTCTGCCTGTGCCGGGTGGAGATTATTTCAGAACATGGCCAAGATGTTCAAATGTTCATAAATGACCAGCATGGTCAAATAATAATAATCACAGTAGTTGTCGAGGGTGCAACAAGTCAGCACCTCAGGAGTAAATGTCAGTTGGCTTTTCATAGCCGATCATTGAGAGTATCTCTACCTCTATAGAGAGTTGAAACCCGTCTCATGGCTCTGTCTCCTGTTTCCAGTTCGCCTTGTCACGTCGAGTTCTACTAGTGTGTTACTGTGTTTCCTGTGCTCTAGCTTTTGCTTTTCCTAGACTCCCAGGCCTTTCTGCCTGACCCTGATCCTGCCTGTCGTCCTGTACCTGCCTGACTCTGATTTGGATTACGACTCTTTGCCTGCCTTGACCTACCGATTGCCTGCCCTTTGTACTGTAATAAACTCTGAGACTCGTACTATCCATCTCCTGTGTCTTCATCTGGGTCTTAGCCTGAGACATAATACAATAGTATATTTAACACGATTTCTGAATGACTACCTCATATCTGTACCGCACACATACAATTATCTGTAAGGTCCCTCAGTTGAGCAGAGAATTTCAAACACAATTTCAACCAAAAACCAGGGAGGTTATCTAATGCCTTGCAAAGAAGAGGAGCTATTGGTAGATGGGTAAAACTATTGAATGTCCCTTTGAGCATGGTGAAGTTATGAATTACACTTTGGATGATGTATCAATACACCCATTCACTACAAACATACAGGCGTCCTTCCTAACTCAGTTGCCGGAGAGGAAGGAAACCGCTTAGGGATTTCACCATGAGGCCTAATGGTGACTTTAAAACATTTACAGAGTTTAATGGCTGTGATAGGAGAAAACTGAGGATGGATCGACAACAACATATTTTGCTAAGAAATTCACTTTTTGTCCTTACAGTGTTATGTTTGGGGCACATCCAATACATCACATTACTGAGTACCACACTCCATATTTTAAAGCATAGTGGTGGCTGCATCCTTTTATGGGTATGCTTGTAATCGTTAAAGGACTGGGGAGTTTTTCAGGATAAAAAAGAAAAGCAACGGAGCTAAGCATAGGCAAAATCCTAGAGGAAAACCTGGATCAGTCTGCTTTCCACCAGAACCTCATTCACTTTTCAGCAGGACAAAAACGTAAAACACAAGGCCAAATCTACACTGGAAGATAGTGTCAAGAAGACAGTGAATGTTCCAGTTCTAAAACATGTTTTTCTAAAATGTTTTCACTTTGTCATTATGGGGTATTGTGTGTAGATGGGTAAGAAAAAAATGAATTGAATCCATTTTGAATGGGCCGTAACACAGCAAAACGTGGAATACGTCAAGGGTTATGAATACTTTCTGAAGGAACTGTATGAGATATGGTGCTATTTGGGACCCATCAATACAGTCTCCACTTACAGGTCCCTGTGTCTAATAAAACTGGTTCTGTACACATTCATTATATCAAACATTTGGGCATGGACTCTACAAGGTGTCGAAAGCATGCTGACTCCAATGCTTCCCACAGTTGTGTCAAGTTGGCTGGATGTCCTTTGGGTGGTGGACCATTCTTTATACACATGGGAAACTGTTGAGAGTGAAAAACCCAACTGCGTTGCAGTTCTTGACACAATCCGTTGCACCTGCTACCTGCTACCATACCCCGTTCAAAAGCACTTAAATATTTTGTCTTTCCCATTCACCCACACACAATACATGTCTCAATTGCATCAAGGCTTAAAAATACTTTTTAAACCTGTCTCCTCCCCTTCATCTACCTTATTGAAGTGGATTTAACAAGTGACATCAGTAAGGGATCATAGCTTTCGCCTGGATTCTGGTCCGTCTATGTCAAGGAAAGAGCAGGTGTTCTTTATGTTTTGTTTACTCAGTGTATATTGAAGAGTGAAATACAATGGACTGGAACAATCCATTCCTCAATGTCACGCCCTGGCCTTAGTATTCTTTGTTTTCTTTATTATTTGAGTTAGGTCAGGGTGTGACATGGGTATTTATGTGGGTTTTGTAGTGTCCAGGGTGATTGTAAGGTTTAGGGGGTTTATTTAGAGTAGTTGGCTTTATGTTTAGTATAGTTGTCTAGCTGTGTCTATGTTGTGTGTAGTTGTCTAGGAAAGTCTATGGTTGCCTGAATGGGTTCCCAATTAGAGACAGCTGGTTTCTGTTGTCTCTGATTGGGAGCCATATTTAAGGTAGCCATAGGCTTTAGTTTGTTGTGGGGAATTGTCTTGTTTAACGTTTGTTGCTTGTCTGTGCACTTGCGTTTATTAGCTTCACGGTCGTTTATTGTTTTGGTAGTTTGTAAGTGTTTTGTTTCGTTTTGCCTTCTTCTATAATAAAGAGAAGATGGCTTATTTTCCTCATGCTGCGTTTTGGTCCGAATCTCTTCCACACGATCGTGACACTCAATATACAAATAATAACAATATATAATATCATGTCTGCTTTTGATAATATTTACTGTAGCGCTATGTATACTCACTATGTATAATATATACTCTATTGCAAATGAATGTAAAGTGCTATATCCATATTCCATATGCTCCACAAAAATAATATTGTGGTCTCCCTAGAGAGTGCGTCTGTCTGGCTGTTGCTGTCTCCTTACTTAGAAAGATGATTGCCCTTTGTCAGTGGAGCGTAACACATAGCTTGGTAGAACAGAGAAATCAGAAATCAGGGAGGGATACACAAAGGTCAGCATCTGACGGCAGTGAGATATATTGAGCCCTGAGGACTGCTTCTTCAGACCAGTGAGATATATTGAGCCCTGAGGACTGCTTCTTCAGACCAGTGAGATATATTGAGCCCTCAGGACTGCTTCTTCAGACCAGTGAGATATATTGAGCCCTGAGGACTGCTTCTTCAGATCAGTGAGATATATTGAGCCCTGAGGACTGCTTCTTCAGACCAATGAGATATATTGAGCCCTGAGGACTGCTTCTTCAGACCAGTGAGATATATTGAGCCCTGAGGACTGCTTCTTCAGACCAATGAGATATATTGAGCCCTGAGGACTGCTTCTTCAGATCAGTGAGATATATTGAGCCCTGAGGACTGCTTCTTCAGACCAGTGAGATATATTGAGCCCTGAGGACTGCTTCTTCAGACCAGTAAGATATATTGAGCCCTGAGGACTGCTTCTTCAGACCAGTGAGAGATGGACTTACAGATTCATCCCTCGCTCTCCACTGTCTCTCTCTGATATTCTTAAAAGTTTTGATTAGATTAGCATTATAAGGTAATACTGTAGAAGCCTAATGTCTGCAAAACCAAACAATACAGAAAGACTGTATGGTGCAGTCAATGATTCATATTTTCCATGTCAACTCTTGATTTTACAATTGGTAAAACTGACATGTAATTTAAAATGTGCTTGGCATCGTTTATATGGGCCGTTCTGGCTCAGACAATATAAGATTATACATACAGTACCAGTCAAAAGTTTGTACACACCTACTCATTTCAGGGTGTTTTTTATTTGTAGAATAATAGTGAAGACATCAGAACTATGAAATAACACACATGGAATCATGTAGTGACCAAAAAAGTGTTAAACAAATCTAAATATATTTTATATTTGAGATTCTTCAAATAGCCACCCTTTGCCTTGATGACAGCTTCAAATCAAAGTTTATTTGTCACGTGCGCCGAATACAACAGGTGTAGACCTCACAGTGAAATGCTTACTTACAGGCTCTAACCAATGGTGCGGGGGAAAAAAGAAGGTGTGTGTGTGTGTGTGTGTGTGTGTGTGTGTGTGTGTGTGTGTGTGTGTGTGTGTGTAGGTAAAAAAAAAACAACAACAGTAAAAATACATTTGAAAAAAGAGTAGCAAGGCTATATGCAGACACCTGTTAGTCAGGCTTATTGAGGTAGTATGTACATGTAGGTATCGTTAAAGTGACTATGCATATATGATGAACAGAGAGTAGCAGAAGCGTAAAAAGAGGGGTTGGCGGGTGGTGGGACACAATGCAGAACGCCCGGTTAGTCAATGTGCAGGAGCACTGGTTGGTCGGGCCAATTTAGGTAGCATGTACATGAATGTATAGTTAAAGTGACTATGCATATAAGATAAACAGAGAGTAGCAGCAGCGTAAAAGAGGGGTTGGGTTGGGGGGGGGGGGGGGGGGGGGACACACAATGCAAATAGTCAGGGCCTTCCTCTGACACCGCCTGGTGTAGAGGTCCTGGATGGCAGGCAGCTTTGCCCCAGTGATGTACTGGGCCATACGCACTACTATCTGAAGTGCCTTGCGGTCGGAGGCCGAGCAATTGCCGTACCAGGCAGTGATGCAACCGGTCAGGATGCTCTTGATGTTGCAGCTGTAGAACCTTTTGAGGATCTCAGGACCCATGCCAAATCTTTTTAGTTTCCTGAAGGGGAATAGGCTTTGTCGTGCCCTCTTCACGACTGCCTTGGTGTGTTTGAACCAATCTAGTTTGATGTTGATGTGGACAAGCTCTCAACCTGCTCCACTACAGCCCCGTCGATGAGAATGGGGACGTGCTCGGTGCTCCTTTTCATATAGTCCACAATCATCTCCTTAGTCTTGGTTACGTTGAGGGATAGGTTGTTATTCTGGCACCACCCGGCCAGGTCTCTGACCTCCTCCCTATAGGCTGTCTCGTCGTTGTCAGTGATCAGGCCTACCACTGTTGTGTCGTCAGCAAACTGAATGATGGTGTTGGAGTCGTGCCTGGCCATGCAGTCATTGGTGAACAGGGAGTACAGGAGGGGACTGAGCACGCACCCCTGGGGAGCTCCAGTGTTGAGGATCAGCGTGGCAGATGTGTTGCTACCTACCCTCACCACCTGGGGGCGGCCTGTCAGGAAGTCCAGGATCCAGTTGCAGAGGGAGGTGTTTAGTCCCAGGATCCTCAGTTTGGTGATGAGCTTTGAGGGTACTATGGTGTTGAACGCTGAGCTGTAGTCATTGAACAGCATTCTCACATAGGTGTTCCTTTTGTCCAGGTGGGAAAGGGCAGTGTGGAGTGTAGATTGCTTAATCTGTGGATCTGTTTGGGCGGTATGCAAATTGGAGTGGGTCTAGGGTTTCTGGGATAATGGTGTTTATGTGAGCCATTACCAGCCTTTCAAAGCACTTCTCTCAACCAACTTCATGAGGTAGTCACCTGGAATGCATTTCAATTAACAGGTGTGCCTTGTTAAAAGTTAATTTGTGGAATTTCTTTCCTTCTTGATGCATTTGAGCCAATCAGTTGTGTTGTGACAAGGTAGGGGTGGTATACAGAAGATAGCCCTATTTGGTAAAAGACCAAGTCCATATTATGGCAAGAACAGCTCAAATAAGCAAAGAGAAGCAAGAGTCCATCATTACTTTAAGACATGAAGTCAGTCAATCTGGAACATTTCAAGATTCTCCAAGTGCAGTCGCAAAAACCATCAAGCTCTATGATGAAACTGGCTCTTGTGAGGACCGCCACAGGAAAGGAAGATGCAGAGTTACCTGTGCTGCAGAGGATAAGTTCATTAGAGTTACCAGCATCAGAAATTGCAGCCCAAATAAATGCTTCACAGAGTTCAAGTAACAGACACAACTCAACATCAACTGTTCAGAGGAGACTTTGTGAATACGACCTTCTTGGTCTAATTGCTGCAAAGAAACCACTACTAAAGGACACCAAATAGAAGAGACTTGCTTGGGTAAAGAAACACGAGTAATGGACATTCGACTGGTGGAAATCTGTTCTTTGGTCTGATGAGTCAAAATTTGAGATTTCTGGTTCCAACCGCCGTGTCTTTGTGACATGCAGAGTAGGTGAACGGATGATCTCCGCATGTGTGGTTCCGACCGTGAAGTATGGAGGAGGAGGTGTGATGGTGTGGGGGTGCTTTGTTGGTGACACTGTCAGTGATTTATTGAGAATTCAAGGCACACTTAACCAGTGTGGCTACCACAGCATTCTGCAGCGATATGCCATCCCATCTGGTTTGCACTTAGTGGGACTATCATTTGTTTTTCAACAGGACAATGACCCAACACACCTCCAGGCTGTGTAAGGGCTATTTGACCAAAAAGGAGAGTGATGGAGTGCTGCATCAGATAACCTGGCCTCCACAATCACCGGACCTCAACCCAAATGAGATGGTTTGGGATGAGTTGGACTGCAGAGGGAAGGAAAAGCAGCCTACAAGTCCTCATCATATGTGGGAAGTCCTTCAGGACTGTTGGAAAAGCATTCCAGGTGAAGCTGGTTGAGAGAATGCCAAGAGTGTGCAAAGCTGTTAAAGGCAAAGGGTCTCTTTTGAAGAATATAAAACATAAAATATATTTAGATTTGTTTAACACTTTTTTGGTTACTAAATTATTCCATGTGTGTTATTTCATAGTTTTTATATCTTCACTATTATTCTACAATGTAGAAAATAGTCAAAATAAAGCAAAACCCTTGATTGAGTAGGTGTGTCCAAACTTTTGACTGGCACAGTACTGTGTATATATTCAAGGCTCGAATGCTTCTTTGTAGTCAGCAGAAATAAAATGCATTTCAGCTGCATACAAATGTTAACAACATACATCTCATGGCTACATATCCCTCTCTTGAGGAGTGACTATGTGGCTGTGTGTGTGTGTATTTGTATGTGTGTGTTTGTGCATTTGTGTGTATGTCTTGGTCTCTTTGTGTCTTTGAGGTTCATTCAACAGGGATGGTCTTCCACTTGTCACAACCGTTTTCCCTCATGCTGTACTCTGAGCTGGAACCTGCTGCGAGAGTGATTTCCTGAAAAGCATTTCAATCACAAGCAGGGGAGTACTTCCCCCCACAGACACAAATGTGCCTCTCTCTCCCCGAAGTACTAGTGTTGCCATTAGCGCTGTCCTCCATCACATTACAGCACTGGCACAGGTATCCTAGGATATGTTCCAAATAGCAGCCTTTTCCCTATATAGTACAATACTTTATAGACCCTATGGGCCCTGTTCAAAAGTAGTGCACTATACACCGTGTACAACACATTAGGAACAACTTCTTAATATTGATTTGCACCCCCTTTTTCCCTCAGAACAGTCTCAATTTGTTGGGGGATAGACTTCACAAGGTGTCGAAAGCGTTCCACAGGGATGCTGGCCCATGTTGACTCCAATGCTTCCCACAGTTTTGTCAAGTTGCCTGGATGTCCTTTGGGTGGTGGACCATTCTGGATACACATTGGAAACTGTTGAACGTGAAAAACCCAGCATCGTTGCAGTTCTTGACACACTCAAACTGGTCCGCCTGCTACCGTACCCTGTTCAAAAGGCACTTACATTTTTTTGTCATTCACCCTCTGAATGGCACACATACACAATCCATGTTTCAATTGTCTCAAGGCTTAAAAATCCTTCTTTAACATGTCTTATCCCCTTCATCTAGACTGATTGAAGTTTATTTATCAAGTGACTTCAATAAGGGATCACAGCTTTCATCTGGATTCACCTGTTCAGACTATGTTATAGAAAGAGCTGCTCCTAATGTTTTGTACACTCAGTGTATAGGGAATAGAGTGCCATTTTGGACACATCCCTTGTGTTGTGTTCCTGTCTCATCACATTGCAGCATTTCTGGCACAGATTTTTACATCCCTTGATTGCAGGGAAATACTGTTGGGGTGTGTGTTTGTGTGTGTGTGTGTGTGTAGTAGGGTGGAGAATCCCTCTGCCGATCTCCCTACAGTCTAGACTTAGGCACATATTCCATGTTCTTTCCATCCAACTTCAAATCATTGTTTCTGACAGTGGCTGTATCAATTTGACATGTTTCACTGTAGCAGTTATTCAGTTTTCCATAATGACTGATATCATTGGTTCTGGAATTGATGTATACAGTTGAAGTCGGAAGTTTACATACACCTTAGCCAAATACATTTAAACTCAGTTTTTCACAATTCCTGACATTTAATCCTAGTAAAAATGCCCAGTTAGGATCACAACTTTATTTTAAGAATGTGAAATGTCAGAATAATAGTAGAGAGAATAATTGAATTCAGCTTTGATTTCTTTCATCACATTCCCAGTGGGTCAGAAGTTTACATACACTCAATTGGTATTTGGTTGCATTGCCTTTAAATTGTTTAACTTGGGTCAAACGTTTTGGGTAGCCTTCCACAAGCTTCCCACAATAAGTTGGGTGAAATTTGGCCCATTCCTCCTGACAGAGCTGGTGTAACTGAGTCAGGTTTGTAGTCCTAATCACTCGCACACACTTTTTCTGTTCTGTCCACACATTTTCTGTAGGATGGAGGTCAGGGCTTTGTGATTGCCACTCCAATACCTTGACTCTGTTGTCCTTAATAGTCACATAATTTTCCTCCCTCATGATGCCATGTATTTTGTGAAGTGCACCAGTTCCTCCTGCAGCAAAGCACCCCCACAACTTGCAAGCATCCCCCTTTTTCTTCCAAAGATAACGATGGTCATTATGGCCAAACAGTTCTATTTGTGTTTCATCAGACCAGAGGACATTTCTCCAAAAAGTGCTATCTTTGTCCCCATGTGCAGTTGCAAACCGTAGTCTGTCTTTTTTATAGCGGTTTTGGAGCAGTGGCTTCTTCCTTGCTGAGCGGCCTTTCAGGTTATATCGATATAGGACTCATTTTATTGTGGATATAGATACTTTTGTACCTGTTTCCTCCAACATCTTCACAAGGTCCTTTTCTGTTCTTCTGGGATTGATTTGCACTTTTCGCACCAAAGTACATTCATCTCTAGGATACAGAACGCGTCTCCTTCCTGAGCGGTATGATGGCTGCTTGGTCCCATGGTGTTTATACTTGCGTACTATTGTTTGTACAGATGGACGTGGTACCTTCAGGCGTTTGGAAATTGCTCCCATGGATGAACAAGACTTGTGGAGGTCTACAATTCTGTTTCTGAGGTCTTGCCTGATTTCTTTTGATTATCCCATGACGTCAAGCAAAGAGGCACTGAGTTTGAAGGTAGGCCTTGAAATACATCCACAGGTACACCTCCAATTGACTCAAATGATGTCAATTAGCCTATCAGAAGCTTCTAAAGCCATGACATCGTTTTCTGGAATTTTCCAAGCTGTTTGAAGGCACAGTCAACTTAGTGTATGTAAACTTCTAACCCACTGGAATTGTGATACAGTGAATTATAGGTGAAATAATCTGTCTGTAAACAATGACTTGTGTCATGCACAAAGTAGATGTCCTAACCGACTTGCCAAAACTATAGTTTGTTAACAATACATTTGTGGAGTGGTTGAAAAATGAGTTTTATTGACTCCAACCTAAGTGTATGTAAACTTCAGACTTCAACTGTACATTCACTTTGTGATATATGGTACTTAGGTGTGCCAGTCTGCCCACGGGGCCTCTCTCTCTCTCTCTCTCTCTCTCTCTACTACTTTTGGCCATCTGGCAACCTTTTCCCCTCAATAGTATGTCACCCTATTCCCTATATACTGTAGTGCATTCGTTTTGGTCAGGGTCAGAGTAGTGTGCTATAGGGAATATGATGCCATTTGTAACCCTTAGAATCATTTCTCTTTTGTGTGTATATTACACATGAGACAAATGGTGATAAGACAGACCACTTAGTTTCCATGGTATATTGTAACAGGCTGAATATAGAATACTATGATTTATTAAGGTGCTGTATCCTGCAATAATTTGCTTTGGGTTTTATTACAGCAGGTTTCAATAAAACGAATATACAGACAATGCAAAAATGATGGCAGTGGTGGTACAGTAGCTCATGATATACAACACATTATTGCCTCAGAACAGCCTCAATTCATCAGGGCATGGACTCTACAAGGTGTAGAAAGCATTCCACAGGGATGCTGGCCCATGTTGACTTCAATACTTCCCACAGTAGTGTCAAGTTGGCTAGATGTCCTTAGGGTGTTGGACCATTCTAGATACACACTGGAAACTGTTGAGTGTGAAAAACCCAGCAGCATTATAGTACTTGACACACTCAAACCGGTGCACCTAGCACCTACTACCATACCCCATTCAAAGGCACTTCAATATTTTGTCTTGCCCATTCACCCTCTGAATGACATACTACACAATCCTTGTCTCAATTGTCTCAATTATATTTTTAACCTGTCTTCTCCCCTTCATCTACACTGATTGAAGTGTATTTAACAAGTGACATCAATAAGGGATCATAGCTTTCACCTGGATTCACCTGGTCAGTCTGTCATGGAAAGACATGTGTACCTAATGTTTTGTAAACTCAGTGTATAAGATATCTGATACACAGTATAATGGCCGGAAAACAACTAGCGAGAAAAAGGGTGCCACACCCTTGTTGCAGCCTATTTCCTACATAGTGCACTACGTTTGACCAGAGTGTTATGGGCTCTGGTCAAAAGTAGTGCACAATACAATTTAGGGAATAGGATGCGATTTGGGAGGCAGAGGTGACACATCCCGTGTTAGTAGGAGACATGCAGGTCAATTATGGAGAGGTGTGCTGATGAATATTCCTTTCCAGAAGTCTGTGCATCACCGAGCACAGTGAGACGACAACAGTGAGTTAACCCCCTGAGCCCCGACCAGTCTCTGTCTTGTTCGTCTGCCTGTTTAGGTCCCCACCACGCCTCAATTGCCGTGTTGCTGTCTTGGCCCTGCTCAAAAGTAGCGCACTACATAGGGAACAAGGTGCCATTTGGGATGCAGGTTGTGACTCCACCTGGTCAACCACTGCCAACTATGTGACGCGCTGGGCCGGACTGGAAAGTGATGGGATCTGAATGCAGATGAGCACCTGACAAATTGCTTTTTGCCCAGAGGTTTCACAATGAGACTAAAAGGCCAGGGTTGCATCCCAAATGGTACCCTACTCCCTGAAGCCCTTCCAGAGCTCTGGTCAAAAGTGATGCCCTACAGAGGGGAAAGGGTGCCATATAGGACGCTGTGTCCTATATGGCACCCTTTTCCCTCTGTAGGGAGGGAAAAGGGTTATGTTATGTTATGTTCTGTCTGTTCTGCAGCGGGTATAGGGAGGAGTGATTTATAAAGACGTAAAGACACGCTTTTGTCAGGTCCCTGGCAATTGACAGGCGCTCCATCAACAGCTGAATTTGGTTTCTTGGTCTACTAGAGGGCACAGACTGAGGGAGAGGGAGAGATAGGCATCCACTGGGTACATGGAGTAGCATTCCTCTCTCAGGACTGTTGTTGAATGGCATGAACTTGAACCTATATGCTATGGAGAATAGGCTATATTGAGAACTATCTTTACATAAACATACTGTGTGGACTAGGGTATACTAGAGTAATCAAACATTAATATATAGTTTATTCCTCATGGATCTCTCTGTATGATTGATTTTATCCAGGCACAGCTATACAGATCATTAGGCTAATCTTAATTTTGTCCATTATCGCTAACCGGTTAACTTCTACCGAGTCAGAAACCCGGATCCGGGAGCACCCCCCACCCCCCACCAGTAAAAAAGCTGAATAGCATAGCTAGCATAGCGTCACAAGTAAATAGTAGCATCTAAATATCATTCAATCACAAGTCCAAGATACCAGATGAAAGATCCACTTCTTGTGAATCCAGCAATCATTTCTGATTTTTAAAATGTTTTACAGGGAAGACACTATGTAAATCTATTAGCTAACCACGTTAGCAAAAGACACCATTTTTCTTTGTCCACCATTTTTTCTCTCCACCAGTAGCTATCACCAATTCGGCCAAATAAAGATATTGATAGCCACTAACCAGAGCCCAATAGGGAATAGGGTATAATTTAGCTAATAATGTGCCATTTGGTTAGCAACCATAATCAACAAATGGAAAGTAATGATTATCATTAATGTTGTAGGAGAATGAGAGCATCTATGGGAGCTCCCATTGTGGAAACATTAATCTTTCTGTAGACAAGCTGTTAATGTTTTTATCAGAGATTGCTTCTGTCGGGGAATCTATGTCAATGAATAATGCATTTAATGATGTTTACGTTCTGAGATGATGCATGTTCAGGACAGCACTGTACATGTACTAACTTTGTACCGGCACTTAACCCCTGTAGCTATGTGTGCTTAATTTATACAATGTGATGTGAGTGAGTATTATGTGTTCTTCATTTGGACAACCAACATGATGGTGTGTGTGTGTGGGGGTATGTACAGTAGTGTAGGAGAATATTAATATTTTTCCCCTAACATACTTGATTTATTGAGAATTTCTAATGGTTAATTCTTGTCAATATGGGGGCGCTGTTTCCACTTTGGAAAAAATCGTGCCCAAATTAAACTGCCTCGTACTCGATTCTAGATCGTACAATATGCATATTATTATTACTATTGGATAGAAAACACTCTCAAGTTTCTAAAACTGTTTGAATTATATCTGTGAGTAAAACAGAACTCATTTTGCAGCAAACTTCCAGACAGGAAGTGAAAAATCTGAAAACGATGCTCTGTTCCAGGGACTGCCTATTGAATTGCCTTATATTTATGGGTATGCATACACTGCATACGCCTTCCACTAGATGTCAACAGGCAGTGGAAGGTGGAATGGGGTGTCTAGCTTGATCTGAGGTCGAACAAGAGCTCTTGGAATGACGTGTCCAGAATTTCCTTTCTCTACTTAGGCGCGGGAAGCACCTCCATATTGTCTTATGAAAAGCGTTCGGTATACACGGCTAATATCTCCGGCTTTGTTTTTATTTGATACATATTAGAAAAACATCATAAAGTAGGTTTTTTCAACCGAGTTTCATCAGTTTATTCAACGTTTAATGGGACTTTTGGAGTTTTCCGTTATCTGCATCGAGAGAAATTGGGAACGTCATCAACATTGGCTAGCCTTGTGGAGCGAATTCGACAGGAGAGAAGGACATTTTAAAACAAAACAACGATTTATTCTGGACCTAGGACTCCTTGTTCAAGATTCTGATGGAAGCTCAGCAAAAGTAAGAACAATTTTTGATGTTATTTCGTATTTCTGTGTAAAATGTTGAGTCCTATTATCCGCCGTTTTGGCGGGCGCTGTCTCGCTATAACGTAAGCTGTTTGTTATGGTAAAGTTATTTTAAAAAATCTAACACGGCGGTTGCATTAAGAACCAGTGTATCTTTCATTTGCTGTCCAACATGTATTTTTTAGTAAAGTTTATGATGAGTTCTTTGGTCAGATTAGGTGAGTGTCCAAACTAGCTCCGGACATTCTGGTGACTCGATGCTACATATTCACAATGTATAACCACGGTTTCCAGCTCTAAATATGCACATTTTCGAACAAAACATAAGTGTATTGTATAACCTGATGTTATAAGACTGTCATCTGATGAAGTTGGTCAAGGTTAGTGATTCATTTTATATCTTTTGCTGGTTTTTGCGATTGCTACCTTTTGCTGCTAATAAATGCATGTGTGTGTTTGGCTATTGTGGTAAGCTAATATAATGCTATATTGTGTTTTCGCTGTAAAACACTTAAAAAATCGGAAATATTGGCTGGATTCACAAGATGTTTATCTTTCATTTGTCTGGACACCATGTATTTTTCATAAATGTTTTATGATGAGTATTTAGGTATTTCACGTTGCTCTCTGTAATTATTCTGTCTGCTTTGGTGATATGTTTGATGGTAGCTGCAATGTAAAACTATGATTTATACCTCAAATATGCACATTTTCGAACAAAACATACATTTATTGTATAACATGTTATAAGACTGTCATCTGATGAAGTTGTTTCTTGTTAGTGACTAATTATATCTCTATTTGGTCGGTTTTGTGATAGCTACCTATGCGGTAGAAAAATGGTGAGTGGTTAGCTAATAGAAGTACATATTGTGTTTTCGCTGTAAAACATTTTAAAAATCGGAAATGATGGCTGGATTCACAAGATGTTTATCTTTCATTTGCTGTATTGGACTTGTGATTTCATGAAAATTATATTATATGATATCCCTGTCGCGTTAGGCTAGGCTATGCTAGTCAGCTTTTTTGATGAGGAGGATCCCGGATCCGGGAGAGAGAAGCGGTAGAGGTTAAATTGTTTCAAACTGAAAGTTATGTGTGTCATACAAGCACTTAACCCCTGAAGCTTACATTTGAGTCATTTAGCAGACGTTACTATCCAGAGTTAGTTAATCCATCCATCTTAAATTACTAAGTTACTAGGTGAGACAACCACATATCTCAATCATAGTAAGTACATTTTTCCTGAATAAAGTAGGTATAATCAAAGCCAGAGGAGTAGGAAAAAACAGGAAAAAGTAAAGTGAATGTGTTAATTCATTTGGACAATGTGATGTGAGTGGGGACAGTGTGTACTGTAGGACAATGAGAATGGGCTGCTGGTACTCTGTTTATTATCTATGCATAGTCACTTTAACCTTTCACGAGCCTCTACCCCGGGTCCGGGATCACCCCCCACCCCCCCCACACACTGATTAGCATAGCTAGCATAGCTTCACAAGTAGATAGTAGCATCTAAAATATCATTAACCTTTCTAGAACCTCAACCCCGGATCCGGGATCACCCCCCACCCCCCACACACTGATTAGCATAGATAGCATAGCTTCAGAAGTAGATAGTAGCATCTAAATATCATTAAATCACAAGTCCAAGACACCAGATGAAAGATACAGATCTTGTGAATAAAGCCACCATTTCAGATTTTTAAAATGTTTTACAGGGAAGACAAAATATGTAAATCTATTAGCTAAACACGTTAGCAAAATACACCACTATTCTAACTCCATCAGTTTCTTACTCCTTCAGGTGCTATCACCAATTCGGCTCAACTAAGATATTGATATCCACTAACCAAGAAAAAACCTCTTCAGATGACAGTCTGATAACATATTCATGGTATAGGATAGTTTTTGTTAGAAAAAAGTGCATATTTCAGGTAGAAATCACAGTTTACAATTGCACCGACCATCGCAAATCGACTAGAATTACTAGATAGAGCAACGTGTATGACCAATTTACTCATCATAAAACATTTCATAAGAATAGACAAAGCATAGCAATGGAAAGACCCAGATCTTGTGATTCCAGACAATATTTCAGATTTTCTAAGCGTTTTACAGCGAAAACACAATAAATCGATAAGTTAGCATACTACATGTGAAAACGTTACCAGAGCATCGATTCCAGCCAAAGAGCGCTATAACGTAATCACCGCCAAAAGATATTAATTTTTTCACTAACCTTCTCAGAATTCTTCCGATGACACTCCTGTAACATCATTTTACAACATACATATACAGTTTGTTCGAAAAGGTGCATATTTAGCCATACAAAACCGTGGTTACACAATAAAAATACTAGGAAATCAAGCCTCAATATGTCTGACGTCATCTATCAGAGTGATCTAGTTTAATTAAAAGCTAATCATATACTTGACTAAAAAATACAGGGTTGACAGGAATCGAAAGACAAATTAGTTCTTAATGCAACCGCTGATTTACATTTTTAAAATTATCCTTACTTTTCAATACAGGGTTGGCCAAGTGAAGCTACACCAAACAAAATGGCGATGTATGCGTTTAAAATATTTCGACAGAAACACGGTTTATCATATTAAATATTGCTTACTTTGAGCTGATCTTCCATCATATTCTTGGGCAATGTATCCTTTCTATGTTATAAACGTCTTTTGGTCGATAGATGTCCTCTGTCCTTCGAAATGTCCACTAACAACGACCGAGACCGCGAAACGTTCCCAAAGCTAGAAAGTGCACGACAAATAAATTCCTCAGAATCGCACTAAACGGATATAAATTGCTATAAAACGGTTAAAATTAACTACATTCTGATGTTTTTAACAACTATAACGACTGAAAACATGACCGGAGAAATATAGCTGGTTAGAAAACGATTTGGAACGAGACAGGTCCGATGGCCTTCACGCTTGAGGCGCACGTTGAGAAAGGGCGGTCTCTGTACATTTTGGTCATTTATAATGGCTGTGAACGTCCCATCGATTTCATTGAAAACGTGATGACGTACAGACACCCAGAGGAAGACGTAGGCAGTGTCGGTTTCTTCATAGCATTCACTGTGGCCTTATAAACAGACCCCAGATCAGAGGTAAAAATTTCTGAAATCTGAACCCTGTCATGAAAAGTGCTGTAAAAATTGTTCTGTACCACTCAGAGACAAAATTTCAACTCCTATAGAAACTATAGACTGTTTTCTATCCAATAATAACAATAATATGCATATTGTACGATCAAGAATTTAGCACGAGGCAGTTTAATTTGGAGACCCAAATATGCTAATGCGGAACAGCACCCCCTATAGTTGCAAGAAGTTAAATCACAAGTCCAAGACACCAGATGAAAGATACAGATCTTGTGAATAAAGCCACCATTTCAGATTTTTAAAATGTTTTACAGGGAAGACAAAATATGTAAATCTATTAGCTAAACACGTTAGCAAAATACACAATTTCTTTGTCCACCATTTTTTCTCTCCACCAGTAGCTATCACCAATTCGGCTAAACTAAGATATTGATAGCCAATAACCTATAAAAAACCTCATCAGATGACAGTCTGATAACATATTTATGGTATAAGATAGGTTTTGTTAGAAAAAAGTGCATATTTCAGGTAGAAATCACAGTTTACAATTGCACCGACCATCACAACACGACTAGAATTACTATAGAGAGCAACGTGTATGACCAATTTACTCTTAATAAAACATTTCATAAGAATAGACAAAGCATAGCAATGGAAAGACCCAGATCTTGTGATTCCAGACAATATTTCAGATTTTCTAAGCGTTTTACAGCGAAAACACAATAAATCGATAAGTTAGCATACCACATGTGAAAACGTTACCAGAGCATCGATTCAAGCCAAAGAGAGCTATAACGTAATCATCGCCAAAATATATTAATTTTTTCACTAACCTTCTCAGAATTCTTCCGATGACACTCCTGTAACATCATTTTACAACATACATATACAGTTTGTTCGAAAATGTGCATATTTAGCCATACAAAACCGTGGTTACACAATGAAAATACTAGGAAATCAAGCCTCAAAATGTCGGACGTCATCTTTCAGAGTGATCTAGTTTAATTGAAAGCTAATCATATACTTGACTAAAAAATACAGGGTTGACAGGAATCGAAAGACAAATTAGTTCTTAATGCAATCGCTGATTTACATTTCTAAAATTATCCTTACTTTCTTATACAGCGTTCGCCAAGAGAAGCTATAACAAACAAAATGGCGTAATATGCGTTTAAAATATTTCGACAGAACAACGATTTATCATATTAAATATTCCTTACTATGAGGTGATTTTCCATCAGATTCTTGGGCAATGTATCCTTTCTTGGGTCTAATCTTCTTTTGGTCGATAGATGTCCTCTGTCCTTCGAAATATCCACTAACGATCGAACGGGACCCCGAAACGTGCCCAAAGTTTCAGAGTGCACGACAAAGAAATTCCTCAAAATCGCACTAAACGGATATAAATTGCTATAAAACGGTTCAAATTAACTACATTATGATGTTTTTAACAACTATAACGACTAAAAACATGACCGGAGAAATATCACTTTCTAAACAACCATTTGGAAAGAGGCAAGTCCGATGTTCATCTTGCGTAAAACGCGCGAAGGGAAAAGACTGTACTTCCACGTTTTGTTGTTTTATAGTGGCTCTGATTGCGCAATCGACTCCATTCAAAACGTCATGACGTACTGACACCCAGAGGAAGACGTAGGCAGTGTCGGTTTCTCCATAGCATCTACTGGCACCTTAAAACCGATCCCAGATCAGGGGTAAAAATTTCTGAAATCTGACTCCCTGTCAGGAAAAGTGCTGTAGAAGTAGTTCTGTACCACTCAGAGACAAAATTCCAACGGCTATAGAAACTAGAAAGTGTTTTCTATCCAATAATAACAATAATATGCATATTGTACGATCAAGAATTGAGCACGAGGCAGTTTAATTTGGAGACCAAAAAATGCTAATGCGGAACAGCACCCCCTATAGTTGCAAGAAGTTAACTACATGTACATATTACCTCTATTACCTCGACTAACCTGTGCCCCCGCACATTGACTCTGTACCGGTACCCCCTGTTGTCACGCCCTGGCCTTAGTTATCTTTGTTTTCTTTATTATTTTAGTTAGGTCAGGGTGTGACATGGGGAATGTATGTGTTTTTGTAGTGTCTAGGGGTGTGGTATGTGTATGGGGCAGTGTATAGTGTAGTTGTCTAGGTAAGTCTATGGGTTCTCAATCAGAGACAGCTGTCATTCATTGTCTCTGATTGGGAGCCATATTTAAGGCAGCCATAGGCATTAAGTTAATGTGGGTAATTGTCTATGTTGTACGTTTGATGCTTGTGTATGCACATACGTTGTTAGCTTCACTGTTGTTTTGTTTAGTTCGTAAGTGTTTAGTTCGTGTTTCATCTTCGTCTAATAAAATATGTATTTTTCTCACGCTGCGCCTTGGTCCACTTTTTCACCCATAGACGACCGTGACACCTGTATATAGCCTCGCTACTGTTATTTTACCGCTGCTCTTAAATTTTTTACTTATCTATTTTTTTACTTTAACACTTATTTTTCTTAAAACTGCATTGTTGGTTAAGGGCTTGTACATAAGTATTTGACTGTAAGGTCTACTACACCTGTTGTATTCGGCGCATGTGACAATTTGATTTGGTATGATTTGACATATTTGATAATTATTAGTGGCTGAGAAGAGTTTTAATCTATCTGAAAGTTCTGTGAGTGTCAGTGAGAGAGTGTCGACTCAGGGATGGAGTAAGTTGATATTCATTCTGGTATAAAGCCGCTGTGAATTCTAAATGATATGCCCTACTTTGCCACGTTTGCACCCCACACCAGCAGTTCTATGAAAGAGAGGATTGACAGGGAAGCACAATGTGCCCCACTCCAAAAGGAAGGATGTTCGTCCCAAATGGAGCACTATGTAGGCAATATAGTGCGATTTAAATAGGGTGACTATTGAGATGAACCCACAGGTTCTCTAAATAAGGATATATATAACCCTAAAATATCTTCTAACATAATTGTGAAGTGGTGATAAAATGATATTTTATGGTATGCCATGGTATTCTTTTATTAGAGCTTTTCAGTATCATATTACTGCAGGGGTCCCTATAAAATACAATCCACATATAAGCTTCTTATAGTTTACAATGTCATTATAATACGTACAGTATGTGCTTTATTTGGCATTGTTAAGCAGTTATTAGACATATTTTATGTTTATTAAACCTTTATTTTGACAGGAACTCCATCCTGAGAACCAAGGTATCTTTTCAAGATGAGCCCTGTTTAACACAACAATACTGTCACAGCTGTTGAAAGGAGAGGACCAAGGTGCAGCGTGGTGAGCGTACATTTTCTTTATTTTTAATAAAAATTACGCCGAACAAAACAATAAACACTACAAAAACAAACCGTGAAACGCAAAGGCGATGTGCCCTAAACAAAGTCAACTTCCCACAAAGACAGGTGGAAAAAAGGGCTACCTAAATATGGTTCTCAATCAGAGACAACGATAGACAGCTGCCTCTGATTGGAACCACACCCGGCCAAACACAAAGAAATACACAACATAGAACATAGAATACCCACCCCAACTCACACCCTGACCAAACCAAAATAGAGACATAAAAAGGATCTCTAAGGTCTCTAAGGTCACACATCAAAATACAATACACATTAAACTACACACCTATATACACATTAAAATGCAGTACATGTTATTATACACAAGAATACATGAGAAGCAAAACAGAATCTTAAATAACAGACACATTCTTCAGTAAAAAGGTCCCCTAACAGCCATTTGAAATGTCCTAGAGGAACCAATTCCTCCATTCCACAGGTAAGGTGCAAAACAACTAAAAGCAGATCAACCCAACTCAGTGGAAATCAAGGGGATCTCCAGAGTAATCTCCCACTGAGACCGGGTCTGGTATCTGGTACATCTATAAGTTAGCAATGAAGTAAGGTATGGCGGAAGTAGGGCTTAGTAAACAAAAGGTACAAAAGTCCATTTAACTCCTGAGAGTCAATTTCTTGCTCAAAGCCATGAGCGGTCCTGTGGCTGTGACGTTCAGCCTCCTTCTAATGCTGTTCTGAAGACTCAACATGGGCTGCAGTGTATATTTTTCCATCGTGAGTGTTAACTATAACCTGGGTGTCCTCTTTAGCCTTGTCAACAAGGCTTGCTGGCACCAAATGCGGCTTTAGTTTCGGGCATGTTAAAAAAGAAAATTCTGAGGGCTCTTTGTTTTTTGTTTTTTTTGTCTCAGACATAGGATGTTAATTTACTGTACATCCCACCCACTCTTTTGCTAGTTTAATCCCTCCAGTCATTTCTAGACCCAAGCTCCCTAAGAGGTTATACGTTTGATTGTTCTTGAACTGCAAATTGCACCTGCTCCGAGCACTTCATCGAGGGATGCACTTCCCCCCCTCCCCCCCAGCTCCCCATCTCTCTGTCCCACTGAGTGTGACTCGCTTTTAGGCATACTAGCTAGTGGAGGTGCCGGTGGTGATGCTGAACTGGCGGGATTAGCAGCACTGCTAGCTAAGGCATTTTGCCCCTCACACCTTTCCTCTGGCACTGACAGTTCTCTGACTCGTTCTGGGTTCTATCACCATCTTTCTCTGGATTTTTGGACTTGAAAAATGTAATCAAACTCGATTGCCTTTTCATATCCATTTTTTATTTGTCTTTCCCACGATTCAAATTCAGTAGGGAGACGTCTAACCTAGGTTACGTAACGAGATTACGTAGGGACCTCTTCACTAGCTGACCACCACTACCAAGACCTGTGTCAAGATCAGTTACATACCCCACCGTCCCTCCCCATAACCACTATGTACAAATAAGAGAGCAGTTCTGGAATCAGTGTGGCAGGATAGGATGATTACAAAGAAGGATCCCCGTGCTTTTACGTGATGGTCTTTCTGGGGAGGCGGGAGAAATAATGAGGAGGCAGCTTGATTTAACGCTGATCACTCTTATTAGAATGTCTACAGTGCGAACAGTGAAAATAATAATAAATCATGCTGCGAGAGGTACCAGATGCGGGCAAATAGGTGCCGGAACTGAGAGTCAAATCTGAGAGGTGCCGGATCCTGTTCCGGTAAGATCCGGCTCAAATTAAGCACTGACAGTCACCCCCATTCACCACTCACTGTCCTGATTGATGTTGTCCATGTTGTCCAGCATTCAGATTATGTGAGCGGAGCTGAGCTGGAGCGGAGCTAGGAGCAGATTGTGCCAAGTCGACATGAGCGCAGTGCGAGACTCCCAAAGGCTGGAGCAGTGACGAGGTGACTCCGGGATGCTGGCCTTCTAGGCAGAGTTGCAAATAAAAAGCCATATCTCAGATGGCCAATAAAAATAAAAGATTAAGATGGGCAAAAGAACACAGACACTGGATAGAGGAACTCTGCCTTGAAGACCAGCATCCCGGAGTGGCCTCTTCACTGTTGACATTGAGACCGGTGTTTTGCGGGTACTATTTAACACACATACCGTTAAAACAGTTGAAGTCGAAAGTTTGCATAGACTTAGGTTGAAGTCTTTAAAACTCGTTTTTCAACCACTCCACAAATTTCTTGTTAACAAACTATAGTCTTGGCAAGCCGGTTACGACATCTACTTTGTGCATGACACAAGTCATTTTTCCAACAATTGTTTACAGACAGATTATTTCACATATAATTCACTGTATCACAATTCCAGTGGGTCAGAAGTTTACATACATTAAGTTGACTGTGCCGTTAAACAGCTTGGAAAATTCCAGAAAATTGACATAATTTGAGTCAATTGGAGGTGTGTATGTATTTCAAGGCCTACCTTCAAACTCAGTGCCTCTTTGCTTGACATCATGGGAAAATGAAAAGAAATCAGCCAAGACCTCAGAAAAAAAATGTAGACCTCCACAAGTCTGGTTCATCTTTGGGAGCAATTTCCAAATGCCTGAAGGTACCACGTTCATCTGTACAAACAATAGTCCGCAAGTATAAAAATCATGGGACCACGCATCCGTCGTACCGCTCAGGAAGGAAACGCATTCTGTCTCCTGGAGATGAACGTACTTTGGTGCGAAAAGTGCAAATCAATCCCAGAACGACAGCAAAGGACCTTGTGAATATGCTGGAGGAAACAGGTACAAAAGTATTTATATCCACAGTAAAATGAGTCCTATATCGACATAACCTGAAAAGCCGCTCAGCAAGGAAGAAGCCACTGCTCCAAAACTGCCATAAAAAAGCCAGACTACGGTTTGCAACTACACACGAGGACAAAGATCATACTTTTTGGTGAAATGTCCTCTGATCTGATGAAACAAAAATAGAACTGTTTGGCCATAATGACCATCGTTATGTTTGGAGGAAAAAGGGGGAGGCTTTCAAGCCAAAGAACATCATCCCAAACGTGAAGCACGGGGGTGGCAGCATCATGTTGTGGAGGTGCTTTGCTGCAGGAGGAACTGGTGCACTTCACAAAATAGATGGCATCATGACGTAGGAAAATTATGTGGAAATATTGAAGCAACATCTCAAGACATCAGTCAGGAAGTTAAAGCTTAGTCGTAAATGTGTCTTCCAAATGGATAATGACCCCAAGCATATTTCCAAAGTTGTGGCAAAATGGCTTAAGGACAACAAAGTCAAGGTATTGGAGTGGCCATCAGAAAGCCCTGACCTCAATCCCATAGAAAATGTGTGGGCAGAACTGAAAAAGCATGTGGGAGCAAGGAGGACTACAAACCTGACTCAGTTACACCAGCTCTGTCAGGAAGAATGGGCCACAATTCACCCAACTTGTTGTGGGAAGCTTGTGGAAGGCTACCCGAAACGTTTGACCTAAGTTTAACAATTTAAAGGTGATGCTACCAAATACTAATTGAGTGTATGTAAACTTCTGACCCACTGGGAATGTGATGAAAGAAATAAAATCTGAAATAAATAATTTCACATTCTTAAAATAAAGTGGTGATCCTAACTGACCTAAAACAGGGAATTTTTACTCAGATTAAATGTCAGGAATTGTGAAAAACTGAGTTTAAATGTATTTAGCTAAGGTGTATGAAAACAAGGTAAAAATATGTCGTTCTGCCCCTGAGCAAGGCAGTTAAACCTTTCTAGCTCAGGGGTTCCGCTAGCGGAACACCCACAACATTCCACTGAAAAGGCAGCGCACGAAATTCAAAATTATTTTTTTTGAAATATTTAACTTTCACGCATTAACAAGTCCAATACAGCAAATGAAAGATAAACATATTGTTAATCTACCCATGGTGTCAGATTTCAAAAATTATTTACAGTGAAAGCACAACATATGATTATGTTAGGTCAGAGCCAAGTCACAAACACACAGCCATTTTTTCAGCCAACAATAGGAGTTAGAAAAAGCAGAAATATAGTTAAAATGAATCACTAACCTTTGATAGTCTTCATCAGATGACAGTCATAGGACATCATGTTATACATGTATTGTGTGTTTTGTTCGATAATGTGCATATATACAGTGGGGAGAACAAGTATTTGATACACTGCCGATTTTGCAGGTTTTCCTACTTACAAAGCATATAGAGGTCTGTAATTTTTATCATAGGTACACTTCAACTGTGAGAGACGGAATCTAAAACAAAAATCCAGAAAATCACATTGTATGATTTTTAAATAATTAATTAGCATTTTATTGCATGACATAAGTATTTGATCACCTACCAACCAGTAAGAATTCCGGCTCTCACAGACCTGTTAGTTTTTCTTTAAGAAGCCCTCCTGTTCTCCACTCATTACCTGTATTAACTGCACCTGTTTGAACTCGTTACCTGTATAAAAGACACCTGTCCACACACTCAATCAAACAGATTCCAACCTCTCCACAATGGCCAAGACCAGAGAGCTGTGTAAGGACATCAGGGATAAAATTGTAGACCTGCACAAGGCTGGGATGGGCTACAGGACAATAGGCAAGCAGCTTGGTGAGAAGGAAACAACTGTTGGCGCAATTATTAGAAAATGGAAGAAGTTCAAGATGACGGTCAATCACCCTCGGTCTGGGGCTCCATGCAAGATTTCACCTCGTGGGGCATCAATGATCATGAGGAAGGTGAGGGATCAGCCCAGAACTACACGGCAGGACCTGGTCAATGACCTGAAGAGAGCTGGGACCACAGTCTCAAAGAAAACCATTAGTAACACACTACGCCGTCATGGATTAAAATCCTGCAGCGCACGCAAGGTCCCCCTGCTTAAGCCAGTGCATGTCCAGGCCTGTCTGAAGTTTGCCAATGACCATCTGGATGATCCAGAGGAGGAATGGGAGAAGGTCATGTGGTCTGATGAGACAAAAATAGAGCTTTTTGGTCTAACTCCACTCACCGTGTTTGGAGGAAGAAGAAGTATGAGTACAACCCCAAGAACACCATCCCAACCGTGAAGCATGAAGGTGGAAACATCATTCTTTGGGGATGCTTTTCTGCAAAGGGGACAGGACGACTGCACCGTATTGAGGGGAGGATGGATGGGGCCATGTATCGCGAGATCTTGGCCAACAACCTCCTTCCCTCAGTAAGAGCATTGAAGATGGGTCGTGGCTGGGTCTTCCAGCATGACAACGACACGAAGCACACAGCCATGGCAACTAAGGAGTGGCTCCGTAAGAAGCATCTCAAGGTCCTGGAGTGGCCTAGCCAGTCTCCAGACCTGAACCCAATAGAAAATCTTTGGAGGGAGCTGAACGTCCGTATTGCCCAGCGACAGCCCCGAAACCTGAAGGATCTGGAGAAGATCTGTAGGGAGGAGTGGGCCAAAATCCCTGCTGCAGTGTGTGCAAACCTAGTCAAGAACTACAGGAAACGTATGATCTCTGTAATTGCAAACAAAGGTTTCTGTACCAAATATTAAGTTCTGCTTTTCTGATGTATCAAATACTTATGTCATGCAATAAAATACGAATTAATTACTTAAAAATCATACAATGTGATTTTCGGGATTTTTGTTTTAGATTCCGTCTCTCACAGTTGAAGTTTACCTATGATAAAAATTACAGACCTCTACATGCTTTGTAAGTAGGAAAACCTGCAAAATCGGCAGTGTATCAAATACTTGTTCTCCCCACTGTATATTAAAACAAATCTCAGTTTACATTGGCGCGTTACGTGCAGTAATGTTTTGATTCCAAAACATCCGGTGATTTTGCAGAAATACTCATAATAAACATTGATAAAAGATGCAAGTGTTATTCAGAGAATTAAAGATAAACTTATCCTCTATGCAACCGCTGTGTCAGATTTTTAAAAAAACTTTACGGAAAAAGAATAATCTGAGAACGGCGCTCAGAGCACAATCCAGCCAAAGAAATAGCCGCCATTTTGGCGTCAACAGAAGCTACAAAAACACTATAAATATTCACTTACCTTCGAATAACTTCATCAGAAGGCACTCCCAGGAGTCCCAGTTCGACAATAAATGACTGATTTGTTCCATAAAGCCCATCATTTAGCCACTTGTTGTTAGCATGTTCAGCCCAGTAATCCATTTTCATGACGCACGAGCAATCCCTACAGACAAAAACTCAAAAAGTTCCGTTACAGGTCGTAGAAACAAGTCAAATGATGTAAGCAATCCATATTTAGGATGTTTTTAACATTAATCATCAATAAGGATCCAACCGGAGAATTTCATTGTCTGAAGAAAGAGCATTGGAACGAGAGCACTCTCTCTCGTGAGCGCGCACAATGAGACCGATAATTTCTGCAGACCACTCAGTAAAATAGAGTGAGCCCCTCCTTTATAGTAGAATCATATAACCAGAATCTAAAGACGGTGACATCTAATGGAAGCCCTAGGAAGTGTTTGCTCATCCATAACTAAAAGGGATATCATTTGGCACTGTTTTGAAAATCGAGTTCTCACTTCCTGTTTGGATTTCTTCTCAGGTTTTTGTCTGCCATATGAGTTCTGTTATACTTACAGCCATAATTCAAACAGTTTTAGAAACTTCAGAGTGTTTATATGTGTTCTATACAATAGTAATAATAATATGCATGTAATACCTTCTGGGACAGAGTAGGAGGAAATTCAGTTTGGGCACGCAATTCGTCCAAAGTGAAAATGCTGCCCCCTGTCACGAACAGGTTTTAACCCACTGTTCCTAGGCTGTCATTGAAAATAAGAATTTGTTCTTAACCAACTTGCCTAGTTAAATAAATGTAATTTTAAAAAATATATTTAAAAAAATAAAACATGTAAACTTCTGACTTCAACTGTAAATTGAACTTTCATTCAGGAAGAAAGTTATTTGAAGTCATGAACCATGATCACACCACGTACGACTGGTTCAGTGCTTATATAGTATTTCCATTGTGAGGTTAGCTCCTCTGTGGATAACATAGCTATGAAATAGACTCCTTCATATCTATGCCACTACAAAGGTATAAGACACCTTGACTTGTAGTAAAACCACTACAGGTCCCCTTGGCATATGGCTTGAGGTCAGCACCGATTCTTACTAACAAATGGTCATTGACATGGAAATTATCTGATGACGTCAGAATCATTCTGAACATGTTGCAGCCTACCAGGATACTTGGTTTTCTTTCCCTTGGCATGTGCACTTGTGTAAGCATAAATGCACATGTTCAACGGAACAAATTAGGATTTGTACTATGATCACTTAAGTGTCCGAGCAAAATACCAGCCTTGCTAAAGTTGAAAATGTACCCTGACGCCCCTTTGACTCTAAATCTACGTTTCTTCCCAGAGGTCCATAGATCATCCCTGTAGACTGTCCGAAGCTAGTGCCTTACAGCTGTAGACTTATCAGGTAGTTATCAATTTAGGATAGTGCCCTTAGCAACACAAAACTAAGTAGGATCGCCCTAGATTTGACATTACACAAATAGAAAACATGATAGTCATTTAGCCAAGACCATGGACGTATATAGAATATAGTGCAAATAGATGATTAAGGTGTGGTAACTATATTTTGTATATCTTTTGTTTGTGTTTTATTCATTTTTGTTTAATTTGCTTTGATGTGATACTGCCACAGACAAGTTCCCCTTACAACCACATGTTGGTGCCACAACGCCGCTCATTTGGAAAAGAAATGTAATGATGTATTTTGTGAGCGTTCTGCGTTATTAACCTCTCTTGGGTAAGGGGCAGTATTTTCACGTCCGGATGAAAAGCATGCCCAAAGTACACTGCCTGTTACTCACGCCCAGAAGCTAGGATATCCATATAATTGGTAGATCTGGATAGAAAACACTCTAACGTTTCTGAAACTGTTACAATTATGTCTGTGAGTATAACAGAACTGATATGGCAGGCGAAACCCCGAGGACAAACCATTCCCCCCAAAACAAATTCAGCCTTCCACTATTTTCAATGGCCATCACTTTTATTATAAGGCCAAGTCCTCACAGATTGCAGTTCTTAGGGCTTCCACTAGATGTCAACAGTCTTTAGAAAGAGTTTCAGGCTGGTTTTTGGAAAAATGAGCCAGAAATTGTAGTTTGTCTAGCCTCTTGACACTACAGGGGGTGCTGTTTCAACTTGGACATTTATCGTTCCCAAATTAAACTACCTCGTACTCAATTCTTGCTCGTACAATATGCATGTTATTATTACTATTGGATAGAAAACAATCTCTAGTTTCTAAAACCGTTTGAATTATGTCTGTGGGTGAACCAGAACTCTTTCTGCAGCGAAATCCATGACAGGAACTGCGAAGGTCTGAAAACGAGGCTCTGTTCTCAGATCAGTTTAAAGCTCTGTATGTATCCTATGGGTCGACATGAACTGCACCCGCCTTCCCCTGGATGTCAGTAACCAATGAGAAGTGGAATGGAGTGTCTACGTAGTTCTCAGAGCTTATAAAAGGCCAAGGAACAAAGTGCGCTCTCTTTTCGTCGTTCGTCATTGCGCAAAGCAAGACCTCAAGATGGCATTTTGAAACGCTCAGTTATCGGCCTTAGCTATATCCGTCTGTAATTTAATTCGATATAGGTGTTAGAAACATCATAACGAAGTTATTTTAAACCGAGTTATATCAGTTTATGCGAGTATATTGCTATTTTCGGAATTTCCTTAGTATTGCGTTTTGGGGATTTGGGAATGTTGTGGCCACATAGCTATTGTTAGCTGCTAATTCCGAAGTTGAAGACGACGTTTTACAACCAAGCAACGATTATTTTGGACAAAGGACACCTTGCCCAAGATTCTGATGGAAGCTCGTCCAAAAGTAAGAACTATTTATGATGTTATTCCGGATTTATGTGGAAAAATGTAAACGCATTTGTCCGCCGTTATTGCGGCACTGGTCTGGCTGTAACGCACACTGTATGTCTAGTAACGTTAATTTTAAAAATCTAACTCAGCGGTTGCATTAATAACTAATGCATCTTTCATTTGCTGTCCAACCTGTATTTTTTAGTCAATCTAATCGATTAATAATCGTAAACTTAGGTGTCTTTCCAAGATGGCGCCGGCCAGAATGCATGACCTGTTGCCACTGATCACATTGTATAACAACGATTTGTGCTGCTAAATATGCACATTTTCGAACAAAACCTATATGCATTGTGTAATATGATGTTACAGGACTGTCACCTGACGAAGTATATCAAGGTTAGTCCAAAATTATATATCTTTTGCTGCATTGTTACGATCGCTAACCTGTGCTGCTGGTAAATTGCTTGTGTTTCTGGCTATTGTGCTAAGCTAATATAATGCTATATTGTGTTTTCGCTGTAAATCACTTAAAAAATCTGACATATTGGCTGGATTCACAAGATGTTGGGCTTTCATTTGCTGTACGCTGTGTATTTTTCAGAAATGTTTTAAGATGAGTAATTAGGTATTTGACGTTGGTCTCTAATTATTCTGGCAGCTTCGGCACTATTTCAGATTGCAGCTGCAATGTAGAACTGTGATTTATACCTGAAATATGCACATCTTTCTAAAAAAACATATGCTATACAATAAATATGTTATCAGACTGTCATCTTATGAAGTTGTTTCTTGGTTAGTGGCTATTTATATCTTTATTTGGTCGAATTAGTGATGGCTACTGAGTAAAAAAGTGGTGGAGTAAAAAAAGTGGTGTCTTTTGCTAACGTGGTTAGCTAATAGATTTACATATTGTGTCTTCCCTGTAAAACATTTTAAAAATCAGAAATGATGGCTGGATTCACAAGATGTGTATCTTTCATCTGGTGTCTTGGACTTGTGATTTAATGATATTTAGATGCTAGTATTTACTTGTGACGCTATGCTAGGCTATGCTAGTCAGCTTTTTTACTGTGGGGGGTGCTCCCGGATCCGGGTTTGGGAGGAATTAGAGGTTAAGTGGCTCCCATTTTGGCTGTAGTGTTTCCAATCGTGTGGAAGAGAACGCGTTCTTTGGTATTTTTCTCCGGTAAAGACAATAACGATTTTCCGTCTTAAATTTTATCGTTTATTTACGTATTAGGGTACCTAAGGTTTGATTATAAACATTGTTTGACTTGTTTGGAAAAGTTTATTAGTAACGTTTGGGATTCATTTTGCATTTTGATGGAGGGAAACTGGGTGGATTATTGACTGAAGCGCGCCAGCTAAACTGAGTTTTTATGGATATAAAGAAGAACATTATCGAACAAAAGGACCATTTGTGATGTAACAGGGACCTTTTGGAGTGCCAACAGAAGAAGATCATCAAAGGTAAGGCATTTTTATATTGCTATTTCTGACTTTTGTGTCGCACCTGCCTGGTTGAAATATGTTTTTCATGTGTTTGTATGCGGGACGCTGTCCTTAGATAATTGCATGATTTGCTTTCACTGTAAAGCCTTTTTGAAATCTGACACAGCGGCTGGATTAACAAGAAGTTAAGCTTTATTTTGATGTATTACACGTGTGATTTTATAAATATTTATAATACTGTAGTTTGAATTTCGCGCTCTGCAATTTCACCGGATGTTGGCCAGGTGGGACGCTACCATCCCACCTGCCCATAAGAAGTCAAGGTCTGTCTAAGTTACTGCCTAGATCCACCAGCCTGGACAACCGGACAACGGGTCTGGAATGACGATCAACCACCAGGACATCCCCTGGCCATTCTTGTGGTGGTCTGTAGCTTGCAGAAATCCTACCAGGTTAATCCACCAGAGGGGGACTGCTAAAAAGATCCCCAAACCAGGAGATTCTGTGGACATTTTTGTGGTGGGTAGCAACCTGCAGAATCCTTCCAAGATTGAACCCACCAGATGGGGACTGTCATGACTGTCCTGTGAGGATCCGACTGGGTCAGATCAGCTTGGCAATGGATGACAGTAACCAGACCCTCTCTCACCCACAGAGGGGGGAGGAGGGAGTTGGTGGGGGTTTGACAGTTCACACCCTGTCGTAAATTAAAGGAGAGAAGATCCAAAGAACATCCCTCTCCAAATTAACACCGGAATGTTCCTTTGTCTCCAGAGATTTTTCCCACAAAAACTCAAAAAAATATTCCTAACAGAGACATGGGGAGTGGCCAGTGGTGATTTAAAGAATAAATGTCATATGGGTTGTTATTTTGTGATGTCATTCAAAATGTTCTAAAGGATATACTGTAACTTGAAAAGTATATACTGTACACTACATGTACGAAGTCTCCATCCTTAACATTGTACAGTCGTAGCCAAAAGTTTGTAGAATTACACAAATATAAATTTTCACAAAGTCTGCTGCCTCAGTGTCTTTAGATATTTTTGTCAGATGTTACTAAGGAATACTTAAGTATAATTACAAACATTTCATAAGTGTCAAAGGCTTTTATTGACAATTACATGAAGTTGATGCCAAGTGTCAATATTTGCAGTGTTGACCCTTCTTTTTCAAGACCTCTGCAATCCAACCCGACATGCTGTCAATTAACTTCTGGGCCACATCCTGACTGATGTCAGCCCATTCTTGCATAATCAATGCTTGAAGTTTGTCAGAATTTGTGGGTTTTTGTTTGTCCACCCACCTCTTGAGGATTGACCACAAGTTCTCAATGGGATTAAGGTCTGGGGAGTTTCCTGGCCATGGACCCAAAATATCTATGTTTTGTTCCCCGAGCCACTTAGTTATCACTTTTTCCGTATGGCAAGGTGCTCCATCATGCTGTATACGGCATTGTTCGTCACCAAACTGTTCCTGGATTGTTGGGAGAAGTTGCTCTCGGAGGATGTGTTGGTACCATTCTTTATTCATGGCTGTGTTCTTAGGCAAAATTGTGAGTGAGCCCACTCCCTTGGCTGAGAAGCAACCCCACACATGAATGGTCTCAGGATGCTTTACTGTTGGCATGACACAGGACTGACGGTAGCGCTCACCTTTTCTTTTCCAGACAAGCTTTTTTCCGGATGCCCCAAACCATTGGAAAGGGGATTCATCAGAAAAAATGACTTTATCCCAGTCCTCAGCAGTCCAATCCCTGTCCCTTTTGCAGAATATCAGTCTGTCCCTGATGTTTTTCCTGGAGAGAAGTGGCTTCTTTGCTGCCCTTCTTGACACCAGGCCATCCTCCAAAAGTCTTTGCCTCACTGTGCGTGCAGATGCACTCACACCTGCCTGCTGCCATTCTTGAGCAAGCTCTGTACTGGTGGTGCCCCGATCCCGCAGCTGAATCAACTTTGGAAGACGGTCCTGGCGCTTGCTGGACTTTCTTGGGCGCACTGAAGCCTTCTTCACAACAATTGAACCGCTGTCCTTGAAGTTCTTGATTATCCGATAAATGGTTGATTTAGGTGCAATCTTACTGGCAGCAATATCCTTGCCTGTGAAGCCCTTTTTGTGCAATGTGATCAATGATGACGGCACATGTTTCCTTGCAGGTAACTATATTTTACAGAGGAAGAACAATGATTCCAAGCACCACCCTCCTTTTGAAGCTTCCAGTCTGTTATTCGAACTCAGTCAGCATGACAGAGTGATCTCCAGCCTTGTCCTCGTCAACACTCACACGTGTGTTAATGAGAGAATCACTGACATGATGTCAGCTGGTCCTTTTGTGGCAGGGCTGAAATGCAGTGGAAATGTTTTTTGGGGATTCAGTTCATTTGCATGGCAAAGAGGGACTTTGCAATTAATTGTAATTCATCTGACCACTCTTCATTCTGGAGTATATGCAAATTGCCATCATACAAACTGAGGCAGCAGACTTTGTGAAAATTAATATTTGTGTCATTCTCAAAACTTTTGGCCACAACTGTATATGAAATATGAACAATTATGAGTGGTTTTGTTTAGATATTAATTTTATTTTAGTAGCCATAAGATAATTTGTCTTCTATAAACTTTGCACAGTAAGTAGCCATGCCCCGACTGAGGTCAGAGAGCCTGACGGAACCGTCCCTTTTGACCAGAGTGCATAAAAGGATTGGTAAAGAAATTAACATTTAGAACAGAACATTGCCAGGCTGCAGCAGCTGCACGTGTAAAGTGGTTTAAACCCTGAATGCCAACACGAGGTGGAGAACAAAACTCCCCTTTCAGACAATCACTGGTATGGCTGAGTAGCTGTCCTAAGAAAGTATCTAGAAAAGTGAATTTAAGTCGGACCATTCTACTACTCTTCAAACATCCTGTTTCTACTTCTCTTCTCAAATCACCATATTCTACTACTCATCACCAATGCAAACTGTCAACACGGCTGGCTAGCCTATCTTCCAAGTAGCATCTTCCAGAGTGAACAACAGTAGAAGACGGGGAGGGGGACCCCTTTTGGACAATCAGAGCCTTACAAGTGTGCTGCTGAAAGGCCCAACACCCTTCCTAGGGAGGGCTGGTTCCGACAGAGATCCACGGCGAATTAAGTCATTGAAATGTAAATACATTCATGATTTCTTACTCTAAACGGGTGGCGGTTCGTGTGCAAAGTATATGATTACTGTGAGAATAGTTTCTAAAATGTATCAACAATAAGTGTCTCTTTCTCTCTCTCTCTCTCCCTCCCTTTTCATGTTCTTTGTAAAAAGCCAACATATTGTGTCAGTCTGCTAGGTACAATTTCCTAATGTATTAAGTGTTTATGTTATCCGGTATTATCATTTAGTTAGCTAGTAAATAAATAATTTGTGTAGTACTGAATCATACGTAAGGCTGTGGTTTTGCAGATGCAGGACTGTTCAGAATTGTGATATGATATGAGGTTATGATTAATATGGTGACTGTTTAACTTCTCTGGGATAGGTGGGACGATAGCGTCCCACTTGGCCAAAAGCCAGAAAAAATGTAGCGCGCCAAATTCAAATATATTACTATAAAAATCAATCTTTCATGAAATCACACATGAAAGACACCAAATTAAAGCTACACATGTTGTGAATCCAGCCAACATGTCTGATTTCAAAAAGGATTTACGGCGAAAGCACACCAAACGATTATGTTAGCTCAGTACATAGCCACAGAAAAACACAGCCATTTTCCCAGCAAAAGATAGTAGTCACAGAAAGCAGAAATAGAGATAAAATTAATCACTAACCTTTGATGATCTTCATCAGATGACACTCATAGGACATCATGTTACACAATACATGTATGTTTTGTTCGATAATGTGCATATTTATAAACATAAATCTTGGTTTACATTGGCGCCATGTTCAGAAATGCCTCCAAAATATCCAGAGAAATTGCAGAGAGCCACGTCAAATAACAGAAATACTCATCATAAACTTTGATGAAAGATACATGTTTTACATAGAAGTAACTTCTAATTGGTCCCAATCCCGGATCCGGGAGCACCCTCATCAGTAAAAAAGCTGACTAGCATAGCCTAGCATAGCGCCACAAGTAAATACTAGCATCTAAATATCATGAAATCACAAGTCCAAGACACCAGATGAAAGATACACATCTTGTGAATCCAGCCATCATTTCTGATTTTTAAAATGTTTTACAGGGACGACACAATATGTATTTCTATTAGCTAACCACGATAGCAAAATACACAACTTTTTTTCCCCACCATTTTTTTACTGCATAGGTAGCTATCACAAATTCGACCAAATAAAGTTATAAATAGTCACTAACCAAGAAACAAATTCATCAGATGACAGTCTGATAACATATTTATTGTATAGCATATGTTTTGTTAGAAAAATTTGCATATTTCAGGTATAAATCACAGTTCTACATTGCAGCTGCAATCTGAAATAGTGCCGAAGCAGCCAGAATAATTACAGAGACCAACGTCAAATACCTAAATACTCATCATAAAACATTTCTGAAAAATACACAGCATACAGCAAATGAAAGACCAACATCTTGTGAATCCAGCCAATATTTCAGATTTTTGAAGTGTTTTACAGCGAAAACACAATATAGCATTATATTAGCTTACCACAATAGCCAGAAACACAAGCCATTTACCAGCAGCAAAGGTTAGCGATCCTAACAAACCAGCAAAAGATATATAATTTTTGACTAACCTTCATATACTTCATCAGATGACAGTCCTGTAACATCATATTACACAATGCATATAGGGTTTGTTCGAAAATGTGCATATTTAGCGGCACAAATCGTGGTTATACAATGTCAATTGTAGCCAAACTTCAAGCAATCTGTCCTGCGCCATCTTGGAGAGGCACCTAATCTAATCGATAACTAATCGTAAACTTGACTAAAAAATACAGGTTGGACAGCAAATGAAAGATACATTAGTTCTTAATGCAACCGCTGTGTTAGATTTTTAAAATTAACGTTACTACGGCATACAGCGTGCGTTACAGCGAGACCGTGCCGAAATGAATGGCGGAATTATTGTGTAACTTTTTTCAACATAAATACGAATTAACAGCATAAAGACTTCTTACATTTTGATGAGCTTCCATCAGAATCTTGGGCTAGGTGTCCTTTGTCCAGAACAATCGTCTTTTGATTGAAAGATGTCCTCTTGTCCTGTAGAATTAGCAGCTAACGCTAGCCATGTGCCGGAGAGGTGTCCAACACAAGATAGCGCGTGACAAATAAATTCCAGAAAATCGCAATAAACTGGTATAAACTGCTATAAGTCGGTTTAAATTAACTACCTTATGAAATTTTTAAGACAAAAATCAAATTAAATCAGAGCCGGAGATATAGAACTTCTCAAACGAAAGCTTTTCAGGACGCCATGCTGGTGTCCCTCCTGCGTCAGGCCCTGCGTTGAAAAGGTCGGACCTTCCGTTCCAAGAGGATTTATAGTGACCCAGATGATGCAATCCACTCCATTCAAATTCTCACCGCTTACTGACATCTAGGGGAAGGCGTATGCAGTGCATGTAGCCCCATAGCTTACATTGGAATTTATAAACTGGCCCTAGAACAGAGACCTCAATTTCAGAAATCTCACTTCCTGACAGGAAGTGTGCTGCAGAATGAGTTCTGTTTCACTCAGAGAAATAATTCAAACGGTTTTAGAAACTAGAGAGTGTTTTCTATCCAATAGTAATAATAATATGCATATTGTACGAGCAAGAATTGAGTACGAGGCAGTTTAATTTGGGAACGAAATTTTTACAAAGTGTAAACAGCAACCCCTATTGAGAAAAGGTTTTAACCTGTTAGTGATCCCTTTGCGCGCCAATCCCTTTAGCAGGATCGTGATCCCTTTGCGCGCCAATCCCTTTAGCAGGATCGATTTGACAACATCCAGTGAAATTGCAGAGCGCCAAATTCAAACTACAGAAATATTAATATTCAAGATAACCGAAAATATAAGTGTAACACATCAAAATATAGCGTAAATTCTTGTTAATCCAGCCGTAGTGTCAGATTTCAAAAAGGCTTTATGGCGAAAGCAGACCATGCAATTATCTGAGGACAGCGCCCCGCATACAAACACATGAAAATAATTTTCAACCAGGCAGGTGGCGACACAAAAGTCAGAAATAACAATAGAATAAATGCCTTACCTTTGAAGATCTTCTTCTGTTGGCACTCCAAAATGTCCCAGAAACATCGCAAATGGTCCTTTTGTCCTATAATGTCCTTCTTTATATCCCCAAAATGTCAATTTATTTGGCGCGTTTGATTCAGAAATACACCGGTTCCAACTCACCCAACATGACTACAAAGTATCTAATAAGTTACCTGTAAACTTGGTCCAAATATTTCAAACAACGTTCCTAATCCAACCTCAGGTATCCTAAAACGTAAAATTTTTAGACGGGATAAACTGTTTCCAATAACAATAATGTGAAGTGCGTTCCAGTTCACGCACACCAAACAGTAGAGTCCACATGGAGTGACACTTACAAAGAACAGCCATACTTTTTCATTTCTCAAAAGAAAAACATCAACCAATTTTTAAAGACTGTTGACATCTAGTGGAAGCCATAGGAACTGCAACCAATTTCCTATTAAATAAGGATTCCCATGGAAAATCAATGGGAAATACTATGACCTCAATTTCGTTTTTTCCCTGGATGGTTTGTCCTCGGGTTTTCGCCAATTCAGTTCTGTTATACTCACAGACATTATATATATATATTTTTATTTTATTTTATTTATTTATTTAAGGGGTGGATCAGCTTAATATTGCGGAAAGAATGTTGCTTCCAATGTAATTGTCTGCCTCATTTCCAATCCCCCATATTTTGTTGGGTAAATATATATATCCATACACGCATGCATACATATATATACATACACATACCTATCTAGACATACTTTTTTTTATTTAAATTTTTTATTTTACCCCATTTTCTCCCCAATTTCGTGGTATCCAATTGTTAGTAATTACTATCTTGTCTCATCGCTACAACTCCCGTACGGGCTCGGGAGAGATGAAGGTCGAAAGCCATGCGTCCTCCGAAACACAACCCAACCAAGCCGCACTGCTTCTTAACACAGCGCGCCTCCAACCCGGAAGCCAGCCGCACCAATGTGTCGGAGGAAACACCTCCGACACATTGCCCGGCCCGCCACAGGAGTCGCTGGTGCGCGATGAGACAAGGATATCCCTACTGGCCAAACCCTCCCTAACCCGGACGACGCTAGGCCAATTGTGCGTCACCCCACGGACCTCCCGGTCGCGACAGAGCCTGGGCGCGAACCCAGAGTCTCTGGTGTTCACGTTTGTGTCGTAGGTGTTGTTGTGCTCCGGACCGTGTTTACCCTGTGTTTGGGTTGGTCAGTGTTTTGCGCCCTGTGTTTTGGGCATTACCATTTTCGGTGTCGGAATAAAGTGCATTTTTCCCCTGGAACTCTGCTCTCTGCGCCTGATTCCTACCAACACACCTAGTCAGCCGTGACATAAACACTTCTGCTTTTACCTTCAATGTATACATCTTATACACATTTTACAGACACAGTCTACTTTACAATAGTTATCTCGTTTGTTCTTAGTCCTTCCTCTATTTCTGATGTCCATCCAGTTTGATTTCTATTTATAACTGTGCTATTTCACAAAAGTTCCGAACCTATATTCATTTTACAGATCCTGTATGCTTTACATTGTTTATCTTGTTATTAGTCCCACCCTTCAGCTCCATTCAACCCCTCCCATCTATCTCTCAACATCATCCATTTCAGATTTCTATTTGCCATATATTTTTCAACTGTGCTGTGATGCTTCACAAAAGAAATGAACCTTCCTATTCTCATAGATTCTACAGATTGTAAATTAAAAATAAACATTTTTGCGAAAATAATTATTATATTATTGATTGATTGACTATGGCTTTTCAAATCACCCAGTATTGCTATCTGTAGCGTTAGTTCTAGGCAAATGTTGCAATTCTTCAGCCATTCCTGGACCTGTGACCAAAAACGAGCTACATATGGACAATACCAAAATAAATGATCTAATGACTCTGCCTCCTCACAGCAGAATCTGCAGAGCTGGGAAGATTGTATCCCCCATATATATAACATTCTATTAGTTGCAAGAATTTTGTATAGTAATTTAAATAGGAAAATTCGAAGTTTTGAATCTGGCGTTGTTTTGCGTATCAATTCATAAACCATGTGCCATGGAATGGGTACATCGAAAATCTCTTCCCAACTATTTTGAAATTTATATGGCACAGCTGTCAGTTTTTTGGTCCTTAAATTAAATTGGTATATGTTTTTATTTATCACACTTTTCTTTAACCATTTATGTTCTTTAACCCATTTAATCCCGAATTTTTCCCAGACATGAAAATATCCAAATCAAGTGTCATTAGTAAACCTTTGAAGTAATCAATCATTATTTTATTACATTTTAATGGAAAAGTAGGTGAAAAAGTGTGTTTTATGGTCGGTCACAATTGTGACCGGTGGGATAATGTTACATACACTGAATTAACATATTTCTCCTATGCAGTTATCAAAATTCTTATATATCCCAACCCAGTTATTAACACATTTAAAACTCTGTCACTAGCAGTCCCCAGCATTGCCACGTCACATTCTAGTGTGACTATTTTACACCTCAAAAACCCCTATACAACACGATATGAATACTGAGAGCAAAGACAAAAAAACAACCATCAACGTATTTCAACATTGTTACTTTAGTGCAACATGTATTGAAACATTTATATTGTAACTTTATTGTAACAGTTGAACTTGTACTTTAGTGCAATATTCATGGTAACATTGTCATTGTGATATTTTAGTGCAACATTCACTAACAACTATATAGCAGTCGTGTGATTCATTCCCACTGAACATAAAGGTAACATTTAGGATAGAGGTAGCCTGTAGAATATGCATTCAAGTAGAGGCCTACACTGAACAAAAAACAATTATATATATATATATTGTGTTGTTTAAGTGTTCCCTTTATTTTTTTGAGCAGTGTATATATGTGTGTATATATATATACACACACACACATATATACACTGCTTAAAAAAATAAAGGGAACACTTAAACAACACAATGTAACTCCAAGTCAATCACACTTCTGTGAAATCAAACTGTCCACTTAGGAAGCAACACTGATTGACAATAAATTTCACATGCTGTTGTGCAAATGGAATAGACAAAAGGTGGAAATTATAGGCAATTAGCAAGACACACCCAATAAAGGAGTGGTTCTGCAGGTGGTGACCACAGACCACTTCTCAGTTCCTATGCTTCCTGGCTGATGTTTTGGTCACTTTTGAATGCTGGCGGTGCTTTCACTCTAGTGGTAGCATGAGACGGAGTCTACAACCCACACAAGTGGCTCAGGTAGTGCAGCTCATCCAGGATGGCACATCAATGCGAGCTGTGGCAAGAAGGTTTGCTGTGTCTGTCAGCGTAGTGTCCAGAGCATGGAGGCGCTACCAGGAGACAGGCCAGTACATCAGGAGACGTGGAGGAGGCCGTAGGAGGGCAACAACCCAGCAGCAGGACCGCTACCTCCGCCTTTGTGCAAGGAGGAGCAGGTGGAGCACTGTCAGTGCCCTGCAAAATGACCTCCAGCAGGCCACAAATGTGCATGTGTCTGCTCAAACGGTCAGAAACAGACTCCATGAGGGTGGTATGAGGGCCCGACGTCCACAGGTGGGGGTTGTGCTTACAGCCCAACACCGTACAGGACGTTTGGCATTTGCCAGAGAACACCAAGATTGGCGAATTCGCCACTGGCGCCCTGTGCTCTTCACAGATGAAAGCAGGTTCACACTGAGCACATGAGCACATGTGACAGACGTGACAGAGTCTGGAGACGCCGTGGAGAACGTTCTGCTGCCTGCAACATCCTCCAGCATGACCGGTTTGGCGGTGGGTCAGTCATGGTGTGGGGTGGCATTTCTTTGGGGGGCCGCACATGCCCTCCATGTGCTCGCCAGAGGTAGCCTGACTGCCATTAGGTACCGAGATGAGATCCTCAGACCCCTTGTGAGACCATATGCTGGTGCCGTTGGCCTTGGGTTCCTCCTAATGCAAGACAATGCTAGACCTCATGTGGCTGGAGTGTGTCAGCAGTTCCTGCAAGAGGAAGGCATTGATGCTATGGACTGGCCCGCCCGTTCCCCAGACCTGAATCCAATTGAGCACATCTGGGACATCATGTCTCGCTCCATCCACCAACGCCACGTTGCACCACAGACTGTCCAGGAGTTGGCGGATGCTTTAGTCCAGGTCTGGGAGGAGATCCCTCAGGAGACCATCCGCCACCTCAGCAGGAGCATGCCCAGGCGTTGTAGGGAGGTCATACAGGCACGTGGAGGCCACACACACTTCTGAGCCTCATTTTGACTTGTTTTAAGGACATTACATCAAAGTTGGATCAGCCTGTAGTGTGGTTTTCCACTTTAATTTTGAGTGTGACTCCAAATCCAGACCACCATGGGTTGATAAATTTAATTTCCATTGATCATTTTTGTGTGATTTTGTTGTCAGCACATTCAACTATGTAAAGAAAAAAGTATTTAATAAGAATATTTCATTCATTCAGATCTAGGATGTGTTATTTTAGTGTTCCCTTTATTTTTCTGAGCAGTGTATATATATATATATATATATATATTTTAAAAGCGCCACTGCACAATGAGTGTATATATATATATATATATATATATATATATATATCATAGAGGCTTCAGAACCAAGTGCAAGATTAGTTTGTGCATCACTATTTTGATAACGTTGTTCCTGTCATGATCTGTTTGCATAGGTTCAGCATATGCATTCAACAGCCTGGCTGGCAAATGGTCTGTCCATATCTGACCCATCGCTATCACAATCACTCAGGACAGCATCTGTCTCATTTTGAGGGATAACTGCAATGTTGCATGCCTTGTCTGGGCAGTCACCTAGATCCAACATATCCAGAACTTGACTCAAAGTGAAACTAAAAGAAAGAACAGAGTAGAAAGTTAGGTAAAACAAGAACTATGTATGTGTATAACTATGTGTATACCTAGATGCACTGTGGTATCCCACCGGTCACTATTGTTGCCGTCAACATGTTTACACATTCTATGACCACACTGAACAAAGTTGAGTAATTGCAAATGCATATATCAATACTAGACACCTTAAAGATGATGTGTACCAAAAATCTTTGTCCTATCTTTATGTTAACATACTTCACTAACCTCTTGTTTGGGAGCTTTGATGCAGCCATTCTCTTCTCATGGTGCAACCAGGAAGTAAACAGCTCTGGTCATGTGACAATTTACACTAAACATGTGACACTGCACATATTTCATTGAGACCCTTTACTTTTTCAATATTTGCTGGAAATGCATTGATACATCATTCAGTAACATTTTTAGAGCCTTATAACTAAAAACATTTTTTACGGTCACTATTGTGACCGATGGGATTAAATAGGTTAATACAGGGCCGACATACAAGTTCCTTACTTTTTTCCCCTTCTACTTGCCTCTTCCATTTTTTTGGTCATGCTGCAATTATTTGTTGTAATTTTGGGTAGAGCCGACATTTCCATATGTCTGTGTTAGCTGCATGTGTGACATAACTCCACCAGTCCTATTTATGATATCATTCACTAAAATTATACCTTTTTTAAAAATGTATTCGATAAACACAGTTTTTTTTATCAATTAGTATATTTGAATTTAACCACAATATTTGTTGTACTATTTGTTCCGTCCTTTCAGGTGGATTAAACTGGATTAAACACAGACATTATTTTAACAGTTTTAGAAACTGTAGAGTGTTTTCTATCCAAATCTACCTATTATATGCATATCCTAGCTTCTGGGCCTGAGTAACAGGCAGTTTATTTTGGGCAAGCTTTTCATCCGGACGTGAAAATACTGCCCCCTATCCCTAAAATTAATCTGCAGACAGGCTTTCACAGCTCTCTGAATCTGAGGACAGAAAAGCCTAAAAGCATGGGGACTGGTCTTGATAAATCAATGAGATTTTTCTTTTCACTTCATCTCTGTTTGGGTATTGGTTAGACTAGAATTAGAAAAGGAGGGTGCAGAAATGTTTTGATCTTAGTGTAACCTTTATTTAACTTGGCAAGTCAGTTTTAAGAACAAATTCTTATTTACAGGACAGCCTACTCCTTCCTCCCCGTCGGAGAACTGAACCCCAGTCTCCCGCGTGCCCTGCCCGCACGACACGTCGATTCTTTAGCTAAATAGCCCAATACTGGACTGCCGACCATCACGTTGTACAGCGCCATATTTTCCATTCCATTCTAATGGAAACCCAGAGGGTTTTTAATTTTTCTTGGAATTGAAACACCATAACATTAATCAAATTAATTAAGCAGGTACCAGTCAGAAGTTTGGACACACCTACTCATTCCAGGATTTTTCTTTATTTTTACTACTTTCTACATTGTAGAATAATAGTGAAGACATCATAACTATGAAATAACACATATGGAATCAGTTAACCTGTCTAGGATTGGGGTGCCGCTAGCGGCACCGTTTCAGAAAAAAAAAAAAAAATGGCGAAATGTCATAATTATAAATATTTAGCTTCAATTAAATCAGAAGTGTTATTCGCCATATCAAAGCTATATCTCTTGTTAATCTAGCCAATATGTCCGATTTCGAAAAGCTTCACTGCAAAAGCGATTATCGATCAGTAAACAACACATTAGGTACAGTTACAACAAAGTACATTAGTCACGAAAGTCAGAAATAGCAATAAAAATCATCAATTACCTTAGGAAATTTTCTTATTTTGGCAATCCTAAAGGTCACGACGAAACAATCAAGTGGCTTTTTGTTCGATATAATCCATTTTTATAGCCTAACACGAAACATTTTGTGAACATTTTGTGAACGGCTTGTGTGGAAAATTCAGCCTCCTTCAACTTTGGACGTAACGTTCATTGTAATTACTCACTCTAAAGGGACGTTTATCAAGTCAAGTTCGGTTTCATTAGAATCCTCTGTTTGTTAGTAAAACAACCAAACTTCATGGTTCTTTTCCCGGGACATATTGACCGAAACAAATTGATTTGAACAGACCAAACAACGACCTCCTGACGCGCCAATCGAATGACCTGTCCTTCGTTGATTGACTGTATTTCGGACCAATGACCACTGATCTTCTTGAAATCTAGCTGGATAGATAGCCAATGAACAGAGGTACATGGGCATATGCAATGGTTCTACCCGGAAATAATAGGCTTCGTTGTAAAGCCATGCGTACACAGGCTATTCGCCATTGAAAACTCTACCAGAAGGATCCCTGCCGTTTTACGCGCCGCAAACGTTTTTTTCAGAGCATTTTCTAGTTACAATAATGGCTAATAAATCAGCAAAATCAAAGACCAAGACCAGGTACACAGATATTCACGATATAATTGATGAAATAGAGAGATCTAGTGATAGTGAACTAAATCTAAATGAATCCAGTGAGATTGAATCCGTGGATTCAGAATTTGAAGACATGTTCCTCCACGGTGAAGACGCAGTTTTGGATCGGTGAGTAACGTTGTTTGAAATTAGTAATATCAAATATAATTCATTTGAGTTGTTTGAGATATTGTATTTTATTTGCCTTATATAAAAATATGACTAGGACATGAAATATAAAAGTACACAAGTATATTGAAATGTAGAAAGTACATGTTGCTCTACATTGTGGGTGTATGTCTGTGTGTCTGGACCAAACCTCACCATGGTCACAAATTGTGTATATATATTATGTGTCTGTATAATTATTACCTAATTGTTTCCATGTATTTTATATCTAAAATGAAATGGACCAAACCTCACCATGGTCACAAATTGTGTATATATATTATGTCTCTGTATAATTATTACCTAATTGTTTCCATGTATTTTATATCTAAAATGAAATGGACCAAACCTCACCATGGTCACAAATTGTGTATATATATTATGTGTCTGTATAATTATTACCTAATTGTTTCCATGTATTTTATATCTAAAATGAAATGGACCAAACCTCACCATGGTCACAAATTGTGTATATATATTATGTGTCTGTATAATTATTACCTAATTGTTTCCATGTATTTTATATCTAAAATGAAATGGACCAAACCTCACCATGGTCACAAATTGTGTATATATATTATGTGTCTGTATAATTATTACCTAATTGTTTCCATGTATTTTATATCTAAAATGAAATGGACCAAACCTCACCATGGTCACAAATTGTGTATATATAATATGTGTCTGTCTTTATTTCACAGTCCCAGCGATTCTGATTGGGAGCCAAGGAGAAAATCCCCCATTGAAGCTGGTCCATCCAGCTGGACCCCGGCTGTATCCGGCACCACACCTACCCCCGCCCGGCCATCAAGGGGTGGTAAGCCGGCGGCAAAGAAGCGGAGGAAGGGCAGCGTGCGGAGGAAGGGCAGCGTGGAACCGTCCAGCGTGGAACCTGCCAGAGCGGAGGAGGACCGTTGGCACTCTGTTCTTGAGGAGGATGTGGCCCCACCAGCTCCACTTTTCCGCCCAAAACGCCCAGTAGGCCCTCAATTGGACCCAACTTCTAAGTACAGCCCCATGCAACTTTTCCAGTTGTTCTTCACCTCGGCAGTTGTTGATACCCTGGTGATGAACACTAATAAATATGGGGCTAAGAAGCAGGAAGGCAAGACAGAGGCATGGAAGGACATTTCCATTTCAGAACTGTTTTGCTACCTGTCTATGGTCATTTACATGGGGCTGGTGAAGTTGAAGAACCTCAAACACTACTGGAAAACTGCACCACTCTATCAACTGCCTTTCCCCTCAACGGTCATGTCTTGTAAGAGGTTTCTGACAATTTCACGGGCACTTCACATTAGTGACCCAGAGGTTGATAAGGACAACGAGGCGAAACGAGGCACAGCAGGCTTTGACAGACTATGCAAGATTAAACCTCTCTACCATGATATCGTTGAGGCATGCAAGACATATTTTCAGCCCGCCCAGAACCTTTCCATAGATGAGAGAATGGTAGCCTCAAAGGCCAGAATTGGGCTAAAACAGTACATGCGCAACAAACCCACAAAATGGGGTTACAAGCTGTTTGTTTTGGCCGATTCTGCGTGTGCATACACGTGCAATTTTTTTGTCTATGAGGGGAAGAACACTTGTACGAGCGGTAAGGGACTCAGTTATGATTCTGTGATGCAGTTATTAGATTTCCAGCTGTTGGGGAAGGGCTACAAACTATTTGTAGACAACTTCTACACAAGCCCTACCCTGTTCACAGACCTGAGGAAGCTGGAGATGTGGGCCTGTGGCACCATTCGGACCAACCGAGTGGGTTTTCCAAAAACCAGGGTAAACGACATGCCTAAGCGGGCTGAGCGGGGTACCATGAGATGGATCCGTGAAGATGGTTTGCTGTTTGTGAAGTGGATGGACACTCGAGAGGTAGTCATGTGTTCCACTATTCACAAGTCGTTCGGTGGGGATCACGTTGTTCGACGGTTGAAAGGTCCTACAGGCGCTTGGACTGCCAGAAATGTCCCCATTCCAGATGCTGTGAGGGATTACAACAAGAGCATGGGGGGTGTAGACCTATCGGATGCGCTGATAGGATATTACAATGTCCTTCACAAAACCATGAAATGGTACAGAACTTTATTCTATCATTTTATTGACATTGCTGTGGTGAATTCCTTCATCCTCCAGAAGGAAATGGCCAAGAACTGTGGACAGCCCCCCATCTCACAGCTACCCTTTAGGGAGCAGCTCATCCAGGAGCTTGCTAACTACAGCAAGAACACTGTAGCACCTTCTGTCCCCTCTACCTCTGTCCCTTCTGCTCCAACCAGCGGTACGCACATGCTGAAGTTCATCATTGCAGGCAGGGATGTGCCTCGGGGAAAAAGGGGCACAGTAGGGCGGCTTCGTTGTGCCCTGTGCCACAAGAAGTCCCCTGTCACCTGCGCCACCTGTGCTGTGACCCTCTGTTTCACACCAGAGAGAGACTGCTATGGGATATGGCATCAGGAGCGCAACATTGTTTAGAGGACAGAGAGTCTTCACATGATTGAACATTGAAGTGTAAATAGTTCCCCTTGTTATTTTTTTATTTTTTTGAAATATTCTTTTTTTTTCTTGAATTTTTCAAATATATATTTTTGGGGGTATGTTAGAATAATTGTTTTGTATTTCGTATATAGGTATTTGTATCATTGTATCATTGTACCAATTCGGCCACTTGGGTACATTTGGGAAACTTGTGAGGGACACCTGGTTGACTTCATGCTCAATGGCATGTACCTCACTCATTCCTGAAGGTATCCATCTGAAACTTTGGTCAAATACTGTTGCCTACCTATGTTCTGATTTGAAATGATCCCCAGTATCATAACTGAATGTTTGGCCTTTCTTGTTGATTTTTAAAGATGCAACAACAGTAAAAGAACAAAAAACGTCTGTTGATTTCCTTGTATTTTCTTCTACCAGATCTATTGTGTTATATTCTCCTACATTCAATTCACATTTACACAAACTTCAGAATGTTTGCTTTCAAAAGATACCAAGAATATGCATATCCTTCCTTCTAGGCCTGAGCTACAAGCAGTTAGATTAGGGTATGTTTTCAGGCGGAAATTGAGAAAAAGGGGGGCTATCCCAAACAGGTTAATGTCCCTGGCTCCCACCAGCCAAGTGTGTCAAACTCGCAAATGCTTCACAATGTAATTCTTTTTAGACTTCTTTGTAGACAAAAAATATATAAATAATATAGCCAAAATAATACATTTCCTGTCTCGCCCTGATCTGTTTCACCTGTCCTTGTAATTGTCCCCACTCCCTCCAGGTGTCGCTTATTTTCCCTGTGTATTTATCCCTGTGTTTCCTGTCTCTCTGTGCCAGTTCGTCTTGTCTTGTCAAGTCAACCAGCGCGTTAAATTGTGATTTTAATGAGTGCAGCGAATTTGGAGTGGCAGGTTTTATTTTCCTGGGGGGGCAGGGAACACTCCCCCATCTACATCCAAGGGGCTCAGTCATGAAGAGGGATTAATGGTGCCCAGGGCTGGTCCTAGCCTTTTGTGGGTCTGTCATGCCAAATAGTGTCCCCCTGACAAAAAAGTGTCCCCCTTGCGTCACAATGGGATTTGATGAGCTCTATCTTCCATTGCTAGGGCTGTTGCTAGAAATTGCAATATTCTGACCGGGTTACGTAATGAACCAAAGCATCTGTTGCTATGCTGGTTGCTTGGCTCTATTTTACCAGGTAGGGAAGGATGAAGGACGCGGGCAGTTCTAGTTCTATTTCACCTCATAAGCACTCGCTCAGTCCGTGCAAAATTATTAGCTCCGAATTGCTCTCCAAGGACAGTGTTTTTGACAGTGACTACCTGCTGCTTCAGAGGATGGAAAAGACTGAAAAGAGAACACTTTCTTTACCATATATTTGTCTTCATAGAAGAACATATTGTTAAATAGGAAGAAATTATTTAAGCTGTTATTAGATTGACGTTGGGTAGCTGCTGTACTTATTTGCCTCTGCCTGCCTAGCTAGCTAGCCAGATAGTTTTATTTAGCTAATTTTAGCTTCCTAGCTAGGTACTGTAACTGTTATTGTAGCTTTCTATTTGTATGTAGCTTGCACTTCAATGGCATCCCTCGAGGAGATTTTCTTTTATCTTTCCAACCAGGCAAAGTACTATGAAAACACCACTGATCTCGACAAGAGGCGCAACATTCAGAGAAATTCACAATTCAGAGTAACGTTAGGCAGTCAACTTCTATTAGATAACTGAACAGTTTTATGTACAACCATTTTCCAACAACCATTTCCATCTAGCTAGTTGCTCATCTACATGTTGCTTGCTAAACATATAGTTCAGTGGAGGCTGCTGAGGGGAGGATGGCTCATAATAATGTCTGGAATGGAGTCAATGGAATGGTATCAAACGCGTGGTTTCCATATGGTTGATACCATTCCATTGACCCCACTCCAGCCATTATTATGAGCCGTCCTCCCCTCAGCAGCCTCCACTGATGTAGTTATATGTCTGTCATACTGGGGTATCTAGCTGTAAGTTAAACCTGATCAATCAAATGGATAGGTGTTAGCAATTATGGTTATTCCAAATGCCCTTATCTAGGTGTCTTCGATAGACAGACACACAGAGAGAAAGAGAGTGAGAGAGAAGGGTGGAGCGAGAGGATGAAAGTGAGAAAGAAAGGATGAAAGTGAGAGAGAGAGAGGTGGGAAGAGAATGGAAGAAAGACAGCAGTGCAAATGTACTTAGACTTGAGTATTTCAACAACTGGTCTCTTCCAACTTGTTAGGCAATCACTCTGGCTAGACTGTAAACTCTCCTTCCAGACTCATATTAAACATCTCCAATCCAAAATTAAATCTAGAATTGGCTTCCTATTTTGCAACATAGCCTCCTTCACTCACACTGCCAAACATACCCTCGTAAAATTGACTATCCTACCGATCCTCAACTTTCGGCATTGTCATTTACAAAATAGCCTCTAACACTCTACTCAGCAAACTGGATGCAGTCTATCACAGTGCCATCCGTTTTGTCACCATAGCCCCATATACCACCCACCACTGCGACCTGTATGCTCTCGTTCGCTGGCCATTGCTACATATTCGTTGCCAGACCCACTGGCTCCAGGTCATCTATAAGTCTATGCTAGGTAAAGCTCCACCTTATCTCAGCTCACTGGTCACCATAACACCCACCCGTAGCACGCGCTCCAGCAGCTATATCTCACTGGTCATCCCCAAAGCTAACACACCCTTTTCCTTCCAGTTCTCTGCTGCCAATGACTGGAAAGAATTGCAAAAATAGCTGAAGTTGGAGACTTATATCTCCCTCACTCACTTTAAGCATCAGCTATCTGAGCAGCTTACCGATCACTGCAGCTGTACACAGCCCATCTGTAAATAGCCCATCCAATCTACCTACCTCATCCCCATATTGTTTTTATTTACTTTGTTGCTCTATTGCACACCAGTATTTCTACTTGCACATCATCATCTGCACATCTATCACTCCAGTGTTAATTTGCTAAATTGTAATTACGTCGCTACTATGGCCTATGTATTGCCTTACCTCCTTACGCCATTTGCACACACTGTATATAGACTTTTTCTATTGTGTTATTGACTGTACGTTTGTTAATTCCATGTGTAACTCTGTGTTGTTGTTTGTGTCACACTGCTTTGCTTTATCTTGGCCAGGTCGCAGTTGTAAATGAGAACTTGTTCTCAACTGACCTACCTGGTTAAATAAAGGTTAAATAAAAAAATTATAATGACAAAAAACATGTACCTACGGGGGAAGGATGGCCAGACACACAGGAGGGTGGTTTTTACTAAGGAGAAGGAGGCCGTGCTGACCGAGATTCATGCTGGCCATCTTGGAGTAAAGCGCATGATTGCCAAAATCAACTTACGCTTCTTCTGACGGGGAATTGTCAAGGAGGTGGACAGCTGGGCAAGTGAAATAACCTTTTGTTTATAAATCACATTCTATTATATATGAAATTATTATGATTTCAATAAATGTCATATCAGAGAGCACACAATGCTTAAATGTGTCTCTTTTTGCTTAAAGGTCAGTACCCTGTCTAGCCTGCCAGAAGTTTGAGAGGGTGAAGATTGTGGCGCCGGAGTTGAAACACATCAAAGTTGTTTTTCCATGGCACATGATCGGTAAGTGTCCCAATTCAAAAATTATTTTGTAATGGTTGCTTTATTTGACTACATCAGAGTTAAAGAATGTGAGGTAATCTTCTCTCCAACACTTTAAATGTTAGGGGTGGACCTCATCGGACCCTTCACGAAATACAGGAATGACAACAGCTGGTGTCTGACAGCAATACCCATTAAGGTCAGTGAAGGAAGAGAACGTGCTTAAATCTAAATTCCCTTCTGTAACCCATTAAAAAGTGTGCTTGGAACCAATTTTTATTTCCGTTTTGTATAATACCCATCAAGGACGAGACTGGCGAGGCCACCTCCAAGGCGATGATGGACATCTTCAACACCCACAGTTCTCCTGAGATTATCTTGAGTGAATGCTGGAACAAGGTTACAGATGTTATAGGTTATATTCTGCCACCAATGGTTTGTTTTATACATTTTTTACAATTTGTTTGTTTTTCCATGGTACATAATCAGAAATATTTCAATATCTTACATTGTCAATAGATATCGCTTTCCTACCCCGTCTTCCAGGTTTGGTGAATGGACCAATCAGACCCTCAAGACTGCCATGGGCAAGTCCCTTGATGGGTACCAGGGATGATGGGAGAACAACATGAAGGTAATTCTCTTTGAACACAAAAGCAGCTTCCAGGCCTCCACCGAGTACGGACGGGAGCAATAGCTTTTGACTGAGGTAAACAATGCAATTGTACATACAATTATTGTATATACTGTAGTGTTTCAAATTTGTGATTGAGTTAGTGTTGTTTGTCTATTGCTATTTTTGTGTAACGCACTTTCAGATCACTGAAACCCCATCTGATGTGGTCGAAGTTGTCGAATCAGGAGGTTGTGACAAGGTAAAAATGATTGTCCGGGCCCTCCAAGAGATATGTAAGAAATGTATTTTGTAATATGAAATATAATTGCATTTATTGCTGATATCAATCAAGGTGAGACTAAACATCAACAAGGTGCAGGAGAAGCAAAAGGAGAGCTACCGGAGCAGATTCAATAAGGGGATTCTGAAGTTCCTCAACATCAGAGCGAATTACGTTTGGAAGAAGGATGAAAGGAAGGCGAAACCTTTGAAACCTCGCTGCTCTTTCGCTCCTAGCTGGCGTCAACATTTGTTAAGGTGAATATATCCACCTGATGTCCTCCATTACAACCACCCTCCAACTTTTCATTGCATCATCTAAAGCTACTATCATTGTCATGTTGTCATTATCTGCTAAGAAAGCTCTATCTTGCTCTATCATACTGGGCACATAATATGTGAGATACACAGATGAACTAAAAACACTAGCACTGCAAACACTGAGAACAAAGAGAGCAGCAGTGCCTGGAATTTGCAGTCTCCCTCTTCAAGTACCCCTTCCGAGACTGGCTGCCTGTTGAGAACAAGTGACAGGCAGAACCTCCCACCCACCTACACAGCAACCACATCCTCTATATTCCACACACCAGAGTTCAGTATTTTAGTCTATGAAAGCCATGTGAGTGTACAAAAATCTGTGAAAATACGTTAATGACACAACTGTAGCAAAAAAATATCAAAGTGTATGAATCAAACGGATTTAAATATGAATGGAGTGGAAAATAGCTGACTTTGTGATCTCTAAGGTAAGTAACTTTAATGTGTCAAGCGGATGACACATTTTCTTTGCTGTTCCCGAAACGTAGTAAGGTTTAAGACATAGATTTTATGTTGTAATGTTAACAAGGTACCCAAAAGTAGTTTGAAGTAATGTTTTAATTTTATTAGCAAAACAAAATTGTTTAAACAGCGTGATTGTGGTGGAAATCAGCCTTGTTTGCATAGCACAGATGAAAAGAACGTGCTTTAGGCTTTAATCATGTCCAAAATTCGAATCATTAGGTTATCACACTGTTGATATAGCTACGGACGTTAATAGTTTATCGAATCCCATTGTGACGCACGTGGGGGGAGACTTTTTGGCTGGGGGACATTATTCGGCTTGACAGGCCGTTAGCGAGATTTGGTTGGTGGGCCCCCTACCTCACTATTTTAATGCCCCCCCCCCCCCCCCCCCCCCTCTTGACAGTGTTGTGAACATTTTAAAGTTGTAAGGACATTTTCTGCAATTCTACACATTTTGTCATGAGTCGGAAAGAACATTTACAATTCTATAACTAATTTCATGCTATTTTACTAATTTTGCTATAGGTCGGCGAGACATTTTAATATTTTTATTTATTTATTTATTTCACCTTTATTTAACCAGGTAGGCAAATTGAGAACACGTTCTCATTTACAATTGCGACCTGGCCAAGATAAAGCAAAGCAGTTCGACACATACAACAACACATAGTTACACATGGAGTAAAACAAACATACAGTCAATAATACAGTGAAAAATAAGTCTATATACAATGTGAGCAAGTGAGGTGAGATAAGGGAGGTGAAGGCAAACAAAATATATATATAAATAAATAAAAATATAAAAAGGCCATGGTGGCAAAGTAAATACAATATAGCAAGTACATTTTTTTAATAAAAAACACTGGAATGGTTGGTTTGCAGTGGAAGAAAGTGTAAAGTAGAGATAGAAATAATGGGGTGCAAAGGAGCAAAATAAATAAATAAATACAGTAGGTAAAGAGGTAGTTGTTTGGGCTAAATTATAGATGGGCTATGTACAGGTGCAGTAATCTATGAGCTGCTCTGACAGCTGGTGCTTAAAGCTACTGAGGGAGATAAGTGTTTCCAGTTTCAGAGATATTTGTAGTTCGTTCCAGTCATTGGCAGCAGAGAACTGGAAGGAGAGGCGGCCAAAGGAAGAATTGGTTTTGGGGGTGACCAGAGAGATATACCTGCTGGAGCGCGTGCTACAGGTAGGTGCTGCTATGGAGACCAGCGAGCTGAGATAAGGGGGGACTTTACCTAGCAGGGTCTTGTAGATGACCTGGAGCCAGTGGGTTTGGCGACGAGTATGAAGCGAGGGCCAGCCAACGAGAGTGTACAGGTCGCAGTGGTGGGTAGTATATGGGGCTATGGTGACAAAACGGATGGCACTGTGATAGACTGCATCCAATTTATTGAGTAGGGATTTGGAGGCTATTTTGTAAATGACAACACCGAAGTCGAGGATTGGTAGGATGGTCAGTTTTACAAGGGTATGTTTGGCAGCATGAGTGAAGGATGCTTTGTTGCGGAATAGGAAGCCAATTCTAGATTTAACTTTGGATTGGAGATGTTTGATGTGAGTCTGGAAGGAGAGTTTACAGTCTAACCAGACACCTAGGTATTTGTAGTTGTCCACATATTCTAAGTCAGAGCCGTCCAGAGTAGTGATGTTGGACAGGCGGGCAGGTGCAGGCAGCGATCGGTTGAAGAGCATGCATTTAGTTTTACTTGTATTTAAGAGCAATTGGAGGCCACGGAAGGAGAGTTGTATGGCATTGAGGCTCGCCTGGAGGGTTGTTAACACAGTATCAAAAGAAGGGCCAGAAGTATACAGAATAGTGTCGTCTGCGTAGAGGTGGATCAGAGAATCACCAGCAGCAAGAGCGACATCATTGATGTATACAGAGAAGAGAGTCGGTCCAAGAATTGAACCCTGTGGCACCCCCATAGAGACTGACAGAGGCCCGGACAACAGACCCTCCGATTTGACACACTGAACTCGATCAGAGAAGTAGTTGGTGAACCAGGCGAGGCAATCATTAGAGAAACCAAGGCTGTCGAGTCTGCCGATGAGGATGTGGTGATTGACAGAGTCAAAAGCCTTGGCCAGGTCAATGAATACGGCTGCACAGTATTGTTTCCTATCGATGGCGGTTAAGATATCGTTTATGACCTTGAGCGTGGCTGAGGTGCACCCATGACCAGCTCTGAAACCAGATTGCATAGCGGAGAAGGTATGGTGGGATTCGAAATGGTCGGTAATCTGTTTGTTGACTTGGCTTTCGAAGACCTTAGAAAGGCAGGGTAGGATAGATATAGGTCTGTAGCTGTTAGGGTCAAGAGTGTCCCCCCCTTTGAAGAGGGGGATAACCGCAGCTGCTTTACAATCTTTGGGAATCTCAGACGACACGAAAGAGAGGTTGAAAAGGCTAGTAATAGGGGTGGCAACAATTTCAGCAGATAGTTTTATAAAGAAAGGGTCCAGATTATCTAGCCCGGCTGATTTGTAAGGGTCCAGATTTTGCAGCTCTTTCAGAACATCAGCTGACTGTATTTGGGAGAAAGAGAAATGGGGAAGGCTTGGGCGAGTAGCAGAGGGGAGGGCAGTGCTGTTGACCGGGGTAGGGGTAGCCAGGTGGAAAGCATGGCCAGCCGTAGAAAAATGCTTATTGAAATTCTCAATTATAGTGGATTTGTCGGTGGTGACAGTGTTTCCTATCTTCAGTGCAGTTGGAAGCTGGGAGGAGGTGTTCTTATTCTCCATGGACTTTACAGTGTCCCAGAACTTTTTTGAATTTGTGTTGCAGGAAGCAAATTTCTGCTTGAAAAAGCTAGCCTTGGCTTTTCTAACTGCCTGTGTATATTGGTTTCTAGCTTCCCTGAAAAGTGGCATATCACGGGGGCTGTTCGATGCTAATGCAGAACGCCATAGGATGTTTTTCTGTTGGTTAAGGGCAGTCAGGTCAGGAGAGAACCAAGGGCTATATCTGTTCCTGGTTCTAAATTTCTTGAATGGGGCATGCTTATTCAAGATGGTGAGGAAGGCATTTAAAAAAAATATCCAGGCATCCTCTACTGACGGGATGAGATCAATATCCTTCCAGGATACCTCGGCCAGGTCGATTAGAAAGGCCTGCTCGCTGAAGTGTTTCAGGGAGCGTTTGACAGTGATGAGTGGAGGTCGTTTGACCGCTGACCCATTACGGATGCAGGCAATGAGGCAGTGATCGCTGAGATCTTGGTTGAAAACAGCAGAGGTGTATTTGGAGGGCAAGTTGGTTAGGATGATATCTATGAGGGTACCCGTGTTTACGGAATTGGGGTGGTACCTGGTAGGTTCATTGATAATTTGTGTGAGATTGAGGGCATCAAGCTTAGATTGTAGGATGGCTGGGGTGTTAAGCATGTTCAAATTTAGGTCGCCTAGCAGCACGAGCTCTGAAGATAGATGGGGGGCAATCAGTTCACATATGGTGTCCAGAGCACAGCTGGGGGCAGAGGGTGGTCTATAGCAGGCGGCAACGGTGAGAGACTTGTTTTTAGAGAGGTGTATTTTTAAAAGTAGAAGTTCAAATTGTTTGGGAACAGACCTGGATAGTAAAACAGAACTCTGCAGGCAATCTTTGCAGTAGATTGCAACACCGCCCCCTTTGGCCGTTCTATCTTGTCTGAAAATCTTGTAGTTGGGGATGAAAATGTCAGAATTTTTGGTGGTCTTTCTAAGCCAGGATTCAGACACGGCTAAAACATCCGGGATGGCAGAGTGTGCTAAAGCAGTGAACAAAACAAACTTAGGGAGGAGGCTTCTAATGTTAACATGCCCTGTCGGTAATTCGGCCATGATAACTACAAGTTTAGAATGCTGGCTAGACTAACTTACCAATCTAAAATGTTTTAGCTGACATGGGCCAATCACTGATTGACTTTCAGTGATTGACATAAGAAGAGATAACCTTGTGTATTCTAACTCAAAACAGGGGGGGGGGGGTGTGGCCGGAGGCCCTAAGTGACCGCTGATGTCGCTTATGCCTAGGGCCGGCCCTGACTGTGTCTCTTCTCCCTCAGGAGGGTGAAGAGATTTGGCATGTGCCCTCAGCTCCTCAAGAAGTTCTACAGCTGCACCATTGAGAGCATCTTGACTGGCTGCATCACTGCTTGGTATGGTAACTGCACTGCCCTCGACCACAAGGCGCTACAGATGGTGTTGCGGATGGCCCAGTACATCACGGATGCCGAGCTCCCTGCCATCCATGAGTTTAGGACCTCTATGCCAAGTGGTGTTTGGGGAAATACAGGATTTCCATACACATACACACACACACCAGTAGTGGTGTGTGGCTAAAATCACTGGGGAAGCCAAGTAAGCAAAAAAGACAATATTACAACCTATGGGTTGTGATAATTGTGTGGTTTGCTCTATAACCTGTTAGTTCATATAACTTGCGACCGTGATATATAGGCCTAAAGCCAAGACAATAAGAAGACTAAGTGGCAGAATAAATTCAACCACACCTTTGTTTCGTCACATATCCGGAGAGCAACCTCAGTCCTGTGAAGTCCACAAAGCATATTGCATATAACAAACATGACCAACAGCATGGTCAAGCAAGTTAATGTTTCCAATATTTTTGGACTACTAAACAACTATTGACTTAGACCAACAGAGAGTTACCGCAAGTCACAAAGAAAACAGGAGCTGCCTTCACTATTCCAGCACCATTTGAACTTCAACATTTCAACATCATCAAATCACCTATGTTAAGTCTAATACAGTGACAACTAAAAGATACCATAAACAATTTATTCCAATCATATGATTTGGCTGTCCATGGTTCTGATTTCTCTGTATTTGTGTGTATGCGTGTGTGTGTGTGTGTGTGTGTGTGTGTGTGTGTGTGTGTGTGTGTGTGTGTGTGTGTGTGTGTGTGTGTGTGTGTGTGTGTGTGTGTGTGTGTGTGTGTGTGTGTGTGTGTGTGTGTGTGTGTGTGTGTGTGTGTGTGCTTGCGTTCGTGCTAGTAGAAAAAACATGTTGACTCACACTACTTGTAGAGAAATGCCAATGCCATCCTCCTCTCTTTAATGTTGACGAAACGGTATATGACTCCGTCATACAGTACGGTTTTGATTGCTCGCTAGCCTAGCTTCCTTTCATGCGCAACGTTGACCCAGATAGTTAACATTAGCCTACTACATCTAGCTACATAGTGAACTTCCAACTTCTCAGGCCAGGGGCACGGTATGAATTTATGGTTGGATTAGAACTGCTGTGATGATCATTGGCCAGTACGGAGAATTAAGTAAAACCCACAAGTCCTTATCTCCATCACTGACTGATTTAGGAAAGGGACAATTTTAGCTAGCTAGCTAGCCTTCGGAGTACAACAACACAACAAGATGCAAAAATTCTGTCATTTGACATTTTGCTCTCAATGTGATCCAAATCCAAACTGGCTTCCCTTAACACTTGGGGGGTGCGCCAAGACCATCAACAGTTTAGCTCAACGCTGATTGGCTATTATTTAATTAAAAAAATGTATCAAGAGACGCCAAATGCTCACTGGCTTCCCTTGAATTCAATGCTACCGGCGAAAACTCTCTTTGAACAGACAGCATCAGATAGGCCTAGATGGGCTCCACATACAGAGACAAAGGGGTGCTCTTTCGCTTAATAAGATGCTTTCTCCGGTGAGATATATTCAGCCTCTTGCGAATTGAAGAACAATTATGAAACACATAGAGACTAAAGGTAAATTATTCATGTATTATATTTTTTATTGGTCAATCTTTTGACCATCCAACATCCATGAATATACACACACACACACACACACACACACACACACACACACACACACACACACACACACACACACACACACACACACACACACACACACACACACACACACACACACACACACACACACACACACACACACACACACACACACACACACACACACACACACACACGCGCGCGCGTAGACATACTCACCAATCGTGCTGTGGCTGCTGAGCTGGGGGGGATGTTATAGCCTATAACCACAGTGGAGACCAGCCATCTAATCCAAAATTGTTGTTTTTACAACCTAACTGGCTACATATTGACATACCCTATGATCTGTATCTCACCAGGCTCTCGGATTTAATGTCCCCATATCACTGACTTTCACTGCAGTGCTGTCTCAAGCCTTGTGTGTGTCTGTAAGCCTCACCATCCTCAGCTCGCCACTGGGAGAAAATGACAGTGAGAGGGAAAATAAAGGTTGTGTTGGTAATTAACCTCCTATCTGTATTTACTGTATCACAGCACTGATGGGGTACATGTTGTTTCACCATGTTTACTGGGGGTTGATTGAATTAGTAAAGCTGTGTTGTTTATTTAATGGCCTGAATAATTTATTCTGCTCAATGTTAAAGGGACAATATTAAAGAGGTAAAGGGGTTAAAGGGGTAATATTCCCTGGCTGTTCAGTGGTCATTTTAATTAATGGTATGTACCTACCCATTGATTCTTAAAGGCCCAGTGCAGTCAAAATTCTTTTTTCCCTGAGTTTTGTTAGGTATTGTTCAGCAGCTGATGAAACTAACACTGTAAAAGTGTAAAAAAACAAACATTTATCAGTATTATTTCCTGATAGTTGCTAGTTGAAAAAAACACAGGACCCCCTTTACACAGGACCTTCTCATCAGAAGGTTTTGCATGGGTGGTGTTTTGGCTTGCCTGCTGACATCACCTGGCGATTTAAGTTAATAGACAAATAACAAAGAGAGCTCCATTAGGCCCCACCAATTAGGTCCCTCACTCATACCACAGCCAGACAGTTCTAGTAAAATTATTCCTTGAGAATTTAATGGGAAACTATTACAGTAAGGCATGTAGCCCTTTCCTGCAGTCAAATGACCTAGTGGAATGTTGTTAATATTTTTCATAATTTCATCATTTATCAAAATCATTAAAAAATGCAGAAAATCCAGTATTTCTATGTCAAACGGTTTTGTTACAGTTCAATCATCTGTCATGTATACTGAACAAAAATGTGAACGACCACCTTGATTTGTGGTTATGTGTCACGTTCCTGACCTGTTTTCTGTTGTTTTGTATGTGTTTGACGGTCAGGGCGTGAGTTTGGGTGGGTAGTCTTTGTTATGTGTTTCTGTGTTGGTTTAAGGGTGACCTGATATGGCTCTCAATTAGAGGCAGGTGGTTTTCATTTCCTCTAATTGAGAGCCATATTAAGGTAGGTGTTTTCACTCTGTTTGTTGTGGGTGGTTGTCTCCTGTGTCAGTGTCTGTATGTTACGCCACACGGGACTGTTTTCGGTTTTGTTTGTTCATTCGTTTTATGTAGTCAGTTTTCCTGTTATTGCGTTCTTCGTGTTACATGTAAGTTCGTCGCACCAGGTTTATTTGTTTTGTAGTTTATCAAGTGTATTTCGTTTCGTCTTCGTCTTGTTTAATAAATCATTATGTCACATAACCACGCTGCATTTTGGTCGAATCACTACTCCTCCTCTTCGTATGAAGAGGAGGAGGAATTCCGTTACATTATGTGTCACGCCCAGATCTGTTTCACCTGTCCTTGTGCTTGTCGTCCCCCTCTAGGTGTCACACATCTTCCCCACTTATCCCCTGGGTATTTATACCTGTGTTTTCTGCCTGTCTGTGCCAGTTCGTCTTGTTTGTTCAAGTCAACCAGCATTTTGTCTCAGCTCCTGCTTTTCCCGTCTCTCTATTTTTCTCATCTTCCTGGTTTTGAACCTTGCCTGTCCTGACTCTGAGCCTGCCTGCCGTCCTGTGCTTTTGCCCGTACTCTGGATTACCGACCTCTGCCTGACCTGACCCTGGGCCTTCCTGCCGTCCTGTACCTTGGCGCCACTACTCTGGATTATCGACCCCTGTTCGCCTTGACCTGTCATTTGCCTGCCCCTGTTGCAATAAACATTGTTACTTCAACACAGTCTGCACTAGGGTCTTACCTGAAACCTGATATATGTAGCACAATTTGAAATCGTGTTTTTTACATTGGATAAAAGCAGAGACACAGAGCTACAAAAACGATATATCATACACTGCATTTTTGAGGAACAATGGGAAAGTCATTCTTCTTTGAAAGTTGATAAACTTGTAACCTACATTTTTGGAAAAAGGCCTTTGAATGTTTTGGTACTACTACTAGAGAGCTCTCCTTTCTCTACACCCGTTCAGCATTGTTCACACCCATCTCTTTAAGGATTCACATGTGAGGTCTTGTGCTAAACAGTGAGTAGTGTAGTAACGATTAAGACTAAATGTGGTAAAAGTAGTAGCCTACAATAAGGAAAAATTCCAGGTAAACAAAGTGTCCATATAAAAATATTTTATAAATATTGGACGAAGCTTACCTAGACACAGTTGTCTAAATTGATGGTTCGTGAAAGAAATGCTATGACACCCAGCCACATCTTGCTAAGTGGATGGGTCTCTACAGAATGTGTAAACGGTACAGCAATAGATAGTGTGAATATAAAATAATATACAGTATGTACAAGAACAATATCAACGATAGCTGAGGTAGTTGTATACATACAATCAGGGGTAAAGTGGCTGAGCAGCGGGATACAAAAAAATAGTAGCATCGTATGGCGTGTGTGTTAGGAGAGAGTTATGTGAATAGAGGCAGTGCAGATAGTGCTAATGACTGGTCAGTCCGAACCAAGCATGAACAAGGGAATCTATGTTCAGAGAGCCTGTTTCTGTCCTGCCCTTGACTTTGGTGCAGGGCATTTGATGTCCATTGACTTTTCGTTGCAAGACTCCCTGATCTTCTGAAAAATATACGTTTGTCTAGCTGTGTCCAGTCCAGGTGGTGCTTGTACAGGCAGACCATCTACGGGAGGAAGGATGTCAGCATTGCGCAGCAGCTGAAACCTGGTCCCGACTGGGTCCGAACGCTCATTGGAGACAACATCACCAGGCTCCAGAGCATCGAAGCTGTAAAACAGGAAATAACAAAAAAATTTAGAAGACATTACAACCTTGCACAACATCAATTCACCTCCCAAGTTTAGATAAGAAGAATAATCATGAAAATGATATTCACCTGAAGTGCTGGTACTGCTTGATCTGTGGCAGCGGCCTGAAGAAAGGAGGCAGGTGTTGTTGCCAGCAATAGCTTTCCAACAGCACGTGCCATCCTCCAGTCACAGTGCTGTCCTTCACAACACCAGCAATTTCAGACAAAGTGTTCACTCTGGGCTTTCTGAAGTGCTGCTTGATGAGGCCGAAGAACCAGTCGGGGGAAAACTTGGTGTGGCCTGTGATCAGGAAGTGAAGGTCCAGACTGAAATGGAGCTTGTGCATGGTCCGCCATGCACAAACGTATTCTTGTTTTGGCCACTGCAGTTATCACAACTCAGTTTCACATGTGTTTCCCCAATTCCGTAGTTGGTGAAGAAATGGTGGATGACATGCCTTCATCAATCAAATAGTTGGCTTGTTATGGTATTCCTTCACAGCAGACAACAAACAAGCCACACTTGCGTGGAGTTAAAAAGTAGATGGGACATGGCTGCATAGGGTCAGAAGGATAATGTACCTGCAAACAACAAAAGAACATTAAGATAAATGAAAATGTGTATCTATCTACCTACCTACTGATCTATCTATGTCCTTAATCAGTATAAAGGAGGAAATGTTGCTTACTGGTTGAGCAAAATCAAAGCTGTAATGCATCCTGATGTCTTTGCTTGCTGGTTCAGCAGGGCCCCCCAGAGACAACAGCAGGTCTTGGCAGGTGGTCTTGCAGTCAGCAACCATCTTATGGTAGACAGACTGCTAACTCTGAACAAGCAGGAGATGCTGCTCTTGCTTCTTCAGCTTGGCTGACTTAACAACTTCTGGCAGATTGGCAGATCTGATAGTGGTTCCTCTGGCACTGCCAGCACAGGTCTGTCCTTGGTGCTTGAGATGTGGGGAAGAAATTTTCTTCACAGATTCCTGAAGGAAGACAGCCTGACTACACGTACCTATGGAAAAAAACGGAAATAAAGTGAGATCAATAAAAGTAGTGCCAATCATGTTGTAGGTCAATTAAATAATACAAATGTGTTGTTTATGCTTTACATACCAAGTGTTGTCATCGATTCCTTGTACCACACTTTTATGAGCATTTAAAACAACCCATTTATTATAGTGCCTTCAGAAAGTATTCACACCCCTTGAATTAAACATTTATAGAATTCAGATTTTTGGTCACTGTCGTACACACAATATCCCATATCAAAGGGGAATTATGTTTTTTTTTAAATAAATTAAAAATAAAAAGCTGAAATGTCTTGAGTCAATTTAACCCCTATGTTATGGCAAGCCTAAATAAGTTCAGGAGTAAATATGTGCTTAACATGGCACATAAGTTTCATGGACTCACTCTGTGTGCAATAATAGTGTTTAACATGATTTTTAAATGACTATCTCATCTCTTTCCCCCACACATACAATTATATGTAAGGTCCCTCAGTAAATCAGTCATTTCAAACACAGATTCAACCACAAAGACCAGGGGGGTTTTCCTATGCCTCGCAAAGAAGGGTACCTATTGGTACATGGGTAAACAAAAAAAACGGACAATTAATATCCCTTTGAGCATGCAGAAGTTAATAATTACACTTTAGATGATCTATCAATACACCCAGTCATTACAAAGATACAGGCTTCCTTCCTAACTCAAGTGCCGGAGAGGAAGGAAACCGCTCCTGGATTTCACCAAGAGGCCAATGGTGACTTTAAAACAGTTACATAGTTGAATGTCTGTGATAGGAGAAAATTGAGGATGGATCAAAAAATGTGGCAAATAAATTAACGTTTTGTCCTGAATACTAATTGTTATGTTTGGGTCAAATCCAACTCTATCCATCACTGAGTACCATTCTTCATGTTTTCAAGCATGATGGTGGCTGCATCATTAATGGGTATGCTTGTCATCGGCAAGGACTGGGGAGTTTTTTTAATTAAAAAAACGTAATGGAGCTAAGCACAGGAAAAATCTTAGAGGAAAACCTGGTTCAGACTGCTTTCCAACATACACTGGGAGACAAATGTATCTTTTAGCAGGACAATTACTTAAAACACGAGGCTAAATATACACTGGAGTTTTTTGCCAAGACAACAATGAATGTTCCTGAGTGGCATTGTTACAGTTTTGACTTAAATCGGTTGAAGATGTATGGCAACACTTGAAAATGGCTGTCTAGCAATGATCACAACCAACTGGACAAAAAGAATAATGGGCAAATATTGCACAGTCAAGGTGTGCAAAGCTCTTAGAGACTTTCCCAAAACGACTAACAGCTGTACTCACAGCCAACGCTAATTCTGACCTGTATTAATTCAGGAGGTTGAATACTTATCTACTAAAAATATATGAGTGTTTTACACAAGCACACACACACACACACACACACACACACACACACACACACACACACACACACACACACACACACACACACACACGGAGTGGTTGGTGCTGTCTCCATGGCAGATGGGTGGGCACAGCTGACGTTCTCTAGTGCCACAGGAGCTGGTGCCAGTGGAGCCGGATGGGGGGGGATGCAGGCGCCTAATGTATGCCTGCACACAAACACCAACAGCAGGGACAATTAAGGTGGATTTCTGTGGATGTCCCCAATGCCTTAGAGACTGCTGTACATGGGGTCTGGGTATAAGGGATTGAGGGTTTGTGTGTATGTGTGTATGTGTGTGTTCATGTGTATGTGTCTGTATTGCTAATAAACCCTCGCTTCACTGATGATCAAATCCAACAACACCCAATTTCCACTTTGATCCAATAGCTAGTCAGGTCCATGCCACCCACCTACTCACAGGGCCCACAGATCCGGGCTCGTGTATTGATCCTAATGATATAATGGACAACATGAACAGATAGCACGCAATTAGCCATGATTCAATGTGACACGTACAGTAACAGTCAAATGTTTGGACACACCTTCTCATTCAAGGGTTTTTCTTTATTTTATGATTTTCTACATTGTAGAATAATAGTGAAGTAATCAAAACTATGAAATAACACATATGGAATCATGTATTAACCGAGTGTTAAACAAACCAAAATACAGTATATTTTATATTTGAGATTCTTGAAAGTAGCCACCCTTTGCCTTGATGACAGCTCTGCTTTGCTTTTCCTTCACTCTGCGGTCCAACTCATCCCAAAACATCTGAATTGGGTTGAGGTCAGGTGATTGTGGAGGCCAGGTCATCTGATGCAGCATTCCATCACTCTCCTTCTTGGTCAAATAGCCCTTACACAGCCTGGAGGTGTGTTGGGTCATTGTTCTGTTGAAAAACAAATGATAATCCCACTATGCGCAAACCAGATGGTGTGGCGTATCGTTGCAGAATGCTGTGTTAGCCACACTGGTTAAGTGTGCCTTGAATTCTAAATAAATCACAGACAGTGTCACCAGCAAAACACCCCCACGCCATCACACCTCTTCCTCCATGCTTCACAGTGGGAACCACACATGCAGAGATCATCTGTTCACCTACTCTGCTCTGCGTCTGACAAAGACACAAGCCAAGTTAACAAACAGATCACTGACAATTTCGAATCCCACCGTACCTTCTCCGCTGTGCAATCCGGTTTCCGAGCTGGTCACGGGTGTAACTCAGCCACGCTCAAGGTACTAAACGATATCATAACCGCCGTCGATAAATGCAGTACTGTGCAGCCGTCTTCATCGACCTGGCCAAGGCTTTCGACTCTGTCAATCACCGTATTCTTATTGACAGACTCAATAGCCTTGGTTTCTCAAATGAATGCCTCACCTGGTTCACCAACTACTTCACAGACAGAGTTCAGTGTGTCAAATCGGAGGGCCTGTTGTCCGGACCTCTGGCAGTCTTTATGGGGGTACCACAGGGATCAATTCTTGGGGCGACTCTTTTCTCTGTATATATCAACGATGTCGCTCTTGCTGCGGGTGATTCCAAGATCCACCTCTACGCAGACGACACCATTCTGTATACATCTGGCCCTTCTTTGGACACTGTTAACTAACCTCCAAACGAGCTTCAATGCCGTACAACACTCCTTCCGTGGCCTCCAACTGCTCTTAAACGCTAGCAAAACCAAATGATGCATTTCAACCGGTCGCTGCCCGCACCCGCCCGCCATACTAGCATCACTACTCTGGACGGTTCTGACCTAGAATACGTGGACAACTACAAATACCTAGGTGTCTGGCTAGACGGTAAACTCTCCTTCCAGACTCATATCAAACATCTCCAATCCAAAATCAAATCTAGAATCGGCTTCCTATTTCGCAACAAAGCCTCCTTCACTCATGCCGCCAAACTTACCCTAGTAAAATTGACCATCCTACCGATCCTCGACTTCAGCGATGTCATCTACAAAATAGCTTCCAATACTCTACTCAGCAAATTGGATGTAGTCTATCACAGTGCCATCTGTTTTGTCACCAAAGCACCATATACCACTCACCACTGCGACCTGTATGCTCTAGTCGGCTGGCCCTCGCTACATATCCGTCGCCAGACCCACTGGCTCCAGGTCATCTATAAGTCTATGCTAGGTAAAGCTCCGCCTTATCTCAGCTCACTGGTCACGATAACATCACCCACCCGTAGCACGCGCTCCAGCAGGTATATCTCACTGGTCAATCCCAAAGCTAACATCTCCTTTGGCTGCCTTTCCTTCCAGTTCTCTGCTGCCATTAACTGGAACGAATTGCAAAAATTGCTGAAGCTGGAGACTTACATTTCCCTCACTAACTTTAAACATCAGCTATCTGAGCAGCTAACCGATCGCTGCAGCTGTATATAGTCCCACTGTAAATAGCCCAACCAATCTACCTACCTCATCCCCATATTGTTTTTATTAACTTTTTTGCTCTTTTGCACACCAGTATTACTACTTACACACCATCATATGCTCATCATCATCAGCTCATCTATCACTCCAGTGTTAATCTGCTAAATTGTAATTACTTTGCTACTATGGCCTATTTATTGCCTTACCTCCTCACGCCATTTGCGCACACTGTATATAGACTTTCTTTTTTTCTATTGTGTTATTGACTGTACACTTGTTTATTCCATGTGTAACTCTGTGTTGTTGTTTCTGTCGCACTGCTTTGCTTTATCTTGGCTAGGTCACAGTTGTAAATGAGAACTTGTTCTCAACTAGCTTACCTGGTTAAATAAAAAAAATTAAAAAAAGGTGTGTCCAAACTTTTGACTGGCACTTTATGTTAATATGGATGTTAACTAACTTGAAATCAAACATCAGCAGGTTTGAGGCCACTGGGGCGGCAGGCATGAGGACAGGCACTGTATGCGTCTAAAATGGCTCCCTATTCCCTATTTAGTGCATTTCTTTTGACCTGTGCCTATCCCGTATACACCCCGTGTACAAGGGCTAACATCCCATAGGGCTCTGGTTAAAAGTAGTGCACTATGAAGGGAATAGGGTGACATTTGGAATGCAACCACTGTCATCCTTCATGACCTAAACAATAGAAGAGGAGCTGCTGTTTCTGAGTGTTGCATACAAGCTGTGGGATTTAAAGCAGAGAGATAGAGAAAGAAAGAGTGTTCTCCTCTCATCTAAAAATAGAGCCGAAGTTTAATCAGTGTTAAACATATTTTTTTCTATACAAGTGTAAACTAGTACCAGTTCACACATTTATTTTCATGATCATGTTTTTTGTTGTTGTTGTGCAAGCTTGCTTTGATGTTGGCAGTCTGAAAGTCTAGTTTAATCTCTGCCCCTGCTTTCAGCAAGGCATGTTTAAGGGTCAGAAATAGTAATGGAGAAGGGATATAAAATACTCTGAATCCTTTGATGCCCTGTCTGAGTTACAGCATTTGAATGCAGCCTGGCCCCAAATAAAAACGACTAAGCTAGTTCTGATCTTTTATTTTTTCTGTTTTATCTTCGCCCCCCTCTCTTTTATGCAGAGAAACGTCAAATGACGGCATGATACATCAATGAGTGGAACATACAGCATGAGTGGAACATAATGAAGAGTTTGACATGGTATCTCTTCTCTGCGCATCTTCATTAAACACACACGATAATTCAACTCTTTGTTCCCATTATCATTGATTGGAAAGGACCTGCACGTTTCTTAAGATTCTCAGAATCATATTACAGAAAAATCTTCAATGTGAAAAACAAATCACATAATTGACGGGTAAAGCTAACAAGAACTTGTTATTTTATGCCGTCTTAAAAGGTTCAATGTGCCACAGATGGACCTCGTACACACATTAACAGGCTATGTTCGGCCATGCAACAGTTTGCAACAGTTTGGCATTGCTCATTATCCCAAGCACTCTCAGAGCAGTTCTATCGCATCCAAAAGCGTGCCTGCCACATCATCCTGTGCACTGCATATGTTAGGTGCACCGATGGACTGAAGACACTGTCACTGCAAACACTTGAAGAGCAAAGAGAGGAGCTGTGCCTGGACTTTGCCATCTCTCTAGACAAGTCACACTTCCGAGACTGGTTAAATGCCTGTCGAAGAGAAGTGACAGGCAGATACAAAAGATCTCCCATACGCTACCCCTACCAAGTTATTAATAAGACTCTTTGTCTTCTCATCTAAATTGTGTGTACATGTTTATTTTTTTAATGTTAGTCATCCATACGTCAGTGTCATTCAGTGTCCAGTATTTCAGTGTCCATGACTGCCATATAAAAAAAAAACTTGAGCTCAAAAACATTAATCTCACATTGTTCTGGACATCAGCTCTCTAAATATGTTTATTTGTAAGATACTACTGATGTACTGATATACTAACTCATAGCCCAGAATTTGTGACATTTTGGCATTACATTGTCTTTGAAAAGTCCCCCATAGACATCTACTGACTCTACAAACACTCTATTTGGGACTATACAACTAAAACCGTTTAGTAGCCGTTTTGATTCTTAATGGTGTTCAACAACTCATTGAATCCTATAGGTGTCAAGTTGCCCTGGTTTGAGGGATTCAATAGTGTTTCAAAAGCCCTAGGACAGTTTGAGAAAAGTCTCTTAAGGTTATGCTAACACATGAAAATGGTCACCATCAGAAAACTGTCACTCTGTGGCTAAATACTGACGTTTAAAGTGTGAAGTAGCCTACAGTATATATACACACATCACACTATGTCTTCATGGCCCAACACCCAAACTGACATTTTCAGGGAAGCCTGTGAGGAAAACAACATCAAGAGGTGAGAAATGCTAGGTGTGATTCTTGACATAACAGCCATTGCGTTTCTTTGAGACATAATGTCCTTTCTCTGGTGTGTTTCTATTTTGGTTGTTCGATGACTAGAAAGAGAAAAGCATGAAATAAGCATGAGGGCTGGAAAATAAAAAATAATCAATGCAGATATGCTCACAAGATATTTGTGTAGATTATTTCGAAGTGTATTTGTGGGCTTTTTTCAATAAATTTCCAAGCACAGTTTTGGCATAACAAACCTTAAAGTCTCTCTTCCGTCTTAATTACAGTGAAGTCAACATGCTAGAGCCGGCAAATTACTATCCAATGACCAAAGAACAAGCCTCTTCATTTAAGCAGCTAATCCGTAAGTATATTTCCACATTTAATTGCCATTTTACCCTCTCTGGCGAGTCTATAGGCTAGGGAAATCATTATCTTTATGTGATCATGCTTAGCTAACTTCATTCTGCAGGGTTGGTTGTGGTGTGCACTCAAATAAGCTTACTATAGCAAAACTGACATAGAGACAGATTATGGAAGCCGGCAGAAAATAAACCACCAGTTAATTTATAGTAGGGGTATCAACAAGGCTAGACTTGGAGAAAAATAGTAATTTCCCACGTTACAATTTTTTCTTCCTTTCATATGTCAATCCTACTGTTTGTGTGTGTATGTGTGCATGTGTTCATGCACTGGTGCACCGGTGTGTATGTGTGTGTACATGTACATGTGTGTGTGTGTGTACTCAAAGTGCAGGGCACCAAGCAATGCAGCAGGAGATCACCCACCACTTCCCTATGTGTGTCAGGCTGTCACAGAACCCACAGACCCAAGACAATGTGTTACAGTCAACTGTTGGAGCTTCATCAATCATTCCCAGATTATAATGAAACTGTGGAATTATGAAAAATGTGCTTGTCACCACGACACATTGCGTGGACAGGTAGCTAGCTGTGTGTCGGGGGGAAAGAGAGGGAGTGCTCATCCCATCCATTCTAAAGAAAAAACATTTGGAATATGCCAAATGTTTGGAATGTGTCAATGTATACTGTATATGATGCAAAAAAGGACTAGATAAAAAACAAGGCTAATGGATGCAATAGATGCTGATATTTGTAACATGCTATGCCATTCTTAATGTGGTAAATAATGGGTACATAAAGAATATTTGAATGGAATTAAATTCAGACCAGTCACCAATGTGCTCACAACCTATTTATTTTGTTGTTGCGCAAAATGCTAATTATTTGGCTAATATTGGGGGACTCGAGAAAAACAATGGGCCAGTGTCTTAAAAATGTCAGGGTATATTTCTGGTCCCAGAATTAAGTCACCAATTGTCAAGTAATTTCCAAGCACAGTGTTGGCATACAAATCCTTAATTCAAGTCTCTCTCTCTCGTCTTAATCAAATTGAGTACAAAATGAAGTCAACGTGCTAGAGCTGGCAAATAACTCTACAATGACCAAACGACACGCCTTTTCGTTTAAGCAGCGAATCCATAAACATGTTTCCAAACTTAATTGCCATTTTACCCTCTCTGGCGTGTCTATAGATTAGGGAAATCATTATCCTTATGTGATCAGGCTTAGCTATTTTTTTTCTGCAAGTTTGGTTGTGGTGTGCACTCAAATAATCTTACTATAGCAAAACAGCTATGAGCCGCAACCTAAACGTAAACTATACCGAGCGGAGAGAAAACATATCACTGTCAACAATGTTGCACCCTGTCTGTCTAAAGCCTTATCACCTTGGCCTTTTCCATTACCACCCAATCTCACATAATTATCTCTATTCTCTGGCCACTCGGATGCCAGTTTTTTTTTATATGCCCACTATAACCCCGTTATCACATGATGATTCGAGCGGTAGCTAGGATTTATGACATTTATCACTCCACACTAACATGGAATCCAATATGGTTTATTTCTCAGTGTCTGCCTCCCGAATGGCAATATTTTCCCTACAGATGTAGGATCTTCATTTGATCCTTCTTTTTCCTGCACTGCAGATGAGCTTTGTTATTTACACAAATTCACTGAAAACTCACTCTAACACATGGTTATAACTTCTTGCAACTATAGGGGGTGCTGTTCCGCATTAGCATTTTTTGGTCTCCAAATTAAACTGCCTCGTGCTCAATTCTTGATCGTACAATATGCATATTATTGTTATTATTGGATAGAAAACACTTTCTAGTTTCTATAGCCGTTGGAATTTTGTCTCTGAGTGGTACAGAACTACTTCTACAGCACTTTTCCTGACAGGGAGTCAGATTTCAGAAATGTTGACCCCTGATCTGGGGTCGGTTTTAAGGTGCCTGTAAATGCTATGGAGAAACCGACACTGCCTACGTCTTCCTCTGGGTGTCAGTACGTCATCACGCTTTGAATGGAGTCGATTGCACAATCAGAGCCACTATAAAACAACAAAACGTGGAAGTACCGTTCTTTCCCTTCACGCGTCTTACGCAAGATGGACATCGGACTTGCCTCCTTCCAAATGGTTGTTTAGCCAGTGATATTTCTCCGGTCATGTTTTTACTCGTTATAGTTGTTAAAAACATCATAATGTAGTTAATTTGAACCGTTTTATAGCAATTTATATCCGTTTAGTGCGATTTTGAGGAATTTCTTTGTCGTGCACTTTGAAGCTTTGGGCACGTTTCGGGGTCTCGGTCGATGTTAGTGGACATTTCGAAGGACAGAGGACATCTATCGACCAAAAGAAGATTAGACCCAAGAAAGGATACATTGCCCAAGAATCTGATGGAAAATCACCTCATAGTAAGAAATATTTAATATGATAAATCGTTGTTCTGTCGAAATATTTTAAACGCATAATCCGCCATTTTGTTTGTTATCGCTTCACTTGGCGAACCCTGTATTGCACAGTAAGGATAATTTTAGAAATGTAAATCAGCGGTTGCATTAAGAACTAATTTGTCTTTCGATTCCTGTCAACCCTGTATTTTTTAGTCAAGTATATGATTAGCTTTCGATTAAACTAGATCACTCTGAAAGATGACGTCCGACATTTTGAGGCTTGATTTGCTAGTATTTTCATTGTATAACCACGGTTTTGTATGGCTAAATATGCACATTTTCGAACAAACTCTATATGTATGTTGTAAAATGATGTTACAGGAGTGTCATCGGAAGAATTCTGAGAAGGTTAGTGAAAAAATTAATATATTTTGGCGATGATTACGTTATAGCTCTCTTTGGCTTGAATCGATGCTCTGGTAACGTTTGCACATGTGGTATGCTAACTTATCGATTTATTGTGTTTTCGCTGTAAAACGCTTAGAAAATCTGAAATATTGTCTGAAATCACAAGATCAAATCAAATCAAATCAAATTTTATTAGTCACATACACATGGTTAGCAGATGTTAATGCGAGTGTAGCGAAATGCTTGTGCTTCTAGTTCCGACAATGCAGTAATAACCAACAAGTAATCTAACCTAACAATTCCACAACTACTACCTTACACACACACACAAGTGTAAAGGGATAAAGAATATGTACATAAAGATATATGAATGAGTGGTGGTACAGAACGGCATGGCAGATGCAGTAGATGGTATAGAGTACGGTATATACATATGAGATGAGTACTGTAGGGTATGTAAACATAAAGTGGCATAGTTTAAAGTGGCTAGTGGTACATGTATTACATAAAGATGGCAAGATGCAGTAGATGATATAGAGTACAGTATATACATATGAGATGGGTAATGTAGGGTATGTAAACATTATATTAAGTGGCATTGTTTAAAGTGGCTAGTGGTACATTTTTACATAATTTCCATCAATTCCCATTTTTAAAGTGGCTGGAGTTGAGTCAGTATGTTGGCAGCGGCCGCTAAATGTTAGTGGTGGCTGTTTAACAGTCTGATGGCCTTGAGATATAAGCTGTTTTTCAGTCTCTCGGTCCCTGCTTTGATGCACCTGTACTGACCTCGCCTTCTGGATGATAGCGGGGTGAACAGGCAGTGGCTTGGGTGGTTGTTGTCCTTGATGATCTTTATGGCCTTCCTGTGACATCGGGTGGTGTAGGTGTCCTGGAGGGCAGGTAGTTTGCCGCTGGTGATGCGTTCTGCAGACCTCACTACCCTCTGGAGAGCCTTACGGTTGTGGGCGGAGCAGTTGCCGTACCAGGCGGTGATACAGCCCGACAGGATGCTCTCGATTGTGCATCTGTAGAAGTTTGTGAGTGCTTTATGTGACAAGCCGAATTTCTTCAGCCTCCTGAGGTTGAAGAGGCGCTGCTGCGCCTTCTTCACAACGCTGTCTGTGTGGGTGGACCAATTCAGTTTGTCCGTGATGTGTACACCGAGGAACTTAAAACTTTCCACCTTCTCCACTACTGACCCGTCGATGTGGATAGGGGGGTGCTCCCTCTGCTGTTTCCTGAAGTCCACAATCATCTCCTTTGTTTTGTTGACGTTGAGTGTGAGGTTATTTTCCTGACACCACACTCCGAGGGCCCTCACCTCCTCCCTGTAGGCCGTCTCGTCGTTGTTGGTAATCAAGCCTACCACTGTAGTGTCATCCGCAAACTTGATGATTGAGTTGGAGGCGTGCATGGCCACGCAGTCGTGGGTGAACAGGGAGTACAGGAGAGGGCTCAGAACGCACCCTTGTGGGGCCCCAGTGTTGAGGATCAGCGGGGTGGAGATGTTGTTACCTACCCTCACCACCTGGGGGCGGCCCGTCAGGAAGTCCAGGACCCAGTTGCACAGGGCGGGGTCGAGACCCAGGGTCTCGAGCTTGATGACGAGTTTGGAGGGTACTATGGTGTTAAATGCTGAGCTGTAATCGATGAACAGCATTCTCACATGGGTATTCCTCTTGTCCAGATGGGTTAGGGCAGTGTGCAGTGTGGTTGCGATTGCGTCGTCTGTGGACCTATTGGGTCGGTAAGCAAATTGGAGTGGGTCTAGGGTGTCCGGTAGGGTGGAGGTGATATGGTCCTTGACTAGTCTCTCAAAGCACTTCATGATGACGGAAGTGAGTGCTACGGGGCGGTAGTCGTTTAGCTCAGTTACCTTAGCTTTCTTGGGAACAGGAACAATGGTGGCCTGGGTCTTTCCATTGCTATGCTTTGTCTATTTTTATGAAATGTTTTATGATGAGTAAATTGGTCATACACGTTGCTCTCTTTAGTAATTCTAGTCGAGTTGTGATGGTCGGTGCAATTGTAAACTGTGATTTCTACCTGAAATATGCACTTTTTTCTAACAAAACCTATCCTATACCATAAATATGTTATCAGACTGTCATCTGATGAGGTTTTTTATTGGTTAGTGGCTATTTATATCTTTATTTGGCCGAATTTGTGATAGCTACTGATGGAGTAAAAAACTGGTGGAGTAAAAAAAGTGGTGTCTTTTGCTAACGTGGTTAGCTAATAGATTTACATATTGTGTCTTCCCTGTAAAACATTTTAAAAAACAGAAATGATGGGTTTATTCACAAGATCTGTATCTTTCATCTGGTGTCTTGGACTTGTGATTTAATGATATTTAGATGCTACTATCTACTTGTGAAGCTATGCTAGCTATGCTAATCAGTGTGTGGGGGGGGTGGGGGGTGATCCCGGACCCGGGGTAGAGGCTTGTGAAAGGTTAACAGTATTGCACTTTTCATGTAGCCTACTTTCGGCCAGCTAATAGCCTAACCACCGTTCAAGCAACATTATGGACTAAACGTTAAAATCCCGTTGCTGCAGGATTATTTTGCTGTGACAATATATGTCAAATTAAGATGATACATCTGTATATAGTGCACTACTATTGACCAGAACTCTATAGTCCCTGATCAAAAGTAGTGTGCAAAATATTAGGAACTCCTTCCTAATATTGAGTTGCACACCCTTTTGCTCTGAGAACAGCCTCAATTGGTCAGGACATTGATTCTACAAGGTGTCGAAGCATTCCACAGGGAAGCTGACCCATGTTGACTCCAATGCTTCCCACAGTTGTGTCAAGTTGACTGGATGTCCTTTGGGTGGTAGACCATTCTGGATACACACGGGAAACTGTTGAGCATTTAAAACCCAGCAACGTTGCATTTCTTGATACACTCAAACCGGTTCGCCTGGCACCAACTACCATACCCCGTTCAAAGGCACTTAAATCTTTTGTCTTTCCCATTCACATGTTTTGTACACTCAGTGTATAATATAGGGTGCCATTAAGGCAATCATCCTAATCTCTTTATGGGCTCGCGGTCACTGGCTTTGTTATCAAACGCCCCTGGTTTGATGCCCTAAAGTGGAGAAACCACAGGAAGGACGTGGTCAGTTAGCGGCTAGGCCTTAAGTTGAAAAGCAAAATATGCATCCCAAATCGCACCCTATCCCCTATATAGTGCACTACCTTTGACCAGAGCCCTATGAGCCATGGCCAGAAATAGTACACTATATAGGGAACACGGTGCCATTTGGGACAAATCCTACACTCAAAAAAATGTGCTGGGTAAATATTGGACAGAACATGTGCTGGGTTATTTTGACCCAGCCAGTTGGGTTGTATGAATCACCCAAACATTGGTTAATTTAACAATAATTTGGGTTTTGATTAACCTTTCACGGCTACTAACCCCGGATCCGGGAGCACCCCCCACCCCCCACACACTGATTAGCATAGATAGCATAGCTTCACAAGTAGATAGTAGCATCTAAATATCATTAAATCACAAGTCCAAGACACCAGATGAAAGATACAGATCTTGTGAATAAAGCCACCATTTCAGATTTTTAAAATGTTTTACAGGGAAGACAAAATATGTAAATCTATTAGCTAAACACGTTAGCAAAATACACCACTATTCTAACTCCATCAGTTTCTTACTCCTTCAGGTGCTATCACCAATTCGGCTCAACTAAGATATTGATAGCCAATAACCTATAAAAAAAACCATCAGATGACAGTCTGATAACATATTCATGGTATAGGATAGTTTTTGTTAGAAAAAAGTGCATATTTCAGGTAGAAATCACAGTTTACAATTGCACCGACCATCACAAATCCACTAGAATTACTAGATAGAGCAACGTGTATGACCAATTTACTCATCATAAAACATTTCATAAAAATAGACAAAGCATAGCAATGGAAAGACCCAGTTCTTGTGATTTCAGACCATATTTCAGATTTTCTAAGCGTTTTTCAGCGAAAACACAATAAATCGATAAGTTAGCATACTACATGTTCCAACGTTACCAGAGCATCGATTCCAGCCAAAGAGCGCTATAACGTAATCACCGCCAAAAGATATTAATTTTTTCACTAACCTTCTCAGAATTCTTCCGATGACACTCCTGTAACATCATTTTACAACATACATATACAGTTTGTTCGAAAAGGTGCATATTTAGCCATACAAAACCGTGGTTACACAATAAAAATACTAGGAAATCAAGCCTCAATATGTCTGACGTCATCTATCAGAGTGATCTAGTTTAATTGAAAGCTAATCATATACTTGACTAAAAAATACAGGGTAGACAGGAATCGAAAGACAAATTAGTTCTTAATGCAACCGCTGATTTACATTTTTAAAATTATCCTTACTTTTCAATACAGGGTTCGCCAGGTGAAGCTATACCAAACAAAATGGCGAAATATGCGTTTAAAATATTTCGACAGAAACACGGTTTATCATATTAAATATTGCTTACTTTGAGCTGATCTTCCATCATATTCTTGGGCAATGTATCCTTTCTATGTTATAAACGTCTTTTGGTCGATAGATGTCCTCTGTCCTTCGAAATGTCCACCACCAACGACCGACCTCCCAAAACGTGTCCAAACTTTCAGAGTGCACGACAAATAAATTCCTCAGAATCGCACTAAACGGATATACATTGCTATAAAACGGTTCAAATTAACTACATTATGATGTTTTTAACAACTATAACGACTGAAAACATGACCGGAGAAATATTGCTGGTTAGAAAACGATTTGGAACGAGACAGGTCCGATGGCCTTCACGCTTGAGGCGCACGTTGAGAAAGGGCGGTCTCTGTACATTTTGGTCATTTATAATGGCTGTGAACGTCCCATCGATTTCATTGAAAACGTGATGACGTACAGACACCCAGAGGAAGACGTAGGCAGTGTCGGTTTCTTCATAGCATTCACTGTGGCCTTATAAACAGACCCCAGATCAGAGGTAAAAATTTCTGAAATCTGAACCCTGTCATGAAAAGTGCTGTAGAAATTGTTCTGTACCACTCAGAGACAAAATTTCAACTCCTATAGAAACTATAGACTGTTTTCTATCCAATAATAACAATAATATGCATATTGTACGATCAAGAATTTAGCACGAGGCAGTTTAATTTGGAGACACAAATATGCTAATGCGGAACAGCACCCCCTATAGTTCCAAGAAGTTAACTTCATGCTGGGTATTTTTTTTAAATGTAATCCTTCGGTTATTTTCAGGAAGTGGGGCTTATTAGGGATGTGGCTTTCAGATAGCTGTTTTTGGCCACCCATGAGAGTAAAGGTAATTCCTGTAAATTTTCCTCTAAACATGTTGTCGAAAAGTGGTAAGGGACTCTTACACTTGTATAAGCCTCGTTAACCTCTCTGCGAGTAAGGCTAGTTTCCTGAATTTCCGCCTGTCTGACATGCCCAAAGTAAACTGCCTGTTACTCAGGCCCAGAAGCTAGGATATGGATATAATTGGTAAAATTGGATAGAAAACACGCTGACGTTTCTAAAACTCTTAAAATAATGTCTGTGAGTATAACAGAACTGATATAGCAGGCAAAAACCCGAGGAGAATTGATCCGGAAAATATATTTTTGGAGCTCCAAATGACTTCCAATGCAATGCTATTGAAAGATCTAATTTCCACCTCCCAGATTGCAGTTCCTATGGCTTCCAGTAGATGTCAACAGTCTTAATACAAGGTTTTAGGCTTGTTTTTCTTTTAAATGAAGAAGTATTTGTAGTCTTTCCAGGTTGAGCGCCAGGAGAAAAGTTGTTTTTTTGCGCACGTGAACGTTGTATGCATGTTGAAGGACTGGATTATTGAATTCAATGGCGCCAACTAAGCAGCGTTTTTGGGATATAAAGAAGGACTTTACCGAACAAAACAACCATTCATTGTGTAGCTGGGACCCTGGGGATTGCAAACAGAGGAATGTCTTCAAAAGTAAGTGATTTATTTTATCGCTATTTGTTATTTCGTGACGCCTGTGCTGTTTGGAAAATATACTAATGTGAGGCGCTGTCCTCAGACAATCGAATGCTATGCTTTCACTGTAAAGCCTTTTTGGAATCTGAAAACGCAGTTCGATTACCAAGATTCTAAGCTGAAGAATCATGTATGACACTTGTATTTTCATGACTGTTTAATATTACGATTTTGATCTCCGCACTAAGAGGTTTTAAAGCTACTAAAACGTCACTGTTCAACCTTAACAGAAGAATATGAGAATACAACAGAACAGATTAACTGGAATGACATTTTCTCTCACGGGTGGCCAAAAATAACTACAAGAAAGCCATGCCCTTACTAAGAAAACTACCCAACTAAGTGACCTATATGCCTGCAACCCAGCAGTTGGGTCATTCAAATCACCCAGCATGTTTTAGAGTGTAAGATCTTAAAGGGCTTCACTCTCCCTCTTCTTGAGGTGATTCAATACCATTAGTGTTTCCATTAAGATATGTCCCACACAACTCTTTAATTGTCTTTAAATTGCCTTTGCACTGAAATCTAACAGTACAGCTCTCACAATCTTCTTATTATCAATGTATTTAAACCAAGCATCAGTCATTTGTGTCAGTGTGTTGAGTGCTCTTCTTTATAAGCATGCTGAAAGTCTGTTGTTAATATGTTTACAGAGAAAGAGCATTGTATTTGGTCAACACATTTTTTTTTAACAGTTTGTTTAGAGCTGGCATCAAGCTGATAGGTCTGTTGTTAGAATCAGTAAAGGCCGCTTTACTGCTCTTGGGTAGCGGAATGACTTTGGCTTCCCTCCAGGCCTGAGGACAAATACTTTCCTCTAGGCTCAAAGATATGACAGATAGGAGTGGGTATAAAGTCAGCTACCATCCTCAGTAGCTTTCCATCTAAGTTGTTAATGCTAGGAGGTTTGTCATTATTGATCGATAACAATAATTGTTCCACCTCTCCCACACAAACTTTACTAAATTCTAACCTGCAATGCTTTTCTTTCATTCTTTTAATATATGAGTACAATGGCTCACTGTTCGCTGAAAAGGATTTCCTGTCTAAGATTACACACTTTGCCAATGAAGTGATCAAATAAAACATTGGCAACATCAAATGGTTTTGTGATGAATAAGCCGTCTGATTCGATGAAATATGGAGTTCAATTTGTCTTTCTGGCCATAATTTAATTTAAAGTACTCCAAAAGTGTTTTTTTCTCCATAGGTCTTTATATCATTGATCTTGGCTTGATGATACAGGTCCTTCTTCTTTTTGTTGAGTTTAGACACATAATTTGCTATAAATCAGCCCGTCAGATGTGCAGCCAGACTTATTCGCCACTGCTTTTGGCCTATTTCTTTCAACCATACAGTTTTTCAAATTCCTCATCAAACCATGAAGCTTTAACAGTTCTAACAATCAGTTTCTTATTAGGTGCATATTTATCAATACTTATGATTCACATCAGAACAAAAAATATATTTTTTTACATCCTCCACATAAGAGTCACGGTAAAATAATTTCTGAATGATCTCTAATACACTGTTTTAGGCCCAGCTTTTGGAACTTTGGCTTTCCTGGATATAGCCACTATATTGTGATCATTGCATCCAATGAGTACGGATACAGATTTAAAACAAAGTTCTACAGTATTAGTAAAAATGTGATCAATACATGTGAATGATCTTGTTCCTGTAGTGTTTGTAAACACCCTAATAGGTTGATTAATAACCTGAACCAGATTACAGGCACCGGTTACAGTGAGAAGCTTTCTCTTGAGTGGACAGCTTAATGAAAACCAGTCAATATTCAGGTCCCCAAGAAAGTAGACCTCTCTGTTTACATCACATACACTATCAAGCATTTCACACATATATTTATATACTGAAGGTTAGTAATTTGTGGCCTATAGAAACACCCCAAAAGAAAGGCTTTAGATTTGCCAGGTGAACCTGCAAACACAACACTTTAATAACACTTGACATACGATCTTTTGTAAGCATTACAGGATTATGCATTCCATAAGCATTCCTGTATCTTCTATAGATGTTATATCCTTGAATTGCTACTGCTGTATCATCTAAGGAATTATCTTAGTGACTCTCAGAAATGGCTAACATATTAATGTTATCTGATGTTAGCAAATTATTGATTTCATGAACCTTATATCTAAGGATACATGTATTAATATGGGCTATTTTCAGCCCTTTCCTCGGTAGCTTATCAAAGATAGACATAATATGGAAAAGAGCAAACAAGCATGATAAAAAAAATATACAGTACATTCAGCAGTCCATTAATCAGTTAGTCTGTGTAAGTGTGTATGTGTGATGCGGGGTTGAAGCTATGAACCCCTAGGCTTGGCTCTCTCATCCCTTCCAGGCTTTGGGAGGGAGGTTGGACAATAAGCCTGTCATAGCAGATGTAAGAAATGTCCCCATGCGCTCTGGCAGCTTTCATGGCTGGGATATTTCATCTTCTGGCACACAGCTTCAGGATAGTCCTCGTTGTTCTTGGCTCTTTCCAGAACAGCTACCGTGTCCTTTAACCTCAGGAACTTGACCACTATCGGCCTGGGCCTGTCACCTGGGCCAGTGATGGGTTTTCCAGTCCTATGGGCGCACTCTACCTCCATCTTCCTGTGGTCCATCTTCAGTTTCTTCGAGAATATTTCCCTCACTTTGTCATCAGACTCTCATGTGGAGATTCTGCTATTCCGTCCACAACCATGTTGTTCCGCCTTGATTGTCCCTCGAGATAATCAAATTAGTCTGTCATTGTTATCATCGATTCACATATAGAACTGATGTCCTCTCTCAATGACTTACAGATTGCTGTCATCTTGCCATTCTCCTGTTCAAACACATCTAGCTGATCATGGGAGAACTGCAAACTGTTCAAGCAAGTCCTGAGACCTATCTGGTCAGGTCGTCCATTCTTTTATTAGTTGACTCCACCAGTATTTTAACACAAAACTTGAGAGCTATTTTCTTGTTGTTGTAACAACTGCTTGTAGAACAATTGTGTTCATTTAAAAGATACTTCACCTTTGATAGAGATACACCACTGTCCTCAACGGAACTCCCGCAGGCTTTGGTCTTTATCATGGTAGCAACGTAGGTTTACGCTGTTACTCCTCACAGTTCAAGACAGTTCTAGACAGGACAGGTTGTCCAGGGCAGATTGGAAGAAACAACAACAAACAGCAGGGATATAGACAGCCATAAGCCCGGGACAATCCACGGTTCCAGCCACAATGGCTTACCTCATTGCGGGCTGTGTTCAGGCCCTCAAGAAAACCCTGCTAGCTTGATAGGCAGCTAGCTAGCAGCTAGGCTAGCTGCTATGCCAAGCAACTCTTCAGACCCGGCCTCGGTCGGCAGGATCACTGGACAGATAGTAGCGGTCCTTGATTATAAACCTAACCAGGCTGACTCAGGTTGGATTTTCTGTTATTGGCCGCATGCAGCAATGCTTGGAGATATACTGTAGGCTGCGACACAAATGGCAACTTATTCCTTATATAGTGCACCGATTTAGACCAGGGCCATAGTAAATAGGGTGCCATTGGGACACAGGCATGGAGTCAATTTACCATCTCTGTGGCACTTATAGAACGGCTAATGATCACTAATGTTGTGTTCAAAAATGATATTGAACAGTTTCAGATTCAACAAAATTTCAGACACTATGAAAATAAAGTAATGACACTCTAGCTAAGCCCCAGCCTAGAACATCAGCCACACAAAATGGCAGACGATACGACAATGCAACTGTTGATTAAGTTTTCTAAACACAAGACTATGAACTATAGTACCTTCTCCTCCTATACCTGCTTGTGCAATACAAAACCCTTGATTTTCTGAACACAAAACTGTAACTATACTTTAATACTATCTTACACTTGTTACTACCTTCAGTGAGGTAGTGGGGAAATGCTGATCGCTGTTCATGTGTGTACCCTCCATTACACCACTGTACCTGCACAAATGGTGCGATTACATTGGGTTCTTTTCAAACAATGGAAAACCCTTAATGATTTTTTTTTAACACACTGAATACTGTCCTCTACCTGCCAGCAGCCTGCTCAGGCCACAGACCATTACCATTGTCCAACTGGTGCTCCAGTTTATAGCTCAATAATGCAGTCATCACTCATGCTGTCAATGACCATCACGTGTCTCAGATTAGCCATAAGGCTGACATTGATTTATTCCTCATCCCTGTCTGTATCCCCATATAGTACACTACTTTTGACCAATAATCCCTGGTCAAAAGTCGTCACTATAAAGTGAATAGGGTGCCATTTGGAATGTAGACCCTCTTTTTTATACTGATAAGGAGATAAACGATCCAGTCAGCATTAAGCTAAGCCTACGTGTGTCGGCCAAAACCTCCTCCACATTTTCTCAGAATGTGCGTCAAATCTGTAGACTGATTTCAATTGTTTTGAGATGAGTTAATGGGGCTGTCTAATGTATTAAGGAAGATATGTGTCACGATCGTTGAAAAGAGTAGACCAAGGCGCAGCGTGAGTAGAGTTCCACATATTTTTTATAAACTGAAAACTCACCAAAACAAAACAATAAAGCGCAACCGAACCGTGACGCTATACAAACTAGTGCAGACAGGCAACTAAACATAGTCAAGACCCCACAAACACAAAAGGGAAATGGCTACCTAAATATGATCCCCAATCAGGGACAACGATAAACAGCTGTCTCTGATTGGGAACAATATCAGGCCAACATAGACATACAAAAACCCTAGATGACCCACCCTAGTCACTATCACGCCCCAACCAACACATAGAAAAAACAGCTTACTATGGGCAGGGCGTGACAATATGGTTGTATTTCAAATTTTCTTTTGATTATAGTTAAAAGAAAATATGTGTGGTACAACTGTCTCTCCCCATTATACCAGTCTCTCTATGGTGGTCCACCTTCCACAGTGTCATCTAGTATTAGTATTTAATATTTTATTCGCGTCTGTGTGTCTCATCACAGTCCCCGTCATGCAGTAAGGTGTTCTTTTATCTGGTTTTTGAATCTGGTTTTATTGCTACCTTGAGTTACCTGGGGTGGCTCTATTTAATACATGGCTCTATTTAATACTGTGCATTTCCCAGCCTCTGTTATGGACCGTGAAGAGACCTCTGTCTGCATGTCTTGTATGGTACAGATGAGTGTCCGAACTGTGTGGCAACTGCTTGAACAGACAGTTCGGTACATTCAACACCTCGCATAAAGACCAATAGTGATCAGGCTGGTAAGGAATGGGTTCACCTTTGACTTAGAGAAGAAACATACCAGAGCATGTGTGTGGCCACACTATCACCTCTGACCAGAACATAAGCCGTCAATTTCATCGCCGCGGTTCATCAATACCCGGCTTGTGATAGCTAACAGTAGGGTGGTCAGACATCCCCGATTTTGGTGGCCTGTCCCCGGCTGGAGCTGTCCCCAGAAATGTCCCAGATTAGCCCTCAGAAAGAAAGAAAATAAACTATGCAGGTTAAATTAAGGCTGATAATTTAACAATCTAACGCTGTATCCAATCAGATATGCATTTAAAAATGTTATCTGTCCCTGTAACAAACTACATATGATCCCTCAGCTCTGCCACGGACCTTGATCAGTGATAAATGTATCACGGCTCAGGAAAAGATCCAGATTCAGACAGTGTGAATAACGGACTTTTTTTTATATAAACAGGGGGCAGGCAAAGAACAGGTCAAGGGCAGGCAGCGGTTAGTAGTCCAGGGCAGAGTCCTTAAGGTACAGAGCGGCAGGCAGGCCCAGGGTTGGGGGCAGGCAGAGGTCAGTAATCTAGGGCAGTGGCGAAAGGTACAGAATGGCAGGTAGGGTCAGGGCAGGCAGATTGATCAAAACCGGGAAAACTAGAAAACAGGGGCTCAAGGAAACAGGATAACAAAAAACCCGCTGGTAGGCTTGATGAGATGAACTGGAAACAGACACAGAGAACACAGGTATAAATGCACAGGGGATAATGGGGAAGATGGGCAACACCTGGAAAGGGGTGGAGACAAGCACAAAGACAGGTGAAACAGATCAGGGTGTGACAACAATGTAACTACTCATGGCCAGAAAGTGTCAAACAGTATAGACTACCAAACTTGCGTGATTCTAAAATTAAAAGATAGGCTAAGATTAAGAAAACTGTTGAGGGGTAGTCCATTTCTGTGTTTATTAAAGTAATATAATTATTTGAAAGCCCTAGCGGAAATTGATAGTTACATTTAGTTCCATACAAAAACAAATATGGTTGTGTGTGCTATAATTCCCCCACCAAAAGAAAAATGGTTCAGATTTTAATTTCCAAGCGAACACACCGTGGCCACCCGCTGATTTTAGCCATTTGTCTTTCTGGTGTGTTTCCTGTCCTATACTCTGTTGGGATTCTGTATTGGTACACAGAAAGAAAGGCTGGACACTGTGACTCCTGTGTCTTCACATTTCCCCCTTTAGTAAGCTTGGGCCCTTTTATTGAATGCAGATTGCATCTTTTTGGAGAAAGGATACCATAGCTAATGTGTGTGACACAGGGGTGCCTGGGACACACTGAAAGTCTGTGTCCTAAATGGTACCTTATTCCTTACATAGAGCACTACTATAGGCCCTGGTTAAAGATTTTATAAAAAATAAAACTTTATTTAACCAGGTAGGCCAGTTGAGAACAAGTTCTCATTTACAACTGCAACCTGGCCAAGATAAAGCAAAACAGTGCGACAAAAAACAACACAGAGTTACACATAGGATAAACAAAACTACAGTCAATAACCCAATATAAAAATATATATACAGTGTGTGCAAATGGAGTAAGGAGGTAAGGCAATAAATAGGCCATAGTAGCGAAGTAATTCCGGTCGGCAGTCCAGAGCCTCCAGCGACGATCGGCAGTCCCAAGCCTCCTGCGAGGGTTCCCAGTCTGGAGCCTCCGGCGACGATCTACGGTTCGAAGTCCCCGGCGACGATCTACGGTCCGGAGTCCCCGGCGACGATCTACGGTCCGGAGTCCCCGGCGACGATCTACGGTCCGGAGTCTCCGGCGACGATCCACGGTCCGGAGCCTCTGGCGACGATCCACGGTCCGGAGTCCCCGGCGACGATCCACGGTCCGGAGTCCCCGACGACGATCCACGGTCCGGAGCATCCGGCGACAATTCACGGTCCGGTTCCTCCGGCGACGAGCCACGGTCCGGCTCTTCCGGCGACGAGCCACTGTCCGTTTCCTCCGGCGACGATCCACGGTCCGGAACTTCCGGCGACGATCGCCGCACCAAAACGTATCCGCGAGCGGAGTGGGTACTTCGCCCCGCACCGGAGCCGCCCCCGACGGTAGATGCCCACCCGGACCCTCCCCTATTGAGTCAGGTTTTGGGGCCGGAGTCCGCACCTTTTTATTCTCTATGTTGGTTAGGTCGGGGTGTGACTAGTGTGGGTTATCTAGGTGAATATATATATCTATGTTGGCCTGGTATGGTTCCCAATCAGAGGCAGCTGTTTATCATTGTCTCTGATTGGGGATCATATTTAGGCAGCCATTTCCCCATTGTGCTTTGTGGGATCTTGTCTAGGTATAGTTGCCTGCGAGCACTACATTAAGCTTCACTTTTCGTTTTGCACTTTATTGTTTTTTTCTTTGAGTTTCTCTTCAAAAATAAAGAGGATGGAAACATACCACGCTGCATCTTGGTCCACTCATTATAACGAACGTGACAATATGGGGATGAGGTAGGTAGTTGGGTGGGATAATTTACAGATGGACTAATTAGAGCTGCAGCGATCGGTAAGCTGCTCATAATAGCTGATACTTAAAGTTATTGAGGGAGATATAAGTCTCCAACTTCAGCGATTTATTTTTTATTTATTATTTATTTTTTATTTTTTATTTTTTGCAATTCGTTCCAGTCAGTGGCAGCATAGAACTGGAAGGAAAGGTGGCCAAAGAGGGTGTTAGCTTTGGGGATGACCAGTGAGATATACCTGCTGGAGCGCGTGCTACGGGTGCGTGTTATGGTGACCAGTGAGCTGAGATAAGGCGGAACTTTACCTAGCATAGACTTATAGATGACCTGAAGCCAGTGGGTCTGGCGACAAATATGTAGCGATGGCCAGCCAACGAGAGCATACAGGTCGCAGTGGTGGGTGGTATATGGGGCTTTGGTGACAAAACGGATGGAACTGTGATAGACTGCATCCAGTTTGCTGAGTAGAGTGTCGGAGGCTTTTTTTGTAAATGACATCGCCGCAGTCGAGGATCGGTGGATGGTCAGTTTTACGAAGATATGTTTGGCAGCGTGAGTGAAGGAGGCTTTGTTGCAAAATAGGAAGCCGATTCTAGACTTAATTTTGGATTGGAGAATATTAATATGAGTCTGGAAGGAGAGTTTACAGTCTAGACACCTAGGTATTTGTAGTTGTCCACATATTCTAAGTCAGAACCGTCCAGAGTAGTGATGCTAGTCGAGCGGGCGGGTGCGGGCAGCGATCGGTTGAAGAGCATGCATTTAGTTATACTAGCGTTTAATTAAGAGCAGTAGGAGGCCACGGAATGAGTGTTGTATGGCATTGAAGCTTGTTTGGATGTTAGTTAACACGGTGTCCAAAGGAGGGCCAGATGTATACAGAATGGTGTTGTCTGCGTAGAGGTGGATCAGGGAATCACCCGCAGCAAGAGCGACATCGTTGATATATACAGAGAAAAGAGTCGGCCCAAGAATTGAACCCTGTGGTACCCCCATAGAGACTGCCAGAGGTCCGGACAACAGGCCCTCCGATTTGACACACTGAACTCTATCTGAGAAGTAGTTGGTGAATCAGGCGAGGCAGTCATTTGAGAAACCAAGGCTATGAGTCTGCCAATAAGAATACGGTGATTGACAGAGTCGAAAGCCTTGGCCATGTCGATTAAAGACAGTACTGTCTTTAATCGATGGCGGTTATGATATCGCTTTGTACCTTGAGCGTGGCTGAGGTGCACCCGTGACCAGCTCGGAAACCGGATTGCACAGCGGAGAAGGTACGGTTGGATTCGAAATGGTCAGTGATCTGTTCGTTAACTTGCCTTTCGAAGACTTTTTTAAAAAGGTAAAAAAAGTAGTGTGCTATATAAGGAAATAGGGTGCCATTTTGGACATAGATTTGAGTCTATTCATTTGACATTTGGAGGAAGAAAGACTTGACGAAAACAAATGTCTCTGCTTGACACAGAGACACAGTTTAATTATGTGGAGGAATAGCTGAAAGTGTGTTTCCATTTTACAGTGTTTCTGAACTAACTCATCCACACTGTGGCACAGGCTGAGTCCAAAATGTCATCCCATTCCGATAGGGCTTTGGTACAAAGTAGTACACTATGTAGGGATATGGGTAACATTTGGGACACAGTCACATAGAACAGCCCACCTACATCAGGAGTGGAGTGTGGAGCCTGAGGAGGAATCAATGTAAAAGGATTTTAGAGGGTAACAATAATTAGGCTTGTGTCCCAGACCTACTGTGCAGTCTTTTTACGTTTTTTAAAGTACTAGGTGCGAATACCAATTTTTAGGGAGAAATAAACAGTCTGTGTCTATTTCCCTCTATTGATTTGTGGTTTTGTAACTCAGAGCTTTTACGTAAAGAGCCATGGAAACAAAAACAGAGTTGACTCCTAGTTTCAAAAGGAGCTAATTCTGGCCTATGTCTGGTAGTATCACATTGTCCAAATGGTTATTGATGTCAAGAGTTGACATTGCATCATGCAGGTTGTTAATCTTACATGACTTACTTGACATAAATGTTTATCTCCAAACGAAGCAAAGGGCCAAAACAAGCCTTCAATTATCTGCATTTGTGAGAAGGCTATGACAATGACTGAGGCGTAATGACACCAACCTGAATTATATAGCCTATTTTACATATTAAGTACATAAGAGCTAAACAAAACCATCAACTAGCCAAAAGGTATAGGGTGTCTCCCAAATGGCACCCTATTCCCTATATAGTGCATTACTTTTGACCAGGGCTCATAGGGATCTGGTCAAAAGAAGTGCAGCATATAGGGAATAGTGTGAATTTGGGATGCAGTCCTCTAGTCAGGTGAGCAACCATCATCCAGGAAAGTTTAAGACTTTGATGTAGGCTAACCATGGTAGTATTTCACAATTCCTGGAGAATACAGTATCTACTTCTGATTGGGTTTCAGTTCTTGAGGGTCTAACCGCTTACATCTCGAACAATGTATCGGCCAGCAGAATATCTATTATCCCCTGTAATAGAAAGCATTATTTTCATGGGAAATCAAATAACCTATTACCCCCCCCCCCCCATTTTTTTATATTACTCTGGTAAAATGGCCATAAAACCCATGGGCCCCCAGGACTCAGGGATGAGTCCCATCCCCCCATATTAAAGCATACAGGGTCTACTTCTCAAATGACACCCTATTCCCTACATAGTGCACTTTTTACCAGAGCCGTATTGGCCCCGGTAAAAAGTGGTGTGCTATATAGATAACAGGGAGTCATTTGGGATGTAACCAAGAGCATGCGCCACAGATTAATCAGAGGCATCCAACCGACACAGGCTAATTGTTACAATTACCTGAGCTTTGCTATTCATTATTGAACCATTGGAGAATTGGGAGTTTTTTTTGTCACACTTTATTTTCTCTCTTCCTCTCATTCTTGTTCTCTTTCTCTTCCCCCCTCTCCCCACCTTCTCCAAACTGTTCTCTTTCTCTTTCCCCCTCTCCTCACCTTCTCCAAACTGTTCTCTCTCTCTCTCTCTCTCTCTTTCTCTCTCTCCCCCCCCCCCCCTTTCTTTCGATCCCACACTCTCTGCGCTACTAATTTAATGTTTACCCTCTGTAAGTGTCTCTGCACCATTCATGTCAGGTGTCTTCAGAAAATGTTTTTACACTTCCATTCTCAGGCGCAGTGACGGTGCTTGGCCGTCCATTACTGATTATGACCGTTTCCTGGTTCTCTACATTAACTATTTACACTTTGTGTTTAATCCTGCATCACTTTATGAATATAAATGCATTTTTATTTAATCCCATAGTGATTTGTAGCACATTTACAGTAGGCTTGCTTATACAGTATAATCTGGCAGATATCAAAATTAACTTCTCTCTCGAACATCACAATGCATCTCTCTGCATAGCTCAAATACTACTATATACTGTACATACAGTTGAAGTCGGAATTTTACATACACTTAGGTTGGAGTTATTAAAACTCGTTTTTCAACCACTCTACAAATTTCTTGTAAACAAACTATAGTTTTGGCAAGTCGGTTAGGACATCTATTTTTCCCAACAATTGTTTACAGACAGATTATTTCACATATAACTCACTGTATCACAATTCCAGTGTGTCAGAAGTTTACATACACTAAGTTGACTGTGCCTTTAAACAGCTTGGGAAATTCCAGAAAATGATGTCATGGCTTTAGAAGCTTCTGGTAGGCTAATTGACATCATTTGAGTCAATTGGAGGTATACCTGTGGATGTATGTGCTTGACATCATGGGAAAATCAAAAGAAATCAGCCAAGACCTCAGAAAAAAATTGTAGACCTCCATAAGTCTGGTTCATCCTTGGGAGGAATTTCCAAACGCCTGAAGGTACCACGTTCATCTGTACAAACAATAGTGCGCAAGTATAAACACCATGGGACCACGCAGCCGTCATACCACTCAGGAAGGAGACGCGTTCTGTCTCCTAGAGATGAAAGTACTTTGGTGCGAAAAGTGCAAATCAATCCCAGAACCTCAGCAAAGGACCTTGTGAAGATGCTGGAGGAAAGAGGTACAAAAGTATCTATATCCACAGTAAAACGAGTCCTATATCGACATAACCTGAAAGGCCGCTCAGCAAGGAAGAAGCCACTGCTCCAAAACCGACATAAAAAAGCGAGACCGGTTTGAAACTGCACATGGGGACAAAGAACGTACTTTTGGGAGAAATGTCCTCTGGTCTGATGAAACAAAAATGGAACTGTTTGGCCATAATGACCATCGTTACGTTTGGAGGAAAAAGGGGGAGGATTGTAGGCCGAAGAACACCATCCCAACCGTGAAGCACGGGGGTGGCAGCATCATATTGTGGGGGTTCTTTGCTGCAGGAGGGACTGGTGCACTTCACAAAATAGACAGCTTTTTGAGGTAGGCAAATTATGTGGATATATTGAAGCAACATCTCCAGACATCAGTCAGGAAGTTAAAGCTTGGTCGCAAATGGGTCTTCCAAATGGACAATGACCCAAGCATACTTGTGTCAAAATGGCTTAAGGACAATAAAGTCAAGGTATTGGAGTGGCCATCACAAAGCCCTGACCTCCATCCCATAGAAAATGTGTGGACAGAACTGAAAAAGCGTGTGCGAGCAAGGAGGCCTACAAACCTGACTCAGTTACACTAGCTCTGTCAGGAGGAATGGGCCAAAATTCACCCAACTTATTGTGGGCAGCTTGTGGGAGGCTACCCGAAACGTTTGACCCAAGTTAAACCATTTAAAGGCGATGCTACCAAATACTAATTGAGTGTATGTAAACTTCTGACCCACTGGGAATGTGATGAAAGAAATAAAAGCTGAAATTAATAATTCTCTACTATTGTTCTGACATTTACATTCTTAAAATAAAGTGGTGATCCTAACTGACCTAAGACAGGGAATTTTTACTAGGATTAAATGTCAGGAATTGTGTAAAACAGAGTTTAAATGTATTTGGCAAAGGTGTATGTAATATTCCGACTTCAACTGAACATACACGCAGAGGTTCTGCTGACGGTGTGTACATAGTGTAGTATGCTGAATCATGCTGCTGGTGGTTAACAAGGCATACTAATGACTACTACATTTTGCAGCGTCTCTTGTAGCTTGTCATTCAGCCTGGCAAGATATGAGATAAACTAGTGCTCCTTCACAGTACAACCCTCACTATGTGGGGGAAATGGCATGGTGGATAGTGGATACCAGTGAAGCATGAAATAAAAAGAGTGCTCCTCAGGAGAATGAGAGGCTTGTTCTGATTGTGCAGATTATCACCTCTGTGCTTTCTGCTGAAATGCAATTTGTTTTCTGTCAGAAAGTTGAAAAAGGGAACAGGTGCTATGTAACTTATTAGAATGCAAATGTGTGCGAAGGCAGAGATGAGGGTTGAGGTATTTTACACCGTCTGTGCACTATCAGTATAGCCATCCTCTCCAGATAGAGATGCCACGCTGTCATTAGGTTAGCCCTTTCCTGCAGTCAATGACTAAAAGCGCCTTCTTTGGCCTCATGGGTGGATCGTTATTAATATTATTTATTAAGACTACTAAGAGTCACTCTGTGTGGCCCGGATTTAGCCCACTGCAGTAAAAGGCTAAACATGACATATACAAGATAATATGGCATATGAACATGCTATTAATTAAAGGCATATTGCAGTGTAAGGGCCTTAAATGTTCTGTACAGCATGAGTTTATCTATATATTCATTGACAGCTCCCTTCACTTCACCAGACTATTTTAGAAATAAATCATGCTCATATTCTTAACAAGCTAGTCTCAATACTGTGATCCCCTGGTTTGCAGCATGCAGCTAGCTGGAAGTGGAGAGGTGATTATGGCATCCTCATCTCTGCTTGGATGGGATGTATTTTTCAGGGTAGGGCTGTTGTACATTTAGTCTATCACTGTGCCAAATACATTTCCATGTTGATTCTTCTAGCCAGCCAGGCCAGTGTGACACAGCATTCTTTTTCGTTGTTTTTTTAAAAGAGTGCCTAAGCTTCACTCCCTCCATCCCCATCTCCCTCTTCTTCTCACTCTACGAACATTATATCCCAGACAGTTTGGGTTGAATAATTTAACTCTGTGGATAACCAGGGAGGGAGGATAGAGGGATGGAGGAAAAATGAGAGAGGTTGCTGGTCTTCAATGCCCTCCTCAAAATATGGCTGTTAAGTGTTGAAAGGAAACCAAATATCACAAAACTGCCTTCTTGAATCAACTACAGCCAAGGTATTTGAAAAAAATCATGTTAGCTTGTATTTTTGAGTAATTTATACCATTAAATATGGTATAAATGTGTGTTTAAAACAAGCACACTTACCCTCAGATGGATAAAGAGGTTCAAAGTTGTTTTTGCTAAGCATCCAACTTGTTGTTTGCAATGTTTGTAAATGTTTTTGAATTACTCTGCAATATCAGGTGTCATAAAATGTATTGCAGCTTTCAACCTTTTCAGTGGCATGTTGAAAGAGTCATATAGTAGTTGAGCATCACGACATATTTATACTTATCTGTACAAAATATAATTGGTTACTTGGTTTGGCTTGATTATGAACACATTCAGGAGAATGGACATTTACAAAATGTTCAGATATAAATGTATTGTGTTGATAATATATGACTGTCAGAGAGATTGGAATAGTATACAAGATTGTGTGTGCTCTATTCATTCTATTCTATCTTCAACATGCGATTCCAGAATCAGCCCTACCCTTAGTTGAAGGCAACCAATCCAATAGTTTCAGATAAGTAGTCACTTCCTGAGATCTGTTTTGAAATAGTAAAAAAAAAAATGCTTTCTGACATCTGTATTCAAATAGATTTGAAAAGTAGTCACTTTCTGAGATCTGTATTCTAACAGTTTTGAGAAGTAGTACTTTTGCGGCATCTGTATTTGATTAGTTGTAGTTACCTCCAAAGTAACTATTTGTTCCCCAAGATTTTGCTTTGCTTTCCACAAAGCATAATTAAAACTATAGTTATCCCAGGTCTGATGTATACTGTGCCTTTGGAAATTATTCAGACCCCTTGACTTTTTCAAAAAAAATATACAGTACAGCCTTATTCTAAAATTGATTAAATACAAAAATCCTCAGAAATCTACACACAATACCCCATAATGACAAAGCGAAAACTGAAAACAGATTTCCACCTTTCTAATGTCCATTGCTTGTATTTCTTGGACCAAGCAAGTCTCTTCTTATTATTGGTGTCCTTAGTGGTTTCTTTGCAGCAATTCGACCATGAAGGCCTGATTCACGCATTCTCAGTGGATGTTGAGATGTGTCTGTTACTTGAACGTTGTGAAGCATTTATTTGGGCTGCACCGTAAAGCATGGAGGAGGAAGTGTTATGGTGTGGGGTGCTGGTGACACTGTCTGTGATTTATTTAGAATTGAAGGCACACTTAACCAGCATGGCTACCACAACATTTTGCAGCGATTCGCCATCCCATCTGATTTGGGCTTACATGCTGACCACAACGCTCGCGTCGTATGCAAAATGTAAATTACACATACATGTTATTCAATCATTGCACCCACACTGCTCGTGCGCATCAGCAAGCGACTGCAAGGCCATTCGCTAAAATAGAACCTGGTTCTATTTGTGACACTCAACGTGCTGCAAGTCCTGCCTCTCCCATTTCCTCATTTGTTTTTAGGAGCATATACCCACGTGGGTGATTGAAAGATGAACTGAGGTCCACAATCAGTTTATCTTCGTGGAAAATCACCTTAAAGTTGGTTCCCAACTGCCATATAAAGTCCAATGAAGAAAAATAAGCCTGAAGGAAGGAGGAGGGATGATGAGAAACGAATTCGGTTTACCGTTAGAGGACCTTGTGCATTTCAGGTAAAATAACAACCAAATGTTTATATCCCAGGACAATTTAGCTAGCAATAGCAAGCTAGCTAGCTAAATTGACATACATGTTTATTGCTTTTTGACCTGTCCCCAAATTAATATAATTGGTTCAGAGTTCGTTTTGATATTTCAACCTGCATGTCCTGATCGAGTCTGGTGTGGGTGAACAAAATCAACTTATGCACGGGGATGCACACGTGCGTGTGGTTTAGTCAGCATGTTAGTGGGACTATGTTTTGTTTTTCAACAAGACAATGACCCAACACACCTCCAGGCTGTGTAAGAGCTATTTTACCTAGAAGGAGAGGGATAAGGTGCTGCATCAGATGATTTGGCCTCCACAATCCACAGACCTCAACCAAATTGAGATGGTTTAAGGTGAGTCGGACCGCAGAGTGAAGGAAAAGCAGCCAACAAGTGCTCACCATATGTGAGAACTCCTTCAAGACTGTTGGAAAAGCAGGTTGAGAGAATGCCAAGAGTGTGCAAAGCTGTCATCAATGTGGCTATTTGAAGAATCTCAAATATAAAATATATTTTGATTTGCATGACACTTTTTTGGTTACTACATGCTTCCACATGTTTTATTTCATAGTTTTGATGTCTTCACTATTATTCTACAATGTAGAAAATAGTAGAAAAACCCTTGAATGAGTAGGTGTTCTAAAACTTTTGACCGGTAGTGTAGCCTCGATTATTTTATTTTATTGCGTTACTATTTTATTTCGATCTATTTGCTAATTTTTGTACTTTTTAACTGCATTGTTGGGAATGGGCTCATAAATAAGCATTTCATGGTAAATTATACACTTGTTGTATTCGGCGCATGTGCCAATAACATTGATTTGATTATTTGTTTGCAATAAGGCACCAATGTAAAACTGCAAAACATTTGGCAAAGAAATTAACTTTATGTCCTGAATACAAAGCATTTGGTGCAAATGCAACAGAACATATCACTGAGTACCCTTCTTCATATTTTCTATCATGGTGGTGGCTGCATCATGTTATGGGTAGTCTTGTCATCGGCAAGGACTAAGGAGTTTTTTAGGATAAAAAGAAACGGAATAAAACTAAACACAGGCAAAATTCTAGAGGGAAACCTTGTTCAGTCTGCTTTCCAACACACACTGGGAGACAAATTCACCTTTCAGTAGGACAATAAGCTAAAGCACAAGGCCAAATATATTTGCTTACCAAGACAACATTGAATGTTCCTGAGGGGCCTAGTTACAGTTTTGACTTAAATCGTCTTGAAAACACATGGCAAGACTTGAAAATGGTTGTCTAGCAATGATCAACAACCAACTTGAAAGAGTTTGAAGAATTTAAAAAAATAATAATGTGCAAGTATTGTACATTCCAGGTGTGCAAAACTTTTAAAGACTTATACAGAAAGACTGACAGCTGTAATTGCTGCAAAAGTTGATTCTAACATGTGTTGACTCAGCGGTGTGAATACTTGTAAATGAGCTAATGATTTGCAATTATTTGTAAAAACATGTTTTTCACTTTGTCATTATGGGGTATTGTGTGTAGATGGGTGAGAAAAAACATATATATATTACATTTTTGAATTCAGGCTGTAACACAACAAAATGCGAAATAAGTCAAGGGGTATGAATACTTTTTGAAGGCACTGTATGCACCAATCTCTTTCTGTGTTTCAAATTTCTCCCTATTCCCTATATAGTGCACTATGTAGGAAATAGGGTGCCATTTGACACATACACAGTCTCTGAGTATATAATTATATCTCTGCTCTGTCTCTTTACAAAGAAGCAACACTGTGGCGAGTGAGGCTCTGTTGCTCGACACATCATTCATCTGTGCTAAATTAGCTTTTCAAAGTGTCATGTAGGAGTTGTTGGACTTGTTCCTTGCAGGATGCCAACTCCCGCTCCCCCTGTCAGCTCCCATATCTCAGCCTGGGTGTCAGACGAGTCCTCTCTCTCCTCTCACCTTGGGGAGAAAATACATTTGCTCTGGCATTTTTTTTTTTTTTTTAAATCCATTTTAGAATAAGGCTGTAATGTAACAAAATGTGGGTAAGGGGGTCTGAATACTTTCCAAAGGCACTATATATCCTTATCGACAGAGGTGAATGAAGTTACAGCAGCCAAGGTGACAGTCGCTCGAGTCATTTTTGCATTTTTACTGTTCTCCAAATAGTATTTTAGAGCTTTTCAGGCTTTTTATTTTTTTTATGCAGTAGGCCTAAATCCTCTTTCCAAAAATGTATTGGACGGGGGAAAAAATCCTTGGAGGTACTACTGAACATAATGTTTCTAACTTTAATATTTTCTCTGTGTTCATTTTCAAATTGATTTATTTGAATGGGGGCAGAAACAAATTAACAGTTGAAACAGTTATTCAGTAGAATGCATCACAGTTTAAGCCAATTTTCAAATCCATTTGTGATACAATTTGTAATTTCCCATGGCCACCAATGACTGCATCTTGGGGGACTATGGGGATGCTTTTCAGCGCCAGGGACTGGGAGACTTGTTACAGATAGAGGGAACATTGAATGGAGCCAAATACAGGCAAATCCTTGATGAGAACCTGCTTGAGTGCCAACAACCTTAGACTCCGGGCAAAATTTTAAGTTCCTACAAGACAATGACCCCAAGAAAACAGACAAAGCAACGCTGGAATGGTTTCAGAACAAGAACGTGAAAGTCCTTGAGTGGCCCAGCCAAAGCCCAGACTTGAATCCCATTGACAATCTGTGGAAAGACTTGAAAATTTCTGTTCACCACCGCTCGAAAATCCCCAAATCCAGATATGCAAACCTTATACAGACATACTCAAGACGACTCAAAGCTGTAAATCGCCTCCAAAGGTGCTTATACAAAGTATTCATTCAGGGGTGTGAATACTTCTGTAAATTAGTTATTTCTGTATTTCATTTTCTATACATTTGCTACAATTTCTAAAAACATATTTCCACTGTCATAATGAGGTATTGTGTGTTGATGGGACTATTTCATCCATTTTGAATTCAGGCTGAAACACAACAAAATGTAGAATAAGTCAAAGGGTTTACCAATGAGGTAAAGATTTACCAAATAGGGTGAGAGATTTATCAAATACACAAGAGCAAATTCATGCTGGTGCGTGTGTGTATGAAAGTACTACAAAAATATTTTTAAAAGTTTGGCTACATGTGTAACCCTGGTCCCCCAAAAATTATATTAATTTTCATTCATGTTTTACCTCACTCGTGACCTCATGAGTCCTGTTCGTGAGAGTCTCAGCTTTCTGTAGTGGGTTCATATCAGTTTCTAGCGCAAAGCGTTTCGACTCTACCAATGTTTTCGTGAGAAGACCGATTCTTGGGATGTCTCCTGGTCTGACACACAACTGTAGCTCTGCCATCTTCCACCTCAGATGCAGTTGATTGAGACGCAGCCCATGCAAAAAGTCTCTAGCTTAAACTGATTATTTTTGATAACGATTATTTTATCATGCTAATTCCATTTCAGTGCGGGCTCGGTCATTGACTCAAGGTTAATAGGGAGTACGCTTAGAAGGCCTGCTCTTAGAGAGCTCACACGGTATCTAGCTTCACACTCCTAATGGGGCTTTGTTTGCCAGTTAAATGAGAAAAGCAGGACTGGTGTTGGCCAGAGTCCAGTTCCTCCTGCTATTGAAAATGATCACACTCATTATGTTACTTACCCACTGGGTCACACGCAACAACTGAATCTGTGGCGGGTAGTTTGCTGGTTTCCGGCATCGCAGCCTGGGTATAACCAAGGAATTGTCATTTTTCTCCCTTTTGTTTTACTTCATTTCCCCCTCTTTTTATTCCCTTCCCAAGATGCTGCAGTGCCATCTGGTTTTGTCTGTCCTATTGCGATGGGGGAGAGCAGGAGGTATCAGAGTTCTGTCCTTCTGTTGATCAAGGGGGAATTCCAGCAGGTGGCTGCCTGTCTGCCCGTCTCCTGAGTAATGGAAGGGGATGGGGCCGGAGGCTGGGTACATCCACATAGGACGGGCTCGTCATCCTGGAGCCGGCCTCACTGCCTCACCTACTTGTTGTGTGTATGTACTGACATGTACAGTATGTTTAACTGATAGATGCACACACATGCACACTACATCCTAATGCTTTTAAATGTACTGTATATGAATTGTAACGTATTTTGTCAGTATGTGTCGGACCCCAGTAAGACTAGCTGTTGCCATTGGTGTCAGCTAATGGGGATTCTGATGAATCAAATCAAATGTATTTATGTAGCCCTTCTTACATCAGCTGATATATCAAAGTGCTGTACAGAAACCCAGCCTAAAACCCCAAACAGCAAGCAATGCAGGTGTAGAAGCACGGTGGCTAGGAAAAACTCGCTAGAAAGGCCAAAACCTAGGAAGAAACCTAGAGAGGAACCAGGCTATGAGGGGTGGCCAGTCCTCTTCTGGCTGTGCCGGGTGGAGATTATAACAGAACATGGCCAAGATGTTCAAATCACAGTGGAAGGGTTTACAGTTGAAGTCGGAAGTTTACATACACCTTGGCCAAATACATTTGAACTCAGTTTTTCACTATTCCTGACATTTAATTTATTTTGCGGGATCAACCAATCAGCCTCCAGGATCCAAACAACCCGTTTTATAATGATGAATAAAAAAATACAGTGGTACGATTCAATTTGAAAGTTATCATATTCAAGTTCAATACATTAAATATTGGAAGGTGGAAAACAGTGTACATTAGGGGATGAACATTATTCCTAGAAATCTACCCTAATTCTCACTAATCATGGAACTGTTTGACAACAGTCCAGTTGTCGTGAACTGTGCACCAGGTTCCAGGTTAAACCTGCTACAGTTAAAGTCAAAAGTTTACAAACACCTTAGCCAAATACATTTATCTCAGTTTTTCACAATTCCTGACATTTAATCCTAGTAAAATTCCCTGTCTTAGGTCAGTTAGGATCACCACTTTATTTTAAGAATGTGAAAATAATGTGTCTGAATAATAGTAGAGATAATGATTTATTTCAGATTTGATTTCTTTCATCACATTCCCAGTGGGTCAGAAGTCTACATACACTCAATTAGTATTTAGTAGCATTGCCTTTAAATGGTTTAACTTGGGTCAAATGTTTCGGGTAGCCTCCCACAAGCTGCCCACAATAAGTTGGGTGAATTTTGGCGCATTCCTCCTGACAGAGCTGGTGTAACTGAGTCGGGTTTGTAGAGCTAATCACTCGAACACGCTTTTTCAGTTCTGCCCACAAACTTTCTGTAGGATGGAGGTCAAGGCTTTGTGATTGCCACTCCAATACCTTGACTTTGCTGTTCTTAAGCCATTTTGCCACAACTTTGGAAGTATGCTTGGGTCATTGTCTATTTGGAAGACCCATTTGCAACCAAGCTTAAATTTCCTGACCGATGTCTTGACATGTTGCCTCAATATATCCATATACTTTTCCTACCTCATGATGCCATCTATTTTATGAAGTGCACCAGACCCTCTTGCAGCAAAGCACCACCACAGCATGATGCTGCCACCCCTGTGCTTCACGGTTGGGGTGGTGTTCTTCGGCTTGCAAGCGTCCCCCTTTTTCCTCCAAACATAACGATGGTCAGAGGATATTTCTCCAAAAAGTATGATCTTTGTCCCCATGTGTAGTTGAAAACCGTAGTCTGGCTTTTTTAAGTCGTTTTTGGAGTAGTGGCTTCTTCCTTGCTGAGTGGCCTTTCAGGTTATGTCAATATAGGACTCGTTTTACTGTGGATATAGATACTTTTGTACCTGTTTCCTCCAGCATCTTCACAAGATCCTTTGCTGTTGTTCTGGGATTGATTTGCACTTTTCGCACCAAAGTACGTTCATCTCTAGGAGACAGAACGCGTCTCCTTCCTGAGTGGTATGACGGCTGCGCGTCTCCTTCGGGCGTTTGGAAATTGCTCCCAAGGATGAACCAGAACAATTTTTGCTGTTTTCTTTTGATTTTCCCATGATGTCAAGCAATGAAGCACTGAGTTTGAAGTTAGGCCTTGAGATACATCCACAGGTACACGTCCAATTGACTCAAATGTTGTCAATTAGCCTATCAGAAGCTTCTAAAGCCATGACATCATTTTCTGGAATTTTCCAAGCTGTTTAAAGGCACAGTCAACTTAGTGTATGTAAACTTCTGACCCCCTGGAATTGTGATACAGTGAATTATAAGGGAAATAATCTGTCTGTAAACAATTGTTGAAACAATGACTTGTGTCATGCACTTGCCAAAACTATAGTTTGTTAAGAAGAAATTTGTGGAGTGGTTGAAAAATTTGTTTTAATGACTCCAACCTACGTGTATGTAAACTTCCGACTACAACTGTGTGTGTGTGGATTATTGAAGTGTGTATATTCTAGTGTGCATAAACCTGTGTGTGGGAGGATACTTTATAACATTTTGGGGATCAATGCAATCATTAGCAGTGCCTAAACTTTCTCATTCTACTTCTGTTATGAATAATTTGTGCAACCCATTCTGCTCCATGTAACCAAGGCCTTATATTTGAATGTGGTTTTCATAAAGAAAGAAAAGGGCTCTGACTCTCAGACTTTAGCTACATCCTACATTGCACACGAGCTCCTATTAAGTGCACTACTTTGGACCAGGGCCCATAGGTTATGATTATGGAGTATTGAGACCAGACCCGAGAACCTGACCCGGCGGGGGACCCACTAACAGACTTTACGTTCCGCGATCAGCCCGTCCCGATTACTACAATGGGGACACTCCTCTAAATTAAATGGGCATCTAGGTGTTAATATGACACTGGAGTTCCTGAGGCGGATATTCTGGTGGCCCAACATGATGGAGGATTTGAGATCCTTTGTTGCGGCTTGTTCCATCTGTGCCCAAAGCAAGTCTTCACGTCAGTGACGGGCCGGGTTGCTCCAATCTCTGCCCATCCCCAGCCGACTCTGGTCTCATCTCTCTGTAGACTTTACAACAGGGTTACCTCCATCTCAAGGATTTACCACTATCCTGGTGGTCATCGATCAGTTCTCCAAGGCAGCCCATTTCATCGCCTTACCCAAGTTGCCTTCAGCGAAGGAGACCGCTGATCTCATGGTTACCCATGTCTTTCGACTAAACGGACTTCCCCAGGACATTGTCTCAGATCGTGTGCCCCAGTTCGTCGCACAGCATTGGAAGGCCTTTTGCTTCCTGTTGGGGGCATCGTTGAGTCTCTCCTCGGGGTTCCACCCTCAGTCAAATGGGCAAACTGAGCAGGCCAACAAGGAGCTGGAGAAGTTCCTCTGCTGCTTCGTCTCTACTCAGGCCAGCAACTGGAGCAAGTTCCTCGTCTAGCGGAGAATGATCATAACACACTGGCGAACTCGTCCACTGGACAGTCGACGTTCAAGTGTCAGTTCAGATTCGCTAGACATACATGTATTGTGTAACATTGAGTCCTGGGAGTGTCCTCTGATGATGACCGTCAAAGGTTAGTGATTCATTTTATCTATATTTCTGCTTTTTGTGACACCTTTCTTTGGTTGGAAAATGGCTGAATGCTTTCTGTGACTAGGCGCTGTCCTAACATAATGATATGTTGTGCTTTAGCCGTAAAGCCTTTTTGAAATCGGACACTGTGGTTGGATTAACGAGAAGTGTATCTTTAAAATGGTTTAAAATACTTGTATGTTTGAGGAATTTTAATTATGAGATTTCAGTTGTTTTGAATTTGGCGCCCTGCAATTTCACTGGCTGTTGATGAGGTGGGAGGCTAGCGTCCCGAATGATCCCAGAGAGGTTAACTTCTCTAGGATAGGGGGCAGAGTTTTCACTTTGGGAAAAATAGCGTGCCCAATTTCAACTTCGTTCTACTCATCCCCAGAATATAAGATATGCATATTATTAGTAGATTTTGATAGAAAACACTCTGAAGTTTCTAAAACTGTTTGAATCATATCTGTAAGTATAACAGAACTTATGTAGCAGGCAAAACCCTGAGGACTAACCATATTATTTTTTAAGTCACTGTCTGTTCAATGAGATTTCATTGGGAGGCCAGATTTCTAATCACTCTATTCTCAGTTCCTACTGCTTCCACTGGATGTCACCAGTCTTGGGAAATAGGTTGAGGTTATTCATTTGTGCAATGAAGAAGAAGGCCATCAGGAAGTAGAGTAACGTCTTGTGTACTGTTTGAGAGTTGCACAAGACAAAAAAATGTAGCGCTTGTTTGTTGATCTCCTGTATTGAAAACAGATAGACCCGTCTTCAATTTGATCGATTATTAACGTTTAAAAACACCTTAAGTTGTGTTACAAAAGTACTTTGAAATGTTTTGGCAAAGTTTAGAGGTCATTTTTTAGATATTTTGTAGTGATTTTGCGCAAATTGGAAGCTGTTTTTTTCTGGATCAACCGGCCAAATAAATGGACAATTTGGATATATATGGACGGAATTAATCGAACAAAAGGACCATTTGTGATGTTTATGGGACATATTGGAGTGCCAACAAAAGAATCTCGTCAAAGGTAATGCATGTTTTATATTTTATATATGCGTTTTGAGTAGCGCCGGCATGGTTGAAATATGCTACACTCTCCTTGTTGACATTGTGCTATCATCAGATAATAGCATCTTATGCTTTCGCCGGAAAGCCTTTTTGAAATCTGACATGTTGGCTGGATTCACAACGAGTGTAGCTTTAATTTGGTATCTTATATGTGTGATTTATTGAAAGTTTGATTTTATATAATTTTTTTGAATTTGGCGCTCTACATTTTCCCTGGCTATTGGCCAGGTGGGACGCAAGCGTCCCGCTATCCCAGAGATGTTTTAACTGGTAAGGACAGCTCATGAGATGTTCTAAATATCTGTCAACTAAGTGTGACTCTTATGGCTAAAGCGGCTTCATGCAAAGATTTTATTTTAACCCATAAGAGTAGGAGTAAAATGTCTCTATTCTCAGCACTTACGAAAATAAATGTAATATTGTGATTTCAATGTAGCATCTCCTCTATAGTCTCTTGTCTTTCATCCTCTCTTGGTTGCAGCCGTATAGCTAGATTTGACTCATCAGTTCAGCCAAGGTAATGGGAAGCCCATCCGTCTTCTGTAACACTCCGCTCGGAGACGTCAACGATGTTCCTGTGAAGTCACCTTCAGTGAGAATAGAATGCACATGTTGACCTTTCATTCTAAATTTCACTTTTTAAACTGAGCTTTAGTGTTTTACAGCAGAGAGAGAGATAATGGGGAGACTGAGTAAGAGAGAGAGGGAAAAAGAGGTACAAAAAGAGACAGAACAAGAGAAAGAGAGAGAGTACACTACAAGACTACGGTCATAAAACACAAACTTGCCCCATACAGTGATTTTCAGTAACTGTCCTCAGCTCCTCTTTGGTAAGAAGTCTCTCAAGTTCTCTCACTATTCCTTTCATCTCCCGCTTTGCCACAAAGAGAAAATCACCTGACGCAGTTTACGCTTACCTAAGAGTAAACACTGTGTGTAACATGTATCTCTTTTCTTCCATTCCCCTTCTCATCTTTTATTTGCCTCCTCTTGTGTGTTATGTTTTGTACTGTAAAGTATCTTTCATTTATTCATTGTTTAAACAAACAGAATTCAAAATAGCTGCCTTAGAAACTCTGACAGCCGTTGCACCATTAATTTTCTTTCTTTTACTTTATTTCTCATAATTGCTTGTTAATTGGAAGTCATTTTTTTCTTCTCTCTCCCTTTCTCTCTCAATTCCTCCCCCTTTCACCCTCACCCTCTCTGGATACAGAGAATACCTGGTGGGCACTGGTGCTGAATATAAACTGTGGCTTTTCAGCTCTCTGCGTCTGTCCCTCCTGAGCATGAAAGCGCTATAATTGTTTACTCTGCCTGTGCAGGCGGACTGCTAGGAGGACTTATCCTTATTATGTAGCATAGGTTGTGCTGTATTACAGAAGAGAGGCCTGTTTTCCCAGTCTCCCCAGAGGGGTTTCACTCTTTACTCTACTCATCCAGTGTCTGATGGATGCTGGCGCTGCTGCTCAGGCCTTTTGTTCTCATTCTGGGTTTCTACAGGTTCACAGTTAATGCTTCCCTCCCTTCCCTTCCACATGAAGCTCGCCTCTACCAAGTCCACAACAACCGAATGTTCTGGTTTTCAGGGAAAATGGAAAGAGCCTTCCGCTTTTGGATGTTAACAAGGCGTCTTAACTCGTTGAACAGTGCAGAAGAGAACTTCTCAACAGTTTTTTACCTTCTCGTCAAGACAGTATGTAAGGGGACCTAGTTTCAGGTGTTTATTTTATGCCTGCTACGTTAGATTACTTCTAATGGGCATGAAATGTAGGCTACCAAGAATGAAAAGGTAGTTTGTAGTCCTGCATAGAGGGTCTACTTGTACATCAAGCTGCCTCACGCTACAAAAACAGGAGATAGACTCTTGCCCTATTGGATCGGACAAGGCTTACTAGTTTGTAATTTTATTCCAGAACAGGTGATGTACAGTGCATTCGGGAAGTATTCAGACCCCTTGACTTTTTCCACTTTTTGTTACGTTAGTTTTATTCTAAAATGGATTAAATAGTTTTTTTCCCTCATCAATCTACACACAATACCCCTAATGACAAAGAAAAAACAGGTCTTTAGAAATGTTAACAAATGTAATAAAAATGTAACTGAAATATCACATTTACATAAGTATTCAGACCCTTACTTTGTTGAAGCACTTTTGGCAGCTATTACAGCAGTGAGTCTTCTTGGGTATGAACCTACAAGCTTGGCACTCCTGTATTTAGAGAGTTTCTCCCATTCTTCTCTGCAGATCCTCTTAAAACATTCCCCAACTAGAAACTGTGGATTGATGGCAGCATTCGTGCAAATCTGAAAGCTCGAACCACTGCTTTTAATCAGGGCAAGGTGACCGGAAACATGACCGAATACAAATAGTGTAGCTATTCCCTCCGCAGGGCAATCAAACAAGCTAAGCGTCAGTATAGAGACAAAGTAGAGTCGCAATGAGGTTGGCTGCTGGCAACATACTGACTCATCTCTAGCCACTTTAATAATGAAAAATGTATGTAACAAATGTATCACTAGCCAATTTAAACAATGCCACTTTATATAATGTTTACATACCCTGCATTACTCATCTCATGTATATACTGTACTCTATACCATCTACTGCATCTTGCCTATGCCGTTCGGCCATCGCTCATTCATATCTTTTTATGTACATATTCTAATTCATTCCTTTACAATTACGTAGTGAAATTGTTAGGTTGGATTGCTTGTTAGATATTACTGCATGGTCGGAACTAGAAGCACAAGCATTTCGCTACATTCACATTTACATCTGCTAACCATGTGTATGTGACAAATAAAATTTGATTTGATTAATGCTACTGCTATCCAAGAGGGGATGTTAAAATTGGATTTGCTCTTGTGACAGACCTGGCTGTCACTCGATACATATACAAAAAAATGCGACTAGACTGAGAAGTTCTCAAAAATCCATGAATATTTATTTTAAAAAACAGATTGGATTATCAAATGTAGATCATGCTAAAAAGGTTAAAAAACAAGTAACACTCGTACCTTCAAACAGATCGCCTGTCTCTTACCACATTGTCAAGATCTTCCCCAATCTGTTCCAACCTTCATTTAAAGGAGAAACACAACCAGGTGTGGGCAATAACCAATTAGTGTGTGTGACGGGCTCACCTGCACACAATTCTTATTTTTATTTAACCTTTATTTAACTAGGCACGTCAGTTAACTTCTCTAGGATAGGTGGGACGGTAGCGTCCCACTTGGCCGAAATCCAGAAAAAATGCCAAATTCAAATATATTACTATAAAAATCTATCTTTCATGAAATCACACATGAAAGACACCAAATTAAAGCTACACATGTTGTGAATCCAGCCAACATGTCTGATTTCAAAAAGGATTTACGGGGAAAGCACACCAAACAATTATGTTAGCTCAGTACATAGCCACAGAAAAACACAGCCATTTTCCCAGCAAAATATAGTAGTAACAAAAAGCAGAAATAGAGATAAAATTAATCACTAACCTTTGAACATCTTCATCAGATGACACTCATATGACATCATGTTACACAATACATTTATGTTTTGTTCGATAATGTGCATATTTATATCCACAAATCTCGGTTTACATTGGCGCCATGTTCAGAAATGCCTCCAAAATATCCGGAGTAATTACAGAGAGCCACGTCAAATAACAGAAATACTCATCATAAACTTTGATGAAAGATACATGTTTTACATATAATTAAAGATACACTTGTTCTTAACTTCTTGTCAATACGGGGGCGCTGTTTTCACTTTGGGAAAAATCGTGCCCAAATGAAACGGCCTCGTACTCTGTTCTAGATCATACAATATGCATATTATTATTACTATTGGATAGAAAACACTCAAGTTTCTAAAACTGTTTGAATTATATCTGTGAGTAAAACAGAACTCATTTGGCAGCAAACTTCCATACAGGAAGTGAAAAATCTGAAAACGAGGCTCTGTTTCAGGGCCTGCCTATTCAACTGGCTTTTATTTATCGATATGCATGTACTTCATACGCCTTCCACTAGATGTCAACAGGCAGTGGAAGGTGGAATGGGGTGTCTAGCTTGAACTGAGGCCGAACAAGAGCTTTTGGAGTGACAGGTCAGGTATTTCTTTGTCTTCGACGGCGCGCGAGGGTCCTCGACATTGTCTTCTGAAAAGCGTTCGGTATACACGGCGAATATCTCCGGCTCAGATTTTATTTTATACATATGATAATAACATCATAAAGTAGGTTTTTTCAACCGAGTTTTATCAGTTTATTCAACGTTTATTGGGACTTTTCCGTTCTTTGCGCCAAGAGAGGATGGGAATGTTAGCAACCTTGGCTAGCATTGTGGCGCGAATTCGACAGAAGAAATGGACATTCTAAAACCAAATAACGATTTATTCTGGAAATAGGACTCCTTGTACAACATTCTGATGGAAGCTCAGCAAAAGTAAGACAACATTTATGATGTAATTTCGTATTTCTGTGTAATATGTTGATGTCTATTCTCTGCCGTGTTGGTGGGCACTGTCTCACAATAACCCAAGCTGTATGTTGTGGTAAAGTTATTTTTAAAAATCTAACACAGCGGTTGCATTAAGAACCAGTGTATCTTTCACAAAAAAACACTTAAATGGGGAGCTAGTGTCCTATTGAAGATAGCATCTTCATAGCTCCCAACTCTAAGAATGTACCTATAGGCCTGTTGTGCAACATCCAAACTAAGTCATGTTCAGACCCATTTCATATGATCTAATATAGTGCACACTGTCAATTTACAAAGTGGAGTATTTTGAAGATGACCATTTTATGAATTTCTTTGATAAGTCAAAGAAGACACTAGTTAGTCACAACATTACAGGTACCTGCACATGAAAGACAGCCATATGCCAGCTATCAATGACACGGAATAACCAGATGTTGCATAATCCTTCCAAAATCTACTTTACAAGAAACTGGTGGTAGTAAAATAAACAAAAGCTACATGAAAATATGATAACAGTTTACTTGACACCGAGCGTCATAACCATGTCATAATTTGTCATAACAGCTGACATAACTTGTCATAATATGGTCATCACACTGTCATGACCCATATATTTACACCTGTTGTGACATATCTTGCATTATTTTATGGCTGGTTATGACACCTACATAAGAGCGTCAAAACCCACATTTATTCAAATGTGTTTTATTCCTGTCAAGAAGTTTCCTTTCGTTTGAAAGTTTGTTTCTTAAGTGAATTCTTTACTGTCATGTGTTTTGTCATATGTCAAATAGCTTAAATAACACTGTCATTAAGCATTATGACCATCCTGTGTCAATTTACTTGGACTAAGAAAATACACTTTATGACACTGTCAAAGAGGCATTATGACCATCCTATCTCAATTTAATTAGACAAAGAAAACACACTTTATGACACTGTCAAAAAGTCTTATGACCATCATAATCATGCAAGCCAGATAGGCCTATCACGTACAGTACATGCCCTTTGTCTTTTCCTGCTCCTGGATTCTGCTCCTGCATTCATCCCAGTCATCAGCAACAGAGCATTGTGTTAGGTGCATGTCTGACATCAATTTGTCATTTATTATGGTACATTCCAGGTAATGTTATACAACATAAACATACTGTTGACAAGTAGGCTATGGTGTAACTTAATGTTTGGCCTTGTGTGAGTTTTGTGGATTTTGACACTCTTCTTTAGGTGGGATAACCAGCCATAAAATAACTACCGTGATAGGTTTTATGGGTTTTGACGCTCTTATGTAGGCGTTATAACCAGCCATAAAATAATTAAATGTCACAACAGGTCTAAATATGTGTCATGCCAGTGTTATGACCATATTATGACATGGTTATGACCGTGTAATAACGGGTTAAGACGCTGGGTGTCAAGTAAAGTGTTACTGAAAATGTAATTACATTCTCAATTTAACCTGTGCTAAAGGATGAAATCAGCCTCAATGATCAGGAGCGGCAGGATGGAATCTGACAGCTAGTTAAAAAGGAACATCATTCGTTTCTTGGGTTATGTCAGAAAGATTTGTCCACGGGCCGATAACGACGACACTGAAAGAAAAGCAATATAGCCGAAGCAGATGACACGGAGTTATGGCTTCCACATAGTAGGAATGAATTATCCTGATCTCATTGTCATCTTGTGGCGGACAGACAGGAGAGTGAACAAGGAAGAGAGAACCACATTATGATCAGCCCAGATTGCTAACTTAGTGATAAAGCACCCTTTCAATTTCTCTAAAATAGTTTCATTACTGGAATGTTCTCAATTGTCCAACGTTAGCTAGGTGATATCAAGGCCTACAGTATAAGCCTTGGCTGAATTGTGATTCAGGATTGGGTTGTTTGCTAAGGCACTCTGGAGACAGAGAGAATAGACAGTTCAGACAAAAAAGTACAGCATTTAAAAAAAATGATTAACTCAACCTTTGAGGCACTCAGGAAAAGAATGATCAGGCAGAATAGAAAGACATTATAACATTTAAGGATTTTACAGGTTGTGTCATAGAGTTGAGCAAGAAAAAACTATCTAAATGAAACATTTCAAGGGACTGTTGTTTTACAACTACTTAAATAGTATTACATTTCTCATAAATTCCATTGAGTGTTAGAATTTAGCATTAGCATGAGTTGCCACATGTTAGAGAAGATCAACTGTTTCCTAATTTAAGGAACCAATATTTTTATTTGGTGTAAAATAAGGTCTTCATCCCAAGTGGAACCCTATGGACCATGGGCAATGCAGTGCACTATAAAGGGAATAGGGTCCATCCTCAGTTATCTCCTATCACAGCCATTAAACTCGAATCTTTTTAAAATCACCATTAGCCTCATGGTGAAATCCCCGAGGGGTTTGCTTCCTCTCCGGCAACTGAGTTAGGAAGGGCTTTAATGGCCACTCTGTTGGTGATTTATTTAGAATTCAAGGCACACTTAACCAGCATGGCTACCACAGCATTCTGAAACGATACGCCATCCCATCTGGTTTGTGCTTAGTGGGACTATCATTTGTTTTTCAACAGGACAATGACCAAAAAAACACCTCCAGGCTGTGTAGGGCTATTTGACCAAGAAGGAGAGTGATGGAGTGCTGCATTAGATGACCTGGCCTCCACAATCACCCGACCACAACCCAATTGAGATGGTTTGAGATTAGTTTGACCACAGAGTGAAGGAAAAGCAGCCAACAAGTGCTCAGCATATGTGGAAACTCTTCAAGACTTTTGGAAAAGCATTCCAGGCGACTACCTCATGAAGCTGGTTGAGAGAATGCCAAGAGTGTGCAAAGCTTTCATCAAAGCAAAGGGTGGCTACTTTGAAAAATCTAATCTCAAATATATTTTGATTTATTTAACCATTTTTTGTTACTACATGATTCCATATGTGTTAATTCATAGTTTTGATATCTTCACAATTATTTTACAATGTAGAAAATAGTAAAAATAAAGAAAAACCATTGATTGAGTAGGTTTTTCCAAACTTTTGACTGGTACTGTATATACCAACAACAACAACAACAAAAATCTGAAATCTCCATTCCTAACTACAACATTTTCAGACAAGATAGAACAGCCAAAGGGGGCAGTGTTGAAATCTATTGCAAAGATAGCCTGCAGAGTTCTGTCCTACTATCCAGGTCTGTACCTAAGCAATTTGAAGTTCTACTTTTAAAAATCCACCGCTCTAAAAACAAGTCTCTCACCGTTGCCGCCTGCTATAGACCACCCTCTGCCCCCAGCTGTGCTCTGGACACCATATGTGAACTGATTGCCCCCCATCTATCTTCAGAGCTCGTGCTGCTAGGCGACCTAAACTGGAACATGCTTAACACCCCAGCCATCCTTCAATCTAAGCTTGATGCCCTCAATCTCACACAAATTATCAATGAACCTACCAGGTACCACCCCAAATCCATAAACACGGGCACCCTCATAGATATCATCCTAACCAACTTGCCCTCTAAATACACCTCTGCTGTTTTCAACCAAGATATCAGCGATCAATGCCTCATTGCCTGCATCCGTAATGGGTCAGCGGTCAAACGACCTCCACTCATCACTGTCAAACGCTCCCTGAAACACATCAGCGAGCAGGCCTTTCTAATCGACCTGACCAGGGTATCCTGGAAGGATATTGATCTCCTTCCGTCAGTAGAGGATGCCTGGTTATTTAAAAAAAATGCCTTCCTCACCATCTTAAATAAGCATGCCCCATTCAAGAAATGTAGAACCAGGAACAGATATAGCCCTTGGTTCTCTCCAGACCTGACTGCCCTTAACCAACACAAAACATCCTATGGCATTCTGCATTAGCATCGAACAGCCCCCGTGATATGCACATTTTCAGGGAAGCTAGAAACCAATATACACAGACAGTTAGAAAAGCCAAGGCTAGCTTTTTCAAGCAGAAATTTGCTTCCTGCAACACAAACTCAAAAAAGTTCTGGGACACTGTAAAGTCCATGGATAATAAGAACACCTCCTCCCAGCTGCCCACTGCACTGAAGATAGGAAACACTGTCACCACCGATAAATCCACTATAATTGAGAATTTTTCTACGACTGGCCATGCTTTCCACCTGGCTACCCCTACCCCGGTCAACAGCACTGCACCCCCCACAGCAACTCGCCCAAGCCTTCCCCATTTCTCCTTCTCCCAAATCCAGTCAGCTGATGTTCTGAAAGAGCTGCAAAATCTGGACCCCTACAAATCAGCCGGGCTAGACAATCTGGACCCTTTCTTTCTAAAATGATCTGTTGAAATTGTTGCAACCCCTATTACTAGCCTGTTCAACCTCTCTTTCGTGTCGTCTGAGATTCCCAAAGATTGGAAAGCAGCTGCAGTCATCCCCCTCTTCAAAGGGGGGGACACTCTTGACCCAAACTGCTATACATACCCTACATTACTCATCATACCCTCATTACTCATATGTATATGTATATACTGTACTCTATATCATCTACTGCATCTTGCCTATGCCGTTCTGTACCATCACTCATTCATATATCTTTATGTACATATTCTTTATCCCTTTACACTTGTGTGTATAAGGTAGTAGTTGTGGAATTGTTAGGTTAGATAACTTGTTGGTTATTACTGCATTGTCGGAACTAGAAGCACAAGCATTTCGCTACACTCGCATTAACATCTGCTAACCATGTGTATGTGACAAATAAAATTTGATTTGATTTTGATTTACAGACCTATATCTATCCTACCCTGCCTTTCTAAGGTCTTCGAAAGCCAAGTTAACAAACAGATTACCGACCATTTCGAATCCCACCATACCTTCTCCGCTATGCAATCTGGTTTCAGAGCTGGTCATGGGTGCACCTCAGCCACGCTCAAGGTCCTAAACGATATCCTAACCGCCATCGATAAGAAACAATACTGTGCAGCCGTATTCATTGACCTGGCCAAGGCTTTCGACTCTGTCAATCACGACATCCTCATCGGCAGACTTGATAGCCTTGGTTTCTCAAATGATTGCCTCGCCTGGTTCACCAACTACTTCTCTGATAGAGTTCAGTGTGTCAAATCGGAGGGCCTGTTGTCCGGGCCTCTGGCAGTCTCTATGGGGGTGCCACAGGGTTCAAGTCTTGGACCGACTCTCTTCTCTGTATACATCAATGATGTCGCTCTTGCTGCTGGTGAGTCTCTGATCCACCTCTACGCAGATGACACCATTCTGTATACTTCTGGCCCTTCTTTGGACACTGTGTTAACAACCCTCCAGACGAGCTTTAATGCCATACAACTCTCCTTCCGTGGCTTTCAATTGCTCTTAAATACAAGTAAAACTAAACGCATGCTCTTCAACCGATCGCTGCTTGCACCTGCCCACCCGTCCAACATCACTACTCTGGACGGTTCTGACTTAGAATATGTGGACAACTACAAATACCTAGGTGTCTGGTTAGACTATAAACTCTCCTTCCAGACTCACATCAAACATCTCCAATCCAATGTTAAATCTAGAATTGGCTTCCTATTTCGCAACAAAGCATCCTTCACTCATGCTGCTAAATATACCCTTGTAAAACTGACCATCCTACCGATCCTCGACTTCAGCGATGTCATTTACAAAATAGCCTCCAATACCCTACTCAATAAATTGGATGCAGTCTATCACAGTGCCATCCGTTTTGTCACCAAAGCCCCATATACTACCCACCACTGCGACCTGTACGCTCTCGTTGGCTGGCCCTCGCTTCATACTCGTCGCCAAACCCACTGGCTCCAGGTCATCTACAAGACCCTGCTAGGTAAAGTCCCCCCTTATCTCAGCTCGCTGGTCACTATAGCAGCACCCACCTGTAGCACGCGCTCCAGCAGGTATATCTTTCTGGTCACCCCCAAAACCAATTCTTTCTTCCCAAAACCAATTCTCCTTCCAGTTCTCTGCTGCCAATGACTGGAATGAACTACAAAAATCTCTGAAACTGGAAACACTTATCTCCCTCAGTAGCTTTAAGCACCAGCTGTCAGAGCAGCTCACAGATTACTGCACCTGTACATAGCCCATCTATAATTTAGCCCAAACAACTACCTCTCCCCCTACTGTATTTATTTATTTTGCTCCTTTGCACCCCAATATTTCTATCTTTACTTTGCACATTCTTCCACTGCAAATCTACCATTCCAGTGTTTTACTTGCTATATTGTATTTTCTTCGCCACCATGGCCTTTTTTTGCCTTTACCTCCCTTATCTCACATCATTTGCTCACATTGTATATACTTATTTTTTCCTACTGTATTATTGACTGCATGCTTGTTTTACTCCATGTGCAACTCTGTGTTGTATGTGTCGAACTGCTTTGCTTTATGTTGGCCAGGTCGCAATTGTAAATGAGAACTTGTTCTCAACTTGCCTACCTGGTTAAATAAATGTCACGTTCTGACCTTAGTTCCTTTTTTATGTCTTTATTTTAGTTGGTCAGGGCGTGAGTTGGGGTGGGCATTCTATGTTGTTTTTCTATGTTTTGTTCTGTTGTTATATTTCTATGTGTTTGGCCTAGTATGGTTCTCAATCAGAGGCAGGTGTCAGTCGTTGTCTCTGATTGGGAGCCATATTTAGGTAGCCTGTTTTCTATTGTGTTTTGTGGGTGGTTGTTTCCTGTGTTAGTGTTTGCACCATACGGGACTGTTTCGGTTGTTTGTTTGTTTGTACTTTTGTTATTTTGTTCAGTGTTCTGTTGATTAATTAAATATTTCATTATGGACACTTACCACGCTGCACATTGGTCCGATCCTTGCTACTCCTCAGACGAAGAGGAAATCTGTTACAATAAAGGTGAAATAAATAAATAAATAAAATATTCTATCAGAAAAAGGACATGTTTGACTTTCAGAAAAACATATTTGTCAAGGTCAGGCTAATATTTCTCATGGAAGTTGATGAATAACACCCAGAGACATGGCAAAAATGCCTACATTCACTGAAAAAAAGTGTTGAAAAGGCATAACATTTCCTTTCAAGATCCATATTTTTGTTTTGAAGGTAAAAGACACCTGACCTTATATTTAAAGCCTTTTGGAATACACGTTTTATACTATTTTAAACTAAGAATTGATATTTCCTGGGACAGAAAAGACACCGCATTGTAGGAATGACCCAGCTATCAAGATCATCCTCCGTCTCTCGCTGGTTCAAACGCTAAAACACCAGATAGAATATTAATACATGTCCTATTACTGCAACATTCAAATGTACAAAAATTTATCTGAAATGCAACCGTACACATCAACAACCATCATTTTATATAGCTTAATAACACAAGACAGATTAGTCTCCACTACCACATACAAGTGTTAAAGTGTATCCAAAGTGCAGCCGCACAGTAGGCTACAACAAACTATAGCCTTCTGTTGCCTATAAAAACTAATTGCACAGATTTTTTTGTAACCTTTATTTATCTTTTACAAGTCAGTTAAGAATAAATTCTTATTTACAATGACGGCCTAGGAACAGTGGGACAGGGGCAGAACGACATATTTTTAAATTGTCAGCTCGGGGATTTGATCTAGCAACCATTTCGGTTACTGGCCCATCGCTCTAACCACTAGGCTACCTGCCGCAAAGATATTACATAGGCTATTAATATCAGATGTAAAGACTAGATGAAAATGAAAATAGTGAGGTAGTCTAAAGCAGGGTTTTCCAAACTCGACAAAAAATATAATGGGCTTTTTTTTTGCTCTCTTTCATGCGCTATTGCACTCCATTCCATAGACCAGGGTTTCCCCTGGGTGCAAATTTAGGTTTTTGCCCTAGCATTACACAGCTGATTCAAGTAACAAACTCATCAAACTTTGATTATTTGAATGAGCTGTGTAGCGCTAAACCAAAATGTGCACCCAGGGTGAAAGAGAGCAAAACACACAGCCCATGATTTTTGGGAGCTACAGTATACACCGAGTATACATGACATAGACTGACCAGGTGAATCCAGATGAAAGCTATGATCCCTTAAGGATATCACTTGTCAAATCCACTTCAATCAGTGTAGATAAAGTTGAGGAGACAGGTTAATAAAAAATGATTTTTAAGCCTTGAGACACCCAAAGCCAACTTGACACAACTGTGGGAAGCATTGGAGTCAACATGGGCCAGCATCCCTGTGGAATGCTTCTGACACCTGGTACAGTCTATGCCCCAACGAATTGAGACTGTTCTGAGGGCAAAAGGGGGGTGCAACTCAATATTAGGAAGGTGTTCCTAATGTTTTGTATACTCAGTGTGTATTATTGACTGTTATTATCAACTGTCAAAAGGGAGTTCAATTGTGGAGTGGTGACCTCGCTCACTACTTCACCCAAAACCAATTTAGCACTGAAAGGCACAATTACATTGCAAGATTTGTTTCACTACTGAGTTAGACAGGTCAGGCCTATCGTGTCGGCATGGGTTCAATCACTCTTAAAGTATAGTACTCAAGGCTCAGCCTACAAAGGTCACATTGTTTCATTAATTGCTTATGAATTATCACTCTACACACGTGAAACAGTTGGGGGAACATAATGATTTGGTGAAAACAATGCCCTAAAGAAATCTACCTTCCCTTGCTGTGAAGTGAGCAGACCTGTGCCGGAGGCAGAGGTGATAAAAGCACTCCATGCTCTACACTGTACAGTTGGAGATTAGGTTATTTTATTCAACAACATGTAATATGTAATACGAGCGGCCTATCACTCTCTCTAAATCTCTGTTTGTGTCCCAAATGTCATTATATTCACTATACAGTACACTAATTTTGACCAGAGCCCTATGGGTTCTGGTCAAAAATAGTGCCCTACCAAGGGAAGAGAGCCATTTGGGACACACACGGTCTCTTTTTCTACTGCTGGTACCAGCCAGGGACTGGCTGCAAAGGCCCTGTTATCTCCCAGCCAACACAAGCCAGGGGACTCATTACTATTCTGTGCACAGAGATGGATTAAGAGGCTTTGCAGGTTAAAAACCGTGCCATAATCAAATTATCCCCATCACCCTTACCGGGGTTTGACCTTCACAGTATTGGGTTGGAGACAATTACTGTGTGTGTGAGGAGCAAGTTGTTCCTAAAACCATAACATGTTATATGGAGAGAGAAGGTGATACAATAAGAAAATAAATTGATTGTTAATTATTATGGTTTCTTGGTTTCTTCCCAAAGATATACACTACATATACAAAAGTTTGTGGACACCCCTTCAAGTTAGTGGATTCGGCTATTACCGTTACACCCGTTGCTGACAGGTGTATAAAATCGAGCACACAGCCATGCAATGTCCATAGACAAACATTGGCAGTAGAATGGCCTTAATGAAGAGCTCAGCGACTTTCAACATGGCACCGTCATAGCATGCCACCTTTCCAAGAAGTCAGTTCGTCAAATGTCTGCCCTACTAGAGCTACCCCGGTCAACTGTAAGTGCTGTTATTGTGAAGTGGAAACTTCTACGAGCAATAACGGCTCAGCCGCTAAGAAGTAGGCCACACAAGCTCACAGAACGTGACCGCCGAGTGCTGAAGCGCTTAGCACGTACAAATCATCTGTCCTCGATTGCAACACTCACTACCTATCAGGAATCAAGGTAAGACCCAAGTGCAGACTGTCTGAAGTAACAATGTTTATAGTAACAACAGGGTCAGGCAAACGACAGGTCAAGGCAGGCAGGGGTCTATAATCTAGAGTAGGAGCAAAGGTACAGAATGGCAGGCAGCTCAGGGTCAGGCAGAGTTCAGTAATCCAGAGTAGGAGCAAAGGTACAGGACGGCAGGCAGGGTCAGGGACGGGCAGAGTGGTCAGGCAGGCGGGTACAGGGTCAGGACAGGTAAGGGTCAAAAACCAGGAGGACAAGAAAAAGAGAGGTTGGGAAAAGACAGGAGCTGACAGGACGAAGGCTGGTAAGCTTGAAAAACAATACGAACTGGCACCGACAGACAGAAAACACAGGTATAAATTCCCAGAGGATAAGTGGGGAAGATGGGCTACACCTGGAGGGGGTGGAGCCATGACCTCAACCCCATCGAACACCTTTGGAATGAATTGGAACGCCGACTGTGAGCCAAGCCTAATTGGCCAACATCAGTGCCCGACCTCAGTAATGGTCTTGTGGCTGAATGGACTGCAGCAATTTTGCAATATCTATTGGAAAGCCTTTACAGAATAGTGGGGGCTATTATAACAGCAAATGGGGGACCAACTCCATATTAATGTCCATGATTTTATAATGAGATGTTGGACAAGCCAGTTTCCACATACTTTTCATCATGTAGTGTCTTTCTCCCAACGACATGCAAGCAAGGCAAAGACCTCACGGAGAAAAAGGGTATACACTGAGTACACAAAACATTAAGAACACCTACTCTTTCCACGACAGACTGACCAGGTAAATCTGGGTGAAAGCTATGATCCCTTATTGATGTCACTTGTTAAATCCACTTCAATCAGTGTAGATGAAGGGGTGGAGACACGTTAAATACGTATTGTTAATCCTTGAGACAATTGGGGGTGGGGGGGGTGCAACTAAATATTAAGAATGTGTTCCTAATGTTTGGTATACTCAGTGTATATGATTAAACATACAGTATCTGCTGGGTAGCAGCAAACTCAATGTGGAGGCATTTCTCCCTCCACATTCTCACAGCACAGCTGTACATCAATTCCATATCCAAGCAGGTAGCATGATCATGTCTCTTGTGTCCCAAATAGCAACCTATAACCAATATAGTGTACTATAACCCTATACCCTATATAGTGTACTATATAGGGAATAGGTTGTCATTTGGGGAGTATTTATGTTTCTGCTGCCCAAGGATATGGCTTGGGGTTTTTGGGAACTAAAACATTTGGATTTGTAACATTTTATTACATTCATAAGTTGTCTTATGTGTAGGAGTGTCACACATAGTATAGATTAACTGATCTCTTTATCTATTTTCAAGCCAATTAATTTCCATAATAACCCATCTGATTGGCTGAACATCTGAATTTACAAAGCTCCAAATTGTATTTAATGAAGCAGGAATGAGAACCTGAAAGTGTACCTCAGTGATTTCTTTACCTTACTGACTTGATTGTCTCTGTAGGGACTATTTGTTTGCAGTACAACGTACCTTTTTAATTTTATTTACCTAGGCAAGTCAGTTAAGAACAAATTCTTGTTTTCAATGACGGCCTAGGAACACTGCCTTGATCAGGGGCAGAACGACAGATTTTTACCTTGTCAACTCGGGGATTCAATCTTGCAACCTTTTGGTTACTAGTCCAACACTCTAACCACTAGGCTACCTGCCACCCTGTTTAAAAGGTGTTTTAAAAAGGACAAGAACAATATGTAAAACACAAATCAAATTAATTCACAGTACAAATTCATATTAGTCGATTTTGAATTGTCAACTGTGAGACCAACATATATTGCCTTTTTAAGTATACATCTCTATTCATATACTCAGAGTTATTCTAGCCAGAGCCAATTACAACAAGGTGTGTTTCTCCCTGATGTGATTATACTGTGATTGATTCCCAAATGGCACCCTATTCCCTTTATAGTGCTCTACTAGAACCCTGGTGCACTACAAGCCCATAGGGCTCTGATCAAAAGTAGTGCACTGGAATACTTTGCCATTTGGGATGTAGACTTTGTGGTACTTTGGCACTTGGGGAAATTTAAGAAAGCAGTCCTCACCGTACGTCTCATCAGTTATGAGCAGCTCTCCTGTTTTGTTGCCTCAAGGCAATTAGCAGTCTGGCTACTGGGGATGACGCTAGAGTGTGGGCCTCGCCAGCTCCTTACCTTTCCAGACATAATAAATATTTACTCAGTCATACTCTTTCATTCATTATTTTTGTAGAGTTCATTAAAGTGCGTACTGTTAATTTTTCTTGCGTTGCCATCTTTTAAATTTTATGCTTTACATTAATCAACACCCACCCTTCCTGTCCAGGTTGGAGTGTTATGAAGAACAGCTGTACAAAACCCTATAACTTTAATCATTAAACCTTCACTGAACCCTCTATCTGGCTAGGACATAGAGACAAATTCTGTGTGACTTTTACTGCCGAGGTAGGCCACCATCCCTCGCCTCAACCTTACCCCATTGTCCAGTGGCAGAACCCACTTCACACCTCTGTGTTAGGGATCAGGTTACCAGGGAACTCAGCCTATCACAGGCCTTTTCAGGTTGGATTACAGACCCCTCTTCCTGCCTGTTCTTTAGTTGGACACAGGCGTGCAGAGAGACAAAAGGTCAGACAAACTCTGGACCCCATCAGCACAACTTACCACTGGACCCTTCCTATAGGGACAAGCCTCCACCCTGGAATTCCTAACTGTGTGTTAGTGTGTGAATTACCATGTAAGTGGACTTTGGTGGGGTTCATGTGTGTACAAGGATTAGACCCTTTTTTTCAATTTTAGCTTAAAATGACATATCCAAGTCTAACTGCCTGTAGCTCAGGCCCTGAAGCAAGGATGTGCATATTATTGGTACCATTTGAAAGGAAACACTTTGAAGTTTATGAAAATGTGAACGGAATGCAGTAGAATATACCACAATAGATCTGGTAAAAGATAATACAAAGAAAAAAACAACCGTTCTTTTGTATTTTCTTTGGCCCATCATCTTTGAAATGCAAGAGGAAGGCCATAATGTATTATTCCAGCCCAGGTGCTATTTAGCTATTGGCCACTGGTTGGCATCAGTGTATGTGTATGTGCAAAGTATCGCCAATATCAGATATGTGTATGTCCTGGGAAATGTTCTTGTTACTTACAACATTGTTACTTACAACCTCATGCTAATCGCATTAGCCTACGTTAGCTCAACCGTCCCATGGACGGGACACTGATCCCGAAACATACATGTATTGTGTAACATGTTGTCCCGGGAGTGTCATCTGATGAAGAATATCAAAGGTTAGTGATTAATTTTAACAATATTTCTGCTTTTTGTGACTCCTCTCTTTGGTTGGAAAATCGCTGTATGCTTTCTGTGACTAGTTGCTGACCTAACATAATGATATGTTCTGCTTTCGCCGAAAAGCTTTTTTGAAATCGGACACTGTGGTTGGATTAACGAGAATTGTATCTTTAAAATGGTGTCTAATACTTGTATGTTTGAGAAAATTGAATTATGAGATTTCTGTTGATTGAATTTGGCGCCCTGTAATTTCATTGGCTGTTGGCCTAGACAGGTTAAACTCTAAAACATTGCCACAGAAGAAGCAAATCTTAGATAAGGCCTTTTCAGTCTGCAGCTGGAAATGTACGTAGCCTAAGACGAAGAATACCGACAACCGCCGAAACATCTATTCTATGCAACAACCTGGTTACACCTGACGTATCCATTAGGAACGCAAACTGTCACGCCCTGGCCTTAGTATTATTTGTTTTCTTTATTATTTTAGTTAGGTCAGGGTGTGACATGGGGTATGTGTGTGTTTTGGGTGATTATATGGTATAGGGGGTGTTGGTTGTAGTGTATGGGTTTGTGTTGAGTGTATGTGTCTAGGTATCTTTATGGTTGAGTGTAGGTGTTTAGGAAAGTCTATGGTTGCCTGATTTGGTTCTCAATCAGAGACAGCTGGTTATTGTTGTCTCTGATTGGGAGCCATATTTAAGGTAGCCATAGGCTTTAGGTGTTTGTGGGTAATTGTCTATGTTGAACGTAAGTAGCTTGTGTGTGCACTTTCGTTTGTAGCTTCACGGTCGTTTGTTGTTTTGTATAGTTTGTATAAGTGTTTTGTTTCGTGTTCATCTTCGTCGTTCTAATAAAAGAAGATGTATTCATATCCCGCTGCGCCTTGGTCCGTCTCTCCTCCACACGATCGTGACAGAATTACCCACCAAACAAGGATCAAGCAGCGTGATCAGTGGCAACAGGAGCAAGGAACAAAGGATTCATGGACATGGGAGGAGATTTTGGATGGAAAGGGACCTTGGGCACAACCCGGGAGAATATCGCCTCCCTCGTGAAGAGCTGGAGGCAGCGAAAGCCGAGAGGAGGCGATATGAGGAGGCAGCACGGAGGCAAGGCTGGAAGCCCGCAAGTACAACCCAAACATTTCTTGGGGGGGGCTTAGAGGTGGTGGGCCGAGGGCAGGTAGGAGACCTGCGCCCACTTCCCAGGCTAACCGTGGAGAGCGGGAGTACGGGCGGACACCGTGTTACGCAGTAGAGCGCACGGTGTCTCCTGTACGTGTTCATAGCCCGGTGCGGGTTATTCCACCTCCCCGCACTGGTAGGGCTAGATTGGGCATTGAGCCAGGTGCCATGAAGCCGGCTCAACGCGTCTGGTCTCCAGTGCGTCTCCTCGGGCCGGCTTACATGGCACCAGCCTTACCCATGGTGTCCCCGGTTCGCCTACATAGCCCGGTGCGGGTTATTCCACCTCCCCACACTGGGCGGGCGACGGGGACCATTCAACCAGGTAAGGTTGGGCAGGCTCGGTGCTCAAGGGAGTCAGTACGCCTGCACGGTCCGGTATTTCCGGCGCCACCTCCCCGCCCCAGTCCAGTTCCACCAGTGCCTACACCACGCACCAGGCTTCCAGTGTGTCTCCAGAGCCCTGTTCCTCATCCACGCACTCGTCCAATGGTGCGTGTCTCCCGCCCATTACCACCTGTGCCTACGCCACGCACCAAGTCTCCTGTGCGTCTCCAGAGTTCTGTGCATCCTGTTGCTGCTCCCCGCACTAGCCTTGAAGTGCGTGTCCCCAGCCCGGTACCACCAGTGCCGGCACCACGCACTAGGCCTAATGTGCGTATCCAGGGTCCAGTATGCCCTGTTCCTTCTCCCCGCACTAGCCTTGAGATGCGTGTCTCCAGCCCGGTACCACCAGTTCCGGCACCACGCACCAGGCCTACAGTGCGCCTCATCCGGCCAGAGCCATCCGTCTCCCCAGCGCCATCTGAGCCATCCGTCTCCCCAGCGCCATCTGAGCCATCCGTCTCCCCAGCGCCATCTGAGCCATCCGTCTGCCCAGTGCCGTCTGAGCCATCCGTCTGCCCAGTGCCGTCTGAGCCATCCGTCTGTCCCGAGCCATTAGAGCCGCCCGTCTGTCCCGAGCCGTCAGAGCCGTTCGTCAGTCAGGAGCTGCTAGAGCCATTCGTCAGACAGGATCTGCCAGAGCCGCCAACCAGACAGGATCTGCCAGAGCCGCCAACCAGACAGGATCTGCCAGAGCCGCCAACCAGACAGGATCTGCCAGAGCCGCCAGCCAGCCATGAGCGTCCAGAGCCGTCAGCCAGCCATGGGCAGCCAGAGTCGCCCGCCAGCCATGGGCAGCCAGAGTCGCCCGCCAGCCATGGGCAGCCAGAGTCGCCCGCCAGCCATGGGCAGCCAGAGTCGCCCGCCAGCCATGGGCAGCCAGAGTCGCCCGCCAGCCATGGGCAGCCAGAGTCGCCCGCCAGCCATGGGCAGCCAGAGTCGCCCGCCAGCCATGGGCAGCCAGAGTCGCCCGCCAGCCATGGGCAGCCAGAGTCGCCAGTCAGCCGGGATCGGCTGAATCCGCCAGTCAGCCAGGATCTACCAGAGACACCGAAGCGGATATTGACAATGCTGGAGTGGGGGCCACGTCCCGCACCCGAGCCGCCGCCATATTAGGGCCCACCCCGGACCCTCCCTTTATATGTCAGGTTTTGAGGCCGGAGTCCGCACCTTTTGGGGGGGGTACTGTCACGCCCTGGCCTTAGTATTATTTGTTTTCTTTATTATTTTAGTTAGGTCAGGGTGTGACATGGGGTATGTGTGTGTTTTGGGTGATTATATGGTATAGGGGGTGTTGGTTGTAGTGTATGGGTTTGTGTTGAGTGTATGTGTCTAGGTATCTCTATGGTTGAGTGTAGGTGTTTAGGAAAGTCTATGGTTGCCTGATTTGGTTCTCAATCAGAGACAGCTGGTTATTGTTGTCTCTGATTGGGAGCCATATTTAAGGTAGCCATAGGCTTTAGGTGTTTGTGGGTAATTGTCTATGTTGAACGTAAGTAGCTTGTGTGTGCACTTTCGTTTGTAGCTTCACGGTCGTTTGTTGTTTTGTATAGTTTGTATAAGTGTTTTGTTTCGTGTTCATCTTCGTCGTTCTAATAAAAGAAGATGTATTCATATCCCGCTGCGCCTTTCCGTCTCTCCTCCACACGATCGTGACACAAACAGAGACTTTTCTGTCGACTCTCTCCAGCAGATGGACCAGCGACCACAGAGGGAGACAACAAGACATACACTTGTAAATATGTAAATTGCAAGATATTTTTGAATGAGCGGTTGTTCATATTCAAAGTATTAGCAATAGCTATGAGTATAGTTACCAGCTATGAGTCTCCCGCTCTGGGGCGGTCCCCATCCCCTTTCCTTTGTCTACCAAGCCTTGATATCGGATTCATCCGCTAGGGACTTTTCTTTGTATCATGTAGTAAACCATGTATAACTAATTGTGTGTGTGATTATGTAATTCTGTCATTGATTAAGTTTGTTAGTAAATAAATAATTGAAAAAAAAATGTATATCGCTGATTCATGATTTAGGCTAGGGTTTGTGCCGATATCCAAGGGTTTGCGATGTTCAGTAATGAGAGCTGATGAGGTAATAATAATACATTAATCCAAGACTGTACTCAATAAGGTATGAAAATATCTGAAAAGTAAATTTGGGAAATAGAGACTCTATAAACATTTTCCCGTGGTGCCCCAACTTCCTAGTTAATTAAAGTGTACATGATTAGTTTAATCACGTAGTAATACTTACACATAGAGAATTGATTTGATAAAATAAGTCTTCACATTTAATGATAGTCAACGACACGACAGGGTATTGTGTGTAGATGGGTGAGAATTTTGGGGGGATTTATTACATTTTTAATTCAGGCTGTAACACAACAAAATCTGGAAGACTTTAAGGCTTTGAAAAAACACCCCTAAATAGGCTACCAGTGCAGCAAGTGCCGCTGACTGCTGGTAAACTTTCATGAGTTAAACATACATTTTTGCCAACACCTGGCTAACCTTTCTTTAAACAGCTGAACAGCTGCTCTTTGCGAAAATTTGTTTGGAGTTACCTTTCTAGCTAATAGGCTATGTTAGAGTTTACACTTCATCCAATTATAATGTGGGTAGGTCAAAATAATAACAAATGATCTAACAAATCTATTAATTTTAAAATGTTGATTAGGCCTGCTTCTCCTTCCCATTATCATTCACCTGATGAAAAGACAAGACATGTGACATGTATTTGTTTTTCTAATGTATAATGTGATCCCTAGGCAAGAAAGGGTTGAAGAATCCTGGACTACAGTATTGTCGTGTCTTTGGCTATGCCGGATTAAGTAATATAACATGCTATTCTATAAAATCATTTCTCTGTAATTAATATTACCTGATTAAGCTAATCAGGTAGATAATTAACTAGAAAGTCGGGGCACCACGAAAGAATGTTTATAGAGCTGTTATCTTCCGAATAAACTCTTAAAGACCTGGTAATCTTTTACGTCAATAGCAGTCAATACTTAATCATCACCTTGTTTAGTCTCATCTGAAAGTGGTAAATTCTTGGTTATCTTCATGAACTCTGGCTAACAAGTTGAATCAGCAATACAAAATTGGGAGAATGCAATAGATATTTACTCTGAGCTGCGCTTCGGTAGCTTGGTCGTAGATGCTGGCCGTGTTGCCCAACAGAGATCTTCCTTGTCCTTTGAAGAGTGTCTCTGGTGGTAAACTGGATATGTTGTAGTAACGTCGTTGTGTGGTAGAACAGACCCTTTGTCCGTCCTTTCCTTGCCCACGTTTACAGATGCCGCTGACAACTCAACGGCTAGGAGGTATCACTTCTGGAGTGAATAAGAGTTCAAAGTTCATACCAAGTTGCCATACTTTTAGCTCATGCTATATTCTGGCTGGTCGAAATTCATCCTTTCGGCGTGTATAGGTTGTCACCTTCACATTGAAGTTCGATGCTAATTTTGTTAGGTCCTTGTCGTTCAACCTGAGCTCACGCTTTGTCCTTTCAACGCGGGGACCGAAAGTCCTCACGTCCCTGGAACAGCTTATTATCTGAACACTTTCAACATAGGACTGTCGGCCTAATGTCATCGGAACAGAAAGTTATATTTTCGTAAAGGGCTTATATAGTGGAGGGAGAGAATTGTGTGTTTCATAGTTTACAACCCATGTCTGTTCACATGGGCGGGCCACTGAGTGAGCAAAGCTTTAACCTTTCGAAAACCCAATTCTCTCATTTGGAAGCTAAAATTACATTTAATCTTTTCACAAAGAGTTTCATATTAAAACATTTAAATTGCACAACAATTCCATGTGATAACTATAATGTGTAGACTTTCCAAGATACAGTTTATGTCATCCTATCATTAATATGAATGTCTCAGATGGCACCGAGCTGACATCATATTCATTAAGTACCAACGCATATTCTCAACTGGTTGGATTACCGAAATATGGTTCCTTTCCCCCCACCTTTGATGTTCCCAGACTCTATATGTTTAATTAACAAAGGCTCTTCAAGAGTCTTTCTGTAGAGTCAAGAGAGAGAGGGAAGGGAGAAAGGTATTTATGGGGGGTCATAAATCTACCCACAGGCCAACTTCATGACAGTATGTAGCTTGAATCTGAACTGTGTCGTTCTGTAAAGTATGTCTGTGTAACGGATGTGAAATGGCTAGCTAGTTAGCGGTGGTGCGCGCTAGCAGCCTTTCAGTCGGTTACGTCACTTGCTCTGAAACCTAGAAGTAGTGGTTCCCCTTGCTCTGCAAGAGCCGCGGCCTTTGTGGAGCGAAGGGTAACGATGCTTCGTGGGCGACCGTTGTTGATGTGTGCAGAGGGTCCCTGGTTCGCGCCCGGGTCGGGGCGAGGGGACGGTCTAAAGTTATACTGTTACATTGATGCTGTTGACCTGGATCACTGGTTGCTGCGGAAAAGGAGGAGGTCGAAAGGGGGGTGAGTGTAACGGATGTGAAATGGCTAGCTAGTTAGCGGTGGTGCGCGCTAGCAGCCTTTCAGTCGGTTACGTCACTTGCTCTGAAACCTAGAAGTAGTGGTTCCCCTTGCTCTGCAAGGGCTGTGGCTTTTGTGGAGCGATGGGTAACGGCGCTTCGTGGGTGACTGTTGTTGATGTGTGCAGAGGGTCCCTGGTTCGCGTCGGGGCGAGGGGACGTACTAAAGTTATACTGTTACATCTGCCATACAGTACAGTAGATTCAACCTGATCTGTGTGAGCCCTATGCATCTGAATTTCATCCCACATATGACAGAGATGCCACATAGCTAAGATCAAAACTACAGTACACTGAGCGTACAAAACATTAAGAATACCTTCCCAATATTGAGTTGCACATCCCCCCTTTCCCTCAGAACAGCCTCAATTCGCCTGGGCATGGACTCTACAAGGTGTCGAAAGCATTCCACAGGGATACTGGCCCATGTTGACTCCAACAGTTCTGTCAAGTTGGCTGGATGTCTGTCCTCTGGGTGGTGAATCATTCTTGATACACACAGGGAACTGCTACTCAGTAAAAACCCAGCCGCTTTGCAGTTCTTTACACAAACCGGTGCGCCTGCCACCTACTACCATACCCTGTTCAAAGGCACTTCAATCTTTTGTCTTGCCCATTCACACTCTGAACGGCACAGATACACAATCCATGTCTCAATTGTCTCAAGGCTTAACAAATCTTCTTTAATCTGTCTTCTCCCCTTCATCTACACTGATTGAACTGGATTTAACAATTGGCATCAATAAGGGATCATATCTTTCACCTGGATTCATCTGGTCAGTCTATGTCATGGAAATAGCAGGTGTTCATAATGTTTTGTACACTCTTTGTATGTCTATATCCCAGCCAATGATGTAACGGGGTAGAATCGTTGAAGTATTGTGAAAGCGACCTCATGCCTTTGCCAGCCGCAGGTGTGTCTAAATGTTAATTAAGGGTGTGGCCGTCTATAAAAGCTATGTATTTTCTGTTATTTAGGGGAGTCCCATACTATGTGCAGACTGTTGTGCCCTGGGAGGATGGGTGCGGCGACCGTGGCCTACACCAAATTGATAATAACTTGTTAGTATGTTTATGCTGTAACTTGCCCCTAGCCACTTCTGCCCATTCCCTTTCTCCCATGGCACGCCTCCCTATGTATTTTAATGATTGTGGAGTCAGAAACCATACTATTTTTTTGCGCTTCCTGAGATTGAATATTTGTCTGTAATGAAATAGAGTGGTGATTATGAGCTGCAACCTTTGTCTGTTGACACAAAGTATTCAACACAAAGCCAAGGACAAGCTGTCATTGAGTTGCTCCAGTTACAAAAAATATAACCTATATTTTTGTATGATATCTGACTGGTTATTCCCAGGCCCCACTCTCTGATTTAAAGAACCTGTGTATTTTAGATTAGTCACGAGGACCTCACCGCGCATGTAAAAAAGGTAGAGTAGTTATTGTTAAATCCCCCACGTTACAATGTGGCTACAGATACGACTTCGGATGCCTCAGACTGCATCTCAAATGGCACCATATTCCCTATATAGTGTGCTACTTTTGACCAGGGCCCATAGGGCTTTGGTCAAAAGTAGGGCACTACAGAAAACGGTGCCATTTGGTACGCATTTTAGCCCTCAGAGTAAAACCAACTCCCAACTCCACTGTGCTCTTTACATTAGAAATGAGTGTCATATCAACAAACCCAAAATATGCTTTATGCTGGGAAATGTGTTGTTCTTACAGGGTCATCCATTAGTAGTGCAGCGCCACTGACGCAGACTAAGGATAAGTGCCTTGCTCAATGGAGCATCGGCATATTTGTTCACCTTGTCGGCCGGGTATTGCAACCTGCAACCTTTTGGTTAGTGGCCCAACATTCTAACCTTTAGACTACCTGCACCCGACTGTAGTATTAACGGTACTAATTAAAAAAGGACATGCACAATTAGAGCTGGAAATTCATGATCCAATAAAGTCAAGCATAATATTATCTCCCTGTTAAGTAAAAGGGCAAAGGACACATATATTATCTCAGCTAGAATAATGATCACGAGTGCATGGATGGCAGTCCTGCCTTTTAACTCAGTGATGATGCCAGTGGCACTGCATAAATAGCATAGTTTTTCAGAGTTGGATGCCCTTTCCTCTGTTGTTGCCAATGATACAGAGAATGGCATCCTATTCCCTATATAGTGCACTACTTTTGATCAGTCCTATACAGATACTGCTGAGATTAGATTATTTGAGCACTAATTCCACGGATATTGTTCCTGACATGGAAACCCCAAAATTTTTACAAAAGTCAAATCCAAAAGATCAGCTTTAAAGAAAATGCTTTTGTGTAGAGGGCATTAGGTAGGGCAATGGACACATACAGTATATTATCTTCGCAAAAATAATTATGATATTTATGAGTGCGGGGCAGCCCTGACTTTTTTTTAACACAGTGGTGATGCCAGTACATTAATAGCATAATAGGAGGATATTGGATTTGTTGGACTTTTGGTAGCGCCAGCAGCCCGGCACACCTACATACGCCTACTGAAATGATCTGAGTGCTAATGCCACATAAAATTGTTCCCGTGGAAAACTAGAACAGAAGAAAAAGTCACATCTAAAAGGATGACATCCCGATCAGATTGACAGAGAATGAGTGTCTGTAGAAGACGTTAGCTATTGTTTGCTGTGGTAATGGTTGTATTATTTATGAGAAATTGAATTGTTTTCGTGTTTGTAGACAGAGCAGAGGCTTACACATTTATTCCTTTTGGACACACAAGTATCTACTATCCATCCTGACTGGATTTTTCCCCCTGAACATACGAATGCAGGTGTATGATTACATAGAAATTCCTTTGTATTGCAGGAACATTTCCACATGGCGTGAGGTGTCTTGGTCAATATATAATGTATATTGTGTGCATTTCAAATGGCACGCTATTCCCTATATAATGAATGCGCTTCTTTTGCCCAGAGCCCACTCAAAAGTAGTTCCCTATATATGGAATAGGGTCCCATTTGGGATGCAGATTATGTTGTTTAATTTGGGGCGTCACGTAGAAGATCATACGTGATATCTAATCTGTGAATTATCCCTGTGACTGACAGTGGGACTAGCCATGTATATTATATGTATAAATGTGGATTAACGGCACTGTCTGATTGGGAACATACTATATATTTTACATTCGCTGAGGGGAGAAAGAACGTCACCATCGCTGGCAAGGACGATATATACAGTGCATTCGAAAAGTATTCAAGCCCCTTAACTTTTTCCACATTTTGTTTACGTTACAGCCTTATTCTAAAATGTATTGAATAAATGTTTTTCCTCATCAATCTACACACAATACTCCATAATGACAAAGCAAAAACAGGTTTTTATAAAGTTTTGCAAATTTATATAAAAAAAAGAAATTCATTATTCACATAAGTATTCAGACCCCTTTCTATGAGACTCAAAATTGAGCTCAGGTGTATCCTGTTGCCATTGATCATCCTTGAGCTTTTTCTACAACTTGATTAGAGTCTCCCTGTGGTAAATTCAAACACAACTGTCTATATGAGGTCCCACAGTTGACAGGAATTGTCCGTAGAGCTCCACGAAAGGATTGTGTCAAAGCACATTTATGCAGCATTGAAGGTCCCCAATAACACAGTGACCTCCATCATTCTTAAATGGAAAATGTTTGGAACCACCAAGACTCTACCTAGAGCTGGCTGTCTGGCCAAAAATGAGCAATCGGGGAGAAGAGCCTTGGTCAGGGAGGTGACCAAAACCTGATGGTCTCTCTGACAAAGCTCCAGAGTTACTCTGTGGAGATGGGAGAACCTTCCAAAAGGAGAACCATCCCTGCAGCACTCCACCAATCAGGTCTTTATGGTAGATTGGCCAGACGTAAGCCACTCCTCAGTAAAAGGCACATGAAAGCAAGCTTGGGGTTTGCCAAAAGGCACCTAAAGGACTCACACCATGAGAAACAAGATTCTCTGGTCTGATACAACCAAGATTGAAATCATTGACCTGAATACCAGGCTTCAAGTCTGGAGGAAACCTGGCACCATATCTACAGAGAGTTCTTTGGCGAAATCCTGCTCCAGAGCGCTCCGGACCTCAGACTGGGGCGAAGGATCACCTTCCAACAGGACAACAAACCTAAGCACACAGCCAAGACAATGCAGGAGCGGCTTCGGTACAAGTCTCTTAATGTCCTTGAGTGGCCAAGCCAGAGCCCGGACTTGAACCCGATCTAACATCTCTGGAGAGACCTGAAAATAGCTGTGCAGCGACACTCCCCATCCAACCTAACAGAGTTTGAGATGATCTGCAGAGAAGAACAGGAGAAACTCCGCTAATACATGTGTGCCAAGCTTGTAGCTCCATACCCAAGAAGACAAAGGTGCTTCAACAAAGTACTGAGTAAAGCGTCTGAATACTTATGTAAATGTGATATTTCAATTTATTTTTAATTATAAATGAGCAAAAATGTCTGAAGACCTACTTTTTATTTGTCGTCACGGGGTATTGTGTGTGTGGATTGATGATGGAAAAACAATGTAATCAATTTTAGAATAAAGCTAACGTAACAAAATGTGGAAAAACTAAAGTGGTCTGAATACTTTCCGAATGAACTGTATGTATGAGTGTCTGTAAATGTCAAATCATATCACTGTGTCCAGAGTATGGGTCGACCTACCCTGATAAACTTGTCAGCAGATGGAGGGTAGATAGAGTCCCTGACCCAGATGCCTATGGATTTGTCAACATTTCATGGCACAGCAGTAAACACAGCAGAGAATCTAGGAATACGTCCCAAATGGGTCATTTTATTTATTGGTAAAAATAAAAGCTATGCATGAAGCCTGTTTAGTAATAAGACTTCCACCGAGTCAACAGATATTTAAGGTACCTCATGAGCTGTCCTAAACAGTTAAAAGAGTTACCAGCAGGTGTCTTGATAATAGAAAAAGGTAGCGAGTCAGAGGCATAGCAGCGGGAAGTAGTTGGAGTGGGGATGCTGCAATGTTTTCGCTTGGGGGAGGGGTGGATGTGGGGCAACATTTTTTTGTTTGTTTTTATTGAAGAAATAGCGCAGTGCAGCTGGCTTAGCTTCACAAGTAATCAGTTGTGTAATGCTGGGGGAGTGTGAGAGAGCAGCGCTTTTTTCAATTTGAGAATACACAGAAAATGTATTCTGATTCATTCTAAATCTATTATATTTAATTTCCACAAAAAATCCATGACAAATGATAGAATGACAAACCAAATAAATATGTAGGCTACAGCAGACTAGAGGTACAGTACCGTTCAAAAGTTTGGGGTCACTTAGAAATGTCCTTGTTTTTGAAAGAAAAGCACATTTTTTTGTCCATTAAAATAACATCAAATTGATCAGAAAAACAGTGTAAACATTATTAGATAACACAACGTGCCATTGGAACACAGGAGTGATGGCTGCTGATAATAGGCCTCTGTACGCCTATGTAGATGTTGCATTAAAAATCTGCAGTTTCAAGCTACAATAGTCATTTACAACATTAACAATATCTACACTGTATTTCTGATCAATTTGATGTTATTTTAATGGAAAAAAATTGCTTTTCGTTCAAAAACAAGGCCATTTCTAAGTGACCCCGAACTTTTGAACGGTAGTGTAGCTAAATGGGGGTTTCTTCTATGTCTTCTCTCTGGTGAATGAGAGAAGGAGGCTTGACAACTTCAGAATGTCAGAACGTCGAAAACATGTTTTACCTGTCTGCCTTGATGTTCATAAAACTCCACCGACCCGCTCTTGCGCAGTTGAACACAGAACTGAACACAGAACAATATGTTACAGCGACATCGTTCTGCCGAGGATTCCCAAACCAGAGCGGCCACCATAAAGCCCAAGAGCCTGACCCTCTATGGCAGTTGCTGTACCCTTGCTTGGGATCTTTAGCCTATATTGACTATTTGTTGAGACTCAGTGCCCGTTAGGGTAGGCTTTTTTATGTTGGAGGTAATAAAACATTTAGGTTATAGCTTATTGAGATGTGTGAATACACCACAACAAAAGCTTGATATTATGGCTGTTTTAAAACGAATTTCCGGCAAATCTATGTAGTAATGATTTATGTTCACTAATTGGTCAATTGATTCCATGATTAAATCTATGCAAATCAATTATATGAACTGATAGTTCAGCCCTCTCTTTTATTTTATTTTGTAATAGGTATATTGTAACCATGTATTCAAGCTAATCAAATTAAGGTTAATTTGGTGCTGGCCTTTTAGAACCACAAAAGGCGTTCCGATCTTTTAAAATAACACTCATCAAGATCTGTTGCCTACACGTAATAGTCCTACTCATCACTTTTTATTAGTAAAGTTAGATCAAAGCTGCATCATTGTATTGCAAGATCACATACTGATTAATTTGTATTTTATATAACAGAACCAAATAGCATACAGTTGCAGGCCTGTAACATTACTCTTAAACCAAAAACACCTAATTTCTAATGAGATTTTAGGACGGTTATGTCAGCGTATACGTTACTGGTGTTGAAGTCGGCTGCAGGAGAGCAGAGAGTTGTGATCAGGTGCACACTTTATTCGGCAGAAGCAAACAACAGACGGACACAACAGTGTCCAACAAACCTCCAGCCAAAGGGAAAAAGTGCAAAGCGCGACAAAGTCACAAATAAGCAAAAAAAATTAACAATTAAACATACTGCGGGTTGAAACATAGTACCCGGGGGGAAAACCAGATAGGCGCGTCAATACAAAACACGTAACAAAACAATCCCACACAAAGACATGGGGGGAACAGAGGAATATATATATGCAGTTGATTAGGGAATGTAAACCAGGTGTGCGGGGAACAAGACAAAACAAATGGAACAATGAAAAATGGAGCTGCGATGGCTAGAAGGCCGGTGGCGTCGACCACCGAACGCCGCCCGAACAAGGAGGGGTGCCGACTTTGGAAGAAGTCTTGACAGGTTAGCTGAAGCTGAATAGTCAAAACAAAATATAATGCGGCAAAACTCAGAGCCACTATGCAGGATATATGCTAATGATTGAAACAAAATACAAGAAAGGCTAATAGTTTGTTAATTAACATCATCTGCTCTAATTCGCTCATGAAAGAGTAAGTCAAGAAGATCGAAATTAAATTGACTGAGATCAATCAAATGATTTGCATGCAGATGCAGTTTCACCGGTAAACCGTGAATAATTATTATTAACGATTGACAGTGATGATGACCTATTTAGAAATTAGGTATGCCTAACTTGGTGTTTGAGGGCATTGAAAATATAACATTTTCAAAAGACAATATGTGAGGGCATAGGAAAATGTTGCAATTGGAGGATGCATTTTATGCAGATTTTATGACAGGGCTTTCCAACCCTGTTCACTGGCTTCATCCATCTGAGCAGAAGCCAAAATGCAACTTTCCTGTGCTCATTACAGAGTAAATAAAGGACGTTGAATAACAGCATGGAAAACTCCTCTGTTCACCCGGAGACATCGTGTCACTTTTTTGACCTGCCGCTGATCATCTGCCACTGACCTTCTCCACTTACATTGTGTTGCAGCCTACACTTGGATTAGCCTACACTGTAATTCATTAAACTGGACTGGATTATTTTACCACACCAACATTGCAATCCAATGCATGGAACTTCACAGCCCACATGCGCCGAATACAACATGTTTAGACCTTACTGTGAAATGCTTACTTACATGCCCTTAACTAACAGTGCAGTTCAAGAAAGAGTGAAGAAAATATTTACCTAATAAAACTAAAAGTAAAAACATTTAAAAAGTAACGCAATAAAATAACAATAATGAGGCTATATACAGGGGGTACCGGTACCAAGTCAATGTGCAGGTTAGTCGAGGTCAATGTACAGGTTAGTCGAGGTAATTTGTAAACTGATGAGGCATAGATAATGCATAGATAATAGATGATGCATAGATAATAAACCGCGAGTAGCAGCAAGGGGGGGTACCGCTTACCCTGCGGTAGCAGAAAGAACAGTATATGACTTGGGGTGTAAAAATCAAATGGAGGGGGGGTGTCATTGTAAATAATTTGGTGGCCATTTCATTAATCAGGGCAGAGGAACATATTCATTGTGGTTGTCTGTTTGTTACTTGGTCAATTATCATCATCACTATGTTTGTTTGCGGTATCTCAAACTGTCGTGATTACCAGCTGAGATTTAAAAAATTACTCCTGGCTCAGTTTGTCTGAGCGGTGTCTTATCATCCTAAAACCTACTCTGAGCTGGGAGATTTTTGGTTGTTGTATTTAAACAGGTTTTAACAGGATTCATAGGAACTTTTCTGAGACGCCTTTTCATTATCAGTATCATTAGCATTGCTAGCTATTTTTTACGAACTTTGCTGGTAACAGTAATGGCAACATGGCAACATCATAATATGGCAAAGTATTTTCCTACTAGATATTTTCCTACTTTAGCAATGCCATCGTATTTTCATGCCACTGTAAGTAAGTGCAATTGAGACGAAATAGCCTAATTAGCCACAAATAAATATTGGATGCAGCTATGGTGGTACTAGTTAAAATAAATAATTTACCTTTGAAGATCTTCCTCTGTTTGCAATCCCAAGGGTCCCAGCTACACAACAAATGGTTGTTTTGTTCGATAAAGTTCTTCTTTATAACCGAAAAAAGTCAGTTTAGTTGGCTCGTTTGACTCAGTAATCCACCCGTTCCACTTGTTCAACATGCAGACAAAGGAATCTGAAAAGTTCCCAATTGTATTTGAATGTATTTGAATGTACTGTGACCTAAAAAAAAAAAAAATCCAGGTGGATTCTCCTCGGGTTTTTGCCCGCCATATCAGTTCTGTTTTACTCACAGACATTATTTTTAACAGTATTAGACATTTCAGAGTGTTTTCTATCCGATGCTACCAATTATATGCATATCCTAGCTTCTGGGCCTGAGTAACAGGCAGTTTACTTTGGACACTTCAGTCATCCGAACTTCCAAATACTGCCACCTAGCCTTAAGAAGTTTTAACTAGCAGAAACAAACTCAAATCCACCCAGGGCCATAGCAAAACATGTCACAGTTGTTTGAAGCGTCACCAGCCAGAATCCAATCTGGAGCCAGTCAGTCTATGTCTATAAACCATAGAATTTGCTTCCAAATGAGATTACATTATTTCTCAAGCTATGTTTATAATTGATGGATGATGGCAATCGTTGACCCCGATTTTCTGTTAGACAAAGTCAGTGGGCGCAAAATTAATTCTTCAAGTGGGGGGGGACATATTATTTGTTTTGTTGTTTTATTTCTCCAGTCGGATTAACACTCCAAACAGTCTACCCAACTGCTCGGAGGCGTCCGCACACCGTTGCCTTGTTTTGTATCACATTCCAATGATAAAACAAAAATGCAATTTCAAAATGTATGGGTAAATGTCCCTCTCGTCCCCAGTGAAAGTTCCACACCTAGACAAAGTGCTCAATTGGGTGCCAGACTAATCTTCTGGTCATGAACAGATGCCGGGTCCTACTAGAAGGAGCAAAGGTGGGTATCATAGCATGTCCAGCAATGTGATTGCAATGGTTTAGCGACCTCCAAAAATAATTTCATTCACTTGCTATCTTCACAGTTTGTCAGGCAAAACATCCTAATTAAAGTGTCATGCGACACAAGTACCCTTGTGACACCTCTGTTGTTGCCAGAGTCTCCCTAGACTCCTATGAAAAGGACATGCTATCACGAGGCCTCTGGTAGTGACCTGAGTTACTGCCCTGATGACTCGGACAGCATCAACAACGACAGGCAATGTCGGCTTGATAAACTATATCCGGCTTGATAAACTAGTAGGCTAATTCCCCAACCAAGCAGATACAACTAATGTAGTTATTTTGGTTGTGAAGTGCCTTAGCAAAAATTATTGTCCAAAATAGAATTTACCACTTGGCTGTCTATTTTATCCCCCTGCCACAGGCCCTCCCAGTCAACACCACCTCATAAGATTCCCTGCTCCAGTTGTTAAAGAGACGTCCAGTTTACATCCGAACATAGAGAAGTCCAACTAGGCTCTCATCAGCAGCCTATGAATGGAACAGTCAGCCACATGTTGGCAAGTATCCGGCCAGCAACCTTCATATGATCAGTAGCTTTCACAGGCTCATTTGTACAAATACAGAAGGTAACCCACTTCATTACTTTGATACATTTGATAACCCAATTGTGAAACAATTTATGTAAACTAACATAATGTGTTGCTTATTTTCTACTTCTTAGATGCATATAATGTCAAGGGCATAACCTATCCTGGTGGAACCAGCCACATCTCTGTGTTTACCATTCTGTTTCCCTTCACATTTTATGATATCTGAAATGAAATAGAAAGATGAGCGCAGCAATCAGGCTGGTTCCACCAGGTTAATAACCAACATTGTAATCAATGCACTTTGTGTCTGTGTGTGCGTGCGTGTGTCTGACCAGTATCTTTGATGAGGGGCCAGGAGCTGATCTACGCTGCCACGCCTATCTATGGGGCGCTGGCAAAGACCTTACCTCCACCCTCACCTCTTGCCTGCTCACTAACGGTCGTCGATGGGGAGACCAGAATTAGGTATGTATAGTCTGACCTGTTCAAACTTCAACATAGGTGATATCTGACAAACAAACATATACTATCCTAACTTCCATTGGTAATTGGTAACTTCCATTGGTAATGTGTTCACAGATGCATCTATGGAGCCAGCACTTTGGCCCAGATTCTGACCCGAGTTAAGAGTGCGTAAATTGAACTTTATTCAATTTTTATGCGCTTTCTCTCTATGCATATTCTGACCTTGAACTTAAGTATGAGAATAGCACGCTATTCAGCTACTATTCGTTTGAGGTGGAGCTAGAATAAATTAAGTTGTGTGGAGGTGTGTACAGGTATGACGAATTTTGACCTTGACTTAATTCCCTAATAATTCCACCACCTTTACGCATGAGGAAACCATGAGTAAGGTCTAGCAAACCTACTGGTTACAAGTGGAAAAAGCACCTACTTTTTCCCCCCGATATAAATAACACCATTCTCTATGTACTGTAATTTACATCTTGATAAGCTCTACTGATAAGAACTAGGTCAATTAATAATCCATTTGGAGAATGGGATTGTAAATACGCATAGCAATTGTTTTAGATGATTTTTCCTTATGATCCCTGGAGACAAACGTGAAACCAGCTTATATGTAAGCAAACTGAAAATCATATCAACATGAAATGTATTGTGGCCCCTTTTCCTCAGTGAAATAGGATATAAATAAGCTGTTCCGTTATTCTGAAATCAAATTGCGTGCCCTCAAAATTTGAGAATATTACATTTTGAGACCCGAGCTATAGGCTTCTGTAGAGCTGAACCTACCGAGTTGATGTATGCACTTTAGAATGGTTTCATTATATGCCCGGGCTTTTCTCCGTTTTATTTTACAATTTGTATCGTCTTAAATATTAGCCACTATCGGCAGCCATCGTCAGTAATACCCACATACATTTAATTTGGCATCATTCCATTCTGTTTCCCTTTATTTCCACTGTCACGTCCTTGTAAATTGTTCCTGAGGGTAGCAAGCATGAGCGGATCATATTAGGCTAACGTAGTGCAATATTTAGGACATGTAGCCTATTTGAATCATTATGGAACTCAAACCACACATACATTTGAAGTTGGAATTTTACATACTCTTAGGTTGGAGTCATTAAAACTCGTTTTTCAACCACTCCACACATTTCTTGTTAATCAGACTATAGTTTTGGCAACTCGGTTAGGACATCTACTATGTGCATGACACAAGTAACTTTTCCAACAATTGTTTACAAACAGATTATTTCACTGTATCACAAGTCCAGTGGGTCAGAAGTTTACATACACTAAGTTGACTGCCTTTCAACAGCTTGGAAAATTTCAGAAAATTATGTCATGGCCTTAGAAGCGTCTGATAGGCTAATTGACATAATTTGAGTCATTTGGAGGTGTACCTGTGGATGTATTTCAAGGCTTACCTTCAAACTCAGTGCCTCTTTGCTTGACGTCATGGGACAATCAAAAGAAATGAGCCAAGACCTCAGAAAAAACATTGTAGACCTCCAAAAGTCTGGTTCATCCTTGGGAGCAATTTCCAAATGCCTGAAGGTACCACATTCATCTGTACAAACAATAGTATTAAGTATAAACACCATGGGACCAAGCAGCCGCCATACTGCTCAGGATGGAGACACGTTCTGTCTCCTAGAGATGAACGTACTTTGGTGCGAAAAGTGCAAATCAATCCCAGAACAACAGCCAAGGACCTTGTGAAGATACTGGAGGAAACAGGTAAAAAAGTATCTACGCCCACAGTAATATGAGTCCTAAATTGACGTCTCGTCCTAACACGTTAACTCTCAATAGGACAGTGGAGATTGAATTTCAATATTGAAACAATGTTGCAAAAAGATAAACTCCAGTTGTTGCAAACCATATGTTAGTCTAGAAGCAAGGGGAAATAATGTCTAGATGTTTTTTACAGTGGAGATCAAGTTAATTCATTTGCTGACTGGTCTGATAGGACATCAGATGAGCAGGGATTTCTCAGATGGAACAGAAAACAAGATGCCCATTTTTGCGTCATAGGTTTACCCGTGCTAAACTATTTTTTAGTATAGCTTAGAACGCGTCTCAACCAACTCATTGTAGAAAGGGCTATTGGATATTTATTAAATCATTTCTCTTCATAATTGAATCTCTGCTAGCTAGCTACATGCCAATGATTTGTTTAGCATAGCAACGTCAAATTAATTGAATGATTAAACATGAGAAAATAACTAATGACATGCCCACTTGGGTAGCAACTTGTGGCCATCGAGGGAGAGCTCACTCAAGAGTTATTGGCATCCCCTAACATGGAGAACAGAAAGCACTGTAGTGCCATTTTAGCTGGCAAAGATGTGAGTGTGATGTCTGATTCTCCACCAAAGAAGAGTAATGCACTGGCCAGCACCAACCAGCAACAGGACAATGGGCAGTTTTTCCACTCGTGTGCCATCAACAGAAACGTCACTATTAACATCATCAATTAGCTTGGTTAGCTTGTACTCGCCAACCATAATAGTAGTTGCCTATGTAGGCCTATTAGATATTTATTAAATCATTATTTATGAGGTTCTTGTCTCTCATCATCATTAAATCTCTGCACGATAGCTACATGCTACTGATTTTAAAATAATTATTAGAATTAACAACTGAGTCAAAACATGAGAATATAACTAACAACTACCTCGCTTAGGTAGCAACCTCGCAAACAAATTTAATCGTTAAAATATATTTTTAATGAAAATATTTCATTTATATTTTCAGAAATCTGTTGGAAACCGTTTTAAAAAAGCAATAATGCCCTCAAACCCAGGAATTAACATGTGACAACTCCCTCCAAGGGCTGTATCCCGGCCCCTGGCTTCGCCTCAGGCCTCAGAACAGCCCTTGGCAAGAGTGGTTCCTGGGTTCTCAGGCATTATTGCCTACATACAGTGGATTGCGAAAGTTTTCACCCCCCTTGGCATTTTTCCTATTTTCTTGCCTTACAACCTGAAATTAAAATAGATTTTTGGGGGGTTTGTATCGTTTGATTTACACAACATGCCTACCACTTTGAAGATGCAAAATATTTTTTCTTGTGAAAAAAACAAGAAATAAAACAAAAAAACATAACACATGATGTCACGTTCCTGACCTGTTTTATGTTATTTTTGTATGTGTTTAGTTGGTCAGGGCGTGAGTTGGGGTGGGCATTCTATGTTTTGTGTTTCTATGTTTAGGCCACTTGTAATTAGCCTTATATGGTTCTCAATCAGGGACAGGTGTTTGACGTTTCCTCTGATTGAGAACCATATATAGGTTGGCTGTTCACACTGTTTGTTTGTGGGTGATTGTCTTCTGTGTCTGTGTATGTTGCACCACACGGGACTGTTTCGGTTTGTTTGTTCGTTTGATGTAGTCCGTTCCTGTTCGTGAGTTCTTCGTGCATTTATGTAAGTTCCATGTTCAGGTCTGTCTACGTCGTTTTCTTATTTTGTAGTTTGTTGAAGTGTTTTCGGTTTTCGTCAGTACTTTAATAAACTTCATTATGTCCAAATATCACGCTGCACTTTGGTCCAATCCCTACTCCTCCTCTTCGTCTGAAGAGGAGGAGGACACCCGTTACAGAATCACCCACCAACCATGGATCAAGCGGCGTGAGAGAGCGC